>NC_135954.1:78338296-79818045 GCF_053455715.1 Rhinoraja longicauda
CCCAGCATTTCTTCATTCATCTCAAAATACCCTAGGATATTAGTATACCCCACACTGATCTCACTATAATCCATATACTTCCCCCTGGTGAATAAAGTATTTGTTTCTTGACTTGCCTATGACCTAGCTGATTCATGCTCCTAGCATGAATTCCCTCTTTCATCCTTAAGTCATCCTACCCTCTTACTAGTCACCCTTTTGTCTTTAACCTATGTATAAAAAGCCTTGGAATTCTCGTTAATACAATTTGCCAATTTCATGACCCCTTCTGGCCCTCAAAATTCCCTGCTTGTGTTCTTTCCTGTTTTATTCATATTCCTCAAAGGTCCTGCCTGATTCTATCTTCCTGAAGCTTACATATTGTTGCGTTTTCTTTTGGATCAAATTTATAACCTCTCTCATCGTCCAAGGTTCCTTTACCTTGCCATCCTCGTCCTTCCTCCTTGCTGGAACATGCTGGTCCTGAACTTATTAGATGGTCATTAAACCCCACCCACATGTCAAATATGAACATTCAATAACAGCTGCTCCAAACTTATTCCACTTAGCTCCAGGTTAATAATGTTGTAATTTGCCCTACCTCAATGTAGTACTCTTCCCCAAAGGTGCAGACATATCTTTATTTATATCTATCTTAAAACTAAGGAGCTGTGATCATTGTTCTCAGAATGCTTTTCCACTGTAACACCAGTCACCTGGTCCCTCCTCAAGTTAGATTATCCACATACTGTTTCAAGAAACTCGCTTGGATATTCCAAACAAATTCTGCCCCATCTGAATCTTTTGCACTGAGTAAGTCCTAGTCAATATTGGGGAAGTATTGAAGTCGTCCATTACAACAACCCTGTTGCTTTTGCATCTTCCCATAATCTGTCCATATTTCTATTACTCTATCTCCCGTTGGCTATTGGGAGGCCTATGGTACAATTATATTGGATTGATTGCATCTTTCTTAATATTGAGCTCTACTCATATCGCCTCAGTGGACGAACCCTTCAGTATAACCTCTTTAAGTGCCACTGTGACATTCTCCCTGATTGGTAAAGCAACTCCTCCATTGCTTTTACCTCCCTCTCGATCAGGTCTGAAACATCTAAATATTGAAACATTGAGCTACCAGTCCTGTCCCCCTCACAACCAAGTCGCTGTAATGACCACATCATCAAACACTGATCCAGGCTCTAAGTTCATCTACTTTACCCTTGCATTGAAATAAATAACTTTCACCCCATCAATGTCATGATGTTCATTAACCTGCAATCCTGAGACCCTGCAGGTCTGGTTTTTTAACCTATTTTCAAACTCTTTAAATTCTCTTGTGGGACATCATCTCCCTTCCTACCTGTATCATTTGCACTGATCAGAACCTCAACCTCTGGCTGCTCACCCTATTTGGGGGAATTTGCACATCGATTGTTGGAAATTGCCTGGATGCTTGAGAAAATGGTTAAAAAGCATACAGAATTCTGAGCATTAGAACATGGAACATTGAGCAGTTCAACACAGGACCCGGCCCTTTGGTCCACAGTGTCTGTGCCAAGTACATACAGTGTCCTCTGCGTGCATATGATCCATATCCCTCCATTTCCTGCATTTCTATACGCCAATCTAAAAGTCTTTCAAAAGCCACATCCAACACTGCCCATGGCAGCGAGTTCCAGGCATCCAGCACTCTCTGTGTAAAAAAAAACCTGCCCCACACATCTCCTTTAATCTTTGTCCCTCTCACCTTAAAACTATGCCTTCTAGTCTTTGACATTTCCACCCTCGCATTATAAATAGTGTTTGAGACCTAAAAAGGCACAATAAACCTTTATAAAACATCAACATGTCCACACCAGGATTATTGTGTCAATTTTATATGCCACAAATGAAGAAACATGTGAGGGCCTTAGAAGGGGAGCAGAAGAGATTTATAGAAGTAAAGCCAGAGCTTAATCATGTGAATGGACTGGGAAAGTTGAGACTGTTCTCTTTGGAGCAGAGAACTGTACGGAGTAATCTGAAAGAGAATCAAGTACCAGCAGGCATAAGTTTAAGGTGAGAGGGGAATGATTTAATGGCAACCTGAGAGGCAATCTATTCACGTAGAGGGTGTTCAGTATATGGAACTAGCTGCCAGAGGAGATATTTGAGGCAGGTAATATAACAACATTTAAAAGTTGGACAAGTACATGGATAAGAAAGGTTTAGATGGATATAGGCCAAACACGGACAGGTGGGTCCAGCATGGACTGAGGATCTTGGTTAGCATGGGCGAGTTGGGCAGAAAGGCCTATTTCCGTGCTGAATGATTCTGTGAAACCATGACTCTAACTGAATAAGAAATGCATGCAAGGTTTAAGAGAATGGAATCAGACATGGGTTTTGAGGAATATAAATAAAGGAGGAAAGGAGAAGGGAAGAAGGGAGAATCCAGGGAGTTGTTGGCTGGTGAGCCTCATGTTAGTGGTAGGGAAGCCATTGTCGATGATACTTCGGGATAGGATCTACTCAGATTTGGAAGAGAATGGATTAATTAGGGGCAATCGGTATGGCTTTGCACATGGCAGGTTGTGTCTTAATAACTTAATTATGTTTTTTAGGTGGTGATAAATGTGATCGATGAGTGTAGGGCAGTGAATATTCTCTACATTAATTTTAGTAAGGCATTTGATAAAGTCCTGCATGGTAGGCTGATCTTGAAGACTAAGATGCATGAGGTTAACAGTGACTTGGTTGTATGGTTTCAGAACGGCCTGCTGATAGAAGGGTTGTGTTGGAAGGACAATATTCAGGCTGGGGGTCTGTGACAAATGGAGTTACACAGGGATCTTTGCTGGGACCTGTTGTTTGTGATATATATAAATGACATGGACATAAACATAGATGAGTTGGTTAATAAGTTTGCAGATGACACCAAGAGTGCTGGGCTCGCGGAAATAGATTAGCTGCAGAAATGGGCTGCGAATTGGCAGATGGAGTTTAAACCGAGCAAATGCGAGATCTTTTGCTGTGCGAGGTCAAATTTAAGAGGAGAATTTGCAATTAATGCCATGATCCTTTACAGCATTATGTACAGATTTATCTTGGGTTGCAAGTCCATAACTCCTGGAAAGTGGCCACACCAGTAGATAGAGAGGTAAAGAAGGCATGTGGTATGCTTGATTTCATAGGTAGCGACATTGAGTATAAGAGTCGGGAATTCGTGATGCAGTTTTATGGGACTTTGATTAGGCCCCATTTGGAGCATTGCATGCAGTTCTGGTTGGAAAAGGTGCAACCAGAATGATGCCTGGATTGGCGGGTATTAGCTACAAGGAAAGATTGGACAGACTCAAACTGTTTTCTTTCAAATGCCAGAGGTTATGGGAGAACTGATAGAAGTGTATAATATTATGAGAGGCATAGATAGGGTAGACAATCAGAATCTTTTTCACAGGAGAAAAAAAATCAAATACTAGAGGGCACAGCTTTAAGGTAAAGGAAAGTTTAAAGGAGACATGCGGGGCAAGTTTTTTTACACAGAGGTTGGTGCGTGTCTGTATCTTGCTGCCTGGGTTGAAGGGTACTGATTGAAGCAGATATAGTGTAATTTCAGAGACATCTGGATAGGTATGTGGATATGCAGGAAATAGAGGGATATTGTTATATATATAGGTAGATATGAGATGGTCTTGCCATCATTTTCGGCACAGACATTGTGGGCTGAAGGGTCTGTTCTTGTGCTGTACAGTCCCATGCTCCTATGTGTTCTACAGTAGAGAGCAAAGCTTTAAGATTAGAGGGAGAAAGTTTCAAGGATATGTTTGCAGCACATTCTTACACAGAGAGAGGTAGGTGCCTAGAATGTGCTGCCAGAGATAATGGTGGAAGCACATACAACAGTGTTGTTTAAGAGGCTTTCAGTAAAGCACACAACTTTGCAGTGAATTGAGGGATATGGATCACATTCTGGGGAAAGTAATTCGTTTAGTTTGGCATCATGTTTGACACAGCCATTGTGGGCCAAACAGTCTGTACTGTTCTATCTATCTTTCTGCTTTTATTAACATCTATTAACATTGCATCTTCTGATTTATATTGCTCTTCCTCACTCTTACTACCAAAAAGTAGCACTTTCCATCTTTCTGGTCTAAATTTCATGTTCTCTTTGATCATTTCACCAGTATGTGTATATCATATATTCTTGGTCTATAACTACCCTCAGTAGACTTCCAAACTTTGTGGACCTTCACATAATTCCTAAAATGTGCTAACACAGTATTTAAATTTTGACTTAACCAGTATGTTATACAAGTTCAACATATTTTCCCTTGTTTTTTTTACTTATTAACTTTATTTAAGAAGCCCAAGATTCTGTAGGCTTCACGAATCATTCTCTCAATACGCACTTCCATTTTCACAGTTTTATGCCCAGGTTCTCTTGTTAAGCACTGCTTTAAGAAGGGAGCCATTTAATCTATTTTCTCTTTTTGTATTCTTTCAATGGTTGACTCCTCATTTTATGCCCTCAAGCTTTCCTGTACCCACTGAAAGATGTCTTGTACTCTGGCACAAGTGAGGTAATACATCAAATGAGACTCAGGCTGTCAATTACAGAAATGCCTGCCCAAACAGTCCTCTGCAACTGCTGAATTTCTAAACTTTGCTATCCTCTCTCTGTAGTCCTTTATTCCTCGATGAAATGCTTATTTACTTCATGCAACTCAACCCATTACATCCATCAAGTTAAGTTGAGTTTATTGTCATTTGCACAAGTATGGTGAGGTACAGCTACAATGAAAATCTTACAGGCAGCAGTGTCACAGTCACATAGACAAGGGAAAAATGTAAATTATACATAAATTACACATGCTAACTCTCAACAGAGCAATCCCTTCACACTCATTCCCCCTGTCCTTATTTCCCCATACACCTGTAACTTATTCTTTCTCACGCTTGTCCAACAACTCCCCTTTGATTATTTCTGCCACTTGTCTACACCAAGCAGTAATTCACAGACGTTAATTGCAGTATCCTGTGTTCAGTTTTAGTTATCCTGTTAGAAGAAAGATGCCATTAAGCCGAGAACAGTGCAGAGAAGATTTACGAAGATGTTTCCAAGACTCAATGCCCATGAGTTACAGGAAGAGGTTGGGCAGGGTAGGACTTTATTTCTAATGTGCAGGTGGGTGAAGGGGTGATCTTATAGAGGTGTAGAACATCATGGGGGGAATAGACAGGGTGGATGCACAGAGCCTTTTTCACAGGATAGGGCAATCAAAAAATGGTAGACATAGATTTAATGTGAGAGGGGAAAGATTTAATAGGCAGTTTTCTGAAACAGTGGGGAGTGGGTATATGAAATGAGCTGTCAGGGACAGTAGTTGAGACAGTTGCAATAACAGCATTTAAAAGAGATTTGGACAGATACATGGATACATGGAAACGCAAGCAAGTGAGACTAGCATAAATGTGGCATCTTGGACAGAATAGATGAGTTGTGCCAAATGGCCTGTTTCTGTGCCATATGACTCCTGCATAGTATCATTACTCCGACCAGTCTCTGATGGGCTTACCAGTTTGAGAGGGGTCTCACACACCCTGGCTATTTCTGAACCTACTGCCTGTTTCTGCCTTTTTGAATGGCCACCCACTTGCTTTCCTGAAGTTTCTGCAGCCGTTGGGTGACCATCTCCTGGAATGTATGACACAGGAAACTCTCCGTTTCTCTTATGATCTGCAGTGACTCCAGCTGCCTCTCAACCTCAGAATTTCTGACCTGCGGATCAAACAGCTGGAGGCACTTCCTTTACACATGGTGTCACTGGGCACAAGAAGTGTCTTGACCATCCTACATTGGGCTATAATTGCAACTAATAAGTCTTTGTCATCATTTCGTAACGTGAGAAACTTACTGAATTAGTTCTCTTTTAGCCTACCAATTTCTTTGTTTGCACAATGACTTCCTAGTTTAATATAAAGGTTTAAATTAAGGATTAGAATCTCGTTTTCAGCGAATTCTCAAATTAAGTATTGATCAAATAGATTCATAGACATAGATTCATAGGTGTACAGTAGAGAAACGGTCCCTTCGGCCCAACTTGCCCTTACTGACCAAGATGCCTATCTATGCAAATCCTATTGCCTGAATTTGGACCATATCTCTCTATAACTTTTCTTATCCGTGTACCTGTCCAAATGTCTTTTAAATGTAGTTATATCCGCCTGCTCTGGCGGTTCATTCCAGATACTCATTGTCCTTTGGGTGAAAAATTTGGCCCTCAGATCACCTTCAAATTGTTTCCTTCTCACCTCACACTTATGCCATCTAGTTTTAGACTCCCCTACCCTAGTAAACTGACTGTGGCAATCTACCTACCAATATGTTGAAAGACTGGAGCGACTAGGCTTGTATACACTGGAATTTAGAAGGATGAGAGGGGATCTTATCGAAACGTATAAGATTATTAAGGGGTTGGACACGTTAGAGGCAGGAAACATGTTCCCAATGTTGGGGGAGTCCAGAACCAGGGGCCACAGTTTAAGAATAAGGGGTAGGCCATTTAGAACGGAGATGAGGAAAAACTTTTTCAGTCAGAGAGTTGTGAATCTGTGGAATTCTCTGCCTCAGAAGGTAGTGGAGGCCAATTCTCTGAATGCATTCAATAGAGAGCTAGATAGAGCTCTTAAGGATAGTGGAGTCAGGGGGTATGGGGAGAAGGCAGGAAGGGGGTACTGATTGAGAATGATCAGCCATGATCACATTGAATGGTGGTGCTGGCTCGATGGGGCGGATGGGCTCCTCCTGCACCTATTGTCTATTGTCTATAATGCTCCTATAAGTTTACATATCTCTATGAGGTCACCTCTCATCCTCCTCCACTCCAGGGAAAACAGACCCTGCCTATGCAATCGCCGAAGTATAGAACATTAACATATAACTCTCCTTACAACTTAAGTCCATCCGTTCAGTGACAATCCTGTGAGTCTTTTCTATGTCCCCTGTTGTAATTACATGCTTCCTACTGTGTGGCAACCAGAACTTCATGCAATATTCCAAGTACAGCCCAACCAATGATTTGTACAACTGAACATGACATAACTGTTGTATACAGTGCCTTGGTGGACGAAGCAAATATACAATATGTTTTCTCCACTATTCTGTCCACTTGTGTTACTACTATCAAGGAACGATGTACTTGTACCCCAGATGTTTCTGCTCAATTACACTTACTAGGATCCTGCACTGTATAAGCCCCGGCCTGGTTTACCTTCCCACAGGTTCTCATCACTTCACACTAATCTGAATTAAATTCCATCAGCCATTGGTCTTTGCCCATTTCCAAGCTGATCTACACCCTGTGATAACATTGTCTATACCGTGTTTGAACTATCTTTAACTTGCACTAAATGTGTCCTTTCTCCTGTATGTACATTGTGAATGGTTTGATAGTATTCATAGTCTCTTCTTTGACTGGACAGCACGCAACAAAAGCTTTTCACAATACCTCAATATAAGTGACCATAATAAACTGAACGTTTTACTAAACTAGCTCTGATTTAAAAAAAAACCAATTCTGCCAAATTACAATCTCTGCACTCTATTGAAGAAGCATTCAATCGAAGATGCACGTTTATCTAATATACAGTCACTTAATCTCTCCTTTTGTTTTTTTCTCCCTCTCTTTGTTGTGCACTTGCTTAAAACTCCCTATTATTTCTAGTTTTCTTTTAGCCCCAGTGGAAGATTGTCAACATGAAATATTAACTCTGGCACTCTTTCCTCACATGCATCAAAAACTGCTGGGTATTTCCAGAACCTTCCATTTTCTTTCCGATTTAGGGTATCCCAAGGCACTTTACTTTGGACTTGCTTGTAATAGCTCTGTTATATCCTGTAACAAAGTCAATGAATGTACCTGAATTCATGGGTTATTCAAACACTTATTTCTACTTGTGTACAGGAATATTGCTGCTAATAATTAGAATTCCAGTCAAGCATGAAGCACAAACTTTAGAAGATTGGTATCAGTGACCCTGATATTAGGACAGCATTTTATATTCCTGAAATGATCAAGTCAAAACAAGACTATAATCATCTGCGTCACACAGTCTCTAATAATTATTGAACATAGAAACTTTGCTTTGGCAGTTCCATTTTCTACAACCAATTTGAGGCAAGGTTGTGATAATTAGTGACTCTTTCAATGCCTATTTGCTGTCTTTCATTCGATTAAGTATATATATTATTACTAGACTGAGGTGAACCCGTTGGGTCCAAATCTCTCCTGCGGGCCTCTCCTGGGGCAACCCTCCCCCAACTGACGATCCTGCGGGCCCGGCAACCCTCTCCAACTGACAAAGCCCTTTGGTGGGCGGGGAGTGTCCCCCCTGGCCGTGGGCGGGTAAGGGCGGCAGGGAAGAGGAGAGGGAGCCGCTCACCTCGGCCCCATGCCGCCAGCGCTGCAGCCAGAGAGAGCCGTGGACCCAAAGCCTCTCCTGCAGCACGGCGGCGATCTTCGGCGAACGGCGGCAAAGGCCATCTTGTTGGACCCTCTGCCGCCGTGCTGCACCACGGGAGGAAGGTCAGGCGTGGGGCATGCCGGGACAAGTGTCAGTCCTCCCGGCGGGGGGGGGGGGGGGGGGGGGGGGGAGGAGGGGGGGGAAACAGACACGCATCTATTAAATTTAGCAGCATCTCATGGGCTCAGCAACACCCTCCACCTCATTGGCCCCAAACCTCTCCTGCATTGGTCCAGCACCCTCTCCTCCCCCACTCCACCTCCCGCTTCCCCTCCCCTCCCCCCAATCACCCACTCCATCCCCCCTTTATCCCCCCTCCTCCCCTCCCTCCCACTCACACACTCGATCCCCCCTCAACCCCCCGTCTCCCCGCCCCCACCAACTCCAAGCCTCCTCAGCCCCCCTTATTCCCCCCTAACCTCAGACCCCCTCCCTCACGCACTCATCCCCCCTCAACCCCCAAATCTCTCCTGCATTGGTCTAGCACCCCCCCTCCCCTACCACCAACCCCCTTCCCCTCATTGCGGGTGAGTGGGTGATGGAGGGTGGGGGAACGGTTCAGCGCTTGGCGCGGCCGCGGGGCCTTCCATCGCCCGGCGCAGCTCAGCCGCTGGACTTAACATCGCCGGCGCGGCTCGGCCGCGGGACGTTTCAGTGCCCGGTGCGGCTCGGCCGCGGGGCTTTCCATCCCCTTGCGGGGGCTGTGCGTGTCGGTCGCCTCGGTAGAGGTCGAGCTGTCTGTCCGTGGGCGGTGGGGGGGGGAGAAGAGAGTGGAAGTTTTGTTGCCTTCCATCACAGTGAGGGGGTGTTTGGAGTCACTGTGATGGATGTTTGTGTTGGGGTCGTGTGTCCTGTGTTCTTTTCTTTTTTGTTGTGTTCTGTGACTGCTGTAATTTCGTTCGGTATCTGTACCAAATGACAATAAAGTTCTGTAATGTATTCTACTGTTATATGCAATAAAAGTCACTGTCATTTCTACCATGGCATTTGGATAATTCTAGAAAAACAGCCTCAACAGATTTTATTTTGTTGACTTACTCATCATTGCCATGAGCCAGAATTTAAAAGTTCATCAAAATAATTTGATTAAATTAGCAGTTCAGCTGCCTCAGAAATCATAAAATCACCTTCATTTTGTCTTAAAGCTATCTGATGTGTTAATTTCAGTTAGATTAAGTTAAAATGTTTTCACCAATGAAATCTGAAGGCCCAATTGAACACAGACGTATGTTACAGTGATTGGTTATTATTTTCTTTGTAGCGTAATAACTCCACTGGGTATTCAACCAGCCAACAGACAATAAATCAATTTGATTGCCTATAGCAGAAGGATAAAAAAAAATGTAAAGGTGAAACACTCCAAAATTTCTTCGCACTATGATTAATATACACTTTCTTTAGTTAAACAGGGGATAATATATGGCTAGCAATGTGTAACAAGGCAGTAATTTAAATTGTGTGATTCAAATTGTATGACTAAGACTTGGGTAGTTTATGAACCTCAGAAGAGCCTTGAGATTCAATTACTGCCTTAAATTCTCTGCCAGATATATGTTATTCTTCATAACAATATAGTTTATTTCTTTAAAAAAAAACATTTTTTACTTTTCATATCTTTACACATTGGGCAGATTGCAGGTTGCTGAGGCATGATTTGGGTGAAAGGGTAGAACAGAGAACAATGAGGCATCTGGCAACTCACATAAGAAGGAATGAACTTAGAATTTCTAGGCAATGAATTATAAAGGATTTTTTTTGCGCATGGAGATATCAAGAATAAAAAAGTTCATAATTGTTTAAAGTTTGCATTATTGGAGGAGGAATATTGACCAAGATCCTAATTTTACTCCCTACTTGTCTTTTTGTCACCCTATAAGGCATGGAGACTTATTGGTAATACTCCTTCACGATAGCTCATGTATCGTATCAACTGAAGAAATAGGATGTTTTTGAAGCCATATCCTTTTGACTCTCAGGCAAATTTATAACCCGAGTCTGCTGACAGTGAAATAATGAATTTGTATAATACATAACTATTGAATGACTATCAGCAATTTCTATAACCAATTCAGTCAACAGTTCAGGTGGTACCATAAATCACAGAAGTATATTTAAACAACTATCCAGAGATACAGGATTACTATCTGTAATTCACAAGCACCAGACAATATTAAAAACAAATGCACACTTTATATATTTGATCCATGACTTAATGGTGGCAGGTTCTTTTGATGGTGCATATACATTTGTTCAACAGTGGAGCATTAAGTTGAGGCATAAGACTTATTTGACTTGTCAAAGTGGTAAATATTCCTAACGTCATTGCGGTTGAGCGATAATCCATAAAACTTCAATACCAATGTGTTTTCCCTTGATAATCTGCTTGATTCAAAACACGGCATTTACCTCACCACTAAATTCAACACTGGCCCTGGTATATATGAAAAGACAAGGAAGGTAAAAGATGGTTTATTTTCGGAGGTGAGGATGCATGAGGAAGAGTGAAATACACAGAATACCCGGCGCACTGAAGTTCAACCATGAAGGCAGAAGCAGTTGGGGTGAGATATCATAAATTTGCTGATTTGGGTTCTCTCCCTGTGGAATAAGGGGAAGAAAAGTACATTTTCCTTCAGAAAACCCTCAATTTGTAAAATAAAAGCACATTAATTGGACATTTAGTGAAGTTTCAGTGAAGTTTGACCTGAAATCATAGAAATAGAAACATGAAAAATAGGTGCAGGAGGAGGCCATTCGGCCCTTCGAGCCAGCACCGCCATTCATTGTGAACATGGCTGATCGTCCCAAATCAATAACCCGTGCCTGCCTTCTCCCCATATCCCTTGATTCCACTAGCCCCTAGAGCTCTATCTAACTCTCTCTTAAATTCATCCAGTGATTTGGCTTCCACTGCCCTCTGTGGCAGAGAATTCCACAAATTCACAACTCTCTGGGTGAAAAAGTTTTTTCTCACCTCAGTTTTAAATGGCCTCCACTTTATTCTAACACTGTGGCCTCTGGTTCTGGACTCACCCAACATTGGGAACATTTTTCCTGTATCTAGCTTGTCCAGTCCTTTTATAATTTTATATGTTTCTATAAGATCCCTCTCATCCTTCTAAACTCCAGTGAATACAAGCCTAGTCTTTTCAATCTTTCCTCATATGTCAGTCCCGTCATCCCAGGGATCAATCCCGTGAACCTACGCTGCATGGCCTCATGTTTTTAAAGTTAGCCTTGAGTAAATGCAACATCTATAGATTGTCTCGCGAATTACTTTACAACCTGGTCAGATTATGCTCATCTTGCATCGCCGGAGACTCAAGTTCAATCCTGACTACGGGTGCTGTCTGTACGGAGTTTGTACATTCTCCCCGTGACCTGCGTGGGTTTTCTCCGAGATCTTCGGTTTCCTCCCACACTCCAAAGACGTACAGGTATGTAGGTTAATTAGCTGGGCAAATGTAAAAATTGTCCCATTGTGGGTGTAGGATAGTGTTAGTGTGCGGGGATCACTGGGCGGCGCGGACCCGGTGGGCCGAAGGGCCTGTTTCTGCACTGTATCTCTAAATCTAAAAATCTAAATCTAAAAAAAATCTAAAAATGGCAACTTCCTTGTAAATCTTCTCTGCCCTCTTTGCAGCTTAATGGCATCCTTCCTATGTATCCATAATTGTATCTCAGCATTCTGCTGCTATGTCAATGTTTGTGCCCCTGCACTGCCCATGTAACCAGACATTTATCTTGAAATCATTCTGCTTTTCAACATTGTTACTGATGGCAAAAATGCAATATTTCAGCAATCCTTGATTGATATCATTAGTTTCAATAGTGGGTAGATGCGATTGTTCACTGTGAAAATTAATTAGATGTGTCCAAGAGGGACACATATTGTCTTGAAATAGTATGTGGGTAGACCAACTTGAAGTGGTGACGTAATGGACCTTGTATTAGGAAACAAACCTGGCCAGGTCACTGGTGTTTCAGAGAAGGAATACCTTGGTATCTGTGATCAGACCTCCATTTACTTTAAGATAAACATGAATAAGGATAAGCCTGGATCCTGGGGGAAAGTGATAAATTGGGTTCAGGCAGATGGCAACATTAGACACAACGTGTTGGAATTACTCAGCAGGCCGAGCAGCATCTCTGAAGAATGTGGATAGGTGACATTTCAGATCCAAACCCTTCTTCAGTCCCAACCTACCCAGGTTCTCCAGAGATGCTACCCGACCTACTCCACTTTTATGTATTTTTTGTAAATCGACATCTGCTGTTCCTTGTCTTCACAGATTATGACATTATTAGCTAGAAAGAGTAAATTGGGAGTAACATTTATTGAGCAAGTCCACATCAGATATGTGGGGACCGTTTAAAGAGCAGCTGATCAGTGTTCAGGACTGGCATGTTCCAGTAAAGTGGAGTGATAAGGATGGCAGGGTAAGGGACCAGAAAGGAACCAGAAAGGTTCTAAATTTGGTTAAAAGGAAAAAAAAAAGCTTATGTAAGATTTAAGATGAACTAAGACAGGTCTTATGAGCAATATAGAGCAAGCAAGAAATAACTCAAGTGGGCAAGCAGAAGGGCAAGAAGAGGCCATGAAATGCCATTGGCAAATTGGATGAAAGAAAATCCCATACATATATTAAACACAATCCAGAAGATTAAGATGCATGGGATCCATGGTGACTTTGTAGTTTGGAATCAGAACTGGCTTAACCATAGAAGACAGAGGATATTGGTGGAAGGGTGCTATTGTGGTTGGTGATTCGAGAGAAGGTAGAACTACTCATTGACAAAGGAGGGAATTTATGCGTAGATTCAGAGGAAGTAAGCGAGGTACTAAATGAACACTTTGCATCTGTGTTCACCAAGGAGAAGGACTTTGGGTTTTGCAAGATCATATGGGGTATAATAATATGATAGGGTAGTTTTGTCTGTAGCAGGTTGTCTTACTACATTGATTTGAGTTTTTGAGGAGGTGATGAAGGTGATTGATGAGGGTACGACAGTGGTTGTTGTCTACATGGAGTTTAGCAATGCATTTTATAATCCCCTCCTGGTAGGCTGATCCAGAAGATTAAGATGCATGGGATTCATGGTGACTTTGTAGTTTGGATTCAAATCTGGCTGAACCATAGAAGATATCGGGTAGTGGTGGAAGGGTGCTATTGTAGTTGGTGGTTTATGACCTGTGCTGGGATCTCTGTGGTTGCTGCATGGAGAGGTCAGGAAAACTTGAATTGTTTTCTCTGGACCATTCGAGGTTGAGGAGAAACCTGAAAGATGTATCTAAAATTATGAGAAGCATAGATGGGGGTAGGCAGTCAGAACCTTTTTCCTAGACTGGAAATTTAAAAGTCTAGAGAGCATAGCTTTAAAGTCAGTGGGGGAAAGTTTCAAGAAGATGTGCAGGGCACATTTTTTTTTACACAGCGAGTAGTGGGAGCCTGGAAAGAGCTGCCAGGTGTGGTGGCAGAAGCAGATACATTGCTGGAAATCAAGAGGCTTTTGGATTTGCAGGGAATAGAATGATATGGATTACATGCAGGCAAAGGAGAATAACTTGACATCATGTTTGGCATGGACATTGTGGACTGAAGGGCCTGTTACTGTGCTGTACTGCACTGTACTGTACTATTCTATATCCTCACAGATATAAAACAGATATAATCCTAAAACAGATATAATTGCAATGAGTATCAACCAGAATGTTATTTGAGCCAATATCTGAGAGAAAATACAGTTAAAATGTAATAAGAATCTTTGCCTCTCCAGGAGTCCTGGCTGAGATACACAAATCATTGATAAACACGGGCAAGATACCAGAATACAGGATGGAGGCTGACGTTAAATGTCTATTTACGAAGGGATGCAAAGAAAAACCTGGGAACGATAGACTGGTAATCCTAACATCTATGGTGGGACTCTCTAACTCTATTTCTAACTCTAACCCGCTCAACTCTACAGACACCAAGCTGATATTTTAACAATGTCTGAATGAGGAAGTTAGGATGGTTTACTTTTGAAAACCCAAGCCAGACTTCCATGGAACCGGGCGGCACATTGGCGCAGCAGGGTGATGTCAAGTCAAGTCAAGTCAAATTTATTTGTCACATACACATACACGATGTGCACAATGAGGAAATTAGGCGGATACAGTGTAATAGCTAGTGGAGTTGTTACCGCATGGCTTCAATTAACCAGGAGCAATCCCAACCGCTGCTGCTGAATGTGAGGAGTTTGCATGCTCTCTCTATAAACACCTGAGCTTCCTATGGGTTATCCAGTATATTCCCAGATCCCAATGACATGTGTTGGTAAATTGATTGGCCACAATAAATTGTTCCGAGTGAGCAATAGAATGAGGTAGTTGATGGGAATGTGAGGAGAATTTGATAGGACTAGTGTAGGGTTAGTGTAGGAGTAAATGGAAAGGCCACGTAGAGTTGATGTTCATTATAACGGGCGATTGATTAAAACTGGGATCACCAGGAAACCAGTCAAAGCTGATCTCTTGAGCACAACTTTGGTACAGCTTTTACATTCTCAGCTGACAAGATTACACAGCAACTTAATTAACAGTAAAACTAGGTCTTGATTGTAGAATGGAGGTTACAGAAAGACTCAATTAGGTAATAAACTGGGTCTTGAATAAAATAATTATCTACAAGTCTAACTTAATTGGCAGTAGATATAATTTTCGGTTACAACGATTGGTGCACGCTATAACATAATCAATGAAGTTCCCAAAACATGGGTGTCATCATGGCTCTACTTTTAAGCTTTGTCTGCGGTTCCTTAGTCACCACATTTGCACAGTCCACATCCCGATTTACTAGTTATCAGCCCTCACTGTTCTTTCCCCTGCAATAGTTAGTGTAACTGGATGCTTGATGGTTAGCATGGAGGATGTGTTTCTGTGCTATGTGACTCTATGACTCTAGGAATTTGAGCCAAGTGTGACCATGAGAGATGTTTTAAAACAAGTTGTGCCCAATGTTGTGGCTAAGATTTCAATCCTCATGTATTAACAGCTGGTTGGATAAAATCTGTTTTTGGCACAATGTACTCTTATTCAGAATTGGAGGAGTGGCAACTTCAATCCACACCTGATTGCCTCTTGGGCTTACTGCTATGCTTTTCTTTCACATTTTCTATTACGATGGTGTACAATGTTTTGTGAGCAGGGCCAGATTTACAATCTAAACATGAAGTGCTTTTTTAAAAGCATTTCAGCCTCCCTCTGATTGATGAGGAGAAAGTTTTTCTTTGAATGGTCCAACCAAATAACAGCAGTATCTTGGGCCCAGTGGAGCAGGGTGGCAGATCATGCAATGTGCACAGCTGTATCACAGCCCTGGAATCACCTCCCAATCACACCATTCAAATAGTTCTTCACTAATCAAGATTGAAAGGTTAACACAGCCAGCATTGGTACCGCATGGAGCACAGCCAGAAAGAAACTTTGCAAAGCACATGTGGCAAGTGGCAGGGGATGAAGTGGCCCTCATGGGGCTGTGAGATAGGAGAGTGTTGGTAGGCTGGATAGATGGACCCATCACTTTCACAAACCATATGCTCTACTACACTATACCCGGTACGGTGGCATATAGATAGCCGGGTTTGATCTTGACTACGAGTGCTTGCCTCTACGGAGTTTGTACATTCTCCCCGTGACCTGCGTGAGCCTTCTGCGAGATCTTCGGTTTCTTCCCACAGTTCAAAGACATACAGGTTTGTAGGTTAATTGGCTTGGTATAAATATAAATTGTCCCTATTGTGTGTAGGACTAGTGCTAGTGTGCGGGGATTGCTGGTCGTTGTGGACTCGGTGGACTAAAGGGGTTGTTTCTGTACTGTATCTGTAAGACTAAAACGAAAAACTAAAAAAAAAATGATGCCCCTGACTTCCATGACCCTGAAATCTTAAAGCCAATTGCCTCATCTAAGATGCTGCCTGCTCTGTTAGGTAGTTCTAGCACTGTCCATTCTTATTACAAAATGAAAAAGGTTAATGGAAGAGCTGTTTTCTTTTCTCAAGCCTAGATCCACAGGAGTAATTAAAAATACAAAATGCTGGAAACACTCAGCAGCTCAGGCAGCAGTTGTCGAAAGAAAATCAGAGTTGGCATTTTGGGCAAAAGAACCTTCATCAGAATTGATTTTGATCCACGAGAGTAAAACTTTAGATATAGTTTAGAGGTCGATCATGTAATACTAATATTTTTACAAATATTTTCAAAAAATCCTAAATTAAATTTAGAAAAACGTATGTTTGAGAAAGGAATATCTGCTAAAACGTACACATGTTAAAAATGATTAAAATCAACAGTAGCACTCGTATACACATTTACTCATGCTTATCAACTAAAATAATAGCACACCTCTGGCCCATTGCAAGGTGATCACTAACTTTCTTCTCATGCTGCCCCTATTGCAGTCTAAACAATCTAGAAACAATGTAAGGGAATTGAGACATCTTAGCAAACGTAATCTATTTATTATCACTTGAGATGGGACATGGGAGTAATGACTGAAGTTATTCAATTGCAACAATGCCCGAAGAGACCCATTGTTCATTGTCAGTCACATTTTGGGACAATAACTTATCAAAAGCCATCAACACTTTCTAATTTTTCCACCACTTTCCTTGAACACTGCATCAAACAAAGGTAGTACTCATCCTTTGTCAACCTTGCTTGATTAAATTTCTCATTTTTGTCTCCTCTCTTCCCTGTGCCTCACCTGGATGTGCACCCTTTTCTACCACTATCCCACCCTCCACTTTCCCCTCCCCCAATCCTCTTCCACCTATATGTCTTCCTCTGGTTTCACATTACAGATCACTTCTCTCCTTATCTCATAGCATTTTGTCTTCTTCCCATCCCTGGCCTTTGGCTACCCATCTGCCATTCAACCCCTCCCCCCTCCCCCTAAATCCGCCTATCACTTGCCTGGCTATGTCCGGCCTCTACCTCTCTTCCAGCTTTCTACCCCAACTATAATCAGTCGGCAGAAAGGTCCCGACCTGAAATATCACCTATGCATGTTCTCCAGAGATGCTTCCCGACCTGCTGCGTTACTGCAGCATGTTTTGTCTTCTCTTAATTTTCTTTCTGTTTTGTCAAATATTTTGTAGCTATTTATAAATGCAGAAGCCATAAGAACTGATGCTAATTTTACATTTCAGAGAACCCAATATAACCTCATGGGACAGATAATTGCAAATTGAAAATGTTTGAGAAAGATTTGCCAGCTAGTAAAAAGGTTTTGTATAGAGAGTTGCACTGTTAATAGGATTTGGCAAGTATATATTTACTGGGAAAAGGCTCTAATGCTGACTTCATAGTGTTGGAATAAAAGAGCCAAACATTGTATTCTGTCACGTTTTCCAAAGGTTTAGTTACAAGAGGAATCTATCTAAAATATATCCTGAATTTTGACCCAGAATCATGTTCAAAGACAGATTTTGTTCATAGCTATTTATCCGCAGAAGTATAATTTAAATCGAGGCAGAGGGAAAACAGTTCATTGAATGGGTGACATTTCGGGTCGAGACCCTTCTTCAGACTGATCTGAAATGTCACCCATTCCTTCTCTCCAGAGATGCTGCCTGTCTAGCATTTTGTGTCTACCTTCGATTTAAACCAGCATCTGCAGTTTTTTCCTACACATCTGCAGTTCTTTCCTACACAGTACATTGAATATTGATTATTGACCTGAAGAAGGGTCTTGACCCAAAACATCACCCGTTCCTTCTCTCCAGAGATGCTGCCTGTCCAGCTGAGTTACTCCAGCTTTTTGTGCCTATCTTCAGTTTAAACCACAATCTGCAGTTCCTTCCTACGCAAACAGTACAAGATGCAGACTTCAGGGCAAGTGCTAAGTTCTGGGGATTGAACATAATGTCTGGTGTGGATTGTTACTCTCTGCTATGGAAACACTTTGTGGATTGGAAAAATGAGCCACTTCTAATAAGTAAACTTGGCAGTGAATTAACAAATGACTTTAGCATCAATTTTCTATAACTTTTCTGGCATTCAATAATCAGTTTGGTGCCATGGCGGAAACATTATTATATATTAGTCAGATATAATGGTATTGGCAGCCACTCAGATATGTCTCCATTTGGGAAATGCCATGCACTGTAAACATTCAAGAACAAATAAAAATGCATATTTTTATATGATGCAGAGAATTTGATTCAATATGGAAGGAAAACTTCAATGTGGGAGGAAAACTGTTTAGACTATCGTCTATTTTATAATGGACATAGAACTCAGTTCTTGGAAAAATTAGTTCACAAAAAGTGATCTAAGTGAAAGTTATGCTGTTGAGTTTTGTGTAAAAATGGCACTTTGAATCATTTTGTTCTGTTACTTGTCAGAAATAAAAGAAGACAAATGGAAATATTTCCAAAATAAAATTATGATTCAAATGTTACGTTGTTCTGCCACATGCATTATAGTAACTGTGGATTGTTAAAAAAAATCTAACCCGTAAAAAAATCAATGGATCTAAAAGCAGCATTTTTGGATCTGACTTTCAAAACACATAATAAATTATTATTAGGTGTTGCACAAATTCCAATTCACTTACAAGTTACTGACTTCCATGCTTCCAGAATATACATGTTGCTGCTTCACCTCTTGCCTTAAAAATGTCGCAAGCAATATTGCAAAAAGTACAGGGTGCGATTTGATTTTGACAGTAAAACAAAATGGTTAACGACTAATCTCCTGTCAGTAGGGGGGGGGGGGGGGGGGGGGGGAGGGAACAGACAGGTGTAAAAAAGACCACAGACTATTTTACATTATGTGAGTCAATGTTTCTGGTAAAATAACAAATGTTATACGATTTCATTAAGACTTCAGTTGCTCAAATAATCAACAGTTTTTCTAAGGCCTCTCATTTATCTGGAAATGGCAGAGGCAGGGCCTGTTAGTACTGACCAGAAATTCTACACAGCAGTTCAACGTAACAACTCACTGACGTGGATCTTTGATACATGTTTAGTCCCTGGAGAGTATTTTTTTGCAGAGGAAGGCTGCCAAGCACAGTATCTGGCCTGTGGTATGAAACCATACCAGCCCATCTACATGCTACCCTGTCTCCTCTCGTTTTGTCTCACCATTTTCCCTCATTCACCATGCAAACTGCCCCAGCTTCTCCGCACTGTTTGCTGTTAGCCTGAGTTCTGTGTGGTCCTTCGGCGGATGTGTTAACTCTCCATTCTTGATTAGTTGAAGAACTATCTGAATAGTTCAGTTTAGTTTATTGTCACGTGTACCGAGGTACAGTGAAAAGCTTTTGTTGCGTGCTGTCCAGTCAGTAGAAAGACAATACATGATTACAATCGAGCCAGGCTAATCGAGAGTAGGTTCAAGCACAATGAAATGAGAGTGCTGTAGGTATGGTCAGTCTCAGGAAGTCCATAAGGTCTAGGCGACTGCTAATTTTTGAAGGACTCATTCTCCACATCAATCAAAGAGACGCAGAAGTGCTTTTAAAAAGAGCATGGGAGACAGTGAGATTGTTAACAAAATGGAAAGGAACTATGAAGACATGGTGAGTGAAGCAGCAAATTCAATGCTATTTGTGTCCTTGTACACATCCAATAATATTAGTGCCAGTTTATGAATGACTAATATTAAACCTGATTATAAATCTGGTCCTCCTTTCAAACAAGTTTGTGCAGTACTAAATTGGAGTCGGAGATGTAGTCTGCTTTGCTGAACATTTTCAGCATTTTCTGTTTGACTTCTTTTTTTCAGCATCTGCAAATTTTTACTTTTGTGTAATTTATTTCTCCTTTTTAAGGGCCAAAAACAAAATGAAGATTAAAAAGTCCATCCCAGATATTACAAGTAACACAGGCATTTAAAATAGTATCCATGTGTAGGAAAATAACTGCAGATGCTGGTTCAAATTGAAGGTAGACACAAAATGTTGGAGTAACTCAGCGGATCAGGCAGCATCTCAGGAGAGAAGGAATGGGTGACGTTTCGGGTCGAGACCTTTCTTCAGACTGAACTGAAAATAGTATCCAGGTCTCTACGTTCAAATGGCATTGAAAATGCCTTTGAATACATCAAGGTATTCAAAGCTTTGCCCTCATAGCTGAAGATACATCCACCTATGCTTGGGTAAACACTATTTACTTCATGGCTTAAAAAGGTAAGCTTCTACCTCGAACTAAGACTCCATTCAACTAAACATATACTGCCACCAGGACCCCCTGTAACCAAGTGTGTATTGAACCAAAATTTCCTCCAAACAAAAGCATACCACCATCATAACCCTCTGCAATCAAGTGAATACCATCACCCTCTTAAACCACAAGTGTGCCACTACCATGACCCCTTTGGTAAGAAATGTATTAGTTTTGCCTCACATAACTGTCTTGCAGAGTTACCAAACCTCAGATTTGGAGGTCATTTTGCACTGTCATTGACGACCTTGCTCAAAATTTTCCACATATTCAATCAGCATTAAAATTGTTATGACAACAAATTCAGCACACTTCTTTCAATGTAAGACTGCTGTGACATACCTTGATGTCCTTTCAATCAGAATGAATGACATCTAAGGTGGCAAGAGGTTTTGGTGAACAACTAATGGCACTGAAGTGAGAATTCCTACACATTGAACATAGAACAACACAGCAGCAGGACTCTCTGCCAACCACATCTGCATCGACCATAATGCCAAACAAAACTAATCCCATCTGCTTGCACATGGTCTGTATCCCTCTATTCCCTGCCTGTTCATGCGACTGTCTAAATGCCTCTTAAATGTTGCTATGATATCTGCTTCTACCACTTCCCCTCGCACTGTGCTCCAGGCATCTACCATTATCGGTGTTTAAAAACTTGCCACATAAATCACCTTTAAATTATCCCCCTTTCACCTTAAACCTATGCCTTCTAGTCTTTGACCTTTCCAATCTGGGGAAAAGACTCTAACTCTCTGCCTTTTCTTTGCTTCACTTGATTTTATACAGTTTTATCAGTTCATATTTCAGCCCCCAACACTCTCAACAATATATTCCAAGTTTATTCGATCTTTCTTTATAGCTAATATATTCCTATCCAGGCAACATCACGGTGAACCTCTTCTGCACTCTCTCCAAAGCCTCAACATCCTTCTTGTGGTGTGGTGACCAGAAATGAACACAATACTTCAAATGTTGTATACAGCTGCAACATAATTTCCTGCCCTCTAAGAGTCAAGAGTGTTTAATGGTCATACATATGGAAACAGAGCAATGAAATACTTAGTTGCAGCAGCAGAAGAGGTCTGTAAACACAGTACTCCATAATTAACATAATAAACAAACAAAAAAAAGGGTAAATTTAAAAAAAAACAATAGTAGAGCAAAGCAAAACAAAAGCCCAAACCCCGTTGTGCAACCAAGACAGATCAAAGTTTGAAGTTTGACACAAAATGCTGGAGTAACTCAGCAGGACAGACAGCACCTCTGGATAGAAGGAATGGGTGACGTTTCGGGTCAAGGCCCTTCTGAAGAAGTCTGAAGAAGGGTCTCGACCCGAAACGTCACACATTCCTTCTATCCAGAGATGCTGCCTGTTCCGCTGAGTTATACCAGCATTTTGTGTCCATCTTTGGTGTAAACAAGCATCTGCAGTTCCTTCCTACATAGTTTGAAGTTTAGTTGGTGTTAGTAGTCTTCAATAGCCTGATGGTTGATGGAAAGAAGCTGTTCCTGAACCCGAAGGTCATGGTATTCAGACTCCTGCATCTTCTTCCCATTGCCAGGAGTGAAATGAGAGAGTGGTGTTTGATAGCGCTGGCTGCGTTTATGAGGCAGTGCCTCTTATAGAGATCCCTTTGAAGGTGGGGAGGTTGGTACTGGTGATGGATCGGGCAGTGTTGACCACTTTTCAAAAAACTTATTCGATCTTGGGTGTTCGAGTTGCCAAAGCAGGCCGTTTTGCAACCAGTCAATATGCTCTCTACCAAATACCTGCAGAAGTTCAAGAGAGTATTCATCAACATACCAAATCTCCTGTCTTCCAAGGAAGTACAGGCATTGATGGGGTTTTGTTATGATTGCAACAATTGGCTGGGTCTTGGGGTGAATATTCACACCTCCAGAAACTTGAAGTTGTTGACTCTCTCCACCACCAACCCTTCGATGAAGACAGATTTGTGTATCCTTGGCATTTCTCTTCCATGTCAACAATCAGCTCCGTGGTCTTACTGAGGTTGATGAGCAAGGCTGGTGTTCTGGCACCATTCAATCAGACTATCAATGATGCCCAATGGAGTAAAATCAATAATACCCAGGTTTCAGAGAGCAGTCCCTCATGACTAGAGCCAGGATGTTTAGGCTCTAAAGATCTCTGAAATAGGTGGGCAAATAGGCATAGTAAAATTACAAAAAAGGCACGAAAAATACATTTATTGACAAAAAAAGGCATAAAAAGGCGTATTTCCACCACCAAAATATGGTTAAAAATGATAATAGGAAGGTATACTACATTAAATGAAGAAAGTTGCCTGGTTGCACATAATTACTAGCATTTTTTTTCAAATTATCTGCTGTTAAACTATGCCGTCTGTCAGACAGAATATGCTTCAGTTGTGAAAAACTTCCTTTTATCCCAGCTGAGGTCACCGCTGCATACCCGAAACAAGCTACAGACTCTATATTCATGGCGATATCTTGTGCATAACTACTACCTTTGAGAACTTTAGCTATGTTTTGTATTTCTTCAAGATCTTTGTACCTAAAATCACTCTCTCACATTTTCCTTGAATGTCTTTACCTACATCGCCAGGAACTTTACGAATATCGTCAGTTACTTTGTTGAAAACCTGCAAGTTATTCACTAATGTTTCGTCACGTTTCTCAAGGGAAGTGATAGCTTGTGGAAAGTCCGCAAAATTGGAAGCATTAAACACAAGATCGCGGTGGAGGGACCTTTTCTGCATGATTTAACTGATGATCCTGACTGCAGCAGATTCTTCTTCTTCAAAACAGTTGACAATTTCTTTTATCTTTTCAAAATTTGCAGCATTGTAGAGTACAGCAGAGAGCCATGTATCCCACCTAGTCAAAACTGGCTGAGGAGGTAGCGCAATCTCGGGTGCCATTTCCTTGAATAACTGCACACGTGACAGTGCTTTGAGGAAGTTTTTCTTGACATTGGAAACTAGACGATCGACATTTGGAAACAAGCTACGTATGTGCTCGGCAATTCTATGGAGTCCGTGAGCTAAGCATGACAAATGCAACATTTTGGGGAGTAAAACTTTAAGAGCATGAGCAGCTTTCTTTATTTACGGAGCTGCATCAGTCACTAACAGAAGAACATTCTCGTGTATACAACTGAGCAATAGTTGAGCTGTTTGACTTCTCCAATACTTCCGATATCAACAAATACTCCTTTGATGGTTGACCTGCCTCCAGTGTACAAATGACCACATTGGCAACATATCTCCCCACAGCATCGGTTGTCTCGTCTATTGAGATCGATATTTTGTTGCATACAACTTCATCTCTAATTTTCTGCACAACAATGTTGAAGTTGCTGTCAACATAATTTTTCCATAATGATGACTCGCTCGGCCTATGTTCATCTGTGTATTTCTCTAAAACCTCTGAGAGATTTGTTTTCCAATTTCCACAGTGGAATTCCAGCATCAATGAATGCCTTGCACAGATCACTCGAAAACTCAAATTTGTGACTGGAGCCAGCAGTAAACGTAGTGAGGAGAGAAGCCTGTGTATTTCCCGCCTTCAGTTTCTCTGCCGCCGACTTGTGTTTAGCTGTCTGCACATGCTGGGAGACGAAATATTTCTTCTCATGATTCACTGCTTCCTCACATGCTTTGCAAAACAGCACAGTTGTCTGTAGAGAATATATCACTCCCGTACACTCTCACCAAATCGTTCAGTTTTTTACAAGGCGTTGACTTGACTTTAGGCATTTTGACGCTTACAGGTGTAGATCCTACAGGAGCGGGTTGCAGACCTCTACAGGCAGGCCAAGTACAGAAGAGGAATCAGAGCTGCCAAGGAAAGATACTCTGAGAAGTTGAGGAGCAAGTTCTCAGCTAATGATCCTTCTTCAGTTTGGAAGGGCTTGCAAGAAATCACAAGCTACAAGAGGAAAACTCACCGCTCCTTGGACAATCGTCAACTGATCAATGACCTGAACGAGTTCTACTGCAGGTTCGATAAACAGAAACTTAACCCTTGTACCCCCTCCCCAACCAACACTTCACACCCACTCACAGCCTGACTCCAGTTTGAAAAGACTGGACCCTTCCCCACCCACCCCTCTCCAATCACTACTTAACACTCACTTAGGGCCTGACTGCAAAAGACTGGGGCCTCATCCACTACCCACAAATGAACGACTGACGGTGGCGTCCCCGGTTTCACCCCGGTGGTGGAAATTTTCTTGTAAGTTACATCAACACGACAAAAAAAGGCTGATTTAGACACTCGATCATGAAAAAGGCATTCTCTTGCTGAAATCATCAAAAAAAGCATGAAAAGGCACATGGTGAAATCCTGGTTCTACTCGTGACTCACATGATCTTCACTGCAAAATGTATCTCTTTACAAATGGCTAATCAAGTCATTTGGAAGCTGCCTTTTTCCAAGGGTATTGTGAAAAATGACAGCTAAACTGAGGCACCTACAAAATAAAAGACCTGATTCTCCTTTGGAAGCATCAGCCTCAGACATTAGCTTGATCCACACTGCCTTAAAGACAAAATGGGCATCTTGATTCTCTTGATCCTGAAGCGGACAGGAGTTTCCCACTTGCAACAATACAGGATCCCTTTTAGCTACACCAATATGGAGGGTCTCGTGCTCAGTTTGAGTACATAGTGAAGGTCACTAGGACATTTTTAGCTGGTACTCAGCTGCATAGCGTGGTGATTTAAAAAAAGGTTCTAGTCCATTTACAACAGTAAAGGCCCTGATGAGAAAAATATGTCCATTTTATACTCTGAAGGAAATCGGCATCTGGAACAATAAACAGGGAGTCAGATGAAGCAAGGTATTGAAATGTGACTCCTGGCTGGTGAGCAGCACCCTGCTGGTTTAGGGAATGAAAATACTTTTCCTCTGCATTGTTGTAAGTCACGCGCTCGTGTCTTTAAAATACAAAGCATTGAATTCAGTCGTGTATTGTGTAATGAATGAAA
The DNA here is from genome assembly GCF_053455715.1 of Rhinoraja longicauda. Classification (NCBI taxonomy): domain Eukaryota; kingdom Metazoa; phylum Chordata; class Chondrichthyes; order Rajiformes; family Arhynchobatidae; genus Rhinoraja; species Rhinoraja longicauda. The sequence goes on from NC_135954.1 coordinate 78,363,976, forward strand.
TGCAAGGGCATGAAATGATAAAAATATGTCCCAGCAAATTCCTCCAGAGATCTTTTATCATGTTCTCTGATATTGAATTGAATCAGTCATTTCATCTCCTGGAGAAAGTCTCTTTCCAAATGCAGAATCTTTTTATGAAGCAAAACCTGTACACCTAATACACATGTGCTGTGCACAGATAATGTTCTCTGTCACAAAACATGATAGTTCCCATGGTAATAACATTATCTGTTCCATGGGAGAGAACAGATAATCTATTCTTACCTAAATTACCTGTTAAACTTACCTAAATAAGTAGATTCAGGTGTGCTTGTGTGTGTGTGTGTGTGTGTGTGTGTGTGTGTGTGTGTGTGTGTGTGTGTGTGTGTGTGTGTGTGTGTGTGTGTGTGTGTGTGTCTATATTTTTTTTAATCTACTTATTTACAAAATTAGAAAAAGGTTGCAGAAATTTGGAATAAAGTTGGAAAATGAAGGAAACACTCATCTGGTCATGCAGCATCCATGGAAAGAGAAATAATGATTCAGGTCAACTAGTGGCATTCCATTTAAAGACAGCGGGATTTCCTGAAGGTAGTCAGTACTGGTGTCAGTTACATCCAGAGATACAAGTTTGAAAGAGAAAGCTTTCTCAATTAGTAGAGAAAGAAATGTTGGTTTCAAATATGTGCTCATACTGGCAGCAATACAGAAGACACAAACACTGATTTGCCTTAATGTCATAGGATTTCTACACTACAAAGTCTTACTTGATGGCATTTCTGAAACAAGAATATTTGAAATCTCTCGTGTAATTTTAATAAGAAAACTAAGTAATAGGTGAAGTATTACATTTCTTTCATCTTTTACCAAGAGCTCTGGAGTTAGATACTTTACTGACATGCCTGCAGGCCAGCACGTGAATCTTGTAATTAAATTAATGGCAGGAAACATCTTATCCATATGTTTGGCCACACAGGAAGTGTAACAGTAAATCCTTTCTCCACAGAACAAGTTACTCAGTTTGGAAATAAAGCATTTTCAGAAGGTTTGCGGGATGGAAATGAGGGGAGACTAGCTAAATACGAGTAAAGATATTTACTGCAATTTATGATTAAGATTGAAACAAAGGTATTGTGCTCTTTTAACCTTTTACACTGTTACTTCATCAATTTTAGTCACTCTTAATGTTCAATTTAAAAAAAACATCTGCATGTATAATGTGAAATCTGATATTCAATTATTGTGATTTGATTATCTCACTCTCTCAAATATTTCACCATCATTAAATGTTAAGCACAGACTAAGATTATATGCATGGACTGGAAGATGGCACATGAGGGACAGGGCGCTCAGGGGCTGATGATGAGGGGGCGTCGAAGTAGTCCAGCCGGCAGAGTGGGCCGCTGGAGGCCTTGAAGCAGCCTGGGGCTCCATTAGATTGGGCGCTGCTCCAAGAGGCCGAGTGCAGGAGGAAAAGTTATTTCCTGCCACATAGGCTAACCCGGGTATACAAATTGTAGCTTTGCATTGGATTTATTCATCTAAATACTAAAATGAGATGATTCATCCTTTTCTTTAACTGTCAATATTTTCACAGGAGCTAACCAACATATAAATCTGTGTTTATATACACTTCGCATTATTATCAGAGGGGTGAGGCTGGTCTGTGTGATGGACTCGGCTACATCTACAACTCTGCAATTTCTTGCACTTTTGGACAGAGCTGAAGCTGTGATGCAACCCGATGGATAGCTTTCTTTGGTGCTTCTGTCGAAGTAGTCTTTTTTCACTGCCTGCTGTACCTGCATGCTTACTTTCAGTGATTGATGTACAAGCACACCCAGGTCTCATTGCATCTCACCTTTTCCTAATCTGACACCATTTAGATAATAATCTATCTTCCTGTTCTTGCCACCAAAGTGGATAACCAAACATTTATCCACATTATACTGTGGATAATGTCTGAAGAAGGGTCTCAACACAAAACGTCACCCATTCCTTCTCTCCAGAGATGCTGCTTGACCCACTGAGTTACTCCAGCATTTTATAATACCTTCCACATTATACTGCATCTGCCAAGTTACCCTGCAGCCTCATAACATCCTCATCGCAGCTCACACTCCCACACAGCTTTGTGTCATCCGCAAATTTGGAGATGTCACATTTAATTCCCTCATCTGAATCGTTAATATATATTGTAAATAACTGAGGTCCCAGCACCGAGCCTTGTGGCACCCCACTAGTCACTGCCTGCCATTCTGAAAAGGACCTGTTAATTCCTACTCTTTGCTTCCTGTCTACCAACCAGTTCTCTATCCATGTTAATACCCTACCCCCAATACTCTAATTTTGCACACTAATATCTTGTGTGGGACATTGTCAAAGGTTTTTTGAAAGTCCAGATACACTACATCCACTCACTCTCCTTTTCCATTTTAATTGTTACATTCTCAAAAAATTATAGAAGATTAGTCAAACATGATTTCCCCTTCATAAATCCATGCTGACTTTGACTGATCGTGTCACTGCTTTCCAAATGTGCTGCTATAACATCTTTGACAATCACCTCAAGCATCTTCCCCACTACCGATGTAAGGCTAACTGGTCTACAATTCCCCATTTTCTCTCTCCCTCCTTTCTTAAAAAGTGGGGTTTCATTGGCTACCCTCCAGTCCACATGAACTGATCCAGAGTCGAGAGAACATTGGGAAATAATCGCCAATGCATCCACGATTTCTAGGGATGCAAACCATCAGGCCCTGGGGATTTATCTGCCTTCAGTCCTAACAGTTTACCTAGTACCATTTCCTGACTAATGCGGCTTCCCTTCAGTTCCTCCCTCCCACTAGATCCTCGGTCCCCTAGTATTTCTGGGAGATTGTGTCTTCCTTAGTGAAGACAGAACCAAAGTAACCGTTTAACTGTTCTGCCATTTCCTTGTTTCCCATTATAAATTCACCTGTCTCTGATTGTAAGGGACCTACATTTGCCTTCACTAATCTTTTCCTTTTTACATATCTAAAGAAGCTTTTACAGTCAGTTTTTATATTCCCTGCAAGCTTTCTTTCATGCTCTTTCCCCCCTTCTTAATTAACCCCTTTGTCCTCCTCTGTTGAGTTCTAAATTTCTCCCAGTCCTTCGGTTTGCTGCTTCCTCAGGCCAATGTATGCCTTTTCCTTGGATTTAACACTATCCTTGATTTCCCTCGTTAGCCACGGTTGAGCCGCTTTCCTCATTTTATTTTTTCACCAGTCAGGGATGAACAATTTTGCCATTTAAATCTTTGCCATTGCATCTCTACCGTTAACCCTTTAAGTATAATTTGCCAATCTATCCTAGCCAATTCCTCTTACCTTGAAAGTCTCCTTTGTTTAAGTTCAGGACCTTAGTGTCTGAATTAACCGTGTTACTTTCCATCCTAATGCAGAATTCCACCATATTATGGTCACTGTTCCCCAAGGGGCTTTGCACAACAAGATCGCTAACTAATTCTTCCTAATTACACAATACCCAGTCTAAGATGGCCTATCCTCTCGTCGGTTCTTCGACATATTGGTCTAAAAAAACATCCTGTATACATTCCAGGAAATCCTCCTCCTCAGCGCTGCTGCCAATTTGGTTGGCCCAATCTATATGTAGATTAAAGTCACCCATGAAAACTGCTGTACCTTTGCTACACGCATCCCTAATTTCCTGCTTGATGCTATCCCCAACCTCCCTACTGCCGCTTGATGGTCTGTATACAACTCCAACAAGTGTTTTCTGCCCTTGACTATTTTGCAGTTCTACCCATACTGATTCTACAGCATCCAAGCTCCTTCCTATTGCATTAATCTCCTCTTTAGCCAGCAATGTCATCCCACCTCCTCTTCCTTTCTGTCTATCCTTGCTAAATCTCGAATATCTCTGCATGTTTAGCTCCCAGCCGAGGTCACCCTGGAGCCATTTCTCCATAATTCCAATTACATCATATTTCTCAACTACTAACTGCACATTTAATTCATCCACGTTATTACAAATGCTCCTCGCATTAAGACACAAAGCTTTCAGGTTTGTTTTTCTTATCTCCCTTCTACCTTTTGCTTCTGTCCTCCTTTTATGTCCCTCTGGCTCCTTGTATTGGTTCCCATCCCCCTGCTCTGTTAGTTTGAACATGACCTTTCCTACACTCTCTTTCCCGTTAACTGCACGCATACGCTTCCACGTTGCTGATTCCACCCCCACACTGTTTAGTTTAAACCCACCCATGTAGCACAAGCAAACCTGCCTGCCAGAATGCCAGTCCCCCTCCAATTAAGGTGCAACCTGTCCCTTTTGTACAGGGCACCCCTGCCCCAGAAGAGATCCCAGTGATCTAGAAATCTAAATCCCTGCCCCCTGCACCAACTCCTCAGTCAGACATTTAAATCCCCTATCTCCCTGTTCCTACCCTCACTAGCCCGAGGTAGTGGAAGCAACCCAGAGATAACCACCCTTGAAGTCCTGCTTTTCAGCCTCCTACCTAGTTCTCTATACTCACGTGGCAGAACCTCCTTCCTCTTCTTACCCACGTCATTTGTGTCTACATGCACAACTACTTCCGGCTGCTCACCTTCCCTTATAAGGATGTTCTTAAGTCGATCTGAGACATCTTGGACCCTGGCACCAGGGGGGCAACACACCTTCCTCGAGTCTCGCCTGTGGCCACAGAATCTCCTGTCTGCACCTCTGACAATGGAGTCACCCACCACTATGGCTCTGCCTGACGTCGGTCTCACCGGTCTCACCTCAGCGGCAGGTTTCAAGTTACAGACCTGTCCAAGCGTCATCTGCCCCAACAGCTTCCAAGAGGGTGTACCTGTTTTCAAGAGGTACTTTCACCGAGGTCTCCTGCACTAGTTTCATCCCCTTCCTTTCCGTCTCTAACCGTCACACCTCTTGTAATCTTGGAGTGACGACCTGGCTGTAGGTCCTGTCCAGGAAGCTTTTGTCTTCCCGGATGGACCTTGGCATTGTGTTTGTTACAGACATTGTGGGCTGCAGGGCCTGTCGCTTTGCTGTACCGTTCTACGTTCTATATAAATTATTCTGCACATATTTGTAAATTATGCTGTTACCTACATCATTCAGCAATCTAACATAAAATAAACAAACCCCATTCCATGAAGCACAGCTTCAGTAATTATGAAAAATTCCAAGGGTTTGGAGCTTGTTGTCTCCAAATTAACAGATCTATCAGTTTCAGAAACCATTTTACTCTTTATTTTCAGAATGGTCTTTCATTAGGTTTGTTTTTGCCGGCACATAACATTACTCATAAGGAATTTGCAGCATAAAAATGCCACCACAGGTTTCACTACTGGTGGAACATTCCAGAAAACGAACTGAAAGGAATGACTGCAATAATTCCTTGAAATAACATTGCGGGTCCCCAATGACTCAGCTGGTTAAGTTAGTGAGCAGCTGAGCCATAACAACCAGTAGGTTCCCATGTTTGATCCCTGCCCTGTGCTGTGTTACCTGATCTCAGGGCAGCAAAAGGGGTGCTACAATTCATCTCAATGTCCCTCGGTTCACCAAGGGAACATCGGGCAGAGTTCCTTCATCTGAGTGCAGTCTGTCAATCTTTCCGTGAGTTGTGGTGGATGGTTATATTATAAATGTTTCCCTCTCCAACCCCCACTGGTCTGATGCAGCAATCTGCAAGAATAACGCCCCATTGGACAAAGCTGGGTGCACATAAAACTAACACCAACACAAAGTTAACTGTGACCTGCACTGGGGGAGGGTAGGGGGTAAGAGAAAGGGGGAAATCTGTTCAAATCGGAAAGAACAGCTAATAAAACAAATGACTGACACATTCTTCTATAGTCTTAAACACTATTTACATTTTCAGTTGTTTTAAATCAAGGAATTTGAGCTCTTGTGATTAATCTTAACCTTTCTGGCAAAAATTCCTGCTGAATTTATAGCTCAGTTGGAGGGAACCAAGGGTTTAGCGTAGTAATAATATCATTATTATCTGGGACATTCTCAATAATTACCTTGTGTCCAGAGCAAAACATTATCTCCATAGACAAATATATGAACTAAACTCGTACGAGGAAGGAAGAATAATATCTCTCGGGTAAACAATGCATCCTTTCTGCTGCTGACAAACTCATTGAAATGGGCCTGAGATGCCATTCACACCCTAGATCGCTTTCACAGATGGATAAATAACATTTCAACAGTCAGTGCCCGTGAGATAATAAACTATAAATCAGGCTTGTTAAGAAATCTAATTAAGTAAAAGTAAGTGTAAAGGCAGCAGATATAAGAACATATCAGAATTTTACTTAATCTCCCTACTTTAAAATAAATTACCATTGTGGTTAAATGTCCCAGAGATATTAACTTGAGTTCCAGTGGGGCAGCTGAGGAACTTAAATTCAAGTAAATGAACAAACATTATAGTTTTAACAAAAGTTAATCTCGGGAATGGAAAGCACAGACATTTCCATTCGTGATTGCAGAAAGATATTTGACTAATTAGTGGTTTTCAGTGAGAAAATCATGCCATCCATTCTGACCCACATGTGGTTCCAGCATCACCCTTATGATTGACTGTTAAAGCCCCTCAAATTCAGATACAGCTTACAGTGAACAATAAATGTCGGAAACATCTACATCTTGTGAGCTTTCACGGCATAATAATAGTAGCCCTATGTTCTTGATGCTCTCTCCACATCAGCATCACACTTTACCGCTACTCACATAGTGAAGTATTTCAAAACATTCCCACTAACCCAGCTTGTCAACTGCCTGCTAAAGGAGAAAACAACGCCACCAATGATATCAGCACTTTTGAAATATGAACAAAAAGCAAGGAATAACATGCCAAAGAGATTTGTTTCACTGCTGAAAGGACACTGAGTGCTGGAGTAACTCAGCAGGTCAGGCAGTATCCTTGGAGAACATGGTTAGGTGACATTTTGTGTTGACACCTTTCTTCACTGCTACGCAGTTTTCACAAAAATTTGGACTAAAAGTCATCAGCTAGGTTTCATAGGACTCTGTTTCTACCAAAACAACTATCTTGAAGGCAAACATATGCTATGAGGCTAAGTTAGACACAAAAATGGCTCTGGAGAAAAGGAATAGGTGACATTTTGGGTCAAGTGTTAGCATGCAGGTTGATTGCTGGTCGGCATAGACCTGGTGTGCTGAAGGGCCTGTTTCCGCTCTATATCTCTAAAGTCTACAGTCTAATGTCTAAACTCAACAGATCAGGCAGCATCTGTGGAGGGAATGGATAGACGATGTTTCTGGTCAGGAACCTTTCTTCGGACTGATTCCCAAACATTTCAAGGTATTGAAAGGGTTCTGACCTTTTCAACACCTGCCCATTCTCTATACAGAGGCTCCTTGACCTGCTGTGTTCCTCTAGCACCTTGTGTTTTGTTGAACATTCCAGCATGTGTAGTTCCTAGTGTTTCCTTCTGTAATTATTTTTTGGGTATTAATGGGGAACATGGGTTTCATTGAAAGTCAGAAGTAAGAATAAGACAGATGATATTATATGTTTAGAATTCATATGATTTCCAGAGTCATTTAAGTCTTCAAAATGAAAATATTTAATACCCACCTATCTTGTTTTAAACAAGTCTCAAATAAATTAAGATAGACACAAAAATGCTGGAGTAACTCAGGGGACAGGCAGCATCTCTAGAGAGAAGGAATGGGTGACATTTTGGGTCGAGACCCTTCTTCAGACTGATGTCAGGGGAAAGGGAGATACATAGATAAGGAAGTGTAAGGTGTGAAAACAGGCCAAAGGGAATGGAAATCAAGGAAAATGTAGAATAGATCATTGTTAGCTGGGAGAAGGTAACAACAAAGCAAACAGAGATAAAATGTAGTCGGAGACAGTAAGACTGGTCGGAGAACTGGGAAAGGGGAGGGATGGAGAGAGAGGGAAAGCAAGGGTTACATTGAAGTTAAGAGAAGTCAATGTTCATACCGCTGGGGTGTAAGTAAGCTGCCCAAGTGAAATATGAGGTGCTGTTCCTCCAATTTGCGCTGGGCCACACTCTGACAACGGAGGAGGCCCAGGGCAGAAAGATCAGTGTGGGAATGGGAGGGGGAGTTAAAGTGTTGAGCAACCAAGCCTCTGCTAATTCAGATGTAAGGTGAGTCAGAATTATAATCCAGTATATATATATATATATATATATTTTGTTTTATATATGTGTGTGTGTGTGTGTGTGTGTGTGTGTGTGTGTATATATATATATATATATGTATATATGTGTGTGTCTCAAACATCAACTGGATAGCAAAGGGCAGTGAGGCTCACAGAACAGGAGCAGGGGCCAGCCCTTCTAATTTTCAGCATGCTTGATATTCAAGTGATTAATTTTAAAACCCATTATCCCTGCATTTACTTTATGATGTGTAGGTATTAGTTAATACAGTCAGCAATAAACATTGGAATTTAAACCGGCCTCTCACCCTGGTGTTACCACTTTTCCAGAACACAATTCATTTCTCATTTAACAAAAAGGAGGCAGCTGTACCTGGTGGTAAAATTACATTGATTTACGGCATTGACGGGCTACTTGTGATGTGGTTACAGTGGAATAATCCCGTCATTGTGATGAAGAAATCAATTTTGACTTGCACATTATTATAAATGAAAATCGATCTTTCAAACATTATTTTAACTATATAATACTTGAGTAAAAGGTAAAACTCCATTAGACCCACAATATGAAAAGCAATTAAGTGATGCAAATGATTAAATAAAGATAAAGCTTTGTTGCTGAGGACTTTTGAGTGTGAGATTATTATGATAAAATGTTACCACAGGTTACAATACAAATAGTATTTAAAAGTAGACGTTTGGATTAAGATGTACAGTGGTGTTAACTTAGATAAAATTTGCATTTTAAAACAACTGGTCTGCGGTCAATTAAAAGCTTGGAAATTGTTCTCCTTTGGTTTCATAAAAATATATATTTTTGTTAAAAGAATACATGATAAATAATATTTGCAGTAAATAAGATATCATGACTATTTTAATACCTTGAAATGTTTAAAATAAAGTGAAAAAATCTAATTGCATTTGTCCACCCAGCTTTAGATAGAGAGGGACCAAAAAAACATAGTGAGATAGAGGTGGAATTATGCAATGCTCATTGACAACTACTTTAGAAGGAAGCATTAAGTCGTAGAGTTGTACAGCACAGAAAGCGGTACCTCAATTCACCATGTCCATACCAATCTTTTTGCCCCTCTACATTAATTTACATGCTCACTTTAGATTCACACCCTCCTAAGCCTAGCCTATTCAGGTGCCTGCCAAGATGTCTCTGAAACAAAGAGTTTTCATCTGATTTCAACACCTCCTCTAAAAGGAGTTCCACTTGGCATCCACTCTTTAAAACGTTCCCCTCAAATCTCTTAGAAAACTTTTTTCTCTCACCATACTCCCTCTTGTTTTACCTTTAACATGGGAAAAGGATTCTGATTGTTCACTCTATCTTGCCCCTTATACTTTTATGTACCTCTATCAGGTAATCCTTCATCCTCCGTTGTTCTGCAGGAGAACAAACCTGCCCAGCCAATCTCTCCCTATATCTAAAGTCCTTCACTCTAGGTAGCATCGTGGTGAATCTCTATACTCTCTCCAGCATAATTACATCCCCGGTGCCCGGCTCTCCAGCACCTCCCACTGCCAATTTTGGATCCAATTAACCAGCTCTCCGTTGATCCTAGGTAACTTAACCTTCTGGATCCATCTACAATGTGGGACCTTTTCAAATGCAACCCTTATGGACAAAGTCTGCATTGCATTTGTCAATTTTCTTCGTTAGCGCCTCAAAAAATTCAGTCATATTAGTGAGGCAGGATTTCCTCCTCACAAAACCTTACTGGCTATTCCTGATTCCCTTGCTTTTCCAAATGTACATTTTTTTTTCCAAATAATTTCCTTACCACGGATGTAAAGCTCACTGGTCTGCAGTTCCCTGGCTTATCATGGCTGCCCCCTTTAAATAAAGGAACAACAGAAGATTCGTTCCACTCTATCGATACTTCATCTGTGGCATAGGAAGATGAAAGAAAATCTCCACCAGGTCCCCAGCTCTCTCCTCCATTGCTTCTCATAGCATCCTGGCACGAAACAATTGTTTGGCCCTTCATCAATAATCACACATTATTCTGACATATGTTGCTGTTTCCATCCTCACTATCACTTGGCACAGAGTGTAATCCTGAAATTACAATCCTGGTGGTCGTGCATTTTAATCTTCTGTCTAACCTCCTAAATTCACTTTGCAACTTCATCCCTCTTCCTGCTTATGTTGTTACTATCAACATGTACTACAATCTCTGGCTGTCGTCCCTTCCCCACACCAAGTCATCCCTCACCTTGGCACCAGGGAGGCAAAACCCCATTCGGGAGTCTCACTATCAGCTCCAGAATTACCTGTCTTTTCCCCTCACTAATTTTGGAAATGTTGTTGCATGTCTGATAAACCAGTTCCCATTCCCTTGAACAGCTCCCTAGATGATATTTCATTTGTATTTAACACACTTCACAGCAGTGCAATAATTTTAAACACTGTGCTTTTCCTTGGGAATTTAAGTGGCCACATTCTCTGGAAAAGTGCATAGTTGCCACTATTACAATGTCCATGGGTAAATCATGGATTCCAACATGCTTCAGGTTGGTAAATATAACATTAATTTCTCCATTTTTTTCTAATCACATACATTCTTGAGTTCTGATGACTCTATGGCAAATCAAATTCCTTGTATTTTACGTACTTGGCTGATAAATTAATTACAATAATACAATTACAATACAATATCAATTACTTTCTTAAGCAACCTTCTGATTATCAGCAGTTTATCTTGGTGATACCCGAGGAGCTGCTTAATGGCAGCTAAATGCAAGAATTCCCTTCACATTGCTGTTATATTTTGCTAACTGCTTTACTTTTAAAACAGTTTCTAGTTTTATGGCAAAGAAGTATGCAAGTCAATTTGGACATAATATCAAGGGACCAGTATTCTCAGTAGGATTTTATTAAAATTAAGGAAGCTAATTTTTCTAAAGTGTTCATTAATACTTTAAGTAATCTGTTGATTACAGCTGATTCTATTTAAAATTTTATTATGTCTGCAATGCTGAAATCTTGGGAAAAAGCTTGTGTTCATTCATAAATCGTGAATGGGAAACTATTGTGCTCAGAAGGTGGGAGCAGAAAAACTTCCCTTTAAACTAACATTAATTAGTTTGTGTAATTCATCATTGGATTGTTCCAAATAACAAGGGACCGAATTGTTGACATGATCAATGTTCTAAGAAGTAATTGCCCCTGTTACTTATCACAGTTAACAGGGGGAAAAAAAATCCCCAAATTTCAAGGTTATTTTTTGAGTAATTTGAAAGGTTTGATTTTCACAATGTCCGTCTACATGGATAGGACAGGTTTGGAGGGACATGGACCAAACGCGGGCAGGTAGGAATAGTGCAGTTGGGACATGTTGGCCGGTGTGGGTAAGTTGGGCCGAAGGGCCTGTTTCCACACTGTATCACTCTATGGCTTCCTTCCTCCTCAGAATACATAGACTTAGACACAGAGCATGGAGTACTGGTTGCCTTCCAATGCTATACCAAATAACCATACGACATCCGAGCTTGGATATTCGCAAGGCTAACGCATCAAACCCTCCCTCCACCCCCCCCCCCCCCACCCACCCCCATCACTGGAATCGCCACTAAATCCATTGACAGTTCCAAAACTTGCTTTGCATATGGTCCTTTGACTTTGCAACAACCATGGCCTTCGTTACAGGCAATGCCATTTATTTGAATGGTGTTACTGACCTTCATTAAAAAGATAACTCCGGCTGTTTTTGATTTAACTTTACTTTATTTCTTGAAAATCAGTGAAAGTAAATTGGTTTTTACTTCGATTGTAATCATGTATTGTTTTTTCTTATGACTGGTTGGCATGCAACAAAACCTTTTCACTGTACCTCGCGACACATGACAATAAACACAACTCCAACTAAACTGAAACTCAATCTCTGTTGCCTGAGGCCTAGTTGTCATTTGTAGCCCATTCTTCTTTATAGAGGCCTCTAGTGCCAGTAAGTGCTACAAACAGTAAGTGCTGCCGTGCGGCACAATGGCGTAAAATTGTCACAAAATGCTGGAGTAACTCAGCAGGACAGCCAGCATCTCTGGAGAGAAGGAATGAGTGATGTTTCGGGTCGAGACCCTTCTTCCGACACAAAACGTCACCCATTCCTACACCAGTAAAATTGTAGGAGTGGAGTGGGGAGAGGAGTGGATGTGAAAGTGGGATAACATAGAACTAGAGTGAGAAGGTAGACACAAAATGCTGGAGTAACTCAGCGGGGCCAGGCAGCATCTCTGGAGAGAAGGAATGGGTTCTGGAGCATCTCTGGAGAGGAAAGAAGGCGATCGGCATGGACTCAGTGGGCCGAAGGGCCGGTTTCCCTGCTGTATATTTCATTTGAATTGGACTGCTCGACACTGGAACAATCACAGATGATTATCCACCGAGTGTCCGTGTAAGTTCTTTCAATTTGGTAGTTTTGTCACCTCTTTCTCTGTAATTGAAGTAGGATAAGAAATAGGAACAGAATGGCTACACCGACACTGAAGCAGCGATATTCATTGCTCATGCCATCATGTCCACTCAAACAAAAAAATTGCCCTAATGTGTGAAAAGGAAGGATGCATTTTTTAAGGATGATATTTTATGTCTGATTTCAAAGTCAGCCACTTAATAATGTAAAATGTAATATAATATCGGAAGTGGATTTCCAGTGCATGCTTGAACATATAGATTTACAATTTTATGTGTATTATTATTTTCTTTAAAAATGTAGCCAGAAAGAAAATATCTTAACACCATAAGAACATGAAACCATAAATCTGGGCTTTATTTGGTGGGTTTCCTGACTCAATCTTTTTCAAAGGAATACATTCCTGCTATTGTTGTGTAAAACTCTCATAGTGAAGTATTATTGCCTGCCCTCTAGTCTTCCATGTCTTGGATTTCCTTCATTCACCACTGCATGAATCATTTTTACTTCCTGTTTCTACAAGGTATTTCCTGCTTAGCTGTGTGGAGTAACCCCATTGCTGAAGCACAGCATTAAGGAGCTCGGTCAAGTTTCACGTTAACAGCTCTCCATTTTAGCTGCACAATTTTTCACCTCTAATTGACAGTAAAAAGGCACCAAACCACCAACTATTTACCTCACAATTTCCTCTAACCATTCGTCTCCGGGACTAAAAAAAATATGCTGTGAGCTTGCATGAAATGTTGTAGTTATAACTGAACTCTCTTTCTCCAGCATTTAGTTTGTAAATAGCTCGTCCAGCATCACATGATTCACCTGATAATAACATGTACTTTTAAACATGATAAAGGTTACACAGTGCATTGGAGGGCAACATTAATCAGCCTCAGGGCCAGGGTGTAAGAGGCCTAAAGCTTTTGGTTTTGAAGGGGTGCTTTATGGATGAGATCATTTCTTTTGTGGAATTCAAGTGGCTAATGCTATGTGAGAATGAAGAAAGATTTTTTAAAAGACCTGATTGAGAGAGCTTAGAAGGAAATCAGAGGGAAAATCTCAGTTTTCATATTCTTTGCAGTGTGGGGAAGTGCTAAATGTGGCATATATATTTTGTTTTCAGGTTTCTAATTTTGGTGGTTGGTGATGGTAGTTAGTTCATTGGTTATTCCTACTTTTGTTACGGGGATTGAAGTTTCAATTAAAATTTGAATTTTGGTATAAACAGTTAAAGAAGCTAAAATTTTAAAAAAGCTAAATAAATTGTAACTGCAGTAATGGAAAAAAATAATGGCTGAACAAGACACAGTGGGTGGCACAGCGGGGTTCCAGAGACCTGGGTTTGATTCTGACCTTGGGTGCTGTCTGTGTGGAGTTTGCACGTTCTCCCTGTGACCGCTTGTGTTTCTACCAGCTGCTCCGGTTTCTTTCCACATCCCAAAGACGTGCAGGTTGTAGATTAATTGGCCTTTGTGAATTGCCCCTAGTGTGTAGGGAATGGATGAGAAAGTGGAATAACAAAAAACTAGTGTGAACGGGTGATCGATGATCGGCGTGGACCTGGTGAGTTGAAGAGCATGTTTCCATGCTGCAACTCTAAACTAAACTAAACAGATTGTATGTCTTGACTATCTGATGCGGGCCTGTGGGTCAGCAAAAGTGCTTAAGAAAGAATGTTTGCTTGAATGACAGAACCGTTATGCATTTACAATCCTTGTCAATTGGCTAATGCACATGGAGAATGTACAAACTCCGTACAGACAGCACACGTAGTCAGGATTGAACACAGGTCTCTGGCGCTGTAAGGCAGCAACTCTACCATTGCACCACTGTGCTGCCCCTCGGTCTCAGAAATTTCAGAAAGGATTAACTCATAAGATTAACAAATTAAAGCTGATTTCCTGATATTTTTAAGCTTAAATGGTGAAGCTGATACAAATTTTAACCCTTGATGGTTAGGAAGCACATCTACAACCAAAGGGTAGTGTGTATTTGGAACTCTCTTCGGCAAACCACAATTGATGCAATGGTAATTTTTAACTGAGGCAGATAAGGTTTTATTCGCTGTAGGTACCGTGTGGCGTGATGGATGTATGGTGTCAGACCAAAAATCAGCTGGACTCTTATTAAGTGGAAGAATAGGAAATGATCTTCAACATTTCTTATGTTTCTTTACTTAGGAATAGGCCAGCGGCCTCAGGATGAAGATTTTGCAATTAAAACACCAGTGGGTGGCAAGACCACTGATTAGTAAGGGATAATTATGGAACCATTTTGCGCAGGAAAGGATGTGGGTAGCCAAATATTTAGCTGAGTTGCAAAATATAAGGAGGTAAACTCGGGGAAACCTATAAAGGAACACTTATGTAATTGAGTGTAAGGTCGTACAAAAGTGTAGAGAATTCAAAAGCAGGAGGACTAAACTGAGTTTATGATGGGTTGATGCGGGTTGATAGTGGACATAGTAAATCCTGCTGATGGCTGGAATGGTAGCTTTGAAACTCAGCTGAGAGCTAAGCAGGTTATTGGCATGATTGCCAGGCAGGAGAGAGGGGATCAAGGGAGATTTTTCTGGAGAAAGTCAAAATGGATAACATTGTGCCAACGAGAGTCTGAAAATAAAATCGTGATGAACATGGAAGTGATGTTAGCTTAGCAGTTGGATGGCATAGCATTGGTAAACCACAGTCACCAACGCAAACCAGCAAGGTTGCATGATCAAGCGCTGAGGCATGCTGATATAGCTCTCAGCGATGCCAACAGTCTGGAGAGGAATAATTCTTGAGATTCCGACAGTGATCGCAGGACTCTGGATAGAAATAGTGCATTCATAAACAAACAAATACCACTGTAATGTCAAACATATTAAACTATTTAATCAGTCTGAAGAAGGATCCTGACCTGAAATGTGGCCAGTCCATTCCCTCCATGGGAGCTGCCTGACTCATCGAGTTACTCCAGCACTTTATGTTTTGCTGTGTATTTTAATGTAATTAGTTTACAACATCCAGGGGTCTTGAAAAGTACTATACAAAGGCTTCTTAATAAAATAAAAACAAGATCTGGATTAATTGCAGTGCCTTACATGCTTAAACAACTTACTGGTTCTCATAAGAAGATAACTGCAGATGCTGGTGGTTCTCATGTTCTAGATGCACACATTAACACTATCCTTAAGATAAGGTGCAAGCACATGAGCAACACTTTTGGGACCATATCCAATATGAATGAGCTCTTTGTGGGGAAGAAGAAGAAACATCACAGAAGTTCATTTCATCAGATGCCCCAGCCATCAGCAAGATCATCTACTTCCAGCTCCACAATAATCCCAAGCAAAGTCTCTGGTCCTCCTTTCTTTGAATTTTCTTTGAATTTTCTTTGCTAAACTGTTTAAATTTAGTTATTAATATGGCAATGAATTGTACATTTTTAAAGCAAATTTCTTGCATTACTGCAACATTAAATTTGCATAAAAGCGCTCGGCTGTTTTTTTAATCTTTCAAATATCAGGCATATTAATATTCTTATTCAAGATCTTATTCAAGGATAGATATGAAGAATGGTATTTGAACTTTTGCAGAAAGTGGCGCAATTCTACAATGATAATTCATTTTCCCTTCGTGTATTTTCATAACACTTGAAGCACACACATTTCCAAATCTGAAATACAGAAAGGGTGGCCCAGACTTTGAAGTATTTATTCTGCACAAATATCTGGATGTACAGATATCTGTGGCTTGACTAATAATAACAGTGCACATTTTTAAGTTATAATATTGTCGTTCAGATCTGCCTGCAAAATAGAGAGAAGTAAGAAACATGACGAACATTGTGGGCTCGACAAATTCATTGAGTTAAAGATCAATGCCTGTGCTTGCATTTCATCTTTTTGATATGTCTAATGCAATCCACACATAGAGTTCACTGTTATAATTCCTGCATCTACCCTGACAAGACATTCTTCTGCTAGAAGCAGAGGGCTATTTGGTCAGAAAAAAAAAGATATTCCACAAGTGAGAGAAAAAGTATAAATCCAGATGTGAAATCCAGGCTTCTTCAAACACATCTACTTTGTGGAACTGGCTCTGCACTAAACTGGGATTAGAACTGGATGAACGTCTCAATTCCAGAGCAAGAACTGAGGTGACCTATTGCCAATTAGGAACATGTTTAAATGGGAGACCACTCACTGATATCGACTGAATGTATCAATCTTCAATCTATCTGTTCTACATAAATAGATGTCCTAAATGGGAATAAAATATGCATTATAATAGCGGTTAATCAGTCAAGTGAAGAAGACAATATTTACAAAATTTAGCTTGGAACAATTAACGTGAAAATCGATTGTCATCTGGTTTTAGACATCTCTTCAGATTAACAAAGTGAGATATTCAACATATCTTATTCGCGCAAATAATGTACATTTTCTCAAGGGAAAGTGAAACATATAGTCCCAGATTAGGAATGGAAGCTTACTGGCAGTAACAAAACAAGACTCGGATGTTATAGAGATTGAAAATATCATTCCCATCTCAAATGACTGAAAATGATTCCTATTTGTTTTAATTGAATAAGCATTGAGAGAAGATGAAGTGAAATTAAAACTCAAAATAAATTGTTATTTATCTGGAAACTTCACAAGTCTGGACCTATTCCTCTTTATACTTTCTTTTAAAAAAATAATTCCCAAAGTTGGATGTTTTTTAATTGAAAAGCAAAATCTGCAGATGCAGAAAATCTAAAATAAAAATGGAAGATATTAGAAATATTCAACAGATCGGGCAGCACCTATGGAAAGAAAACACGGAGTGAAATATTGACGCAAAGAAAGATCACTGACCTGAAATATTACTCCATAGCTGCTGCCTCACCTGCTGTGATTTTCCAGCATTTTCTGATTTTATTATTGTTTTTTAACTAAATTTGTTGTGTGCTGGGCTCCTACAAAATTGCCATGAGCCTATATAAGATAAGCACTATTTCAGTATTTTGTACAGCGATTTAATCTGATACTTTCAGCTCTGTGATAGCCCTCCTACAATTATCTCAGATCAGCTACCTGAATGGAGGCAGGATTGAATCTGAGATGTTCCTGGAATAATATTTTCTGAACCAGGACTCTAAGCATTTTTTGTCAATACTAAGAATTTAGGTTTCACTGGAATATATAGCTTTCTTAGAACATAGCAAACTTAGATTTTTATTAAACAGATTTCATGTCTGCAAGACAACCTCTGAAAATTTTGCTCCCTACCATGCTACATTAGAGGCTTTGCTATGAAATAGATTTTGTGGAGACATCTTGATTTTAAGAGCCAGTAATAACCACAGGGATCAAATGAGGAACTGATACCAAAGATGAGAGGTTGGTGGGGGTCATTCTCAGTGGGGGTGGGAAATAGATGTTAGTGACTGATCACTGTGAGGTATCTCCAATCATTGGGGGAGATCTAATTACAGAATGGCAGGGGAGTGGGATAGTGCTCTACAGGGAATGTCTGATCCTGTGGAATGGGAAAC
Organism: Rhinoraja longicauda; assembly: GCF_053455715.1. Classification (NCBI taxonomy): domain Eukaryota; kingdom Metazoa; phylum Chordata; class Chondrichthyes; order Rajiformes; family Arhynchobatidae; genus Rhinoraja; species Rhinoraja longicauda. The sequence goes on from NC_135954.1 coordinate 78,382,060, forward strand.
AATTTTGCATGGTAGTTTTGGGGAAAGTATTCCTGCTCCTCCCGATCTACATGCAATTCCGGTAAGGTACTTTATCTTTACCTCTCTTTTGCATTACAGATTTCCCAAGACCCAGAAAATAGCTTCAGGAATCCTGTCAGTCCATGTTAAGGCAGAAAAAAACCCAAAATCTGAGGCTCTCCATTGAATATTTCAAAAAGCAACCCACCTCCTGAATGTGTGGATTAATCCTCCATTAAAAGTGAAAGGGAGTGGGTTCAGGAAGTTTGGCAGTAAGGTTCAAATATAATTTTTTTACACATTAATATCACAGGCCATCTCAAACAAGCATACGGGGGTTAATATTTTCCTAATATTTTCCTAATTATGATATCAAATAATTTCAGAATTTTCAATGCATTTTTTAATGAAAGTATCTCACAGTTATCAGTTATCATCACTAAAACCTTTCCTTCATGTGGAAGTTTAGTTTTTGTGGCCTTGTCATGCATCCTAATGTAAGGTACATAAAATGGTCCACAATATTCCTGCTGCAGCCTTGAACTGAATACTTGCTTGTGACATTTACCTATTTTGCAGGTAAATAGCTGAGTTTTGTTGGACATTTTATACTTTAAATAAATATGATTTTAAATAAATATAGTTTTTAATTTAGTACTGTTGGACCTGATTTACAACATATATCATTTTAATCACATATTTGCTCAAGTGTACACTGACATGCAAAGAAAAATAAACTCGCAATTCTTTGTTCTTACTCGAACAGTCTCACAAGGACTAACAGAAAGTTAAAAGCAAATATTGGCATATTTCCAAAGAATCACAGACAGCCCATGTCACATTCCAGAGAACACAGTTTAAAGGTATTCCTTGCCTTTCTCCTATTATTGATGTCACAGCATGGAAACACAAACACGATTTCTAACAGGGAACGTAAAGAAATGGATGCTGCGAAGGATGAAAAATAGTTGAATAGTTTTGCTCTCAACTTTATTTAAGTTTATCAAAGTAATTTAAGTATCCATAAAAGGACATCCATTGAATCCTGGGTAAAGACAGTTTGAACTCAATACAAATTTGTTGTGATCTTTCCCGATGGATCTTTTCAGATTGGCGAAAAAGGGAAAGTCATATTCTGGACATGCAGAGCTGGAAGCTGGTTGTGTCGCATTTTGCCGAAGAGCTGCTTAATATGATTGAGCTGTTCGTACCTGTCGTACACCAACATGTAGCTTTCTCATTGTGCCAAGGAAATGTTGGCGACAGAAACAAAAGTTGGTAGGCTAGGTAGCCGGGAAGAAGTTGAAGATTGTTCTACATAGTGTAAATGTCAGGTGAGTATTTTGTGACAAACTTCTTGGAACTTTTTTTTAACACCATTAGCCTATCAACTGGAGAGGAGAGTTGAATCATTATTACTGCTCATTCAAACTAGCCAGCAGCAGTAATGTCTTCTCAAATGCATCAAAACACAGCACAAAAATATCAAAAAGGGGTTCTGGTTAATTTATAAGACAGCACAAGAGTTTCAGCTGCAAAACTGAGGCGAGAAAAAACTTTTTCACCCAGAGAGTTGTGAATTTATGGAATTCTCTGCCACAGAGGGCAGTGGAAGCCAAATCACTGGATGGATTTAAGAGAGTTAGATAGAGCTCTAAGGGCTAGTGGAATCAAGGGATATGGGGAGGAGGCAGGCACGGGTTCTTGATTGGGGACGATCAACCATGATCACAATGAATGGCGGTGCTGGCTCAAAGGGCCGAATGGCCTCCTCCTGCACCTATTTTCTATGTACAATAAAGACGTGCATATGCAGAGGAGACATATTACATGACTCTCCTGCTCAAATGAATACAATATGATTCATACGCACACACATTTTAGGAGAAATGGTGACAAAGTCACCATGCTACAGGCAGCACAGTGGTTAGAAAATACATTGTTAATATCCCTTTAATTGCCCTCCTCTCCATTCTACTCCCTTTTATCATCTCCATCCTGTTTGTTTTTAAATCACTGTGGAAATGAGACAACATTCTTGTTTATGTTGATACAAATATTTTTTCTTCTCTGGCTAACCCTCGCTTGTCAATCAATGAAGGAGCAAGAGGATTTGTCCATCTTAAAAACATCTGTACAAAATCTCATTGAATTAAAGCAGTCTAGTTGCTAATTACAAGGCCTGGATGACCCCCGATAGCATGCAAGCTTGGTGCTCCTTATGACCATCTGCTGATATTGATTTCAAAGAGTAAATATCTTATTTGTAGCTTGGCAGTGTGTTTCTACTTCTGCAACACTGCCCTTATCATCACTTTATCCTTCTACCTGCTGTTGTCTCCAGACCTGAGATGTCCAAAGTGTAATCTGCCATCCAAGGTAAACCACAATTTATAGCAAACTTCAACATCCACATCCTATCCCACAGTAAGTTCCATCCCACTCCAACAGTGCCCTTCTGTGCTCCAAAGCATGAATTCAGAATGATTGTACTCATTTAAAAACCCCATTGCAGCTTCTTCCTTCCATACCTCTGCAACCTTCTCCAAATGAAAATAAATTATAACACGGATTATGATTTCAAACTGAAAGCTGCTGCATGACTATGGATTGTCCATGCCAGTAAAATATTTCATGAGAGTGAAGAGGTACCGGTAAAGCTGGATACACCGGGCATCTTCAACAGTTTAAATAACAAGGAGAACAAGGTGACGTCTCAATTACTACTGACTGGCAGGACTCACATATATCATGATGAGAGGTTGGTTGTGGCACATATCTTGTCTTGGTAAGGACCTTGATCAGTGCAATTCACCTACCACCAAAAACACATCAACAGAGGATGCAATCTCATTGCAATCTCCACTGCGCACTGGACCACTTGCACAATAGGAACACGTATGTTAGGCTATTGTTCATTCACTACAGGTCAGCATTCAACAGCATCATCCCTCAATCAGCCTGAATTGGCAACATTTCCTACAGGAAGCACTGGCTCAAAAAGGCAGCCAATATCATCAAGGACCCACATCACCCTGGCTCCGCTCTCATATAAATGCTACGGTTGGGAAGAAGGTACAGGAATTCCAGAAACATGACCTCCAGGTTCAAGAACAGCTTCTTCCCAAAAACCATCAGGCTCTTGAACCACACAGCAAAACCGTAACCACAACCCTATCTCAGCAGCAATACTCTATGCACTTTGTTTTGGTTGCACTACATACTCAAGTGCACTTGATTTTGCGTTTTTATGGTCTTGTTCTCCAATAATTCTAATAATAATTAATAATCCAATAATAATTAATGTATTCATTATTGATTATTGTATACTCATTTGCTCCGTTATTAATGGGCCTGTAAAGCTATAGCAATTAAGAATTTCAGTGTTCTGTTCCTGGTGCAGACGACAATTAAACAGTTTTGACTCTCTTGACTCTTGAACTATACAAACTTCCTATGATCAACCCATTTATTTTACTAGAAAACATTCTTCAATATAGAGAAATCCATGTACACGATTGCTATTTTTTTGTTTTCTGACATTATTGACTTGCCACGAGTTGGAGGAAGACATAAACAGGACAAGGAAAGAAAGGTTGTCAGGGGGTATGGGGAGAAGGCAGGAGAATGGGGTTGAGAGGGAAAGATCAGCCATGATTGAATAGCGGAGTAGACTTGATGGGCCTAATTCTGCTCCTATCACTTATGAACTTATGAAAGGCTTATTTTGTCGTACTGCATTGAATCTATAGTCATGCAATATGGCAAGGACTTTCAGAGATGGAATAGTTGCTCATACACTGCGATTGCCATAGAAACATTCAGCATGGAACCAGGGCCTTCGACCTCAATCATCCATGTCAGCCAAGATGGCCCATCTAAATTATGCCCCATTTACATGTGTTTGCCCCATTTACCCCCAAACCTTTCCCATCCATGTATCTGTCCAAATATCTTTTGAATGATGAGGAAAAAAATATCCAAAACCACTTTCTAGTATGTAATATAGAACTGAAAAAAAACAAGGCCACATGAAAACATGTCTAAGATGAACAACAAGACTTAAAAAATGTGACAATAATGCGTATAATCCTACTATTCGTGTGGTTAAAGCATGTAAAATTTAAAAAGACCACTTTGTTTCAAAGTTTTGTACAAATTGCAGGCATTTTGACCAAAAGGAAGTGAGTTTGTTTAGTCTTCAAATGACTCTGACTCAATGTTCCACCACTGGAATGACAACCAGCAACATGTGAACATTGTTTACTTATACAATAACGTTTAAATCAAATGTTTTTGAGGCCATTACATCATTGCCAAGAGGTAGGTGGAACTTCCCAAATGTGGTTGCAACCTCTGCACTTTTTTATCCTGTTTGAGAACAGACTCCAAGCTATCAGAAGTCCTAATGCATCCCCAGGGAACGTAAAAAAATTCACTACTGGTGAGACCCTACCTTCATAAAGGTAAACGAGACGGCAGCCGCTAACTTCGAGAAAGTATCGTGCAAACAACTATCCTATGATCAGAAATAATGTGACCAGATATAATGTGGTCATATATCACATTATTAATCTTCAAGGATGCATGCAAAAATATTAGCAAAGTGGGGAGCAGGTGCTAGAAAATGTGTCACTATGTTGGATGGTTCCATATAATTCATGAAAAATATGAACATATGACCTGTCAAATTAAGAGGAGTCAGTCACATATCTCCTCAAGCCTACTATGCTATTTAATAAGATTATGATCAATCTAATTGTACCCTCAACACCACATTCCCATCTACCCTTGGCAATCCTTCTTCTCATGTTAATGAGGAATCTATCTATTATTGCTCTAAAAATGTACAAAACTCCACTTCCATCAACATTGAAAAAGAGAGTTGCAAAGATCCTCGATCCACTACAAGAAAACAAAATTAGCACTACTCTGCGTTCAGTGCCTTTGGTTTACCCGTTATTCTTTAAACAGAAGTCCCTAGCTTTAGGATTTCCCTCAAGAGGAAACATCTCTTCCACATCCACCCCCCCAAGACCACTTGGGATCTTCTCTGCTTCAATCGTCCACTCTTACTCTTCTAAACTCCAGCCCAACCAGTCCTCATAATCTATCCATTCCAGGTATTAGTCTAGTTAACCTTCCCTAAATAGCTTATGAGGCATGAACATCTTTCCTTCAGTAATATAAGAAATGTTACTATACTAATAATATTATACTAGATGTGCATATGTAACTATATCATAATTTCCTCATATTAATAATCGTAACCTCTCTATATTTGTATTCAGTTCCCATAGAAATTAACAGTAACATTCTATTACATTTCTGAATTACTTGTTGAATTTTCTCAGATGCAGAACAAACGTTTTATTTTTGTGTACCACTACAATCTGTCATCCATCCAATTGATGTAAACATGCCATTGGTTTTCTGTTGTCAGTTTTTGGAAATGTGAACCAGTAAAATCATTCATGAGTGGTCAATCTGTATTTATGCTCACTCTGACTATAATTTTGTCTGGGGAACCACAATTAAATTTGGGAAGCTTCACAAAATGTAACCAGGACACTGAAGGAAATCAAAGAAAAATAATCAGAAGAATAGATGAAGAAAAGGGGAAAGTATAAGTAAAATTGTGATGTCTGAGGAAAGGGAGTCCGATTCAAGCCCAAGTCCAACCGTGGTGGGTCAGTAAAAAAACTAATATTGGGAAAAAAAGTCCAAGAACAACATTTCTAATCATTGCTATAAATGTCAAAGTTATATTGTCGTATCATGATATTTTTTGTTCTCTGATTCAACACCTTCACACCACATAGGCATAATATAGATCTAGATTAAGACCTGTTTCCCTAGTTTATTCAGTATCACTCACAAATATATACAGCTTCCTTCCCAGTGAATCCATTCAGAATAATTCTGCAGTCTTGTGATGAAGTAATACTAAAATATTGTTGACTTTACCCCTTATTTCAGCAATAGAAAAAAAATCATAGTTGTGTAAAATGCCATCTATAAGGAATCAAGTAAATTTTACTTTCACAATGCAACTTGTTTTGAGAAACATCAATAAACACAGTTTTGAATAATTTACTAGGTTTGAATCTGTAACTCTTGTAAGAGACGTTACATTGATATTGATATATTGATATGAGAGATATGGATACGTCTGGAAGGTATACAAGTCACTCACTCAGGTTATTGCATTTCCCCTTTTTTGAAACAGTGTTGGGTTACACAATCCTTTATTTACCTGGGGAAAAAATGTGCTCCTTTCCACAGGATCATTCTGTTTTAATTGGATCTGCTCGCTGGTGTCTGAGGGCTCCTCTTTCACCTGCACAATATCTGGTGCTGTTCTCTCGTGGACACCATCACTGTTGCTCCTGCTGCTGCCACTGGGAGGCCCCTTGTCCTCCTCTATGACTTTTTGTTGGCAGCACACTTCCTTCATCTCCTCTGGGTGTGATTCTGGCCATTGGGGCTGAGAAAGTGTCTGCAACAGATGCACATCTTCTTTAGAGGTCATTTAAAAAGCACAACAACTCATTTTTACTGCAATATATTTGCTGCCACGTTAAAAAAAAAGGAAAGACTTGCATTTTTCAACATACATATAAAAAATATCATAACTGTGTGGTGAATTTAGTGAGTTTCTGCTTCCAGGATAATACTTTAGCTACTGGAGACTTGTTTCACAAATTTGTGTGGTTCCAATATAGTTTGATATCAGTTAAAATCAAGGACACAATGTCATAAAATTAGCCCTTAAATGTAAATTTAAACAATGAACCACAAAGATCAAGCTATACTATTGAAATTGATAAATGAAATAAATATGGTAGGAAGAGTAGATATTCTGTGAGCTGAAATCTTGCAGCACAGAAGATGCCATTCTAGCCTATCCGGCTTCTTTAAGAGATAATTAAGTTAATTGCACTTTTCTGCTTCTTCATTATTCCTTTTCAAGTGTGCGCTGAATTGCTACTGAATCAGTTTCCACTACCCATTCTGAAGGCAGGTGGCAGATCGTAGAAACATTAAAAAAAATAAAAAATAAGGGCAGCAGTGATCCATTCAACCCTTTGAGTCTTCAATGGCTGATCATCGAAATTCGATACCTTGTTTCTGCTTTCACTCCATATCCTATGATCATTCTCGCCCCAAGAACAATATCTAATCCTACTTGAATACATTCATAAAAACATAGAAACATAGAAAATAGGTGCAGGAGTAGGCCATTCGGCTCTTCGAGCCTGCACCACCATTCAATATGATCATGGCTGATCATCCAGCTCAGTAACCTGTACCTGCCTTCTCTCCATACCCCCTGATCCCTTTAGCCACAAGGGCCACATCTAACTCCCTCTTAAATATAGCCAATGAACTGGCCTCAACTATCTTCTGTGGCAGAGAATTCCACAGACTCACCACTCTCTGTGTGAAGAAATGTTTTCTCATCTTGGTCCTAAAAGACTTCCCCCTTATCCTTAAGCTGTGACCCCTGGTTCTGGACTTCCCCAACATCGGGAACAATCTTCCCGCATCTAGCCTCTCCAACCCCTTAAGAATTTTATATGTTTCAATAAGATCCCCTCTCAGTCTTCTAAATTCCAGCGAGTATAAGCCAAGTCTATCCAGTCTTTCTTCATATGAAAGTCTGGATTTGGCTTCAACTATTTTCGATGTGGTTAATACCGAGTTGGATTCTTACTAGTTGGATCATAACCGGAGGCATTTTTGGAATGTAGAGACAGGGCAGCATTAAGCTGGACACAAATAAATAGAACGGAATCAAAATTGGTCTCCACTGTGAGAACACCTTCATAGTGCATTATGGTGTTGTCACTGTGCTGAGCAGGAGACATTTAACAGTTTGCAGCTGGCTGTTTACGAGACAGTATGAACCACCTGCCATACCACACCATAATCCATAATATGATCACTTCTCTGTTACCTGGCATTCCTCCATCATCAAGGGAGACCAATTCTGTTAACATGAATTGGATAAGGCATTCCAGGAGAAGCACAAAGCGAATTACAGACCATCAAGAGAATCAAGAGTCAAAGGTGTTTAATTGCCTCAATGAACTATGAAATTCTTACTTGAAGTTGCTTAACAAGTCCATTAACACAATACAATAGCACAATAACACACAAATAAATATATAATAGTCAATGATAAATTAATTAATAACAGCAATACTAGGAAACCATAATAGTGCAAAAAGTAAGTCCATAATGCAATGAAAAACACATCAATTGAAAATTATAGTTGCTGAGGTGGCACGCGGTGTTGTACACTGTTCAAGAGCCTGATGGGAAGAAGCTGCTCTTGAATCTGATGGTCATGGCTTTGTGGATCCTGTACCTTTATCATCAATGGTAGGAGCAAGATGAAAGTTTGGACAATGTGGTGAGTGTCTTTGATGATATTAGCTGACTTTTTGAGGCAATGCCTCCTGCAGATCCCTTCCATGGTGGGAATGCCAGTACCTGGCCATCGACTGGGAAATATCTACCAGTTTCTGCAGCCTTCTTCATTCCTGGGCACTCAAAATACTAAATTAAACGGTGATGCAACCAATCAGTATGCTCTCAACTGTACACCTGTGGAGGTTCTATAGGTTTGGTGACTTACAGAACCTCCTCAATCTTTTAAGGCAATAAAGGCATTAATGAACTTTCTGCATCGGTCTGTTCGGTTTGCTTGAAGTTGTTGACTCTCCACCACTGTCCCATCAATAAAAACAAGCTCATGGATCCTCATCTTCTCCTTCTGAAGTTGACAATCAGCTCGATGGTCTTGCTAATATTGAGAACAAGATTGATGTTCTGTAATTATCATCATATCATATCATATATATACAGCCGGAAACAGGCCTTTTCGGCCCTCCAAGTCCGTGCCGCCCAGCGATCCCCGTACATTAACACTATCCTACACCCACTAGGGACAATTTTTACATTTACCCAGCCAATTAACCTACATACCTGTACGTCTTTGGAGTGTGGGAGGAAACCGAAGATCTCGGAGAAAACCCACGCAGGTCACGGGGAGAACGTACAAACTCCTTACAGTGCAGCACCCGTAGTCAGGATCGAACCTGAACCTGAGTCTCCAGCGCTGCATTCGCTGTAAAGCAGCAACTCTACCGCTGCGCTACCGTGCCGCCGCACGGATACATCAAGATGAACTCACAGATTAAGATGATTCGAGTTAGGTGCAAATGTAAAATCATGGAATGTGCTTGGAGTGACAGTCGATTTGAAATCCAGGGAGAATGGTCCATTAATTTTATTGCACTGGTCATATGAATTTATAACCTCAAACTGTGTCAATTATATGAAACCAAAATATCAATCAGACCCAAAAAGGAACAGCTAGTCACTCTAACCAAAGTATTATTTCCATTCCTTACAACATCTGCCATTAACATAGAGGAGGAAGATTGGTCAGTTGGTGCCAATTAGATTAATCAATTAGATTAATATTATGGACAACTAGGTTTGGGCAGTTTTTGAAAGATTTAACATTATCATATATCATATCATATATCATATATATACAGCGCGGAAACAGGCCTTTTCGGCCCACCAAGTCCGCGCCGCCCAGCGATCCCCGCACATTAACACTATCCTACACACACTAGGGACAATTTTTTACATTTACCCAGTCAATTAACCTACATACCTGTACGTCTTTGGAGTGTGGGAGGAAACCGAAGATCTCGGAGAAAACCCACGCAGGTCACGGGGAGGACGTACAAACTCCTTACAGTGCAGCACCCGTAGTCAGGATCGAACCTGAGTCTCCGGCGCTGCATTCGCTGTAAAGCAGCAACTCTACCGCTGCGCTACCGTGCCGCCCTATATGTATTATATATATATATATGTACAGGGACATATCACCCTGTATTATATGTATTGTATATATATATGTACAGGGACATATTGCCCTGTATTATATGTATTATATATATATATATATATATATGTACAGGGACATATTGCCCTGCTAAAATCCATTTCATTTAGGTTGTTTAAAGTGATCCATTAACTCATTTACAAGGGAGAGCTGCTTCCAAAAGTTGTTTGGCAATGTTGGTAATCATTTCTGTAGCAATGAAAACCATTCTGTGTGAGGTAGTTTCAGGAACATCAAACGAATACCAAGTGGGTTTTCCAATATGTTGGCAAAGCTGATTATGGCCCAGTGATTGAAGGCAAAAATTGTCCTCAGTGTTTCAACTAGTCCTCTGATTGGAATATATTTGGCAATTTCTACCCCTGAGAATGAATGAGACAGTGCAAATAAAATGGAACAGATCTAAGGTGAGTGCAGGAACTGGGGACACTGTGTATTAGCATGTAAGTTTTTCAAAGTAGCAGGGCATGCAAGAGGATAGTTAGTAAAGGGCCTGTCCCACATAGGCGATTTTTCAACATTCCTGAAAATCCAGCATGACCAGAAAGATGCTACGACGCTTTGGAGACTACTCACAACCATGCAGGTGACACCCCGGCGACCATGTGACAACAGCCTAGTCGCCTGTAGTCGCCTAAAAAATCGCCTAAGTGGGACAGAGGTTCAAAGCAAGGGAGATATTTGACTTCTTATAAGATAATTAGGGGATTGGACACATTAGAGGCAGGAAACATGTTCCCAATGTTGGGGGAGTCCAGAACAAGGGGCCACAGTTTAAGAATAAGGGGTAGGCCATTTAGAACGGAGATGAGGAAGAACTTTTTCAGTCAGAGAGTGGTGAAGGTGTGGAATTCTCTGCCTCAGAAGCCAGTGGAGGCCAGTTCGTTGGATGCTTTCAAGAGAGAGCTGGATAGAGCTCTTAAGGATAGCGGAGTGAGGGGTTATGGGGAGAAGGCAGGAACGGGGTACTGATTGAGAGTGATCAGCCATGATCGCATTGAATGGCGGTGCTGGCTCGAAGGGCTGAATGGCCTACTCCTGCACCTATTGTCTATTGTCTATTGTCTATTCTTAATTAGATGCATGGAATAGAAACGCTGTTGCTTTATGTATAATAATGGTTAGGCAACATTTGAAGAATTCTATGCAGTTATGGTCAGCTAACTTTAGGAATATTGTAAAGGTCTATAATGGATACAGGAATGATTTACGAGAATGGTTGCAAGAATGAGGGATTTCAGCAATGTGGTTTGATTAGGTTTGTTCTCATTGGCACAAGGAAGTTTGAGAGAGGACTTGATGGACTCTACAAGTTCATGCTAAGTTTAAATAGAGCAAATAGCGAGACGCCATTGCGCTTGGAGGATGATTAATGGAACTGAAGAAACAGATTTGAAGTGTTAGGCAAAAATATACTGATCTGACACTCAAAGCCTGAAAAAAAAAAGTGGGAACAGAGTTAATCTTGGATTTCAAAGGGGCATTGGATAGGAATCTGAGGGTAAATAACTTGCAGAAACAGAGGAAAAAAAGAAAATTTTGGTCGGCATGGGTGAGTTGGGCCAAAGGGCCTGTTTCCATGCTGTATGGCTGTGTAGTAGTCCTTTGACTCTATGACAGGAAAAAAAAGTGGGAGAATTGAAGTAGCTGGATTTCTCTTCTGAGAGATAGCATGAGTATGATGGCTGGAATGGCCTCATGCTGTACCAAACAATTCCATAATCCTATCAATAGTCATTTGCCTCATTAAAACCTAAAATAAGCCTTAAAAAATGAAATGACTGTTGCATGTGCTTATGAGTTGCACAGTGATGTAATAATACCATTATTGCAAATTAAGGAAGCAGACCATGAAAGATATAAAACTTGAAGGCAATACTGTCACTTTATTTATAGCATTTCATCAAACAAAAGTTAATATGCTCCCAAAACTTTGCTCATAAGAGTAAAGTTTACTCTATAAGCCTCCAACAATTTCCATTTTTCATGTACAACTGGATCAATTCAGGAAATTAAAGTGCACATAATTTACAGGACACTATAAGCCAAAGAGAGAGTGGAGGAATGCAACCAAATGAGTCATTGAATGACTGCAGGAGTCTCAGTAGAAAGCACATCAAAGAAAGTAATACCTATCTGTCTCAGCAGGTGGGAGACATATCTTAGTTGTTGGCCCAAGAACATAGGGCCTGTAAAAATATCATGCAGAGAAAAAACCTTTAATATCGTTATCAATGAATACTTCAACACATCTTTTAAAATTCCTGTGTTCTTGTAAAAACCTAGGAGTAATGCAAACAACCACCAATTCAAAAGGTTGGTGTGCAAATCAATAATTCACAAATGAGAACAGTAACGAGGTGACTGAAAAAGATGATCAGAGTTTTATGTATGTATAAAACAATGTGTGTTGAAGAAATTCCCAGCTCAGTAAGGGAATGGTAAAACAATAACAAGCCACACCAAAGAACATTAATCTCCTGAATTTAATGCAAGAAAACAATGCAATATTCTTCAGACACAATAGGTGAAAATTGTGTCTTCTAAAAGAGGGATAGATTGGGAAGAATGATTAAAAGCTACACAAAAGGTAGTCTTGAAGGAGCATCGATTAAGAAAAGAAAGAAAGTTTGAAAGGTTTAGAGTGGGAGCTCCAGAGTTTCCATCTCGGCAGACGGAAACGCCAATGGAATGCAAAGAAAGTTAGGGATGGACACCAGGTCAGACGTCGATTTCTCAGAGGTATTAATGCATATGAACAAAATGCTCAAAATTTCAAACCTGAGATTGGTGTAGGTGTTTGGATATGAAGAGTCAAGTTTCAGAATTTCAGTAGAAGATGAAAGGATTGCATTCGGTAATGTTTAAAAACTCAAAGGTGGTGTATTGATGATGGGTTGGATGAGGACCGAAAGGTCAACTGGAGCCAAAAAAGCCACAGCGATTCTAAACAATTGTTAAGCCTATGATGATGATGGGAAAGGTAATGGGTAAAATCAGTGTACATTGGAGCTAGCCTGGTGAGGAGCTAAAATGACAATGGCAATAATTTCCACAATATTTCATTGTGAGATACAATTGTTTTCCTTTATACCTGCTTTAAAGAAATTACAATTTTTCTGTTTATTTTATTCAAAACAGATGAATATTAGCCCTTTGTCAGAACATTTTTATTTTCTGATCAATAATGCATGCTCTCTGATCAACTGCAAAGAAAGCTGTCTGAGGATTCAGCAGGACTTTGATCAGCTGAAATGTGTGGAGCATTAGCAGATGGAATTTAATCCAGACAACTGTGGCGTAATGTACCTTGGAAGATCAGATTTGCGAAGGACATATAGAGAAAATGTCTGGGACCTTAGGAATGTTGATGTACGGAGAGATCTTTGGGTGCAAGTCCATAACTCTCTTAAAGTGGAGCACTGGTGGATACTGTAGTAAATAAGAGTTATTATAAACTCGCCTTCATGAGCTGAGGCATTGAATATAAGAGTTGCCTCATTGTTTTGCAGCTGTTCAAAACATTGGTTAGACCATATTTGGAGTTTTGTATACAGTTCTGGTTGCCATACTACAGGAGACAAGTGAAGCAACAGAGACAGGGCAGAAGAGAATAATCAGGATGTTGCTGTAGTTATAAGGATGCACAAGGAATGATAGTTTACAAAGGAAATACACAAACTGCTGGAGTCAGATTAATCAGAAACTGCTGGGTCAGATTAATCAGAATCTTTTCTCTCAGGGCACGGGATAGAGGGCACAGGTTTAAGGTGAGAGGGTAGAAATTTAAAGGAGATCTGAGTGCCAAATCTTTCACACAGAAAGTGGTCGGTGAATGGAATGAGCTGACAGAAGAAGTAGTGGAAGCAGATACAATTGCAATAATTGAAAGGTGGTTGGCACATAATAAGATGGGAAAGGTGGAGGGGAATAAGGGCCAAATGCATGCATGTGGAATTAGCATGGAAAAGCACCAGTGCCAGCGTGGAGATGGTGGGCTGAAAGGGTCCGTTTCTGTGCTGTACGTATATATAATTTTATTATCAGTATTTGGATTAGATTGATCTTACCTCTCTTGCTGTGTGTGATGGTTGAACAAATGAGAGAGAACTATAATTCTCTACAGCTTCTATTTTGTCTCCAGTACAGCAAATCTGGATAATTTTTGATGCAAACTGCCAGTTTCAGATACATTTATTTTAGAATGGTCATGATTAGCAAAGTTTATGAAAAGTTGCTTTCTGCTTTTTAAATTGTAATTACAGCAAATGACTGATTTAAAACAAGCTCTGACCTTGTTCAATTGCTTCTTCTGCTGGTATAGCTTCTGTTTTTCCAAGAACTGTTGATGTTGCTGCTGAACCATGAGCTGTGCCAAAGCTTGGGTGTTTTGTGGGAGTGGAGCAGAGTGTGTCCGATTAAGGGGTCTGTGCCGTGGCAGCTTATTTGCAGCTCTACTTGTTGGTGATAATTTCTCGCCCACTCCTATCAATGCAGTGTGTGCATGAAGAGGAACCACACCTAAAATACAGTAAAATAGTTAGTTTAAGAATAGCTTGGAGATTTAATTTACAATGACACTTTATATGTTACACTTTACTTTAGACTTTAGACTTTACGTTCTTTCAAATTGGAGATAACTACAAGTTCATATGTTCATAAGTAATAGGAGCAGAATTAAGCCATTCAGCCCATCAAGTCTATTCAATCGGCCCATTCAATCATGGCGGATCTCCCTCCTAAACCCATTCTCCTGCCTTCTCCCCATAACCCTACAACAGGTATTGGAGCTGTTCAATTCAGAACTTAAAATGAAACATTTATTGTAAACATTTCAACAAAAGTAATAGGAACATTGTTTAAACTTTTGCTTCCTCCCAGAGGTTGCCCAAGCACAAGAAAAACCTAAAGTTCACTTGTTAAATAATGGAGACAGAAGGAACTGCAAGTGATGGAATCTTGAGGGAAATACAAAGTGCTGGAGTAACCCAGCAGGTCAGGCAGCATCTATGGAGGGAATGGACAGATGATGTTTTGGGTCAGTACCAAAAATGTCCATTCCCTCCACCAATGCTCCTGATCCACTGACGTTGAAGAACATTAAGTTTCCAGGTTTAACAAATTCAGCCATTTCTCGGGCTACTTACATGCATCCATTTTGGGTTTACTGACCCTCTCCACACAAATATATAGGTTCTTTGGCCATATAATATTTCATTTAGGCATCCCTAAACCTACTTCTGAATGCTGACATAACAAATTTTAAAGCCACAATTTTAATAATGTTACCATAGAGATTTCTAAAGTTTCAACTGAACTAAAGTTGAGCAGTCTTCAGTCTGTCAGTCTGAAGAAGGGTCTCGACCCGAAACGTCACCCATTCCTTCTCTCCCGAGATGCTGCCTGACCTGCTGAGTTACTCCAGCACTTTGTGAATAAATACCTTCGATTTGTACCAGCATCCGCAGTTATTTTCATTATACATAAAGTTGAGCATATCATCATTAAAGGAATTACGATGCAGGAAAATGTCTATCAGAATCGAGATATATGTGATTCAGATATCAGTTGACATGGGATCATACAACACCACAATGTGTGTAAATCTATACCAGTTCATTGCTGGCATACATTTAGAATGCACATTTAAAAAAAAATGTAGATTGTACAGAAGTGACTCATAGCGTCAAAGAAAGTTTAATAAAACCCATTATATTCATGGTTCTCTCTTGCTCATTTTTCATAACCACATGATGTCTTCCTCTTTTAGCCAAACTTCTTTTGAAATCCACTATGAAACTGCTTTAAACCACCTTTCAAATAGTGAACTGCATTCTATCATACAAATGCTTTTACATGATGTCTCTCGTTCTTTTAACAAATATTTAAAAAAAATACACGTCTTCAGGTTCCTGACTTTTTTGTCATACGATGTGTATTTTAATAAATCTAGAATATTCATGATTTGGAATAATTATCAAGTCTGCTTAACATTCTACATTCCCAGATGTCTCCTCATAACTAGAACCTCTTATTTGAACTTTTTCCTCCACTCTCTCCAATACAAATCTTCCGACGAGTATCTAACCAGTGAAATTTAACAGATTAGTATTTCACTTTTGCTTTTCTGCTCTCTGGGTTTATTTACGAAGACAAAGATCCTGTTCCTAAAGAAAAAAATTGTATGTGTAGGAAATCTACAATTAAACAGAAAATGCTGGAATTACTCAAATGCTCATGCAGCAACAGCAGGTAGAAACAGAATTAACTTTGATGATGTAATTGGCCTACAATATTAGTTCTTTCTCTTGTCAGAATTACTATCTGATATAAGGCCATCAGTGATATGAGTAGAATGAGGCCATTCAGCCCATCACGTCTACTCTGCTATTCAATCATGGCTGATCTATCTCTCCCTCCTCACCCCATTCTCCTGCCTTCTCTCCATAACCTCTGACACCTGTACTAATCAAGACTCTATCTCTGCTTAAAAAATATCAATTGACGGCCTCCACAGCCTTCTGTGGCAGAATTACACAGATTCACCACCCTCTGACTAAACATATTTCTCCTCATCTCCTTCCTAAACGAATGTCCTTTAATTCTGAGGCTATGACCTCTAGTCCTAGACTCTCCCACTAGTGGAAACATCCTCTCCACATCCACTCTATCCAAGCCTTTCATTATTCTATATGTTTCAATGAGGTCCCCCTTCATTCTTCTAAACTCCAGCGAGTGCATGCTCAGTCCGACAAATGCTCATCATAGGTTAACCTACTCATTCCTGGGAACATTCTTCTAAATGCTGAGTATTTTCATCAGCCACCTGAACCCGTCCTACCAATTCCAAAGACCGGTTCTCCCCAGCTTACGAATGCCCAATTTATGTGTAGCACATACACACACGTTATGGATTACCAGCTGCTGCTGGGCTGCAGACATCTCCTGCATGTGGAAACAAGGTTGGTGGCCACATTTTCCACATGAGAAACAGTTTGGGTACAAACAGTTCATAGGAACGGAACTCTTGTTTAACCTTGGGGCAACTTGTAGGTTTTTCTGTACCTTGGTACATGTAAAAATAAAATAAACTCAACTAAACTTTTTCACTCCTGATTAAACATTTGTATTCTCTTGTGGCCCTCTTCACTTTAACCCTGTTGTTGGGGGTGATTCCCATATTATGATCCCATTGGAAATCAATTTGAATGTTTGAGAAGCTAGGAATTGCAAATAATTGGGACCTACAGTTGAATAAATCAAAATACTGACCCAAGACACAGCAGATGCTGTAATCTTAAACAAAACACAAAGTGCTGGAGGAACTCAAAGAGTCTTGCAGCATCTGGGAAGGGAATGGACAGGCGATGTTTTGAGTTGGGACCCAAGACTCAAACCATTTACATAAAATTCTTGTCTGACACAATAAAGATTTAATAACAGCGTGTGTCGACAATAATCAAAGCAGTAACCAAACTGCAGGGTGAACTCAACAGGTCAGACAGCATCTGAAGAGTGAAGTGGACAGGCGATGTTTCAGGTCAAAACCATTCATAGTCAAAGTAATATTGTGTTAATCAATGACTACATGAACGTTAATGATATTGTAAATATAGTATTCATCAGTCATCAGAAATATCTAATCAAGCTGCACCAGTTTACTGCAAAGATCTATTGTCCGATGGGCTTTAATTTTATTCTATTCCAATGACAGACAATATGTTATTTGAGGAAAACGTACGAAGGCAGTTTTATGAATTTATACTCCATTTGCAGAAAGACACAAACTGCGTATCAGAAATGAGTGACTAGATGTTGTAGAGCCAATAGAATTATCCATTACAATTTATAAAGTACCACAAATTTGAGATTAATATAACGCAGATTTACACGGTCTTTACCGGGTCCTTATTGTCATTCAGAGCAAAATATTTTCGAGATTTGGATCATATATTTTTTATATAAGCAGGCAGGTGGGGTTGGCGTAGATGGGGCTCCTTGGTCGGAATGGGCAAGTTGGGCTGAAGGACCTGCATGACTCTGTGACTACATGACCAAGAAATGAAAGGAAGAGCACTGAGCCCTCAAATATGGTGGAACCCAACCTGATCCCCAAATCTCTGAGAAAGGCAATGAGAAATTAACCAACACCTGAGGCATTGGTATTACGAAGTCTTAGGGCGAGGGCTGAGTATCAAAGTTTCCTATGCAAAACTCATGGAGGCACACCTGTCAAGAGCAGATATACAATCCCACTGGGTCAGAAACAGAGCCACCTGAATACCAGACCAGCAGCCAGATCTGGGACATTAGAGATGTGGGTGCAAGTGAAAACCAGCTCCAGCCAAACTAGAGATCCTACCTGACATGATTGGTCATAGTCCCAGTACAGAAATCTTGTTCAGTACATTTCCACTGGCTTGGATGGAACACACAACATGAACAATAATGAGCAAAAGCTTAAAGCTCCTTCTAAAAATCAACCAAAATATTTTCCTTTTCTACTCTGAGAGAAACATCCCCCCTTCCCTTTCTGCAAACTTTTGTCCCTCTGTGGAATGGGAATTGTACTTTTTTTTTGTTGGTATTCTCATTGAAGGGCTTGGGTGATGGGTTTACTGTGTTCACAGCTGATGTTATCCATTTACTGGATTTTACAAGGCCTTCCATTATGCCAAGAAGCTTTCTTTTAGAAATTGTGGATATTACTGCTCCAACCTAGTTACCATTTCACCACTAGAGAAACATTACAATGAATGATTTCATTTGAATAAGCGATAATCTGAAACATAACAACAAAATCAGCAGCCTCATTTAAAGAAATGTATTACGTAATAGCAGAGTAATAAAATGTTTTTGTATGAGTAAGACAATCTCTGATAAATGAACATTGAAGTCTGGATTCCAACTGTTTAATGTAGCTTGTTTTATGATTCTTCATAATGCACGTCTTTATTGTGTCCCATAAGCAGGATATGATTCAGAGAATGGTGTCCTGCACAAACAAATGGATATCCAGCCCTTCGATGCCGAATATCACTAGAAAAATGGGACAAGGATATCTTGGCAATCATGCTGAAACATTCCACCTCCTTTCCCACTACCCACCCTCTCCAAACCCCTGTAACTTTCAGCGCAAGCAAGTTTTAAGGAAAGGTTATTGGTTTTCCATAACACTTAATAAAGTGTGAAATAATCCAAACCTCGCCTCTAAGTGTTTCTTACTGCCGATTTCCTGCATCCATTAAATGTTGCAATATGTAGCACATAATGGGCCATTTTTATTTAATAGTATTAACAATCTGCACTGGTGACTGACTATTTTGTAAAGTCAGCTATATGTGCTAAATAATTCATTTCCTCCCAGCAAAGATGCATGTTTCAAAGTGACAAATAAAAACTTACATCTGACAAAAAGTGGCACTTGATATAACAAAATGTCGACTTTGATCTCGAGTTCTGTATATAATGGGATGAGACTCCTCCCTGGGCTACAAACAAGGACTCACTCTTTCCCACATATTTTTGATGAAATTTTGTGTGTCAAGTAGCTTTTAAGTCAACTATTACAAAAGGCAGCATTCTCCACAGGAATCTTGATCTGTGTAAGCAAGCCAGGCAACAGTGAGTGCGTCTCTTAGACCAACCAGACTGAAGAAACATTCATGACCAAGCTGGAGTCTGAATCAGAAACTGTTCATTTCAAGTCTGAATAAAATAACAGATCAGGTGTAGAAAGTTAATTGAAGAACAAAACAAAACATTACATTATGGGAGAGAAAAGTATCAGCATAGTACCAGGAAAAGTAGAAAAAACCCCATTAAATAAAACACAATATTTCAATAATTGAATGAATGAGGTTCCACACCCATGAACATTAATTCTCAGTGTCACTAAAGTTGTTTAGCAGTTAATAATTTTTACCACGCATTCTATAGTACAGTTGGGGGCGGCACAGTGGCGCAGCTGTAGAGTTGCTGCCTCACAGCGCCGGAGACCCGGGTCTGATCCCAACTACAGGTGCTGGCTGTACGGAGTTTGTACGAGATCTTCGGTTTCCTCCCACACTCCAGAAGTTTGTAGGTAAATTTGCTTAGTGTAAGTGTAAATTGTCCCTAGTGTGTGTCGGGTGGTGTTAATGTGCGTGGATTGCTGGTTGGTGCGGACTAGGATTGCCAACTGTCCCGTATTAGATGGGACATCCCGTATTTTGGACTAAATTTGTTTGTCCCATACGGGACCGCCCTTGTCCCTTACGGGACCGCCCTTGTCCCGTATTAGGCCCAGACGGTGCTTTAGGCCCGGACGCTGTAGGCCCTGACACTGTAGTCCTGACACTGTAGGTCCCTACAGTTTAGGTCCCGACACTCTCTGTTGCCGACATTTTAGCTCCGGACAGTGGAGGCCCGGGCGCTGCCTAATGGAGGTTGCGTAGCAACCCGCCCCCCCAGCCACCATTGGTGGAGTGGGAGCACGTGGCTGCTCGCTGGGTGAGGTCACGTGGGGCGCAGGGCTGTGACGTCACCTTGTCCCGTATTTGGAACTGAGATAGTTGGCAACCCTAGTGCGGACTCGATGGGCCAAAAGGCCTGTTTCTGCGCTGTATCTCTAAACTAAACTAAATTAAACTTGAGAAGATCAGCCTAACAATTTTATATGTCTAATCAGCATATTTTACATACATTACAGAACTTGCTCAGTGTCTAGTGTTATTAGCAGTGAGTCAGATGATACTTTATTTGCAGCTTTTAGAAGAATAAGACATTTTAGAAAATAATATTCAGATTTCTATGTAAAGCTACAAAAGTGTAGTTGGCAGAAGGTACTGTGGGAGTTGCATATAAATACAGCTTCAGCTCTTAAGTTTCACAGTAAAATTCAGATATCTCAAATTTCACTGTACCTCAACTGGTACATGTGAGAATAAACTAACCTTGAAACCTTGACCTTGAAACCTTGATCTTTACAGTCCTGAGGCACTGATTTCTATCCTCAGTCCAATGCTTTGAAAACAGTGAATGTCCCATAAATGATAAATGAAAATAAGGAAGAATCTTTTAGCCATGTTTGATTGATGAAAGATACAGCATGGAAACAGGCCATTTGGCCTACCAGTTCATGCTGACCATCGATCACCTGTTTGCAGTAGTTCTATGTTATCCTACTTTTGTATTCATTCCTTCAACACATCGGGCAATTTGCAGAGGCCAAGTAATCTACAAATCCACTCATCTTTGGGATGTGGGAGGAAACCGGAGCACCCGGAGGAAACCCAAGTTGTCACAGGAAGAACGTGCAAACCTCCCACAGACAGTACCCAAGGTCAGGATTGAACCTGGGTCACTGGTGCAATGAGGCAGCAGGTCGACCAGCTGCTCCACTGATGAACACAATACAAAGTTTGGCATAATAGTTGCATGATTCTAATGCAAGTATGAAGAACAAAAGAAATCAAAAATCTCCACCCAACAGGCGAGGCATGCTGTATCTGATTAGTGAATTCCATCAAGATTATTACCAGATTAAACAGTTCTGGCAGCAGTTCCATGAAAGAAGTCCTTTGCATATTATGAACTGACACTCTGCTTGTAAAGAGTGTTTCAATTCATGTCTTTCGACTTCTACTTTAAAGAAAATAATACTTTGATCCAATACCCATTGATGCCAAAATAAAAATTAAAAACTGATGTCAATTATTTGTTTGAGCTGGTATTTATAGCCACATTTTTTTCCAGTTAGTTTCAGATTTTTTTAATGACAGTAATCACTCATAAAAGTTGAGTGTGGATAAAACCAAACACAGATCTGAGTGCTTAAAGCTGTTCTAAAAATACTCAATGGCACTACAGCTTTGATATGAGCAATGTGTTTATAGCGGAAGGGTATAAATGTGCTGCAGAGTTCCTGAAACTTCCACATCGTGATTGAAGTGTTCCATCAAAATGATAGGTCAAAGCTGTGAGCTAATTCCCAGCTCCACGTGTTGAGTGAAAGTCAGATGGACCTTTTGACATCCCAAGAATTCTCACCTTCAGCTGGAGTCTCACAATTTACAATGTATTCAATTTGCTTCAGGTGTGGGCTCCTTGTTGTGAATGGGAGATGCTGGAAGGAATTGTTTTTGTTCTTGTTCTCTAATTTACTGCTTTATTTTTTCCTAAAACAGACACAAAATGCTGAAGTAACTCAGCGGGACAGGCAGCATCTCTGGATAGAAGGGATGGGTGTTGTTTCGGCTTGAGATCCTTCTTCTATATTTACTAACAGTTAGGTTTGCTGCCACTGCAAGTTTAGGTGCCGTAACGTGAACTTTAATATAGAACATAGAACTGTACAGAACAGGAAAAGGCCCCACAATGTCTGTGCTGAACGTGATGCAAGTTAAACTAGTCACCTCTGTCTTCACATGATCCATATCATTCTATTATTTTCGGATCTATGTGCCTATCTAAAAGCCTCTCAAATATCACTATCATATTTGCATTCACTACCAGGTTGGCAGTGCTTATCAGGTACCCACTATTCTTCTGCATCCTTTGGTACTCTGATAAAAGCTTATATTTTGCTGATGGCTTCATCATTGTTATTTCCTGCTTGTTAATCAGACTATCTCCATCTTTTGTGTGTGCGCTTTAAGACATCAAAGCCAAAGAAGAATTGCAGTACAGAACCTTTGCTCTTCAGCACCACCACTGGACTCTACTGAACGCAGGGACGTAGCAATGACTGCGTGAAGCATGGGGTCGGTGCACTGCACACCTAAACCATCAGCTTTGCACCAGGCATGGCTGGCAAAAGATGTGCAACACATTTCACATGAACATGGCTGATTATTGTGGGATGAAAGAATGTTTAGTCCACAGACTCAAAACAATCATGTAGGACCTAATGCTTCACCAGACCAGCGCTCTGCAACGTTCTGTGCCAGTACATCACACTTTAGTTTCTGCTTCTAAGGAGGCAATAGGAGCACAGAAGTGTGGATGAGGGATGGAGCATTAGGCATCTTGGACCATTGTGCAGCAGTGGTCAACAGTTCTTAGTCCTTTGGTGGGACAGGAGTCATGTTATTGTTTTGGTTGCCTGCTCTTGTGGTTGGCTTGGTTGAAGTCCTTGGCTATGATGCACAAGGCATCAGGGTACTTTGGCTCAAGGCTATCGGAAGACGTGTATGGGACAACCACTGCAAGCTCCATGTTCACATGGGATGGGATGTAAACTTCAGTCAGGATCGCCAAAGTGAATTCTCGCAGCAGGTACTAAGGGTGGCACTTTACCGCAAGATATACTATGTTCGGGGAGCAAGAACTCAGCAGGACTGCCATGTCCGAGCACTATGAAATTTTGATTTGAAACAGATCCTTCCTCCCCTACCTTGCCCGTGGATGCCACATGGTTCATCCGGTGAACTGAAAAGCCGTTAGGTTACACGGCACAATCATGTGAAGCATGTGTGAGCCATGTCTCTATGAAACAGGGAACACAGCAGTCTCTCAGATCTCTAAGGTAGGTGAGTCTCGCTTTAAATTTATCCAACTCGCTTTCAACAGGTTGGACGTTTGCCAGGAGTATGCTGGGTAGGGAGGGACTTGAAATTGTGCTATTTCAGTCTCGAATGTAGACCAACACATCTCCCACGCCTCCAGGGGAAGTGGCTGCAACTGGTCAGAGCTGGCAGTGTGCAGAATCGTTTGTTCCAGGTAATAAGTGGGTGTGATCCGTGGAGACCAGGAGTCGGGTCTCAGGTCAGGCACCCAGAGAGTTGGGCTCTCTGCCTGTTCAGACGTCGATGTTGGGTCGCAACCCAAAGCATCGCCATCTATTCCCTCCACAGATGCTGGCTGACCCACTGAGTTACTCTAACACTTTGTGTTTTGCCATTGGTCCAAATGTTGAACTGTCTCTCTCCATGTGTGCTGTCTGACCAGCTGCAATTTGCCAGCATTTCCTGTTTCCTTTGCAGGATTCCTTTTGATACTCTTCTCATTCCCTTTGAAGTTGGTGTAAAGGAGAGCGACAGAACACTTGAAATGCTATCCTACCTAAGAAATGGATGTTATCATGTCAGATGTATGTTAGACCAGTATCCACCTAGGGCGACCAGAGTGCTGATTTGTTTTAGACTTTAGAATTTACTTTCGAGATACAACGTGGGAACAGTCCCTTCAGTTCACACCATGCGCTAACCTACACACACTATGCTCAATTTTTACAATTTACCAAAGCCAATTAACCTACAAATCTGTACATCTTTGGAGTGTGGGAGGAAACCTGATCACCCAAAGAAAACCCACATGTTCAACGGGAGAACGTACAGACTCCGTGGGACATCAACCTTCTGAACTTTTCTACTCCTGTTATCCGCTCTAATCTCACTCTCCAATCTGAAGAAGGGTTCTCACCCAAAATGTCCACCATTCCTTTTCTCCAGTGATGTTGCCTAACCCACTGAGTTACTTCAGCCATTTGTGTTTATCTTTACGTACAAACTCCATAGAGACAACACCCGCAGTCAGTATCGAACAGTCTCTGGAGCTGTAAGGCTACGGTTTTGCCATTGTGCCACCCTGTTGCGCCATTTTAGTACACTACAGTGGTTCAATGCTCCTTTATTAGTCGCATATACCGAGGTACAGTGAAATGTATTGTTGTATACAGTTCAGTATAGGTATCGCTATACGTAGGCACTTAGATTCATCTTAGATAAGCAGTCCAGGTGCATTACAAGTGTATAGCAGTAGTACACTGAGACAGTATCCAGAGTCACCAGATTTGGTGCCAATTTCAAGTCCCTGTTTTTTGTTAAGTGCTCCACTGCTCCGCGCAGCTGCAGGCCGCCTCTGGTCCATGCGGTCAGCCTTTTGGATTGGAGCCCGATCTAGCCAAGCCCCAGGCTGCTGCCGGGCCGGCAGTGACCCATCCCTCCCCACCGTCGAGGTGCACTGCTCTGCATCCTGCATTATCGGCCCTGCGCTCTGACTCCCTCCTCTCCCATCCACGGGGCGAGCAGGACCCGGACTGGGAGGCTTCCGGTTGCGTGACGGCCAAATAGGCTTGCTGTCGGGAATGGCCACGGGCACCTCGGGATGACCTTCTGCCGCACAACACCTCGAACCATCTCTTGGTTCTCCAAGTTTGAACTCTTGGATACTTTACAAAGGAAATCCATTCAGAATCTCATAGGAACATAGAAAATAGGTGCAGGAGTAGGCCATTCGGCCCTTCGAGCCTGCACCGCCATTCAATATGATCATGGCTGATCATCCAACTCAGTATCCCGTACCTGCCTTCTCTCCATACCCCCTGATCCCTTTAGCCACAAGGGCCACATCTAACTCCCTCTTAAATATAGCCAATGAACTGGCCTCAACTACCTTCTCTGGCAGAGAATTCCACAGATTCACCACTCTCGGTGTGAAAAAAAACTTTCTCATCTCGGTCCTAAAAGACTCGTTGTGCTGTCAGGAACACGGGTGCCAGAAACAGTGTGAATCCTTGTCTTCTACCATTCACGTAGCAGCAAACCACTCCTACCCCAGGCTCAGTTTGTGAGACAAACTGACTGTGAGGGCGAAACTGGAAGGAACTGTAGATGCTGGTTTAAACCAAAGGGAGACACAAAAATGCTGGAGTAACTCAGCGGGTCAGGCAGCACCTCTGGAGAAAAGGAATAGGTGACATTTCAGGTCGAGACCCTTCTTCAGACTGGTGTGTTGGACCGTGGGGCAAGTGTGTGCAGCTGCTCAGTGTTGAAATGTGGGGCAGCAACTTCTTTATTTGTTGACAGACCACACAGATCCTTCAATTTCTCTCATCGCCTGTCAGGCTGCGCAATTTATAGATAGCCTCTTCTCTCTGAGTCACTGCTGATACTTTACTGCAAAAGTTGCCATGTTCTCAGCACTCCAGCTCCTCACAGCTATTTCAGTAATGCATCTCGACACATAACTCTATAATGAGGCCTTCTAGTGCTCATTCCAAAAGCAATCTCATTCCTAGGAACACACCCTGAACAACAGGGAAGTACCTAGGTTTTTCTGAAGTAAAACTAGCTGACAATGCTGGCAGTACTCAACAGATCATCATATCTGTGACGAGAAATTCAGTGAACACTTCAATTGATGAAAGGTCCAAGCGTAACTGTTTCGTGCAGTTTTTCCACTTTTCCTTTTGTCTTTGAGTTTGTGCCTCAGGAAATCTCCCTTCAACAAGGATGATAGGTACACACTAGTCTTCAGCCGTGCTTGCAGACTAATCATCGACAAGGACATCTTTGCCAGTGTCTGTGAGGATGAGCAGAACTGTAGATATTTAACTTGTTTAGTTAAGTTTTGTTTAGAGATACAGCACAGAAACAGGGCCTTCGATCTACCAAGCCTGCACTGACCAATGATCCCTGTACATGAGCACTATCCCACATACTAGGGACAATTTACAATTCTTACCAAAGCCTATTAACTTACAAAACTGTACATCTTTGGAGTGTGGAAGGAAACTGGAGCACCTGGGCAAAAGCCACGTGGTCACGGGGAAGAACATCCAAACTCTGTGTGGACAGCACCTGTAGTCAGGATCAAACCCGAGTCTCTAGCATTGTAAGGCAGCAACTCTACCGCTACACCACCGTGCTGCCCCCTTGGCTGGATCACTTCAGGCTAACATTCATTTTGTGAGGACTTTATCAATGCACCAGTGCTCACGGCACCTGATATGTGCAGCGCATCAGTGGCATCAAGGCTTTGTTTTAGGCTCTAATGGTTGTCTATTACAGGACGATGTGGAGGCTTTGGAGAGCATGCGGAAAAGGTTCACCAGTTTTAGCTATAAGGAGAGGTTAGCTGAAATTGTTTTCACTGGAGTGTTGGAGGTTGAGGGGAGACCTGATAGAAGTATATAAAATCATAAGCACCAAATAGAATAGAGAGGCAGAACCTTTTTCCCAGGTAGAAAATATCAAAGGGAATATCTTTAACCAGAGGGGAAAAGTTTAAAAGAGATTTGCAGGACAAGTTATTTACATGAAGAGTGGTGGGACACACAGCACCAGGAACACGCTGCGGAGAATGATGGTGGAAGCAGATGGCTTTTGTATAGGCACATTGGCCCTTCAGCCCACAACATCTGTGTTGAAAATAATATCAAGGAAACTAATCTCCTCTGCCTGGACAGGATTGATAACCCTTTAAATAAAGGGTTATCAATCCTGTCCAGGCAGAGGAGATTAGTTTGCCTTGATATCATTTTCAACACATATGTTGTGGGCTGAAGGGCCTGTTACTGTGCTATGCTGTTCTAAGTTCAACATTTAAGCGGGAATAGAAGGATACAGACCATGTACAAACAGACGAGGTTAATTGGATTGGCATCATGGTCGGCACAGACCTAGTGGACTGAAGGGGCTCTGAAAGACAATTGTATTCCTTGAAGTGCATTAACGCGAAAGACTGTCTTCCTGTGATATAAACTGCCATGCTTTCCCATTGGGTTCAACCTTCTGGTGCTTCTGGACATCGGGCAGATCTTCGACCTTCTGGACATCGGGCAGGTCTAGTCCAGCATAGGCTCAGCAGGCAGATTTCTCTGCCTATAGGCCAAGAGGGGTTTATCAACAAAGTATAGCTGTCCATGTGGATCTGCTGGCTTCTCAATGTAAGATCTTCCCTGCCCCATTTTGCTGTAACAGATTTATAGATAGCCTGCAGAAAATCACCTCCATGAATTATAGACGCAGGAGCAATCACAGCTTGTATCAAGTTTCCTCCCAGCAACAGCTTCAATCTAGGTCGGGCTCCATATTAATATTTAATTAGGTCAACTGTGAAAGACTGTTCAAGCTGTTGATCATAATGTTTGCTGAAATTTGTTCCAGTCAAGTAGCAGTTGTGACCAAAAAATGTATCCTGAGACAGTTGCGTGAGATGTGGAAATTATAACTAGTTGACGTAAACAATGAAGTGTTTTTGGCAGTTGCTGTGATACTGGATAAAGTACTGCATCATCAGTTGGGTTTAGGATATGTTTGGATGTGTATTGTTTGTCTGTGATTCTCTTATTTTCCACAGAGGAGTAGGTAACTGTTTCTGTTTAGGTGTACCAAATCTGATAAACTATATTCCTTTGTTTCTTCCATGATTTTTGTTTGTGGCCTTAGTTGCATTACTTTAATTTTCCATATCGGAAGTGTTATGGCCCAGTTATGCGAACCAAGTTCCTTGACACCATACACTTGAAAATGGTCTTAAACTCAGCAAAAAGATTTTATTTCTAATTTTTATGCCTGAGAGAAATTTTTTAATTTCTCAGTTTTGTCTGAATACATACTTATTTTTCAGAGGTTACCACATATTAATATACTAATGCTTTAATCTACTGCGAAATTAAATCCACACTCTTCTTTCTTTATGCAGCCTCCTACAAATTGATTCTCTTTGCACTACACTTGGATATTATATGCTACTATTTTCTAATATTCATGCATATGCATCTTCCAAAAGCGGTCAACGGGTCATGAACAGAAACATTAACCCTGAAAGATTTATTTTCGTTCCCAAATTCTCCATGTCTGAATCTAATAATATCACTCCAACTTGCTACCTTGAATTAATGAATATAACATTGTGTAAAGTTGAACTAGGAATATTTCTGAATGAGCATAAGACATGTAACATTGAAGCAATTGTATCTAAATACTGCTTATAAAATGTTACCATGTGCAAGATAGTCAACCTAACTGTGATGCAATGCTATTGAAATGAATTGAATAAATGTTACTAGCCAAGTATGTATTCATACAAGGAATTTGCCTTGGTGCTTTGCTCACAAGTAATTACACGATATACAGTAAACAATTAAGAATAAAACATTATAATTTAAACATGTGAAGAATGAAATAAAATACCAGAGCAAAAGGAGGCTACAGACTTTTGGTTGTTGAGTAAAGCAACTACTCGCGGAAAAAAGCTGTTTTTATGTCTGGCTGTGGCGACTTTGACAGTCCGGAATCGCCTTCCAGAGGGAAGTGCTTCAAAGAGTTTGTGGCCAGGGTGAGAGGGTTCAGAGATTATCTTACCCGCTCACTTCCTGGCCCTTGCAGTGTACAGTTCGTCGATGGGGGGAAGGTTGCAGCCAACAACCTTCTTGGCTGATCGAACGATGTGCTGCTTGGTGGCTGAGCCAAACCAGACCATGATGGAGAAGGTGCGGACGGACTCAATGATAGCAGTATAAAACTGGACCATCATTGCCTGTGTCAGATTGTATTTCCTCAGCTGCTGCAGGAGGTACATCCTCTGTTTTGCCTTTTTGACTGTGGAGTCGATGGTGGCCCCCCATTTAAGGTCCCTGGAGATGATGGTTCCAAGGAACTTAAATGACTCCACAGATGTGGCTGTGGTGTTGTTGATGGTGAGTGGGGGGAGGGGAGGGGGAGCTCTCCTAAAGTCTACAATCAATTCCACTGTCTTAAGCGCATTGAGCTCCAGGTTGTTCCGATGACACCAGGATGCCAGGTGTGTCACTTCCTGTAGGCAGATTCCTCCCCATCCTGGATCAGTCCAATCAGGGTTGCGTCGTCCGCAATCTTGACAGAGGAGTCTGTGGAGGTGCAGTCATTGGTGTAGAGAGAGTAAAGGAGAGGGAAGAGTATGCAGCCTTGTGGTGCTCCTATGCCGAGGGTCTGCGGGTCCGAGATGTGCTTTCCCAGCCTCACATGCTGCTTCCTGTCTGTCAGGAAGTTGGTGATCCACTGACAGAGGGGTTCAGGCACAGTCAACTGGGAGAGTTTGGAGTGTAGTAGCTCTGGCACAATGGTGTTGAATGCAGGGTTAAAACCAATACTAACCTGAGGAATAACATCTCATCTTCCATGTGACTATATTACAGCTACTGGACTCAGTATTGACTCCAACTTCAGGTTGCTCAATTTTCTCTCTGACTTAGAACTGGCCTTTTCTGTCATAGATCATCCTTCTTTCACAATTATTTTTTCTTACACTCAAGTGTAGCTAACTTGCTCAACATATTCCTTTGTCCTCTGTTAGGAACACATTCCACTTTTTTGGCTGTCTTATTACTCTCTTAATGCCCCTATTAACTCATTTGACTGGGTGATCCACAGTAATCCCAGCCCCATTCTATCACTGATATTCTCGTTGCCATATTAAACATTTTTTTTCTCCTTTCCAGTTCTGATGAAGGGTCTCTGACCTGATGCGTTAATTCTGTTTCTCATTTCACAGATGCTGCCTGACTATGAATGATGTAAATGCATGTCTGATGGTTGGCACTGACTCACTGGCCCAAAGGACTTGTTTCTGTGCTGTATCTCTCTCTGACTCTTTGACTTTATGAGCATCCCATTAGTTCTGAAGAATAACTCCATTCCCCTGGGAGCCAATATTCGAGCAAGGAAGGTTGAGAAAGGTGTTGGGCCAATGGTTCAGCCTTGTTTAACATCTGTCTTTCCTGATGTAGCCCCTGTTTGGCTAGGTTCATAGCTTGCATGCTGACGATGAACAAAAGTTCATTGGTGACAAATTGCGCTGGAGCAGTTTCATACAACTAACTGGGAACTAACCCACTTGATCAATGGTGACAGTGTGGAGAGAGTGTCCAGCTTCAAGTTTCTGGGCACTCACATTTCGGAGGACCTCACATGGTCCACTAACACCACTGCGCTGGTCAAGAAGGCGCAGCAACGACTGTTCTACCCGAGAACACTGAAAAAGACTGGTCTGCTCCAACAGCTGCTGACGACCTTCTACCGCTGCACCATAGAGAACATCCTAACGCATGGCATCCCTGTGCGGTATCTCAGCTGCATGGAGGCAGAGAGGAGAGCTCTTCAGCGGGTAGTCTACAGAGCTCAGAAGATTATTGGGACACAGCTACCAGCCTTGGAGGGCATCTACAATACTCAGGAAAGCCACCAGCATTCATAAAGACTCCTCACACCCCTGCAATAGTCTGTTCGAACTTCTACCATCTGGCAGACGCTACAAGGCCTTCTACGCCCGCATCTCCAGACTCAGGAGCAGCTTTATCCCCAGGGCCATAGCTGCTCTGAACCGGTCCTGCTGAGTCGGATGGTCACATCGCACAGCGACCCGGCACAGACCTATTTGCACTTTATTCTGCTTTAACTGTTTCTAATTTTGTTTCTCTGGGTTGTCTAAATTCCTGTTGATTAGCTAAGTAATTTATTGCATCGTATAAAAGTCGCATTAACAATCTTGTTGTACCCCTGTACAATGACAATAAAGATATTATGTATATTGTATTGTATTGTATTGAAGATAATACACCTTCACATTTTTTACCATTGGCTATGATTTTCTGGCTCAGTTTACCATTGATTTATACTGATGTGGTCTTACATCTCCGTGGATTGTCACCATGTCATGGTGGAGAAGCTTGTGTGGTCCTGAGATCCTGAGAGTGATGCCATCTGGAGCTATGCTCCTGGTAGGGTCACCCATGGCGATAAGGTCGAGGGGGAGGTCTCTGACAAAGAGCAATCTAACCAAGGGCTGACTTTAGTGGAGCGTCACAACGGCTGGGAAGGCGGATGAAGGCTGCAGTGGCCAGGTGCTATAGATGGGAAGGTAGACGCTCCCACCCCCACGAGTCTCGGGCAGATGATGCTCGTCAGCCTGGGAAGGCAGTCCACCTAGGAGAGGGAAAACTCTGATCTAAAACCTCCACTGCCTTGTGGCCATATCCAGTCATGGAAAAGGCTCCAGGAGTAAACCTCAAGAAAAATCTGGAGTCGGAGTCTCTAAGGCAGTTCGTGGTTGTCGACAACCTCGTTCTGGCAGCTCCTGTGACGGAACTGGCGCCAGACTGTAATGGCTCTGCTGTTCCTTTGGATCGATCAGCGACGTGGAGAGGGGGGACGTGCTGCATGGGAAACAGCCTGTCCTTCATATGACATCGCCCAGGCTTGCATCCGACTACACATCGACGCTGCCCTAGCCGAGGTTTGGAGCAAGCAGCCAACAACCAGGATGCATCACCCATGGTCAGCCATGACCGAGGGGGGCCTTAAGGTCTTACTTCATGTAAGCATCTTCCAAGCAAACAAACACGATGGGCATTTTAAATACTTCATGGACTATCCTTCATGGCACCAGGTCCAATATGGCGGACATCCCGCTTTCAAGGTAGAATAAGCACACATTGGTTGCCGCGTTGATCTTTGAGACCACCAATTTCCATCTTTGAAGAAAGGTTTATTTCACAATTCAAAAATTACAGTAGGTAATTTATAGATTACAGATTTCATATTACAATTACAATCTGCAATTATAAATCACATATCCTGTAGCCAGACTGACAAGCCCATTCTTTAAAAGTTATATTCTGAACATTACCACAAAGAGAGGGGAAGAAGGTTTTGTCTGTACATTTTTGTTTATCAATATCCTAGATGTATTGAGAAACACTGTGCTTCTATCATTTCTTTGCGCATTGTAAAGGAGACTGCCAGGTATGGACCTTGAAAACAGAATAATTGTTAAGTATAAAGTTCCCTTTTCCTTCTTTAATGCAAAAGACCTGATTCAATGTTTTCATGAAAATATAAAGCAATCATGGTATAACCCTTTCAGCACAAATCCAAATGTTTCAGTTACTAATTGAAACTCACCAGTTGTGAGCGGACTCTGTTTTCGAGCCTGTTCCATCAGTAGTACATGATGCAGCAGAGCTTGATGGGTGCTGTTAACCTTCCCGTCAAAAGATGCAGGTGGCAAGAAAGCAGATGAATTACTTCGTCTAAACCGAGCCGCAAGAGCTGTTCCCTGAATGGGATGTCTGTCAGAGGTTTGGTTTGCTGTTGAGACCTACAACAATTTATAAACGTAAGTTAAAATTTAATTTGGAATGCAAATCTTGCATGCTGTTTAATTAATTTATTTTTCTTTGTCAGTGTAAAAACATCTGTAAAGCTAAGGAAACATTTTCAAGATCCATCACCACCCACCCCTATTGCCCCGTCAGCTCAATGGATACCTTGGCCATCTTGGGTATTCTATCTATGATACCCCTAAAACGAACTGTAAAATTCTTTTGAGGCTTTAAGAATATGTCTGAAACCATACTCAGAGCAAGGCAACCATTCTTATAGGGTCAGTTAATTATCGCATTGGTATTTATTTCATTAAAATTAGTTGCTCTTACCCATGTTCCAACAGTAATCAGCAGTCAATGTACTTAATTGAGTATAAAGTGCATGAGAGAATACAGAGATCATCACGAGGCACTACATAAATGCTTTTTCAGCTGAGGTCTTGTACAGCTTATATTTGTCACTGCCTGGAAGTGCTTGGGGACCTCTAGTGGAGTAATGATGGTCCAAACTCCTTTGCAAGCCTCAGAAGAATACCTAGTGCTGACATATTCTGGTGGGCAGCAATAGAAGCAGTATTGAATAACCCAGTCTCAATTTATGAGGCAGTCTATGATAATTTAACATGTGTACAGAGTTTCTATTACTCTATTTCTGCACTTTATCTATACCAGGACCCTGGTAGCCTCTGGTGCTGATCCATCTGGAGTACCAAGGGTAATATGGGGGTCACCTCCATCAAGTGAAGGGAATTGATGCCCATGTATATTGCCCATAAAACTATACTCGGTGTTCTCTATTCTGGAATGCTACAAAATAATCTTCTAGTTCAGTACTGGGTGTATTTGTGTTAAGTATTAAAATCTTCCTTGATTTCTTTTGATTCCTTGGATTATTTTTATGGCTTTGATCCCAAGAGTTTTTGCCAGATTTGTCATAAAATAGGCTGTTCAACGTGATAGGTTCCAAATAAGTGCTTGACTCTTTCCTGGCCAGATCATGAGGACTCCCAATGTCAGCAAACCCTACCTTGGCTTCTTTCTGAGTCTGATCTCTCCATGTCACAAGCCCTGTATGGTGCATGCAAGGGAGATACAATATGCCTGGGAGTTGCTGGACCTGATTGACCATAGTTTGTTGGTATCCTCTCAAACATTTGCAGAGTTTTTGTAAGCATACCATCCTATCAACAATTGGAGAGCGGTCCAAAGCTACTATCTACCTCATTGGAGACCCTCAGACTACTTTTAATCGGACTTTATTGGACTTTACTTTGCACTAAATGTTATTCCCTTCATCATGTATCTGTACACTGTGGAACGCTCGATTGAAATTATGTATAGTCTTTCCGCTGACTGGTGAGCATGCGACAAAAGGCATTTCACTGTACCTCGGTACACATGACAATAAACTAAACTAAACTAAACTAAACCAGACCTAAAGTCAACTGGCCAATCTCTTCCTCTGCATCTTATCCTTAGGATGTCGAGGCAGTTCTTAGGTTGTTCAACAACTTTAAAATGCTCTATACAGGCCAATTCTACTAGTGCAAAGGCATTAATCCCATCATTTGATTTTTAGAAAAGATTTCTAAATTCTAAAAAGATTTCAGTGGCTGCAATGTAAAATTGGCTGACAATTTCCTATGGCACATTCTGCAGTGTTTTCAAAAATTAGAAAACATTTTTGAAACAGTTGTTATTTTGTCCTGGATTAAACACAGTTTTCACATTACAACATTTCTGTTCTTAATTTTTTGCATTAGTGTATTATGTAAGGAACCAGGAAATTCAGCATTAAATTATATGGGAAAAATAAATTGACAAAGGGGAAAAAAGTACTAGAAGTATTAATAACACAACAGGAGCTGCTTGGCAAGTCACATTCCGGCTGTGGTGAATTGAGTTACTTCTTGTCAATCTTTAAACCTAAACTACCACAGCTATTAGGATTCTGACAGAATTTGCTTTGGTGTGAAGAAAGTCCAGGAATGTAATCTTCAAACTCTTTACCATCATGGCACTGGCCTCAATCTGGAACATGCCTACTTCTTATTTTATTATTCTTTACAAAAGTCCTCTCAGTTTCCTTTTGTCATGCAAAGTCTGCATCTCAAAGAGTGATTAGGTAATTTGCTCTTGGGACTTTAACGGTTTTCTTTGATGATAACATAACGATCGTCAAGAAATTATACTCTCATGCCTCGTGTGCGAGTATCCAGCTTCTACATGGTAATTCTTCAATCAAGATTACGGACTCAGCTTTATGGACAGGTACAGACCCCACTACTCTGTGAGTTTACACCAGAGATATATATTTTTTTGTTGAAGTACGGTAACAATATTACAATAGCTGACTATATCACAGGAAGTCAGGACGGATTATTATGTAATTCAAACAATATTACAGAATAGAGAAATTAAGTAACCCTTTGAAGCATAATTACATACGTTGATCTGGGAGGAGGCAGAAGAGGCAGCAGTAGCTGGGAGGCCCAGAGTAATATTGGGCAATGATGGTGATGTGTAGAGATTTATTGTATTCACTGATCCATCCCTGTTCAGAATCCTGTGATGCAGCTGCAACTGCTGTTGAGAAGAACTACAGTAAGACTTGGTTCATCACATACATCCCACAATGGTTAAATAGCCTTTTGCAAAACCCTTGGTTTAAGGCATAGCACAGGATTCAGGGAGGATAGGAGCAGAGAGGGGTGGGTTGGGGGACGGTGGAGTTGAAGGTCCGGCATTAAACTGGGTTACAGATGGAAGTCATCTTGTTTCACAAGCATTTGCTTTATATATGCTTTTTAAAGCGGCATTGCCATTTGCAAAGAAAGTATTTAAAACAGGGTAACAATTCAGAACAGCTGAATGTGTTGTTCACAGAGTAATGAGATTACAGAACAAAAGTGAGTTTCAAAATAGGGTTTTGATCAGATTTGAGGACCGATACTTAAGAGTGGATTTGCATGTTTGCAAGGGAATATTGTGAACCACCTGTGTGCAACAGAGAAAAGAAAATCCATGGGGAAATTAGATAACTCTTGCAGAAACTCTTCAACTTTCCCTCCAGCATTATTCAACCTGTCGGCAGTGAGGCCTTGCGAATAGATAACCCTGGAGATGGCACGGTAGCGCAGCGGTAGAGTTGCTGCTTTACAGCGAATGCAGCGCCGGAGACTCAGGTTCGATCCTGACTACGGGCGCTGCACTGTAAGGAGTTTGTAGGTCCTCCCCGTGACCTGCGTGGGTTTTCTCCGAGATCTTCGGTTTCCTCCCACACTCCAAAGACGTACAGGTATGTAGGTTAATTGGCTGGGTAAAATGTAAAAATTGTCCCTAGTGGGTGTAGGATAATGTTAATGTGAGGGGATCGCTGGGCGGCACGGACTTGGAGGGCCGAAAAGGCCTGTTTCCGGCTGTATATATATGATATGATATGATATGCCAAAGTGTTGCAAAAGCTTTAGACAATATTGATGACTGTATTGATGCACAGTGTTCTTGATTACGAGGTGTTATTGGCTCTGAATGATGCATGATTTCTTTTTTAAAATGGGTATTTTCAATGTAATCAAAATAATTAGGGTTGTCAAATATGTATAGGATGCTTGGCTCCGAAATGACACATAAGGGACATAAGAAGAATAGGGGTTGATGTAGATTTAACAAAGTTGCACTCCTGACATGCAAAGTAAAAGAGACTTTGTTCTAGTGTGCAGGGGGTACAATGATGATATCATATTGCATGCTACAGTTGCATTCCTGTTAGTCAGATATTCCCTGTGGAATTTCAGAACAGCTGTACAAAGGCAAGGATAACCAGGCAAATGGAGAATGTGAGGATATGCTGCAGAATCAATTTTCTCTCTAATTTATTTGAAAATGGATGGAGAAATCTTGGCAGATATTTTGAGAAGTGAAGTACACAAACAAACAAATCAACAATAGCTGCCCTTAAACATCAGGAGCCGTTTCCCATTCCTTCCCTGGCATATGTTATTTTCTATGCCTAGAAATATTTTTGTTCTTGTGAGTATTGTGACATTTGGGACTTTGCTTTGGAGCTTTAGGTCAATGAGCGTGGGTTCAATTCATAATTTCATGCAGGGCCTTATACGAGCTAACCATAAAGTTACGAAGGTGGAAAGGATCATTATTGGTGATAACCAACATTTATAATTCTTTCAGAAGTCTTGCTATTCATGACAGTTTTAAAATGCTCAGAAGAAACCAGGGAAGTTTAAACATAGCTTCCTCCTTTCTTAACATGTCAAACAATAATCTTGAGCTTTAAAACAGTGGATAGTGGAAGTTGTGTGCAAATTAAAAGTAGTTCTGTGATTTAAGAGATACCGCTACATAGACCATTCTTGCTCATTTGATGGAATTCTATTCAAAACCACATGGTTTAAACACATGGTTTAGAACTCACTGTCCATCTGCCTTGAAGGGCAGTACATTAGGTAGGCAAAACTAATAATGGAGATGAGAATAAACTTGCAATGGAAAAAAGATCATTTTTAAATCATGTTAATCTATAGCTAGCAATGTGTTTATCAAACAGCAGAATTCAGTTCTGATGAAAGGTCATCAACCTGAAACATTAATTTTGTTTCTCTCTTTAGATAGTCTAACCTGTTGAAAGATCTCCATGTTTTCTTTTTTTAATTATTGTAGAAGAACTCTATTATTTTCTACAACAAATTAAGTTGCTTTATTGGGAAATCTATTTCATGTTCTGCAAGGTACATCAGCTTCTGGAGAACATTGTACTTAATTGAGATAATTTAGGAAGAAAGATTACTCACAGTAGGGTTCATCTGCTTAATAACACTTGTTCATTAGATGAATACTTTTGTTCTTTATCTTTGCCAAAAGAAGATTTAGTGCAGATTACAATGCACTGTGAATGTTACAATATTGAGGTTTAACACCAGTTTTTTTTTTCTCAGGTTCAATTCCTCAGATCAATTATACTGTTCAGAGTCAATCTCTGTGAATGTATCTAGGTAACATGCAATGAGGCCTGGGTTATAAAAATATGCATTTCAGTCCACAGATTCCATCATGACTCCTCAGTGCATTACTTCCTGTTTAAGTGTCAATAGGATACATGTCCTGCATACATTTGGGTTATACACTAACAAACGTATTAACCTTTAATTGTAAGTGATGGCTAGAGACTCAATTATTCCTGCACAAAATGGCAGAAACTAATGCATGCACATATTGTTAACCCCCAATGTGAATGGCTCTTCATAGTTGATGTCGGTGTTCCTAAAGGTTTGTAGATATTTTTCTCAACGAGACAATTAAAATAATTGAATTCACTAGATCTGCCAATCATACATATAGTCCAACCATTAAGTGTTTATATTTTAATTGAATAGGTTGGTCCACCCTCTGATTACTGTTAAATAGACAATAGACAATAGGTGCAGGAGGAGGCCATTCGGCCCCTCGAGCCAGCACCGCCATTCAATGTGATCATGGCTGATCATTCTCAATCAGTACCCCGTTCCTGCCTTCTCCCCATACCCCCTGACTCCACTATCCTTAAGAGCGGTAAAGGCATAACTGTAAAGGCATAACAGTTATGGACTATTATATATCGAAACAAGGAGGGAAATTTATAATGACCAAACCTGTGCTTTTAACCAATACACAGATAGACACAAGTAAGCAAGAAGTCTATTGACTTCTTTTTCCATGACACATTTTTGTCACAGTAGCATTTACAATGAAGATGGGTAATAGTCAATGGACAGAACTCAACATATTTCAAAATGTGGAAATATATGATATATATTTTTCTTCGTTTGCACAGTACATTTAGGCTCTATCCATGATTTGAAATGATACGTCATTACTGAAGAAAAAATTATATAGATTTAAGTACACTTCACAGTATTTCTCAGATAAGCCACAAATCTTTTTAAAAAGGCATGATATTAAAAAGCAATGCTACAAACATATAGTCAAGACAAAATGGAGGAAAGAACACTGATATAACAAGATTAGGGCACTTTGGTTGAGGGAAGAATGACTGTTCGGAAACAAAAGCTACCCACCATGCTTAGTGTGAATTATGTGTTGGAAACTTTATTCTTGATTTGAACTTCAAGGATAGTTAAAGGGGTTTTCAATTTTCAATTTTCAATTCCCATCCAAAAGACAACACATGACAAATGTGTCATATTTAATATTGGCCTGTGAACAATATTTGTTCCTCAATATATATGACCCCTTTGACCATTGTTTTATGTGATTAACTGATTTTTGATGTTGCAGTGATGTCCAGACGGACTTTAGGGTGCAGCATGGTGGCACAATGTTAGAGTAGCTGCCTTACAGCACTAGAGACCCAAGTTTGATCCAGACTATGGTTGCTGTCTGTATGGAGTTTGTATGTTCTCCCCGCGACCTGCGTGGGTTTTCTCCAGGAGATCCGGTTTCCTCCCACACCAAAGATGTACAGGTTTGTAGGTTAATTGGCTTCTGTAAAATTGTAAATTGGCCCTAGTGCGTAGGATTGTGTTAGTGTGCGGGGATCGCTGGTCAGCACGGACCCGGTGGGCCGAAGGGCCTGTTTCCACGCTGTTTCACTAAAATAAAATAAACTAAGAATATTGTCAGAAAGAAAACAGCTGTAAGGATCTAGTCTGGCTCTGCAAGCTGTTTCTTGAATCAAATTCTATTGTTGATATTTTAAATTATCAACTGTTTCAATCTCTTCCCACCCTTGTAGTGCACTCAGTTCCAAGAACCACCACGCAACTAGAAGGATAATATTCAGAACTGTAAGTGGAGCTAAATTTATGGCACTCTTTGAACATTGTGTTGACAATAATATCAGCAATCTATACAGTCCAACAGTCTACCCTATCTCATAACAGTTAAACTTCTCATAACACTTCCGATTTCTTTTTAAATAGTAGCTGAAATTTTAGCAGCTAGGGCAGGATAGCCGGCCTAATTCTTTTCCCCAATTAGATCAATTTCTGTCCCACATCTTCTGCTCTGCAGTCAAGAACACAAGGGAAAGTTACAGTTTCCTCTACTATTTTGTTGCTTCTTGGGGGCTCCCAGCTGTAACATGACTCTGACCACAGAGGAGAAACCGGGATGTAAAAGGACACCTAGTGTAACGGTACAGCAACAATCATTGCTTACTTCCCAAACAAAAAAGCATCTGTGACTCAAAAAAAGGGTGCCACCTCCGTGAGAAAAGCAGTTTGCGGGGTCCCGGCCTGACAGAATTACAATAATTTGTCACCTCCGCTTTTGGGACCTTTAGGTTCTGAGATATCAATTATCCAGGACAAAAAAAACATTAAAAAGCAACCCGCGAGCACCATGCTGTTTCTCTTGCAGGCTTTGGCTGATTTTTAACATGAAGAAAAACACTTGAGTGTTTTTGCTCCAAGTGGAACCTCCCACCGAGGGTTTATGGGGGCATTTTGACATGAAACGTTAGGTCAGAGAGTCTGCACCCATAAACAGGTCACTGAAAACAAAGGTGTCACAATATTGATTGTCTGCTAATGCAGGAAGTGCCAGGATTCATTTAGGTCACAAAGCACACTGCCAATTTAAAATAATTGAGCATCAAATCTATTTTAACGTTCTTTTTATTTTCATTGTATTAGCAAGCTAATAATGTGATTATTTTAGCAGCTGGGACACAAACAAACCAGCCTCGAGATATTGTTGTGCACAACATGTACAACACATCTCCCTTAATTTGTGGTATTAAACGCTCTATTGTTCTCTAAAACGTTTAGCTTTAGAATATTCTCCTTCTTTCAATGCAGTGTTAATATGTTGTGACTTTTAAAATAGGCACCAATTTTAATTTTTTTACATTCTTTATACCATTCAACATAAGTTTCATAATGATTATAGTAGAATAGGTAATTGAGGTAATAACAGAAAATGTCTAATTCACAATAATCTGACTTGTTTCAGTCAATTATCCTTGTCATATATTTGATGAAGGAACTCTACCACAGCTACAAAAGCTTAAACAATAAGATGTTAATTGTAATTACAGACTTTAAGGTACTGTTATTCAAGCACACACTTTCTACCAGGTAACATCTGGGAAAGTGATTTTCTACAAATTCTTATCACATACATTGATTGCAGGCAATGTTTTAGGCTG
Organism: Rhinoraja longicauda; assembly: GCF_053455715.1. Lineage (NCBI taxonomy): Eukaryota > Metazoa > Chordata > Chondrichthyes > Rajiformes > Arhynchobatidae > Rhinoraja > Rhinoraja longicauda. Next base: position 78,423,004 of record NC_135954.1, read on the forward strand.
TAATTCAGCTGAGGTGCAGTGATGATGTGCTAAACCACTGTCTTGAAGCCCAGTCTGCTCGAAAAGATCAAGGGAGCTCAGATTAAATTACTGCGTTAAACATAAGGCTGACTATTTATTATTGTATATAACACACTAAAGATGTTTTAGTCCTATCCAACAGATTTGGTTTACCATTTCTTTTTGCTTTCTGGCAGGTGTTTGCAATTTAGTTGTACAGTGGAACTCAGAGCGTACAGGTCAATAAGGACGTTTAATGAGAGTGATAAAGTGATAAAACCTGAAGTAATACAGCATCATCTGACGGTCTTTGTGCCTCAGGTACATTATCTTAGTGGTAGCTACTTGCTATGATACTGGAGCTGATGTACATTAGCAAAGCATCTCCCTATTACTAAGACGAGTGAGCTGTAGTTGTTGGTTCTGCACTACAAGCACGATTGGCACTGCAAAAGGTTTTGGAGGTATCTACAAAAATCAATGGTATAGCTCATATAGCTCATGGAAAATATTTTAAACTGGGATCTCCCAATCCAATCAGAGTAACTGAATGGTGTCCAAAGACAATACTACTGGACTGGTTGCAGCACACAGTTATGGTTCTACTTAAAACAATGAACAGAATACACTTTTAGAAATCCATTTATATTAGTAATATTCACACCAACTCAAAAAAATTGCCCAAAATAAAACTCTTTTGACCATCTTGCGAGAATTGAATGCTCATCCACTGTACCTCTGAATCATGGAGTCATACAGCATAGAAAAGGCCATCTGGCCTAACTTGCCCATGACAACCATGGTGCCCCATCTACACTCATCCCACTTGCCTGCATTTGGTCCATACCTTCTAAACCAGGGGTGTCAAAATACCGGCCCACGGGCCGCATCCGGCCCGCGAAGGGTCCAATCTGGCCCGCGGGATGATTTTGGGAAAAACAAAAGGATATTCGCGACCATTTACTACGTATCTGTACGGCAGCTGCTCTCTCTCCCTCTCGCCGCTCTCTCTCTCTCGCCGCTCTCTCTCTCTCGCCGCTCTCTCCCTCACCGCTCTCTCTCGCTCCCTCGCTGCTCTCTCTCTCTCACAGCACTCTCCCTCGCCGCTCTCTCTCTCTCGCCGCTCTCTCCCTCTCACCGCTCTCTCCCTCTCACCGCTCTCTCTCGCTCGCTGCTCTCTCTCTCGCTCGCTGCTCTCTCTCTCTCGCTCGCCGCTCTCTCTCTCTCTTGGCACTCTCTCTCGCCGCTCTCTCTCTCTCGCCGCTCTCTCTCCCGGGACAGGCCATGTGGTGACGCGGGCGGGAATGGGCCGGCGTGGGGAAGTTGGGAAGTCTCAGCGTTGTTGTGGACACTGGGAAGTGCCTGGGCTGCTGCCACAGATGTATCTGAGACCCAGTGAGTGTGTGGATAGAGGCCGGTGGGAAGTCGCCGCGCTGTGAATGGGGCTGCAGTCAGCGATCCAAAATCTGAGTTGCTCTCCAGGGTGGGGGCTTTGGCTCTGGGTTTGGGTTAAGGTCAGGTGGGATGTGAAGACGTGCTAGTAGTTATGCAGGAATAGGGAAGAGAAGAGAGAGGTGGTGGTAAAGGAAGGGGAGGGGGAGCAGATGAGGAAAGCGAGGGTTTTTAGGGATGAGGGTGTCGAGGGAGGAGAATGGGGGAGTAGGTGGTAAAGAAAAGTAGGGAGGGAGGGGGGTGAGGAAGGGAGCAGATGAGAGAAAGAATGTTGTTTTGGGATGAGGGAAGGGAGGGGATTAAGGGACGAGGTAAGGAAAGAGAGAGGATGGGAGTGGGGGAGTAGTTGGAAGGAAGGAAGTGGGGATGAGAGAAGGGATAGGCTGAGGAAAGGGAGAGGGCAGGTGTGGGAGGTGAGGGTAGAGAAGGACTTGAGAGGTGAGGGGAGAGGATGTGAGGGGAAGGAAGAAAGATATAATGAGAAGGATGGGGAGCTTCAGATGATGGACAGACCATCTTTCACCATGCCAGGTAGCTGCAGTTTGGCTGTTCACCACTGACCCACCCCACTGTGGGCAAAACATAAACACTGTAGGACTATAGGACAGGGGAACAGAATTAGGCCATTTAGCCCATCAATTCTGCTTTGCCATTCAACCATGGCTGATCTATTTTCTCTCTCAACCACATTCTATTGTCTTCTTTCTCCCTGTAACCTAATCAAGACCTATCAATTCCCTCAAAAATACCCAATGTCTTGGCGTCCATCACTGTCTGTAGCAATGAATTCCACAGATTCACTACCCATTCCTCCCCATCTCCATTTTGAATGTATGACCTTTTATTCTGATGCCGTGACCTCTGGTCCTAGACTCTCCTATTACTGGAAACATTATTTCCACATCCACTCTATCTAAGGGCCTAGATACCAATTATAAAAGTAATGCTTGCCAGGCAATCTTCTTCATAAGAAACAAAATTCATAAAGTGAAACACTTTGCAGTTATGGCAGAGACTGAGACACATGAGAGCAGGTTGAAAAAACGAAGGCAACGAAAGCTGTGGGAGCAGGTGCGTGTGCGTTCGTGCGTGCGCAACTGATCCGGCCCGCATGAAGTCACACTTTGCCCATTCCGGCCCGTGACCGAAAATGAGTTTGATACCCCTGCTGCAAACCTTTCATAACTATGTACCAGTCCAAATGTTTTTTTAAATGTTGTTCTAATACCTCCATGAACTACCTCCTCTGTGCAAAAAAGTTGCCCCTTAGGTTCCTATTAAATCTTTTGCCTCTCACCTTAAACCAATGTCCTCTGATTCTTGTTTGCCCTACTCCGGTAAATGTCTTAGGGAAATAATATTGCAATTGTGTTTCTTTTCTTCATGCACACTATCCCTTGTTGGATAAATATACATTTTTATTTGATGAACAGTTTGCCAAAAAGATAAAAGTAAAACCTTTTTTCATGATTCTCAATGAGGAGATTGTGCAGTAGCTGCCATTAAAATACCGTGGTAAATCTATGTATAACTGTATGGAGCACTCATCTGTAAATGGCGCAGCAAAGGCCGAGGTGGGGGATGGGGTGGGGTGGTTCAGATATCAAGTGGATGAGTCATTCACAGAACTCTGACAGCACACCTGAAATCTCAGCTGTTTTCTATCAAGCTGCCTTCTCCAATGCTTTATTGTGTAAATTATTTCCCAAGAATTTTCATTTGCGGATGTCGGTGCCAAAAATAATTTAAAAGAAAAGCAAAACACGAGAAGCAAGAATGAGTGTGCAAGAGGGTGGGGCAGAAGAGTTTTCGGCTTCAGGGTAGTGAGCTGGGACATGAGGGTGAAAATGAAGAAAACAGAAGTACGATGGTTCGTCATGTCAAACACTTAAGTCTTACCTCGGCAGGTGAAGTAGATAATCTATTTTCCAATGACATGTTACTGAAATTATTGTTGGGAGAGCTAGGACCAGATCCAGGGGCACTGCTGCACACCGAGGGATCTTTAAGAAGAAAACAATCATTAAATCAAAAGCTACAGCAGAGACGGCAGCAACAGTGTAAATGATATCAGCAAAACAAAGACTTTGCTTATAATACATACAATCTCCCTTTCGTCATAAAACTAGTACAATCTGAAGAACGTTTACACATTCTGAATGTCTTTGTTTAATATTCCAAGCTGATTTGGGATCTCTACATTCTTTTAACAAATCTAATGTATTTTTGAGCTTTCGACAGCACAAGTTGACTGAGGATCACAGACTCGTCAATATTTTTTCTTTTTTTGTGTAATTTTGTTTTAACGTTAATGTGACTCACAAAGGCATCATGTTCTCCATGTACTTGCATCCATTGTATTTGAGACAGACTTGGTTTGTTGACAGGCCTTTCAACCATTACCAAACCACAGCTTGTTCCTACTAGGTGACTACACTTTGGAGCTGCATGTGCATTGGTCATTGGACAGTTTCTTCCCAGCTATTATCAGGCAACTGAATCATCCTACCCCAACCAGGGAGCGGTCCTGACCTACTATCTACCTCATCGGGGACCATCGGACTATCTTTGATCAGAGTTTCCTGGCTTTACCCAGCACCAAAGGTTATTCCTGTATCGTGTATCTGTACACTGTGAATGTATTGTCTTTCCACTGGCTGGTCAGCATGCAACAAAAGCTTTTCAATGTACTTCGGTACACGTAACAATAAACTAAACTGAACTGAACTGATAACTGAACTGGTCAAGAACCGAAGGCTGGCTAACATTTTTCTTCCCTTATCCTAAGAGTATTCGAACCAACTATCGTCGTTCTAACACCACATTGACTGGAGCCAGCAAGATTAGCACCACTTAAAGACCAAATGTTGCATGTATGATTTTAGGAGTATTATTTCCGTATGAGCATTCTTTAAAAATCTTGTGGATGACTTGGTGATTCTGTTTACTACAGTTCACAGATGGATTGTATTCTATTAACTGCCAATAGATGGGGCTTGCGTAACAGAAAAATTTTACTTGCTTCATCCACAATATTTTTTATACATATTGGTGATATCGTTACATAGCATTAACAATAGACAATAGACAATAGACAATAGGTGCAGGAGTAGGCCATTCAGCCCTTCGAGCCAGCACCGCCATTCAATGCGATCATGGCTGATCACTCTCAATCAGTACCTCGTTCCTGCCTTCTCCCCATACCCCCTCACTCCGCTATCCTTAAGAGCTCTATCCAGCTCTCTCTTGAAAGCATCCAACGAACTGGCCTCAACTGCCTTCTGAAGCAGAGAATTCCACACCTTCACCACTCTCTGACTGAAAAAGTTCTTCCTCATCTCCGTTCTAAATGGCCTACCCCTTATTCTTAAACTGTGGCCCCTTGTTCTGGACTCCCCCAACATTGGGAACATGTTTCCTGCCTCTAATGTGTCCAATCCCCTAATTATCTTATATGCTTCAATAAGATCCCCCCTCATCCTTCTAAATTCCAGTGTATACAAGCCTAATTGCTCCAGCCTTTCAACATACGACAGTCCCGCCATTCCGGGAATTAACCTAGTGAACCTACGCTGCACGCAGTGGTTAACTCTGAATTGTTCAACACTAAATTAGCATCACAATCTTTAATCCTTCATCAATGACATGTAGAAAACTGATTGTCGTGCATTCAAAGCAAAGTGCAGCACATCTATGATTAAAAAATTAAAACATCACAATTAATATTCCAGTGTTACTTTGAGACTGTCTTGGAACCTTGGGAATCAGATGATATTCTCACAGATTGTAATGTCTTACATGTTATGCTTGTGGAGGTGTGGTGGATAGGTGCAGGAGTGGTTACACAGAGACCTGGACTAACAGTCCTCAAATGCAGATTCAAAACTGACCACTGTAACTATGGAATTTGAACTAAGTTACTAATGGGGGCGGGGGAGGGGAATAGTAGTCATGATCATAAAAAACCACCAGGCTCTTATAAAAATCCATTTGCTCATTAAAGCACTTCAGATGTTGAAATCTGCCATCCTTACTTGATTTGTCCTATATGTGACTTCAGAGCAACTGAAGTGAGTGACCCAAAACAACCACTCTGTCCAAGCGCATGTAGAGGTGTGCAATGAATGCTGGCTTTGAGAGTGGTACCCAGACCCCAGAAAATGAGTGAATTATATCAAGTGTGCATATTTATTCTCTTAGCTCCAGTCCATTTGGGCTGCATGACCCAGGCAAGTACATTTTAACTTCTGATCAGTGTTATTTTTAAATGGGCTAATGCATGCGTTAAAATAAAATTGAAAGTTAAATCTGGGAAATGGCGACTGTATGTTACAGCAGCTGAAGTGGATAGGTGTTTTAATTTTACTTATAGAATTTTCTTTAACTGACATCCACTGTGGTACGGCACGGTGGCGCAGCGGTAAAGTCCCAGGTTCCCAGCTTCAGCGCCAGAGACCCAGGTTCGATCCTGTCTATGGGTGTTTTCCATGTGGAGTTTCTACGTTCTCCCCGTGACCGCATGGGTTTTCCCCGGTACTCCGGTTCCCTCCCACACACCAAAGACGTACAGGTTTGCAGGTTAATTGACTTCAGTAAAAATTGTAAATTGTTCCTAGTGTCGTGTGTGCTTGTGTAACTGGGATCGCTTGTTGGCATGGAGCTTGTGAGCCAAAGGGCCTGTTTCTGGCTGTATCTCTAAACTAAATTAAACTAAACTAAACTAAACTAAACAAAACATCCAAATGGATGCTGCACATTTGTTCAGAGAAGGATCTGAAAATTAATTACACATGGAAATTTACTTTTGGGGTAGATTTTCACCTTCAGCACACCTAGACCACAAAACCCTACGTTGAAAGGATTGTCTATGACATTGCGCAAGTGGAATATCCTAACTGTCATGATCTCTTTGTCGGCTTTGTGCAATGCTTGTCTATCGCTGATCACTATCAGGTCTGCTGGAGGCATCAATAGGAAAGAGCCCATTATTTTGTGTTGCAGCAGACAGCTGGTTCTGGCCCCGAGGAAAGTTGGCATCCTGTTCATAATCTAAAGTGCAGCATTTACCTGTTTTATGGGTTTTATTTTGACATAATTGTATTTATAGAGCATGGTTTGAAAATTATATTCCATAATCATAAATCACATTTGCTTCATCCCAATCAGTTGAGCATTGACAAGCATTGGGAACAGCACTACAGTTGCCTCTTACTTAAAAATAATGTGCTCGGTAATATTCAGTAAGGGGTTCACAAGCACCATTCATCCCTGGAATTCAGTACTGCCTCCCAGGAAGCAGTGGAAAGTTACTGCCCATTAAAGTAACAATTGACGGAGTTTAGCTTTAAGTAGTAAAACTAAGATCAAAGTGAATCAAGGTAAAAACAGCACATTTAAAGGGCTTAATATGGTAGGGGGAGGAATGATGTTCCTCCTGGCTGATGTAAGTAAGGATTGGTCCTTCAGAGCAGGGATGAGAAGAATTTATTTACTCCGAAAGTAATGGATTTTTGCGGTTCTCAACTGACAAGGAAGATGGCTGTGATGATGGTAAAACCTAAGCCACTTCTGGAAAACAGTGACTTTGCCCCAACTATTTTTAACTCCTTCATCAATGACTTATTTTCTTTAGGTTTAAATTCTTAATGTGTACTGATGATTGAAAATAGTTTGGCTTCATTTGTAAATCCTCAAACAATGAAGTTCTGTGCGCCCATCCACATCATGGTCTCATGAATTAACTTTTACCTCACACAAGAGCCAGCAAAGTACTTCCCAGGGCTTAACCATCTGTCTTGATAGTTCCTTCACTAAGTCCCTTCACATCGATATCTTGATGGGATTATACTTAATCAGGAACTTAGCAACACAATTCAGATAAATACATTCGAAGAGAGATCAGATAGTGGGTGTTTTGCAGTAGCTGATATCAGAGCGTAATGAAATTTCTTCACCTGCTGGATGAGTGCTAGTCCCACATTAATGAGGAGCTCAACTCTATCCATGACAAAATAGCCTACTTGAATGGAATACCAGCATTCGCGTTTACATTCACTCCCTCCACAACTCGTGCAGTGTGGCAGCAGTATAAACCATATCCAAGATCCATTATAACAATAGACAATAGACAATAGGTGCAGGAGTAGGCCATTCAGCCCTTCAAGCCAGCACCGCCATTCAATGCGATCATGGCTGATCACTCTCAATCAGTACCCCGTTCCTGCCTTCTCCCCATACCCCCTCACTCCGCTATCCTTAAGAGCTCTATCCAGCTCTCTCTTGAAAGCATCCAACGAACTGGCCTCCACTGCCTTCTGAGGCAGAGAATTCCACACCTTCACCACTCTCTGACTGAAAAAGTTCTTCCTCATCTCCGTTCTAAATGGCCTACCCCTTATTCTTAAACTGTGGCCCCTTGTTCTGGACTCCTCCAACATTGGGAACATGTTTCCTGCCTCTAATGTGTCCAATCCCCTAATTATCTTATATGTTTCAATAAGATCCCCCTCATCCTTCTAAATTCCAGTGTATACAAGCCTAATTGCTCCAGCCTTTCAACATACGACAGTCCCGCCATTCCGGGAATTAACCTAGTGAACCTACGCTGCACGCCCTCAATAGGAAGAATATCCTTCCTCAAATTTGGAGACCAAAACTGCACACAGTACTCCAGGTGCGGTCTCACCAGGGCCCGGTACAACTGTAGAAGGACCTCTTTGCTTCTATACTCAACTCCTCTTGTTATGAAGGCCAACATTCCATTGGCTTTCTTCACTGCCTGCTGTACCTGCATGCTTCCTTTCAGTGACTGATGCACTAGGACACTCAGATCTCGTTGAACATCCCCTCTTCCTAACTTGACACCATTCAGATAATAATCTGCCTTTCTATTCTTACTTCCAAAGTGAATAACCTCACACTTATCTACATTAAACTGCATCTGCCATGTATCCACCCACTCACACAACCTGTCCAAGTCACCCTGCAGCCTTATTGCATCTTCCTCACAATTCACACTACCCCCCAGCTTAGTATCATCTGCAAATTTGCTAATGGTACTTTTAATCCCTTCATCTAAGTCATTAATGTATATCGTAAATAGCTGGGGTCCCAGCACCGAACCTTGCGGTACCCCACTGGTCACTGCCTGCCATTCCGAAAGGGACCCATTTATCCCCACTCTTTGCTTTCTGTCTGTCAACCAATTTTCTATCCATGTCAGTACCCTACCCCCAGTAACATGTGCTCTAATTTTGCCCACTAATCTCCTATGTGGGACCTTGTTGAAGGCTCTCTGAAAGTCTAGGTACACCACATCCACTGACTCTCCCCTGTCAATTTTCCTAGTTACATCCTCAAAAAATTCCAGTAGATTTGTCAAGCATGATTTCCCCTTCGTAAATCCATGCTGACTCGGAATGATCCTGTTACTGCTATCCAAATGCTCAGCAATTTCGTCTTTTATAATTGACTTCAGCATCTTCCCCACCACTGATGTCAGACTAACTGGTCTATAATTACCCATTTTCTCTCTCCCTCCTTTCTTAAAAAGTGGGATAACATTTGCTATCCTCCAATCCACAGGAACTGATCCTGAATCTATAGAACATTGAAAAATGATCTCCAATGCTTCCACTATTTCTAGAGCCACCTCCTTAAGTACCCTGGGATGCAGACCATCAGGCCCTGGGGATTTATCAGCCTTCAGTCCCATCAGTCTACCCAAAACCATTTCCTGCCTAATGTGGATTTCCTTCAGTTCCTCCATCACCCTAGGTTCTCCGGCCCCTAGAACATTTGGGAGATTGTGTGTATCTTAGAAACATAGAAACATAGAAAATAGGTGCAGGAGTAGGCCATTCGGCCCTTCGAGCCTGCACCGCCATTCAATATGATCATGGCTGATCATTCAGCTCAGTAGCCTGTACCTGCCTTCTCTCCATACCCCCTGACCCCTTTAGCAAAAAGGGCCACATCTCACTCCCTCTTAAATATATCCAATGAACTGGCCTCAACTACCTTCTGTGGCAGAGAATTCCACAGACTCACCACTCTCTGTGTGAAGAAATGTTTTCTCATCTCGGTCCTAAAAGACTTCCCCCTTATCCTTAAGCTGTGACCCCTGGTTCTGGACTCCACCAACATCGGGAACAATCTTCCCGCATCTAGCCTCTCCAACCCCTTAAGAATTTTATATGTTTCTATAAGATCCCCCCTCATTCTTCTAAATTCCAGCGAGTACAAACCCAGTCTATCCAGTCTTTCCTCATATGCAAGTCCCGCCATCCCAGGGATTAATCTGGTGAACCTTCTCTGTACTCCCTCTAAGGCAAGAACGTCTTTCCTCAGGTTAGGAGACCAAAACTGCACACAATACTCGAGGTGCGGTCTCACCAAGGCCCTGTACAACTGCAGCAGAACCTCCCTGCTCCTAAACTCAAATCCTCTTGCTATGAATGCCAACATACCATTCGCTTTCTTCACTGCCTGCTGCACCTGCATGCTTGCTTTCAATGACTGGTGCACTATGACACCCAGGTCACGTTGCATTTCCCCTTCTCCCAATCGGTCACCATTCAGGTAATACTCTGCTTTCCTGTTCTTGCCGCCAAAGTGGATAACCTCACATTTATCCACATTATATTGCATCTGCCATGCATTTGCCCACTCGCCTAATCTATCCAAGTCACTCTGCAGCCTCCTAGCATCCTCCTCGCAGCTAACACTGCCACCCAGCTTCGTGTCATCCGCAAACTTAGAGATGTTGCATTCAATTCCCTCGTCCAAATCATTAATATACACTGTAAATAACTGGGGTCCCAGCACTGAGCCTTGCGGTACCCCACTAGTCACTGCCTGCCATTCCGAAAAGGACCCGTTTAGTCCTACTCTTTGCTTCCTGTCCGCCAACCAATTTTCTATCCACCTCAACACTGAACCCTCAATACCGTGTGCTTTAAGTTTGTACACCAATCTCCTATGTGGGACCTTGTCGAAGGCCTTCTGAAAGTCCAGATATAACACATCGACTGGTTTTCCCTTATCCACTCTACTAGTTACATCCTCGAAAAATTCTATAAGATTCGTCAGACATGATTTGCCTTTGGTAAATCCATGCTGACTTTGTCTGATGATTTCACCACTTTCCAAAAGTAATGCTATCACATCTTTAATAACTGACTCTAGCATTTTCCCCACTACCGATGTTAGGCTAACTGGTCTATAATTCCCCGTTTTCTCTCTCCCTCCCTTTTCCTCAGTGAAGACAGATCCAAAGTAACGGTTTAACTCGTCTGCCATTTCTTTGTTCCCCATAATAAATTCCCCTGCTTCTGTCTTCAAGGGACCCACATTTGCCTTGACTATTTTTTTCCTCTTCACGTACCTAAAAAAACTTTTGCTATCCTCCTTTATATTATTGGCTAGTTTACCCTCGTACCTCATCTTTTCTCCCCGTATTGCCTTTTTAGTTAACTTTTGTTGCTCTTTAAAAGAGTCCCAATCCTCTGTCTTCCCACTCTTCTTTGCTATGTTATACTTCCTTGACAACTTGTCAAAGCCTCCTCATCAGCACTTGTCAAACCCACAATCTCTAGCATCCTGGAAGGCATGGACAGTAAGTGTCTGAGAAGTCCTGTAGCTTCACTCCAAATAATCCACTATCCAATTCTTCATAGATATTGATATTATGCCATCAGTAGCATAGGATTCAGGACCAGCCACTTACAAACACGTTATACTGCATTTGTTTAACATGTACTTCACAATTTCTAGGGAAATACTTATATTAAGACCATCATTAAACAATGCAATAGCAACTCATCACAGCAATTGTAATGTTTAAATAATTAGATTTGGCTATTATTGCTTATTTTAGTAAAATCCAACCAAGTATCTAACTTTGGTACTGTTTCTCTTTGGGACTAAATACATAAAAAATATACATTTCCTCACCATTTACCTGGATTCTCTTATCAGGTAATAAGTTCTTAAAGGGACACACATTCAATTTTGTAACTTGAAGATAAATACACTGCAATTATTCAATCCACACAAATGACCTGAAATTTTCTCTTCGTATTATTTATAAGGGATGAAGCCAGAATCTGGCTTTCATTCACATTGGACTGTATTTTTTTAAATATTTGAACAGTTGTGCTGAACAATGCAAGCCAAATATTTCCAAGATGTAATTATATTTATTCTCATCTTAGGGGAGATTAGAAAGAGGCCCCACAGCTATAAACAAAATGAACTATTTATGTTAACATCCTCATTGTCCTGAAGGTATTTATTTTTTCTATGAACTATTCAAAGAGTATGAGAAGATGACTACACTCTCTTGGATGGAGGCTGTAATGTTATCATGTTGCAGATACACACATCACTCCCCTATGCTTCTTAGGGAAGGATAGGCTTACATTGAAGGCAGCACAGATGGGATGCGCTAGGTCGTTCCTGGGGCGAAGGGTCGACATTGGAGTTCAGAGAAATGAGATCTGATCCAATTGAATCATAAAAGATTAAGAGTAAGTTTGACAGGATGGGTTATTGAAAGGATGTTTCCCCTATTGGTTAAGCATTCCAACATAGGGGGGTCACACATTAAAGTTGGAGACAAGATGCAATTTCTTCACTCAGAAGGTTGTTAATCTTTGTCACTCTCCATACCAGAGAGATGAGAAAGCAGGGCCATTGAATATATTACAAGGCGAAGATTTGAATTAGAAAGGGAATTGAAATACAAGGGAATGGGGAGAGCGTGGGAAAGTTGAGATGAGGCCAATATTGGATCAGTCATGATATCACTGAATGGCAGAGCAGGCTTGATGGGCTGATTGGTGGACTTGTCATGCCATATCTTTTGCCCATATGATAAGATTATAGTTCTTAAGCAAGGCTATAGTGAAAGCTGCTTATTGACCTCCACATACATGCTCAAGTTCAGTGGATAACCCATGAAATCACACCTCCAAAAATATGTTCCACCAACATCACACAACCGTTCCATGCAAACAAAAATAATGCTGGAGGAATTCAGCAGGTTAGACAGCATCTGTGGAGGGAAAAGGACAAACAACCTTTCAGGTTGTGACTCTTTGTCAGACTGCTGCTGACTGACCTGCTGAGATCCTCCAGCACTGCGTCTTTTGTTCAAGATTCCAGTATCTGCAGTCTCTTGTACCTCCTGTTACAAGCAATACAGCTCCATCATGTGCATAACAATAATATTTTTACAATTACCATCACACACACACCTTTACACATTTTCCATTTTACAAAACCACAGATCCTCACAACTTCCACATATTGTCAGCTATTCAACTGGTACAGGAACATTATTCCTCACATTGTAATCTGAAAACATATTTCCTTTGTTCTTGTGGGAGAAGATGGCAATGTAATCAATACCATCAGTCACTTGGACTATCTCTGGCACTTTTTGCAACTTTCCAGATCTCTTCATCTCTATCACAGAGGATAGACTATCAACAGACATTCTCCCCATTTGACAATCAGTCTGGAAAAAGGTCCCGACCCAAAATATCGCTTATCCATATTCCCTTCACAGATGCGACTTGACCTGTTGAGCTATCCAGCACATTGCGTTTTGCCCATCATCTGCTCATTGTCAGAAAAGAAGTCCGTGTCTATGGGGTCAGCATGCTGGAGAGGAAAGTGCTTGTTAATACTGGAGCAGCCATAACAGAGTTAATAGTTAGTGGGAGTGTAGAGATCTTACGATTTTGATATGCTCATGTCTTACTCTTCTACTCAGATCTCACAGTCCATATCCTAGACTCCCTTCCCATTTACATGCCGCAGGTGGTGTCAATGCAAATCACCTACTTGCATTTTCCCTTACCAGTAACCCAAAGCTGGCATCTTCCTCACCTTTGTGCAGCCAGGAAGCAATGAGCACACTAATTTAACACTTGTAGTTCCCCACCACCACTTCGAACAGTCAATGTTGCACTGTCCTTGTAGCAGAATCTATTCTATCCTCCGCCTCCTCCAGTTTATCCTATCCCATCCTCTGCCACCTCCAGAATCTATTCTATCTTCCACCACCTCCAGTTTATCCTATCCCATTCTCCGCCACCTGCAGAATCTATTGTATACTCTGCCACCTCCAGTTTAAATTTCATTTGGAATATTTTGGAGGACCAAGAACCAAGATCCAAGAACCTATCTGAATGTTAGAGTGGAAGCTTAGACTTCTGACATTTTAGGGTTGCAGACAAGAAAAATGAGGCAACTGAAGGTCAGGAAAACAAACAGATAGAATATAAATTAGAGGACAAAGAAGAGAAATAATAAACCTGGCCAGAAACTGTTGATCTTAATCTCTCTCAAATCTATGATTGTTCCATTAATCTTAAGCATTAAGAACAGCCCCCAATGTTTCCTGCTCAGATCCACAACTTTAAATATTGGTCCTCTCCCTCACTATCGTATTTGTATCTTCCATCAATGTTCTGCCAGATGGGCAGAGACATAATGTGAATGATTCTTTGCTTTAATTAAGCTTTCCATTAAATAGGCTCTCAGTGTCTGAATAAATTGACAGCTTTTTCTTTGTGGGTTTAACCAGGCAAAAGGTAGAGGTGGCATTTGTACAAATTGTGGTACAAAGTGGTAATGGATTTATTTTTGTCTTTGCTCACTGTTCAAAAAATTGCTTCATCCTAAAACATGATTATGAAAAATTGTATAGAAAAATCAGTAAAAACTTGCATTGAATTGAGAATTCAGATCCATGTTGGCAAAAATGTAACGTCTGAAGTTCGCAACCAAACTTACAAAAGGAGATAGGTGATCATGATTATTATTTCTCATCCCTCTTTCTAATCTCCCACATGGCCAACATAGACCCAAGGGCCATTAATGGTCAACATGAGAGATAGCAAATGTGTTTCTTTATTCAAGGGCAGCGGGGATAAATTAGGTAAATAAAGGCCAGTGAGTCTTACATCAGTGGTAAGAAAATGATTGGCAAATTTATAATTTCTACATCATTTGCAAATTAACTAAACATATGTCCTACTTATATATACTTAGAAAGCCTGCATTGATTATGGATAATCAACATGGCTTTGTTTGTGGGAAATCCTGTCTCACTAATTTGATTGAATTTTCAAAGAGGCCATTAATTACATTGATGAGGGCATTGCAATAGATATTGTCTAAATGAACTTCAGTAAGGCCTTTGACTAGTTCAAAAGGTTAAAACCCATGGGATCCATGGCAAGCTAGCAAACTGAACCTAAATTGGCTTGGTAACAAGAGGCAAAGAATGGTGGTGGAGAGTTGTTTTTCTGATTCAATCTACGACTCAAAGTCATTGCTGGTAAAAAAAATCAATGAGCAATGTGATATAATGCCCAAAATATTCTATTTACATATATTTTAAACATGAAATACGTGTAAAGTGAAGGTTTAGTGCTAGGGCCTTTGCGGTTTGTGATAGACATTAATGACTTGGAAGTGAAAGTAGGACATATGTTTAGTTAATTTGCAAATGATGTAGAAATTTGAAGTTTTGTAGATAGTAAGGAGGATTGTCTTTGACTATAACATGATTTTGATCCACTGGAAAGTGAGGTGGAGCAGTAGCAGATGAAAATTAATCCTGTAAAGTGTAAGGTAATGCATTTTGGAAGGTCAGATAGCGCAGGGCTTACATAGTAAACTGTATGGTACAACCGGGCTTGACTTAAAGCATTTTCCATGTATATCCTTCAGCTCTCCATTCACACTGCACTGGACCCCAAGGACAACATCTAACTTCTTTCATTTGTGAGGTTCATTGATTTCTTGGGTCAATTACCTATGTTTCTCTCTAGATTTATACTGTATGACTTTCCAGCATTTTCTGATATTTGCAAGAGCATCTGAATTATAAAACAAGATATCAAACCAAAATCACTGAATATTATTTGAACACAGCTCCATTTAGAGCTCCACAGCTCTCCAGTAAACACTCTCCATTTCCTTGGGTATCTACGTGAGTTCCATGTTCAATTTTCTATCCCTTCACAGTGGTTTAAATGTCACATTGAAACTGAAGTTTCTGTATCTCAATCAGCTCTAATATTGGAAATTCTAAATCAAGCTGACTCAAACTCATTACAGACAGAATTAATTGACAATGTGATACAATGCCATTAAACATGAAATGGGTAGAACAAGAAGGCTACAGGCATAAAGTTCATGAACTGTCCCATGTCTGCTTGTACCATTTAACCTCCTTAACTAAATTCCATCCTTAGCATTTGATGCTCATTTTTAAGAGTATGCCCATTATAATGTCCATTGCAGCACTCCAATGATGAAATGAAATCCTGACATCAAATGCCATTCCCTAACTTTGAGGTGTCCTACTTGAAATACTTATTGAGAAGGCTAATAGTTCTGAAACGTGCCTTTTTAGGATTCTTAAATCATATCAGCTATAACTTAAGTCAGGAGGGAAAGTAAAAAAATTTAAAAAGCTCAAAAAAACAGTTTTGTTTGGAATAACCTAAAAGAAAATTTTAAAATCCTGAAGGAAGTTAACAAAATTGATACATGCAAGCACATTAACTGTTGCCAAGGACTAGAACAGTATGAAAAACTGGGGAAATTAATTAAAAATAAGAAAGAACGTGAGGGAGAATGATTTTATATTTCAGGTTACAGACTTCTTGGTTAAGTTAATGGAGATAACCACTTAAGGTGTGAATATTAATTGGTTTAAAACATAATTAGCTATAATTCCAGAGAGAAAAGTGTTTGAGGGATAAGACATGAAAGAAGAAATGCAGGAATAAGATTACGCAAAAGAGTAATTTAGAATGAAATAGCTTTTCCGACTGCTATGTATTTTTTATCTCACATCTGAACGTTCTTCCAGATCCTGTGTCTATTCCATTCCCACACCCAGAAAATCACTGTTTCTACTCAGAGGAACAGCTTTAATTGTCTACTTTAGTTTTTGTGCCATTGTACAAAACTGAGACACAGCCAAGATATTGGCATAACGATATCTGTACAGTACAAGCCAGTTTTTATAGAGCATTATGTTCATCCCAACTACCTGTTGTCTCAAGCGTTCTCTTCTTGAAGGTGCTGATAATGGTGCCATCTTTTCTGCGCAATAATGGACTACTCCTCCTCTCTGCCACTTTCTGTTTTAACCTGGAACGCACCTTCAAGTTTGGCTCTGAGGCTGTGAAAACATGAGAACATCGGGTGTGGGCAAAGAGAATCTGAATAACATTCGTACAACATATCAGGGATAGTGTGGAAGGGCCACGAAAAGTAAATTTAGCTGAACACATTAAGAAAAGGAAAAAAAAGAAAATCCTAGACAGATCTAGTTTAAGGACATCAACAGTGAACAAAACAGTGGAGAGGATAGAAAGGGAAGAGCCTGCTTTTTGATTCTAAACTTATTGAAAACATCTCCATCTATATCTATTTATTCACAAAATGCTGGAGTAACTCAGCAGGTCAGGCAGCATCTCGGGAGAGAAGGAATGGGTGACGTCACCCATTCCTTCTCTCCCGAGATGCTGCCTGACCTGCTGAGTTACTCCAGCATTTTGTGAATAAATCGATTTGTACCAGCATCTGCAGTTATTTTCTTATCCATCTATATCTATATATATTACTAAAACTCTCATCTTGTTTGTTCCCCACTTCCTGTATGTTTGTCCCCCCCATCCCTGTATGTTTGTCCCCCCCATCCCTGTATGTTTGTCCCCCCCCATCCCTGTATGTTTGTCCCGAATTTTTTGTGCGGTTTTCATCCGGAAAAAAATGGTACACGATAGCGCAACAATTTTAGGCCCGCTTTACTCACTATTGTCCTGGGGAGTGTTTAACACAAGTTTCATTCAAATTGGTCTTATATTTTTGGTTATTGACATTTTAAAGTTGAAAAATAAAGTTTAAAAACTCACTTTCCCACTTACCTTGCCCGTGTTCAGCATTCATGTCACGGTGGGACCAGCCAGAGTGATGTGAGTGGCGGCCAATGATGGGGGGGGTGGTGGGGTTCTAAGCAGACTTTAATACATGCGCTCCACCCCCCCCCGCCCCACCGCCGGGAGTACCGATGCCCGTCCCGGCGTGCCCTGCACCTGACCTTCCTCCCATGGTGCAACGCGGCGGCAGAGGGTCCAAAAAGATGGCTGCCGCTCACCGCCGCTCGCCTGCCGCTTTGGGTCCACGGCTCGCTCTGGCTGCAGGGCTGGTAGCACAGGGCCGAGGTCAGTGGCTCCCTCTCCCCTTTCCTGTCCCCCCCTCGCTCACCCACGGCCTCGGGGGCCACTCCCCGCCCGGCAACGGGCTTCGTCAGTTCGGTAGGGCTGCCGGACCACAGGATCATCAGTTGGGGGAAGATTGCCCCAGGAGAGGCCCGCAGGGATGAGTGCGTGAGAGGGGGGGGGGAGGGGAGGAGGGGAGGGGAGGAGGGGAGGGGGGGAGGGGGAGGTTGAGGGTGGGATGGAGTGGGTGAGAGGGGGCGAGGAGCGGGATTCAGGGGGGATGGAGTGGGTGAGTGGGGGGAGGGGAGGAGGGGATAAGGGGGGTTGAGAGGGATGATGAGTGGGGGGGAGGAGGGGCAGATAAGGGGGTTTGAGGGGGATGGAGTGGGTGAGTGTGGGGGAGGGGAAGGGGGTGAGTGGGGGGAGGAGAAGGGGGAGGGGAGGGGAGGGTGCTAGACCAATACAGGAGAGGTTTGGGGGTTGGAGTGGGTGAGCGGGTGAGGGAGTGGGGGTGAGGGGATGGGGGGATAATGGGGGTTGAGGTGGGATGGAATGGGTGAGTGGGTTAGGGGGGATGAGGAGGGGGGTTGATGGGGGATGGAGTGCGTGAGTAGGGGGGAGGGGGGATAAGGGGGGTTCAGGGGTATCAAGTGGTTGAGTGGGGGGAGGATAGGAGGAGGAGATAAGGGGGGTTGAGAGGGGATGGAGTGGGGAATGGGTGATTGAGAGGGAGGGGGAGGGCTGGAGTGAGGGGGAGGGCTGGAGTGGGGGTGAGGGGGGAGTGGGGGAGGAGAGGGTGCTGGACCAATGCAGGAGAGGTTTGGGCCCAACGGGTCCACTTGGCCTAGTATTATTATAAATGTAGAGCATAGACTTAGAATCATAGAGCACAGAAACATGTCCTTTGGCCCAACTCATCCCAGCTAAGCTTGTCTCGTTTGCCTGTGATTGATCTATATCCCTTGAAACCTTTCCGATGCATGCATCTGTCCAAATGTCTTTTAAATGATGTTATTAATGTAGGACCTTAAATTAAATCATGTACTCACCAAGGCTAATTTATCTTGCCAAATTAACCTATCAACCCTTTCAAGTTCTTAGTCATACATATCACTGGCCTAGTCCAACCACATTGATGCTATAGTCAAGAAAGCACAGCAACACCTCGACTTCCTCATAAGATTAAGGAAATTCAGCAATTCAATGGCACGTACCAATTTCTACAGATGTACCTTAGAATGAATCCTTTCGGGTTGCATCTCAACTTGGTTTGGCAACTGCTCTGCCTATGCCCACAAGACAGTGTGGAGAGTTGTTGGATGGAGCCCAGTCCACTGCACAAACAATCCACCCCACGAGGGCGGCACGGTAGCGCAGCGGTAGAGTTGTTGCTTTACAGCGAATGCATCGCCGGAGACTCAGGTTCGATCCTGACTACGGCTGCTGCACTGTAAGGAGTTTGTACGTTCTCCCCGTGACCTGCGTGGGTTTTCTCCGAGATCTTCGGTTTCCTCCCACACTCCAAAGACGTACAGGTATGTAGGTTAATTGGCTGGGTAAATGTAAAAATTGTCCCTAGTGGGTGTAGGATAGTGTTAATGTACGGGGATCACTGGGCGGCACGGACTTGGAGGGCCGAAAAGGCCTGTTTCCGGCTGTATATATATGATATGATATGATATGATATGATATGATTGACTCCGTCTATATCCCACGCTGCTTCAGGAAAGCAGTCAACATATTCAAGGAATACTTGTACTCTGTTTTTTTCCCCTATTCCCCCTCCCATTGGGCAAAAGATGAAAAAGTTTGAAAGCATATTTAGGAACAGCTTTTCCCCACTGTTGTCGAACTATTGAATGAATATCTCATGAGCTAAGACTGTAGTTCCAATCTCCCAGTCTACCTCGTAGCCGGTTTTGCACTTTAAATTTTTTTTGCACTTTCTCTGTAGCTGTATAATCTACACACTGTCTATTTTTTTCTTTTTCATTATCAGTTGTACTTGTGTATGGTTTGATTGTATTCATGTATGGTGTTTGCAGGGAGAGCACAACAAACCAGTTTTTTACTGTATCTTGGCACTTGTGACATAAATAAACCAATACAAAAAATTGAGCTGTGGATGCATCGTATCTACCTTGAGCATCATATTTGAGCATCGTATCTACCATGGAAACAAAATGATGAGTTTAAAATGGAAACCAAAGTATCCTAAAAATATAAAACTGCCCCAAGACATACTCAGAGTTTCCAATTAAATCGTGTTGAAAAAAAGAAAGTATGAATAATATCTCTTGACATCTTCTTGATAAACAGCTTGTTATACAACCATCCAATTTCCAATTTTGTTGATTTCAGTCAGACAGCTCCATGTTCTTAATTATTTTTTATCTGGCGAAGATGTAAAATGACCTCTCTTGGTTTTTTTTAACCAGCAACAAAGCATGTACATTTATTGCTTTTGCAAGGACAACATTGAGGGCAACAGAAAAATTATTACTTGATGTTAACAATGGTGCCATGCAAAATATCTTCATTACTTGAATTAAAAAGATGCGGTTTCAAACCAACTCCAGATATTTAGCCTGCAAAGCTGACGCTCCATTAAGCTTTGAGGAAATGATGTCTTCTGAAGTCCTATATTTGGGGAAGGGAGAACCGTCAATTTGATAGAAAGTTTCATCAGTCAGGGGGAGATACAGACTGCTTGTCTCAATCACACAGTAAAGGAATATTGCTTTGCAATGTGTAACTTATTTTATAAATAATGTACCAGAGTTTTTTAGTTTAGGTATCGGGCCATTCGCCAGCATCTTAGATAGGTAATGAGCAAAGATACTTATGGTAAAATTCTACTCTCCAAAATAGATTTACCTACATAATAACCCATCTTGGATTACTTTGCTGCACATCAGAGTTGTGCATTTCAAGTGCCATACCACTTGATAAATGCACAGTGAATTATTAAGAGAAACTTACAGTTAATAATCTTTGCAATATCTTACAGCATTTTCTACCTAAATGTTGGACCACAAGTAAAATGATTTCCCATATGCTGTTCATTTTTGCAATTTATTCTGGGGCTCGTTGTTAAATCACCACAATTCCTTGATTGGAAAGGAATCAATCTGAATCATGTCTAGAGAGACAATGTGAATGAGAGAATATGTATATTAAAGGGTGTGTGATTGTGGAGAAGAGGGTGCAGTAAAATATGAAGCAATGAAAGGCACATAAACTTTAAAAAATATGCATTACAAATGGCACTTTAATCTGAAAAACATCGCAGAAAATAATAA
The DNA here is from genome assembly GCF_053455715.1 of Rhinoraja longicauda. NCBI lineage: Eukaryota > Metazoa > Chordata > Chondrichthyes > Rajiformes > Arhynchobatidae > Rhinoraja > Rhinoraja longicauda. The sequence goes on from NC_135954.1 coordinate 78,444,011, forward strand.
AGGAAGAGAGAGAGAGAGAGAGAGAGAGAGAGAGAGAGAGAGAGAGAGAGAGAGAGAGAGAGAGAGAGAGAGAGAGAGAGAGAGAGAGAGAGAGAGAGAGAGAGAGAGAGAGAGAGAGAGAGAGAGAGAGAGAGAGAGAGAGAGAGAGAGATTATAAACTAAGCAAATATGAAAGTAAACAAAGTAAAATAAAAACTAAAAACTATAAATCTGGAAGATTGAAGTCCCTGTGTGCTTTGGACCTTGAGCAATGAGTGTATGGTCAACCCAAAACTCAAGACAGGCTTGTAAAATATGTTTTTCAACATTATTTGGTTGAACTGACAAAACCTGGTCTTCCTCCACTTGTCGCCCATTGGAGGAACTGATACTATTCCCCTTGGGACCAAGAGGAGAAATGTACAAGATCATGACTGCTTTAGAAACAATAACTGGAGAGTTGCACCCACTATCTGGCAGTTCAAGGAGTGAGTGCACAGATTTAAAGTTTTGTGCAAAAAAAACAATGGAATGGAGTGAGGAGGGAGGGTATGATTTTATCTTATTGCATGTAGCTATGATCTGGAATTCATTGCCTAAAATGGTGGGAGAAACAGAATTATTTAATGCTTTTGAAAGGAGATTGGATAGACATCGAGGAGGTTATAAAATGCAGGGCTGTAGGGAAAGAGTTGGAAATTGGTTAATTAGATTATGGAACCAACATAGGGAAACAATGTGCGCTGAAGCAATTCTATGACTGTAATTCTCAAGAATAAGATTATGGGTAGAAGCCACATTGAGAAAAGTCCACATGCAACATTTTGGAAGTCCTGTAGGTGCCAACATTGCATGTTGCACAAACCATAAAACATGCTTGTATAATTTAGCCCCAACTACAGAGAGGCAGAGAGAAAGTGGGTGTTTTTAGTGGCCTGGAAACCTGGTTTAAAGATCCTGTAGAATCTGACAGCAGGAGGTCATTTGAATATTTTAAACCCCCACAGTTTGCCGATTTACTTTGCAGCAAAATGCATTGCAATGCTGTTCACGGATTAAATGAGAGAAAGTGTAACAGATATTTGGGGGTTATAATCTCCTTAATAATTTGCAGTCCTGTATTTAACTGGAGGTCCAGCAGAACCAAAGGCAAGGGACAGGGTTGGGGAAAATGCCAGCTTTTCTGGAGATCAGTACAGCATCCAAGGCACCAGCAGCATTCTGGTCTTTCTTCAGATTCCTTGTCAGCATTCAGTTAATGATTCTGTGGTCTTCCAGCACCGATATTCCAAGAAACATATTTCAGCTCCAAATGAAGTATGTGTCATTGTGTTTATTTTTGTTTTAGAAAGCTACACCGGTGGGCCAGCTGAAAATCTAGTTTTGTGGTATTGCAGTGTTAAGATAATATTATGCAATTGTGCAGATATCTAGCAAAGGGAATCTAGTCTTCCACGTAATGCTTTCATTCTCATGGCTGATGGACAGAGATCAACAAATTAAAACAGAGGGTGCCAGGGGAATGGCTATAAAGGCAGAGATCTTGAAGTTTCTTTTCAATTTTATTTAAACCAGATTCCACTTATTTAACAGCCCATGACCCATTTTCATTATACGTGATTTGGTGCCTCCTTCATCTCGGGGTCAGATGACTGTCATATTTATTAAATGTTTTGTCAAGCCATTTCCGTTACAATCACATGTACAAAAGCAGTCACAGTTAAGTGCAACTCCAGTGGAATTTATCAGGTAAACTATGCCTCAGGTTGTTTTTGATTTGAAAATGTTCAACCCATTCCCAATGGTAAATGAGTGGTAGTGAAGGGTAGAAGCTGAAGAAGTAAGTTATACAGACTAGAAACAAGCCATTTGGCCCATCATGTTCATGCCAAACTTGAAGTAGCCGTCTGCACTAATCCCATTTTCCCGCACTTGGTTTGTAGCCTTCTGTTCCTTGGCAATTCAAATACTCATCCAGATACTTCATAATGATTCACTGAATCTACCACCCTGCTGACAACCATCCTCCTGGTGAAAATTTCGTCCTCCAATCTCCCCTAAGCTCCTACTCCATAGCCTTGTGTTTTTATACAGCTCTGCTAGGGGGATATGTTTCTCACTATCTACTGTATCTTTAAACCCCTGTCACTTAATACACTTTTACCAGGTTTTCCCCTCAGCCTCTTTCACTCCATGAGAAACAAACCCAACCAGATTCATTACTGAAACATTCCATCCCAGGCAACATCCTGCTGAATATCCTGTCCACCTTCTGCAATGCAATCACCTCCCATGTACAGTGTGGTGATCAGGACTGCAGACAATATTTCAACATGGCCTAAACATGGCCTAAAAAAGTCGGAAGAAGGTTCTTGACGTGAAACGTCACCCATTCCTTCTCTCCAGAGATGCTGCCTGTCCCGCTGAGTTACTCCAGCATTTTGTGTCTATGGCCTAAACAATGTTCTATAAAGTTGTACCAGAACCTCCCACCTCTTATATTTCCATCCCCTAGATAAAGAAGCTTATGGAATAATATCTCAGTGTTTTTGTACTGCTTTAGCTACTATACTGCTGGCCTTATGGATCCTTGGAAGCATATAGTAAAAAAGGTCTGTTCTCAGTACTGCTAAGAGCCCTACCACTCTCCAGTTACAGGGTACTGGTGACCAATGATGGTGGCTGCAGTTCCATATGTTCTTTGTTTTTGATGGTTTGTGCTTCTTGGAACTGCAGTTATCCACGTAAATGGAGAATACTACATCAAACTTCCAACTTGTGCCTTGTAAAATGTAGAATACTTTGCAGAATCACAAGACGAGTTCCGTGCCTCACTTAACTCACAGGCACTATTGATTGTGATAATGAAAAATATAGTGCTACACAAAGGTTCAATCAAAGGCCATTTGTTAGCCACCTGAAGGGGTTGGTGTGTTCAAATTGAACCCTTTAGTCCTGGGGTGAAGGATGCCAGTCCTTTCTGCATCTACAGATTCCGACTGGAATGTTTTGGGTAACAACAAGATCCATCCTGATAGCGACCTCCATTTGGTATGCTTCTGACAGTAATTATTTCGTCTGACACCTGGAGAAGTCAAATTGAGTGAGGTACTGTCGAGTGCTATGGTACTTCCAAACTACTTTGAGGGCGCCTTGGTAGAGTGGCTGCCTGAGAGTGCTTGAGGCGCGGGAGTCCAGGGGTTGATCCCGACTAAGGGTGCTGTCTGTATGGAGATGGTACGTTCTCCTCTTGACCGCTTGAATTTCTCCGAGACCTTCGGTCTCCTCCCACACTCAAAAGACGTACAGGTTTGTAGGTTAATTGGCTTGGTATAAGTGTAAATTGACCAGAATGTATGTAGGATAGTGTAAAGGTGCGAGGATTGCTTGTCGGGGTGGACTCGGTGGGCCGAAGGGCCCGTTTCCTCGCTGTATCTCTAAAGTAAACTAAACTACATACATCAAGATGAATCGAGCTCCTGGATGGCAGAACAGACTAAGAGTTAAAAATCGAACAGCTCACGATCAGGCAGCCCTCTCAAGGAAGAACAGTACACAGTGTGCTGAGAGGCCTCCATTGCTGGCGTGAGATAGTGTAAGAATAAGAAAACCGAAAAGGAATGTGATGCATCCTCTGGGCACCTGAGGATAACCATCAGTGGTAAAATTGCACGTTCAGCAGGTGGTGCAGAATGAAGCAAAGAACTCACTCCTTCTGCTCAGTCATTTTATTCATAATCGCGTACCGCAGAGCAGTAAAGACATTTCCATTTGAGCAGTTGACTAATGTGATGCATATCCTCTGGGTTCAGTGAGCGCTCTTCAGGGCAAGCTGAAAGAAACTGGAATTATCCACAAATTCGCTTCATGCACAGCTGCATAAATTAGTTTCTATTTTTGGCAATATATTCATCCCTTGTTCCAATTCAGATCAATCGTATAAACAGAACACTTCCTGTTAAGTGTCCTGAAGCTCCCTGCTCACACAGGAGAGAAGATTTTAACAGCTTTACTAGTGCAGCAGGGTGTTCTATCATGTTGTTCCATTGCTGCAATTGTTCTATCGGGGGGAAAAAAGTACGAACTATTCTGTTTTCAAGCAAAAATAACATTGTACAAGCATTTTCTTGTGGTCAAAGGAAAAATAGCCTAAGATCAAAGAATCTCCTATTTGCCAGGTTCTGTGGTAACTGTAATAATAAGAATGTACCTTTTCATACCTCTAGTTTCCCTCTTCCCTAAGTCTGAAGAAGGGTCCCAACCTGTCACCTACTCCTTTTCTCCCGAGTTGCTGCCTGACTCGCTGAGTTACTCCAGCGTTTTGTGTCTAACTGTATTCAAACAACCTTCATGTTGTGATAAAATGAAGTGGTAGGAGACAGTCAAAACAGCTTTTAAGATCTATTTGCTTCAGGAAAACAGTTTCCCCAGAATGACATATAGGCTGAAAGGGTTAAGTTATGTGGTCAGCTTCAATATGGTAATATACAAATATATGATTAACATACATTTTCTTACACTGATTAACATACAAGTTCTCTCTGCGTTAAGAATTTCCTATGAACTACTGGTATATGAGATGTCTCCAGAGATGACCTTTTACCATTGTTAACATTGCCCACATGGAACTTATCTGTGATATTGTACGTGAAGTAGAGTTCCAGGTGTTGAATTAAACTGTAAAGTTGGTGAAAGTCACAGAAAGTCCACTCATTTACCCCAGATTCAGATGACCTGTCTTTTTGTGAGATGTGCAGAATGATCTTTGCTTCAATTCAAGTGAATTTATTGAATTTTGTCCATGGACATTTCTGCACAAAGTACCAGCCAATAACAATTAAGTGAAGGCAGAAGCTAGGTTAAGTTTTATAAAAATATTTAAAAAATACTTCCTAAATTTTTCACACTCTAGGGTGTCCGAATACCATCAGCTTGGGCGAGAGCAGTCACGTGTCCATTGCCTCCCCCACTGTGTTGCTGAATGCCAAGCAGCATGGATAAGCTCATGTCATAGGAGCAGAATTAGGCCATTCAGCCCATCCAGTCTACTCCAATCATGGCTGATCGATCTTTCCATGTCAAACCCATTCTCCTGCCTTCTCCCTGTATGTAACCTTTGACTCCCTTATTAATCAAGAACGTGTCAATCTCCGCTTTAAAAATGCCCAATGACGGCATTCACTGCCATCTGCGGCAATGAATTTCACAGATTCACCACCCTCTGATTACAGAAATTCCTCCTCATCTCCTTTCTGAAGGCACATCCTTTTATTCTGAGGCTGTGCTCTCTGATCCTTGACTCTCCCACTGTTGGAAACATCCTCTCCACATCCACTCTATCCAGGCCTTTCATTAATTTTGCATTAAACCACTGATCTAATGCTGAATTCAGTCGCGTGTTCAGTGGGCTGATGGAAAAATATGAAACAGTGCGGATCGCAGCTTGCAAGTAGCATCACTTTCCAGAAAGCTATATTAAGATGCAAAGAATAAGACATGAACCCTGTGTGCTTTCCTCCCTTGTTCATCCTAAGCAGAGCTCAAAATAAATTTGCTGATTCAAGACCTCAGCTTCTACAAGAACCCAGCTGCAAACTTGTATCATGCCAATTCATCAGCACTGCCATCATTCTAAAGGCTCGGTTAAAGTGCTTATCAAGCTAAAAGAGGGAAACCGAGCAGACATTTGAACCACAGCAATCAGCCTATAAGGCAAATTCCAAGACTGATCCTTAAAGGATAAATACTTGTAGGCTGCAAAGAAATTGGTTATCTTCAACGGGAGCAATAATAGTGGAGACAGCTTTCCATGTCATTTCAGAAGAATTTCAAAACTCTCACATAGATAAGAGTTTGGAGAGAATGCAGAGGTACTGTACAATATATTGCCAAGAATGGAAAATTGTAGTTGTGAGGAATGGTTAGGTAAGCTAAAATTGTTTTCTTTCAAACAGAAGAGGCTGATGGGAAAGTTAATTGAGGTGCAGAAAATCAAGAGTGGCTTAGATATATTAAATAAGGTGGCCCAATTTTCCCGACAGAAAGGTACAATCAAGTGACATAGATTTAAAAGAATTGGTAAAATAATTATAGGGGAGATGCGGAAAGTATTTTCTAACCAGTGGGTAATGGGGAGATGCAATTCACTGCCTGAAAGGCTAATGGGAGGCAGAAACACTCATTGCGTAAAAGTAGTGTTTGAAGAGTCAAGGACGCAGATGAAATGCGAGAAGGTGGAATTAGGCTGGGCTCCTCTTTTTGGATTGGTATGGGCAGGATGGACTGAATGATTTCTAAAGTTGCTACAATTCTATGACTTCCCAGGTTCAGGGTGAATGAAACTAACAAAAACCAATCAGTTCTTTACTGTTATTATTACAAACTATCACTTGGATGACGATAACTGTTCAATCATAAAGGTCAATCACAAGCTGCAGTCACATTTATTGCAAAAATCTTCCATGGCTAAAAAAACCCTTCCTGGATATTTAAATGTTAAAAAAGTAAAACAAACATGAGCCATGTTTCAACCTTGCTTGTACTGCATTCATATTGTAAGTTCAATCATCTAACATAACTTTTGGATAAAGAAACAAAAGATTAGTTTTAAAAAATCCAACCTTTGCACATGCCACTAGCAACCATGTACAAATAACAGAATAATGCTTTAAAGACTTGGAGGAGTTAGTTCTGTGTTCATGGAAGGTTTCATTTGACTCATTTAAAAAAGTTTCGAAATCAGCCTTCCAGCACAGTTTGTGGTTTCGAGCAATCAATGGATGTTAATGACGTGGATGACATTGCAATTAAACATTACTAATTGACTAGGGATGTTTGGGGCCCTTTTGACGTATATATGACATCAAAGGTCAAATGTTTTGGGATAGCTGTTTGCAATGTAGATGAATGAGAAATGTGTTTGGCTCTAGGTTATTCTTTAATGATATTATTCTCATATGCATATAATTTAGTAAGAATCTGGAATATTGATTAGGAAAGGTTAACCAATTCACATTTTAATAGTTTTAAAATAATTTAGAATTTAAAAATTCATATGTCTTTACAAAATATTGTTGCTAGCTGGTCTCCGACTTTGAGAAAATGTTAAATATCAATTGTGGTGAATAGAACACTTATCTCTCTCATCCTTAACCAAATAACATTCCAACATTATAGTGTTTGGTCAGAGTTAAAGTTCCTCAATCTTGTCATAATTAATACATCATAAATTAATTTCATCTTGCACTTCCATGTCATTCACCTTTCTGATTCATTCTGAAATAACATTGATAATTGAGCTAATTAGATATATTTTTATATTGTACACCTACCATTTTTCTGCCAACCAGACAAACAGACTTTTGTTTTACTAACGGGAAGGGTTAAAAATTGTAAGCCTAGAAATTAATTTAAGTGATGCCCGTTTTGTAACAATATAATTTCCATTGTTAAAGAAAATCAAGGATTTGCAGCAAGGATTGTGAACAATAGACAATAGACAATAGGTGCAGGAGTAGGCCATTCAGCCCTTCGAGCCAGCACCGCCATTCAATGCGATCATGGCTGATCACTCTCAATCAGTACCCCGTTCCTGCCTTCTCCCCATACCCCCTCACTCCGCTATCCTTAAGAGCTCTATCCAGCTCTCTCTTGAAAGCATCCAACGAACTGGCCTCCACTGCCTTCTGAGGCAGAGAATTCCACACCTTCACCACTCTCTGACTGAAAAAGTTCTTCCTCATCTCCGTTCTAAATGGCCTACCCCTTATTCTTAAACTGTGGCCCCTTGTTCTGGACTCCCCCAACATTGGGAACATGTTTCCTGCCTCTAATGTGTCCAATCCCCTAATTATCTTATATGTTTCAATAAGATCCCCCCTCATCCTTCTAAATTCCAGTGTATACAAGCCTAATTGCTCCAGCCTTTCAACATACGACAGTCCCGCCATTCTGGGAATCAACCTAGTGAACCTACGCTGCACGCCCTCAATAGCAAGAATATCCTTCCTCAAATTTGGAGACCAAAACTGCACACAGTACTCCAGGCCAACATTCCATTGGCTTTCTTCACTGCCTGCTGTACCTGCATGCTTCCTTTCAGTGACTGATGCACTAGGACACTAGGACGTAACAAGAGGACCGAATGAGGAATTTTCCTTTGAGTTGTTTTATATGGCCAGCACATGAGTATGCAGAAGCACCCTGATGTGCAATATAGATTAGAATTTATAAGCAAATGTGTGTGTTAGAAATTTTAGAACTGAGTGAATAAAAAGTCAAACCTTTTAAGGCACTTTATCTGAATATACATGGTATTTAACAAACAGGAGGTGAGTTAATGGCTTAAATAGAAACAAATTATTTTGATGTAATCATGATTGCAGTTATATGATTTTGCATGACCAGAACTGAGAATCTAGTGTAGGAAAATAACTGCAGATGCTGGTACAAATCGAAGGTATTTATTCACAAAATGCTGGAGTAACTCAGCAGGTCAGGCAGCATCTCAGGAGAGAAGGAATGGGTGACATTTCGTGTCAAGACCCTTCTTCAGACTGATGTCAAGGGGGAGGGACAAAGGATATTGGTGGAGACAGGAAGATAGAGGGAGAACTGGGAAGGGGAGGGGAAGAGAGGGACAGAGGAACTATCTAAAGTTGGAGAAGTCAATGTTCATACCGCTGGGCTGCAAGCTGCCCAAGTGAAATATGTGCTGTTCCTCCAATTTCCGGTGGGCCTCACTATGGCACTGGAGGAGGCCCATGACAGAAAGGTCAGACTGGGAGTGGGAGGGGGAGTTGAAGTGCTCAGCCATCAGCTGATGGGGTGGAAGTTGAGAACGAGGGGGATTCTGTCCTTGTTACGAATGGGGGAGGGGGAGCAAGAGCAGAGCTGCGGGATATAGTAACAAGGACAGAATCCCCCTCGTTCTCAGTCTTTCCAGGTGAGACAGAGGTTCACCTGCACCTCCTCCAACCTCATCTATTGTAGCCGCTGCTCTAGATGTCAACTTCTTTACATCGACGAAACCAAACGCAGGCTCGGCGATCGTTTCGCTCAACACCTTTGCTCTGTCCGCCTTAACCAACCTGATCTCCCGGTGGCTGAGCACTTCAACTCTCCCTCCCACTCCCAGTCTGACCTTTCTGTCATGGGCCTCCTCCAGTGCCATAGTGAGGCCCACCGGAAATTGGAGGAACAGCACCTCATATTTCGCTTGGTACTATTGGAATTTCCCATATCAATGGATTTTGACCCAACACTGTGTAAATTGGAATGCTAGTTCACCAAATGAAATGCCAATCAGATCACTTCTTTAAATTACCAGGAACAAAACAAATCTAACAGTTACAGGCATACAGTAAACCCATGAGCACAATTAAATATGACTAAAGGAACTGGAAACAGCTGAGTCACATTCCCAGTGGCGTCTTTAAATGGAGAGAACAATTGGTAATGCATTACAATATAATGTCTTTACTACTGGGAATTAACTTTTTCCATTGGAAAATTCCTCCAAATTACCAGAAATTTCATGTTCTGGAATGTTATTGAAAAATATTGTGTTGTTTGGAAACAGGTATGTTCGCCACAAAAGATCTGACTCAGCAACGATCTCCAGCATTGCTTTAGTTTATAATTATATAAAAAATGTTTTGTTAAACCACAAAGATATCCACTAAAAAAATACATTTAGAAAGTCATACTGTATTACCAAAGTGTGCTTGATCTAATGGTTTTAATCATTATTCTTTCTCAACAGTTTCCTGATGATGTCCTGGAGGTTTTGTACTTATGGTACATTACTGAAATGTCCTAATGGTAGTAAGATACTGTTCTCCACTGTAATTGCGCACCTCCAGTTAATAGAAATATGCTGATTATTGTACATCATGTATGGCTGGTACTATTGGAATTACCCATTTCAATGGATTTTGACCCAACACTGTGTAAATCGGAATGCTATTTCACCAAATGAGATGCCAATTACATCAGGTCTTTAAATTTCCAGCAACAAAAAAAATGTATTACGGTTATATGCCTTCAGCTGGCTCCTTTGATTAGAGAAAGTATTCAAATATAAGCTGCATTTCCATTCTTAACCACACTTTGAGACTGCATAATCATTACTATATCAACCAACTACTTAAAAGACAGCAGACTGCAATTCAATATGTCTATACACCTGCATCATATGGCAACTTGATGGGACATGAGTTAAGCTGCCCTCATCTACTGAGGTATTTCCCTCAGCCTCACTACTGCAGGAAGGTGCTAAACAGAGACAAGTTATTTATAATTATTACTAGACGGGCATGGACCTGTTGGGTCCAAATCTCCTGCGGGCTCGGCAACCCTCCGTTCAAACCCCCCCCCCCCACGACACTCACCCACTCCATCCCCCCTCAAACCCCCCGCTCACACACTCTATCCTCCCTCAACCCCCCTTATCCCCCCCCCCCTCACTCACCCACTCCAAATCCTGCGGGCCCAGCAATCCTCCGTGCAACCCCCCCCCCACTCACCCACTCCATCCCCCATCAACCTGCCTTATCCCCACCTCCTACCCTCCCCACACACCCCCCCCCCCCCCACCTCCACCCCACCGTTTACACCATCGCAAAGTCAAAATATCATAAGTCGAAGCATCGTAAGTCTGGGAGCATCTGTAATAGATCACGTGGCCGGAAGCAAGCTGTGGCACGCTACGGGTCGCTGCCGTTTGCACCATCGCAAAGTCGAAATATCATAAGTCGAAATATCGTAAGTCGAAATATCGTTAGTCAAAATATCGTAAGTCGAAGCATTGTAGGTCTGGGAGCATCTGTATTAGATCAACGGGCCCCAACTGCGCACGCGCGGAACTTCTCCCATTGTGAAGTCAAAAACGCAGCTTGGCGATGACGGCCGTCTTGTTGGACCCTCTGCCACCGCGCTGCACCACGGGAGGAAAGTCAGGCATGCCAGGACGGGTGCCGGTCCTCCCGGTGGTGTTGGGAGCATATTTATTAAAGTTTCAGCTCGACGGCTCAGCAGCAGGAGAGCTCTTCTCACCTTTCCTCCTCATTGGCCGCCACTCCCGTCTCTTGTGCGGGTCCCGCCCCCCTCCAAGCAGGAACCCTCCTCCAACTGCGTACGCGCAGATGCGCCGACCATCTTACGTCAGTATAAACGTTTTTTAAATGATCGGCGGCCATCTTACATAAGTATTAAAGTTTAAAAAGTGATTTTCAAACCTCTCCTGCGGGCACGACAACCCCGTTGGGTGCAAGCCTCTCCTGCGGGTCCGGCAACCCTCCCCCAACTGATGATCTGTGGACCTGTTGGTGGTCGGGGAGTGTCCCCCGGGGCCATGGGGACAGGAAATGCGAGAGGGAGCCACTCACCTCTGCCCTGGGCATCCATCGCGTCGGCCAGAGCGAGCCGTGGACCCGTTGGGTGGAAACCTCTCCTGCAGCGGCAGCTTGGCGGTGAGCGGCAGCCACGGCCATCTTGTTTGACCCTCTGTCGCCACGTTGCACCACAGGAGGGTCAGGCGAGGGGCACGCTAGGACGGGCGCCGGTCCTCCTGGCGGGGTTAAAGATTCAGCTTGACGACTCAGCAGCCCCCCCATCTCATTGGCCGCCACTCCCGTCATTCTGGCGGGTCCCATCCCTGGCAGCCATCATGCCCCCCCCCATTGGCCGCCACACCCGTCTCTCGGGCAGGTCGCATTGTGACGTTGAACGCGGATGATGGCCAGGGTAAGTTGAAAAGTGATCTTTTTAAACATTAAAATGTCAATAACTTAAAAACTACAAGACCATTTTGAATGAACCTTCCTCCAGTCCATCCCAGGACAATTGTGAGGAAGGTGGGCCTGAAATTGTTGCGCTATCATGTACCATTTTAGCTGTATTTCCGGCTCAACGGACACAAACAAATGGCACAAACATACAGCCAGACAAACAAGATGCGAGTTTTAGAAATATATAGACTTGGAAAAACCTTCAATGTTTATCCACAGCAGCGGAAATACCTCAGCCTTTCAATGATGAGAGTTATAGGGATCTCAAAGAGAAAGGGAATTATTTAAAAGCTGAAAAACTCCAAGAGACAAAATAAAAATATTCTGAAAGTTACGCAGGTTAGTCAACACTTGAACTGCTTAATCTCTGGGAAATTGACAGAGATTTCCTCAATAACATGCTGCAATTTTCAGTCTTAGAATATTAATTTCAAACCTTATTCCCATCCATCTATTGTATAAAATATTAATATAATTTATTTTTATGGCTGAATTGGAACTGAAGAAATGTCACAATCTGGTCTCAGATGAATAGGAATTTTCTCCAACTAAACATTGAACATATATCAAAGCCATTGCTTTTAGTCTATGCCACAAATTCTACTCCATTGACACAAATTCCAATCCTTTCCCTGGGAAAGAGTGAGACTGCACCAGACTAATTGCAACATCGGGCGGAGGAGTTGGCTGCGCCTAACGGCTGCGGCTCTCTGGCAGTCTGTTGTCTTTTTTTCTTTTTTTTTGTTTGTGTCGGTGTTGGGATGGTTTTTGTTTCTGTTTTTGGCAGTGTATGTGTGGTGGGGGTGTGGGGTGGGGGGGGGGTGGGGGGGGGGGGGCGGGGGGAAACCTTTATTTTATTAGGTCTCTTCCCCGGGGCGCAGCTCGCCCGCGGGGCCTTCCATCGCCCGGCGCGGCTCGGCTGCAGGCCTTAACATCGCCGGCGCAGCTCGGCCGCGGGACGTTTCAGTGCCCGGTGCGGCTCGGCCGCTGGACTTAACATCGCCCGGTGCGGCCGCGGGACGTTTCAGTGCCCGGCGCGGCTTGGCCGCTGGACTTAACATCGCCAGCGCGGCTCGGCCGCGGGACGTTCAGTGCCCGGTGCGGCTCGGCCGCGAGACGTTTCAGTGCCCGGTGCGGCTCGGCCGCTGGACTTAACATCGCCCGGTGTGGCCGCGGGACGTTTCAGTGCCCGGTGCGGCTCGGCCGCGGGACGTTTCAGTGCCCGATGCGGCTTGGCCGCTGGACTTAACATCGCCCGGTGTGGCCGCGGGACGTTTCAGTGCCCGGTGCGGCTTGGCCGCTGGACTTAACATCGTCAGCGCTGTTCGGCCGCGGGACGTTTCAGTGCCCGGTGCGGCTCGGCCGCTGGACTTAACATCGCCCGGTGTGGCCGCGGGACGTTTCGGTGCCCGGGGCGGCTCGGCCGGGGGGCCTTCCATCCCCTTGCGGGGGCTGTGCGTGTCGTTTGCCTCGGTAGGGGTCGAGCTGCCTGTCCGTGGGTGCGGGGGGAAGAGAGGGGAAGTTTTGTTGCCTCCATCACAGTGAGGGGGTGTTTGGAGTCACTGTGATGGATGTTTGTGTTGGGGTCGGGTGTCCTGTGTTCTTTTCTTTTTTGCTGTGTTTTGTGTGACTGCTGAAATTTCGCTCGGTGTTGTGCCGAGTGACAATAAAGTGTTGTTATGTTGTTATGTTATGTTAAGATAGACTTCAATCGCATATGCATACCATGCCGATGATCATTTATTTTCATCTCCATAACTTGGTCAACTCTACCCTGCCACAGCTCATCTGGTGCTGAAATGTAGTGGCCTGGCGGAGGCCAGAGAAAAGGCTGGACGCCAGGCAGGTTTAGTTAAAGGTCTTTATTAGGCTGTGAGCTCCTACTCACAACGAAGTCCACCTAGGGATGAACCACACCTCCCAACGGGCTGACCTTTAACCCCTTAAGCCTGTCTGTCAAGTGACGAGGGGGGCAGACCCAAGGAGTGGCCTGATACCCAAGGACCGCCACAGCCTCAACTTTGACCAAATCATTGAACTTGTTGTCAAACTCCGTGTATATCTGCTTTAAGATTTAGTTCATCAAAGATCAGCTTTAATTCTACTATTGTGTCCCAATCTCCTATGTCCACAAATGCATGTTTGTTTCACGTTATGTAGCACAATGATTTTAACATTCAAATTCTTGCTTTCAAATCCTTTCCTTGTCTCACTCCTTCATTACTCTGTAATCTCATCCAGTCTTCCAACCCTCTAAGTTTTTTGTGTTTGTCCAATTCTGGATTCTTTAAGATCATTCCAGCATTGGGGGCTATGCCCTATCTAGAAAAGGAAAGATCCAGGTCCGTGGCCCAAATACAAAATGTATGAGACCATCTGAATGATTTGCATGCAATAATTCAACTTGGAGGTTTACAATATGGAAGTCTTTTCTGAGACATGGCTCCAATATGATCAAGAATGGAAGCTGGATATTCTTTAAGACTCAGCCTGCTATAAGCCTGAAGGAATAAGTAGTAAATGGTAGAAGAGGCATATTTCCATTGTTTTTATCGAGCCATAGAATCATAGTGTTATGCAGCATGAAAACAAGCCGTTTGGCTCAACTTTCCTATGCCGAACAACATGCCCTATCTACAGTGGTCCCACATGCATGCATGAAACTTGAATTTGATTTCCAGATTCTAGGGTTTGGGAATACTGAATTTAATAAGATTATATTTTGTTGTTCATGGTAAAATGAGCAAAGACACAAAATCAATGCAAAAACGACAATTTTGTATGGTAGAGAACAATGTTATATCTCTCTAAAGAGGCAAGATCTCCAAATACATAAAGAAAACAGATGGACATAAATGGTATGCTTAGTGGAACAGTTACCATGGTAAAGAGAAGGCGGCCAGACAGACAGTAAGAGTCAGAGAAAGGGCTTGGAATAGTGTTGCAAAATACAGTAAAAATCGCTTATTAAAAAAATCCAATTATCCAAATGTAAATGTTCAGTAGCAAAATGAGTTAAAAAGTATGATCACAAAAGTGAAAATAATGTCAACTTATTGATTAATTATTTTGTTGGTATTTACAGTGCAGGTTGAGAGTTAGCAAACTGAACATTTTAAGGAAGCTACCAAAAGATTCAGGAGGACAGTTCAGCAAAATGAATATAAGATTATTAAATGATAGTAACGAGGGGAACGATGTCACACCAGTCACTAATTCCCAGGACCAGGTGGTTTTCTACAGTGTTTGAAAGAAAGCAATTGAAAAGATTGCAGATGTTTTAACTATATTCTTCCAAAGTTCTCTTGAAACTAAGTTCTCTTAAAAGACTCTATGCTATTTATGTAAGGCAAGAAAGGGAAGCCAGGGATTTATGTTTAGGTTTATTATTGTCGCATGTACCAAGGTACATTAAAAACTTTGTTTTACATGCTATCCAATCTGATCAGATATACTATAAATACAAACAAGTCAAACTTAAATGTAACAGATAGAGCAAAATGGAAGATACAGAGTGCAGAATATAGAGTAAGTGAATGCACCTAGAAAATTGGCTACCCAATGTCAAAAAGCTTGTAGAAGTTATGGAATAATAGACATTCAGTGAATCCATCAGTTTTTGGAAAATGTAATTCACTGCTAATTTATATAAGGAAAAAGAGTTTCCTTCTGTACCATTTGGAGGTCATCAGCTGATACTACCTCACCCTTATAAAAATAGCCTGTTTATAAAAAAACAAAGATTCCTGTCAAGCTTCGTTCAAACATTGTTTGTTTTCTTTGCAGATGACAGCTGCCAATCTAGCATGTTTGATAACATTTAGAAAGAACAAGTGCTTGCTTTGTGTGGACTCTGTTATGTGCTGACCTCAAATCAAGGCTTAATGAGGATAGGCAGGAAATGGGGGAGGGGGCTCACAATGAACAGGCAGTGATCTGGTGGCCAAAACGCAAATACTGGAAATCTGAGCAACAGGAAATGACTTTCTTGGAAGCTGTCGATATTTCTGTAAAAATTTGGTGGTAAAAGATTTCATTGCTTTGCATGTCAATGCAGTCAAGCAGGAAAAACAAAAGAGTAAAATGATTCTATTGCGAAACCTGGTTGGAAATAATTTCTACACCTGTGAAACCCATGGCGACGAAGAGGGATGTTAAAGGGCACTGTCATCCTGGTAAAGCAATCAGAGTATAATTTTGAAAGCACATGTGGAATGATGTAATTTGTGTCATAAATGTCTGCAAGAGCTATTTTAAAGTAGGGTGGTATGAGAAGAAATCACATCAGCTGTAAAGTCAATATAGTGCAAATGCAGAATCAAGGCAGACCCAGTGCTGGAGGAAAGCAAATTGAAATTCCCTGAGCAAATGCCCAATCCCTCCATTTTGATGTTGGGTTAAGGGTTATTACCCAATTAATGTCACCTAAATTTGTGTTACCATAAAGCTGAAACCACTCTTCTTCGATGTTCTACTGGTAATGCAAATATATACAATAAAAATGTTTAAAGAAATGAAGTAGAATTGATAGGCTTGTGGCAATTACAATATTATGTGGTGTCAGGGTGTAAATAGATTTGGGAGTTAATACAAAATAGACTTTTTTGCATGGCAGACCCAGTATTCGCTTCATCTCATATTCAGTTCCATAGACTTTAATTGATGCCAAAAGCAACTCCATCTGTTTTTCATCTTGGCCAAACTCCAAATTCATCTTCATATCTCTTACAGAATGAACTGTTGTTTGGTCAAAACAGCAACAGTGGAAATATTGAAACTATGAAGATTAAATTGCAAGCTGATTATGTTACAAACCTCCAAGAAACGTAATAAAAATGTTTCAAGAAAAATTTACCTCAGCATGGCTTTATTGTACACTGGATAAATCAGTGCTAGCTTGTCAATACAAGTGCATGTGAGTTGTCAATACAGGAGAAATGCATGGCATCAAGTTTAAAAATGCATGGCATCAAGTTTAAAAATGCATGGCATCAAGTTTAAAAATGCATGGCATCAAGTTTAAAAATGCATGGCATCAAGTTTAAATAACAATTAGCATGGTTTCATGAGATGGTCATTGTGAAATTGAGGTAGAAATTTGTAAATGAATGCCGTGGAAAAGTGAGAAGTCTAGTAGGTATTCTCTGTTTTAATCCTTTTCTAATATTTGCTTCTTTTGAAGCATAAATGCCAACACTTCTGATGTTCTGATTAATCAATGGATGCACCACCAAAGAGATATAATTATTTACTGAGCTGGGGCTGGATGCATTTCCTGTCTCTGACTTGTCTCTGATTTTAAAATTCTTTAAAAGCCCAAAAAAGTTGTGGAAGGCTATCAGGGACATCTGGAGGCATGGCCAAAGGATACACTTCCATTGCCTTTCAGATGGATACCGTAGAGAGGGTCAGCTTTGCTACTTTCTAATGCTTCAGGACAGCTTCCTTCTTAAAAAAACTATATAGAGCCTGCTATTCATGTCTTCAGGACCAATCTAATGGTCCTAGGTTAATTCCCGAAATGGCGGGACTATCATATGTTAAAAGACTGGAGCGACTAGGCTTGTATACACTGGAATTTAGAAGGATGAGAGGAGATCTTATCGAAACGTATAAGATTATTAAGGGGTTGGACACGTTAGAGGCAGGAAACATGTTCCCAATGTTGGGGGAGTCCAGAACAAGGGGCCGCAGTTTAAGAATAAGGGGTAGGCCATTTAGGACTGAAATGAGGAAAAACTTTTTTTCAGCCAGAGTTGTGAATCTGTGGAATTCTCTGCTCAGTTCATTTCACACCATTAATACACCTTACATTAGAGCTATTCACCTCACACATTTGAGCTGGTTCAGGACCCCAGTCCTTGAGGGAAAAAAAGGATACAATTTTAATCATTCTGATGATTGGATCCCACAATTTAGTGTTTTGAATTTCTAGTTCATCTAAACTCATGCAAATTGTTTCATTTATTCACTAATTGTTTCATCTTCAGAAGAGGGAGGCTCTATTAGCATTCTCCACACCTGCTATCTGAGCTGCTAACCCTGGGTTGGACTGAAGTCTCCCTCTTCCACATTTTCAATAATAGCAGTATGTGTGACTCAAACAACACCATAAGCCCACTGGCTTTGGTAAGTCAATGGAGGAAGGCCATGGAAGAAGATGGCATGGTGGCGTGGCAGTAGAGTTGCTGCCTTACAGCGCTGGAGACCCGGGTTCGATCCCGACTACTGGTGCTGTCTGTACAGAGTTTGTACGATTTCCCTGTGAACTCGTGGGTTTTCTCCGAGATCTTTGGTTTCCTTCCACACTCCAAAGACATACAGGTTTGTAGGTTAATTGGCATGGTGTACAGTAAGTGTAAATTGTCGCAAGTGTGGATAGTGTTAACGTGCGGGGATTGTTGGTCGGTGCGAACTTGGTGGGCCGAAGGGCCTGTTTCTCTAAACTAAACTAAACTAAAGAATAAAAGGAAAGATGGCTCTGAAAGATAGTTTAAATCCAATTGTTGCATCTATTTGATGGCACTGGGGCAGATTGAATGAAACAATCACATGAAACACAACTGAGATGCTGGAACCTTTAGCAAAAAATAAAGTACTGAAGGGATTCAATGGGTCAGGCAGCATCTGTGGAGGGAAATGGACAGACAATGTTTCAGTTCAGGACCCTTCTTAAATCTGAAGAAAAATGCTGATTGTCGATCCATTTCCCCAAATGCTGCCTGGCTTGCTGAGGCCCTCTGGCACTTTGTTATTTTGCACAAGTAAATCAAACAGCTTCACATCAAGCCCCACTCATTAAACAAAATAAAATCTAAACTCATTTCATGGCAAACATGCATGGGGAATCTTACTTTACACGTTCTGAACTAATTAGCATATAATCACACATTTTTCAGTCAGTAGATCAGTTTAACAGGCGTGAGTGTGTGTCACTGTAATTCAATGTGATGGTAAGCAAAACAAAAAGATTTAGAAACCATTTCCTTCAGTGCACAGTAGAACTAAGCAAAACTTGAGCTGGACTGTAATTTGTAATAATAAAAGGCAACAGGAGGTATCATTTTTGGTTCTACTACTTCCACCAGAGAAAATTAAAGAGAACATTTGTGACTGATGACATGGTTATGAGCCTCTCAGAATACTTAAGGCTTTTCTTTCCTTTTCCTTCCACCCTTAATGGTGTTTAATAGGTTTTCCGAACCTCCAGAAAAAGCAGGGGATACTGATTTATAAGAGTCCGGTTCAATTTTGCTAATGGGCAAATCTTGGCAGATTTTGGTAGCGTAGAGGACCTATTAAAATCCATACCAGGTTGTTACAGAAATCAGTTTTGTCATAATCGTTAGTGAATTTTTCCTTTATACCATCCAAACGCACAGACCCACAATAAGGTATGGTTCACAGGAGCTATCCATCATCTCAACTTTCCCAAATCAGATTCTTCAGAGAGATTTTAAATTATGAGATTAGCAATTATGTCCATTGGATATTCAAAAGTGAGGTTTAGTAAGAGTCGCATCACTTTAAAGCTTGATCTTGTATTTATCCAAACTCCATTCTTTCTGAAAGAATCACTGGTTACAAGTAATAAACAAGGTAAAATGCAGAAAATGGGATTAGTACAGATCAGATTAGTACAGTGGTTGGCATGGACACCTGTGACATAGAAGGACAGATGTTAGGGTCACTGCCTCACACCACCGGAGATCCAGGTTCAATCCTGATCTCGGGTGCTGTCTGATTTACCTGTGACTGCATGCGTTTCCTGCAAATGCTGCAGTTTTCTTCCACATGCTAAAGCTTTGCACATTGGTCGGCTCATTGACTGTTGCAAATTCCCTTTAGTGTGTAAGTCAGAGGTAGAATTTGAGTGGAGTTAATGAACAATCAGATGAATGCAGGATTAGTGAAAATGAGTGCTGGGTGTGTGTTTCCATGCTCGGTCTTTCTATGTCTCAACAGTGGACCAAAAGGCCTGTTCTGTGCTTCATGTCAATTACAAGATCTTGAAACTGACTAGCGAACTTAAGGTAATGTTGACTGTAGCTTGATGGCTTATGCGCATCAAAAGAATGGAAATGGAGACACAAAAGACTGAGAATGCTGGAAATCTAAGTTTTAAAAAAACTGCTTGAGGAACTTTGCAGGTCAGGGAGCAACTACAGAAGGAAATGGACTGTGCATAAGATTATGAGCGACATAGACAAGGTAGATGATCATTATCGTTTTCCCAGGGTAGGGAATTAAAAAAAGAGGACTATGTTTAAGATGAGGGGGAAGAAAATTAAATGAGATCTGGGGGATGATTTTCACATGGAAATGTATGATCATACGGAATGAGCTGCCAAATGAGATGATAGAGGCAGATATAATTACAATATTTAAAGGCATTTGGACAGGTACTAGGATAGGAAAGGAGTAGAGTGATACAGACCTAATGTGGGCAAATGGGATTAATGTAGATAGACATCACAGTCTGCATTGATGTGTTGGGATGAAGAGCTTATTTCTGTTCTATACAGCTCTATGACTATGATTCTCTTTTTAGAGTTAAGGACAGTTATTAATGTTCAAACTAATATGGCTGACAGAGAATGTGAGACAATTGAGTCCCGAATCAGGGGCCACAGTTTAAGAATAAGGGGTAGGCCATTCAGAATGAAGATGAGGAAAAACTTTTTCACTCAGTGAGTTGTGAAGCTGTGGAATTCTCTGCCTCAGAAGGCAGTGAAGGCCAATTCTCTGGATGCTTTCAAAAGAGAGTTAGATAGAGATAATGATAGCGGAGTCAAGGGATATGGGGAGAAGGCAGGAACGGGGTACTGATTGTGGATGATCAGCCATGATCACGGTGAATGGCGGTGCTGGCTTGAAGGGCTGAATGACCTACTCCTGCACCTATTGTCTATTGTGTTGTGTGCTTGTTCACGTTACCAGCTGTAACTTTCATGCTTAAATTTGAAGTTACTGCCTGAGTCGTACAGCATGAAAGCCAGTCCTTTTGCCTACCTAGTCCATGCCAACTATCGAACGCCCATCTACGCACATCCTGCACCAACTGTGCATATATTCTATTTATATTCCCATCAGCATAGGGCAGCACAGTGGTGCAGCAGTGGAGTTGCTGCCATCCAGAGCCAGAGACCGTGATTCGATCCTGACTATGGGTGCTGTCTACACAGAGATTTATACCTTCCTCGTGACCGCGTGGGTTTTCTCTGGGTGCTCTGGTTTCCTCCCACATTCCAAAGATGTACAGGTTTGTAGGTGAATTGGCTTCTGTAAATTGTAAGTTGACCCGAGAGTGCAGGTTAGTGCTAATGTATGGGCTGATCACTGTTCGGCACGGACTCGGTGAGCCGAAGGGCTTGTTTCCACGTTGTATCTCTAAAGTCAAAAGCTTCACCTTAACTCCACCATCCATCTCCACAATGGGCAATTTATTGGTGTATAATGTCCTTGAAAGTCATAGCCAATGTCATTGATACAGGTTTGAAGAAGTGTCATAGTGTGTATTGAGATCGATTGCCAAACTAATAACATGCCTTTAATCCTTCCTGTCACACGGCCAAATAATCACCAAATGACACGTCATTGTTATGTGGAGGGAAATCCGAGCACCCAGAGAAAACCCTCAGTCACAAGGAGAACATGCGAACTCCACACAGACAGAACTGGGGGTCAGGATGGAACATAGGTTGCAGGAGCGACCACACCCGCTCTATATGCTACACCTCGGTGATGCACTAGGTGTATCGAAAGTGGAAGTCTGTAGGTATAGAATATTTATCTATGACAAAGTCATGCAAACTGTTTCAAAACATAATAGCTCTCTTTCCATATTATGTAATATAACAAACAATCTAAATCACATATAATGTCATTTAATATGTAAACGACATATATTGTAATTTTGTTAAGTAAAATTTTTTTTTTTGTGTGATTTTACCTTTGAATAAAAATGAAATCAGGAAGAATGGCCAGTTTGAGGGATGTGGAGACAGTAAATTACACTCACTATTCCACAAAACACTAGGCATGCCAGCCAACCCTCAGTTAAGCAGAGATGAAAGAAATAGGAGACTGGGGCCCGAATGTCAGCTCCACAGGTACAAACGTTCACGGCTGAGCTCATCACTTCCCCTTACCTGCCACACCCCATATCCTGCCATTTCCTCAGTGCCCCAACATCTATCAACAATCATATCTTCCAAGAATGACAGTCTTTTTCTAGTTTATTCTTCACTGCAAACATCAGATGCCTTCATTCTGTTATTTCTTTGAAAAAGCAGACAGAATAATATTGACCCTCTGACTCAGACTCTCAGTTTATTGATGCTTTGCTAAAAATACTTTGCCACTTTGATCACAGACAATTTATATTAGATGTGGCTGTCTGGTAGAGCGGGAGCATAAATCCAACAGATTTTCTGCTCCTGGAGGAAACAATACATTGGCTGCATTGCATTTGCTGTTGCCAGAGCATCAGGTGAGAGAGAGAATGGATGTGGCCTGTCGCCGTTTAACATCACCAAAACCTCATTATTCTTGTGAGGGAGGAGAACAGCTGCAGTAACCACAGGGAATGCTGTTCCCCAGAGTTGCTGAAGGAAAATTTATATTTTAGAGGGATGATGTGCCATTACAATTTTGTTCCTTTGGGCACTTGAACCGTTTCATTTGAAGTGTTGTTCTTAAGCTAAAAACAGTGGCGCGTTTCCGCAGCTGTGTCAATTTGTACCCGGTATTATTAAGTTCAAGTGACAGGAAAGGATTAAAATTATAATTCTATTATCTTGTATGGCAATGACTCTCAATACATATTATGACACTTCTTCAAACTTGCATTAATGACATTGAATAATAATGCTCCTGCTGGTGATAACAAACTACACCACTGGTGCTCATTTTAACTCATCACTAAACAGTTATATTGCTTTTGGACCGATAAAAACACAGGAAGCATGTCATCAGGATTGTACTAATATATTTCTATATATTTGATAAATAACAGTGTCCTGATTAGTATTAGTCTTCAGACCAGCAGAGCAGAAAGAGGTATCTTTTATAGAAATGGTATTAATATACAAACAAGACTTAGGATACAAAATTATCTTGTGATGGCAATGAGAAGATTATTTATAATTAATCTGGTTTTGAATAACTAACATGAGGAGATCTTGTGTACAAATGGCAGGTTATCCTATGATTTTGGAGGAGGCTTAATTCTAGCCTCAGGGGAAGGAAAGGAAAACAGCCTCCCATTGTGTTAAAGGTCACCCAGAAGCCCAGCCAAAGAGTCTGGCCAATAATGTGGGTGTTCCTGTGACAAGGCATCAAGAAATGATCCCGTGGAGATGCCATCGGCTCTTTGCAGTCCCCAGAGTCTGGGTAAAGATTCTGGTCATCTCACGAGCTTAGGGTCATTTGGCATGTGTCATCCTTGTTTCCTTTACGCTTCCTGCAAACGCTTCAGGACAGAGGTCAGCTGACACAAGACCAATAAGGTTATCGATCCAAGGACACAAGGTTAGAGCCCATTTGTTTTTTTTCAAGTGACATGTGACGTAAACTGTGACTCATGCTGTTTCCATGTGTAACACTCTGTAACGTGTTGATCACAAACTCGAATGCTTCATTGTGGCCTCACCTGCAAACAATTAAAGCACTCTGGTCTTTTCATTAACCTTTTCCGTAGATTTTGTCTAATGCTGCCCACAACATTCCAGCACAATTCTGTATCGTGCACTAGCATATGAAACATAAAGATAGAGAAAAGCACTTAACTAGAATTAACTGCACACCAGTAAATCCACTTATGTGAACTCTTGATATTAACAAACTCCTTGTAAATTCCATTGACAATTTAAAAAAAATACCAATTTGTTTCTGTATTGCTCTGGCAGAAATATTCACATTGTAGTAAATGTTTATTCATTTTACATACAGTGGTGATCTGCTTTCAACAATTATGCAAAATGAAACATAGATTTTGCACCATTTTATTGAATTAGAGAGGCTGGGGAATATTTGATTTTCTCTCCGTGGTCTATTTTCACGTTGGTGCGCTTGTTACATTCAACAGGGAAGGGAAAATAACTGCTACTGATCAGAAAATAAATTGCCCAAGAAGATTTAATCAGCTCAGAAACACGGATTTCCTCAATTTCAACATGCCTTTGAGTTTGGCGCCACCTGTGGTGTCTAGCAGCATTGCAAACAGCATGCAAACTAATCTGCTAATCAGATTATAAAACTCTCAATGGTAGCAAAGCAGGAAGCAAAAAGAAATTATAAATCCTGTTTTAACCACTTTACAGGCACTAAAATGAAGATCGAAAGATACAACTAGGTCAGAAAAAAATGAAACATCATGATCTTTAAATGATTTTTACAAATTATTAAAAAAAACATTAATGTAAATGAATATAAAATATATTAAAATAAAATAATTATTTTAAAAATGTTTAACTGTTAGTTTGATGAAATAGGACTCTTGTAACATTTTAACTAGGACATTTCTAACATGTTAATTTTAATCCACTGGTTGTTCAGTAAAACTAAAAACTTTGCCACTCCTTATTATCATATCATATCATATCATATATATACAGCCGGAAACAGGCCTTTTCGGCCCTCCAAGTCCGTGCCGCCCAGTGATCCCCATACATTAACACTATCCTACACCCACTAGGGACAATTTTTACATTTACCCAGCCAATTAACCTACATACCTGTACGTCTTTGGAGTGTGGGAGGAAACCGAAGATCTCGGAGAAAACCCACGCAGGTCACGGGGAGAACGTACAAACTCCTTACAGTGCAGCACCCGTAGTCAGGATCGAACCTGAGTCTCCGGCGCTGCATTCGCTGTACAGCAGCAACTCTACCGCTGCGCTACCGCTGCGCTACCCTTATTAAAGGAGGGTTGGCATTTTTAATGTTTTGAGTTTAGAGATACAGCATGGATACAGGCCCGTTCGCCCACAAACTCTATGCCAACCATCAATTACCCATCCACACTAGTTCTATGTTATCCCACTTTCTAAACCATTCCCTACACACTATGGGGCAATTTATAGAGGCCAATTGACCTACAAACCATCACATCTTTGGAGTGTGGGAAGGAACTGGAGCACCCGGAAGAAATCCATGTGTGCAAAATCCACGGAGACAGCACCAGAGGTCAGGATCAAATCCAGGTCTCTGGCACCGTGAGGCAACAACTCTTCAAACTTTTTGATGATGAGAATATATTAACATTTGAAGTTCACATCAAATCAGAAGAAATTCCTCCACATCTCCTTTCTATAGGTACGTCCATAATTGTGAGGCTATACCCTCTGGTTCGAGACTCTCCCACTAGTGGAAATCCTGTCACTTGAACTTAATAATAACAGGTACAAATTGACGCAGCTGTGGAATTCGCCCACAATTTTAGCTTACGAATAACACTTCAAATGAAATCCTCTCCATGTTGCCTCTATCCGGGCTTTCATTATTCAGTAGGTTTCAATGAGGCCCCCCTTTATTCCTTCTCCAGTGAGCACACGTCCAGTGCCATCAAATGCCCATCATACATCAAAGTAAAATTCTCAAAAAATATGGTAAAAACTGATTCTCAACTGACCAGTTTTTCGGAGGGGGAAATCATCCTTTGTGTTCTGAGTCCCTGGTAATGGTTGTTTGTAAGATGGAGAAGTTCCACTCTGTGGTGGTGAAGTCTGGTCCAGTGAAGCATGGTGGGCCCCCCTGCCACAGAGACAATGAACAGCCCATTAATACAATCGCAATAAAGACTATATAACAACATAGAAATACATTCTCACCGATGGTGTATGTCATGTAAAGGAACTGCAAGATGCTGGTTTACCCCGCAGATAGACACAAAGAGCTGAAGTAATTCAGCAGGTCAGGCAGCATCTCTGGAGTAAAAGAATAGGTGACGTTTCGGGTCGAGACCCTTCTTCAGACTGAGAGTCGGGGAGAGGGAAGCGAGAGATATGAAAAGGTACAAAGAAACAAATGGATGAAAGGTATGTAAAAGGATAAATCAAAGCCAGCAACGATGAAATATATATCACATTGAGTTGAAGAGTTTAACTGTATCATTTTCACTTGCATCACTATGAATCAGTTGAATTATCATGTCAGACTTATGTCACATTCCCTTTCCAATTATTTCTTGGTGTGGGCTATTTTTGCTCTGACCTTCCCTATTTTTAATATTCCAGTTGCATCAAATTGATTGCAATCTAACAAAGAGATGATTGCAACCTTTTTACAATCGTATGAAATTGAACTCAATCTATTCAACCTAAAAACAATTTTCTATTCAATCATGACCTTTACTCAGTCTCCCGCTCAAAAACTCTGACTGCTTTAATGTTAGCTCAGCATCACATAAAAGGTCTGCAAATGACAGCAGCGAAGGAAGATTCTCAGTGCACCCTGTGTCAGCCCTGGTGCCAACTAACGTGAAGTAATTTATATCAATCCTGTTTCATTGCCGTTTATCCATATGCTTTCATGTGGGTTTTTATTCAAACCAATTGATCCAAACTCCTTTTAACTCCAGCTATGACTCCACATTCTGCATAGTTTTGCTTTGACAGGCTCACCACTGGAAGCTAGCCTGAATGATAGACTTAACTTCCAGTCCAACAGGAAAGATTGCAGAAGAGACGGCAGCCACATTTAATGTGCATGCAGTTCCACGTAGGAGCTTCAGAGTTGGGTCTAATTCCTGAGCCAAGCGACGAAAGTGGGAGATACAGCATGACCTGGAGGAGGAGGTCGAACAGGGTTGGAGTTATGCGGTAGCCTTGAGAACTGTCAGGAAGCATTTGCCTTGACCACACCTCGCATCTACACTGCTTTCTGGAAGCCTGGGAAACACATGGAGCTAAGGTGAGCCCCTTCATCTGGTTACATTTTTAAATAGGAAGCCAACACCTAGGAGCTGCTGACCCCACCTCTATTAAATGGGATTATACTGGCTAGGATGGAGGCAAATTGGGGTCAAGTATGAGACCCATGATACCCTAACATCCCACTTGATTTTAACATATCCTCGTCTTAGGGTTACAGTTCAGTTTACTATAGCACAGTGGAGCCACACAAATTAGTAAAAAAAACCACTGAAAATAAGATACTAGATTAATTATCCAAAGTGGGAATTGGAAGTATGCAAATGGCTATGAAGCCACTGACTGAACTCCAAAATTAACCATGTATGTAGGAAGGAACAGCAGATGCTGGTTTACATTGAAGATGAACACAGAATGCTGCAGTAACTCAGCAGATTAGGCAGCATCTCTGACGAAAAGGAGTAGGTGACGTTTTGAGTCTGAAGAGGGTTTCCGACCAAAAGCATCACCTACTCCTTTTTGTCAGAGACGCTGCCTGACACGCTGAGTTACTCCAGCATTTTGTGTCCAAAGTTAACTAACGCACGAGTAATAAATAGAACACTTTGAAATGTCCCTAAGATGTGGTCTGGCACCATGTAAATCTAGTTCCTTTTCACAATGTACCAATTTTGGCAGCCAGTGGTTACGAGAGGAGGTGGTTCTGGTAATTGAAGCGAAGATTTAGCAGGGTAAATGTCAGGTGCATCAAACTGTAAAGGTGATAATCTGGCCAAATTACAATTAGGAGGGATCAAAACGTTCTGTGTGATAATAATTGTACCTGGAGGAAACATTAAACAGTGCAGCAAAAATGCATTTAGTGAACAGATCAGGTCTTTCTAGGCTCCTTTAACCTGTTGGGTTTCCTAAAACCTAGAAAACCTAGTTCTCATGAAGAAATATAATTCACATGAAAATAAGAATACTCATTTTAAATAAAGGCTAATTCAAGGACCTCCGATGAGCTTCAGGTAAAATAGCATCAATGGATTTGTTGGAGATGGGTCAGTGTTAGATGTGAAATTTTATCATTTTAAACTCTGAAGTTATGTCACTGAGAAAAAAAGATTGAGCACAAAAAGCAGCGAAAGAGACAAATAGATGAACAAAAAGACAGGGATAAGTAATTGAAAGAATTCGAAAATAAAATAATTATGGATTGAAGAAAATATATTTTCAAAACAGGTAGACCTACTTGGTAAATAATAGCTCCCACTGAAAGGATGTATGTATAATAAGAAGGTGCAGTCAGCTTGGGGAATTGTGTGTGCTGCTGTGGTCAGGCTTGTAATCCCTGTGAAGTAGCAAAGAAGCAGATTCTGAAGTCACATTTTAAGGAAATCATGAAAGGGAGAAAACTGCATAGCTATGTGTTCTGAACAGGTGTGGAGGACAGTTGTATATATTTGCTTGGATTTATTTTGCACTCTCATCAAGATCCAGAGAGTAGTCCAGGGTAACATTCTTCACTCAAGCATTGTACTGAAGATTAATTTATTTCATATCAATTTAGATTTCAGTGCAAAATGACTTCCATATTTAGCTACAGAGTACGTCAAAGCAATTAGACATGAGTGAACATTTTGCGACATCCTGAGAGATGTGATAACTCAGTTTAGGTACAACTTCTGTCTTGTTAATGGATGGTGTAAATGATTCTGCTGTGTAATTGATTTTTATCCTTCACTTAATTAAAATAACTTCTTGACTCTCACCTGATTAATCAGTCTAATGGGACAATTGTCAAGTTTATTCCAACTGGAACATAAGGTAAAATTAGGAAAATTGTGAATAAAGTACAGCTGAAAGCATTCCTGTGGATTAGTTAAAAAAATATATCATCCCTTTATTAAACAATGAATTTTACCGCAGAATATAATTGATATTTGCTGGATAATACATACATGTACCAGAGCTTGGGATGCTGAGGGAGAGAATGGCTCTGACCACCTGATGGAGATTCTTTGGCTGACTTGCTCAGCAGGAACTCCTGAAGCTTTTGTTTCACCTCAGTACTGGCCACTGCACCTGAAGAGAGACCTCACTTAGATTTCTTGTTGCAAACTATTAAGCATATTTAACAAAAATTATCTCGAGCAAAGGTCACATTTAATTGTGGCCGAAAACACAATATAGTCACAGAGTTTTCATAAAAGAAATACTAAATATTAACTGGGCTCATTATTTGTGAAACCTCTCATGCTCTGTGATAAAGAGGAACATTTAAAGTCAATTAGGAAGAAAGCTTGCCAGAGTTAACAGTTACAATAATTGGGAATCTCTTCTGTTGCCCTGCAAACGATTGAACACCTTCCACTTTCACAGGTAGACACACAGAAGTGCAGAAGCAAGTTTGCAAAAAAATAAGCACAAAGTGCACAAGAACTTTGTGTCTTTTTTTCTCCCACTGGAGTATGCAGTTTACAGCATGGCCCTTGGTGTAGTCTTCCACTGGGAACCAAGCTTCCAGCAGTTCAGCATGGCAGAACATGGCATTCGGACTTGATCCAGCACAGACAGCCAGCTGCACTCACAGAGTGGCTATGACAGCCGGCAAGACCTGTACTGGTCTCTACAGCTGTTGAAACAGTCAGTCTTAATGCCTTAATGCCTTTGACATTCACAAACATCTAGTAACGCTTAAGAACCTATTAATAATGTATTGAAAAAGTGTTGAAAATTTTAAACATACTTTATTTAACATTTAACATATTCATGAACAAAAAAATAATACGACTCACGCTATCAAACTCCTGCTTTGCTGCTTTTTCATATGCCTCTAATTAGCATGAACATTAAAAAAACTGTTGGAGTTGATTTAAATAATTTGAAAACATTAAGAATTATGTTTGAACAAAATTAAAGTAATACATTCAATTAAAATCATATTAAACAACTGTTAGTTGATTAAAAACAGAAATATGCAGAGAAAATAAGCCAAATTCTTAACCATATTTTAAATGAAGGTCAGCAAATTAATTAAAGGGCCTGTCCCACTTAGGCGATTTTAAGGCGACTTCCAGCGACTAGGTTTTCGCCGACAGTTCGCCGGGGTGTCCCATGATCGTGAGGAGTCTTCAAAGAATCGTACTTCAAAGAATTTCTCGGCGACAGCTGGCTTGTCACCAGGTGTCATTGCTTATTGCGGGCGCTGTCGCATGCTGTCCCCAGGTTTGCTAGGTTGTCACAGATGCATTTAGAAGCACGTAATATTAAATTAAGTAAAGTCATTTGAAGATACCATAAAATACTTGTGTTTAACCAGTTTATTTACCGTCAGGACATTTGACAGGTAGATTGGAGGCGACAGTTTGACGGTCAGGTAAGCGTGGGAATTTTGCGATGTTTATGGCCATCAGCGATTACTTTTAAAGTAGGCTCCCAACCCAGATATGCAACCCAGGAACCAGATATGCATCTCCCGTACATTTTCATAGAATGCCCACACTCACACAAAAATCCATTTAACCACGTTTAAAATTAAATTTCTTAATACTGGAAGTCAATCCAGTTTATGCCTTGTTACGGTGAAGCTTGTTTTTTAAGTAACCCGGGCAAGATGTTATATTTCAAAACTCTCAAGTAATGACAGACTTGTCAGTCATTTCAGCGAAAATTAGGACGCCGGAGAAGCATTGATAAGCGTGGGAATTTCGCAATGTTTCCGAAGACGGGGTAGTCTCTTAGTCAGGTGCTAGTTTCACAAAAAAAGTTACTTGTATCGACCTGACTCGGCATTGTCATGGTCATTGTCGTAGGGTAAAAGAAAATTTTGGCGATCTGCTACGACTTTGGCATTCGCCGGCAGTCGCCTAAAAAATCACCTAAGTGGGACAGGCCCTTAATAGGAAGAACCCTGAACTCAATGATGAGTCCAGGTTTTAAATGTACCACTTCTGATCCTGAGTGTATGGTATCTTTCTGTGCTGCAACGTACAGGAGAAGAGTTCTGGAACACTTTGGATTGAGACACTCTCACTCACCCTGCGATCATGTGGGTTTTCTCTGGGTGCGCCACTTTCCTCCCACATTCCAAAGACGTGCAGATTTGTAGGTTAATTGGCTTCTGTAAATTGCCTCATGTGTAGGATGCAAAACTGGGATAACATAGAACTAGTGTACATGTGATCGTTGGTCGGCACAGACTCACTGGGCTGATCGGCTTGTTTCCACACTGTATCTCTAAACTATCTGTGCTGCATGTGTTGGATGTGGTATCCAATCCACATTGGATGTGGTATCCAATTCACACTTTGGATTGCATACACTTGCATGGATTGCATAGGTAACCACCCATCTGCTACAGAACCGCCATCTAGCTGTGAAACGTCCCAGGAAATAACAGGTACCAGAAATATGATCAGGCTTGGAAAGTGAGATGTAGTATGGTCACCTCTCCTAGCCCCATCCTCACAGTCTCTAACTTCGGTTCCGCCCAAGCTGGGTTTCAAATGGGAAATCTCAAATCATCTTCTCTCCACCTGTGTGGCCAGCTGTCCACTTCATATTTCCGATCCTGTTATCAGGTTATGAGCTTATTTCTAGAAATCTGACTTAAAAAAAAAATATGGCAAGAACCATTATGGACAATAGTGGGGTGTGGGGGAGTGGGGGGCACACAAAGGAGTTCACCTAATACATTGATCTTTGAGTGTACCAATGGGTGCAGCTACATTGTTTTGGTGATAAATGGATAGGGGGTGAGAGCCAAGAACTAGGATGTAAATCAGTTTGTCTGATAGCTGCGTAAACAACCTGTACACTGCCAAGAGGTGCTAGAGGACTGAGGAGAACCAGATACAGCAATAATTCAAAAGTCAAGAGTGTTTAATTGTCATATGTACCTGCAACAATACAAAGACATTCTTACTTGCTGCAGCTTAATAGGCCCTTTATCACAATAACACACACATAGAAACATAGAAAATAGGTGCAGGAGGAGGCCATTTGGCCCTCCGAGCCAGCACTGCCATTCATTGTGATCATAGCTGATCATCCACAATCAGTACCCTAAGAGCTCTATCTAACTCTCTTTTGAATGCATCCAGTGAATCGGCCTCCACTGCCTTCTGAGGCAGAGAATTCCAGAAATTCACAACTCTCTGTGTGAAAAAGGTTTTCCTCATCTCTGCTCTAAATAGCATACTCCTTATTCTTAAACTGTGGCCCCTTGTTCTGGACTCCCACAACATCGGGAACATGTTTCCTGCATCTAGCGTGTCCATTCCCTTAATAATTTTACATGTTTCCATAAGATCCCCTCTCATCCTTCTAAATTCCAGTGATGTTTAGATGCTAACAGGTTCCATCACTGCCCCATCAGTAAAGATAGGTTCGGTGATCCCTGGCTTTCCCTTCTTGAACTCAACAATCCGCTCCTTAGTCTCGGAACCACAGCAGGAGGGTTTTTCATTTAAATATTTTAATGAGCTTGCTTGCTCCAAATTTTATTTCTAATTTAATTTAAACTTTGACCAGCTGTATTTTCTTGGATCTTGGGAAACCTCCCAGTTTAAGAAAGGTGTGGAATGCATTGTGAAAGTGACAAGTTCTTTAACAGCACCATTTAAGAGCCAAGAGGGTCAAGTATATTTCCCCAGTGTTTTTCCTCCTGATCTGGATCACAACACACATGATTAAATGGAACCCCTGTCACAATTACTACATGCAATCAAAATTTCACTGTGTTTTCCCAACAACAATACCATTCCTTCCCCAATTACCCCTATCCCAGGCCAACTCTCAACTCTGCTCCAAAACGAAATGGAACATTGTCTTTAGAAGTTCCTTTCCTCTGTCTCCTTGCTTGGGTAGTGTTTCCCAGCTGCTAGCAGCATTCCTGTGTGCGAGCCAAATTGCTTTTTTTCACTCGAGAACCAGGGATAGATGTTGGCAGGATATGTGGTTCGTTGGAGAAATCATAGCCAAGCCCATTGCTGCTCTTACCTAACCCACATTCATTTACATTATGGACAGAATCAACATAATTATGGACAGAAAGAGAACTGATATGACCTTTATAGGAACCATGAAAAGCTTAGGACCAGGAAGGGCATTATGGCATTTCCAAAAGGACAACTGAAGCTAACTGCAGGGGCCCCCAACACCATTCCAGATGAAATCAGCTGGCATAACAGTGTGGTTAGCTGAATGCCATTATCCATACACCATGTAATTGTTGTGATCCTTGAAACCAACTATCATTCAGATAACTAGGCAATTAAAGGGCTGTTTACATGAATCAGTTTGGAAATAAACCGCAGCATATTTACTGTCAAGCGGTAGAAGTAGAGTATATCCAATTGTTCTTGACAACATAACTAGGGAAAGGTACGGTGCCCTTTATATATGAGATTAAACTCATCAGGAATCAAGTTGGGTGGAACTACTAATTGGTAAAATGTTGTTACGCTTCAGGAAAAAAACTTCACATGTCTTTGATTTTATTGCCATCACACTGCATATAAATCCATTCACTATTTGTGCTTTCCCCACAAATGGGGTTCCTGGTACATTCTGAAAATGCCAAATCTGTTACTAATTTAACAATAATGCCTTAACCAAACAGAAACATCCTTTAAATGAATCAGAAGCTAATTGATGTTAGGAATGAGTGAAACAAACACCAAATTAAACTGTGTTGATGAAATAGGTGGGTATTCTATTGGGATCAATGTGGTGACCACTTTCAATAAGAATGAAAACTTTAAAGAATTGCATTGTGCCCTAAAGGCAAACTTTGCTCTGGTTTAATTGTCTTATTCCCTCTCCTTTTTTGTGTTACGTAGATGAGTACTTTTAAAGTTCAGCAGAAACCACAGCAGTTGTGACCAAAAGATTTTACTGTTGTCACAGTTATTTACAATTGCATTTGCTGATGTCAGACACTGACCTTTTTCCATTGAGTACTCACTGAAAATATGTACCAGGATTGGGCATTTGGAACCGTTTTATAGTTAAATTGTTTCCTGGCAGTATCTGTTTACATAACAGAATCACCATGTGATGTCTCACAATGAACTGCAGTTTGCTCCATGTTGTGCAACTATTGATATTTTCCCATTCTCTATAGTCTATGGTATTTGGTGCTCTTGATGTGTCCTCCTCTACATAGTGAGATCAAATGTAGACTGTGCTACCACTTCTCGGAATTATTGCACTGTCTGCCAGAGCCAGCTGAAGTTCACTTCAATTCCCCTTCCTATTCCCATTCTGATCATCTGTCCTCATCCTTTTCATTTGCCAGGGTGAGGCCACATGCAAACTGGAAGAACAGCACCTCATATTCTGCTTGGAAAGACAGCAACCCAATGGCACAAACATTGAATTCTAGTATTTCAGTTTAACCCCACTCAGCCAGCAATTTTTTCACCTTCTGATCTACGCACACTATTGTCTATATAACCACTGCAAATCTTTATAACCACTGCAAATCTTTCCGTTGTCTTTCCGTTGACTGGTTGGCACGCAACAAAGATTTCTCACTGTACCTCGGTATGTAAATTGTACATTTTCATCATTTCCTCTTCCACAATGAAAGGCAAACATCTGAAGAAGGGTCTCGACCCGAAACGTCACCCATTCCTTCTCTCCCGAGATGCTGCCTGACCTGCTGAGTTACTCCAGCATTTTGTGAATAAATACATTTTTCATGTTTTACAATGGCCTAAAATTTAGTTTAGTTCAGCTGAGTTTAGTTTAGTTTAGAGATACAGAGCGGAAACAGGCCATTCGACCCACCAAGTCCGCACCGACCAGCGATCCCCGCACATCAACACTATTTACACACACTAAAGACAATTTACATTTATACCAAGCCAATTAACCTACAAACCTATACGTCTTTGGAGTGTGGGAGGAAACCAAAGATCTCGGAGAAAACCCGCGCAAGTCACGGGGAGAACATAAAAACTCTGTACAGACAAGCACCCGTACTCAGGATCGAACCTGGGACATGGGGCTCTGGCGCTGTAAGGCAGCAACTTTTTTGCTTCTTCATTATTTGTTTCTTCATTATTTTTATAACTCTGTCCATTCTTAACTTCACAGTCACCGCACAACATCCATGCATTAAGATAGCAATGACATCGCTCATGCTCGTCATAACAAATGACACATTCATGCATCATCCACTTGAGTTCCAAATCCAAAAGGTAATAGTCTCAGTGGAAGTTGCACAATTTCCTTTCAGTATCTAGATTTTTATGACAGCTGATAAAATGTGAAGGCCACACGTTGATACCAATATCTTAGAACTCTGCTCTCAGTTTTAGTGAAAGAGAAAAACAATAATAGCTATGGAAGACGAGTCTATTCTTCACACGAGGTACAAGATTGAGTGTCAGCTAACATAAAAGGTCAAAATTACTGCTGCTGCTATTAATATGCTCAAGGTATTTTCTTTCTCTGTGGCATAGTGGAGGGTAATGACAAGTTAAATAATTATTAAGATGATAATATTACAGTAGATTGATTTAGCATGGAAATATTCAAATAGTTGTATTTCCTCCGTGTGAAATAACTTAGCAATGGAGGAATAGCCTAGCCATGCCTGAACCTAAAATACTTAATGGAGGAATATCCTTGCAATTTTCCTGATCAACTGGTGCAACAGATGGAAGACCAGTGAAAACTCTGAGTAAACAG
The DNA here is from genome assembly GCF_053455715.1 of Rhinoraja longicauda. Taxonomy (NCBI): domain Eukaryota; kingdom Metazoa; phylum Chordata; class Chondrichthyes; order Rajiformes; family Arhynchobatidae; genus Rhinoraja; species Rhinoraja longicauda. Next base: position 78,479,340 of record NC_135954.1, read on the forward strand.
TCAAAAATCACCCAGATGCCCCCAAAATTCTACTTGTCAAGTTTTCAGGAAATCATTGTATGGAGGTCAAGAGTAGGAATGTTGGCTTTTCTTCCTCCTCCCGAGCCCAAAGCTGTTAAGAAAGACTTTAATGGTAAAACCTGGATCTCCTTATTATTTGAGATAATGTACCACACTAAATGTTCTACTTACCAATTGAGTTGGCAAATATTATTGCTGACAAATATCTTCATTTACCTCCATGAGCATGTTCACAACAACTCTCAATATTGATCATAAAATTTAGAGGAAAAGGAAATAAAGTAATTAAAATAAAAGTTGTTCTTCTGTCTCAAAAAATCTTACTTCACAAAAGGTTTGATCCTGACTGTTGGTGCTGTCCATGTGGAGCTTGCACGTTCCTCTTGTTATTGCGCAAGTTTCTCCTGGTTGCTCTAGTTTCCCTTCACATCCCATGGACATGTGGGCTGGTAGGCTAAATGGCCTCTGTAAATTACCCATAGTGTTTAAGGAGTGGCTGAGAAAGAAAGATAACTTAGGACTAGTGTGAATAGACACAAAAAGCTGTAGTAACTCAGCAGGTCAGGCAGCATCTCTGGAGGAAAGGAATAGGTGACGTTTCAGGTCGAGACCTTTCTTCAGTCTGAAGAAGGGTCTTGATCTGTAACAACGCCTATTCCTTTTCTCCAGAGATGCTGCCTGACCCGTTGAGTTACCCCAACTTTTTGTGTCTATCTTTGGTTTAAACCAGCAACAGCAGTTCCTTCCTACACTTAGGACTAGTGTGAATGGGTGATCGATGGCCAGCGTTGACTCGGTGGGCCGAAAGTTCAATTTCTATGATATGTCCTTATAATAGTTTAAAAAATGCTTTGAATAAACAATAATAGACAATTTGGTATTCTGAATTATTGATCTGAATAGAAAAGGCACACAGTTGTGTAAAGAGTAGGCATATGTTCCTGAGATAGAGAATTAACCATGATCATGTTGAATCACAAAGGCTCAAATAATGACTTGCTCTCCTCTTTTTCCCTAGATATCTTTTTTTTTTCATTGCAACTGCCATCTGCAATGACATTGTGTAACTTTATTGACCCCAAAACATGGCCACACTTGTGCATTGCCTAGGTGAGGTCTGTTACATGATTTTACCAGGTTGTATGCAAAACAAAGCATATCACTGTCCCTAGGTCTATGTGATAATAAAATCTCATTGAATCATTGTTACCACTGCTGGCTCCATTAACAGTTGTTACCAATATTTGTCTCTATGTCCCAATTTGTCCCAAAAGACTTCAATGGATTTTCTATACAAAAAAGAAAACACAGTAAATGCAAGAGAGGTTTAAATGACTGGAGTACATACTTTCTCTGCCCCTTTCTTTATTTCGAAGGAACAGAAGATGCTGCTCACGGAGCTGTCGCCCGAGCTCTTGATGTTGCCGTTGTTTCTCCAGCTTACGTTCCTGCTCCAGAAGCTCCTGCTGGTGTTGTATGGCGAGCAATTCCTGTTGTTGCTTTCAAATGCAGAAAACAGCTTTTAGGACACAAGCATTACAGAGCAACCTATGATTTCACATGTGCCCCCAAACCACTGGCCAAAGGAGTGTTGATAGCAGCTCAGTCTGTGTTGCTGGGTGGCCTGTTATCGATGTGCACCTGCCCTAATGGGGCAAGTTTCCTTTCACCAGCCTCAGTTTGGCTTCGAGCTGAAGCACAAGATGATTCATCTTGGGTGAAGGTGATATCGATGAGCTGCACCATCAGAGTTTCTCTGCTGGTTTCATGCCGGGGATCATATTGGCAGCTGACGTGAACACACCAGTGGCCCAATTTCTTTGTTTTCAAGATTAGGTACAATGTGGATGAAATCAACATCTGAAGAAGGAACCCGACTCCAAAGACGTACGGGTATGTAGGTTAATTTGACTGGGTAAATGTAAAAAATTGTCCCTAGTGTGTGTAGGATAGTGTTAATGTGCAGGGATCGCAGGGCGGCGCGGACTTGGTGGGCCGAAAAGGCCTGTTTCCGCGCTGTATATATATGATATGATATGATATGACTCAAAACATGACCTATTCCTTTTTCCAGAGATGCTGCCTGACCCGCTGAGTTACGCTAGCATTTTGTGTCTATTTTATTAGATGTACCAGGAGATGTCCAATATCACAGGACTTTAGTTTAGACTGGCAAGCAAATTTCACTTCAATAGCTGTTTTCAGTAAGTGGCATGAACATTTTGTCAGATGCAAGTTTTAAAAGTTTAACAATTTGTTAAAGTGTCAGAACTCAATTATGTAACAATGTAAATTACCTACCTTTCAACTTCTCTCCCCCCCCTCCCAAAACCACAGTTCTTCCTCAACGATGGAAATAATCCAGTTGATGAATTGCATGGGGAGTCCAACATCAGACAACAATGAGGAAATCCCAGCAATCAGCTGTGAGGATGGTTGGGATTGCTGTGTTTGTGCATACTCACATGGGAGACTCAAATTCTGCACTGTTATGGAGGTTTCACGCAGTTCTGCAGTTTATGAGTGGAAACATCGGGCCAATTATGGAAAATCAGTCTCAAATAATATTTGAAACAGCTTAGCCTTTTTTGCAATGCTCTCATCTTGCAGTTTTAACAAGGATGCAAATAAAAATGTTTCATCACAGGAAATGTAGTTTGTCTTTAAAAATATATATTTAAGTGCAATGGAACAACATTGTGCATTTATGTTGATTTTTAATTCGAGTTTCTCCTATAATTAATAGTTGGATAGGAGCACAAATTCAATTTTTTGTGCAAATCTCATGAGTTGTGATTTTCCCAACATCAAGGTGTTTTTCAACCATTCAGATGAGCTCAAATATTTCCAACGGTCACACCCTTTCTGTGTGCTGCACTTTGGCTGGGTTTGATGAACTCTGAGCTGATGTACCTTGAGGTGGTCCTGGAGCTGGACATGGTGTTGCCGGGTGAGGCTTTCATGCTGTTTCTGGAACTCAGCGAAGAGGAGCTGTTTCTGAAGCTGGTGTTGTTGCTGCAGCAGGAGTAGTTCTTGCTGCAGCTGGCTCTCCCTGGCAGCCGGATCCACAACTGGCATCGCGATCCGCAGATCGGTCCGGAGGTCTATGGGGGCTGTTGCTTGTAACGCCAGTGGCAGAGGTGAGCTCACATCAACTATTCAGAGAAGAAGAACACATATCAATACAAAGTGCCAGTTTTTCTCGAGATGTTTACATTTACGTTTATCAATCACCGTTTTTTTCTAATCCACTGACCCTCACATCGTGAAAATGAAGGTGGACAATGTGGGTGCTGTGGCAAACCTGGATATCATTGTCAGGGTGTAGAGGTTGAACATGTTAAATGATGTGCGCTAGGTTCTAACTGTGAGGAAGTGTAAAACGATGGATAAAAAAAAGCTCAAAAACAAATTAAAGGAAGACATTTGCAAAATAGAGCACCTTTCACAATTGTAGGTCATCCCAAAGCTCAGAGCTGGAGAAACTCAAATAAATTGTAAACAACATTACAACAGAGAAGTGCAGCAGCCAAATGACAGACAGAATTATCATACAAAGAGCAACATGACCACTGTCTTAATGACAACAGCCAAAGGATTAAAATTGAACACAACTCTAAAAGAAATGTAATTTAAACTTAATGGAAGCTCCAAATGGGAGAAATTGGTTGCCGATTTACAATGTACAAGTCAAAATCTACCCCTGGAATCTTTCGCCTGGAGATCAAGTTTACCCAAGGCAGGTTTACTCCATCCACATGATGCTCCATCTGCTGGCTCAACTAAGAACTGCCACCCAAACTCACAACTTTAAATGACTTATCCTTTAATAATCATGCGGTATCCAGTGACTTAAGGGCTTGTCCCACTTAGGCAATTTTAAGGCGACTGCCGACGACTGGGACAGTTCGCCGGGGTGTCGCGGGCATGATCGTGAGGAGTCTTCCAAGATTCATAGTGGATCTCAGCGCGTCGCTGAGAAATTAACCGGAGTGAAATTTCTCGGCGACAGCTGGCTTGTCGCCAGGTATTTTTGCTTATTGCGGGCGCTGTCGCATGCTGTCCCCAGGTTTGCTAGGTTGCCTTAGATGCATTTAGAAGCACGTAATATTAAATTAAGTAAAGTCATTTGAAGATACCATAAAATACTTGTGTTTAACCAATTTATTTACCGTCAGGACATTTGACAGGTAGATTGGAAGCGACAGTTTGGCGGTCAGATAAGCATGGGAATTTTCGCGATGTTTATGGCCATCAGCGATTACATTTAAAGTAGGCTTCCAACCCAGATATGCAACCCAGAAACCAGATATGCAACTCCCATACATTTTCAAAGAATGCCCACACTCATCACAAAAATTGATTTAACCACTTTTAAAATTAAATTTCTTAATACTTCTATTAGTAAACTGGAAGTCAATCCAGCTTATGCCTTGTTACCATGAAGCTTGGTTTTCAAGTAACCCGGGCAGATGTTATATTTCAAAACTCTCAAGTGATGTCAGCAAAAATTAGACGCCGGAGAAGCATTGACAGCGTGGGAATTTTGCGATGTTTCCGAAGACGGTGTAATCTCGACCTGACTCGGCATTGTCGTGGTCATTGCCGTCGGGTAAAATAAAATTTCGGTGATCTGCTACGACTTTGACAGTCGCCGGCAGTCGCCTAAGTGGGACAGGCCCTTAACTCCCAACAATGGTAACAAGCAAAGAAATTCATAGCTGAAGTTGCAAGTATTGAACAAAATACTTCTAACAATAAAGTAATATGTTTTCTTATTAACGATTGGTCTAATGGGTAGAGATAATAATCTGCCTCCTTGTGAATAGTTGCGGCTAAAGCACCGAGCCTTGCGGCACTCCACTCGCCACTGCCTGCCATTCTGAAAAGGACCCGTTTATTCCTACTCTTTGCTTCCTGTCAACCAACCAATTCTCTATCCATGTCAATACCCTACCCCATAATACCATGTGCTCTAATTTTGCTCATCATCTCCCTTGTGGGACCTTATCAAAGGCTTTCTGAAAATCTAGATACTAGGGGCAGCACGGTGGCGCAGCGGTATAGTTGCTGCCTTACAGCGAATTCAGCGCCGGAGACTCAGGTTCGATCCCGACTACGGGCACCGTCTGTACGGAGTTTGTACATTCTCCCCGTGACCTGCGTGGGTTTTCTCCGATATCTTCGGTTTCCTCCCACACTCCAAAGACGTACAGGTATGTAGGTTAATTGACTGGGTAAATGTAAAAATTGTCCCTAGTGTGTGTAGGATATAGTTAATGTGCGGGGATCGCTGGGCGGCGCGGACTCGGTGGGCCGAAGGGCCTGTTTCCGCGCTGTATCTCTAAATCTGAAAAATTCTAAATTACATCCTTCATCCATTTTACTTGTCACATGCTGAAAAAATTCCAGAAGATTAATCAAGCAGGATTTCCCCTTCATAAATCCATACTGACTTGGACCAATCCTTTTACTGCTATCCAGATGCACCGTTATTACCATTAATAATTGACTCCAGCATCTTCCCCACCACCGATGTCAGGCTAACTGGTCTATAATTCCTCGTTTTCTCTCTCACTCCTTTCTTGAAAAGCGGGATAGCATTAGCTGCCCTCCAATCCACAGGAACTGATCCTTAATCTATTGAACATTGGAAAATGATCACCAATGCATCCACGATTTCTAGAGCCACCTCCTTGGGTACCCTGGAATACAGACCGTCAGGCCCTGGGGATTTATCCGCCTTCAATCCCATCAGGCTACCCAATACTATTTCTCGCCTAATGCAAATTTATTTCCGTTCCTCTGTCTCCCTAGATTCTCTGTCCTCAAGTACATCTGGGTGATTGTTTGTGTCATCCTTAGAGAAGACAGATCTGAAGTACCTGTTCAACTCTTCTGCCATTTCCTTGTTACCCATAATAATTTTGCCCCTTTCTGCCTTCAAGGCACCCACATTTGTCTTTCTCTCCTTAGAATTTTCTCAATCCGGCTTCCTGATCCACAAGGGTGGTTCAGGTTGGAAAGAGCAAATGGCTGGGATTTGGCATCAATCGAAATGCCGCCTGTTCCAGACTAACTAAAAATATAAATATTAAACTCTACATTGACTTTGATTTAACTGCCTGGCAAGACAGAAGTTCTGCCCGTCACAATGCAAGCCAACTGGATCATGCTTCTTATCAAATGAGATGTCACAGGATGATATTTCATTTGATACTAGTGCAGCAGTGGTGGTGTAGAGGTGTGTGTTGATGATAAGGAAAGAGGAATAGAGAATACTGAAAGCCAGGGATGGGGAAGAGAGGGGAGAGACAGCAGTACAGCAAAGAGAGAGCAAGAGGAAGAGAGAGAGAGGGAAGTAAAGGTGAGACAGGGAGGGCTGTGGCTGGCTCACTGGTAAACTGTGTGCTTTTTTGGGATGTATGATGAAGTACAACATAAATGTCATCCTATTATTTATTCAGCTATACTGAGGAGCCAGGTGCTGTACAATCAGTTATATTCAAAGCAAACCCACATGACAAACAAAAGTACAGGAGAATTTCCATCATGTTTCATCAGTAAATGGGTACCCAAGTAGCACTTTGCCATTGGGTCAGGGAAGTATCAGAATGAATCAATTTACTGTGGTGCATTGAGTTATTTTAGACAAGCTACCACCTCAGGCCGAGAGAACTGGGTTAAGCTACAAAGAAGAAAAGCTACCTCAAAATCGAAAGAGAAAGTATTTGATAAATACTTTATGTTTAAAGAGGGGGAAGCAGCTGTTTGCCAATTTGTTCTGTGATGTCCTGCACAAGTAATTCAATAATATATTGAGCTTTGCATCATCACAATGTGACAAACAATGAACAAATATTTACTGTAAATAATTGAATTTCAAAACCTGCTTAAACTCTCACGCAGTTTTAAAGCAATTTTTTTTTATCGCTGAACATCAGATTTTTTTTATTCAGATAACTACTGAGGTCCTTTGAGAAATGCTCAGCAAGCACTTCCTGAGTGCTGACTATCTCAAAGGTCCACAGACCACACATAATAGATAAATGAAGGCCGATCGCCAATCCTTTGTGTGCTCAACTTCTTTGGCAGCTTTCAAAGTATGCACCTGTTTTCTGCTACAGCACATCTGCAATAATATCTTCTGCTATAACTCTGCAATGCTGATTTAAGCCTCATTCTGCCCACAATGGGGCAGTTGTCCTCTTTTAATTTGGGATCAATTTGTGGTCTATTTGGTCAAACTTAGGCTGCCACAGAATATACTCGGGCATGCGTCTGACTACTGATATGTCCAGATACCGTATCCAGCTGGAAATCCGAGTGACAAAAATAAATAAATTACACCAAAAGGGTATTGATGCTTTGTGTACAACACAATTACATGATGTCAACTCTGTGGAACAATGTTATTTTGTTTTTCTTCATGAGCTTCAAGGTGTTATTAACTTGAATGAGGACAGCAGGATGTTATCAAGCAATGCCCACTACACTAACCCAGTGTACGTCCATGCACACATTTAGTCAAGTGACTAACAGAGAGAATGTCTCCCTCCAGCCTCTTTAGTAATCTGGACACGAAAGAAAATGGAAATCTTTTGAAAGATTTTCCTGAAGTAATATGACTAAAAATGTCTGAAGGGGAATTTTTGGCAGCCAAGTGCTTTCAATCTGCTCTGTCAAAAGCTCAGCATACATTAAAAAAAGGCTTTTTTTATCAATACACACAAGATATGGTGGTCAGGATTATTTTCTCTCAACCTCATGAATAAAAGTTATTATGAATCAACAATCAGACATACTATTATGTCAAAACTCACAGAATGCAATCTGCTGAAAATAAACGATGAGAGAATCTTAGCTGTTACATCAAAATTGCAGTTATCAATAGGATAAAAGACGATAGAGTAAGAGAACAATAAGACAAGATATCCACAAGATATCCATAAGCAGTAGGCATCTAGCCATAAATCCATTTTATTGGACTGTAATCTATATTCCAGCTTTCGGGACTAAATGTAACAGTTTAAAGGGGGAAGAAAATCAATAGTGCCGGGGTAGTGCAGGGAAAGCACATGAATATTTTATCGCAGCAAGAGATGGCAATCAGCAAACTGGGCTCTGAGTGGGCAGACTATGGCCCAGAGGCTGAGTCACAATTACTCACTGCAGCACTGAAAAATTGCTTGTCCTTTGCATGTCACCACTGCCACCCACTCAAAGCACACTTAGGGCACATAACATTAAAAGTAATTTGACTAAAACTGAACAACTCAGGATGAGCTGTTGCCAAAATCAACAGAAGAAATTGTGAACTTGTAATTCTTTTCGACAACAGTTCACAGTATATATATATATATATATATATACATACACACACGTATATATTGTGGCGACTCCTGAGAGTTAGGCCACTCCTTGGCCGAACCCTCGGCACTGACATTGACAGGGTCTGGGACTGCCAGTCCACAGGGTTTCCCAGCAGGGGTTTTGTGGAGAGTGGAGAGAGGGGAGAGGGAACATGTGCGCTGGCAGCTTGTAGTATTAATAAAGCCATCCCGACTGCACTAACCTGGCGTCTAGCCTTATTTCGGGCTGAACCGTAATTCGAGTGGAGGCCAATGAGTGGGTGGGCGGCCCCTCCATTTTCCAACTGCTCTGCCGGCATGCCGCTTTCGACGTCACAATGGGACCCGCCCGAATGACAGACGTGGCACCAATGGGGGGGGGGGCTGCTGAGCAGACGAGCTGAAACTTTAATGAATGCGCTGCCCCCGCACCCACCGCCGGGAGGACCTGTGCCCGTCCCAGCGTTCCCCACACCTGACCTTCCTCCCGTAGTGCAGTGCGGCGGCAGAGGGGGTCCACGGATCGTCAGTTGGGGGAGGATTTGCGGGCCCGCAGGAGAGGCCTGCTGTCAGCAGCAGGAGAGCTCTCCTCACCCCTTCCCCTCGTACGTAAGATGGCCACTGCATCCGCACGTGCGCAGTTGGGGGAGGTTTGCCGCTAGGAGGGGGGCAGGACCCTCACGAATGAGGGGGGTGTGGGGTGTGGAGAACTCTCCTGCTGCTGGCCGCAGGAGAGGTATGCATGGATGGTTGCCGGGCCCATAGGAGAGATTTGGACCCAACAGGTCCACACCCATCTAGAAACTGATAAAATAAAAAATGTGTAAAACATGTAATAAATATAAATTATTAAACTCTCTATTTTTACTTTGTAAGTCAGATGCCAAAAATCTTTTTTCTACTTTATCACCAGTCCAATTTATCTCAAAGTTTGCAGCTGAGAGAACAGGCTATTCCATGTAAAACACAAGACAAAGTGCTGGAGTAATTCAATGGGTCAGGCCCTCCCATGTCTGAAGAATGATCCTGACCCGAAAAGTCACCAATCCTTGTTCTCCAGAAATGCTGCCTGACACTCTGAGTTACTCCAGTACTGTGTGTCTTCTTTTGTAAACCATTATCTGAAGTTCCTTGCATCTCCAGGTTATTCCCTGTTTTTTGCCTTGGTAAGATGGAACAGCAAACTGCTCTACCTCCAATTTTGGCTCAGCTTTGGAACGTGAAAGCTCGGTTTTTGCTCAGTACTTCCCTACTTCATGTGATCTTCCGGTGAGCAGAAAGACAGAAAGAGTGATATTTATAACCACAGCACATCTCAGAGTACCTCACACCAATAAACCTAATCACATGCATAAATTAAGAAACACAACAGGCGACTTAGCCATAGCAGGCTCCATGGACAACCTTAATACAGAGCAAATAACTTGTTTCTTATGATGATGAGTGAAAAATAGATATTATCTAGAACACAGGGCATCATCCCCCCTGTTCTTCAGAAAGGGGCCATAGTTTGTTTTGCATCCATCCAAACAGGTAAGTGGAGTCTGAGTTTCCAACCCTCTCAATAAATGATGAGGAAGCATTCCCTATGAACTGTGTGAGTTTGAAAGCCTCAGTATTCTGCCTAACAGTCTGCAGTGAAACAAATCTACAATATTTTGACATAATCTACCGAGACCTGAAAGGACATGTGCCACTTCCTCATTTCCTTTTTAATATATTGCCTTTGTAGATTGTTACATCACCATAAAAACTGTGGCCTCACAGCTCCAGCGACCCAGGTTCAATCCCCACATCCACGTGAAGTTTGCACACTCTCCCCATGACTGCAAGAGTTTCTTCTCACATCCCAAAGTCGTGTGGGTTGCTTAGATAATTAGCCACTGAAAACTTCCCCCAGTGTGTGAGTCAGTGGCAGAATCTGGAGAAAGGTGATAAGAATGTGGAGAGAATACAATGGGATTAGTGTGGAATTAGTGTGCAGATGGGTGCCTGATGCTTGGAGCAGAGTTGGTGTGCAAAAGAGCCTGTTTCCATGCTGTATCTTCCTATGACTCTATGACCTCAATGTTAATTCCAGTCTTCATGCCTGTGGGAAAATATTAAAAAAGGATGGAACAAAACTTGTCCATCTCATTTGCCCATCCACATATTTTGCTCTGTAATTGGCCATCTGATTTGAAGATGATTGAGGCAGAAACTGCTGGCAGTCTTTGTGGATCAGGAGTGCTCTCCAGGCATCAGAAATAACCCGTTTGTCTGCTCAAATTGCCACTGCTAGTTTCAATGCCAGGCTTCTTTATCCCCCTTCCCGTACCAATCGCTGCTAGTTACAGATCTTCCATTTCCTAATTACAGTCCTCATTCCTGCCTGACTCTGCCTCTGTTCATCTGTTAAACACCCACTCCTCACCACTTATGAGTGAATGACTCCATCTCTACCACCTCGACCTTCACCACGTGCTCCAAACAAAAACTTCAAATTATTTACAAGAACGATTCCAGGAATGAGTGGGTTAGCATATGATGAGTGTTTGACAGCACTGGGCCTCTACTCGCTGGATTTTAGAAGGTTGAGTGGGGACCTCATTAAAACTTACAGAATAATGAAAGGCATAGATAGAGTGGATGTGGAAAGGATGTTTTCACTGGTGGGAGAGTCTAGGACCAGAGGTCATAGCCTCAGAATTAAAGGGCGCTCTTTTAGAAAGGAGGTGAGGAAGAACTTCTTTAGTCAGAGGGTAGTTAATCTGTGGAACTCATTGTCACGGAGGGCTGTGAAGACTAAGTCAGTGGATATTTTTTAAGGTAGAGATAGACAAATTCTTGATTAGAACGGGTCAAGGGTGCTGGGGAGAAGTCAGAAAATGGGATTAGGAGGCAGAGATCAACCATGATTGAATGGCGGAGTAGACTCGATGGGCCGAATGGCCTAATTCTACTCTCTAACTTGTGAAAAACATTGCCTTCTCCCAATTGTCAACTTCACACTCACTCCAGATCCTAATTGTTGAGGGATGTTGGATTATCCACCAGCAGGCCCCAGCCACTGTTACCAGTGAGCCCATATATCATAAACATTGAAGAATGCGAAGTGTTAATGAGGCTGTCTTTGCACTCTGCCATGTTCACTTACGCTTCACCTCTTCCTGGCAAAGATGCTTCAGTGAACTGAAGGTAGATGCCTTCCTCAATTTTCAAACCAAATGGGGCTGTGGTTGGAAGGAGCAACAATCCTGCTGCAGTGGGCTGTTGGGACAATTGGGGCTGCGTTTCATGTATAATTCATTGTTCGGTATCTGACAGCTGTTAGCAAGGCCAGCATTTATTGCCCATCCAAATTGCCCCTCAACATGCCAGTGGGCATTTGAGAGTCAACTTGACTGGAGTGTCTGGAACCTGGCTTGCCTGCACGTCATTAGTGTATCACATGGGACTTTACAAAAATCCAGTAGCTTTCTGTTAATCATTTGCCAATAACGGGATTTTTCAATATTCTGATTTATAAACTGAATTTTATATTCCACAGATGCTGTGTAGGGATTTGAACTCGGATTTCTCGATTATTAATACAGTAATTTAACCACTGCACCACTACTGTGATGGCTTAGCAAAAACTTTTCAGGAGGTGATATTTTACCATTGAGTAATTAACTAGTCAAAATCAATCTTATTCATTTTATAGTTCCCACTCCACTTCCCACCACAATGTTCTTCAGCTGTCAGGAACACACAGGCATTCCATGTGCCTGTCACAGCCAGGTTAAAATCGCAAGAAAATACATGACATTTAAAAAATATAAGTGGAAGGAACAAGATTCAACTATATAGTCTCTTAAATCTGTTCTGAATTTTTAGCTTGAACTCCCACCGGCCTCTAGTTGATGGAGTCCTACAATTAACCCGGCCATAGGATCACACATCTTTATTGTAGAATTATATAACCATTACAGCACAGCAAAAGGCCATTCAATCTATTAACTCAATAACAGCATTTTAGACATTAATGGATTCCGTTTCAATCCCTGTCTTTCCCCAAAGGCCCTGCAAATTTTTTTCACTCATGTGCCGATCGATTCCACAGATGCCGCCTGACCTATTGAGTTCCCCCAGCACTTATTGATTGCTAGAATTCACAGAGTTCAATGTAAAGATGGAGATTAACCTTGTGCGCACTCTAACCAGCAAGATTCACAACTTATTCTAATTTTTCTTTCATTCTCATGGATCAGGAAAATAAATATTGTTAATGGGATAGAAACCAACCCAAAAGTGCAATACTGTACCATTTCAAGGAGAAAAGAAATATCCCACTTATATATCACTTGACCTTCCTGAATGTTTGGCATTGGTTGAGAAGTAAACATTATCAAGAGACTGAGATAATTCTTCTGCTCTTTTTCCAATTGTACCATGGGGATCCAATTGAATCATAATACAGCTGGAAAGGAAAATCTAAAACATCAAGTTCAGAGGAAGTTAGGGGGAGGAGAGGGGTTCAAGAGTGAAAAGAACAAAGACTCCAATTTCAATTCGGACACCGGTCGAAAAATTGAATAGCAACATTAAATAGGTGGTGCAGAGTCAATCAGTTATAGCGCAGGGAGGCAGAGACTCAGGTGGAGTGGCTCTGGTTTTGAATGCACAAAGAACTGCAGGTGCTGGAATCTTGCATAAAACAAAGTGCTGGAGTAACTCATTAGCTCAGGTAGCATCTGTGGAGGGTATGGATATGTGACATTTCAGGTTGGGACTCTCTTTAGACCCTTTCAGTCCAAAACATTGTCTATCCATTTTTCCACATATGTTGCTTGACCTGCTGAGTATCTCCATCACATTGTGTTTTACTTTGGTTTTGGATGGTAGTGGTATAAATTAGACCCTCAAAGGCACAAGATTTATGATCTGCTGCTAGGGTGCTATAAAAATAATATACCAGTTTTAGAAAGGTTAGGAGATTTGGCAATCCTAGAATGGCCTGCATGCCACTGCACATTCCCAGGCCCTTTTTGCGTCAAGCACAAAGTACTTAAATGATTTAGAAAGAATATCATGGACTTTATGGATGGTGTGGCAAACACAAGACTTCTCTTTGCAGTTTATTTATTAAAATGGTACCATGTGGTGTGCAAAATATGTGACCCAACTCTTGGCCTTTGAGTGTTGTACACCTGCAATAGTTGGGATGAAAAGACAAACTCAGCTAATGAAATCCTACGAGCCTCGTCACAAGTTGTTAACTAACCTCTAAGAATTTACACAATGCTTGCTTTTCTTTTTCTCTGAAACGAAGGCCTGAGCAAAGCCCGTTTGATATAAAATAGGTGTGACTTGGGCCCATGCCAGTGCCGTAGACACACCTTCAATCTGGTGAAAGTGAATGGAGTTGAAGAAAGGACACAGAATTGTGGAGCAACTCATCAGGTCCGGCAGCACCTCGGGAGAACATGGATAGAGACCCTTCAGCTTGCAGTTACTTCAGCACTTTGTGTCCTTTTGTGCATTAATCAGCTTCTGCAGTTCTTTATTTCTACATCTGGAGTTGAAGAAGTTGTTCAATGTGACAAGAAGTTTAGCCATGATCAAGCAGCCTTCATAGGCATGAGGTTAATTGGAATTGAAGGAAAATAAGCTCTACTGTTTAGTATCTTGTATAATGAATGAAGGTTGCATTTGTTTCTATATTTATGTTGAACCCAAGTCCAGCAACACATGTGGTGGCAAGGGGTGTAAGTAAGTGTAAGTAAATGATTTGAGTCGTAATCCTGCATCTGGATTGGTGCTGATTGTGTGGAGTTTGCATGTTAGGTGTCAGTGTCTTTCAGGTGTCTTCCCATATCTCAAAGACGGGAATTATTAGGTTGATTGGCCACAGTAAATTGTCCCTAGGGAGCACAATCCCTTGACCTAGTGTGCCTAAGTTGAACTCCAAGAGCCCAATTAAATCAATCCGACATTATCCCTGTTTTTTTTTAAATTCTCCCCACTGATCTATTAACTACCACAGACTTTTTGAAGTAAGCAAACAAGCCACTCCATTTAAAGGCGATTTGGAGAGGGCAATAAATGCAGGACTTATCAGCAATGCACAGACTCTGCAAATTAATCAAGAGAAGCATGCTAATATTCTTGGGAATGAGGGAATTGAAAAGAACTTTTCTTTATAATTACCAGAAAATCTGTTGTTTATTATTTTGACTTGTTTGAATTAACATTGTGGAAAACAACATAAATCTTGTAATGCTTTCAACAGCAATTAAAGGATAATACCAGATATTATCCAAGGATAAACTTAGGCTTTATAAAACCTGATTATCTCTTGGTTGGTTGGGGATGGAGCTGGAGGAGGAAGCAAAATAAAATCATTAGACCCAAATGAGAAATAAACAGGCTGCTGCCGATCATTACAGGTGCTCCATAGTTTACTCTTGAAGATGGATGTGATGAATGAATCTGTACATGCAGGAAGAATGAATCTCAACACGCAGGAACAACGAAGTAGAGGCGGGTGTATATTTTGTTGCGAGGAGTCTATAGCACAGCTTTATGATTAACAAACTGATGTAATTATAAGGTAGACACAAAATGCAGGAGTAACTCAGCGGGTCAGGCAGCATCTCGGGAGAGAATGAATGGGTGACGTTTCGGGTTGAGACCCTTCTTCAGACTGATGTCAGGGGAGGGGGTGGGACAAAGATAGGATGTAGTAGGAGACAGGAAGACTAGTGGGAGAAGTGGGAAGGGGAAGGGGAAAGAGAGGGACAGAGGAACTATCTGAAATTAGAGAAGTTAATGTTCATGCCGCTGGGGTGTAAATTGCCCAAGCGAAATATGAGATGTCGTTCCTCCAATTTGCGCTGGGCCTCACTATGACAATGGAGGAGGCCCATGACAGAAAGGTCAGACTAGGAATGGGAGGGGGAGTTGAAGTGCTGAGCCACCGGGAGATCAGGTTGGTTAAGGCAGACTGAGCGAAGGTGTTGAGCGAAACGATCACCGAGCCTGCGTTTGGTCTCGCCGATGTAGAGAAGTTGACATCTGGAACAGCGGATGCAATAGATGAGGTTGGAGGAGGTGCAGATGAACCTCTGCCTCACCTGGAAAGAGTGTTTGGGTCCTTGGATGGAGTTGAGGGGGGAGGTAAAGGGACAGGTGTTGCATCTCCTGCGGTTGCAGGGGAAAGTACCTGGGGAGGGGGTGGTTTGGGTGGGAAGGGACGAGTGGACCAGGGAGTTACGGAAGGAACGGTCTCTGCGGAAAGCAGAAAGAGGTGGAGATGGGAAGATGTGGCCAGTAGTGGGATCCCGTTGGAGGTGGCGGAAATATTGGAGGATAATTTGTTGTATACGACGGCTGATGGGGTGATTAAAAGGTATGCTGCTTTCATTTTTTTTTTAAATTCCTAATTTAACAAAGATTTCAAGAGAACGTGAAACATTGCAAAATGAAGGAAAGTATGTTGGCTCTTATACAAACTGGAGGAAAGTAAATTACAGAAATTCCCTTAGCTGACCAAATAGCAATTAGGCAGCTGTAATAACATTTCAAATGGTGCATAAGTAAGGCTTCTTGTCCGATAGCTACACACACACACAGATTTTTCCTTGGAATGCTCCATTATTTTAAATCTAATTTCAAACATGATAGTACTTTTGACTTCTAAGTTTATTTATTCAATTCCCATTTCCCTGATTCTTGTGTGTAAGTGCATGGGTGGACACACAGATACACGTGTGCACACACTCTGCCACCCCCACACACACACGCGCGCACACATATAAATGCACAAATCCATTTTATGAGTCCCCTGATCCTTCCGCAATGAACTCTTCACCACGCATTCTGAAAAAAAATCACTATTTATTCCAGCGAGTTTCAACCTTGAAGGTGGTCCACACATCAGTAGGAAGCATATGATAGCTATATGATCTTTGGTTCTCAATTCCAGTCTAATGTGCTCTCAAAAGCAATTCAAATGTGAATATACTGTCAGTTTAACCAATCTTTTTTAAGCATTCTGCACACATAGGGGTAAAATAACATTGTGGTTATGAGACAGTGCCAGTAAAGTCAATCCTGGACCAGTGGGCCAAGACAAAAAATTAAATCTCACCACTGCAGGTGGCGAATAATCCCAGAATTTAGAAAGCTATTCTCAGCAATGAAGTGATTCTATTATTTGTTAAAAAAACTTTCTTATAGACAATAGACAATAGACAATAGGTGCAGGAGTAGGCCATTCAGCCCTTCGAGCCAGCACCGCCATTCAATGCGATCATGGCTGATCACTCTCAATCAGTACCCCGTTCCTGCCTTCTCCCCATACCCCCTCACTCCGCTATCCTTAAGAGCTCTATCCAGCTCTCTCTTGAAAGCATCCAACGAACTGGCCTCCACTGCCTTCTGAGGCAGAGAATTCCACACCTTCACCACTCTCTGACTGAAAAAGTTCTTCCTCATCTCCGTTCTAAATGGCCTACCCCTTATTCTTAAACTGTGGCCCCTTGTTCTGGACTCCCCCAACATTGGGAACATGTTTCCTGCCTCTAATGTGTCCAATCCCCTAATTATCTTATATGTTTCAATAAGATCCCCCCTCATCCTTCTAAATTCTTGTTCTTGTTCACAAATATCCTTCAGGGAAGTAATTATGCCCTTCCTACCCAGTTTGCCCCAAATGAATGAATAAATACTTTATTGTTACATGTGGCAAGTCACAGTGAAATTCTTAGCTTGCATACCCAAGGTATGTAAATAGTTGCCATGTAAAGGCAACTCCAAACCAATAGCCTACTGAACCACTCAACTCTATCATATCCTTTGAATTGTAGATTGCATTGGGTTAAATAGCTACGAAAGATAGACAGCAAATGCAGTGACAATGACAAGTGAACCAGAAAAGAAAGATAAACAAAGTTCTGGAACATCATTATTATCTGCTGCGCATGAGATATGGTTGTTTAAGTATACATATTCTAGTCATCCCTCATATCTCCTGCTCTACCTTTCAAACTTTACCTGGCATCCAGTTATGGTCCTGTTCATTCCAACTGAATGCATGCACTCATCCTAATATTGACTACTTCCTAAACTTTGATCAATGTAATTAAAATGGTTAAGAACAAACATCAGTCTAAAATTTTATTTTTTAAATATCACAAAATGGTTCTATTGCGTACAACCTTTGTCTAACTGTTCATAATTGGAACAGAATACCGATTCTCTGTCGTTCCCCATATAATCTCAGCCATGAAGTCAGCCAGAACCACAATTAGAGATGAATCCTTTGATTCAAGGAAAATAAAATGGAACCCAAGGAACAGAATCACGCTGAGACTGGATGCTAGATTCTTTATTTTCTTCATGGTTGGCTTCAAAGCAGACAAAGTTAGAGTAATATTTTTTTAATGCAAGTTGCAAAAAAGACCAATGCACAGAGCAAGCCATCTGGAGAAGGCAACAACTGGAGTCCAGGTGCTTCCCGTAGGGCAGGCAAGCAAAAGTAAACAAATCCTTACTCCTGAACCCAGGAAGACACCAAGGAGAACTATCTATCCATCGCAAACCTAATTTAACCCAATACGCTCCATCTCCCAAATCACAGGCAAGCACTTGCAAAAACAATATTTATACACAAAGGGTAAATTTGAATTATACATCTTTGCAAGGAAATACAATGCAACCGATTTGCAAAGTTTGACTGATCTTAATAACTGGCAAGGTAGAGGAAAGGAATTTGCCTACCAGGGAGATAGTGGCCTATTTCTTATTTTCCAGTTTGTTCTTTACACTTGAATGTCACTGGCAAGTCCTGGGTTTCTTATTCATCCCTAATTGAATGAACTGAGGTGTTAGGTGTCAACCATGTCTGCAGTCAGAAATAGGTCAGAGCAGGTAAGGATTCTCATTAGATGAGTAGAAACAAGGAACTGCAGGTGCCAATTTACAAAAGAAGACACAAAGCGCTGGAGTAGCTCCATGGATGAGGCAGCAGAGGTGATCATTGGAAAGACCATTGCATTGATAGTAGTCAGGGGAATTTATCAAGAATTCTCAATCCTGTTCACAATGCAGTCAGATGGGTAGAAAAGATAGACATGGCTGAAATTAGATTGAAGCTACACTGAAATTGGATTGACCATCACACAAATTAGCCTCCCTTCCACTGACTCCATCTACATTTCACGCTGCCTCAGCATGGTCGCCAGCATAATCAAGGACCAGTCTCATCCAGGTCACTCCCTCTTCTCCCTTCTACCCTCTCCCAAAAGGCAAGAGGAATGGAATACTTGGAATAATTTACTTTATTGTCACATGTGACAAGGCCCAGTGAAATTCTTTGTTTGCATACCCAAGGTATGCAAATAGCGGCCATCTGTGGCGCTGACAAAGTCACAGTACACCGGCTCCTCCTTTGTCCAATCGTACTTCAATCATACCAACGTTATATCTTTGTACTAAATATTGTGGCCTTTATCCTTTATCTGTGCAATGTGGATAGCTTGATTGTACCCACGTGTGGTCTTTTCTTTGACTTGGTAGCACTTGATAGCAAAAATGTTTCACTGCACCTCAGTACACGTGACAATAATAAACTAAACTAAGTTAAACTATTTTAATTCCAGCGCAGATGAGGAAATTAACTTATTGCTTCCAGGTCCTGATCCAGACACTGAGATTTGATATGCAGCAGGAAATAAAGATCTCTCAGCCCTTCCCACCAGCTCAGGACAGCAAGTTTATACTGAGGTTGGCAGAATCCTATGGTTTTTTTGGGGGGAGGGGGGATGGGGAGGAGGGGTGGGGGGAGAATTATATCTGGGACATTTTAATTGCCCATATTCCAGTTGTCTGTTGAAATGGAAGGCTTACAGTAACCTGCAACCAAGTCAGAATTGTCAGGTCGAGTCATCCAAATCTGCAAAACTTAGTTCCAAATCCACAGCATGAACCAGAAAAATTGAATATATGTGTCAACGCTACAATTTAGGCAAACACAGTGTAAAGTGCAAGGGGCACATTTGCAATGAAACCGGACATGAGTATCATTTACTGATGTTTCAATTACTGCCAGTTCTGTTTCTGCCAGCCAACAATGTTTATGTAATGGCCACAGTGGTAAGGGGGAACTGCTCCCTGAATCGATTAACTTAGATGGTTATTTCATATACCCACTCTATTTATGAGTCAGATATTTCAACCATTCCTTTAGAGTTGGCCACAACAGAAGCTTGTCCTTTTCTTTCAACCACCATAAAAATCAGTTGATATTCTCCATTCTGTATAACTCAATGATTCTATAAATCAGTGTGCAGTGGTGCTACCAAGCTACACTTGATGATAGTCATTGAAATTATTCCAGTGGGGGAATGGGACTAGCTCGGATGGGCATCTTGGTCAGGATGATCAATTGGGCTAAAAAGCCTGTTTCCATGCTGTATGACTCCAAGACTCCAAGACTCTAATTATCACAACGTTTAAGAAACATTTAGACAGGTACAGGGATAGGATAGGTTTAGAGGGATATTGGGGTAAACGCAGGCAAGTGGGACTAGTGTAGATGGGGTATGTTGGTTGACATGGGTACGTTGGGCTAAAGGGCTTGTTTCCACACTATATGATTTGATAAATCTACGATTCTCCTCTCCTGATTTCATCTCATTCAGAATTGTTCTGCACCATGCATCACAACCCATCAGAATGACTGGTCTCCCAGTAGTCTTCTGTAGCAGCTCAGTAACCACTGATTGAAGTTTGTGTACAAAGCCTGCCTAATACCTCCACTAATTGTGCAGGAAAGAACTGCAGATGCTGGTTTAAATCGAAGATAGACACAAAATGCTGGAGTAATTAAGCGGGACAGGCAGCATCTCTGGAGAGAAGGAATGGGTGACGTTTCGGGTCGAGACCCTTCTTACCTCCACTAATTGCATGTTTATCTTTTTTGGATTAACCTCCAGAACCAATTCCCTGCTACTAGCATTGGGGCCACCACGAGAAAGTTAAGGAATATCAAATGTTTAAATATCAATCTCCTATTCTGCTTGAAATGCATTTTATGATGCTCAGACTCACCAAACAGATCCATCATAAAATTAAAAAGTATATATCTCTACCTTCGAGAATAATAGGGTAACCATTATTTCTACTTTGAAGCCAATTGGGATTTGTGCACAGAACCAATATACTGTATGGTCAAAGACCAAGCCACCCACTTTCCTACCTCTGTAATACTAAAGGTCTCGTCAGAGTGATATCAAAAGACTCGGTGATAGTTGTAACTGTGGATTTAAAATCAATAATGCACCACAAATCACAGGAGATTTGGCTGTCCATTGGCTGTTTATAATGCAGGAAACATCCATAACTAGATCTTGTCAGACATGCACAATCAAAGCTAAGCCCTCGACACTGCAGCAGTTCAGGATAGTCTACTGTAAATATTTCAGGGCTGTTTCATTCAATGCATCAAGCAGGCTTTATGGCATGGTTCATTGGAATAGTTGCCCATGGAGACTTGATAAATAAAGCTGTCTGAATTATTCTGATAATAGTTCTATTCCCAATTATTCTGAGTTCCCAGAAATTAGAGTCAATCCAGATTTATCTCAAGTGTGGGAGTTCCAGTGGTGGTTTGAGCATTTTACACTTCCCTTGAGCCCATGTTGTGAGCAGTTCTAATACGGGGCTCAAGGGAGGTGGAAAGTCTGCACATTCCTGCCGAAACTCATACATTTGAGGTAAATCTAAGTTGACTCTGCTTCTCAACTGTTGCAAGCGCAGCACTGCAGGACCAAGCCAATTTACAACACAAAACAATTAAAATGCACAGAAACAATTAAAAGGCAAAAAAAGGCGAAGGAAACATGAAAAAAGTATGTTTAGTTTATATTTGTATTAACCAGAAAGTGAATATAAACTGTGATATATATGGCACCAATTTGACATATCAGAGAATAAAAATAAACATGTTGATAGGACCATGTTCATACAGCTTAGGCAAAACTAATGGATTTATTTATTTTACTGTTCAGCCAATATTCAGATTTTCTGGGCAACTTCTTCAATGCCTGTTTTGAAATTTCTCTCAGCTAATGAATTCCAACAATTATTTTTATTCAACGAGCATGACATAAAACAGGGCTCATGTTGTTATCTGAAGTCTGAATTCATGTCTGAAGAAAGATCCTGGCCCAAAACGTCACCTATCCATTTTCTCAAGACTTGCACCCTGACCCACTGAGTTACTACAGCATTTTGTGTCTATCTTTTGTAGGAACCAGCATCTGCAGACAGTTCCTTTTTATTATTGATTTTCTTATTCTCCCCATCATGTGTTCGGTATAGATGCAGCCTGTATAAAATAGAATATTTCTGTCTGGTACAATCTTTGGAGCTGGCTCATTCCTGGTCCAATTGCCCATGTGAAAGACTCTTCAAGGTTCTGATCTTCTTATAGATTAATGCTTTGAATGGCACTAACTAATCTGCACCTAGTCCTAATGAAAGGCCAGAATAAGACCATCCAATAACATCCATGCACGTACTGGGCCAATGTAAAAGGACAAATAGTCTCATTATGGATACCTAAAATTGTTCCAAATATTACCCAAGACTATGGGTCAGGCCAATTGCTCCCATTATTTTCAGGGTTCGTTATAGAAAGAAAACTGGTGATATTAAAATAAATGAATTGGAAATCCACAAAATAACAAGGCACATCTTCTGCCGACACTGGCACTTACAGCTGAATTTCTCAGCAGAAGCCTAAAGCAAGTTCACCTTCCTCAGCCTGTCACCTAATCTGCATCAGTGCCGGATTCTGAATTTCTACAGACTTCCTGGATCTCAGCTCTGAGCTGAGGTTAAACCTGGCAAATGTGTTGTAATGAGTTACAAACCTGTGAAAAGCAGCAGCTGGGAGAATGAAATGTACAATGTCAAAAATGTTCATAAGCATTCAATAACAATGCTGGCTTTGGCAGCCGGTGGGCTGGGTACTTGGATATGTGCTCCTACCCTGTGGTGGGCCATGGGAGCTAAGCTTCCAATGGAAGAACATGCCAAGCCCCATGCTGAAAGAGGGAGCATGGCCCGAGCAGGTCATACTGGCAATCTCCAGACAGTGAAACCCCTGATACAATATCTGCAGTAACATGGAAGGGACTAGATTTTTCAGTTAATTTCCACTTATATTTGTGCGGTTTCTTGAGGGCAGGAATGGACCATGCAGTCATCTTCAATAGCATTTCCAAGACTTTCTGACAGAAGCGAAAGTAAAGAATGAACATGCCGATCCCTATTTGAATACATGGCAATGTTCAAATAACAGTGGGGATATATCATTCCACCTTTTTCGTCTCCGTAATGCAAGTGCAATGCTGAACATTCCTGGCTGTCAGTGCTGCTAAGACTGGGAAGAAGGACGATAAATATTAAAGGCTTGTTGGCACAATGAATGAATAACTGCATACACTCAAACAAACAAAAAAAAATCACCTTACAGCCCAGGCAATTTCTATGCTGCTGTAAGAATTACAGCAGCCACCTCACCTCGCCAGAGCAGCGAGGGGTCGCCCTGTGGCATTGTAAGCTCCACAGAACGTACCACAAAAATTTAAATAACCCTGATGTTTGAAAATCTATCAAAACCTAGGAGCTGAGGAATGGATGGATGAAAACACAAGCCTAGATGATGCAAAACCACCATCCTACTCTCAAATTCCTGAGGGGTGATTGTTTTTTTATTACCCAATGCATCTGCATCTGGTGATTAAAGTGGAAAAGTCAGGAGGCAGATAATAATACATTTTGTAGACCAATAATTATGTAAAAAAATGTGGCAGCTGACAAACGTAATAACAAACGAGCAATTCCCTGACGTATGAACATCTGAAAATGTCAGAACAATAAAAGCCATCTCTCATTGCCAGATCCAACTGAACCATAATCTCTACATCCTCCCCCGCCAACAAGCAACAACAAACCCCCCAGGAGAGGCAAGAAGGAAACAGATCCACAAAACAACGGTCCAAATTGGGAAGAACCAAAATTGTGGAAGCTCCTCTCTAATTCTCAAGGCGAGGCAAATAAAAATCTGTCAAAGCTGGATTTGGATAACTATCAAATTATGTTGCACAGTAAATAAAATGTTGAAGTTACAGACATGTTACCATGGGGACTGCAGTACAATGGCTTAAAGGGGAGGACTGGGAATTTAGGGAAGAATATTTCTGGCTTTAAGGCTTTCAGGAAAGAATAGAAAGGAGAGAAAAGGAGGGGGGAGAATCAACTCTAGATGCCATTATAAAACTGGAGGGGGAGAATAAAGATGTGGGTCATCCTGATTGATAGAATTAAGGAACATTAGGGAGCTATTATGATATTGAGCATAAGTTATAGTGCAACAAATAATGGGAAGGAAGGAGGACCAAAATTGCTGGCAAATTATCCAAAGAAGCAGGAATTATAGAGGGGTAATACTAAGTAACTTTAATTACATAGCATATACAGCGCAGAATCAGACTAAAGTAGTTCATGCCAACATTTATGTTCCTCACAAGCAATCTCCTCAATCTTTGACATTTGACACATTTCGCATAACCTGCTGTTCCCTTCTCCCCACAGCGATTACCTAGCTTCCCCCTTTAAAACACCTCTATCTATTCACCTCAACCGCTCTCTATCAGAACAGATACAGTGTTAATGCCATCATGTCACTGGATTAGTTCTCTGGATGGTTGAACTAATGATCTGGTGACAAGCGCAAATCTCAGCATGCCAGTTAGAGAATATAAAATTGGTCAATTACATAAATCTTTGCGTCAGGAATAACTGCAAAACTACTCAATTGCTATAGGAACCCATCTGATTACTGAACTAATTTATGGAATGAAATCTGTCAACGTTCCTCAGCTTGACATATATGTAACTCCAGACCCACAGATCTACACTTACTCTCTGAAATTCCATCCTTCCAATAGACATTTGCATTTGTAGTAACATATTGCCCTGCACTGCATCTTCTGGTAAAATATATTCGGTTCTGCAGAGAGTTGAATAAAATTTTCCCCTATTTAATGTACAAAGGTTAAGAACATCTTTGATAAAGATGTTCAAAATCATTCATTGCATTGATAATATGAATAAGGAGGACCTATTTCTAATGGCAGAATGATTGCCTAAAATGGCAACATGAGGAAATAAATGATTTTTAAACACAGTAAGTTATGAACAAGAAATTGCTTTGTGAATGTG
Organism: Rhinoraja longicauda; assembly: GCF_053455715.1. Classification (NCBI taxonomy): domain Eukaryota; kingdom Metazoa; phylum Chordata; class Chondrichthyes; order Rajiformes; family Arhynchobatidae; genus Rhinoraja; species Rhinoraja longicauda. Next base: position 78,503,969 of record NC_135954.1, read on the forward strand.
TGGTGGAAGCAGATTCAATTAAAACTTTCAAAAGGAACTGAAGAGAAAAATGTATCCCTGCAAAGTTATGGTGAGAGCCTAGAGGACTGGGACCTCTAAGAACCAGCAAAGGCAACAATGGACTAAATGGCCTCTGACTATGTTGTCACATGGTATGATTCAATAATGATCCAAAACGTGTTCCACACGTCCATAATACCCACGAATCATCTTGTCCAAAACATTACAGGTTGCAATGTGCATTGAAACAGCATCCAATTAGCTTTTCACTTTGTGAAGTAACTGAGAATATTTTCTGTTGATAAATTTAATGATTTTGTACAAAACATATTCTCAAAAGTGAATTGAAAATATATTGGACAAGGAAAACAATGTCGCACTATGCCAAAAGAATAAGGAGTACAAGATAAGAACACAAGAACTGCAATATTATCTTTTGCAACTGATCTCCCGGTGGCCCAGCACTTTAACTCCCCCTCCCATTCCCAGTCTGACCTCTCTGTCATGGGCCTCCTCCAGTGCCATAGTGAGGCCCGCCGGAAATTGGAGGAGCAGCACCTCATATTTCGCCTGGGCAGTTTGCGGCCCAGTGGTATGAACGTCGACTTCTCCAACTTCAGATAGCTCCTCTGTCCCTCCCTTCCCCTCCTCCTTCCCAGATCTCCCTCTATCTTCCTGTCTCCACCTATATCCTTCCTTTGTCCCACCCCCGACATCAGTCTGAAGAAGGGTCTCGACCCGAAACGTCACCCATTCCTTCTCTCCCGAGATGCTGCCTGACCTGCTGAGTTACTCCAGCATTTTGTGAATAAATCGATTTGTACCAGCATCTGCAGTTATTTTCTTATATTATCTTTTGTATACTGATGAACAATCTTTGACCTGAATTGTCAACTCTGTTTCTCTTTACATCAGTGCTGTCTGACCTGTTGAGTAGTTCTGTTCTATTTCAGATTTCTATCAATGTTTCTGATGTTCATTGTTCTGTGTTACCTACGTTTAACAATCATTAATGAATCTTTACATCAACATTACTTTCCTGCCAATACCTACATTTCTAGTGCCAGAATAATTGTCGAAGACAAAGGCCTCATGATTTTTAAGTAGAAACATAGAAAATAGGTGCAGGAGTAGGCCATTCGGCCCTTCGAGCCTGCACCGCCATTCAATATGATCATGGCTGATTTTTAAACACAAGTTATAATCTAAAGATCACTGTGTGAATCCCCCACCCCCCAAAAAAAATCCTTCAACTCGCTTAAAGACCTAAATCTATCAAACTCGGTCTTGAATAAACATCAACTGAGCATCCAAAAGTTTAGGAATAAATTCAAAGGGATTAACCCATCGTATGAAGATTTGTTTCTTCACTTATGTAGTAAGTTTCTGAGCTCGTTTCCCAAGACTATGACTTTTAGTTCTGGACTCCCCAACATCAGGGTAAGAGTGCCAGCATCTCAATGGAATGTCAAATGTTCATTATGAGGTCTCAAATTCCATAGAAGAGGCCCATTCTTCATAAACCCTCAAATGCCAGAATTCTATTCAGTGATCTTTCATTCCATCCAGTATTGAGTATATAATTGCTTAGTTAAAAAAATCAAAACTACACAGATGCAAGGGTTGAAAATAGTCTCCATTGCATAGAAATACTGCACAATACGAGAGGGTGAGCATGTTGAACCCTGTTTCTGAAATTCATTTCAACTCAAGCCTTAGTTTCTAAACGATCATTCAAACAGAACTAATTACCATTGAGACACTCTTTGTTTCAATCTGAAGGAATATAAAAAAGAGAACTAACAGAACTAATTTGATGAACAGCAAGAATCCGGTCCAAAAGAAAAGTCGATGGATATAAACATAATCAACATCGTAATAATATCTTTCTTCGATAATAATCCCCTTTTGAAATATTCAACATTCAAATGTCATTAAGATTCTCAATGTAAGAAAACATCCCTGTTTCGTAATTCAATATTCCTTCCCATTTAATTAAAACAAAATGTAAAACTTAACAAAAAGAGACAGAATGGAAAGGAAATAATTATATGAAGCCCAGAGTTTTAATTATGTAGAAACATATTACATGAGAATTAGTACTTTTACCACTTCATTGTCTTCGTTTAAATTAAAATTAATATTAAAATGACAATGTAGTCAAATTCTCTATTATCTATTTATAACTCGGACAAAATTATTTTTAATAGCCAAAGGGAATAAGGAAACATGTAACATGCAATAACTATTTGGTGCTGTTGGACTACAGCCTTTTATCAGCATGGGTATAAACTAATTATATTAGAAAATATTACAATGGCTACAGGCAAATTTTTTATTTTGCTATATTCTGACTGTAAGGGTACGGTAACAAACAACAATAAGGTGTATTTACTCTTTCTTTATAATAACTTCAATTGAACCATTTATCACTCACAGCATTATTGAGAGAAAAATTAAATGGAGCTCCACTGCCATGTCTGATTCAGTTTCATGTGTTACGGGAATGCATGGTGCATATTCACAGGGACCAGCCAGAAAATTGACCCACTGGCTGGCAGGCACATTGGAACTGCCAGCACCCAGCTTTTATGGTCAGAGTGTGGTTAGATGGCTGGAGTGGTTTGTCGATTGGATGGCCAGCCATTTTCTTCCTGCGCATGGGAGGACAGTTCCTCGTGATGCTGCAGACAGGTGGAACTTCCAAGCCTCTGTATTAGCTGGTGACTCACCACTCGCATTCACAATCCAGCTGCACTTGGATTTAATATTACAGCTGGACTGCTGAGTGTCAGGAGCCCTTAAGAACACAGAATATAGAACACAGAACAGTCCAGTACAAGAACAGGCCCTTTGGTGCACGATGGTTGTGCCGAACATGAAGACAAATTAAACTAATCCCTTCTGTCCTCACATGATCCACATCCCTTCACCCCTGCATATCTATAGCCCTTTTAAATGCCATGATCATAGCTGCTTCTACCACCACCTACGGCAGTGTGTTTCAGGTATAAACTACTGACGGTGTAGAAATATTGCTTTGTACAGCTCCTTTACGTTTTCCCCTCTCACTTTAAAGGCATGCCGAGTAGTATAAGACATTTCCATCTTAGGAAAAAGATACCGACTATCTTCCCTAGCTATGGCTATCATATAATTTTATAAACTTCAGTTAGGTCACCCCTCAGCTCCAATGATCCAGATAAAATAATCCAAAATTGTCAATTCTCTCCTGATAGCTAAGATTCCATAATCTAGGCAGCATTCTGGTAAACCTCTTCTGCGCCCTCTGCAATGCCTCCACATCCTTCCTGAAATGAGGAAAATGGGACTGCACACAATCCTCCAAATGGGGTCTAACCAAAGTTTTATGAAGCTGCAACACGCGTTCCTGATATTAGATACCCTTACTGCTGCATGCATGCATACCACATGCCTTCTTCATCAATGCATCCACTTTCAGTGAATTATTGACCTGGACCCAAAGATCCCTTTAAGGATCCTGACTGTTATTTAGTATAATCTCTCAAAGTGAAACACCTCACACTTGCTCAGATTAAATATAGTTATTTTGGAAGTGGACTGATTTTCAGAATGAAAGTCTGGTCCAATAGGGAAAGACTTTAATAAGATGGAGTTATACCAAATGGAATTTACAGAATGAGAGGAGAAACATTCAAAATAGGCAGTAGTGTTGTCAATGAAGATGGTTATCAAGAATTAGAGGGAGATTTTGAGTGGGTCAGGGACTGACAAATGGATGTCAAGTTAAATAAGTGTAAAGTTATTGCATTTTAGGCAATACAAGGGCATGACTGTGAACGGTAGAGTACTTGGGAATATTGTTGAGCAGAGGCATCGAGGAGAACAAGTACATGGCTTTGTTAAAGTGGCATCACAGGTCAATAGGATGGTGAAGAAGATTTTTGGGACTGGCATTCATCAGCCAGGGAAATGAACATAAAAATTGGGACATTATGTTGCAATTGTACAAGACGTTGTACACACCTAGGCCACACCTAGAGTATTGTGTTCAGATTTGGTTACCCTGCTGTAGGAAAGATACGATTAAGTTAGAGATGATTATCAAGGATGTTGCAAGGACTCAAAGGCCTGAGCTGTGGGGAGGGAGAGGTGGGCAGGCTAGACCTTATTCTTTGGAGCACTGGGGGCTGAGGGGTGATTTTAAACCCAGTATAAAATCATGAGGTGACTATTACAGAGTATACAGAATGCATCTCGAGGACATAGGTTTAAGGTGAGGGGAAAGATTTGATAGAAACACAAGGGGAAGCTTTTTGTTTATACACAGAAAGTGGTGGGTATATGGATCGAGCTACCAGAGGAGGTATTTGAGGCAGGTACAATAACAACATGTAAAAGACATTTGGACAGGTACATGGATAGGAAAGGATTAAAGGGAACTGAGTCAAGTGCGGGTGGTGGGACTAGCTGGGATTGGATGGGGACAACGTGGGATTAGATGGGGCACCTTCGATCGCATGGATGAGTTGGGCTTCAGGGCATGTTTTCATGCACTATAACTCCATGACTCTAAGATACAAGAGAATAGACGTTCCTCTTGTGTATTCCTCTTTCCTGACTTTCTTCCAACTGTTGCCTCGACTTTCCCCCAACTGTTTCCTCAAGTTGGAGAGTCAAAAACCAGTCTCAAGCGTCCACATAACTGAACAAGTCTAAAGAGAACACTAACCATGATGTTACACAGGAGCAACCCCCCCCATCCCGACTTCCCATGCACCCAGTGAAACATCAGATGCCTTTCCCCGCTTCCATTACTGTAACGGAATGAGCATTGCACATTTTTTTCTAATCAATAAGGCACCAAGTCCAGTTTAGGGACATAGAGAGCAATGATAACTAGTGCTCAAAGGTTAAAAGTATCAAACCCTTAATCAGAGTTGGTGTGATGGTTACGTGAGCAGAAATAGAGAAGGGAGTGGGGGTGTAGTTGACTGTAAAAGAACCAAGTTGATGTAGGTATGTGCAAGAACACGGATGAGGTCAAGTGTTAACAAGGTTCTTATCAAATAGCAAAACAGGTTATGTGCTTGCTTGGATGAATATTTTCCATTCGTTGTCCTTACACAATGGATTTGATGGCTGAAAGACTTGTTCTTACTTATGCTTTTGTGTGCTTTCTTCATACACTGATTGTTCTATCTCATCTCCCATCCCCCATCCCCATTTTCATCCCGAGGAACAGCAGAATTTGAAATGCACATTTGAAGGTAGGAACAAAGATAACAAAGATTGACCTATGACGCAAACAAGCAAACATTTTGTACTTCATCCTCATCTGAGAATACAACTGTAGTCCTTAATTTAGTAAATGGCAACAGCATCTGAAAACATAGTTATTTCTATTGAAACCACAGTGAAAGGAAACCACACAGACAAGCACAAAGTTATCAAAAACTAAACTGAAAAACCCTGAGGCTAATATTAAACCATGAGTTTGGATAATCTAATCATAGTTTAATCTGACTCAAGTGCATTTATAGGTACTAAAAAAATAACTAAGTTACACTGAAGATAGAATTAGGCTGCAACTCATTGCAAGTTTCAGGTCAAAAATAAAATGTGATTCACATGCAAACACTGCTGGAAAATACCTTCTAGATTAACAGTTTGATAATGATTTTTTTAAATTGTCTGATCTCAAACATTCAAAATGCAGGTGACTAAATCATGATTAAATATGCACCTTAAGAGCATGTGAGATCTATGAAAAATGATTTGAATTGATAATATTGCTGAGAATTCCCAATCAAATACACAATCCTCGTGGGAAACATTAAATATTTATAATATAGACATTGTAATTTTAAGTAAATTAACAATATTAATCACAGATTTTTTATAATCAAAATCATTCATTCTTCAACATTGGCTCCATTACATAGCAATAAAACAATAACACAGTAAAAAAAAACAAAATAAAAGATTCCCATAAAATCTGAAAAATATAATAAAGATGATTCTAAATAAAGCCTCAAATGATTTTCATTTTCATTACTTTGAGGGATTTAGATGAAGATGCAAGATTCTATGAGAATAATGCCATGCAATTGTCCCACCTTTTGTTTATTTTCTTTTTATTGCATGGCTTAAGCCCAATTTATTCACACTTACATTTATTCCATTATTATAAACAAATTAAAAATAACCTCAGCCTCACAAATCCCATTTGATGGTTTGCATATTCATTGAGTCAGAATAGAAATGTAATGAAATGAGTATAATTTGTGGATGTAATGGGAGTAATGGGCTAAAGACATTTCCTTATTGGTGGTTCTTTCGAGTTTGAAGATAAACTTTACATAAAAGTCTACAAAGCTTATAAAATGTGCTCTAGTTTTAAGTATATATATTAACGATTTAGACGAGGGAATTAAACGTGACATCTCTAAGTTTGCGGATGAGACAAAGCTGGGTGGCAGTGTGAGCTGCGAGGAGGATGTTATGAGGCTGCAGGGTGACTTGGATAGACAATAGACAATAGGCAATAGGTGCAGGAGTAGGCCATCCGGCCCTTTGAGCCAGCACCACCATTCAATGTGATCATGGCTGATCATTCTCAATCAGTACCCCGTTCCTGCCTTCTCCCCCATATCCCCTGACTCCGCTATCCTTAAGAGCTGTATCTAGCTCTCTCTTGAATGCATTCAGAGAATTGGCCTCCACTGCCTTCTGAGGCAGAGAATTCCACAGATTTACAACTCTCTGACTGAAAAAGTTTTTCCTCATCTCCGTTCTATATGGCCTTCCCCTTATTCTTAAACTGTGGCCCCTGGTTCTGGACTCCCCCAACATTAGGAGCATGTTTCCTGCCTCTAACGTCCAACCCTTTAATAATTTTATATGTTTCGATAAGATCCCCTCTCATCCTTCTAAATTCCAGTGTATACAAGCCTAGTCACTCCAGTCTTTCAACATATGACAGGTTGGGTGAGTGGGCAGAGGCATGGCAGTTGCTGTAGAATGTGGATAAATGTGAGGTTATCCATTTTGGTGGCAAGAACAGGAAAGCAGATTATTATCTGAATGGTGTCAGATTAAGAGAAGGGGAGGTGCAACGAGGCCTGGGTGTGCTTGTTGGATCGACTGGACTTGTATTCACTGGAACTGAGAAGGATGAGAGGCGATCTTATAGAAACATATAAAATTCTTAGAGATTAGACAGGGTAGATGCAGGAAAAATGTTCCCAATGTTGGGGGAGTCCAGAACCAGGGGTCACAGTTTAACAATAAGGGGTAGGCCATTTAGAACTGAGATGAGGAAAAACTTTTTCACCTGGAGAGTTATGAATCTGTGGAATTCTCTGCCACAGGGGGCAGAAGAGGCCAATTCACTGGATGTTTTCAAGAGAGTTAGATTTAGCTCTTAGGGCTAAGGGAATCAAGGGATATGGGGAAAAAGCCAGAACGGGGTACTGATTTTGGATGATCAGCCATGATCACATTGAATCATCGAAGGCTCAAAGGGCCGAATGGCCTCCTCCTGCACCTATTTTCTATGTTTCTATGTAATGGATTTAACAAGGTGGAGCATTCAAAGCTAGTAACTGAGAGGCTTTCTTATAAAGGGCTAGATTTTTAGTGTCATGAAAATGATTTATAATTCTAAGTTTGGAAGAAGATTTGGTTATCGTAAGTTAAATTTGCTACAATGCATATCTAGTTTTGATGGTTAACAACAGAAGCATGTGTGAAGATTTAAGACTGCTATTTTTTGGAGGATTACTCAAACTCAATGTTACCGATATATCCATTACCTCAACTTTTATTTTGATTACCCCGGTGGGGAGGGGGGGGTGAGAAGGGTTATGAAGGCATTTGTGTCCCATCCTTCCTTGTCTCTAGGTAAAACAATACGATTTTGATTCATTCTGATGTAAAGGAAATTAACTGGAGTGGTAATTTAATATTGTTAGACTGCTAACAGAGTAAAACAATTCAATAATGCTTTCAACCGATATAAATTTCTTATGATACACAACAAGGACTTAAAGAAAACTTCTTAAACAGATTGTAAATTGCCAATACCAGCTGATATTAAAAAAGTAAAAAATACAGAAAAGAAAATTATCAGGTCAATTTGAGAATGGAACAAAATTAAGTTTTTAAGGTCGATGCCCTTTCATCAGAACTGGAAGATAGGTCATTGACCTGAAATGTAGGCACTGGGTGGATTTGTTTGGAGTAGAAAGTAAAATATTGCAAATCTGAACCAGAAGTCAAGTGGGATTTGAACTCAATCCATACAAATTTAGCAGAAAAACATGAAGAACATTGACAGAGGTCAGAGGTTTAAATGTACCCCAATATTTCAGTTCTGTGGAAAGGCATGTAGATGAAATGATAATTCTGTGTCACTCCAAACATGCTATCACACCAAGTTAGTTTATCCGAGATTTTCATTTATTATTATAGCCAATAGTATCTGTCACAATATTTATTTTTAGAATTTTGAGAGGAGGTTTCATGTATTCATTTAAAATGAATTTCTGCATTTGATCTACATTGGCCTTGCATCTTTATTCCCTAAAAATCGAAGGTAACGGGAGGCTAACTGGGTGGATCCATCAATTAGCTTCCTTTACAGCACTACTTGAGAAACAAAGTGGTTCCAGGCCTAATGAGTAAATCCATAAATATATCCCTCTCCACATCTTCACAATCTTATCACACCCCACCTCTATCACATTATAAGCACCACAACACTGACCCCCAAAAACCTTACACAGCCCCACACCTTCTGTTGACATCCCTGCAATCACCAACCATTCTCTTCTGCTTTCTTCAACTGCCAACCTTCACCTGACCCAGTCCTCCCAATCTTTTTATTCACAAAATGCTGGAGTAACTCAGCAGGTCGGGCAGCATCTCGGGAGATGCTGCCCGACCTGCTGAGTTACTCCAGCATTTTGTGAATAAATCGATTTGTACCAGCATCTGCAGTTATTTTCTTATACCTCCCAATCTTTTGTTGGTTACAGCTCCACCTTCACCACCATAATTCCAACCAAACATCTACAAACTCATGAACCTCAGACTTAGCAGCCCCTTCTGCAATTGTATCCAATTCTAACCCACAGACCACAATCAGTAAGATTAGGCAACAAAACAGTCTCCACAATAATTTTCAACACTGGCGCCCTGCAAGGATTTATTCTCAGCCCCTTATAACACTCCCTATACACGCATGATTGAGTGGGCAAATTCTGCTCTCACTCCATTTACAAGTTTTCAGATTACACCAATGCAGTGAGCTGGATCGAGAACAATGGTAAGTTAGGAGAGTACAGGAAGGTAAGAGGGAGCTTAGTAACACGGTGTCAAGACAATAACCTCCCCAATGGCAGCAAAGCAAAGGAGCTAGTCATCGACTTAAAGAAGGGGGGTGTTGTTCATACCTCATTCAGCACCAATGAATCTTAAGTGGAGATGGTCAAAAGTTTCAAATTCCTAAACATAGATATCACCAACAATTTGTCCCGGTTCAACGACGTTGGCGCTATGGCCAAGAAAGTACACGAATGCCTCTACTTCCTCAGAGGACTCAGGAGATGTGGCATGTGTAGATTAGATTTGAGATACAGCATGGAAACAGGCACTTCAGTCCACATCGATTATCGATCACTCATTCACACTAGTTCAATGTTATCTCAATTTCTTATCCACTCCCTACACACCAGAGGTAATTTACAGAGGCCAATTAACCTACAACCCACACGTCGATGGGAGGTGGGAGGAAATCGAAGCAGCTGGAGGAAACCCATGTGCACACAGGGAGAACGCGCAAACTCCACACAGACAGCACCTAGGTCTCTGGTGCTATGATGAAGCAGATCTATCAACTGCGCCACTGTGCCTCCCCTTATGTCTCCAATTACTCTTACCAATTTCCATGGGTTCATTGCAGAAAGCATCCAATCGGGCTGCATCACAAATTGTTTCAGCAACTACTCTGCCTAAAACTGTAATAGATCGCTGAGAGTCATGAATGCAGCCCAGTCCATCGTGTAACCAGCTCAACATCACCCCTTCACTACCCTCTTCGTGCAGTCCCAATCTACACCACACAGTCTCGTAAAAGCAGCCAACATAATGAAGGAAGACTTACACCCAGGTCATTCTCTCTTCTCATCTCTCCTGTCAAGATACATGCTTGAAGGCATGTACCACCAGATTCAGGAACATTGTAAGAAGGAACTGCAGATGCTGGTTTGACACAAAAAGCTGGAGTAACCCAGCGGGACAAGCAGCATCTCTGGAGAGAAGGAATGGGTGATGTTTCGGGTCGTGACCCTTCTTCACACCCATTCCTTCTCTCCAGAGATGCTGCCTGTCCCATTGAGTTACTCCAGCTTTTTGTGTCTATCTCTAGATTCAGGAACAGCTTCTTCCCGGCTATTTTCAGACTATTGGCCTCTCATAAGGCAAGGGTGTTGACCCAATCTTTCAACATACCTCATTGCAGTTCCTACACTTTTTAATGCGCACTTATTCTGTAGCTGTAATACTTCATTGTGCACTCCATTTATTTTTCTCTTTGCACTGTTGTACTTGTGCACGGTTTGATTGTACTCGTGAATAGTATGATCTGATTAGACAGCATGCAATAAAGTTTACCACTGTATCTCAGTACATATGATAATGATAAACCAATAATAAACTAATACCAAACCCCTATAATCTCTGTCTACTCTGATCTCCATATCGCTGATCTAACCCCTTGATTTTTTTTTGTGTCTCAAAAGTACTGCTCATCATCCCACCAATGCTACCCTGTTATTGACAAGGGTCCCACTTTATGTGCAGAAGGAAGTTGAGAAACATTAAAAGACAGGCGATAGCAACACCAGCTGAAGAAGAATGGGACAGAGGAATGGATGTTGACCCTGTCAGCCTATAAGTGCAAATTATCTCTCCATCCCAGAGCTTCCTCCACCATCTCCTCCAGAATCAAGTCATCCTTTCAAATCGTCAGTGAAGCATCTCAAAATGTTACCAGCCAGTCCACCTGTAGAAAAGGGTGGAATCCAAATATATCTCCTATGAAACCTGCATCTAAGTTGTGGTTGAATGCTTAGATGATCAGGGTCTGTTTGAGCATCTTCAGCCTCAAATTATGGAATACAACAATTAAGGATCAAAATTGCTTGCTAATGTGATACTTTCAAATAGGCATAGCACCCACCTGCTGTTTGCAATCTTTCATCAAAAATAACCATTGGTAACATTTTTTTAAATTCTTGTGACTTTTGTTCATTACAAAGTGACAGTTAGGCAGAGTCAACTCCACGACATTTAGGACAAGTATAATACTGCAGAAAAGAATGCCAAACTTAAAAAATATATTTTCGAAGCTCTGATGCTCTTAAAGAGAATCTTCCTAATTAGAGAACGAGCACCAGAAATTACAGATGACACTTTTGTAAACGTTAGTGGGTAGCGCAAAAATGCCGGAGTCAGACTGAAGAAGGGTCTCGACCCGAAACGTCATTCATTCCTTCTCTCCAGAGATGCTGCCTGTCCCGCTGAGTTACTCCAGTATTTTGTGTCTATCTTTGATTTAAACCAACATCTGCAGTTCTTTCCTACACATTTAGTGGGTCGCATAGTGGTGCAGCCTCTCAGTTCCAGCTTACCGGGTTTGATCCTGACCTCAGACACAGTCTGTGTGGAGTTTACATGTTTCACCAGGATCGCATGACCAGATGGTTTAGTTTCCTCCTACACCCAAAAAATGTGCTGCAAGAGGCAAATATTAAACAGGAGTTATTCACAAAATGCTGGAGTAACTCAGCAGGTCAGGCAGCATCTCGGGAGAGAAGGAATGGGTGACGTTTCGGGTCGAGACCCTTCTTCTTCCTTCTCTCCCGAGATGCTGCCTGACCTGCTGAGTTACTCCAGCATTTTGTGAATAAATACCTTCGATTTGTACCAGCATCTGCAGTTATCTTCTTATTAAACAGGAGTTGACTGGCATGTGTGAGAGCGAATAAGTTGAAGGGCTGTGTGGAAATAAGGAGAGGAATGGGACTGATGGGATTGCTCTGTTCAGAGTCAGCAAAGGACTCAAAGGGCCGAATGGCCTTCCTTGGTCTCACAGAGTCTAGTAAAATGCTGTGCATTGGTTATTACTGCTGTGCATGAAGTCATGAGAAAGAGAAGCAGCCAGCTTCCTTCAGCCAGGGTTGCTTTCTGGGTCGGAAATTCCACACCAAGACTCAAACAAGAATACAGTCATAGGTATGGGAATAAGGATGGAAATGGCACTTAAAAATATCCTTTATTTATTTAGGTGTGCATTTAAAGATGTTCCAGGGAATATATGCAAGTGGTACTCTGGAAAGAAAACATAAACTGACAAAAGATCATTTTTGCCCATAATTGGATTTTTGTTTAAAATTTGATGAACTAAATGTTTTACCAATGACACCAATTTGCACGACACCAAGAACAACACAAAATTGGGATTTTCTTGCCTAATAACAAAACGGACGAAAAAATGCATGTCAAGGGATGGAAATTGGAGCAAACGGTGTGTCGGTAGTGAGGGAAATAATGGATAACAGCAGGGGCGAGTGGATAACAGCACATGATGCAAAGGCGGCAGATTGCAAACATTGATGCAAGTGAACTAACCAAATGTAGAAAGCAACAGCATCATACAAAAACATAGAAAATAGGTGCAGGAGTAGGCCATTCGGCCCTTCGAGCCTGCACCGCCATTCAATATGATCATGGCTGATCATCCAGCTCAGTAGCCTGTACCTGCCTTCTCTCCATACCCCCTGATCCCTTTAGCAAAAAGGGCCACATCTAACTAACCTCTTAAATATAGCCAATGAACTGGCCTCAACTACCTTCTGTGGCAGAGAATTCCACAGACTCACCACTCTCTGTGTGAAGAAATGTTTTCTAATCTCGGTCCTAAAAGACTTCCCCCTTATCCTTAAGCTGTGACCCCTGGTTCTGGACTCCCCCAACATCGGGAACAATCTTCCCGCATCTAGCCTCTCCAACCCCTTAAGAATTTTATATGTTTCTATAAGATCCCCCCTCATTCTTCTAAATTCCAGCGAGTACAAGCCCAGTCTATCCAGTCTTTCCTCATATGCAAGTCCCGCCATCCCAGGGATTAATCTGGTGAACCTTCTCTGTACTCCCTCTAAGGCAAGAACGTCTTTCCTCAGGTTAGGAGACCAAAACTGCACACAATACTCCAGGTGCGGTCTCACCAAGGCCCTGTACAACTGCAGCAGAACCTCCCTGCTCCTAAACTCAAATCCTCTTGCTATGAATGCCAACATACCATTCGCTTTCTTCACTGCCTGCTGCACCTGCATGCTTGCTTTCAATGACTGGTGCACCATGACACCCAGGTCACGTTGCATCTCCCCTTCTCCCAATCGGTCACCATTCAGGTAATACTCTGCTTTCCTGTTCTTGCCGCCAAAGTGGATAACCTCACATTTATCCACATTATATTGCATCTGCCATGCATTTGCCCACTCGCCTAATCAATCCAAGTCACTCTGCAGCCTCCTAGCATCCTCCTCGCAGCTAACACTGCCACCCAGCTTCATGTCATCCGCAAACTTAGAGATGTTGCATTCAATTCCCTCGTCCAAATCATTAATATACACTGTAAATAACTGGGGTCCCAGCACTGAGCCTTGCGGTACCCCACTAGTCACTGCCTGCCATTCCGAAAAGGACCTGTTTATTCCTACTCTTTGCTTCCTGTCCGCCAACCAATTTTCTATCCACCTCAAAACTGAACCCTCAATACCGTGTGCTTTAAGTTTGTACACCAATCTCTTATGTGGGACCTTGTCGAAGGCCTTCTGAAAGTCCAGATATAACACATCGACTGGTTCTCCCTTATCCACTCTACTAGTTACATCCTCGAAAAATTCTATAAGATTCGTCAGACATGATTTGCCTTTGGTAAATCCATGCTGACTTTGTCGGATGATTTCACCACTTTCCAAATGTGATGCTATCACATCTTTAATAACTGACTCTCGCATTTTCCCCACTACCGATGTTAGGCTAACTGGTCTATAATTCCCCGTTTTCTCTCTCCCTCCCTTTTTAAAAAGTGGGGTTACATTAGCTACCCTCCAGTCCTCAGGAACTACTCCAGAATCTAAAGAGTTTTGAAAAATTATCACTAAATCATCCACTATTTCTGAGGCTACTTCCTTAAGCACTCTGGGATGCAGCCTATCTGGCCCTGGGGATTTATCTGCCTTTAATCCATTTAATTTACCTAACACCACTTCCCGACTAACCTGGATTTCCCTCAGTTCCTCCATCTCATTAGACCACCGGTCCCCCGCTATTTCCGGCAGACGGTTTATGTCTTCCTTAGTGAAGACAGAACCAAAGTATTTGTTCAATTGGTCTGCCATCTCCTTGTTCCCTATGATCAATTCACCTGTTTCCGACTGCAAGGGACCTACATTTGCCTTAACTAATCTTTTTCTCTTGACATATCTATAAAAGCTTTTGCAGTCTGTTTTTAATGTTCCTTGCCAGTTTTCCCTCATAGTCTATTTTCCCTTTCCTAATTAAGCCCTTTGTCCTCCTCTGCTGGACTCTGAATTTCTCCCAGTCCTCTGGTATGCTACTTTTTCTGGCTAATCTGTATGCTTCATCTTTTGTTTTAATACTATCCTTGATTTCCCTTGTTAGCCACGGATGCATTACCTTTCCTGGTTTGTTCTTTTGCCAAACTGGGATGAACACTTGTTGTAGTTCATCCATGCGACCTTTAAATGCCTTCCATTGCATGTCCACCGTCAACCCTTTCAGCATCAATCGCCAGTCTATCTTGGACAATTCACGCCTCATACCCTCAAAGTTACCTTTCTTTAAGTTCAGAACACTTGTTTCTGTATCGACTTTGTCACTCTCCATCCTAATGAAGAACTCTACCATATTATGATCACTCTTGCCCAAGGGGCCTCGCACAACAAGACTGCTAACTAACCCTTCCTCATTACTCAATACCCAGTCTAGAATGGCCTGTTCTCTCGTTGGTTCCTCGACATGTTGGTTTAGAAAACCATCTCTCAAACATTCCAAGAAATCCTCTTCCTCAGCACCCCTGCCAGTTTGGTTCACCCAATCTATATGTAGATTGAAGTCACCCATTATAACTGCTGCACCTTTAGTGCACGCATTTCTAATTTCCTGCTTGATGCCATCCCCAACCTCACTACTGCTGTTAGGTGGCCTGTACACAAATCCCACTAGTGTTTTCTGCCCCTTAGTGTTTCGTAGCTCTACCCATATCGATTCCACTTCCTCCAAGCTAATGTCCTTCCTTTCCACTGCTTTAATCTCCTCTCTAACCAGTAACGCTACCCCACCTCCTTTTCCTTTCTGTCTATCCCGCCTGAATATAGAATATCCCTGGATGTTGAGCTCCCAGCCTTGGTCACCCTGGAGCCATGTCTCCCTAATCCCAACTATATCATAATCATTAATAACTATCTCCACATTTAATTCATCCACCTTATTACGTATACTCCTTGCATTGAGACACAAAGCCTTCAGGCTTGTTTTTACAACTCTCTTACCCCTTATACAATGATGTTGAAAAGTGGCCCTTTTTGATTTTTGCCCTGGATTTGTCTGCCTGCCGCTTTTACTTTTCACCTTGCTACCTGTTGCTTCTACCCTCATTTTACACCCCTCTGTCTCTCTGCTCCTGCTCCCATCCCCCTGCCACATTAGTTTAAATCCTCCCTGACAGCACTAGCAAACACTCCCCCTAGGACATTGGTTCCATTCCAGCTCAGGTGCAGACCGTCCTGTTTTGTACTGGTCCCACCTCTCCCAGAACTGGTTCCAATGTCCTAAAAATTTGAATCCCTCCCCCTTGCACCATTTTTCAAGCCACGTATTCATCTGAAATATCCTCCTATTCCTACTCTGACTAGCACGTGGCACTGGTAGTAATCCAGAGATTATTACCTTTGAGGTCCTACTTTTTAGTTTATCTCCTAGCTCTCTAAATTCACCTTGTAGGACCTCATCCCGTTTTTTACCTAAATCGGTGGTGCCAACGTGCACCACGACAACTGGCTGCTCACCCTCCCCCTTCAGAATGTCCTGCAGCCGCTCAGAGATATCC
Organism: Rhinoraja longicauda; assembly: GCF_053455715.1. Classification (NCBI taxonomy): domain Eukaryota; kingdom Metazoa; phylum Chordata; class Chondrichthyes; order Rajiformes; family Arhynchobatidae; genus Rhinoraja; species Rhinoraja longicauda. Next base: position 78,520,152 of record NC_135954.1, read on the forward strand.
CTGACCCTTGCACCAGGGAGGCAACATACCATCCTGGAGTCTCGTTTGCGGCCGCAGAAACGCCTATCTATTCTCCTTACAATTGAATCCCCTATCACTATAGCCCTTCCACTCTTTTTCCTCCCCTCTTTTGCCGCAGAGCCACCCACGGTGCCATGAACTTGGCTGCTGCTGCCTTCCCCTGATGAGCCATCTCCCCCAACAGTATCCAAAATGGCATATCTGTTTAGGATGGAGATGACCGCAGGGGACTCCTGCACTACCTGCCTACTGCTACGCTGGCTAGTGGCCACCCGCTTATCTTTTACCTGTGGTGTGGCCAACTCACTAGACGTGCTATCCACGACCTTCTCAGCATCGTGGATGCTCCAGAATGAGTCCAACCGCAGCTCCAACCGTTCAATGCGGTTTGCCAGGAGCTGCAGTTGGACACACTTCCTGCACACGTAGTCATCAGGGACACTGACAATATCCCTGATCTCCCACATGTTGCAGGATGAGCACTCCACGGGGCCGATCTCATCTGACATGTCTTACCCCCAAATTAAATCAAATCCCTCTTAATCCTTTAAACTGTACCTTTACTAAAAAGCACTGAACCCTTAACACACTGAACCCTTAACTTACTGAACCCTTAACTCACTGAACCCTTAACTCACTGAACCCTTAACTCACTGAACCCTTAACTCACTGAACCCTTAACTCGCTGAACCCTTAACTCACTGAACCCTTAACTCACTGAACCCTTAACTCACTGAACCCTTAACTCACTGAACCATTAACTAAAAGTACGCACAAAAAGCAGAATTACAACCCCGGGGTTACGCCCAATCAGCTGCTTCCTCTAGTCCGCTTCCACCAATCACGGATGTCAATGACCAGAAGGCAGCACTGCACGTATACTTTCATCTGTGCTCAGTGCTGCTGCAAGGCAATTATCAATTTGTTAAAATGACTGGTTAACAGTTTACATGATATCCTAGCTTCATCGTGCGTGATTCACTTGTGTTATGTATTATTTGCTTTGTTAGGAGCTAAAAATAAGATCTTAGTTCATGCACTTTTTAGAAGCAATTTCTGCTGGTAAGTAATTAATGGATTTTGTGCGCATTAACGCCATCATCAGATGTACGGAATACAACAGGAAAATATAAGCTGCCTCGGTATGAGTCAGGAGAGGAAGTGCCACAGTGTCAAAGAATAATACAACATGGAAATAGGCAGTTTGGCCCATCAGGATCACAATAACCTTCAACCGCCTGCTTAAACTCATCCTACGCTAATCCCATTTTATTCTCACCACATTCACATCAACTACCCCTAAACTCCACCAGCCACCCACATACTTGGGGCAAATTACAGTGGTTAATTAACCAGTCAACCTATGCAACTTTGGAGTGTGGGAGGATATTAAAGTATCCAGAGGAAACCCACGTGTTCACAGGGAGAATGTGTAGCATTCACACAAAAAGCGTCAGGGGTAAGGATTGAACCCAATTTATGGTCCTATCTTTCTACAAAGATCCTGCATTTGGATATATAAACAACATGGTGGCCAACGTCTAACTCGTATGCCCAGAAGCGAAGAAGACTGCAAAAAGTGGTGAACACTACCCAATCCATCACGGGTTCTGACCCCACCATTGAAGGGATTTACAGGAGTCACTGCTTCAGCCACCCTGGCCACATACTCATTTCACCCCTGCCATTGGGAAGAAGCTACAGGAGCCTGAAAACTTGTTCAGGTTCACGAACAGCATCTTTCCTACAGTCATCAGGGTATTAAACAATACAACCTCCAAATAAGCGCTGAATTACACAGACTTGGGGGCATTGGTTTTGTCTTTTTGCATTATTACTGTTTGTTTGTTTTTCATGTTTTTTTTGTATATACATGGATATATTTATATATATTTATATACTGTATATATATGTTTGTGTGTGCATGTGTGTGTGTGTATGTGTATAGACGCGTGTACATGTGTGTATATATACACACTAAAACCTTTTTTCTTGTTTATCATATTGTTTACTGGGTGCTATGTTTACATAATCTGTTGTGCTGCTGCAAGTAAGAATTTCATTGTTCTATCTGGGACATATGACAGTAAAACACTCTTTGACGACTTTTCAGAAACATGTGACCACAATTTTTTAAAAGACTAATCTGTACTCCAACTACCAAGAAATATCCAAAGACTCCTTGGGAATCAAGCATTTACTTCTGTAATAAAGATCACAAATATGCTAAATCTGTACCATTCTTCTAACAGTAGCACTTATGCCAAGATATGGACCAATGGTTTTTGCAAGGTTCTTTTTCTATCTTCCAGAATGTAAAGGAAATCCTTGATTTTGTTCATAGCAATAAGATTCCTAACAAAATTAGACTGGAATATAATTCACACATCCAACAGAAACTGGATCAATAAGTTGTTCAAAATTGACTGGCATACTCCTGAACACAGCTGACTGTCAATACTTTTAGTTTGCAGAATTGCTGAGTTAGGGTCCTATTACTTTCTTGCAAACGTTTTAGGGTCCAAGGTGGAAAAATGGTATCTCGAAGTCAGGAACACTTTTCAAGTCCCAAAATGAAAGCAGTTGTCTATTCTACCTGGATATCTCTGTGCTATTCCTTTCCATCCCATGCGATCTTGCCAAATGCTTCTCCCAGTCACAAAGCTGTAAGTTAACAACCTTTCTGTCACTTTATCATGTCCATTCCAAATTAGAAATTATTAAAGAGTATTTAAATGAGGCTCTGCAGATTAAAAAAAATACATTTCCAGCTTCCTGTCAGGAATTTATTCCAAACAAATCACCCTACATTCTGGAGAAATTACCATATTCTGAGTGCTTTATGATGAGGCAAAATTATGCTCTGGCTAAAATCAGATAGTATTTTTGTGAAAGAGGAATTTCAGTTTCCACATCTGCATTTGATCCATTTATACTGAGTGCGATCATTAGTATTTTCATTGTTCTGAAACCCTTATTAGAAGAGATCAGACAGCATCATGGGCAGAGTATTGAAGATGAAAAAGCTTAAATGGTCTTCTGAAAGTTTAAAGTATTATTATTTTTGTGAAGTCCTATCAGTTCATTCTGAGAAAAAGATTTCAAACATTGAGTTTAGATTATCAATAAAAAAATACATCTTATGAACTCTTCATATGCAATGAAGCCATTGGGCAATTTCACATTATGGTGTTGATGGAGAAGTATTAAATGGGTTTGAAACCCCAGGACCCAAATTAGAACATATATTCTCAGTGTAAACTGTCACTTCTTGACCAGTGTTGGTTCAGCATTACAATAAACCGGAGCTAGGTTTTGATACTATACTGAAATAAAAGATTGCAGAGAAGAAAAGTCAGATTCAAAGAGCAAAGCAGCATGGAAACAGGTCCTTCAGCCTGCCTTGTTCATATCAAACTAAGTTAGGATGCTGGGAGAGTCCCATTTGCCTGCATTTGGCCAATAGCACTCTAAACCCTTCCTATCCTATACCTGCATGTGTCTTCTAGAAGTCATAAATATATCCGCTTCTCTAGCTTCCTATGACAACTCATTCCTATCGTCATGTAAAAAAGTTATTACTGAGGTCCCCCTTACATCTCTTCCCTCTCTACTTAGGTCTATGCCCCCAAGTTTTAAAATCCTCCACCATGGGAACAAAAACAGTGAGCATTCTCTTACCAATGCCTCCTCGTGATCTTGTACACATTGCGGACTCCAAAGAAAACAAGACTATGTCTGTCCAAGATCTCCCTATAACTTGCAAGCTCAGGTAACATCCTGGTAAATCTCTTTTGCACCCTTTCCAGCTTAATAATATCCTTCCTTTAGCTGACCAGAATTGCACACAATACTCCAAGTGTGGTCTCACCAATGACTTGCACAGCTACATCATGATGTTCCAATGTTTATACTTAATACCCATCCCAATGAAGGCAAGTGTGCCAAAAGCTTTCTTCACCGTACTATCCACCTGCCTCACCATTTTCCACAAACATGCACATGTTCTCCCCCAGATCTGTGATCTTGAATATGCCCCAGGGCACTACCATGTATTGTGTAAGCCTTGCCATAGTTAGACAAACCAAAATGATCCACATCCTGTTGTAAACTTAGGTACCATTCCTCACTGTCCAATATACCACCAATTTGGGTGTCATTTGCAATAAATCTAGCATAACTATTTTAATATTTTATGAGGAGTCCTCAAAGGTTTTGATCACGACGACTCTGAGGACAGGACAGAAACATAATAGTGTGCAGTATATACTATTATTAAACAGCTATATAAAGGCACAACATATTTCACAGAGGGATAGAGACTGACAGAGGCTGCAGAAGTATAAATAGAGCACTGACATATCATCAATCTTCTGTTCGAAGGCTAGCAAAATGAACTGGGAGTGAAAGGATTCGTCCAGTTTGCCAGTCAAGGGAACCTGTGTCCGGCAGAGGGCAGTGACCAGTGTTTAACATTTATGTATTACTTATAGAGGCAGAAAAAGATGCAAACAAATGTAGGATGAGTGCCAAGATCCGTACAACTATATTAATAATTAACAGGTACTGCACTCAACCACAGCTACAAGATGTGGTCACTAATTTGTGGTGTATGCCAAGTTTCTGTGCAGCATTAATGTTGACCATGGATCAAAGATAGTTCGATAGTAGTTCAGGACTGCTCTGTGGTTGCGGTAGGATGGTTCAGTTACCTGATAATAGCTGGGTGGTTTACGGAATGTTTCAGAGCTTGGGTGTTCTGCAGTATCTAGATCACTTTCTGATTCCTCAAAGTTTTTCCACTATCTACAAGGTGCAAACTAGGATGGTCAGGAAATGTTCCCAACTTACTTGGATGAGTGCATCTTCAACTTTACCCAATAAGCTAACACAAATATAAAAACATGAGCTGGAGCTCCCCATACTATCCCAACCTTGTTCTGCAACTCAGCAAAATCATAGCAAAATTGTTCTTGATGTTGTCAATGCTATTTTCTTAACATTCCTCATAACCTTTGATCCATCTGCATTTCACAAAAACATTTTTTGGCCTTGAATATATTTAATGACATCCTCCATAACTCTCTGGGAGAGTGAATGCCAAAATTGCACAATCTTTTGAAGAGGAAAACCCCCTTGCTAAATGAGTTGTGCCTTTTGATTTCTACCAGTAGAGGAAATTAATATTGTTAAATATGAGCAAGCCTGCTGCTCTAAAATTTATGGTGAAAAGCTTGGTCCAAAATTATGCAGTACGAAATACAGTTTCTATGATCAAATCACGAATTTTATCACTGGACCTTCAGCTATTGTCACCACAACTATCAAAACTGGAAAGCTGGAAGTCATCAACATCAGCAAACCACCCAATAATGAATGGTCTAATTTAGCTCTCCTATCACTCCAGTATTCAACCATATACATGGATGACCTTGTCAACACAGCAAACACCTTGTGTCCTGCAAACACAAAAGGAGCGAGATCTGTTTACTTTTGTACTTCATAATTCTTGCAACTAAGGCCAACTCTCCTTTATGTCTGTCTAAAAGGAAATAGTGTGGGAGGTAGTCGTCAGTGTTTCCAACACCATCAATAATGATATAACCTTTTTAATCTCCTGCATTTTTCTCACAATGCTGATTGTCAGGTACTCAGGGGTCAACTGTTATTCAGACTAGTCCACATTAAGTTTTATTTCTTACCTTTCGGGTTCATTTTTCCCCAAACTTGTCTCAACACTGACACCAAAGGGCCTGTCCCACTTAGGTGATTTTAAGGCGACTGCCGGCGACTAGGCTGTCGCCGAACGTTCACCAGGGTGTCGCGGGCATGATCGTGAGGAGTCGCATGCTATCCCCAAGTTTGCTAGGTTGTCACAGATGCATTTAGAAGCATGTAATATTAAATTAAGAAAAGGCATTTGAAGATACCAGAAGATATCTTTGTTTAACCAATTTATTTACCATCAGTACATTTGACAGGTAGATTGGAGGCGGCAGTTTGACAGTCACGTAAGCGTGGGAATTTTGCGATGTTTCCGAAGATGGTGTAATCTCTTAGCCAGGTGCTACTTTCACAAAAAAAGTTACTTGTATCGACCTGACTCGGCATTGTCGTGGTCATTGTCGTTGGGTAAAAGAACATTTCGGCGATCTGCTACGACTTTGACAGTCGCCGGTAGTCGCCTTAAAAATCGCGTAACTGGGACAGGCCCTTAACACTAGTCTCAACACTGATCGTTCCTGCATAACTTCCCAATTGTTGATCCCTGAACAGAAGTCCTGCAGCAGCCCCAAAAACACATTGTCGTGGGTGCACTGGGCAATTGCCATTCAGCATTCTACGTTTCAATGGATATTGTTAAGGCAGAGATAGATAGATTATTGATTAGTATGGGCATCAGGAGTTATGGGGGAAGGCAGGAGAATGGAGTTAGGAGGGAAAGGTAGATCAGCCATGATTGAATGGCAGAGTAGACTTGATGGGCTGAATGGCCTAATTCTCCTATCGCTTATGACCTTCTGACTGTTTTTACACCTCACATCATTTTCTTGGCATTGGTGGTTCTTCATTATTTGTTGAGTCAAAATCCTAGAACAATCTCACACATGGGTATATCTTGAAAACTCTGAAGCCTACTTCCCACAATATTTCCTTTTGGGAAATATTGTCCTGTCCATTCACATACCACTGCCTGTAAATAATAATTTATTTGAGTCATACCACAAGGCAACTGACCCTTTGGCCAAATTCATCCATGTTATCCAAGATGCCCCAACCAAGCTAATCCCATTTGGTCCATATCCATCTAAACCTTTCCTTTTCGTGTACATGTTGAAATATCTTTTAAATGCTATTATTGCGGTTGGCTTAATTAATTTATTTGGCAGCTCATCACATATACCCACCATATTCAGTGTGAGAAAAAGTTTCCCCTTAGGTTCCTCTTAAATATTTTCCCTCTCAACTTAAACCTATGCCCTATGGTTCTTGATTCCCCTTCCCGGGTAATAAGATGTTTGCGCATTCACTCTATCTATTTCCTTTTACACAACTCTAAAATATCACCCCTCAGCCCCCTGCACTCCAAGGAAGAAAGTCCTAGCCGGTCCAACCTCTGACTATAATTCAGGACCACAATTCCTGTCAACATCGTTGGAAATCGTCTCTGCATCCTTTCCATTTTAATGGTTTTCTTGCCTCTAGCAGCGTGATCGAAAAGCCTTCTTCACCACTCTATCGACCTACGATTCCATTTTCAGAGAACTATATACTTTTTACTCCCACATTCTGCCATTCTCCAACACTCTTCAGGGGCCTTACTTTAATTGTCAAGATCCTGCCTTAGTTTGATTTCTCAAAATTGAGAACCTCACATTTATCTGAATTAAACTCCATTAGACATCCCTCGGCCCACTTGCCCAGCTGTTCAAGATCCTGCTCCAATTCATGATAACCATCTCCGTTATCTGCGAAACCACCTATTTTTGTGTCATTTGCAAACTCACTAATTATGCCTTGTACATGCTCATCTAATAACCCATGGATTCAAAGTTAAACAGGAAACTAATTGCCAAAGTTGTACTATTTGAGTGTTCAAACCATGTATAGTGGCAATAGATCTCTTCCAGGGGAGGTTTTGCAGAGCATAACGCCATGGAATCAAACACGCATTGGCAAGTGGTACATAATCCCTAATGTGCCATCAATTTTGCTGGTTTGAGTTCCCAAATCCACACTCCTAAACATTAAAATCCAGTCCAATGCAGCTTACCCTGAGACATTGCCTGAACTGGTGTGAAAGCTTATGTGGGAAGAGTTAATATTTTTAATGTTCCCTCCGTGTTTTCATTTGTTTATCTCCTGCTGATAACTTATAAATTTTTGCCTTATGGCTGCTTCCTGCTGACAAGGCAGTAAATAGTTGCAAATATTATTACGATAAAGTAAAAACTGTGCCAGAAAATTATGTACAGAATAGCACAGTGAATTGAACAAAATGTCAAAAGGAGACTACATAGACAGCAATAATCAAGCGTTTCTTCAGCGATGACAACCATAGTCAAATGTCTTCTGTCCCTGCTGCGATGTTTTATTACATTCCGATTATATAATGTATTATTATTACTGGAAGACAAATAATTATTTTATCATCTTGCAGCATACAAGTTACATCTACAGAATACAAGGAACTTGTGATGTCAGAAATAAACAATGAATTAAATTGAAAAGTTAATAATGAAAATGGATCCTGGGCTACCATTTTCAGGAGTAATAGAAACAAACCAAGTGCCCCACAAGTGCAACCTAATGGTTATATCACTCATACCACGGATTACATTGATATTCAAGCTTCACTTTTACTTTCTGCTTCTCTCACTGCCTTAAGCTTGGCTGGTTTATTCAGGCATCGCATTTTACTCACAAACAGAGATTGTACCTAAATTCTTTAAATACTGCCAACCAATAAACTACAATCTGCATTTACACAAGCCGGAATATGTCTGGAAAATAAAGGCAGCGATTGACACCAATCATAACTTGCAAAGAACCCAAATACTATTTTGTCTCAAAAGGTATTGGTGGAGGTAGCTACAAATCTGGTGGTGGAAATCCTATTGGTAATGACTCATCTCAAATTTATTTTCCAGTCTTTCAAGGCTGTGCCTTATGAGTTCTACCCTTTGAATTTCCCTGGAATATTTAAAATCAACAAATCTTCATATAATGGAAGTGACATAGAGAAAATATCATGTGCAAATACCAAATTAGAGATGGTACCACTAAAAACATTTTCATCTGTAGAAAGAGAAATGGAGCTAATATTTGAGGTTAAATACCTTTCGTCACAACTGGGAAAGGGAGAAAACATGTTAGGTTTACTCTACTTAATGTCAGCAAGATGCAAGAGATGGTTGTTGACCGCGAGTATTTATTTTCTTGGGTACCCTAGATTATTTGGCATATTCACGAGGCTGAGCCTGGAATGAGAATTTCTCTGCTCTTGACCACCTGAACCTGCAGAATGTGATGAACACTGTCACAGTCCCTTCTTTGCATACGGTCCATCTTGACAAATTCAATTTAAGTCTCAGTCTCTCTTCATTTAGGTAATAATGCATCTTTTGATATCTCTTACCAAAATTAATGACTCTTTAAACACCATTTTAAACACGCACTTTAAACGTCCCCACATTAAACAAAATGTATTTAACTTTTGCCTCGTCACTCAATCCATCCACCTCACATTGCAGAACCTCAATGTCCTGATTACAAGTACCCTTCTACTAATATTTGTAACGTTGGCAAACATGGAAACCTTATATTTTTTGCCTTCTACAGATCATTAATGTTAATCATAAATAACTGAGCCCCAAGGACATATCCCTGCAATACACCACTAGTTGCATCCCTCCAGCCTGAAATGGATCCATTTATTTTGTTCGCTCAGTCCGCCTGAACCTGCCTAATCTGCCAGTTGCTAAACACTTTAATTCTCCTTCCCATTCCCGCACTGACCTTTCTGTCCTAGATCTCCTGCATTGTCAGAGCGAGGCTAAATGCAAATTGGAGGAGCAGCATCTCATATTTTGCTTGGGCAGCTTACAGCCTAGTTGTATGAATATTGATTTCTCTAACTTCAAGTAACCGTGAAATTCCCTCTCTCTCTATCCCCCCCCACCCAAGTCACACTAGCTTCTTGTTATCATCCAACAAACAGCTAACAGTGGCCTGTTTCGTTTATCATCATTACGTGTAGCATTTCTTTCATTCATTGTTCTTTATCTCTCTACATCATCGTCTATATCTCTCATTTCCCTTTCCCTGACTAGACTGTCGAAGGGTCACCCATCCCTTCTCTCCAGATGCTGCCTGTCCCACTGAGTCACTCCAGCTTTTTTGGGTCTATCTTCGGTTTAAATCAGCATCTGCAGTTCCTTCCTACACAATTTATTTCCACTCTGGTTTTTTTTTGTGAGAGCCAGTTTTTATTCCATGCCACCATATATCTTCCAATAGACCTGGGGACTGAATTTACACATCAGTCTTTTAAGTGGCATCTTGCCAAATGCCTTTTGGACAGGCAAAGTGAGTTTCTCTGTTCAAGGAAGAAGTTTTGCTTCTCAGACTGCCGTGGAGTGGGATGGAAGTAGAGAGGAATTATACATCTATGGTAAAGATGAGCCATTTGCAAGTTTGCATTTTCAAAAGGCAGGGGACATTGGAGGCATTTTGGATGTAAGTGCAAAGGGATTGGAAAGGATGGAGTTAATGTTTGATACCGAGGGGAGCTGCAGCCCTGTCTATCCTCACCAATATTCTCCTCAGCAAATGAGCAAGGGAGACAATTCACAGCATCGTTTCATTTTGTTTCACTGCAATTCCATCAGTTCTCATTTTCGAGGGCTACAGCTCTGATCATAGTCATTGAGCGATACAGTGTGGAAACAGGCCCTTCAGCCCAACTTGCCCACACCGGCCAACATGTTCCAGCTATACTAGTCCCACCTGCCTGCACTTGGTCCATAACCCTCCAAACTTGTCCTATCCATGTACCTGTCTAACTGTTTCTTAAACATTGCGATAGTCCCAGCCTCAACTACCTCATCTGGCAGCTTGTTCCACATACCCACCACTTTTTGTGTGATAAAGTTACCCCTCAGATACTTATTAAATCTTTTCCTCATCATCTTGAGCCTATGTCCTCTGGTCCTCAATTCCTCAATTCCCCAACTCTGGGCCAGAGACTCTGCATCTATCTGATCTATTCCTCTCATGATTTTGTCAACGATCCTGCCCATTGTTCATTTTATAATGTGAAAAAATTCTATCACTTCTCATAAAGTCCAAGGAGACTCCCAATTTCATTGCTATTAAATATTCATAGAAACGTCCCCCCACCATAAAGTGAAGTTGTGCTGAGCACCTCAAGAGTAAAGTACATTTCTGAAAAGATAACTAAAACTTACAGAGAATCAATTAAATCAGAGAAATATCCAAATATTTCATTATTGCTAGCAATAGTACTTGAGGAACTGAAAGGGACAGGCAGCATCTGAGGAGGGAATGGAAAGATGATGTTTCAGGCCAGGATCAGAGGTTGGCACGGAGGGTTGTCGGGCCCGCAGGAGAGATTTGGGCCCGCAGGACAGATTTGGACCCAACGGGTCCACACCCGTCTAGTTTCCAAAAAATTCAATTAAAACAAAACAGTTTGATCTTTAGATTTTAGAGATACGATGTGGATACAGGTCCTTCGGCCCACCAAGTCCGCGTCGACCAGCGATCACCCCATACACTAGCACTATCCTACACATTAGGGACAATTTACAATTACAGAAACCAATTTACCTACAAACCTGTATGTCTTTAGCATGTGCGAGGAAACCGGAGCACCCAGAGAAAAGCCAGCGGTCACGGGGGAGAATGTACAGATAGCACCCGCTGGGTTTCTGGCACTGTACAGCAGCTACTCTACCACTGCCCCACTCTGCTGCCCTTATTTTATGAGAATTGATTCAAAGATGAATATTGGCAGCACCATAGACAATCTTTTTCGCTCCAAAGAAATGTATTACACAATTACGACTAAAACTATCATAGTACTGCATTGATTTAAAATACGTGTTCATGTGTTGCATGATTTGTTGCTCACAGGAGTTATGTCCATAATTAAATAAACCCCATTAAAAAAACTGGGATTCCTAATATAGTATCAATCCCTAGCTGAGGCCATTGTGGATTAACTCGATCAGAGTCTTGGATGTTCACTTTGAAAGGATGCAAGATGTTTGGCATCATCATACACAATCAGCACGATGGGGAAGGAATACAACCTTGACCTCACCTTGTCTCATCAAATAGCAACGGTGTCCCTGTATGCTTGTCTTGAATTGCACTTCGAGATCTTAACAGGAGTTATGTCCTTAATTAAATAATCCCCATTCACAAAAATAGGGAATGCTCAATAGAGCAAGCAGCATCTGTAGATATACAGGCTGATGATCTTTCATCAGATCTGTACAATCAATTCTCTACCTCTCTCTCCAAAAATGCTCCTCAACTTGTTCTTTACTTGCAGAATATATTGTTGTTTTAGATTTTCAACATCTACAGTATTCTCATTTTTTGTATCCCTTTATCTATTTAGTCAAATAAGTTCTGTTTAAATGGTCCCAAGATGTACAAACAAATGGTTAAGTACAAGTTAACTGATTATTACTTTATTAGGAGAATGTTTTAAGCTCTCTGCTGCATACGTAATCAGAACCATAAATTTCTTAGGGCTATTTTAAACACTAACCACAGCTAAAGCAGGAAATGAGTTCTTATTTTAAATCCCAGACATGTTAACATGGCAACATAGCCCTCCTAAATAGGAAGACTGTCAACTCACAAAAAAACAATTCCTTCAGAGGATACCCAAAATACTGGCAGTATCACCAGGTCAGCTGTCTTTGTACTGAGCTCAATTCCTGCAATATGTGATGGCCATTCACCCTCTTCAAGTTGACATTTGCAGAAAATTACTTTAAGTAAGCTCCGTCAGAAAAGCCTGGTAACTTTAATCATTGCATCTGAAATACACCATACAAACCACAGACCAAAATACATCTCAAACTGACTCAAAGAACTGAAAACGACGACATTTCCAGTTATACACATTACTTCTGCATTAAATCTGCTCTCAGTTTGGCCAAATGTATAAAATGAGTTTTGTAGGCTATAAATAACTGTGACTTATACTTTCTTTTCTGTTCTGAATCCCTTGTTAATTGTTTATGCACTTAATAGGGCAAGGGAAAGAAAGAGATAATATTTCCCATCCACTGTGTCAGACTGTACCCATATTTTCTGCCAGACATCCCTGGTGGTGAATGTGTCGGGGGTTTCCAAAATTGGGATAAATGCATGCATGTTTAAGCATCAATGAAGCAGGAATATATTTATTCATGGGTAGAATCACTAAGTAATGTGACAGATTCATTTTACATGGCTTTTTTTTAAACTAAAACTTTGGAAATCAAATCCATTAATTGTCCTGTCTTCATTAGTGGCTCCAAAACCAAGAAATAAATCAATTATGGATTTGACTTTCTTTTGAAAACTAATTTATTCACAGGATTTGAACACTGATATATCCATCCTTAATGGTTCCTGAATTGACATAATTGAAATTCAGGTTTGGGGTGAGATCTAAGCAAGACAGATTGATAAAACTGGGAAATTTATTGATAAGAACATTAGAAACAGGAGCACAAGATTATAACCTCTGATTTGCTCCTTCAATCAACAAGATCGCAGATGATCCAATCATGACCACGACAGCCCTTTCCACTTACTGCCCATACACCTTGGCTCTCTTGAAGCTAGATATTGATGAGACTTTTATAATATTAAATAAACCTAAATTTCCAGCTGCCATTGTGGAATTCAAGCTGAGCCTCTGGTTCAAAGGCTCATAATCTAGCAATGGATATGGTAAGATAAACAAAAAAAAGTTGGAGTAACTCAGCAGGTCTGGCAACATCTCTGGAAAAAAGGAACAGGTGATGTTTCAGGTCAAGTGTCACCTACTCTTTTTTCTCCAGAGATGCTGCCTGACCCGCTTAGTTACTCCAGCATTTTGTGTCTACTTTCAGTGCAAACCAGCATCTGCAGTTCCTTCCTACACACAAAGGGAGCTGTTATGTTATCCAGTAATGTTATTGACGACTATCGAATGGCTCTTGTTGAGATGCTTCAACAAATGAATCTATTGTTTGAAAACTGATTGCGATGTTTCCACTTTTCATTGGTGACCACCATTTTCCATAGAAAAACACACATTTTGGTTTCAAGTAAGATGACAATAATGACTCTCATAGTAATGATGTGATGAGATTGAGAACATGAATGTGTTCCTCTTGTTAAACCAGTTGGATGTACAGAGGTTTCAGGCACGAAGGGGAGGATGCAAAAGAGGAGGGGGAGCTGCAGCCATATGTAGTGAGAATATCTTGGAGGGATCGTCAACAAGGCCATACTGATTGAATTTAGGTATTAAGGAGGGGCAAAGACTGTGTTTGGGTTATCTGACAGGCATCGAGACAGAGTAAACTTGCAGAACGCAGCTGGCCTGAATGGAATCCGTAGACAGGTTATGAAATCATGTGGCAATCAGCTGACCACAGGTTTTGGCAAATTCTTCAACCCTTCACTTCAACAGTCTACTGCTCCCATATGCTTCAAGAAAACCTCTGTCATTCCAATCCCCGGAAAAAATAAAGTGACCTGTCTCATTGACTACCACTCAGTGGCTCTAACATTGATTAGAATAAAGTGGTTCAATTATGCTTTATTTATCACATATGGAACTGTACAATGAAATTTTACATACATTACACATGTGTGCGCATCATTTTTGGTGCAATATTTAAAGTCCAAAGTCCGGTCAGCCATCGCACTCAGTGAACCGACGTCCCTCTCGCTCGTCGCCCGGCCATCTTTGTGTCCCGGGGACACCTCCTGCAACTGACCTTGAAGGTGCTGGTGGCATTACCCCAGTTCACCCTCCTACTGGCCCACTCCTAGAGCCCAACTTCTCCAGCACCCTCCCGATTATGCCGTCCGACAAGCCTTCGGGTGGGTTCCGAGTCCTGCCATCTGACGAGACTTCAGGCGGGTTACCGGTCCTGCCAACCGGAGCCTTCGGGCCGGTCCCAACGACCGACAAGCCTTCAGGTGGGCACTGAGCTCTGGCCGTGGTATCTCAGAAAGTGCTCTGAAAGATTGGTAATGACCCACTTTTAAATTAATCCAGGACAATCTAGACCCCTTGCAATTTGTATGCTGGAAAAGTAGGTCTCTGGAGGCCACCATCTCTCTTGCACTATATTCAGCTCTGAATTACCTTGACAATAAGAACATTATGTCAAGATGCTATTCATTGAGTACAGTTCAGCCTTCAACACCATTATAATGAATAAGCTCATACCCAGACTTATGGACCTTAACCTTGGGGCCTCCATCTGCAAACATCAGATAGTTAGAATTGGTCATAATGATTCCACCACCCTGACCCTCAATGTTGATGTCCCTCATGGTTGTGTGATAATGCCCTTATATTCCCTGTACACCCATGACTGTTTGGCCAAGTCCAAACCCAACTCTTTAAGTTTGAGGATGGTACCACTAATGCCAGCTGGATGAACTACGATGACAAGAAGTACAGCAAAGATAGCAAGAACTTTCTGTCATGGTATCAAGACAACAATCCAGCGCTTAGCAGCAGCAAAATTGAAAGAGTTGGTTATCAACCTAAGGAGGTGTGTGTGGTGGGGGTGAACATAATTCTGTCTTCATCAACAGAGCTGCTCTCAAATTGGTCAACAACACCAAAGGCATCCATATTGCCAGCAACCTGACATGGTCTCTTTACACTGATGCTGTGATCAAGAAAGCACATCAGCATATTTTACTTTCTTTGATGCCTCTGAAGATTCATCATGCCCGCTGGGATTCTGTCACGCTTCTGCAGGTGCACTAGAGAAAGTATTCTGATGGGATGCATCCCAGCTTGCTATGGCAACCTCCTTGTACTTGACCATCTGAACTTGCAAGGATTGGTGAACACAGCCCAGCGCATCACAGGTTCATCATTTTCTACCATCCAGCTCATCTTCGCATTGCATTACACCAAAAAGGATGGAATATCACCAAGGGTGTCTGCCTCCCTGCCCGTTCCCTTTGCTCTCTTCTATCACCTGGGAGAAGATAGAGCGTTAAAGCTCAGACATTCAGAGTAACAACAGATTCTTCCCTAATGCTGTTAGACTCCTGAACCATTCACTTTCTTCACACCCCTTTTACCCAGAGGGGTTTAATGCGTACTCTAGCTCTTAACTCTAACTAATGGTTGTTCCATTATTGGATCTTAATCTTTTTTCCCACTACTCTGATTGCACTACAATCGAGCACCATTCTACCACTTTGCACTCATCACTGTATTGTTGTATTTATCATTACTGTATTTATGCTGTTACTGTGAACTTCGTGTGAATAAGGGATTTCATTGAACCCTGGTGTTTAGGATAATAAATTGACCTGAATCTGACTTGGATGTGAATGTAGGAGGTTTATCATATCATATCATATATCTACAGCCGGAAACAGGCCTTTTCGGCCCTCCAAGTCCGTGCCGCCCAGTGATCCCCGTACATTAACACTATCCTACACCCACTAGGGACAATTTTTACATTTACCCAGCCAATTAACCTACATACCTGTACGTCTTTGGAGTGTGGGAGGAAACCGAAGATCTCGGAGAAAACCCACGCAGGTCACGGGGAGAACGTACAAACTCCTTACAGTGCAGCACCCGTAGTCAGGATCGAACCTGAGTCTCCGGCGCTGCATTCGCTGTAAAGCAGCAACTCTACCGCTGCGCTACCGTTTGCAGATGACATGATAATTGGTGATGGTGTGCATTGTAAAGTTTTCAAAAGCTACAACAAGCACGGTGGCGCAGCGGTAGAGTTGCTGCCTTACAGCAAATGCAGCGCCGGAGACTCAGGTTCGATCCTGACTACGGGCGCCGTCTGTATGGAGTTTGTACGTTCTCCCCGTGACCTGCGTGGGTTTTCTCCGAGATCTTCGGTTTCCTCCCACACTCCAAAGACGTGCAGGTTTGTAGGTTAATTGACTCGGTAAATGTAAAAATTGTCCCTGGTGTGTGTAGGATCGTGTTAATGTGCGGGGATCACTGGGCAGCGCGGACTTGGTTGGCCGAAAGGGCCTGTTTCCGTGCTGTGGAATCTAAATCTAAAAAAAAAAAAAAACAGTTGTAAAGTTGGGCAGAACATTGGCAGATGTCGGGCACTAAGAAATGTTAATGAACAAAGACTGATGAGTCCAAATCCATAGCTCCATGAAAGTGGCAATGCAGGTAGATTGGGTAGTTAAGAAGTCATATGGCATGCATGCCTTCAATAAATCAGGGCATGGAATATAATATGATATTCTAGAATATAAACATTGGTACATTCGGCTGCAAATTTACAAAACACCAGTTTGGTCGCCCTTGAAGTATTGTGTGCACATGATGGGAAGAATGTGATTCTGCTGGAGCTAGAGAAAATTCACCAAGATGTTGCCTGGATTGGAAAACATTAGTTTTGGGAAGAGAATGAACAGGCTGGGTTTGATCTCCCTGGAGCAAAAGAGGTTAAGAGGTGACCTGATAGAAGTATTGGAGTCTGAGATGCATTGATACAGTAGGTAGCTAACATCTTTTTTCCATATTAGAACATATCCCCAAAACAAGGGGAAATAGGTTTAAGCTGCAAGGAAAGGGCTTTCAAGGGGATCTGTGGGATGTTTTGTTGTGCAGAGAGTGGTTGATGACTGGAAGGTGCTGCCAGAGGAGGTTGTGGAATCACAAACAATCACACTATTTAAGAACCATTTAGGTCAATACCTAAATATGTAAGGCATAAAAGGACACTAAGGCCTGGAGTAACTCAGTGGGTCAGGCAGCATCTCTGGAGAGCATGGATTGGTGACGTTTCAGGCAGGGACCTTTCTTCAGGCTACAAAAACTTTGTGTCCTTTTTTATAAACCAGCAGTTTCTTAGTTCTACAAGGCATAGAAGAATATGTAGGCAAATTGAATTTTATAAATGATCAAAATAGTCAGCATGGATGAGGTGGGTTGAAGAATCTGTTTATGTCCTGATGACTATCACATGCAATAATGAATGTCTGGAACTATATTCTGAGCAATAACTGTTCTCTTGAATCCAAATATCAAGCATAGACAGAGGTTCTTTGTTCTCTCACACTGGTATTGGCTCTTTATAGATCTAGCCAATTACTCTTACAATCTCGCTCTTTCTTTGTAGTCCAAAGTTTCCCCTTCAAATATTTATCCATCTCCTTTAAAGGTTAATATAAAAAATGTTTCAACACGCTTTCAGACACTGCAATTGAGGTCATAAGAAAATGACGTGTGTAAATAAATGTTCATCTCCCATTGGACCTTTTGCCATTTGTTTTAACTCTCTGAACACTGGCTACTAACCTTCCTGCTAATGGAAGGAATGCCTCCTTACTTGATCAAAACCTCTCAACATCTTGAAATAGCTCTTAACATTTTCCCTTAAATCTGCTTTAATTTTCTTTCATGAAGTTATGGCAGGTGGCTGCAAACATTCTTAGGATCCCAGAAAGGTGCACAAACATTTGGCAGCACCTTCCAGTCATCAACCACTCTCTGCAAAACAAAACATCCGGCAGATCCCCTTTAAAGCCCCTTCCTCTCAGCTTAAACCTATTCCCCTTGTTTTTGGTACCTCCACTATGGAAAAAAGATGTTAGCTGCCTACTGTATCAATGCCTCTCAGACTCCAATACCTCTTAATCTCCAGAGCCTTCTGTTAGATTATGGTACCCCCCAATGGCACCATTGAACCATATTGGACCTTGGGGTTTGTCACATAGGCTGCTTGAGATTAAATGTAAACCTTAAGGTCTTGAATGCTACGAATCTGGCCTCATGCACAGTGAGTTGGAAAGCCATTCATTCACTCAAGATATCATCATGAATGGAGCAAGGGAAAACACTATGTATTTTGGTCATGGGCCATGGAGGTTGCATGAAAGAAGGTCCCAGGGAAGAAGACAGAGAAATAGGGGGGGGGGGGGGGGGGAAAGAAAGACAGATGAATCAATAAGGGAATGGAACCTGTAGCACTGTCAAGGTTAATGCTGGTCATAAATGGCCGTTGGGTAAGATACGACAAGAAACATCAAATGAAGCATTAAGGTTGGGCTAGCAATCAAAGTGGTGAGACTGTTTGGAAAGTGATCAGGTGACAGTGCAAGAGTTGGGCTGAGCATTCACAAGGGAAAAGTTGTAACTTACAGAATGTACCTGGGGTGTGCTCCATGAGCAAATCAATTGCAAAGCACACATGAAAATGTGACACGTGATAAATTACCAGGTCATTCGGTATGTTGTTAGGAAATCTGCAAAGACATAGTGGGCACTTCCTAAGCCACTTGATCACTGATCAAAAAACAAACAGCCCCCTCTTACACCAATAGGTAAATATTCGAACATGTAACAATTAGGAACTGCAATGCTGTCCTGTACCAAAGACACAAAATGCTGGAGTAACTCAGCTTGACCCGCTGAGTTACTCCAGCATTTTGTGCCTTTCTTAAGTAAATTACTGACTGACGGACACCTTGAGATGTTGAAGCCGCTCCTGTCAGAAATGATCAAAACAAAGCGCTGGAGGAATTCAGCAGATCAAGCAGCATCTATGTTGAGAATGGACAGGCAATGTATTGGGTCGGGACCATTCTTCAAAATGCATTGGCAGCAAGTAGCTAGTTGTCTGTCTGCAGCCAGTGAGTAAAGCACACTGCCAAGAGGCGGTTTCAAACAGTGCCACGCTGCCCTTTGAAGGAAGCAGGAGGACGATTACTGGAAGTTGAACATATTTCATGTTTTCTTATTCTTATATATTCAAACAGTACAGGGAAAGATGCAACTCAAAATGTTGCATTGGTTTCTGTTCATTCGCCATGCTTATGTGAATCAAAACTATTTGTTAGTTCAAAGCCTAGTTTGCCTAGTTGTTCGGAAAGAAAATTCAAATAGCATCAGCCAATACATTTCAGTTTATAAAGTAAAGAGAAATAAGTCTGTGCAGCAATCTCTGCAACGCACTTATCATTTATCCAGATATTGGACAACAAATGGTGTGCTACAAATCATGGCAAACTTGAAATCTGCTTACATCAGCAACCGCTGGCAGTGAACCCTGTAAAATATTTAAGGTACTGGTGCAAAAATAAAGCACTCTCCCTTAAGACTATGAATTTTGAGTTTTACATTTTTCTTGCCAAAATTCACACTCACAGCTGTGGCATGTTGCTATAGTTGCAACAGCTTAAAATAAACAGTAAAGTTAAAAGACAGAAAACAGAAAGTGCTACATAAATATAGTTGTTTTATCTCAAGCTACATCATTGCCTAAAGCTTCACTTTATTTCGATCCAAGATCAAGCATTTTGTGCAACATATGTAAGTTTTAAGAAGAGGAAATAGAGAGCAAGGCCTCTGTTGTTTGTCATTGACAAACACCAGAATGTATAATGTATCTTTCTTCTTCTCTGAATCACTGGTGTTTGTTGGTTTCTCAATTACAAAATTACTTTGCTCTGCTCCGTGTTTAAAATTGCCAAATGTCTCCTTATAGAAGTAGCTTTTGATAGAGTCCATGTAATAACAACAGCAACAGTCCTTGACTCCCTGGGAACAAAGACAACACTCAATGTAATGCCTAATGACACAGATCATGACACTGATCGTTATGTACTGCAGTCATCAGTACCTCAGGCATTTTGTAATGTATTGCTTCAACTAACAAAAACAGCTGCATTTTCTACACTGATGTAAACTGCAAGATTAAATGTTCCCCAGAAACATTTAAAAAAAATTTTTTAAACTGAAGTGGAAATAAACCACAATCAGCTGAAAACGGAAAATACTCCATGACAAAATTGTAGGCAGGAAGCTACCAACTGAGAATTTCAGGGGAACAGATTCTATCATACAAGATATACTGTATGAGTCATGGAGTCATAGAGTCATAGAGTGATACAGTATGGGAATGGGCCCATCGGCCCAATTTGCCCACACCAGCTAACATGTCCCATCTACCTGAGTTCCACCTGCCAGCAATTGGTCCATATCCCTCCAAACGAGTTTGAAACAAGATCCAAATGAATCCCTTCAAATGAGCTTGAATAAAATTCCACAATTTCTTTGTGAATGGTATCCATGCAAAGTGCATGGTCCCATTTGTTCCTCAGTGTTGTGGATTACACAAGATCAACTTTATGAGTTAACCTACAAATCAACTGGACACAAAGTGCTGGAATAACTCAGTAGATCAGGCAGCATCTCTAGAGAGCAGGGATAGGTGAAGTTTCAAGTCTGAAGGGGGGTTTCGACCTGAAACATCACCTATCCATGTTCTCCAGAGACGCTGCCTGGCGTGCTAATTTATTCAAGCACTTTGTGTCCTTTTGTGTATCAATTAGCATTTGCAGTTCTTTATTTTTATGTTATGCCTATAGATCTTTCCTATCCTGATACATGTCTAAATGTTTTTCAAATATTGTTACTGTACCTGCCTCACTACTTCCTCTAGCAGCTTGTTCCATATACCCACCACGTGTGGAAAAAGTTGCCCCTAGATTCCTATTAAATCTTTTCCCTCTCACCTTAATCCTATGTCCTCTTGATTCCTCTACCCTGGGAAAAAAGGACTGCATTTACATAATCTATTCCTCTCATGATTTTACACATCTCTACAAGATCACCTCTCAGCCTCCTACGCTCCAAGGAATAAAGTTCTGGCCTGTCCAAAATCTCCCCCTAGCTCAGGCCCTGGCCCTAGAGACCTGGCAACGTCCTTGTAAATCTTCTGTACACTCTTTCCAGCTTAATAGCACTTTTTCTGTTGCAGGGTGACCAAAACTGAACACAAAACTCCAAGTGTAACCATCTTGCACAACTGATGAAGCCCAGTATGCTAAAAAGTCTTCTGCAGCACACTGTCGACCTGTGATGCCACCTTCGGGGAACTTTGTACTTGTACGCCTAGATCCCTCTGCTCTACATCACTTTCTGGGGCCCTACCACTTACTGTGAAGGTCCATCTCTGGTTTGCAACACCTTCCGCATAACTGAATAAAACTTTAGCCATTCCTTAACCCACATGCTCAGCTGATCAAGATCCTGCTGTAATTCTTGATTACTTTTGTGACTTTCCACAGTATGTTAGTGTCATCTGCAAACTTACTAATCATGCAGTGTACATTCTCATCCAAATCCCTAACGACATAAGTAGTCACTGGCTCCGTCCGATAAGCAACCTTCCACCATTACCTTCTGCTTCTTACATGAAGCCAATTCTATATCCAGTTAGCTAGCACATGCTTTCCACAGGTGTGTGCCTTCAGTGACACACAAGGATCTTCTACAAACCCATCCAGAGGAACGTGGAGGTGGTTTGATTGGGCTTATTATGGTCCAAGATCTTCCATAGGAATGGCTTGCAGTTCTGACACATTTCATTTTCCTAATGTGGGTTTAATTATTTCTGGCCAGGATGAGGGTATTGCTGTCAAGACTGGCATTCAGTGCTCAGTGCTGATGCTTCCTACCAAATCATTTCAGTTGGTGGAGTCAACTTCAACAACCCTTATGTTACGGCTATGCTGAGCTATACAGCAATACAGCTGGCCCAAAGACCAGATCAGATAAAATGACACTTTCCTTCCCATGTGTTAGTTAATCAGATAGGCTTTTGCAACTGGCTCGTACATTTAGGTCATGTTCTTATTACAGATTTATTTAATTAATTGAATTTAAACTGCCCAATTGCCACAGGCAATTCAAGTTCATTCCTCAGGGCCACTAATTCAAATGTCTGGATCGTTAGTTCAATAATACAGCCACCACTTCACTGTAATCAGTACAGGTAAAAAATAGTATGAAAAAGAGCACAAAATGTATTGATCCCTCATGTAAATGGTTTTAAAGCATTCACGTTATCAAGAGCTTCCCTCCCTGAAGTTGGAATGTTTCTTCCCCATTGGGACGAAAGATTGAATATTTGATGCTTTGCCACTCATGGCCAATCTTTCATACCTTTGCATTTATCATGAATTTAAAAAAAAATCATACAAGAAAAATTAGGGTCTTTCTTGATGGCACGCAGTCAAAACCAATGGCTGCCTGGACACTGCAATGAGTGTGATGACAGACGTTTGATATTTACATCCATGTTATGGGGTTATTGCAAGCAATGATGTGAACATGCAATCATTCATGGATAAAGGCCGAGGGTTTAAAAGGGACTGTTGTACTTTTTTAGAAACATTGTTAAAGTATGTGAAACAGTGCTAAATTAAGGCTGCACAGCTGCACTATCTTCCTAGGTATGGTTGATTCCTTTTATCTTTGTAGACCTGGTAAAGTAAAAAGGCCTTTTGCTGTTTTATGCGACCATGTACCAAATGCTGCAAATAATACTGTGTTTCTTTGTCCATTGTAATGGACATTTACATGAACTCCGTCAATTAACTTTAGACTTTCTCTTCAGAGTAATTATGCGATAGATTTGATGAATCAACTGCTAAAAGGGAAAGTTTCTGATTTAATTCATCGTGACATGTTAATACAAACATACATTCTGGAACACACTAGATGACGAACACAAATGATTTAGTTTAGTTTCTCTTTGTCATGTGTACTAAGGTACAGTGAAAAGCTTTCGTTTGCGTGCTATCCAGTCAAAGAAGAAGACCAGACATGAATACAATCGAGCCGTCCACAGTGCACAGATAAAGGGTTCAACATTTAGTGCATGGGGAAATCAGGAAAAACAATAACACAAATATGAAAGAAAAGTGAATTCCGCAACTTGATGGAACCTGCTGTTGTATCAAGAAAGAAATGGGAGCAAGAATATCGGAAATAACTCTTTGAGCTATTCTACCATTCAACAAGATCATCACTGATCAGCTCAGGTTCTCCTTTTGCCTACAAATGAAAATCAAAACACAACTGCGCGTGGTGAAAATCTGAAACTAAATCAGAAATTGCCAGAAACACTCAGCAGGTCACACAGCATCATGGAAAGAGAAACAGAGTGGACATTCAGGATGAACGCCCTTCAGCTTTTTTCAGGCCAAATGCCCTTTAAGGGCAGCATGGTGGCGCAGTGGTAGAGTTGCTGCCTTGCACCTCTAGAGACCCAGGTTTGATCCTGACTACTGATGCTGTCTCCATGGAGTTTGGACATTCTCCCCGTGGTCATAGAGTCTGAGTGATAAAGATGGAAACAGGCCCTTCAGCCCAATTTACCCACAACGGCCGACAATATCCCAGCTACACTAGTCCCACTTGCCTGCTCTTGATCAATATATCCTTACAAACCTGTCCCATCCATGTACCTACCTAATTGTTTCTTAAATGATGGGATAGTCCCAGCCTCAACTACAACCTCTGGCAGCTTGTTCCATATGCACACCACCCTTTGTGTGAAAAAGTTACCCCTCGGATTCCTATTAAATCTTTTCCCCTTCACCTTGAACCTATGTCCTCTGGTCCTTGATTCCCCTAATCTGGGCAACTGTGCATCTACCCGATCTATTCCTCTCATGATTTTGTATATCTATATAAGATCACCCCTCACCCTCCTGTGCTTCATGGAATAGAGTTAGTGAAGGAGAGATATCGGAGGTCCTTCCTTCCCACTGCTGTGAGACTGCACAACCAGCACTGCTCCCAGCAGACCAGTCAACAGACCAGTCAACAGTAACAGTTTAAAAAAAACACAGTAAATTATGACAATTATCCTTATCTTTATTTTTATTTATAATGAATGACCCTTGCTGCTGTAACACTGCAAATTTCCCCGGTGTGGGACAAATAAAGGAATATATTATTATTATTATTATTAGAGACCCAGCCTACTCAACCTCTCCCTATAGCTCACACCCTCTAGTCCTGGCAACATCCTCGTAAATCTTTTCTGAACACTTTCAAGCTTGACAATTTCTTTCCTATAACATGGTGCCCAGAACTGAACACAATATTCTATTTGCGGTCTCACCAGCGTCTTATACAACTGCAACATGACCTCCCAACTTCTATACTCAATACTCTAACTGATGAAGGCCAAAGTGCCAAAAGCCTTTTTGACCACCTTATCTACCTGCAACTCGACCTTCAAGGAACCATGCACCTGTACTCCTAGATCCCTCTGCTCTACACCATTACCCAGAGGCCTACCATTTACTGTATAGGTCCAGCCCTTGTTAGACGTCCCAAAATGCAACACCTCACACTTTTCTGTATTAAATTCCATCAACCATTCCTCCACCCACCTGGCCATTCGATCCAGATCCTGCTGCAATTTTTTACAACCATCTTCACTATCTGCAAAATGACTAACTTTTGTGTCATCAGCAAACTTGCTAATCTTGCCCTATATGTTCTCATCCAAATCATTGATGTAGATGACAAACAGTAATGGGCCCAGCAACGAACCCTGAGGCACACTACTAGTCATAGGCCTCCAGTCTGAAAAGCAACCTTCCACCAACACCCTCTGCTTCCTTCCATGGAGCCAATTTGCTATGCATTCAGCTATCTGTCCTTGGATCCCATGTGATCTAACCTTCCAGAGCAGCCTACCATGCGGAACCTTGTCGAATGTCTTACTGAAGTCCATACACAACATCAAGAGCTCTGCCCTCATCAACCTTTTTGATCATGTCTTTAAAAAATCAATCAGATTTGTGAGATGTGACCTCCCACATACAAAACCATACTGACTATCCCTAATCAGCCCTTGCCCATTCAAATGCCTGTATAACCTATCCCTCAGAATACTCTCCTGTAAATTACCAACTACAGATGTCAAGCTCACTGGCTTATAGTTCCCAACATTTTCCCTGCAGCCCTTCTTGAAAAGAGGCACAACATTTGCTACCCTCCAGTTTTCCGGCACCTCTCCTGTATTTAAGGATGACTCGTAAATTTCAACCAGGGCTCCCGCAATTTCCTCTCCTGTTCCCTACAATGTCCTCGGATATATCAGATCAAGCCCTTGAAATTTGCCTACCTTGTTTTTGACTAACGTGCTCTGGCTTCCTCCCACACTCCAAAGACGTTGAGGTTTGTAAGTTCATTGGCTTTGGTAAAGATTGTAAATTATCCCCAGTCTGTAGGATAGTGCTAGTGTAAGGGGATTTCTGGTTGGTGCGGACATGGTGGGCCGAAGGGCCTGTTTCCATGTATCTCTAAACTAAACTAAACTAAGCTCTCCAACATTGGGATCCTCTTGATTGAGGATAACTATGTGTGTAGGAAGAATATTAAGGCAGAATATCATGTAAATTGTGTGTGGGAAGATTAAAAGGTGGTGTTCAGAGACTTGTACATAAGATATTACTATTTGCAGCAAGTAGTTAAAAGTACAAATGGAATATTGGACTTTATCATAGGAATGGATGCAATAAAGAGCAAGGAAATCTAGTTGCAACTTTGCACGTCATTGATCAGGTCACACCCAAGCACAGCATACCATTTTGGACTCCTTATTCGCAGGATAAACCTAGCTCTGAAGTCATATAGAGTCAGTCAGCCTAGCTTGCCCATGCCGACCAAGGTGCCCCATCTACTCTAGTCCCTCGTGCATATTTGGCCCAAATCCCTCTAAACCTTTCCTATCCATTTGTCTCACCAAATGTCTTTTTAATGTTTTTATTGTTTTTGCCTTAACTACCTCCTCTGGCACCTCATTCCACACACCCACCACCGTCACTGTGAAAAGGTTGCCCCTCAGATTCCTATTAATCTTTCCCATCTCACCTTAAACCTATATCCTCTGGTTCTTGATTCCCCTACTCTGAGTAAAAGACTGTGCATCTACCCTATCTATTCTCCCCCACGATATTATACACTTCCAGCCTGCCCAACCTTTCCCTATAGCTTCTATCTTAGGCCCTTAGACCTGGCAACATCCATGTAAATCTTTGTAAATTTTTTAAAAACGGACTTAAATTGTGTGAGAATATTTAAAAATCAATTAAGATGCTTTAACCATATCAGTTTGAATTGGACCACAGAATTGCACTAAGATTATATTTACTAGAGTAAAAATGCTGCATGGCTATTACTGTCCTTCATAGGGGAGGGGGTTTGAATATATCTTGGGATATATCCCAAGGGAATATATAATTTGGGAATGAATATTTGCATGAACTCCAACTGTAATAGAGTCAGTTTAAAAGTTCAGATGACCCAAATTAAAAACACAGTTCAAATAATGCGATTGAATTATTCATTGGAGCCCTAAAGCAGGTCATTGAGAAAAACACCTGTTGATACATGGGAATCAGACATTCACTTACTGCTAAACTGCACAATGTGATTATATATCTTCAATCTGTTGGAAAGAACTGTAGATGCTGGTTTAAATCGAAGATAGACACAAAATGCTGGAGTAACTCAGCGGGACAGGCAGCATCTCTGGAGAAAAGGAATGGGTGATGTTTCAGGTTGTGACCCTTCTTCAGACTGAAAAGTCACCCATTCCTTCTCTCCAGAGATGCTGCCTGTCCCACTGTGTTACTCCAGCATTTTGTGTCTATCTAGCGTATATATCCTCAATGATCACCATGTAACTCAGCATAAACAATAAAGAAATGCAATAGATGCGTGCTACTCACCTGTCTGATGCACTTCACTGCGAGACCATCAAAGTACTGTCCTCATAGCCGCTTAGCAAAGAAGCAGGGATTAGCCACGAGGCAAATGGATATTTTCAAGAGAGAGTTAGATTTAGCTCTTAGGGCTACGGGAATCAAGGGATATGGGGAAAACGCCGGAACGGGGTACTGATTTTGGATGATCAGCCATGATCATATTGAATGGCAGTGCTGGCTTGAAGGGCCGAAGGACCTATTCCTGCACCTATTTTCTATGTTACTATGTTTCTATTATTACTGGTCAGTCGATTATTAGACCAGTGAGACAATGCTAATTGTGCTTGGGCAATCAACAAGCAAACAAATATTGTCAAGGCACTTGAGACATGCTCACATCACCAAGAGCACAGTACCAGAATTATTTTGCCAAAAAAATCTAATATGGATCCAGAACCCCTCATATGAGAGAACTGGAAGCATAATTACATAAAACCTCCAGGCAATCAGTGATGCTTGCTAAAATCAGTCAATGGGAAACAATAATGGAGAAACAATTAATTGCCTTGCAAAAAAGATAATTAATCTGATTTTAAATTGCTCTGTGTCTGTTACTAAGTTACATGTCTTGAATACCAGATCATTCTGTCGTATGCAGTTTGCATAGATCAAAGATTATGGCTATTAACTGTATACAATTCACCCTGAGTAATGTGGCTAAAAATAGCTGACTTCAGAAAAAGATCATTTTCTTTTAAAGGCAGCAAAAATGTGTCAATTGTCACTAAAATTACTAATTATCGCACTTGGCATTTGTATGGAAAAATACAACCAAATGCTGATGCAGGGTATTAGACCATGCCTTTTGATGTAAAAGATTGCAATGTTTTTGACAAACAATTAAAAATGCTTTTAAACAAAAAGAAAATGCTAACTATCAACTTACCACAAACACAAGCAAACTTTTATCCAAAATGTAACCATTCTGGTATTTAATGAGTCTTACTATTTTAAGAAGCAGCTTCAGATGTTCCGATAATGCCATAAGCTGGATATAGGAAACATACAGATAGCTGAACTGAGAATAGAATGCTTTTTAACCATGAACTTTAAATATTGCACTGTGAACATGTTGTGGGCTGCAGAATGGGTGTAGTTAGCAAAGACAAAAATGTACCATGCACAATTTATAGACTAGAAATTAAACCATGCACATATCGTTGTTAAGAGACAGGTGGTGAAAAGTAATCTCTGGGGCTCTAATTGTACACCATAAGCTGAAAAGTAAAAGACAACAACAGGTTCAAGCATGTAATTGAATTACATGCGACTGGTCATGGGATATTATATACAATGGACAAATACTTCACATGCTTCTCACTTAATTTATTAATTATACTTCAGATCATTCACCTTTTCAAGTTTCAGTGGCAACAGCCTTCTATTTAATGTGAAGGAATCGGTACCATGGGTCACAAGGGTGAACAGAAAGCCTGGTTAAAATCAGCTGCATTCAAACATCTCAAGCCCAATAAAGCTATCAAGGCAAGAGTCTGTAAAATGCAGCAAGAAGTCAACTCCAAGGTTTGCAGATGCAAGTTGGTGAAGACAGGGGTGGGAAAGATGTCCTATAATTTCCAACACAGGCAAACAAGGTACTTATGGTCTATAAGGAGTTTTTTGGCAAGTGAAATGCACTTTACCTTTCTAGCCATTTTAAATGGTTTCACTTGGGTGCATACATACTTATGGCTTTGCCATAGAAAATATGTTAACTGACATTGCCTTTCTAATGTTATGACGCTCTCACCCACCTGAGAAATTCAAAATGTACAATATATGACTCATAGTTATTGAAACAGTGGCAGAAAGGTTCACAATACGAATCAACGAGTAAAACGTTGCTCTGACTTTAACTACGCAAAGCCCTCTCATGTCCTAAAGCACGGTGGGGTTAAATAAATTCTGTCAGATTTTTAGACCGCAAAGGTTCCTTGAGGAGTTTCAACAACAGTCCTCAGGGCAGGACCTACATAGGAAATGGTAGGCCTCTGGGGAGTGTTTTGGAGCAGAGAGATCTAGGAATGCAGGTGCATGATTAGGGTTGCCAACTGTCCCGTATTAGCCAGGACATCCTGTATTTTGGGCTAAATTTGTTTGTCCCATACGGGACCGCCCTTGTCCTGTATTAGGCTCGGGGGTCGCTGTATGTCCGGACAGTGTAGGCTAACGGAGTGTGTTCGGGTAGCGGGGCCGAGTGTGTTTGCCTAACGGAGGGTGCGTAGCAACCCACCCTCCGGCCCGGGCAGCTGCCATTGGTGTAGTGGGAGCACGTGGCCACTGGCTGGTCAAGGTAACGTGGGGCAGGAGGGTGGTGATGGCACCTTTTGACTCTTATTTGGGAGTTCGAAAGTTGGCAGCGCTATGCATGGTTCATGAAAAGGTCACGTCGCAGGTAGATAAGGTGGTCAAAAAGGCATTTTGGCCTTCATTAGTGAGCGTATTGAGTGTAGAAGTTGGGAGGTCATGTAAGAGTTGTATAAGACGTTGGTGAGACCGCATTTAGAATATTGTGTTCAGTTCTGGGCACCATTTTAATGGAAAGATATTGCCAAAGATATCGTCAAGCTTGAAAGGGTTCAGAAAAGATTTACGAGGATGTTGCCAGGAATAGAGGGTGTGAGGTATTGGGAGAGGTTGAGTAGGCTGGGTCTCTACTCCTTGGAGTACAGGAGGATGAGGTGTGATCTTCTTGAGGTGTACAAAATCAGGTAGATGCACAGAGTCTCTTGCCCAGTGTAGGGGAATTGAGGACCAGAGGACATTGGTTCAAGATGAAGGGACAAAGATTTAATAGGAATCCGAGGGGTGACTTTTTCACGCAAAGGGTGGTGGGTGTATGGAACAAGCTGCCAGAGGAGGTAGTTGAGGCTGGGACTGTCTCAATGTTTAAGAAGTAGCTGGACAGGTACATGGATAGGACAGGATTGGAGGGATATGGACCAGGCGCAGGCAGGTGGGACTAGTGTAGCTGGGACATGTTGGCTGGTGTGGGAAAGTTGGGCCGAAGGTCCTGTTTCCACACTGTATCACTCTATGACTCCATGACTCTAAAACATCATGTATGCAGCCAGAGTATAAATGGTTGATCTGTAACACATTCTTACTAAGTTGCAAGATGGGGATGAAACAAACTATAGAGCGGAGGTGCAGAACCTGGCGGACTGGTGCTCGGATAACAACCTGTCCCTAAATACCACCAAGACCAAGGAGCTGATCATCAACTTCCGTAGGTCACATAACGGGGAATATGCCCCGATCTCTATCAACGGGGACAGTGTGGAGAGAGTGTCCAGCTTCAAGTTTCTGGGCACTCACATTTCGGAGGACCTAACATGGTCCAATAACACTGCTGCGCTGGTCAAGAAGGCACAGCAAAGACTGTTCTACCTAAGAACACTGAAAAAGTCTGGTCTACCCCAACAGCTGCTGACGACATTCTACCGCTGCACCATAGAGAGCATCCTAACGCATGGCATCCCTGTGTGGTACCTCAGCTGCACGGAGGCAGAAAGGAAAGCTCTACAGCGGGTAGCCCATAGAGCTCAGAGGGCCATCGGAACACAGCTACCAGACTTGGAGGGCATCTACAACACACGATGCCTCAGAAAAGCCACCAGCATCCACAAAGACTCTTCACACCCCTGCAACAGTCTGTTCGAACTCCTTCCATCGGGCAGACGATACAAGGCCTTCTACACCCGCACCTCCAGACTCAGGAACAGCTTCATCCCCAGGGCCATAGCTGCTATGAACCGGTCCTGCTGAACCGGATGGTCACAACGCATAGATCAACTTGCACTTTACCCTGTCTAAAACTGTTACAATTGTTTCGTTTCGTTGGGTTGCTGTTGTCTAAATTACTTAAATTATTGCATCGTATGGGAGGCGCATTCCCAATCTCGTTGTACCCCTGGGTACAATGACAATAAAGATATATTGTATTGTATTGTATTGTATTGTATGGGTTAGTGTTCTGTGTAATTGGCTGAACCTCTGGCCAATTCCGACCAGGCCCGTTCTAGAAAGACTTGGTTCTGGTTTTAAACCTGGGTATAAATCTGGAACTCAATAACATCTCTTGGTTACAGATGGTGGTGGTTCTTCCACATACTGTTATTCAGCTGTATATTTACACATCCATTTATGTTTTGGAGATGTAGCCTGCCTGCCTGCAGTAATCAGACACACCATTACCTCTTAAGAAAACAGCTGCTATTTTAACCATGGGTAGCTACTGATATTGAAAAGCAATAATTTCTATTGACATTTAGGCAAAAAATCTCTATTAAACAATGTAACAGAGCCTTTAGTATTTTCAGCTTGCGGTAACAAAAATAATTTTTTCCTATTGAAAATACCTTTAAACTTGAAAATCCTGTGGCAAAAATAACTTTGTTATTGCGACTCTGAGGTTCTCTCAAGCCTAATCTACTATTCTTCATTGACAAAATTGTCTTCATAAACTATTTTCCATAGCACACAGTTTTTTACAAACACAAATATCATGCTGCAGCAGAACAATATGTACTGCATTCCAGGTAATAGCAAGCTAGTTTATGTTACCTTTCATTGTAATTTAATCCTGGCATCCAGATAACTTTCTGATAAATCTGTGCAGTACCCCCTTCAAGCACAATATTTCTTCTTGAAGGTATGGTGCTTGAAACTTACTGTTGTGCCGTTCATTGCCAATAAACTCAGCACATCATTGTCACCCACTGAGTCAGCCACAGATTTGTGTCACAAAGAAGCCCAATCACACTACTTGAAACCAAATATAGATTATACTGAAACATCATTTTATACATTTGAATAACCAGCAAGTTATCATTGGATACGTTTAAACATTGCAAATTAACATTAATATTGTTCCAAGTGAATTTCTAACTGACATTCTTTGCTATCTTGTTTTCACCACATAATCCTACTGGATATTTGCCAATCTTGCAACAAGCAGGAAGGGAGCACATGAGAACCTCATTAGCAAAGTGACTACAGCAATGCAATCCGAAATGATTATATAATCTTCCTGGCATTCTATCGATAAAGGTTTCACTTAAAAGGCAATGTTAATCTCTTAGATGTCCACAGTCTTCATTATCGGGCTACATTAAAAAGGGTTTATAGAGTATTACACTACAGCCACTGTAACCAAATCAAGATTTATTTAATTGATAAACTGAAAATGAAATCATAAATGACATGAAAATATTTGCTAATTATGTTTATTAAAAAATCTATTCTCTTTTATAGTTTGCATCCAAAATGAAATTTAATTCGATCCATAAAGGTTGAACTAGTTGCTGTCATTGCATTAAATGGATAAAATATGTCCTGCAACACAATCAGTGTCTCCATTAATGAAGCTAACTGGGATCAAGATGAGCACCATAATATTAGCCTTCCAACACACCTAACTTAGAAACATAGGTGCAGGAGTAGGCCTTTCGGCCCTTTGAGCCAGCACTGCCATTCAATATGATCATAGTTGATCATCCAAAATCAGTACCCCGTCCTGCATTTTTCCCATGTCCCTTGATTCTGATAACTGAAAAACATTCTATATCTTATGCATTCCCACCCACCCATTCCCATTCCCTGCAATTCCCTATCATTTTCTCCCTCTTCCAAAGGGTACAGCCGGATGCTGGGCGTTATCTCAGGACTATTGACAGCCCTCCAACATTTCAACTCCAGAGATCCGAAATACAGAATTGAAATTATATTGGGATGTAATCATTGTAAACTTGGGAGGAAAAAAAGTATTAATGTCCACCACCAACAACTCCGCACCACAGAGTTACAGTTATACAAATTATTAGACAGATTTGAAAATGTAAAAGATACATGGAGGTGAAACAGCAGTGGTAATTTCCCAATTTTCACTGCTGGCAACAAACTGTGCTGGAAGTTCCAGCAGGATCTCCAAGCATTTTTTCCAACTAAATGATTAGCAACTGATTAACAGCACATGTTGAATTTCCAACATGTGTTACTAGTAAATCTGTCGCCATTTATCTGTCTCAACTTTTCTCACTTATCCTATTTCCATTCCTTCGCTTAACCCTTTCATTTCACTCAACTCCCTCCCCCCAGCCCATCTACCCCCATTTCCTCCTTATTTTATTAAGATAACTCTTTTCTTGCTTTCAAAATAATATATTTTTTAAGTTAATTAGAATGCAAAAATAAACTCTGCTTTGCTTTCTCCTTTCCGATGGCATTTTCATGCCAACCGTTCCAAGTTTCAGGAATTAATTTTCTTGGAAGTTCAATGAGCAATTATTTATGTATTCCATGCCTGAATTTTATCACAAACTTAGAACCTTTGTCATCTATTTCCAGAAATTTGTGCTCTATGTCCTCCGAAAATGATTTACATTTGTACAAATGTAGCAGGCTGTGAACAGTGATTTCAATTGGCATGCATCCTTCTTGCTGCCAATGTGCTCAGGGGCCCTGATTGTCTGTCTGTCCAGTTCCCCTTGCCCACATTCCCTTCATATAATGACCAAACATTTGTTTGTCCAATCCGGTGGCGGTACAGCGGCGCAGTAATAGAGACCCAGGTTCGACCCTGACAATGGGTACTGTCTGTATGATTTGTACATTCTTCCTGTGACCAGGTTTTTTTTTCTGTGTGCTCCAATTTCCTCCCACATTCCAAAGACATGCATGTTTATAAGTTAATTGGCTTCTGTTAATTGTTCCACATGTGTCAGATAGAACTAGTATAAGGTTGATCGTTGGTCAGCAAGGACTCAGTGGGTCAAAGGGCCTGTTTCTATGCTGTATCTCTAAATTAAACTAAATCCTTATCCCTTCAATTGCCTGTCAGACCCTTAAAATAACCACAATCTCTGTTCATCCATTTTTGCTGAATGCAACCTCCAATTCCCCTCCTCCTCCAGCAAAAACAG
Source organism: Rhinoraja longicauda (assembly GCF_053455715.1). NCBI lineage: Eukaryota > Metazoa > Chordata > Chondrichthyes > Rajiformes > Arhynchobatidae > Rhinoraja > Rhinoraja longicauda. The sequence goes on from NC_135954.1 coordinate 78,554,435, forward strand.
GTCAATCTTCTCCCTAAACAACCCTTCGTGGTGGTATATTTAACCCATCCTCTCTGTTTCTCCCAACTCTCCTCCCACCACTCACAGCTCTACACACTTCCTCCAGTTTAGTTTAGTTTGGTTTAGAGATGCAGCGCAGAAACAAGGCCTTTGGCCCACCGAGTCCGCACCAACCAGCAATCCCCGTACATAAACACCATCCTACACACACTAGATACAATCTACAATTATACCAAGCCAATTAACTTACAAACCTGTACGTCTTTGGAGTGTGGAAGGAAACCGAAGGTCACGGGGAGAACGTACAAACTCTGTGCAGCCAGCATCTGCAGTCGGGTCCGAACCCGCATCCCTAGCACTGAGACCGCTGTAAGGCAGCAACTCCAGCGCTGCACACACAATTCTTCTCAAACCCACTGTCCATCAAACCCCACAATCAGTGAGCCACCTCTTTACCTCCACAATGACAAGCAGACTAAAGACCTTTGTGAGTGCACAAAACCTGATCATCCATGATCACGTATGTGATAAAAAAAATTGCTGCTGAGGAGCCTTGCACGTATTTGGTGCAGATCCCCTTCTCACCAAACTAAAACGTACCTTGCCATTTGTAGCTCATTCTGTCTCGTGCCGACAACTCATGCGCATTAAGTTCTTCTACTTGCCAACAAAGCCAAGTTAACTGCTTGGTTTCATGCAAAGTTTTTTTAAATGTATTTTTTAGTAATTGCCTTAAAAAGACTCTTCTCTTGTCAAACAAGATTCAAAAGTGCTGGGAATACTCAGCACGTCATGCAGTTAGAATGGAGAAAGGAACGGTTGGTGTTGAATTTAGAAGTTGATCATGGAAGCAATTGGAGTTTAGTTTGGATTTATTTAGGTTAGAGACACAGCGTGAAAACAGGCCCTTCAGACCACCGGGTCCACACCGACCAGTAATCGCCACACATCACTATCCTATACACACTATTTACATTTATACCATGCCAATTAACCTACAAACCTTTACGTCTTTGAAGCGTGGGAGGAAACCTTTCAGAGAAAACCCACGTGGTCACGGGGAGAATGTACAATCTCTGTACAGACAGCTCCCGTAGTCAGGATCAAACCGGGTCTCCGGCGCTGCAAGTACTGTAAGGCAGCAACTCTAATGCTGTGCCACCGTGCCACCCATATGTCGGCTGAGAATAATTTTTGTCTTGATTCAGGGATTATTGCTTCTCCTAAAATTTGTAGAATTTTGCATAGGCGCGATTGGTGCTACCTCGCTAGTGCTTTAAATTGTTCTGCTGTTGGCAGTCCAGGACTCAAAACAATACAGTAAATCCAAGATCACTGCTGTCTGGGAGACAATGATTACAGTGCTAGGTTTGAGATCTTGATTTTCAGACACCTTTCCTCAGTTGACTTAGAGTGCAAATGACATTGGTGGTACCATTCATCCCTAGATTAACTCCAGCCTGGCTGGGAGTTTGCAGGTGATGAAGTGCATATATTGCAGTGAGGAAGAGTAAGATAGGCATTGATGGTGTTGACAAAAGTAGTCATGTGTAGATGCTCATCAGGAGCTTTTTAAATAAATATAGTGTGATGAAATGGAGATCATTTGAGCAGGGTAAATGTTAGGGGAAAATATACAATTAATGGCGTGACTCTTAACAGGATTGATATGCAGAGGGATCTTAGGCTCCAAAGTCCATAACTCCCTGAAAGTGGCAACACAAGTAGATAGTATGGCAAAGAAGGCATACGGTATGCTTGGTTAAATTAGTCAGTGAGTATTGAGTATAAAAGTCAAGAAGTCATGATGCAGCTTAATAGGAATTTGGTTAGGCCACATTTGGAGTATTGCGTACAATTCTGGTCATCCCATTTGAGGAAGGATGTGGATGCTTTGGAAAATGTGCAGAGGAGGTAAGCAGAATGATGCTTGGATTAGGGGGTATTAGCTGCAGGGAGAGGTTGGACAAACTTGGATTGTTTTTGCTGGAATGCCAGAGGTTTTGGTGATACCTGATAGATAGTATATAAAATTACGACAGGAAAAATCAAATACTAAAAGGCCTAGCTTGAAGATGAGAGGTTGAAGGACATGTCCAAGGCAAGATTTTTTTTAAACACAGAAGGTGGTGAATGCTTGGAACATGCTGCCGGGGGTGATGATAACTTTTAGATAGGCATATGGATATGCAGGGAATGGAGGGATATGGGTTACGTGTGGAGGTAGATAAGTGATGATCATGTTCGGCACAGACATTGTGGGCCGAAGGGCCTGTTCTTGTGCTGCACTGCTCTATGATCTATGTACACACTATGTGTTGAGTTAATCATGCTAGAGACATTGATTTTTCATCTAATATTATAGGATCGCATAGTCTCGTTGTACCCCTGTACAATGACAATAAAGATATATTGTATTGTATTGTATCACACAGTCAATTCATTTTATATTCACTTCTGTTCGGTGGTGAAATACCGAAACAGTGACCTCACCTGACATGCCCCGAATAACAACAGCCAGGAATGACTCTTGAGATATTTTAATATCCCAATTTTTTAAACATTTTGTTGATATGTGGACATACTGCATTCTCACACGATATCCGGGCATTGTAGGAGTCTTATTTGGAACTGACTCTGGAAGTGTATCCTTATTTGGATAGCCTCAAAAATTGTATAAGCATGTGGAGAAAAGATTGCAAGCATCAGTCAATTCTATAAGAGGATGCTCTTCTTGAAGCAATGCCTCCAGTACTGATGTTTTTTCAGCTGAGATTATTAAAAGTGACAAATCAGGAAGGTGTACAACTCACTTCAGGGCAGCTCTGATGAAAGTATGGGATGCACAAGGAAACCAATATGTATGAAAATAAAATAACTTAGCCACACTATCATCAATCTGCACTGTCTTTCTCTGTGAATCCATCTGTACAATATAGTGAGATATGTATTTATTTCCAGGAGAGCTGCACACCGACAGTTCTGTAGACTTGTACACACGTACACACTACCGCACGCACGCACGCACGCACGCACACACACACACACACACACACACACACACACACACACACAGACACACACACACACACACACACATTCTCTTATCTTCACTTTCCCTGTGGTACCTGGTGCATAGGTATCTCACTTACGCAACATTACTAAAATTAGCTATTCAGAGGGAGGGATGATAAAGGCGGGGAACTGAAGCTAACCTTTCCTCTTCGTGTCATAAAATAGCATGCTGCCCAATTTTACACATTGCACCAGAAATCATCCTTTATCCATATGTAACACATAAAACAAATCCCAATAATACATTATGTTATACAATGTTGCAATAGACTCTTGATGTTGAATTGATCATATTTATTTATTTTTTAATCTGAATTTCTCTGCTGTTCTACTATTACCTTTTCACTGATTATAGAGTGCAGGGTTCAAGTGACCCAATTTAATAGTAAGTCGAGAAGAGAAAGGCACATTGTTCGTGCATTAAAAGTCTGAAAGCAAAACTGCTTACCTGAGGTGAGCACACCGTGCATTTGTTGTGGAGCCAACAGCTGGAGTGGTTGCTCTCGTTCAGAAATCCCATCTGAGGAGAAACACATTTCAGTCTCATAAATAGTCTGCAGCATCTTTCTTTTGTCCTTACTTGAGCCCATAAAGCTTTATCAGAATACCAATAGAGTCATTTCCTCTCTAATTCCTGAATCAGACGATTTGCATCACTACATCGTAAACTGCTCTCTCTCTCTCTCTCTCTCTCACACGCACATAGACACACACAAATGACTACAAAAACACACACACACAACCTTAAACTGTAAGCCAATTCCCCCTTTCACTATTATACTTCATGCAAGCCAAACACATATCCAGTTATAAAAAGCAACCAAACATTTCTGCAAAAAAATCTTTTTTTTACCTCTTTTTAGCCAATTTGGTTTGCCTTGTTGAGGAAGCCGAAAGCAGCTGGAAAGGTGCAGTAACAGCAGCTGACGGAAGGTATTTTTTCTCTTCTTTGCAAGCAATAGAGGATTTAAGTTAGTACAGAGCAGTCCCCTCACTGCTCTGCCCTGCTCATTTCCCTCCCAGTTGATAGAAGCAAGTAATGAAACGTTTTCTTATGAATCAACAACACAGTCCGAAAGTGACAAAAATAGAACAATGGCTGGTGTTAACCAAAAATAGGTCATGCATGGCAAGAGATTGAACTGTATTAATGCATTTGAAAAAATACCACTGCATGTGCAAACAGTGTACAGCTGTTCAATCCCTCAGCTGAAAGTGCTGTTCTCCAGTCCTACTGCAATGTCTGAAAATGTATTGACTTCTATTTTTGTTCATACACTTAGAATAGACGCTGTTTCACCAGATCCTGTTTACATTAGATCAAAATCATTCATATTTGTCCAAGTTAATTATAGTTAAACATTTTGAAGCTATTGCATAAGTGGTGCTATCATTATTAAAACAGCGCCATTTCTGAACTTGACATTTTAAGCAGGCTCCAAAGTTAAATTGGGAAATCAGTTCAGTGATCAGGTTCATGCTTAGGCTCATGCTAAGACAGTTTAATGCAGTCATTTTTGTGGATGCACTCAATGGGTGAAGTATTAGCTGATAAGTAAATCTCTACATCAGCTATGCACTTTATTATCTAAATGAAGTGCACGACTCGTAAGCAAAATAGTTTCAGAATAGTTCTTCTGGGACCTGCCAGTTTAATGATTAACATTGCCGGCTGATTTTCTTGCATCAGAACAGCCCATATTACATGTAGATAATCATTCATGTGTAAATCTCACAGGTTAAAAAGTTGTTAGTCATGACTTTCACTGCCGAAGATAAATGTGCTTACATTTTTAAAACTTATCTGAAGAATGCAAGACTTTTCAGAGACAATTCAAGTTCTTCTGAACTAGTTACTCCTACTAAATATAGCAGCCAAATTATGCAAAAATAGACCCACAAACAACTCTAAGATAATCTATGAAATGAGCTGGTTAAGGAATTAATGATAGCCCAAAAAACTCCTCGACCTCTTCTCCAAGCAGTGGGATTTTAAGCATTCTGAGAAACAGATAAGGCCTTGGCTTAATGCATTGTCTGAAAATCATCTCCTTCAGTCTCTTAACACCCTATCTCCACTGAAGTAGCAATATATTATTTTAATAAAATGTGATAATGCATTTGATCTATTAGGCCTTAAATATAGCTTAAAATTCCATGGTTTAATTTGTTGTGGTATTTTAAATACATAACTCAACGAGGCCCAATGGCATTTTCAGATGTTTGGTCTGGAAACAGTCAAAGAAGAAGCAACTCATGTGTTGCATCGGCCCCCGGGCATGTTGCACCTTTCAAAGATGGTACAGCACATTCATCAAGTTGTTTCCAAGCATCCCCTGCAATTTCACAGGATGAAGCATGAGCCAAAGCAAGGGTCCATTGCTAAACATATCTGGCTCCTCTGCAAAAATGGCAGGACGAGCTCTTTAGCTTTATATTGCAAAAAAACTACCTGCCTCCAATCGACACACCTCACTTACTCACACCCACCCCTCCAAAATCCTGGAAGCACTGGGACTATGCAGACACAAGAGAAATTGCAAAACACAGCCAAGCATCTAAGCACACAGCATTCACAGGGTATATTCAGAACATAAGCAGCCGTATATTGTACTATCATGCTTCAAAAGTATTAAAGCACTCTTTGGCGTCTTTCTAGCTTGAAGTTAAATTTTGCACTCTTGGCCATCATTCACGATAAAATCATTTGAGGAAAATTCTATTGCCCAGTATTGAGTGCTTCTCCAACCAAATCTCATTTGGATTTTAAATTGTTTTACAGTACATTACCCTCTCAGTACCTTGCTCTATTACAGATTCAGCTCTGCTTGAAAAACTGTTGGGAAGCATTAATCTCAATCTATTAATGGATTCAAGAGAACAAAAAAAAAAGTAAATAAACAAGTATGGTAAATGGAGCGATTAGATTAAAACAGTTCCTGGCCAACCTTTACAGTCTAACAAAGGTTAACTGGGCAGCTTCTGCCAGCTCCCAGGATGGCATCAGTCAAATCTGCACCCAGGGGACTAAGTGTGTGCTCTCCTGATTCAAGTCACTGTTTCTCCAAAAGCAGTTTAGGTCTTTGACATGAGAGTAACTTATACCATCCGCTCCGTTACAGATACCTAACATCAAAGATAAAACTTACGTAGAAATTAATATCTGGTGTATGATAATTTTTAAAAAAAGAATACTCACTTATCAGTCTCATAAATGGCAAGATAGTTACCTTCATTTAAACTAACAATTTTCATTTTGTTTTCTTATAATGGAGTGGACCTTCCACTTAAAATGCTCAGAGTATTGCACATAACTGGGTGGAATTTCAGAAATCCCAAGTGAAAGTGTAACTTCTGAACTTCTGTTCAGCTGATAACTTGCTCTGCCCAGCTAAACTCGAATACTTGCACTGCCCAGCTGAACTCCACATGGAGTTCAAAGGGGGAACATAAAAATCTGGTCACTTCCCAGCATTTTAGTTGGGAAAATTTCCCGCTGAGTGTGTGGAATGCTAGCTAACCAATGAGCATTAATAGGATGATATCTCTCCTGACAGAAGGTGATTCATTCAGCCAATTTTTTTTAATGTTCTAATGTTTTCAATGTTATAATTGCCTTTACTTAAAATAATCTTAACATTTTCAAAAGTGTTTTTAATTTCAATCATTGTGAGTGTTTGAATATCAGGACACTGACAGTGTTAATTGCTGGAGGAACTTAACTTATCAGGCAGCATTGCTGAAGGACATGAATAGGTCACATTGCTGGTCAGTCTAAAGACCCAAAATGTCATCTACCGTGTCCTTCAGAGTTAATAATAATAATAATACATTACATTTATATAGCACTTTTCATATACTCAAAGACGCTTTACAGGGTGCTGCTTGAATTGCTGAGGTACTCCAGAACTTTTTGTTTAACTCAAAATTCCAGCATCTGCAGTTCCATGCAAGAATCAAGAGTGTTTTATTGCCATATGACCTGGAACGGAACAATCAAATTCTTACTTGCAGCAGCACAACAGCTATGTAAACAAGGAACTGAAGATGCTGGTTTACACAAAAGTCACAAAGTGCTGGAGTAACTCAGTGGCTCAAGCAGCATCTCTGGAGGACATGGATAGATGAAGAAGTCTAAAGACGGGTCCTGATTCAAAATGTCTATGTTCTCCAGAGATGCTGCCTATCCTAACGAGTTACTCCGGCACTTTGTTCCTTTTATTTGCAGTTTTTCCACTGACAGTGCTCACAGTCTGTAAACACGGAGATGGAGTTTTGCCAGGTATCTAGGCCACTGTGGGAGCCTGAGTCACATCTAGAGAAGCTCCAAACGGCAAAGTCTCGCCTTTGAGCTGAGAGTTCACCTCCGAGTGGAAGAGTTCACCTGGGCCTCATTCCAGGAAAGAGTGAGGCTTCAGGTGAGGTATCAACTGAGCTCAGGTATCTGCCCATCAATATCTGTGCCAACTTAGAAAAAGGGCTATCTGTAAAATCTATGGACATTGTTTATTGTAAGCTTATTAATACAGGGTTATTCTAAACTCAACTGATCAGCAGTAGATTCTGTGGTAGTATTTCTTTCATTATTACTGTGCAATTTAGAAGTTGATTCTGTATTATTGCAATTATAAAACCTTCTCCTTGAGACATTATTTAGGAGGAATGGATTATAAAGGCATTGGCTTAAAGTGCTATTCATGGTTTGTAGAATTTATTTGGACACAAAATTGTAACGTGCACAATTTAACAGCAATTATGCAAACCACGGATTACATAAGTCTCTTGATTGGAAATAAATATTCCTTGGGTTAACTTTCATGGATTTTTATTTGGCATCCCTAATATGGAGGTTATTAATCTTACTACTTTGCTGAAAGATTCCGCTCAATCAAAGAAACTCATACACACGAGTAGTCAATGAGTGACTGATAGGGAACTGAATTACCCTGGAATCTTGTGCAATTTATAGTCAACTACTTGATTTCGCTTGTAATTAGTAACTTGCTATTTTCCCAACAGGATCCCCTTTGTTGCTCACAATTCGAATGAAGCAGCAGACTACTAAGGAAAATTTGATGTATTTAATTTTAAGAGAAAGAAGTGAAAATGCAAAATAGAAAAAGATTTAAATGCAAACAATGCATCTTGTCTGCTTCCAATAATCTGTGAAGTGCATTACGCAGTATGAATCACACGATAAGTTTTAAATTGACCTCACATCATAAATAAATAAATATCTGATCTTGGAATGGAACTTTGCCAACAGCAATCCAAATCGGGATTTTGGGAACGTAGCTCCTAATTATCTGCATATTAAAATAATATGTAATTTTGCATACATAAAAATTACTTTTGTTTAAAGGTTTATTCTTTCGTTGTTTATGCCTATCACAATGATGTGCTTTAAAAATAAGTGGATTTCATGATGTGATAGGATGAAAGCATAAAGAATGCATGGTCAAGAAGGCTACATGGTTGTTGTGCTACTTAAAGATTGATGTACTGTAAGCAGCAGGATACCACCGCTTCAGCATCTGTCACTAATGAAATAATGTCCATAACATTGTGCTTATATGTTTTGAGTTATCTTCAATTCAGTTGGACACCATACTATTACAAAACCCTTGTGACTCATTGAAAATGACGTCATTTGTACCATGGAGACGTATTTTAAGAGATTACAAACAATGAACATATCGTGACTTTATTTATATCCAAAAAGAAAAACGCAATTTAAATTCCATCTGCTCTCACATCTTTCTATCATTTGTCCGAGAGCCATGACCTCCAGCTCCAATAACAGCTTATTTCCATGAAACATCAGGCTCTTTAACCACCCTGCACAACCATATCTCAGCGATGAACAACTATGTACTGTTTGTAGGTTGCACTACGTACGTTGGCATGCATTGTTATGGTCCAATTACCTGGTATATTTAACACCTCTTCAGATCATTCACCTTGTTGTGGTGAAGGGGCTTGCGTGCCCCCATGATTCTGAGAGCGATGCCATCGGAAGTACTAGCTTCTGGTAGGGCCACACATGGCGGTAAGGTCGAGGATGAGGGTCCAGACTAAGAACGATCGAACCTACAAGACCTCAACAGCGGACCAGGTGGATTGTTACTTTGAACTCAACGGCTGTGAAGGCGGATGAGGGCTGCAACAGATCTATCAGCTCCAATCGTCTTGGTTCCCTTGCCATTGGAATTAGTTGATTGATTTGTGAAGGACCATGTGCTTCTTGGAGTGCAACATCAAGTATATGTTAAACAAACACACGCACAGGCGTCTTCGTTCAACGGAACATAGACCATCATCCTCGACCTTGAGGGATAGCCACGACGATGATGATATTTAACACTTATTTTGTACATCTAATTTATTGTACTATTGTTCATTGTATTTTTATTTGTTGTTTTGCTGTGTTGTTATTTTAATTTTAATGCACCTATAAAAAAGTTGCAGATAGGAAGTTCATTGTTATATTCCTGGTGCATATGACAATTAAACACTCTTGACTGTTATCTGCCTCGGCATTTTCGGCTGCACAGTGGCACAGTGGTAGAGTTGCTGCCTTACAGTGGCCTGGATCCGGGATCGATCCTAACTATGGGTGCTGTCTGTATGGAGAGTTTGTACGTTCTCCCATGACCGCACGGGTTTTCCCGGGTGCTCCTGTTTGCTCCCGCACTCCAAAGACGTACAGGTTTGTACGTTAATTGGCTGCAGTAAAAAATGTAAATTGTCCCTAAGGTGTAGGATAGTGCTAGTGTACGGGGATCACTGGTCAATGTGGACTTGGTGGGGCAAAGGGCCTGTTTCCACGCTGTGTCCCTAAACTAAGCAAAGATAAGACAGTCGGAGGGGGGTATATATCAACTTTATTTATGTTCTTCTCTAATTGACCATTAAGACGATAATACAAGAGTCAAGCCAATTATTTCATTATATTAATATCATACTTGCCAGCTTAAAGATCTCCGAGAAACTGACTGGACCTTCAAAAAAACACTAACACAATGTCAAAAATCTGACAGAGTGTATATCTTAAAACAAGATCCAAGTACAGCTGCACAGGCAAAAAGCGTGCTGAGGGTGATTGGAGACATATATTTAATTGTTTTACATACGATGGTTATTATTTCTGCATCTGATCCAAGTTAAAATCTAATCTGACAGACTCCATGACCACATTGATTAGAATATGGATTATGCTGCTGCTGATTGGGAGGCAAAGGAAAGAGAAGTTATTCTTGAAAAAAGTTATTTGGCTTTAGAATAATGTTTTAAAATATTTTACAATTCGATAACTTTATTATCATCTTTTGAAAATATATTGAAATTCAATTGTAATTACTTTTGTTTCTCTGAAAGGCAGACATTTAAAAAGTATTAAATAAAAAACAACTACAGATATTGAAAATCTGAAATAAAATGGAAAATGGGAAAACTCTCTCCCAGTACTGATGAATCAGAGAGCAGAAAGATGCAGAAATAATGACTCCACACCAACCATCAATCACCCATTGACTAATGATGTGTGGGCCGTGCGACCAGGAGGGAGGACCTGTAGAAGGAAGCCACCGAGACGGCCCCTGCTCATTCCCCCCCTGAGGACCGGAGAGGAGGATGGAAGGAGCCGGCGATGGCCGACACAGGAGCATGGGCTGGTAAGAGAGTGAGGCAGGGTCTCACCTTCCTCGCACTCAAAGTTGGCTGGGGAAGGCGCCCCAGGCACAAAGGCTGAAGGTGACCGGATGGGGAGAGGGAGGACAGTCTAATGTGTCCTCTGGACTGCGACAACCTGGACAGGGGCGGCGGCTGAAGGCCCTGCAGCAGCCTGGGACTCACTCAGGCGATGCTCCAGAAGAATGCATGCACGGACCAGACTGGAGTTTGGAAATCTAGCGACTCTCGCATGTGTGGGCTATTTCTGTGCACTTTGTACTAAGCAGGATTGTGCTTAGGTATGGCAATACTTCACTGAACTGTATGCAAAAAAATAAGAATTTCACCCTATGTTTTCATAGAAACATAGAAAATAGGTGCAGGAGTAGGCCATTCGGCCCTTCGAGCCTGCACCGCCATTCAATATGATCATGGCTGATCATCCAGCTCAGTAACCTGTACCTGCCTTCTCTCCATACCCCCTGATCCCTTTAGCCACAAGGGCCACATCTAACTCCCTCTTAAATATAGCCAATGAACTGGCCTCAACTACCTTCTGTGGCAGAGAATTCCACAGACTCACCACTCTCTGTGTGAAGAAATGTTTTCTCATCTCGGTCCTAAAAGACTTCCCCCTTATCCTTAAGTTGTGACCCTTGGTTCTGGACTCTCCCAACATCGGGAACAATCTTCCCGCATCATGTGTAATAATAAAGAACCGTTGAATGATTAATATACAAATTCAATTTTTTTAATCTCCCATACTCACATAGTGTCATAGAGCTTTAAGCAGAGGAGATAGGCCCTTCGGCCCAACTTGCCCACAACGGCCAACGTCCCATCTACACAAGACCCACCTGCCTGCATTTGACCCAAACCACTCTAAATCTGTCCTATCCATGGTGTTTCTTCAACTTTGCGATCGTACCAGCCTCAGCCTCAACCTCCTCCTCCGGCAGCTCGTTCCATTTGCCCTCCACCCTTCGTGTGAAAAAGTTACCTTGAGGTTCCTATTAAATCTTTCCCCTCCCCTCACCTTAAATCTTTGTCCTCTGGTTCTTGATTCCCCTACTCTGGACACAAAACACTGTGTGACTACTTGATCTACTCTCATCAAATCCCTCCTGATTCAACCAGCCTCAAAGACACGAGGGGCAATTTATAGTAGCCAGTCCACACATCTTTGGTGTGTGGGACGAATTCCACCCGGTCACGGGAAAAACATGCAAACTTCATACAGACAGCTTTCAAAGTCAAGACTAAAGCAGGGTCTGAGGCAGTAAATACGTTAGATGCACCACTGTGCCACCCAGGTCTTCAACCTGAAATGCAATGCCCGATTTCTTTCCAAGAGTGCTGTCCTACCTGCCGAGTGCATCAAATGTTATCTATTTATCACCATATGAAAATCATTCACAGTTTTATTTTCAGCTAGTCAAGATCAAGGCAAAGATGGAGAGCTGGGCTTTAATATGATCATGGCTGATCTACTCCTTTTCCATGTTAGTTCCCTTCACCATCAATTCTTTGATCTATCAAATATATATCCATCTCCACCTTAAATAGATGTAATGATCTGTCATCTGCTATCCTCTGCCCCAAGAGAAATATAGGAGATGGGGAAAGATCCAATAGCAATGTTTAAAATAGATTTGGACATGACAATAGACAATAGGTGCAGGAGGAGGCCATTCGGCCCTTCAAGCCAGCACCACCATTCAATGTGATCATGGCTGATCATTCTCAATCAGTACCCCGTTCCTGCCTTCTCCCCATACCCCCTGACTCCGCTATCCTTAAGAGCTCTAACCAGCTCTCTCTTGAATGCATTCAGAGAATTGGCCTCCACAGCCTTCTGAGGCAGAGAATTCCACAGGTTCACAACTCTCTGACTGAAAAAGTTTTTCCTCATCTCAGTTCTAAATGGCCTACCCCTTATTCTTAAACTGCGGCCCCTTGTTCTGGACTCCCCCAACATTGGGAACATGTTTCCTGCCTCTAACGTGTCCAACCCCTTAATAATCTTATACGTTTCGATAAGATCTCCTCTCATCCTTCTAAATTCCAGTGTATATAAGCCTAGTCGCTCCAGTCTTTTAACATATGATAGTCCCGCCATTTCGGGAATTAACCTAGTAAACCTAAGCTGCACGCCCTCAATAGCAAGAATATCCTTCCTCAAATTTGGAGACCAAAACTACACACAGTACTCCAGGTGTGGTCTCACTAGGGCCCTGTACAACTGCAGAAGGACCTCTTTGCTCCTATACTCAACTCCTCTTGTTATGAAGGCCAACATTCCATTGGCTTTCTTCACTGCCTGCTGTACCTGCATGCTTCTTTTCAGTGACTGATGCACTAGGACGCCCAATTCTCGTTGTACGTCCCTGTTCCTAACTTGACACCATTCAGATAATACTCTGCCTTCCTATTCTTACCACCAAAGTGGATAACCTCACACTTATCCACATTAAACTGCATCTGCCAAGCATCCGCCCACTCACACAACCTGTCCAAGTCACCCTGTAACCTCATAGCATCTTCCTCGCAGTTCACACTACCACCCAGCTTTGTATCATCTGCAAATTTGCTAATTACACATGAACAGGCATGGAATTGAGGAATAGGGAATATGTGCAGGCTGATGGGATCAGTTAGATTGATATCATGGTCAGTGAAGACTTGGTTGGCCGAAGGGCCTGTTCTATGCTGTACTGTTCAATGTTCTGTGAAAGACATTATATAAATAGGTGTTGTCATGGATGTTGTTGGAATTGATTGTCAGCAGTTGTGTGTCTCATCATAACAGCTGAGGCAGAGATTATATCAAATGGGAATCCATGGTCCATCTCCTACGCCCTGAAACTCCTGGATGCCTGCCATCATTCCAACAGAATTGACAAATATTTTTTTTCTGCATTTCCACAGTTCTTCTGCCAAAGCCTCAATGAACAAGTGGGAGTACTCCCATGAAACTTCACCCCCATTGAATCTTGCAATGTGGAATTATATTACCAAGCTAATTGTGCTTGTGCAAGAATGCCAAAAAAAAGTTTCACTTAATATCAGTCATGTGTATTTTCGCCATTATCTTCGATTGCGTGTGTCCTTGTTAAAAATAATATATACTTCTGTTTTACAAGATATTATAGAGTGCACTTTCACTCGTTTCTGTTTAAAATGTTCAAATGACGGTAACTCATTAGCCAAGGTTCGGTGGTAAGTACTCTTGACTCTTGAATGGTGGTGATAAATGCATACATGCGTATCGATACTATGGTTTATTGACACGAGCACACGTTTTGGAATCGTGGTCAAAGACAAATTTCTTCCATCAGATCATTAATAAAGGTAGTGAAAAACAAAAGGTCACAATGCTGACCCAACTACCAGCTTGCTCACAGAACCCACTCCAGTAATGGTGGTTTCAGTCCATATGATCGCACCTCTTACTTTACTCAATGCAAATGTTTCCAAACCACGATAAAAGTATTTATTTCATGAGGCACATCTCAGAGGCACATCTCATGAGGCACATCCACGATGACCATGGATTCCCATTTGATATAATCTCTGCCTCAGCTGTTATGGTGAGACACACAACTGCTGACAATCAATTCCAACAACATCCATGACAATCCTTATTTATGTAATGTCTTTCATAGAACATGGAACAGTACAGCACAAAACAGGTCCTTTGGCCAACCAAGTCTTCGCGGACCATGATATCAATCTAACTGATCCTATTTTCATGAGGCACATCACAGAGGTTTTTGCAAACCGGCAAAACAACATGTGGGACAGTTCAACCATTTTGCCAGTGCGCCACCAGGTAAGTTTGCCGACAGTCTCATATAAAGGGAATCATTATTCCATTTGGCCTGTATCTGTACACTGTGGATGGCTTGATTGCAATTATGTATAGTCTTTCCCCTGCTGGACAGCATGCAACAAAACAGCTTTTTGCTGCACCTTGGTACATGTGACAATAAAAAACGAACTAGCTAACTAAACTGTGATTTTGTAAGCTAATGCCTAATTTCTTCATAAAATTAAAGGACTGCAGATGCTGGTTCATACATAAAAGTATGTACAGTGCTGATGTAACTCAGGTCAGGCAGTATCTCTGGAGAACATGAAGAAGTGATGTTTTGGGTAGAGACCCTTTTCCTATTTTCATTGCATTTTGAAAACACCTAAACCAGATTTTAATAACATCAAAATCTGTAGTCTTTTTTTTGTTCTGGTTTATTTTCACCCACATGTTTAGACCGTAATGGTGTATCCTTATTGTTTTGATGTGTTTATGCTTTATTCTTAATTGTTAACTGTATGTTTGTGTTGTCATTTGTGAGCGGAGCACCAAGGCACATTCCTTGTATATGCATACTTGGCCAATAAACTTATTCATTCATTCATTCAATTCTACCATTAACCTTATGATGCATATTTTTCCAATGTTCTGTACAATTTTCCTGTTAGATATATTCCTTTTTGGATACTATCATTTTGTCAGATTTTTAATCTTCTTTTGAACATAATATTGATTTTAGGTATGATTCTGTTAGCTCCCCTCGTGAACAGAGACATCAGACATACAACACAGAAACAGGCCCTTCAGCCCACCTTGTCCATGCCAGCTGGCATACTGGGCTGGTCCCATTTCGGCCCATTTGGCCCTTTCCCACTCCATCTGTACATCTGTCCAAATGTCTTTTTCAAAGTCATAATTGAATCTGCTTCTATAGTTTCTCTGGCAGCTCTGTTATGGCTACAATTTCCCAGTCCCCCGAGCCAATCCACACCCTGAGCCCATCTGCCTTGAAGCTCCAACATTGAAATTAATATAATTTAAACCATAAATCTTTTTTTTCTGCTTGCCTGTCATGTTCTGTTTAATGGCAACAATTAACACCAACTTCTCATCTGTTCCCTTTTTGGTCTGGGATCCTCCCCTCCTGCTAATTTTAACTTAAACCTGCTCGAGTAGCACTAGTAATCTCCATCGCAGTGCATCAGTCCCCCTCCAGTTGAGGTGCAACCCATCCCTCTTGTGCAGGTCACCTCTGCCTCAGAAGGAATTCCCATCGTCCAAAATTCTGAACCCTTGCTCCCTGCACCAACACGTCAACCACGGATGTGACCGGCCTACCCTTCTATTCCTGTCCTCACTCGCATGTGGCACTGCAAGGGTGGTAATCCAGATATATCTAACATTTTTCCTAACTTCCAATATTCATTCCATAGGACTCATCTCTTTTCCTACTCATGTCATTGGTATCAATTCAAACAACGGCCTTTGGCTGCTTACCCTCAACCCCGATAATGTTCTGCAGCAGCACTAAGACATCCTGAACTCTGATACCAGGGAGACAATGCACCATCCTGGAGCAAAACACAAGTATTGGAGGAACTCAGCGTGTCAAGCAGCGTCTATGGAGGAAATAGACAGACAATGTTTCATATTGGGGCCCTTTTCAGACCGATTGGAGCATACGTCTCACTTGTCAGGCTTTGTTCCAGGTGGGGGACCTCTCTTTTTTGTCTTTCTCCCACTATTCCGATCAGTCGAACAAAGGGACTTGACCTGGAACATTGTCTATCAATTTCCTCCACAGGTGATGCCTTACCCATTGAGTTTCTTCATCATTTTGTGTTGTGCTCAAGATTCAAGCATCTGAAGTTTCTTGTGACACCATCGTGAAGCCCCATTTGCAGCCACTGAGTCTCATGTCTGTTCCTAACTCTAGAGTCTCCTACCACTGTAGTCCTGTCCGACTTCACCCTACCCCAATGTGCTTCAGACCTGGCTGCTATTGCTTTCCCTCATTCCTCCCAGCATTATCCAAAAGGGTAAACGTGTTTGAGGGAAATGGCCACATGAGATTCCTGCACCGTCTTCCTACTCACTTTCCTGGTTCTCACCCATCAACTTTATACCTGCACCTTAGGTGTGACCATCTTACTACAAATCCTCTCTTTGATGCTCTCATTCTCCCAGACAAACCTGAAGTCATCCAGCTGCAGCTCCAGTTCCCTCTCTCAGTCAGGAGCTGCATGAAGTATGAACAAATCTGGTGTAGTCCTCAGAGACACTGGAAGTTCCCACATCCTTCAGGAGGAACATACCAGTGCCCTACCT
This sequence comes from Rhinoraja longicauda, assembly GCF_053455715.1. Taxonomy (NCBI): domain Eukaryota; kingdom Metazoa; phylum Chordata; class Chondrichthyes; order Rajiformes; family Arhynchobatidae; genus Rhinoraja; species Rhinoraja longicauda. The sequence continues at coordinate 78,571,323 of NC_135954.1, forward strand.
AATGTCCCAACTGCACTTAGACAAAGGAGACAGACCTTACCACATCTTATCTTGCTGTCACCCTCTGCTCAGCCTCCTCATCAAATCCTCTGGAGTCAAAGCCTCAACACTTACCCTCAGAGCACTTCACATCAAAATATAGCCTTTCCAAAATGGCTGCTCACAATAGGATTATATGGAGCTGAGCCCATGAATTCTTTCCCGAATGTTTCTTCGCCTTGTTGTATTCCCAAGAGTCAGTGAAGTTGCATTTTTCCCCCCAAAGTTGCTCCATCTTTCAATGAATTAATAGCTCAGTATTCTGCCCCAATTTTACCTTCCTACACTAACTTCAGAGTTGCACACCTAAGAAATGGGCCCCTCAGCTCATTGCATCCATGTCTACCATTTTACTAAAGATACACACAAAGCGCCAAGTTACTCAGCAGGTCAGGCAACATCTTTGGAGAAAAAGGTTGGGTGACGTTTTGGGTCGGGACCCTTCTTCAAAGTTTACTTACCTACACAGATTCCATTTTCCTTCATTAGAACTGTATATTTCTAAAACTAGCCTATTCTAGTCCTCCAACAAATGTCTCTGAAATGTATCTGACTTCACCACCTCCTCTGACAGCAAGTTCCTAATATTGTTCCTAATGGAATGGGCTTCCGGTGGAAGTGGTGGAGGCAGGCTCGATTTTATTATTTAAGAGTAAATTGGATAGGTATATGGATAAGAGGGGATTAGAGGGTTATGGTCTGAGAGCAGGTAGATGAGACTAGGTCAGAGAGAGTGGTCGGCATGGACTGGTAGGGCCGGACAGGCCTGTTTCCGTGCTGTAGTTGTTATATGGTTATATGGTTATATGGTTATTGATTACACTTTGTGTAAAATAAATTTCCTCAGATCTTTAATACATCTCTCTCAAAGTAAACATGCCCTCTTTTCTTAATATACGTATCTTTAAAGAATCTATTTATTCACAAAATGCTGGAGTAACTCAGCAGGTCGGGCAGCATCTCGGGAGAGAAGGAATGGGTGACGTTTCGGGTCGAGACCCTTCTTCAGAAGGGTCTGAAGAAGGGTCTGAAGAAGGGTCTCGACCCGAAACGTCACCCATTCCTTCTCTCCCGAGATGCTGCCTGACCTGCTGAGTTACTCCAGCATTTTGTGAATAAATCGATTTGTACCAGCATCTGCAGTTATTTTCTTATACTCTTTAAAGAATCTACCCTGTCTATGCTCCTCAATGTTTTCTATATTCCACAGGCCACCTGACAGCCTCCTCTTAGTTAAAATAGTGTAAGAAAATAACTGCAGGTGCTGGTACAAATCGAAGGTATTTATTCACAAAATGCTGGAGTAACTCAGCAGGTCAGGCAGCATCTCAGGAGAGAAGGTATGGGTGACATTTTGGGTCGAGACCCTTCTTCAGACTGATGTCAGGGGGGCGGGACAAAGGAAGGATATAGGTGGAGACAGGAAGACAGTGGGAGATCTGGGAAGGGGGAGGGGAAGAGAGGGACAGAGGAACTATCTCAAGTTGGAGAAGTCAATGTTCATACCACTGGGCTGCAAGCTGCCCAAGTGAAATATGAGGTAATGGCGAGTCTGGAGGCTCATTCTTTGTTAAAGAAGTTTATTGCGACAGCAACATTCGATTACAAAGTATAACGAACGAGATTACAGACAACCATTAATTCTAACTGTTCACTTCGAAGAACTCTCCTAACTGACTGGTTTTTGGGCGCCAAAACCACACGTGACGCCGCTGTCCAATCAGTGGGCTCAACTCCCTGGACCAATCCCTACGGTCGCACCCACACGTGACCTTGCTGGCCAATCCAAGGGTTCGACTCCCAGGACCAATTTCTATGGTCACTACATGACCCCCCCCCCCAGAACCCGAGGTACGGAACCTAGCAGGGAGCCGGATTTCACGACCAGAACGAGTAAGGAGAGGGGCTGCCGGAACCACAGGAGCAGGGGGTCCCAGATCGGGTGGAACTGCAGGAGGACGGCCCCGCCGAGGCGGTTGGCCGACCAGGACAGGGCTGTCCGGATCCAAGTGCGCAGGTTTGAGCCTGGACACCGAGACGAGCTCACTCCTGCCGCCTACATCCAAGGTGAAGGTGACCGTCCCTTTACGCAACATGCGGAACGGGCCTTCATAGACCCTCTGCAATGGGGAACGATGGGCATCCCTACGCGGAAACACAAACTCACAGTCCTTCAAGGCAGGCGGTTCATACCATAGGAACCGGTGCCAGGGAACCCACGCGTGCCCGGAGTGATGCCAAAACCGACGGAACCGAAGGCTGCTGACCAGAGGACTCCGGCAGGAAATCCCCGGGCACTCGAAGTGGCGAGCCATATACCAGTTCTGTGGACGAAGCACCGAGATCCTGCTTAGGAGCAGTCCGGATGCCCAAAAGGACCCAGGTAAGTTGGTCTACCCAGTCCGGGCCTTCCATCCGCGCACTGAGGGCCGCCTTAAGTTGCCGGTGAAACCTCTCCACGAGCGCATTAGCCTGTGGATGGTACGCTGTGGTCTGCTGCAACCGGGAGCCGTACAGCTCCGCCAGCGTGGCCCAAAGGGCAGAGGTGAACTGGGATCCCCTGTCCGTGGTAATGACGGACGGAACACCGAAACGGGCCACCCAATGGAGGGCCAGGGCCCGGGCACAAGAGGCGGCGGAGGTATCGGACAACGGGAAAGCCTCCGGCCACCGGGTGAATCGGTCAACCACCGTGAGCAGATGAGTGTAGCCCCGGGAGGAAGGTAAAGGCCCAACTAAATCAACACGAATATGGAAAAAACGGACCGCAGGAACTGCGAACTCTTGCACCGGGGGTTGAACATGGCGGTGAACTTTAGCGGTCTGGCAGGGAATGCAGGAACGGGCTCAAGCGGCTACCTGCTTTCGCAGGCCATGCCACACAAACCAAGCGGCCACTAAGGCAGAGGTGGAGCGGATGGACAGGTGCGCCAGCCCGTGAATGGCATCAAACACCCGGCGCTGGAGGGAGGCCGGCACCACCGGCCTGGGGCGGGGAAGGGAAACATCACACCAGACTTTTGTACCCGCAGGCCCGCAGGCCACCTGGGCCAACTTCAACCCCGAAGTGGTGGACTGGTATGCTGAGGCGGTGTCTGCCAGGCGCTGTGCCTCTGCAAGCTCCTGGAGATCCACCTCGCAGCCCACCGCTGAAATGGGGGAAACGGCTGGCCGGGACAGGGCGTCAGCAACGGTATTAAGCTTACCCGCGAGATGACGGACATCGGTGGTAAACTCTGAGATGGCAGTCAGGTGCCGCTGCTGGCGGGCCGACCATGGGTCGGACAATTTGGAAAAAGCAAAAGTCAACGGTTTGTAGTCCGTAAAGGCCACAAATGGGCGGCCTTCTAGTAAATACCTAAAGTGATGGACAGCTAAATAGAGAGCCAGAAGCTCTCGGTCAAAGGCGCTATACTTCAGCTCAGCCGAACTCAGCTGTCGGCTGAAAAACGCCAAGGGCTGCCAAAGGCCACCCACCTGCTGTTCCAAAACCCCTCCCACCGCCACGTTCGACGCATCGACCGTCAGGGCCGTGGGGGCGGAGGCGCTCGGGTGGACGAGCATGGTGGCGTCTGCCAGAGCCGCTTTAGCTGCCTCAAAGGCCGTCTCAGCGGCCGCGGACCATTCTAACTCCACAGGTTTGCCCGCGAGACACTGGAAGAGCGGGCGCATGACCCGTGCCGCTGCCGGGACGAACCTATGGCAGAAATTCACCATGCCCACGAACTCCTGCAACTCCTTCACTGTGGTGGGCCGCGGTAATGCACGGATAGCCTCCACCTTCTCAGGCAAAGGGGTGGCGCCGGTGGGGGTGATTCGGTGTCCTAAGAAATCAAGAGAATGGAGGGCAAATTGACACTTGGAGGGGTGGATGATGAGCCCGTGGTCTTGGAGCCGCCGCAACACGGTCCGCAAATGGGCTAGGTGTTCCTGCTCCGAGCGGCTGGCGACCAGGATATCATCTAAATAAATGAAAACAAAAGGCAAATCTCGACCAACATGGTCCATGAGTTGCTGAACAGCCTGTGCCGTGTTCTTTAAACCGAAAGGCATACGCAACCATTCGAACAACCCGAACGGAGTGATCGTGGCAGTCTTTGGTATGTCCTCCGGGCGCACAGGGATCTGGTGGTAGCCCCGCACCAAATCGATTTTGGAGAAAACCACGGCACCTTCCAGCCCAGACGAGAAGTCTTGGAGGTGCGGTATGGGGTAGCGGTCGGCCGTGGTGACGGCATTGAGGCGTCGGTAATCGCCGCATGGTCTCCACCCCCCAGATGCTTTGGAGACCATATGCAACGGAGAGGCCCACGGGCTGTCGTACCGACGGACAATGCCCATTTGTTCCATCTTCCGGAATTCTGCCCGCGCCACCACCAGTTTGTCGGGCGGTAACCTCCTGGCCCGAGCGAAGACGGGGGGTCCCTCGGTGCGGATGTGGTGGACCACGCCGTGCCGGGCAGAAGGGGCGTCGAACCGCTGAACGAGCAGCTCCGGAAACTCCGCCAGGGCCGCAGCATATGGGTCGGGGGCCTGGACAGTCGGGCTGGGTTGGGTGGCGGCCGGTGGAGCGGCGGGCTCATCGCTGCTGGCGGAGGATCGAAGGCCGTTACCGCGGACATCGGGGACTAGTGAAAAGGCCCCGAGGAAATCTGCGCCCAGGATCGCCTGACCGACTTCCGCGATGATGAATGGCCATTTGTACGTGCGGGTGCTGAGAGCCAGGGACATTGTCCGCATACCGTACGTGCGGATGGGGCTGCCGTTAACTGCGATGAGGGTAGGCCCTTTCTTTCCCGATCGAGTTTCGAGGTCGGTCGGCGGCACGATGCTGACTATGGCTCCCATGTCAACCAAAAATTCCGTGTCCGTGAATCGATCTCGGATGTAGAGGCGTCGGTTCTGGCCAATCGTGACCGCCTCTATGTATGATCGGCCGAGGCATTTCCCGAGAAGGTGCAAGGTGAGCGGCAGTTGCGGGCTTCTCCACCCCATCGTAGATGGTAATGACACCAGCCGCGCTTGTGCGGATCCTTTTGGCGGGCTTTTGGAGAAATGGCGGGAGACGCGGCGCCATCTTGGTGCCGCTGCGGGCTGCCCGCTGATGCCGAGACCTTGTTGATCGAACTGTTTCTTTTTGATTTGGATGTCATGAGCGCATCAGCTTTCTCTGCATATGCCACGGGGTCCTTAAAAGAACAATCCGTGAGCATGAGCTTGACATCTTCGGGAAACTGCTCTCGGAATGCCTGCTCGAACATGAGGCAATCCGTGTGGTCACCTGCTAGCGCCAACATTTCGGCCATGAGAACGGAAGGCAGCCGATCTCCGAGATCCGGTAGGTGCATAAGCCTCTTAGCTCGGTCATGCCTACTGAATCCGAAGGTTCGTAACAAGAGTACCTTCAGTGCCTCGTACTTGCCGTCTGCAGGAGGTGCGATGATGAACCGCACAGACGTCTCCGGCGGTAGAGCACTGACGAGGTAATAGTACTTTGTCTCGTCCGTCGAGATGTTTCTTAGGTGAAACTGAGCTTCGGCATGGACAAACCAAGATTGTGGTTGATGTGCCCAAAACGGCGGAAGGTGAACGCTACAAGGTGCTGTTCCTCCAATTTCTGGTGGGCCTCACTATGGCACTGGAGGAGGCCCGTGACAGAAAGGTCAGACTGGGAGTGGGAGGGGGAGTTGAAGTGCTCAGCCACCGGAACATCAGGTTGGTTAAGGCGGACTGAGCGAAGGTGTTGAGCGAAACGATCGCCGAGCCTGTGTTTGGTTTTGCCGATGTAAAGAAGTTGACATCTAGAGCAGCGGATGCAATAGATGAGGTTGGAGAATGTGCAGATGAACCTCTGTCTCGCCTGGAAAGACTGTTTGGGTCCTTGGATGGAGTTGAGGGGGAAGGTAAAGGGACAGGTGTTGCATCTCCTGCGGTTGCAGGGGAAAGTGCCCGGGGATGGGGTGGTTTGGGTAGGAAGGGACGAGTGGACCAGGGAGTTACGGAGGGAGCGGTCTCTGCGGAACGCAGAAAGGGGAGGGGATGGGAAGATGTGGCCAGTGATGGGGTACTGAGGTACAGTGAAAAACTTTTGTTGCGTGCTAACCAGTCAGTGGGAAGATAATACACAATTCTGTGCCATATTTCTCGATTCTCTTTATGTCTAAAAATCTTCAATACATTCAGCCTCCAAACCCCCAGGCAGAAGAGGCCCCCTGGGTAAATAAATTGATTTTCTTCTTCGTTCTGAGTCACTAATTCCTTATTTTGTTTTTGCAATCCCTAGACATCCTAATCAGGCTAAACAACATCCCAGCAATATACCCTATCAAGCCCTACAACAATGTAAAACGTGTTTCATGAGATCGCCTCTTGTTCTTGTCAACACTACAATGTGAAGGCTTAGTCCACTTAACCTCTCTTCCCAAGACAATCACCCCAAAGTCAGAATCTTTAGCACAATCTTTAATTAATTTAATTAGTGATGAACTGTACTCACATTAATAGTTTTTAAGTATTATTGTTAATTGCAGCAAATTACAAAACAGTTGTTGCTACTTAGACTTCCTGCACTAAATTAAGGTGCCAGGTTTTAATTAGCATTTAAATGGCTTAGTCTGGGTGGACCAGATACAAAGCAAATTTAGTGACACTATTATTCTTAATGTGCGTCATTGAGCTCCTTTGTCCCCTTTAGGCCTATTAATGTTTTTAAGTACTTACGTCAGTGAATTAGCTGACGGCATGACTGTTTGACTTTTACAACCAGTGGATCGATCATTAATGCATTGCATTGAGGTGAGAGAGACAGACAGATAGAGATACAGAGATAGAGATACAGAGACAGAGAGAGAGAGACAGCGGGAGAGAGACAGCGGGAGAGAGACAGCGGGAGAGAGACAGCGGGAGAGAGACAGCGGGAGAGAGACAGCGGGAGAGGGAGAGCGGGAGAGAGAGAGACAGAGAGAGAGACACCGAGACAATTTAACATACAGAGGGCAGTTAACAATTTAAAAAATAATTAAACATTACAATATACAGTTATGGGATTAAAAGGTTCATCTAGAACTACTGAGGCCCTTATAACACACCAATGGAATGCAGTAAATGTGTTGGGAACATCTGGAGAGACTTCAATGTGTTCGCCTCCATCGATCAGACAGAAAATAAAACACTTGCTATTGTTTGAGATCTTGCTGATAATATTTGACAGCATGAAAAACAGATTAAAAACTTTGAACGAATGAAGTTTACACCCTGTTTATATCCAAGTGTATACAATCCAATTATATTGATTAATTTTTGCTTGAAGTAGCTTTAGCTGATTGTGATCCCACAGGGTTTACACTATATACTGCCAATTCAGACTGAACATGAATTTGAAGGCATTGCCTATTTTCATAGCAGCATGTTTTTCAGAACTGTCTGGGAACCTTAAAATGCCCCCAAAGAGACAACTTTTACATTGCATCTTTTCCCGTCTGTGAAAGGTCACCAACAATTTCAGAAGCAGTTTCATCCTTGCACAGGCCATTTAAGAATCAACTCTACTACCATATGTATGGAGTCACATATCGGCCAGATCGGATAAGGATATTAGAAAATCAAACGGGTTTATATAACAATATGGAAGTTTCTGCTGTGTAAGAAAATAACTGCAGATGCTGATACAAATCGAAGGTATTTATTTCACAAAATGCTGGAGTAACTCAACAGGTCAGGCAGCATCTCAGGACAGAAGGAATGGGTGACGTTTCGGGTCGAGACCCATGCTGATCATTTCCGATTCATTTTATGTTATATTCCAGATTACTAATCTGATTTCCACAACACCTTTTGTAGGAGTCATCGAGATCTCTGATAGTTAATCCATGGGTTTGGCTTACTCGACCTGTAATGTTGAGCAGTGCAGCACAGGAACTTGCCGTTCAGCCCACACGGCATCATAAACAAACCAATCTTTATTTGTACCATCCATCCTCTGATACCTTGCACCTTTGATTCAATTTCAAGCGTTTTCATGTGGACACTTTCCAGTTTGAATCACTAGACAATAATCAGAAAGACCCCAGAATTAACGGGACAGAAAGCTCACGAAGGGATAGGAGAGTATGGCCAAGTGAAATAGGAATCTATGTGAAAGGTGAGGTGAGAAAGGGATTAAAAATATTATATATGAATGCGCAAAGTATAAGAAGTAAAGTGGATGAGCTTGAGGCTCAGTTAGAGATTGGTAGATATGACATTGTGGGGATTACAGAGACGTGGCTGCAGAAGGATCTGGACTGAGAACTGAATATTCAGGGTTATACGTCCTGTAGAAAGGACAGGCAGGTGGGCAGAGGAGGTGGGGTATCTCTGTTGGTGAGTGATAAAATTCAGTCCCTTGCAAGGGGTGACATTGGGACCGACGATGTAGAGTCACTGTGGATAGAGTTGAGGAATTGTAAAGGGCTTGTCCCAGTTACGCGATTTTTAACGTGACTGCCGGCCACTGTCAAAGTCGTAGCAGATCGCCAAAAAACTTTAAAATTTTTCACCCTGCGACAATGTCTACGACAATGACCACGACAACGGCCGTGACAAGCTACGCCAACCTACCACCTGGGAGACGGCAAGCTGCCGACAACCGGTGACCCAGTCTTCGCGACCTAGGGCGTCCACTACAACAGGGACCACGACGAGCTACGACAACCGATGACATATTAGGCACTATGCCTTTTATGCTGAGCTTTTGTGAGCTTTTAATTACCTGTTTTAAATGGGAAGCGAGTAGCATTGGTTGCTAATTTTAATTGCAGTTTTATTAATTTGAGATCACCACAGCTATAAAGTATTTTAATTGTATGTAATATATTTTTGTTTGCCTTCGAGGGCAGCTTTAAGATATTCCTCATTGTCTGGCCTAATATTGGGACACGCTTTTCCAAAACATACATGGTGTTTGAAAATACAAGTCTAGAGCATTATTCTTTCAGTTTAGTTCCGCTAGAATCAATCAGCGGCATAAAATGTGGAGAGGTTGACCTGTCGCGCCAGAAGCCTCCCATTTTGCCAAGGATATCTTTTCACTGTGAAGCCTTTCAGAAATGACATACAAGGCGGAGTGTCAATTGGGAACGAAGGAATGACGCACCAACAGGCAATATTACTCCGGCAAGAACAATCTGGGGAGACGGGGTTGGGTTTGCTGGTGGTAAGGAGCGAATTTCATTCGTACTTGCTGAAAACACCAAGTGGTGGAGAAAGCCAGCGGGTCAGAGAGCATCTGGGGGGAGAGAGAGAGAGAGAGAGAGAGAGTGGACAGACGACGTTTCAGATCGGTAGCCTTCTTCAGACTGATGGAGAGTCCAGCCAGAAAGGTTTTCATTTGCATTTCCTCCACAGATGCTGCCTGACCTCTGAATTCCCCCAACACTTTGTGTTTTGCTCCTGTTCGTTGGTGCCAGCCTGAGGTGGAACCCACCGGTGGTCACGGTTTAACTGGAAATCTTAAATTCAATAACTTATAATTGGGAGTTAATTTATAGCAGGGGCGTTATGCGCAGGTCAAACAGTGACAAATTCGATATCGCTTTTCCAGCATGCATCAAAAACGCTTCTGTGTAGGAAGGAACTGCACATGCTGGTTTACACCGAAGATAGACAAGCAATGCTGGAGTAACTCAGCGGGACAGACAGCATCTCTGGAGAGAAGGAATGGGTGACGTTTCGGGTCGAGACCCTTCTTCAGACCCTTCTTACGACCTGAAACGTCACCCATTCCTGCTCTCCAGAGATGTTGCCTGTCCTGCTGAGTTACTCCAGCATTTCGTGTCTATCTTCAAATAATCTGTTCTTCCCTAACACCACAGGTCGTTTGCCTCGGGTACATTTCTTGAGTTTATCTCCAGGTCCTGTTCTGTTTAAAAGAGAGTTAGATAGAGCTCTCGGGGCTAGTGGAATCAAGGGATATGGGGAGAAGGGATGGGGAGAAGGCAGGCACAGGTTACTGATTGTGGATGATCAGCCATAATTACATAATTCCAGCTGGCTCGAAGGGCCAAGTGGCTTCCTCCTGCACCTATTTTCTTTGTTACTATGTTTCTATCAAGTAATCCAATTAGCAGCCATCACAAATGTTCTATTACAGTGGAATTATGAACATTAACACAAATACACACACAAATAAATCAATTCATGTGCATTTCAGTAATATGTAGTGCCACCAATCTTGGCCTATTCAATCTGCTGCTGCAATGTTAAGTTAGTAAACAAGTCCTTAGTAAATAAGAGGTCATATTGGTGCTGTTCAACTAAATTGTTCTGTGTTCCTTGGCATTCACTTCACCAAACAAAAATAAGCAAAATTCTTGAAAAATGCTTCATGCTCCAGGAACTCAATTCAAAGACTTAGATTAGCTTTGCACGATCATTCTGCGGTGTATTGTAGCCTTTGTGACATCTGATAGAGCCACGCTATCTAGTTGATCACTCACAATGTCCCATGTTACATAACAATTAATGCAATTTGCACCTTTAAATAAGATTCTAGTTTTGTTCATATGATTTTGCTCATTCACTGTGCAAAATATCACAAACTAATACAAAACACAATACAGCATCAAAACATTATTTAACAACAGTTCTGTCCAAGCCTCTTCCTACTCATCTCCATATGATCTTAAAGCGGACTGGGGCACTCCTGGCAAGCAACGGGCCGGGATACTCCTGGCAAGCAGGCCCAACTCGCCTGCTGTGGACTGACGATGGAGGACTCGCCTGCCGATACCGGCACCCACTCGATAGGCCCCGGTCAATCACCGTGGATGATCAGCCATGATCACAATGAATGGCAGTGCTGGCTTGAATGGGCCAAATGGCCTCCTCCTGCACCTATTGTCTATGTTTCTATGATTTGATTTGGCCCCGAGCCCCAGGCATCGATGTGAACTGCCCTACCGAGAACAAGGAGGGACTAAGAGTGAGGTGGACCGGCAAGAGCAATGTTGGGGACCTGGCTGAGGGCTGCCAAAAACAATGGGGAGAACGTGGCGCCAAGAACAAAGGGGTGCTCAGTGGGGGTGGGGGTGGGGCCATGTGCGGCAGCAGGCAGTAGATAGGATTTTTCTGTACTTTTTTAACTTTGTCGGCGCCAGCACGTGGCTACACTTGTGTACTGCCTAGGTTGCATGCAAAACAAAGCTTGTCACTGAATCTAGGTAGGTACCTGTGACAATAAAGTATCATTTTCTAGGAAAATGTAGAATAGATCATTGTTAACTAGGAGAAGTTGACAACGAAGTAAGCAGAGCTAAAATTTAATCAGGGGGACTGTCAGACTGGTCGAAGAACTAGGAAGGGGGAGGGATGGAGAGTGAGGGAATACAAGGGTTACTTGAAGTTAGAGAAGTCAATATTCATACCGGTGGGGTGGAAACTCATTGTGTGATAGTCACCCCATTCTCTGTCCCAACATACTGGATATGGCTTGTTGCTTTTAGTCACGTTTATACTCTGCCATTGTGATTGAACTGTTCTGACCTAGGACTTCAGCTGCCCTGCATTTCAAACCCAGCCGTGTTCTACCTTTCTTGAGATCAGAAACATCTTGAGCCAAAAGAAAGAAAAATATGACGCAATTGCAAGAAATAGACTTGTTTCAGTCATGGTTTGCATCCCTAATGATACAACAATATACATATTTGCTTAAGGGAAAGAACTCATCCAACCAGCAGGTTAAACGATTGTGCAGCATTATGTGTCATGTTCATATCTTATTTGAACAATCATTAAATACATGACATCGGAGATTAGATTCATGGCCCATATTTGGTGCATGAGTAAAATAGCAGGATTGTTTTTTAATTCATTGCACAGTAGTAAAACTCCTTTCTACTGCAAGCAATAAATCACAGGATGGGATGGTGGGAGTGTGCACCAAAATCCGGAAAAATAATATTTGGATCCAGCAGTTAAATTAAAAATTTACCTCAGCCTGGCTGTTACTTATGCTGGATAAATGCATGATTATAGATTATGAAACGTTAATGAATAGGTATTTAATAACTGTTTCTGCCTTTTGACAATTTGTATCAATCTGACTGGCACCTAACAATTACTTGCTGAAAAAAACGTTCAAAGAATATGACTTTTATAATAATAATCCCAATTTAACAAGGTGAAATGATCAGAACACACTGAAGATAGTAATTTGTGCATGATTTAAAGTGCTTTGACTGGACATGCTTTTATTTATTTATAATATTTGCAACCCCACCTTTCCATGATGTTAAATATCTAATTGCCAGCAGCCCTGAGCACTGATCAAAATATCTGTGCTCTACTATCTTTAGGCCCCAGTAGCTTGAAACCAGATGTGGCACAGGATGCAATCAGCACATCTCAAGTGTCAGGGGGGGGTTTCCATCCTGAGAGCAACTTCATTCCTAACCTTCTTCATTTACCTTCACATGTAGACAAGCAGCTCATCAACTGTGACCAAACCAGAGGCTATGATGGAGCCCAAACGCAGCTCCAAGCCTAACTGGGCCCTTTCATTGTATGGATTTCCATCCTCACTTCATCTCAAAATCCCATTTGGACACACATTGCTGGAGTAATTCAATGGGTCAGGCAGCATCCCTGGAGAAAAGGATTAGTTGACATTTTGGGTTGGAAACCCTTCTTCAGAAAACCCCATTTTCTCCTCCCACCTGCTTTCCCACTTCTCACCAGCCACACTCCCACACCCCACCTCCACTTTCCCACAACTCCATGGCAGATTATGTGGCTGTCGTGGAGAGAAACAGTTAACTCTTAACACCGCTGAAGCCCCTTCCCAGCAAGTAGCATGTGTTTGAAGCAGCCACCATTTTGACGTACGAGTTTCAACACTTTCTGAAGGGAATAAAGCACAGTGCCAATTTGTCAAGGAAAAGATGTTCCTATTTGGTGCAGCGTTTAGTTTGGCATGAGTGTAAAAAATTGCATCTCTTCATGCACCAGAATTGGGCGAAATCCAATTTCTCCACACTGATGTTTCTGGAACCTTTCTTTGGCTTTCACGTTTCCTGCACAACACCAGTGACCACATGTCAGAATTATTGGTTGCGTAGCTCTCCAAATAACCATGGGATGACTGAAGCAGTGAAGTATGTATTATATCATTGTATACGGCCATTGTGGTTCAATAAATGAAACTGAAATGCCAAAGAAAAGGACGGTAAAGAAACTAGATTTCAAGCATGAGATTAAATAATTGGTTCAAAATAAATATTCTCACTCTCTGATCAATTATTTATTGGAAAAAAAGTTTAAAATTTGATGAACTCTACTCAGTTTATAATCGTAAGTTAAAATAAGCAGGGAGCTGCTTGCTTGATAGAACCATTTGTTAATGGGAGAACATCCCAGAAGAGGGTGCTGTTCAGTTCAGTCAGGGACATTCAACATGTTGAAATAAATGGCCAAAGGTATGCACCATATAACCATATAACAACTACAGCACGGAAACAGGCCCGTTCGGCCCTACCAGTCCACGCCGACCACTCTCTCTGACCTAGTCTCATCTACCTGCTCTCAGACCATAACCCTCTAATCCCCCTCTTATCCATATACCTATCCAATTTACTCTTAAATAATAAAATCGAGCCTGCCTCCACCACTTCCACCGGAAGCCCATTCCATACAGCCACCACCCTCTGAGTAAAGAAGTTACCCCTCATGTTACCCCTAAACTTTTGTCCCTCAATTCTGAAGCTATGTCCCCTTGTTGGAATCTTCCCCACTCTCAAAGGGAAAAGCCTACCCACGTCAACTCTGTCCGTCCCTCTTAAAATTTTAAAAACCTCTATCAAGTCCCCCCTCAACCTTCTACGCTCCAAAGAATAAAGACCCAACCTGTTCAACCTCTCTCTGTAGCTTAAGTGCTGAAACCCAGGCAACATTCTAGTAAATCTCCTCTGTACGTTTAAAAAAATGACAGAGCAAAACAGCAGCTTCTTTGCTGCCTTATTCATTTTGTATTCAGTTGAAAGATACCCTGACTGCCTTTCTGAGTTGGTTGCTTGGAAATGTCAAATCTGTAACTTCAAAGGTTAGTTTATTTTTTCCCCTCAACTTCATTGCATCCATCCAGCTGGTGGTCCATTTGTTTTAAATCTATGGTGGCAGGTTTATGAGGTTGTCCAGTTTGTTGTATCATAACAATCTGTTGGCAATAGATCTCCTGTGTTTGGGTAAGATTTATTTATGCATATGTTTCAGAATTCTGTCTATGTATGCTATCATCACTCACTCATTAGACTTCAGATGATTAACATTGTAAGGTTGGGAGACTGGGCGGCATAGTGGCGCAGAAGTCGAGTTGCTGCCTTACACCGCTAGAGACCTGGGTTCAATCTTGACTATGGATGCTATCTGTATGGAGTTTGTACGTTCTCCTTGTTCCCCGTAAGAGCCACTTTCCTCCCACACTCCAAAGACGTACAGGGTTATAGGTTAATTGGCTTGGTAAAATTGTACAATTGTCCCTAGTGTGTGTAGGATAGTGTTAATGTGTGGAGATCACTGGTCTGCTTGGACTTGGTGGGCCGAAGGCCTTTATTCCCTGCTGCATCTCTAAACTAAACAAAAAACGAAATTATTCAAATGCATGTGATCTTTCATCTCTAATCATGAGATTAGGACGAAACTACTATGCAAGGCTACAAAAATACGTGGAATATATTCTTTTGGTTAAACTTGCTTCTGATCAAGGAGGCACAAGATAGCAGATACTGGAATCTGTAACAAGAAGACAAAAAAGAGCTACTGGAGGAAGTCAGTAAGTCAAGCGGCATCTGTAGTGGGAACTGTCCAGTCAACATTGTGGGTCAATATTCTGCATCAGGACAAAGAGTTGAGGGGAGGTAGCCAATATAGAGGTGAGGGGTAGAGGTGGAGTAAGAGACAGCAAGCAATAAGTGTATACTAATGAGGAAAGCCTGTTAGCCTTCAGAGCTTTTAATTCTGGCTATTAGTACCATGCAACATTCCTCAATTTGAAGTGAAATTTGTGTTCCTGCTTTCCAAAGTCATGATAATAAAATCCCTCACTACATTGTAGGCAGAATGTCTAGCTGAAAAATAAGATAGATGTGTGCAACATAGAGTATAAGATTGATAGGTTTTTCCTTAACTGAAGTATAATATCACTGTTGCTGACAGTCCATCTGGTCCTTACTTTTGTGGGCTAACTGAAATATGATCTATTTATTCAGTGTCACAAATCTATTTGATCTTTATACCTCCCAATCAAGCCTGATCCTACCTGCACTATGCACCAAAAAAAGTACCTTCCAATGTTCGTTTTTGATTCACTATCAACAAAGGCTGATTCATCCCTTGTCTTGTACCAGACATACCGATGAAGGGTCTCAACCAGAAACGTCATCTATTCCTTTTCTCCAGAGTTGCTGCCAGATCCGCCGAGTTACTCCAGCATTTTGTGTCTCGATTCTACCAAAACTAATGATGGCTTCCTTTATATTTCCTCCCACCTGTAACAATAACCTCACCACAATTATAAACAATAAACTTGTCAAAGACTAAGAGGGGAAAATATAATGGGTGGAACTTGCTGCGATTGCCACAACTCACCATTACATCTAACATATGTGATAAGTGCAAATGTACCTTTCAAGGATCCATTGCCTTTAAATTCCTTGCAGAAACCATCCCAATACAACATGGTGAGGCTCTTGGGACCATGCATGCTGTCCTAGCTTACCGTACCCGGGCCAGAAAAAGCATCACCACAATATAGTGGAAAAAACTGTGACAGCTGGGCTTTTCATGCTTCAGCTTTGCCAGTCAGCTGAGGTCTTCCAATGATTCTATGCATTGATCAAGCAGAAACATTTAAAAATATTCTGCAACTAATAAAAATCATTGACAGAATTAAATGATAAAGTGTCTTAAAGTGTCTTACATTTGTCCTTATCCGCCTTTCCTCGCCATTTCAAAGAATGGGTCTGAAGGAGGGTCTGGGCCTGAACAGTTGCCCATTCATTCTCTCCACAGAGCTGCCTGATCCGCTGAACTACTCCACTACTTTGTGCTTTACTCATCATTCCAGCATCTGTGTCTCCACCTGATGTTCCTGCACTTGGTCTAATCTGGTGCAGGTCTGATGGGCGGATTCTCCAGCAAAATTATATTCTGTCACTAAATTTCACATCAGAATGCAGTTGGGAGATCAGCGAGCAAGTTTGGGATTTTTGCATTTGCACAGGTGCTGCAACTCTTCAAGGAAGAAAACTGCGACAGTTCTGAGTTCAGCTGGTCACGTTTCCCCATCGTGTTCTACCACTTATTTCTTTTCTACACAGCTCAGAAATTAAACTGTCTGAGCCATTTGCAGAGACTTTAAGAAAAGATTCTCAATAGCCATGAAGATGCCTTAAAATTTGGGATGTGAGCTGAATAAGGAGTAAACTTTGGATGAAGTTATTGGTTCCAGGCTTTTTGTAACATGAAAAAAGTAAGCTTTTAGGTCCAATGGCACTCAACTTTCTGTCAAAGGATGCTCTTCTCCAAGCCATATTACATGGATATTTCTAAATGCCCATTTAACATATGAAACAGATACCAAAGGATCAGGTACAAGATAGCAAATGACTAAATGCTATTCAAGCACTTGAATCCGTTCGTCGATTCATAGCTTATCTGCATTTTAATTTAATTTATCTTTTTTGATCCTGCATTCCATAAACTTACACCAAAAAAACCGATTTTTCAAATTTTCAATTGGGTTAGTAACAACAACATTGTCAGGAGAGAGATTCAGATTTCAACTATCCACTGGAACAGGTCAGCTCCAATTTTGAGGAAGTGTCTGCTTGTCTTACATCTTTCCACAAGAAACAGTTACACCCTTTTTATCAATGGAATTAAGAGGTGCAGCACACATACTTTAAAATACATGACTTCATTTACCTCTTTCAGTTTAGGTTTAGAGATACAGCGTGAAAATGGGCCCTTCGGTCCGAGTCTGCGTCAACCAGGGATCCCTGTATACTCGTTCAATCGTACACACATGGGACAATTAACCCACAAACCTGCACGTCTTTGGAATGTGGGAGGAAACCGGAGCACCCAGAAAAACTCACACAGCCACAGGGAGAATGTACAAACTCCATACAGACGACACCCATCGTCAGGATTGAACCCAGATCTCTGATGCCGTAAGGCCGCAACCCTATCGCTGTGCAACTGTGCCACCCGTGCTGCACCACTGTGTTGCCCCTGAAGACAATGCAAGCCTTGTCTATGCAACCAGTCTCCATATTTCCCTTTCAACTCAGCAGCAGTTTGGCAATTCTGCACCAAGGCCAGTATCCTCCCCCACTCCCACAAACTACAGTGCTCAGAAATTAATGCAGAAGTTCAGATACAGTCTTAACCACAGCTTTATATAATTATATCCTTTTTTTATATCAGCCTTGAGTTTACGGCCAAGGAGTAATTAAAGAAATAATGTCTCTTTTCATTACATTTAGAAATAATAAAATTTTACCCACCAGATTTTCCATTCTTTATTTTGACAGGTCATTTCTTAATGACAAGGCAGAAAATCTAACCCTGCTTGCTCTCGAACAGATTGGAATATCTCAACCAAAATAGATCATCTCTTTTAACCTGCTACCCAAAGTAGTGCAGCTCAGATGTCCATTGCCAGATAATTGCAATAAAAATAAATCTGTGCATTATTCTCTGCCACTGAAATCAATTCCATGGAATGACCTGGGATGAATTTCTAGTTATACATTGGACTCTAGTTATACTCTGCACAAGATGTCGTATAGCACCAGAGAAAGATAATGAGGGCAGTACATTATGATGATCATCTCAGTTTGTGTCAGTTCTATATTGCTAAGTTATTTTCAATGAGTTATATTATATTACTCATTTATTTTGATCCCAAACTGATAACCATAATATTAATTGTTAAATTCCTAATGCCATTTTCCACCTAGTATCTTGAAATGGTTTTTTTAAAGTATCAAATTTATTTTTTAATCCTAAAATAATACATAGTTGAGATCTTATGCACACATGCCAAATATTAAGCTATTAATATTAACAGTAATTTCTAAGGTTATAAAGGCACATGAAGAAATACGAGTCAAGAAGCACTTGCTCTTTTAAGAAAATAAATACTTGCAATTATATGATATATTATTATTATGATGGATCCTGGGGATATTCTCTCATTTTTATAGTAAAAACATTCCTGCAACATATACTAGAAACACATATAATATTTCAATTTCAAAAGGTATCAAATAGCTGAAATAAGATATACAGGGGATATTTACCTTCTACATAACCGTCAAGATGATATAAAATGTAGCTGAACTTGGAATTATTTGCACCAAACATGCTGTGCAAAACTATCAACACGTGCAGCCCTGAAATAAAATGCTGAAGAAAGTGGAAACAATAATAGCGAGGAGTTGGATTATATGGATGGCGGAATGAAGAAAACAATACTGTTGATGAAGTTGAAACTTTTACCCAAGAACCACACCATGTATAATCTGTGCTCCAAGTATAATCAAATTCTACGCCGCTTAAACATGTTAGAAAATGCCCCCATTATGAAATTATTCATGCTTGTTATGAATCCATCTGTTATGGTTTCCAATCTCCTCCAATAACCAAAATATTTGTATTCCTCGAGATTTTCATCACTCCACCATTAGTGGCTGTATTGTAGCTGCCTGGGCTGAGTGTATTCAAAGCTGGTTTTCAAAACCAGGACAGGATTTTATAAATCCAGGCATTACACAAATGGGCAACAATGCACATTAGTGAATGTATGGGTGAAGATGGAGCAAGATGTTTGCATTTTACAATTATGGAAATGGATGGTTGGCATAAGTTGGATGTGCAAAGTCAGTGGATATATTTAAGGCAGAGATAGATAGATTATTTATTAGTATGGGTGTCAGAGGCTATGGGGAGAAGGCAGGAGAATGGGGTTAGGAGGGAGAGATAGATCAGCCATGATTGAATGGCGGAGTAAACTTAAGGGGCCGAATCGCTTAGTGACATTTATGACTTATGATCTGTTCCAAGCAAATTAAAGACATGAAAAAAGTTAGCAAGAAGGTGCCAGAGCGTGGCAACTTTTTGAGTCCTGGTCCCTAATGAGTTATCTACCGCTAACCGATACAATTGCTCCACTCTTTTAAAACTATATTCTGCATTCTGGTGTTTTTCTCTTCACTCTACCGGTTATCCTGCATGACTTGATCGTATGGTATTACCTGATTTGATGACATGCAAACAAAAGGACTTCACTGTATCTCGGTACACATGACAATAATAATAAACCCAAACCAAAAAAAGCTCTGACAGAAGACAATCTAATGCAGGAGTAAAGTAGTGTCATGTTTTAGAGGTTTCAAATTTAAGAGAGATATGCAGGGCATTTTTATTTACATGGAGGGTGATAGGTGCCTGGAACGCGTTACCAGGGATGGTAGTGGAGGCACATATGATTGTGACGTTTAAGAGGTTTTTAGATAGGCACATGGATATACAGGGAATAATGTGATATGCTTCACGTACAAGCAGATGAGATTAGGTTAACTAGACATCATGTTCGGCACAGACATTATGGGTTGAAGGGCCTGTTCCTGTGCAGTACTGTTCAATGTTTTTATGAAAAGGAATAATTTTAAGTCATGATAAAATACTAAGGCTGTGAGCGGCCTGGTTCTGTACCCTAGAATGCAGAGGGGGACAATGATGGCCGTGGCAACGAAATGGATCTGCAACAGACAACACATGTAAAAATGTTTCCCTGCACATCTTAAGGCGTACATGCACAATATGTAGACCATTCCCAAATGCAGTAAGAATTACTTTCTGGATGGATGCTATGATGACATGTTGTTAACTACAGCAGCATTTTACCAAGAGCTGGCAGATTTCTACAAGTGGTAATCAGCGTGTCTTGAACGCATAAAGGAAATAGTACAAAAACATGTGTCCAGACCGACTCAGAGATGTGTACAAATAATAATTACAGAAATAAATTACGATCATTAACTTACTTTTTACGCATTACCAATGCTCAGTGGGCCAAAATGATATCACCAGTGAAAGCAGACATTTATAGCCTAAATTGCAGTGGAGACCGCATAGGTAAGTGTGTCACTGCACATAATGAACATTTGTTTAAACTATGTGGACAAGACAGTTGGCATACAATCCTAATCTACAGAACTGTGCGATGTATCTCAGTCCATCACACAAACCAGCCTTCCCCCCTTTGACTACATCTACATGTCACATTGCCTAGGGAAAACAGCCAACATAATCAAAGACCAATTACACCCTGGTCATTCCCTCGTCTCCATTCTGCCATCAGACAGAAGGTACAACATCTTGAAAGTATATTCCACCAGAGCATCTGTTGTAGGGTAAAGAATAGTGAGGGCTAATAATTAGTAAATAGGGATGTGGGTTGTGATCATGTGGTCAAGTCAAGTCAAGTCAATTTTATTTGTATAGCACATTTAAAAACAACCCACGTTGACCAAAGTGCTGTACATCTGATTAGGTACTAAGGAAAAAATGAAACATACAGTAGCACGCAAACATAACAGCACATACAAAACAGTTCACAGCGCCTCCTCAATGAGCCTCAAACGCTAGGGAGTAGAAATAGGTTTTGAGCCTGGACTTAAAGGAGTCGATGGAGGGGGCAGTTCTGATGGGGAGAGGGATGCTGTTCCACAGTCTAGGAGCTGCAACTGCAAAAGCGCGGTCACCCCTGAGCTTAAGCCTAGACCGCGGGACAGGGACAGGTGGTGATAGGGAACCGCAGACAAAGCCTAGAGACAGAGACATGGAATGCAGCCGTGATGACACCCACGTTTCAAGAACTTCATTAATTATGTTATGGCATTCACCTATCATTGTAACAGAAAATTGGATCTACTATTAATGAAGTTATTGTGGATAATTAATGAAGTTATTGTGGACAAACATTCTGTTTGTCAACTAATTAAGTCTTTCTGAGTTCCATCCTGTTTAAGATCACACTTTAATGTTTGTAAAGTTTCTGTTCAAGACCTTGTTTTATTGTTAATCATGTTTCTGTAATTAAGTCCTCGTTTCACTGCTTGTCAAGTTTCTGTGCAAGACCTCGTTTTATTGTCAGTCATGTTTCTGTAATTAAGTCCACATTTTACTGTCAACTTTCTGAGTAATCGTGTCATCTAAGAATTTAAAACCGTACCAAAGTTACACTTGGTAGATCAGCTTTAATTGTTCTCCTGGAGCGCACCAGTTTAATAAATCGCCCGTTACTTCAAACAGCAACTCAATGAGGACTTTCCATTTTGCTCCTCCAGCATCTTTCTGGTGGAAAGCATATTTCCATTATTGGACGACTGAAGGGATACTCTCATTAGCTAAAGGTTTAGTCTCGATTTCCCAACCCACCTCATTGCAACCCTTGCACTTTCTTTTATCTGCACTCTCGCTGTAACTGCAATGCTTTCATGCGGTGACACTATATCCTACCCTCTGGCGCTTTTCTCTTTGCCTTATCCATTGTACTTGCATATGAATTGACTATACAGTGTGATATGACTGAACAGGATGCAAACAACATTTTTCACTGTATCTCTGTTTCTTTGTTTGTTTATTGTTATCCTGTGTACTGAGACACAGTGAAAAGTTTTTGTTTGCGTGCTGTCCAGTCAAAAAAAGACTACGCATGAATGGAATCAAATCATCCAGAGGGCAAAGGTACACGGTAAAGGGTGCAACATTTAATGAAAAGAATGGAACGATTGTAACGATGATAATAGATCCTCTTCTGGAACCAGCACACAGAGTTGCCACGCTTACATGCCACTTGGGATCGTGATAATAGTAATCTAAGACCAAAACCAATGCAACTTTGATATTTCTGCTATTAAACAGCACAGGGCTCCAGCTAATGCTCTCCCTTCAACCCTCGGGAGCAAGAAGGAACCTCTTCCACTCGATGTTTTTTTAATAAGCATCCTCCACTTGTATGTTAACTGCCAGCCAATTTCTTCTCATTGGAGTCAAAGAGTCATACAACATGGAAACAGTTTTTAGGCTGATCATGTCTGTGCTGACTATCAGTGACTCATTTACACAATTCTTATACTAAATCCCTTTATTATTTTCCCCATATTCTCATCCCAATATCTACCACTTGCATGCACATTTGGAACAATTTACAGTGGCCGATTAACCTACCAACCCACATGTGATTATGACATTTGGAGTCACGGGGGAAAAATGTCCAAACCTCATGCAGACTGGTCTGCTGGATTGACTGGCACATGGAGCTATGAGGCAGTGGCTCTGCTATTTGCACCACTGTGTGATCTGTTCGTATCAAGAGTTTGATGCTGTTCATGGTTCAAGCGTCTAGAGTCGGTGGAGTACACTGCAAAGAAGAGTCTTTTTCCTGATGTCTAGACACCCGAACAAAGCCAGGAATGGGTGCCTTAGAAACATTCTGTTTGGACTCCAGCACAAGTTGGTCAATGAGTGGAGGACATGCAAAAGACAGCAAGCTTATTGGAAGATAAGGGGGAGGAGAAGGAAGAGGTGGAGAAGGATAGAGATGGAAAAAAAGGGGGTCCAGGGTGTTCAGGGAATGTTTGTCCTGCCTCACACCCAATGATACACAAGCTATTCTCACTGAAACACGCCACCTGCCATAGACATAACAGCAAACCCAGAATGCGTGAGGATCACAATGCAAATGGTTGTCAAAATGACACTGACAAAGCACATGTGTGCAACTGGGTCATAAGGTCATAAAGTCATAGGAATAAGAGTAGAATTAGGCAATTTGGTCCATCAAGTCTACTCCGCCATCCAATCATGGCTAATCTATCTCTCCCTCCTAACCCCATTCTCCGGCCTTCTCCCCCATAACCTCTGACACCTGTACTCATCAGGAATCTATCTATCTCTGCCTTAAAAATATCCACTGACTTGGACTTTACAGCCTTCTGTGGCAAAGAATTCCACGGATTCATCACCCTCTGACTAAATAAATTTCTCCTCATCTCCTTCCTACAAGAACATCCTTTAATTCTGAAGCTGTGACCTTTAGTTCTAGATTCTCCCACTAATGGTAACATCCTCTTCACATCCACTCGATCCAAGCCCTTCACTATTCTGTATGTTTCAATGAGGTCCCCCCTCATTCTTCTAAACTCCAGCGAATACAGGCCCAGTGCCGACAAACGCTCATCATAGGTTAACACACTCATTCCTAGAATCATTCTTGTAAACCTCCTCTGGACCCTCTCCAGAGCCAGCACATCCTTTGTCATATATGGTGCCCAAAATTGCTCATAATATTCCATATGCGCACTTACCAGCACCTTATAGAGCCTCAGCATTTCATCCCTGTTTTTGTATACAAGCCATCTTGAAATAAATTGTGTCCTTCCCAAGATGGTGCTGGAGGCATGTACAATATATCACAGTCACCAATATTTATTGTGTAAGAGGGGTTATTGAAACCTCCACAAACTGGTAGCACTGGATCAAGCCAGAGTGTGTCTCCTTGGTAAGAAATGCAGGCCAGTTTAGAGAGTACAAGCTAGTTTTAGTTGGAGTGTGCCATTGATATTGACCCTCATCTAGTATATTCAGCCATTTCAACAATACAATCAGCCTTGGTTAAGATGCTGAAATTATTGAAATAGTCAGGTAGCAAAAGCTTGGTGCACTGTCTGTGTGGCAGAAATGGACACAGTTAATCATGCACCACAATCTCCGATGAATATGAATTGATTCACTATGCCCTCTTAGATACCAAAATTTATTATAGGGATAGTTGACCATCTAATTGTCACAGCACAAAGCATTCTATTAGTGTCCATTGAGTCAATGGCAGCTTCCAACAAACCAAAGCAAAAACCAAACTACCAGAGGAATTCAGTAGGCCAGGCACCAGCTGTGGAGGAAAATAAACAAGGAACGTTTTGGGTCGGGACCCTTCCTCCAGCACCTTGTTTTGTTGATCATTGTGGGCTGATGGGATTGTTCCTGTGCTGTACTGTTCTATGTTGATTCCAACATGTGCATTCTCTTGTGTCTTTCAATGGACCAATCAGATTCCTCCTCTCATCTCTCTTGGCCATATGAAACTTAATAACTGTACAACTTGTTAATTATAAGTCTACAACCACAAACGTGTTTTGTTTTCTTTATATTTGGCATTTTGACTTGCATTAGATTAATATGTTTTCAGTTGCTCATGTGCAATACTCTTTCTATCATACCTATGTACAGGATAGTGTTAATGTACGGGGATCACTGGGCGGCACGGACTTGGAGGGCCGAAAAGGCCTGTTTCCGGCTGTATATATATGATATGATACTCTCATTATTTGCCACTGCATCCTCCTTACACTGTAATTAAAGTCAACTCCAGTCTACGTTTGCTAAATTTGTGTTTTTAATCTTGATATATCTATTAATTTAACATGGAAACCTCTTTTTGTTGATACTGCAACAGAGTTTTTTTGTTGTATATATTTTTGTTGTTTATTTTCCTCATCTTTCTATTGTAAATGCTAATGTGTTAATTGACTCTATTTGTATAAATATATTTTAACTTCTAGACACAAACCAAAGCTGGTTAATTACAGTGAACTTGTGTAAATAAAAAAATAAGATGCCAGTGCAGCATATTTTTTTTATAGCTATTCCTCTAAACTGTGCACTCCTGGCAAATGCTAAATAAATTGTAAAGCCTGAAATTTATACCTGACGTGCAATGCTTTTATTCCATAAATGTAACTGTGGCCATGCCTGCCTACATAAGTACTAGAGATTCACATAATTGCTGCAGAGAAAGGTCACAGTTTCCAGGAATTTGTTCCCTCTACATTTCTACTAAAAAAAATTGTTAAAAAACAGAACAGCTACATTAAACATTTAAAAATATATAGATATTTAATGATTTGGCCTTCACCTCTAGTTCTGTTACCATGCAATTGGCAGGGTTATCAGGAAACTCAAATAGAACCCAAGACTCTAATTATGAACAGTCCAACACTATTCTGAGAAGGAAGAAGGAATCCATGACATTGGGTAGCTTACAACCTAACGGAATGAACATTGACTTCTCCAAGTTTAGGTAACTAACATACAAACAACTTTTTTTTTGTTTCCTTCCTTCTTCCCCCCTCCCTGTGCTCCACTCTCACTTATTTCCTCCCTTCCACCAATATTCCTTCCTCCTCTGGCTTCACAATTCTCACCTCTTCTATCCTTATCTCATACCTTTTATCTTTTCATCTCTGGCAACCATCTGCCAATTGAAAACTCCCCTTACCTGTCTCCACCCATCACTCGCCAGGCTTTGTCCTGCCCCTCCTCTCTTCCAGCTTTCTACTCCCCCCTCCCCCACCACCACAATCAGTCTGAAGAAGGGTCCCGAACAAAAACATCACATATCCATGTTCTCGGGAAATGCTGCCTGACCTGCTGAGCTACTCCAGCGCTGTGTTTTTTTCCCCAGTACAGGCTACCTTCTGCAATGCAGCAAAAAAAGAAATGGATGATGCCCAAAAAGGCCACCAACATAGAAGGCGGCAAGGTATTGTTAGTCAGATAATAGAGTCACTGAGTCTTGTTTCCCAACGTGCAACCAAAATAGAAAAGACAATTAATGTATGCAGTGTATCTTCCCATACTCTACCAGGAGTTACTCTCATGATTGCCAGCACATAGACTTCTTGTATCAGAAGATAAGAAGTCCCACTGCAGTGTTCATTTGTGGATTGTGTGAGCACCTGCCCATTGATTCAGCAGGTGGAATGGGACTATTAGGGTTGTGGCACCTGAGAAAAATGAACTATGGTGGCTTGCCAGAGAAATGTCAATTTTGAACAATTATCATTATGATAATGTTGTAACAAGAATGATGTAACAAGAAATTACAGATGTTGGCTGACTGCCGAGTTACTCCTGCACTTTGTGTTTTAACCATTATTGTTGATTTATGCTCTCTTTATAAACCTGAGAAGGGAAAGATCACCCAGCAAGGCCTGCAGCTTATCTGATGTCTGCTCCATAGAAAACATAGAAGCATCGAAAAATAGGTGCAAGAGTAGGCCATTCGACTCTTCGAGCCATTCAATATGATCATGGCTGATCATCTAAAATCAGTACCCCATTCCTGCTTTTTCCCATATCCCTTGATTCCTTTAGCCCTAAGAGCTAAATCTAACTCTCTCTTGAAAACTGACCATTAACACAGCCCAAGCCTTCCAAGCAAAGTTATTACTTTCAGCATTGCCTTAATGTTTATAAAAGGCTTACCGACCACTTACTAATGAGGATATGAAGATTAAAATTCAGTTGGCTCCATGGATAACACAGTGGCATGGTTAGTCAAGCTGCTGCCTTGCAGCCCCTGTGACTGGGTCCTCACCTTGGGCACTGTCTGTGCAGAGTTTGCACTTTTTCCCTGTGTGGGTTTCCTCACATCCAAAAGACATGTGGACTGGCAGGCCACTGTAAATGGCCCCAAATGTGCAGATGAGTGGTAGAATCTATAGGGGAGTTAGAAACATAGAAACATAGAAAATAGGTGCAGGAGTAGGCCATTCGGCCCTTCGAGCCTGCACCGCCATTCAATATGATCATGGCTGATCATCCAGCTCAGTAGCCTGTACCTGCCTTCTCTCCATACCCCCTGATCCCTTTAGCAAAAAGGGCCACATCTAACTCCCTCTTAAATATAGCCAATGAACTGGCCTCAACTACCTTCTGTGGCAGAGAATTCCACAGACTCACCACTCTCTGTGTGAAGAAATGTTTTCTCATCTCGGTCCTAAAAGACTTCCCCCTTATCCTTAAGCTGTGACCCCTGGTTCTGGACTCCCCCAACATCGGGAACAATCTTCCCGCATCTAGCCTCTCCAACCCCTTAAGAATTTTATATGTTTCTATAAGATCCCCCCTCAGTCTTCTAAATTCCAGCGAGTACAAGCCCAGTCTATCCAGTCTTTCCTCACATGTAAGTCCCGCCATCCCAGGGATCAATCTGGTGAACCTTCTCTGTACTCCCTCTAAGGCAAGAACGTCTTTCCTCAGGTTAGGAGACCAAAACTGCACACAATACTCCAGGTGCTGTCTCACCAAGGCCCTGTACAACTGCAGCAGAACCTCCCTGCTCCTAAACTCAAATCCTCTTGCTATGAATGCCAACATACCATTCACTTTCTTCACTGCCTGCTGCACCTGCATGCTTGCTTTCAATGACTGGTGCACCATGACACCCAGGTCCCGTTGCATCTCCCCTTCTCCCAATCGGTCACCATTCAGGTAATACTCTGCTTTCCTGTTCTTGCCGCCAAAGTGGATAACCTCACATTTATCCACATTATATTGCATCTGCCATGCATTTGCCCACTCGCCTAATCTATCCAAGTCACTCTGCAGCCTCCTAGCATCCTCCTCGCAGCTAACACTGCCACCCAGCTTCGTGTCATCCGCAAACTTAGAGATGTTGCATTCAATTCCCTCGTCCAAATCATTAATTGTATGTTGGCATTCATAGCAAGAGGATTTGAGTTAGTCGGAATGCGGGAAGATACGTTGCAGGTAAAATTAATAGGGTATGGGCCAAAATTAATAGGGTATGGGATTTGTCAGAAGTGGAAGAAAGAACTTAGTCATCCAGTGGAATCACATCATCACCAAGAAATGCACATCCTGTCTACCTACCTACCTACCTACCATGTGTGGCCAGTGAGACTAGGGGTGAGGATCAGTCGCTCAGAGTCAGAAACATTCTACACACTGCAGGTCTCTGGCTATTAGCTTCACAGCTGGGAGCAGAGCCACAGAAACCACAGAGAGTTTGGGCAGTTTACTAACTAATGGAAGATCTGCCCCATCATCCCCATCAGCGGCAGAAAGGTTAAAAAAAAACAGGAAAATGAAAACAAGTGACAACTAAATCGAAGTTTGAAGGTGTATAATAGTTAACCATCAAACCATTGCTTCCCAACCTGATCTGAACCAAAGATTTTCCTGATATATTCAGTTTTATTTGAATTCAGTTCCTGACGGTGTGACAGACTTTAAACTAATATAGAATATTTCCTTTTTCATGAGATACAAAAGGTTCATTGGTAAATTGAAATTCTTTTCAGAAATAGCATTCCCCAGTCAATGTGCACAGTGGGTGGCATCTGACAAGGATTTCCTGTACAAAGCTCATGAATTACAGTCATGCAATCTCTGAATAAAGGCTGTTCTATCAAAGAAAAATTCAGAACTATTTCCCTGCCACCTACTGTGTCACTGCATCTTAACATTTTCTACCCATGACATGATTTATGAATTGAATTTGTCCAAATATTTTAATATTCCAAAATTACACAATTGAATCTTGTTTGTAATAGTGATATTTAACATTTTTGCAAAGTTAATATAATTTATTTTATTGTTGGTAGAATGACAATGTATGTACTGATTGTTTTCTTTTAATAGATACCTTTCAATAATAATTTGTTGGTACTCTTCATAAAATGATCACAAAAAACACGCAAATTGCGTGTTCAATTGTTAGTTGATCATTGGTGCATCCAAAATGTAAGATATCATCTTTATGGAATTGATGAGTTCACACAATATCTCAAGAGTACATTACAAATCAGATATAGCTCAATTATTGTAATTGCAATTGTAATTAATTTATTAGCCAAGTATGTAAAAACATACAAGGAATTTGATTTGCCATACCGTCATACCAAAGAAGCAACAAGACACACAGCTACATAAAAATTAACATAAACATCTACCACAGCGCTCCCCCACATTCCCCACTGTGACGGAAGACAATAACATTTTATCTTCTTCCCTCCTTTTCTCCCGCGGTCGGGGCAGTTGAACCATCTGCAGTCGGGGCGATCGAAGCTCCCGCAGCTGGCGATCGAAGCTCCTGCGTCGGGGTGATCGAAGCTCCCGCGATTGGGACGTCAAAGCTCCTGTGGTTGGAGCTCCCGAAGTCAGTCCCTGACAAAGGGATCGCAAGCTCCACAATGTTAAGTCTGCAGGCTCCCGGGGTTGGAGCTCCCAAAATCGATCCCCAGCAAAGGGACCGCCAGCTCCACAATGTTAGACCGCAGGGTGGATGGAGATACGATATGGAAACGTCGCATCTCCGTCGATGAACAAGATAAAAAAAGGTTCCCCCACCCCCACATAATACAAAACCAAAGATACACTAAAACATAATTTAACAACAGACTAAAGCAACAAAACAAAAGGACTAGACAGACCATTGGCGAGGTTGCCATTGTACGGCGCCACCTGGTGGTCGCCACTTATACAGTCTTGAAAAAGAGAATAGAAATAAGTACTAGAAATACTTGTGGATCTTAATTGCATGACCAAACAGGAAGCTTCCAATAAAAAGCCTTATAATAGCACAGACACAAAAAAACTGTAGCTGCTGGTATATTAAACAAGAAACAAAGTGTTAGAGGAACTCAGAGATTCAGGAACATCTCTGGAACGAATGGACAGATGATGTTTTGGGTTGGGACCCTTCTTCAGGCTGTTTAGTCTGAGCGTATAAACAAAGGAACTGCAGATGCTGGTTTACACATCAGTACACAAAGTACTGCAGGTCAGGCAGTGTCTCTGGAGAACATGGAAAGATGATATTTCAGGTCGGGCCCCTTCTTCACAATCAGTCTGAACAAGGCTCCTAAACCAAAACATCATCTATCCATGTTCTCCAGAGATTTTGCCTGACTTGCTGAGTTACTCCCACAGTGTCTTTTTAGTGTGAAGACCGGTCATGACTGCCTGTCCATTCCCTCCACATATGTTGTCTGGTCTGCTGAGTTCCTCCAGCATTTTATTTTTTGCACTTACAAAAGCATATTAGTTATAATCAAGCACAAGGAATTAAAGCAAATTACTGGCCTGTCGAAAGACTGGTTAAGCAGCCATAGGTTATAGGAATAATAAGCAGTTACTTAATTTAATACAGAACCTGTAATTCTCAACAAATCCATGCAGAGGCTTCAGCTATTCATAGTATTAATTAATAGTTTAGGTGATGGAACAGAAGGACAAACATCCAAGTTTGTCAATGACACAAAGACAGATGACATTGTTGGAACTGAAAATGGTACAATTAAATTACTAAGAGATATTTAGAAATTCATTGGTGAAAAAAGTCCAAAATGGATTTCATTATTGGAAATTTGAAATAATCAATTTTAGGTCCAAACAGTAAAATTCTGTGCACTTCCAAATGAGGAAATGGGAAGTATTAAAAGGCCCAGGGAAATGTAGTCGTATTCATGGGCAATTATTAAGTTTTATGATTGTACATGTCATAAATATTCATAAACATACTTAAAATTATGACTGGAAGGTTTAGTCTTATATTTGGAATACAAGGTATTTATCTACTGTATACAAACCTTTGGTTAAAGCACACACAAAATATGCATCAGAATATTTTTTTTCACATATTAAATATAGGCTTCCCCACCCCCCAGGTTATGGCAGAGATCTATTCCCGAGAGGAACACAGTGCTGGGGCAACTCAGCAGGTTAGGCAGCATTTCACAGTGAAGAAGTGACCCGATCTGAAACGCTGCCTATCTATGTCTTCCAGAGATACTGCCTGACCCGTTGAGTTACTCCAGCATTTTGTGTTTCATGCAAGCATCTGCAACTCCTCGTCTCCATTCCAGAGAAATGTTCCTAACTCAAATGGTTTACAAGTCGGTAATGCGGCCACGAAATGAGTTTTTGAACGACAAAGATACCTGGAGAGGTGGGGCATCCCAAAGGAACAGAGAGTCTGCGTATGCATTTTACATTTTGTTTTGCCAGTCGAAATAATGAAGCTGACATTAACAAAGTTAGCCCAAGTTATCTCATGCTAACAAATTCTTTTCAAAGACAGATGCCGATGAGATTTTAAATCCTATTGGCCCAGATGGTACATCACAGACAGTATTTGCAAAAAGGACATTAATATGTCAATTAGAATTAATTCTCAATGAGATGTGGCAAAATTCTAGATCTTGTCAAGAACAGTCACCTGTAGCTCCATAGCAACAGCAAATCTATCCAGCTGGTGTGTCAAACACTGACTACTACATATGGGACACACACACACACAATACAGCCTATATTGCCGACAATACTCTCACCTCTAAAAGGAAATAACTGAGAAATAGTTATGTTGAATAACTTCTCATTCAGTTCCTGTAGCCTTTCTTTATAATTTATTTATCTTGCCAAATCTTTCCACCCCCATTCCTGATTCTGAAATAATAATTAAAAACTAAAGAATACAGAAACAAAAAAAATGCTGGAAACACTCATCAGGTCAAACAGCATCTGTGGAAAGAGAGAGAGTTGAAATTTCAGATCAAAGATCTTTCTTCTGATGAAGAGACTATGATTTGAAATATTGACTTGGTTTTTCTTTCCACAATTGCTTCCTGGCCTGTGGAGTATTTCCAGCATTTCCTGTTTACACATCAGATTTCCAGCACCTGCAGTTTATTTGACTTTCATTATGAAGGGAAGAAGTGTGTTTTAACTTTGAGTTTCAAAGATTGGATAACCCCCTTGAAGTAAAATGCACTCTTCTGCCATCTCTAATTTGCCTTCTCATGTCTCCCTTTAGTCTTATGCAGATTCTCTCCATGCCAGGGAAACAATAATTCCCAAAATAAATCAAGCCTACAATGAATACTCATTCCCTTGTTATCAGTAGCTGTATAATCCTTATTGCTCACCCAGTTATAGGAAGAATGTCATTAAATTGGAAAGGGTGCAGAGAGATTCACCAAGATGCAACTTTATTACATAAACCAAAATTTAACCTGGGCTTGAGTTAAAGGGAGAGGCTGAATTTTTGGAGCATGGGAAGCTGAGGGGTGACATTATTGAGGTGCACTAGATCATGAGGGGCAAGGATAACATCTTTTTTTTCCAGTCTTTTTTCCCAGAGTGGAGGTTTCTAAAACTGGAGAGCAAAAACTGGAAAGAGGAGAGATTTAAGAAACAACATTTTCACTTAGGAGGTAGTCTATATCTGGAAAGAGTTGCCAGAGGAAGATACAGAAGTTATAGAAGTGGCTAGAATGATAACTTTAAAATATATTTAGACAATTATATGAATAGGAAGAATGCCACATGGACCAAATGCAGGCAAGTGGAACTAGCCCGATAAGGTGGCCCAAATATCAATTTCTCTGGTATATAGCTTTATGACTCTGACTCTATTTGGGAGGAGCATGATTTGTACAAACTCATAACCGTTTAAAAAAAAAGAGGACCTGTCAGCATGTCAACAATGACATGCCCAGTCTGGTGTGATGCTTAGGTGGAACCCAAGTTTTATGCAATGGGCCATAAGTTGTCAGTATGTTGATTCAATGTTATTCTAACACATTCTAATCAGAGCACCATGGTTTGTCCGGCACTATTTCAAGGAGATGGTAATTCAGTTCAAATAAAATAACAACTATTGCAAAAAAAAGTAAGTAATAAAAACATTAAACGTTTGATGTTCATTCCTGGCTTTGTTTGGAAATCAGCTATCCACTGTGCATGGTTTTTTTTAGTTGGAAAGAATTATAAAAAACAAACACCTCAGATCAGCATAATGTTGACCACGTTTGTGAACCACTTTTTTCAGTCGAAGAAAGAAAAAATCTCTCAGAGATCTTCGCCTTGCCTTTCCCACAGAATTAATATCGACCATTTTAGAATATGACCACTAGAAAAACATTTAACAACGGCATAGAGGACAGAAACAGGAGACATCATCTACCACTTTTAGACTTATGTTCAAATACAGAATGGAACCTTCCTTCACCCTATAGATCCCAGTGATATAGCAAAGTACAAAATGCTGGAGGAACTCAATGAGCCAGGCAACATCTGTGGAGGGAATGGACAGGAGATGTTTCAGGTCAGGCACCCTTCTTCAGACCAAGGCAGTGGGGGTGAGAATCTAGCCTAGTGATACCTGTGCTGATGATTGCAATCAGGTAAATTGTAACACACAAGTAGAAGTGACAAACTGTGGGGCTTAGCACCTTTTCTGTCACCTCACAATCATTTATTATGCTCTCGATATAATGAACTCCTTCTGAAGTTTGCTACCACTATCAACCTCCATGCATCACATGCCATACACTTATCTTCAATTTAAAATAATGTAACTGGTTTAAGCTTTGCTACAGTAATCATTGTAAAACGCATTTGTATTGAGAAAAACATAACTAACTTCATGGTTGATTTATTTGATAGTATATGAAAGCAGATTGAACTCTGGACGTTTTTCTCTCAATCCTGGATTCCAATCCATTGTAAACTGATTGCCTGATGAAGAATGGTAACTTGGGGATTTTCCATTCGGTGAAGTACAATCGATCAAAATGGTCAAGTGAGAAATTAAAGGGCATTGCCAAATAATAGTGAAGAGGGTTTTGAAGATTATATATATTTTTTAAACATAAAAGAAGAGATCTAGGAAGATAAATTCAGTGAATGTTCTGCCAATATTCAATGGCAATTTATTGTCACATTACCACGATACAGTGAATTTCCATTTATTGCACACAGTTCAGAATAATTATACCAGGGGGGAAGCAGACATACTGTATGCAGTACTGCAAGAAAGTAAAGTGTGGAAAGTAAGTCATAGGTTGCAGTAGTGGGGAAGAGAGTCAAGGATCAATTTGAAGAGTCTCAAGCCGAAATGTCACCTATCCATTGCCTCCACATCTACTGCCTGATCTGCTGAGTTAGTCCAGCACTGTCTATTTGATCAATTTGAACATGATCAATAACCTTATTTGAACGAAATAGAAATATTTTGTTTTGATCCAGACTCAATCTTGTCAAAAAGAAATCCTAATACCATACTACAAAATAAAAGGAAGATTTCTCCATTTGCTCAGCAATTATAAATGGGTGTTTGAGGATGGGAAATGAATTATCCAAGTTTGAAAGAGACTGGTGAACTGGTCCACCACATCATTACCCAGGCAATGAAGGTGAAAATTATTCACAAGGTCTAATGGTTATAAATAGATACATCATAAAGTCAAATAGACTTAACATCAATTAGATGTCTATTACTCTTGTTTGCATGCAGAGAGGTCAATTAGATGCTAATTATTAATGATGTGAAACTGAAAAAAATGACAATTAGTTGTAATTTGCAAGCTCAACTTCAGAGTAAGATGAAGTCAGCAGGAAAGGATTAGCTTTCTCTTTCATGATCCTTTAAAAATAATAACCAATCACTTAATAGCAGTCTGTTAGTATTTTATAAATATAAAACGTGACCCAATCTGATTGAATTATGGGACAGAAATTTGCTTTTGTGACAAAACATGATGTCCCACTCTAGATACCAAACAAATTCCATGAAGGATTAAATTGCATTAAACCAAAAAAACAGAATTACTTGTTAACTGCCATTATCCAGTAAGTAAACGGACTCATGGTTTGTGAAGGAATGATTCAATTCAATAAGATGGACAACACTCATATTTGACAATCAGACTAAATTTGGTGTCTATGTGAAATGATAAAATGGTATAAGCTGCAGTAATGTAAAATGAATCAACAAACACACTCAGCTTTCAATGGGGGTGTTAGCATTAGTGACATATTTATTAAAGATAAGCATTGCACTACATATTCAAAGCTCAATAAGTCATCCTATTTTAACCACTTGAATATGACTCAACTCCATCAATAATAATAAATTTGTATTTGTCATGTGTAGGTTGGCACAGGGTCAATGGTACATTGAAATGTATTTGACAAGACAACGGGTCACCTCAGCAGTAATATTCCAAGGATAATTAAGATTAAAAAATGACATTAGTAAGGTAAAAAGACAATATAAAAAAATAGGTAAAAAGACAATTAAAAAAATAATCAACATATATGATTTGAAATGTGTTTATGAGTTCAGAAGCCTGATGGCCTGATGGTAGAAACTGTTCTTAAGTCTGGTGGTACGTGCAGCCATACTCCTGTATCGTCTGCCTGACGTTAACAAGGAGAACAGCCTGTGTGCTGGGTGGCTGTGGTCCTTGATAATGCTGCGTGCCTTCCGCAGGCACCGCCGGTAGAAAATGTCCTAAATGGCCGGGAGACAGTTGCCAGTGATGTGCTGTGCAGTCTTCACCACTCTCTGTAGTGATTTGTGGCTGTGGGCAGAACAGTTCCCGTACCAGACTGTAATGCAGCCCGTCAGCAGGCTCTTGATGGTGCATCTGTAGAAGTTTGTGAGGATGCTGGCGTTCATGCCAAACTTCCTCATTCTTCTCAGGAAAAAGAGCCGCTGGTGGGCCTTCTTTGTTATTGTGTCCGTGTGCAGTGTCCAGGAAAGGTCCTCAGTGATGTGCACACCGAGGAACTTAAAGCTGCTGACCCTTTCAACCTCAGCATCACCAATGTGGATGGGGAGGTGTCCACTCCCCTGTTGTCTCCTGTAGTCCACGATCATCTCTTTAGTTTTGCTGACATTGAGAGAGAGGTTATTTTCCTGGCACCAGCTGTTTAGTGCCTTTACCTCCTCTCTGTAGGCCGTCTCATTGTTGTCTGTGATGAGGCCCAAGATGGTCGTGTTGTCAGCAAACGTTTGGATGCTGTTTGAGCTGTGCTTAGCAGTACAGTCGTGCGTGAACAGGGAGTACAGGAGAGAACTGAGCACACAGCCCTGTGGTGTGTCTGTGTTGAGGATCAGTGAGGAAGAGGTGTGGCTGCCAATTCTTACCACCTGGGGCCTGCCCGTCAGGAAATCGAATATCCATCACTACTGCTAAAATCCTCTACACAAACTTGTTACTGACAATTCCAATGCCCTCAAGGCCAGTCCCCCTAACTCTACCCACTGTAAACTTGGGATCTTTCAGAAGTCTGCTGCTTGCATGATAATCACACTATGTTCTATTTACCCACAAACCCTGTCTTAACTGACTGGTGTATACATCAAACATTGTGTCATCTTCATTTGTCCCCACTTTCTTTTTTTTTCTTTTTTTTTTCTCTCTCTTTTTTTCTCTCTCTCTCTCTCTCTCTCTCTCTCTCTCTCTCTCTCTCTCTCTCTCTCTCTCTCTCTCTCTCTCTCTCTCTCTTTTATTTAAATCTAACTCCTTGACCAAATTATTGGTCCATTGCTCAAAATTTCCCTTTTATGGGCCAGCCTCATATTTTGATTATGTTTCTTTCACAGATGTTGCCTCAAAGCAAACAGAAGCATTTGTCATCGTCTCCACTAACTGGTAGCATTGTCCCTGATTCAGAAGGTATGGATTCAAATTCCAATTCCAGAAGTCAATATAATTTAGGGCAACTATTCACTGCAGCCAAGAACTCTCAGGAATGCTGTACTTCAGTTGTGATACTAAATGTAACCCCTGTCAGTTTTATCGGAAAGATGCAAAAACATCGCACAGTTTTACCTTAACAGAGAGCCAGGGAATTCTCCCTTTGGTTAACATTTATTCCCCACCCAAGATAAAGGAAGCAGAGAATCTGTTACTATCAGACTGCTTTGTGTGAAAGGTTGATGACAAAAGTGACTTTTATTAGAATCCAAAAATCTAGCCCATTAACGCTTAATTAATCCTTCAATCCCTCACTGAAGAAAATATTGTCTTCTTCTCTGCTTCCACCATAGCTTAGTCAGATCATTTAGTACAATGATCTGAATAAGTAAAAATAATACGAATCAGCTTGAGGAGGTGGTCATCAACTTATGTGCATGTCCAGTTCATAATAGTCCTAACTCTTCACTAAATGCAAAACTGGAATATAAAGGACTGGCATGAAAGCATCACCAGGATATTTGTGAATTACTCCTGCGATAATTTGCTGCACATCTTTTGGAAGTTCTACCCAGGGACAAAAGGTGACATTGATTCATGCTGTTTGAAATGTAATAAAGATTTTCAAATAAATAAAGGGATAAGTCTTCACAGAGACATGTATACACATGTGTGCTTACATAAACAATTGCTCACATTCCTGTGCATTAAAGGAAGCAAGCATAATGACAGGAAGTTATTTATGAAGTTTGCTTAAGCTGTCATGAAGTAAGTGACTAGCAATTGGCCCCAGATGTCCGGGCAGGTGGACAGTACTAAACCTAAGGGAGGTGCTGTGGTTTATGCAAAAAGATCTTGTAAACCAAATTTCACCAGTGAACAATCACAAATGTCAATTTATCATTTTTGAGGCACATTTAAATACTGTAAGAAATTACAGAGAAACATACATGCCAAATAGAAGTTCTGTAATAAAAAGTATGTCTAAAATTAATTAAACTTGACAACTATATTCCATTAAGAATTATCGAAAGTATTATAACACATAATGCCTAAACCTAAACTTTCTCACTGATTTTCTACAGCCTCCCTGTACCATTTAAGTGCAAATGGTTAAAAACTCCACATTGCCATTTCTGGAATGTTTCAGTATGAATTTCATTCAGTAGAGACTTGTACCTTCTCAGGTTCTCTTCACCGAGAGAGAAAAATAGGAACAAAGATATTCCAGTATCACCAAACACCAACTCCAAATTACTGTACAATCAGCACATGTATCTGGCATAAAGCGAGTTATTCTGGATTTTCAACTATACTAATGAAAAGCAGCATACTTATACTGTTGCAACCTGAGAACCAGAAATCTTTAATGTTTCTGCACACAAGATCCAACTTCCTTTAAAGTCTGCTTGGGTCAGAGCTCTCTCTACTTGTTCAATCAGAACACTTTGCTGCTGCAGTCATTACAATTATTCCACATCCCCATTTATTCCCCAGTGTTCTTTTTAGCTGTTTCCTTGGTAATCACGACTGCTACGAGGCCCCTTCCCTCTGTCTTCCAAACATTCCAATAAAGGAAGAAACTTGTGTTGTTTCAATAATTTAGACTAATTTTGTTTGCTTCCCACA
Source organism: Rhinoraja longicauda (assembly GCF_053455715.1). NCBI lineage: Eukaryota > Metazoa > Chordata > Chondrichthyes > Rajiformes > Arhynchobatidae > Rhinoraja > Rhinoraja longicauda. The sequence continues at coordinate 78,609,389 of NC_135954.1, forward strand.
TTCTATTTTTTGCCCCTACAGAAGGAATAATAAGAAGTACAATGAAGCGTTCTTTTTTAGTGTTATTAATATTAATGGGTAAGGTTAATGACATTGTTCATTCAGGTCCAAATCACTGTCTTTCCAAAGATGATTAATTATTTTTAAAATGTTCAATAGTTGAACACTCTGACATTTGAGCGCAACAAAATGGAGCTGGTGGTTTTAACTTCTTTGTGAAACAGGAGGATACACGTCAAGCATGAAAAGTAATTCAACGATAACCATGAGTAAGAAAATGTTTAGCCAAAGCAACATAGAAAGTGCTGGAGTAACTCAGAGGGACAGGCAGCATCTGCAGAGGACATGGATAGATGACATTTTGGGTTGGGACCCTTGCTTAGACAAATACCACTTATCTGGAGCAACTGAGTTTTCTACCATGTACTCTATCCAAAGGAATTTATAAACTGAGCAATAATTAATTCAGGTTTAAAATTGTTAATGCAATTTTCCCACTGTCCCTTGGAAGTGAGAGGAACTGTAATACATTTGTTATAGTAACAAATTAAATGCAAATGCTTGGAAATTGTTTTGCATGTAAAGTATACTGTAAGCTACGTGGTAATGGTGCAGCACATCAATAATCATTTTGGGTATAGACTCATCACAATAACGTTCAATAATGGATTAGGCCCAGTGCACAGGCACCATTCAAAAGTTATTGTACGTTTTCTGTTGTTCCTTATGAAGTATGCAAAGAAAAAAGTGGTTTCTGGTACGAAGGGTGGCTCTGGTGGCTGGGGGTCAGTGGGAAAAGAGGGCTGGTGGTCAAAGACATTTGGTGGAGAGGGTTTTAGAGAAGATGTAGATTGGCATGGGAAGTGTGATGGGATAGGGGTGTGGAGTGGGATTGCAAATGCGATCCTTATATTGTTAAGGAATGAAGGATTTGAATAGGATTTTGTTTGGGGCAGAGGATTCTGCTATCTGGAGATCAGCATCTTGTGCGAAGGGCAGGTGGCAGGGAAAGAATCAAATTTTGATCAGGCAGTTTGGAGAGCTGCCAATTTGGGAAGTCAGAGTTGAGATTGTTGGGTGAGAACAATTGAGGGGTAGAGGATGGAGCTCAATACTCAGCCACATCCATCAGCAAAATCAATGGAGTCCCAGACTGTAATGGTGTAAGAAGGCCACACAGTGGGCAGTACAGAAATATAGCTGGAAGAGGCACTGTCTCAGCATCAGAAAACCGGTTCGATCCTGACTTCATGTGTGTGGAGTTTGCACATTCTGCCTATGACCACATGGGTATCCTCAGGGTGATCTAGTTTTCTCCCACATCCCTAAGACATGCAGGCCAGCAGGTTAATTGGCCTCTATAAATTATAGCTAGCGTCAAAGGAGTAGACACAACAATGGTGTAAGAAAATAACTGCAGATGCTGGTACAAATCGAAGATATTTATTCACCAAATGCTGGAGTAACTCAGCAGGTCAGGCAGCATCTCAGGAGAGAAGGAATGGGTGACGTTTCGGGTCGAGACCCTTTTTCGGGTCTGAAGATGGGTCTCGACCCGAAACGTCACCCATTTCTTCTCTCCTGAGATGCTGCCTGACCTGCTGAGTTACTCCAGCATTTTGTGAATAGACACAACAGTGGGATAACATAAACAGCCATGATCACATTGAATGGCGGTGCTGGCTCGAAGGGTCGAATGGCCTCCTCCTGCACCTATTGTCTATTGTCTATAGTGTGAAAGAGTGATCAATAGTTGGCATGGATTTGTTGGGCCGAAAGGCTTGTTTCCATGCTGCATCTTTCAATTCAATTCAAATATAAATATGTTCTGTGATATGCCTATCTGGAACAAAGTCTACATTTCTTTTTTTTTTTAAAGGAACAATTTTAAAGGAAAGATATCATCATATACTTCATGTCTGACAACATGTTTGCTGGACCATGGTGCCAATCTAACTAATCACATCTACCTACACATGGTCTATACACCTCAATACTAGTGAACATAACTTTAAGGTAAGAAGGTGAAACATCAATGGAGATGTGCAAGGAAGTTTATGCATCTTTCAAGCATCTGTCTAAATGCCTGTTAACCAGTTCACTGCCAAATTTTGTTTTTCACTATTGGCCATGACCCGCGTATACTCAGAGGTGGCACTGAACAGGTTAAACATTGCAGTTGTATCTGCTTCTATCACTTCCTTGGCAACTACCACACTCAGAAAAACTTCCTTGCACATCTCCATTGACATTCCACCTTCTCACCTTGAAGCCATGCTCTCTAGTATTAGACATTTCCACCCTTGGATAAAGACAGACTATTCTCCTTATCTGTGTCTCCCATAATTTAATACATTTCCATCAGATAGCCACTCGGCCATCAATGTACTTGAGTAAAGTCCACTGTCACTCAGATAAAATCCATCATCAACACAAAACAAACTACAGAAATTCTAATCCCTAATGTAACTTTATAAACATCGAAGGATGTATTCTGCTTTATTTTCACAACAGTGAACAGTTGGGACATCATGATGCAGATGTACAAGTCTTTGGTGAGACCACACGCAGTCCACTCACCCAGCTATTGGAAGGATGTCATTCGGTTGGAAAGAGTGCAGAAAAAATGCACCAGGATCTTACCTGGACTTGCAGGCTTGAGTTATTGGGAGAGGTTGGATAGGCTGGGATTTGTTTTAATTTTTAGAGCATAAGAGGCTGAGGAGTAACCTTATTAAGGTTTACAAGATCATGAGGGGCACTTGCAATCTTTTTCCCAGGGTAGAGGATTATAAAACAAAAGACTAAAGGCTTAAGATGAGAGGGGAGAGATTTAAGAGGGACCCAAGTGCCAACATTTCCACTCAGAGGGTGGTCCGTGTCTGGATTGAGCTGCCAGGGGAAGCGACAGAGGCGGATACGTTTGTGACTTTTAAAAGACAGATATGGATAGGAAAGGTTTAGAGGGCAAGAGCCAAGTGAGACAAGCCCAGTGTGCCAACTCAGACAGCCTGAGCACGGTGGGCTGAAGGGCCTGTTTCAGTGCTAGAAAGCTCTCTGACAATGGCTATAAAAGTTGACAGCTCATTTGACAGGAAAGCTCTCGAGACTGCAGATGCCAGAATCAAAAGCAAAAAAATAAACCGCTTAAAGAACTTTGCAGGTCTAACAGTGCACTCAATCAAATCAACAAAATCACTCCATCAATCCACAAAGCACACATTTATACTGTCTGGTATATAACAAATGATTACCAAGATTGGATCTCTGGCCAAACCAGAAACAAGTCCATCTCTTTCTGGAAGGCTTGCTGCATTACAGTAACAGTACAGTCATGCACTTTGGTAGTAGGAATAAAAGCATAGACTATTTTCTAAATGGGGAGAGGATTCAGAAATTGGAGGTGCAAAGGGATTTGGGAATGCTGGTGCAGGATACACAAAAGGTTAAATCGGTAGTAAGGAAGGCAAATGCAATGTTAGCATTCATTTCAAGAGGACTGGACTGTAAAAGCAGGGATGTAATACTGAGGCATTTAGAGTCTTGTGAGCAGTTTTGTGCCCCAGAGTTGGGGAGGGTTGAGCTCGCATTTGAGGGGATCCAGAGGAGGTTTACGAGGATGATCCTAGGGATGAATGGGTTAATGTATGATGAGCGTTTGACGCCTCTGGGCATGTACACACTGGAGTTTAGAAGGATGACAGGGGGAAATCTCATTGAAACCTATTGAATTGCGCAAGGCCTGCACAGACTGGATGTTTCCACCAATGGAACAGTCTAGAACCAGAGGGAACAACCTCAGAATGAAAGGACGTACTGTTAGAATGGAAATAAGGAAGAATTTCTTAACCATGAAGGTGGTGAATCTGTGGAATTCGTTTCCACAGATGGCTGTAGAGGCCAAGTCTTTGGGTATTTTTAAAGTGGAGATTAATAGGTTCTTGATTAGTAAGAGTGTCAAAGGTTACAAGGAGAACGCAGAAGAATGGGGTTGAGGGGGAAAGATAGATCAGCCATTATCGAAAGACAGATTAGAGTCAACGGGCCACATACTAATTAATGATAAAACTATGCTGGACAAATCCAAACATTCATAAATCTGCAAAAATGCACTCAGTTCATTCAAAACACTGAAGGGATTATTTAATAAAATAAACTGGACACTTCAAACAGACAATAACCAGAGCAATACTATCAGTTATACACAAAATGCTGGAGTAACTCAGCGGGACAGGCAGCATCTCCGGAGAGAAGGAATGGGTGACGTTTCGGGTCGAGACCCTTCTTTAGACTGATGTCAGGGGAGTGGGCAGGCCAGTTATATGATGACAGCAATACATTAAGTTTCAAATATGATGATATTTGGTTTAAACCAAGCCACATTTAAATCTTGCTGAAGACAGGGAGCAGGAGCAGAAAGACAGAGGGGTGTAAAATGAGGGTAGAAGCAACAGGTAGCAAGGTGAAAAGTAAAAGCGGCAGGCAGACAAATCCAGGGCAAAAATCAAAAAGGGCCACTTTTCAACATAATTGTATAAGGGGTAAGAGAGTTGTAAAAACAAGCCTGAAGGCTTTGTGTCTCAATGCAAGGAGTATACGTAATAAGGTGGATGAATTAAATGTGGAGATAGTTATTAATGATTATGATATAGTTGGGATTACGGAGACATGGCTCCAGGGTGACCAAGGCTGGGAGCTCAACATCCAGGGATATTCTATATTCAGGCGGGATAGACAGAAAGGAAAAGGAGGTGGGGTAGCGTTACTGGTTAGAGAGGAGATTAAAGCAGTGGAAAGGAAGGACATTAGCTTGGAGGAAGTGGAATCGATATGGGTAGAGCTACGAAACACTAAGGGGCAGAAAACGCTAGTGGGAGTTGTGTACAGGCCATCTAACAGCAGTAGTGAGGTTGGGGATGGCATCAAGCAGGAAATTAGAAATGCGTGCACTAAAGGTGCAGCAGTTATAATGGGTGACTTCAATCTACATATAGATTGGGTGAACCAAACTGGCAGGGGTGCTGAGGAAGTGGATTTCTTGGAATGTTTGAGAGATGGTTTTCTAAACCAACATGTCGAGGAACCAACGAGAGAACAGGCCATTCTAGACTGGGTATTGAGTAATGAGGAAGGGTTAGTTAGCAGTCTTGTTGTGCGAGGCCCCTTGGGCAAGAGTGATCATAATATGGTAGAGTTCTTCATTAGGATGGAGAGTGACAAAGTCAATACAGAAACAAGTGTTCTGAACTTAAAGAAAGGTAACTTTGAGGGTATGAGGCGTGAATTGTCCAAGATAGACTGGCGATTGATGCTGAAAGGGTTGACGGTGGACATGCAATGGAAGGCATTTAAAGGTCGCATGGATGAACTACAACAAGTGTTCATCCCAGTTTGGCAAAAGAACAAACCAGGAAAGGTAGTGCATCCGTGGCTAACAAGGGAAATCAAGGATAGTATTAAAACAAAAGATGAAGCATACAGATTAGCCAGAAAAAGTAACATACCAGAGGACTGGGAGAAATTCAGAGTCCAGCAGAGGAGGACAAAGGGCTTAATTAGGAAAGGGAAAATAGATTATGAGGGAAAACTGGCAAGGAACATAAAAACTGACTGCAAAAGCTTTTATAGATATGTCAAGAGAAAAAGATTAGTTAAGACAAATGTAGGTCCCTTGCAGTCGGAAACAGGTGAATTGATCATAGGGAACAAGGAGATGGCAGATCAATTGAACAAATACTTTGGTTCTGTCTTCACTAAGGAAGACATAAACCGTCTGCCGGAAATAGCGGGGGACCGGGGGTCTAATGAGATGGAGGAACTGAGGGAAATCCAGGTTAGTCGGGAAGTGGTGTTAGGTAAATTAAATGGATTAAAGGCAGATAAATCCCCAGGGCCAGATAGGCTGCATCCCAGAGTGCTTAAGGAAGTAGCCTCAGAAATAGTGGATGCATTAGTGATAATTTTTCAAAACTCTTTAGATTCTGGAGTAGTTCCTGAGGACTGGAGGGTAGCTAATGTAACCCCACTTTTTAAAAAGGGAGGGAGAGAGAAAACGGGGAATTATAGACCAGTTAGCCTAACATCGGTAGTGGGGAAAATACTAGAGTCAGTTATTAAAGATGTGATAGCATCACATTTGGAAAGTGGTGAAATCATCGGACAAAGTCAGCATGGATTTACCAAAGGCAAATCATGTCTGACGAATCTTATAGAATTTTTTGAGGATGTAACTAGTAGAGTGGATAAGGGAGAACCAGTCGATGTGTTATATCTGGACTTTCAGAAGGCCTTCGACAAGGTCCCACATAGGAGATTGGTGTACAAACTTAAAGCACACGGTATTGAGGGTTCAGTGTTGAGGTGGATAGAAAATTGGTTGGCGGACAGGAAGCAAAGAGTAAGAATAAACGGGTCCTTTTCGGAATGGCAGGCAGTGACTAGTGGGGTACTGCAAGACTCAGTGCTGGGACCCCAGTTATTTACAGTGTATATTAATGATTTGGACGAGGGAATTGAATGCAACATCTCTAAGTTTGCGGATGACACGAAGCTGGGTGGCAGTGTTAGCTGCGAGGAGGATGCTAGGAGGCTGCAGAGCGACTTGGATAGATTAGGCGAGTGGGCAAATGCATGGCAGATGCAATATAATGTGGATAAATGTGAGGTTATCCACTTTGGCGGCAAGAACAGGAAAGCAGAGTATTACCTGAATGGTGACCGATTGGGAGAATGGGAGATGCAACGTGACCTGGGTGTCATGGTGCACCAGTCATTGAAAGCAAGTATGCAGGTGCAGCAAGCAGTGAAGAAAGCGAATGGTATGTTGGCATTCATAGCAAGAGGATTTGAGTTTAGGAGCAGGGAGGTTCTGCTGCAGTTGTACAGGGCCTTGGTGAGACCGCACCTGGAGTATTGTGTGCAGTTTTGGTCTCCTAACCTGAGGAAAGACGTTCTTGCCTTAGAGGGAGTACAGAGAAGGTTCACCAGATTGATCCCTGGGATGGCGGGACTTTCATATGAGGAAAGACTGGATAGACTGGGCTTGTACTCGCTGGAATTTAGAAGACTGAGGGGGGATCTTATAGAAACATATAAAATTCTTAAGGGGTTGGAGAGGCTAGATGCAGGAAGATTGTTCCCGATGTTGGGGGAGTCCAGAACCAGGGGTCACAGCTTAAGGATAAGGGGGAAGTCTTTTAGGACCGAGATGAGAAAACATTTCTTCACACAGAGAGTGGTGAGTCTGTGGAATTCTCTGCCACAGAAGGTAGTTGAGGCCAGTTCATTGGCTATATTTAAGAGGGAGTTAGATGTGGCCCTTTTTGCTAAAGGGATCAGGGGGTATGGAGAGAAGGCAGGTACAGGCTACTGAGCTGGATGATCAGCCATGATCATATTGAATGGCGGTGCAGGCTCGAAGGGCCGAATGGCCTACTCCTGCACCTATTTTCTATGTTTTCTATGACATCGCAGAAAAGGACAATGATTTAATGATGTGACTGATGAAATTTTCCTTCAACTTTTAATTTTGCAGTTTTTCTTAATTTGATGATGTCTGCTGTTATTAAATGTTATTTTGCTTACATATTTAACTTTGTAAATTTGCAGTTTCAGGCACTATTCAAAAATACGATAAATTTGAGTTTCATGGAAAATGTTAATTTCCAATCGCTATTCATAAATAATAAGCAGAGAATATTTAGACTGATGTCATTGCTTAGTTTCTAAATCAATGTGATTGCTCAGTGTGCAATATTGATTTACTGTTGTTCAAGTCACCAATAAACCTTTTAACCATCCACTTAACAACCACTTTTGTACAAACAATCTTTTGGATGGTATTACAACAGACGACAGTCTGTGGTCAGATCATTAATTTTACAACCAAGAACCAGTTAATTTGCATATTTTATGAATGATTAGCCTGGGGTAAATGCATCTTGAAATGGTGGACATTTGATCGATTGATGGCAAAAGACAGGATGGTGGGGTACAGAATACAGAATACAGAGCTTTATTTGTCATTCGATACCGAGGTACCGAACGAAATTACGTTACCAGCAGTCACACAAAAAAAAGAAACACAAGACACATAACCCCAACACAAACATCCATCACAGTGACTCCAAACACCCCCTCACTGTGATGGAGGCAACAAAACTTCCGCTCTCTTCCCGACGCCCAAGTCCCCGCGGCCGAGCCGCACCGGGTGCTGAAACATCCCGTGGCCGAGCCGGGCGATGGAAGGCCCCGCGGCCGTACTGTGCGCAGCTAAGTCCCGCGGCCGAGCCGCGCCGGGCGATGGAAGGCCCCGTGGCCGAGCCGCACCAGCGATGTAAAGTCCCGCGGCCGAGCCGCGCCGGGCGATGTTAGGTCCCGCGGCCGAGCCGCGCCGGGCGATGGAAGGCCCCGCGGCCGAGCCGCACCAGTGATGTAAAGTCCTGCGGCCGTGCCGCGCTGGGCGATGGAAGGCCCCGCGGCCGAGCCGCACCAGTGATGTAAAGTCCTGCGGCCGAGCCGCGCCGGGCGATGGAAGGCCCCGTGGCCGAGCCGCACCTGGCGCTGAACCGTCCCGCGGCCGTACCGGGCGATGGAAGGCCCCGCGGCCGAGCCGCACCGGGCACTGTTAAGTCCAGCGGCCGAGCCGAGGCCTGTTTCCACGTCCACACTGACTATCGATCACACATATACACCAGTTCTATGCATCCCACTTTTGCAAACATCCCTACAAACTGGGAACATTTCACAGAAGCCAATTGGGATGTTATTACAGAACTTTATTGTCATTCGGTACAAGTACCGAACGAAATTACAGCAGTCACAAAACACAACAAAAAAAAGAAAAAAGTACATAGGACACACAACCCCAAGACAAACATCCATCACAGTGAGTCCAAACACCCCCTCACTGTGATGGAAGGCAACAAAACTTCCACTCTCTTCCCCCCACACCCACGGACAGGCAGCTCGACCCCTAACGAGACGACCGACACGCACAGCCCCCGCAAGGGGATAGAAGGCCCCGCGGCCGAGCCGCACCGGGCACTGAAATGTCCCGCGGTCGAGCCGCACCGGGCACTGAAACGTGGGAGGAAACTGGACCGCCTGGAGTAATTCCATGATGTCACAGGGAGAACGTGTAAATTCCAAAACAGACAGTATCCAAGGTCAGGATCGAACCTAAGTCATCCACTGTGTGATACTAGCTCTACCCGATGCACCACTGTGCCATGTCATTGTACTGATTTATTGTACTTTTATCCATATTTTAACATCTATCCACCTAAATACATGGTAATAAGAACATCATGCTCCAGCTTTAACATTATCTTTGCTAATGTCATAATTTTTCTATTCCAATACAAATCTTCCTTTCTTTGACTCAATAATTTAACTGGGACCAGGAGGCTGCTATATTTTCTAAGATAATGCTGATATAATTTTAGTACAAGCAGACTGTTCATAAAATTCAAAATTGGGTACTCTTTCCAGTTGCAGCCAAAGACTGCAGCAATCCAGACTTGACACAACTATGAGATTTAAAATTTGTCCAAGCCAAATTCTGCTGGAATTCCTATAAATGTAAATGTACAGCCAAATCCCAACAATGGACCATGAATTTACTTACCTGATCGGCATGATGTGTCATTGATGCTCTGGGAGTGAAATTTGCCCCATTCTCACAATTCATAGACTTCTTTAAAGGGACAGGTACAAATGTGTTCGAGAGATTATGCGTAACAATTTTATGAAATGAGGTTGAAATGGGAACAGCTGTTTGAAACATGCCACCCCACCTGTGACAGCCTACATTGAAAACAGAGTTGGTGGTGGATCAATGATAAGATCCACAGATACTCAGATGAGCAAGGCAGAGCCCGGCACAGCTGCCTTGGGCAGAGTGTGATCATCCTGAGAATGCAAGTGACCATTGTGCTGGTGCAGCCACCACAACAGGTGTCATGTGATAGATTGTTCAAAGCTCAGCCTGCCATTTGTGTGATAACATGGGATAATAGGCAAGGGTACAGACAGATCCTGTTCCGTGCTTATAAGGCAGGTGCTTTCCACCCCTCCATCTGCATTGATGGTGGGGAGGGGGGGTGGTGAGTGGTGAGTGGTTCGGGATTAACATTATGTAACCACATCCCTTACAGCCTGTGTCCAATGCTCTGCAGCTGGTTGTGATGGGAAGTCCCGAGGTGCTGAAGGCTTGACTCCTATGACGCCACATGGTTACTTCAAAGAAAAAGTGTTGTGAGCAGCAAGCTACAAACACATTTAATTCAAAAGAAAGTTAAACTGAATGAGACACCAATATTTTTTTTTACAAAGTAATCCCTCGGAAATTATTAAGCAAAATTAATAAAAATTCTATGACATTGATAATAATGAGTCGGAAGATAGGCAGCTTTATGAAACAATAGTGTTAAAACCATGTAATTCTCAAACACATAGCACAATTTGGCAAAGGTGCCACTGTTCCAATGAAACATAAGAACATTACATCTCCAACTGTTTCTGCATTTTAAATTTTAATTAGTCAAGTTTTTTTGATAATGTTAGATTCTCTTTTCTGGCTTTCCGTTGAGATTTGAGAAACAGTCAGACAGAAATTCATCGTCTGATTCACAGAATAATTTTTGATAACATACACCCAATGAACTCCACTTCTGAAAGGCCATTACAATAACATTTCAGGTGCATGGATAGGAAAGGTTTAGTTTACTTTATTATTGTCACTTGTACCAAGATACAGTGAAAAGCTTGTTGTTGCGTGCCATCCAGTCAGTGTAAGACAATATATGGTTGCAATCAAGCTGTCCAGTGTACAGATGCAGAATAAAGAGTATAACATTTAGTGCAAGATAAAGTCCAAGAAAATCCAATTAAAGATAGTTTGAAGGTCTCCAATGAAACAGGCGAGATGGCAGGACCATTCTTTAGCTGGTGAGAGGATGGTTCAGTCGCCTGATAACAGCTGGGAAGAAATTGTCCCTCAATCTGGAGGTATGCGTTTCATTCTTCTGTACTGCTTACCCAACGGGAGAGGGAAGAAGAGAGAGTGACCAGGGTGAGGTTGGTCCTTGATTATGCTGGTGGACTTGCAAAAGCAGCATGAAGTATAGATGGAGTCAATGGGAGGGAGGGTGGTTTGTGTGATAGTCTGGGCTTTGTCCACAACTCTCTTCATTTGAGATTTTGTAAATTTAATTGGATTTGTACTTGGCTGCAGAGTCGTGGGTATATAAAGGAATATAGATGGGAGCTGAGAACGCATCCTTGCGGAGCACCAGTGTTGAGGATTATCGTAGAGAATGATTTGTCTTTATCCTCACTGATTGTGGTCTGTTGGTCAGGAAGTCGAGGATTCAGTTGCAGAGAGAGTGCTGACTCTAAGTTCTACGAGTTTGGCAATGACCTTGGATGGGATAATGGTATTGAAAGCAGAACTGTATTCTATGAATAGGATTATGATGTAGGTGGCTTTGTTATCCAGGTGTTCCTGGGATGAGTGCATGGACAGGGTGATGGCATCAGCCTTGGATCTGTGTAGCGGTAGACCAACGGCAGTGGATCAAGATGAACTGCTTGGTAGTCTGGATTTAATGTGTTCCATAACTAGCCCCTCTAAGTATTCATGATGGTGGATGTCAAGGCCACTGGATGGAAATCATTAAGAAATGAGATCTTGCTTTTCTTTGGCACCGGGATGATAATGGTCTTCCTGAAGCAGGTGGGTACCTCAGAATGCAGTAGGGAGAGATTAAAAATGTTCATGAATATTCCTGCTAGTTGGTCCGTGCAGTTCCTAAGCATGCGGCCAGGGACTCCATCTGGGCCAATGGCTTCCCATGGATTCACCCTCAAGAAGGCTGATCTAACCTGCACCAGTGACCCTGGGAAGAGGCACACTTGAGTCTGATGGAATGGATGTCAACACCTTATTAGCATTCCGGAAGGGCTGCACTATCACCAGCAATGGTGGCTGATTTCGCTTTGCAGCCAGTTATAGTATTCTGGCATTGCTAAGTCTACCGGTGTCTGAATTATTATACTGGGACTCAAGTTTGGCCCCGTATTGTCCCTTGGCATTACTGATGGCTTCGCGAAATTCGTAGCGGTACAAGAAAGCTCGTGTGGGGTTGATTGACGTACGCAGCGGTCTTGACCTTCACCTGGAAAAATACCCATCCATGGTTTCCGGTTGGGGAACACTCTGATTGTCTTCGTCGACACTCACTCCTCTGCACACTTGCTGATGAAGTCAATCACGGCAGTGGCGTACTCATTCAGGCTGGCTGCAGATTCCCTGAATATGGACCCATCCACTAACACAAAGCAGTCATGTCGGATGTCGTTTGTGTCTATAGACCAGCACAGAACAACTATCTGTACTGGATTTTCCCACTTCAGTTTTTGTTTGTGGGCCAGGAGTAGAAGCACAGCTAGGTGATCATGTTTCCTGAAATGTGGCCGGGAAATGGAGCAGTAGGCATTTTTTATTGATGTGTAGCAGTGGTCAAGGGTGTGCTGGCCCCTGGTGGGACAAGAGACATACTGCTAGTAATTTGGTAGTACACCCTTGAGGTTGGCTTGATTGAAGTCCACAGCTAAATAACCCGCAGGGTGTTTTGTCTCAAGGCGATTGTTAGTGGGGTACAGTTCATTCAGAGTAAGCTTGACATCAATATGGGGACAGATGTAGACTACTGTCAGGATAGCAGAGGTGAATTCCCTCATCAGGTAGTTGGGATGACACATGTCAGTTAAATATGCCGAACTGCCATATCTGAGCACCATGAGGGTATTGATTAGAAAGTAGATTCCTCTGCTTCTAACCTTGCCCCGTTGCACAGTGCAGTCCATCAAGAGAAGGGAAAAGCCCTTGGGCTGGATGGCACAGTCCACTTTGTCAGGTGTTTGGAAGGATATGGGCCAAACGCAGGCAGGTGGGACGTGCAGATAAGGCATCTTTGTCGGCATGGGCAAGATAGGCCGAATGCCTGCTTCCATGCTGAATAACTGTATGACTATGAATTTCAGAACTGAAGTTCATATTATATCTTGCATTCAGTCAACAATTAATTCATACCGTATACGTCTGAATATTGCTAATACACAAAATCGAGATTTGAAGAGAAGGACAGACAGACAGACAGACAGACAGACAGACAGACAGACAGACAGACAGACAGACAGACAGACAGACAGACAGACAGACAGGCAGACAGGCAGACAGACAGACAGACACTCATTGGTATTCACTGAATGTTATTGAGTAACAGACCCTTTGGCCCACAATATCCATGTCCAACATGATGCCAAATTAATCTAATCTCCCAACTGTACATAATCCATATCCCTCCATTCCCTGCATATCCATGTGCCTATCTGAAAGTCTCTTAAATGCCACTATCATATCTGCATGCCACTATTCTAGCTACACATCTATAATCATATCTATAATTGTCCCTACCCGATGTGCAATAGGGTGGAGAGCAATTATAGAGAATGATGACTTGCAGCTCCCAATGATTGGAAACACCGATAAGAATCAATGTCTTGATCTATCGCAGTATCTCTGGCGCCTAGGATCTACATGTAGAATCTTGTATCTGGCAGCTTGATTTCAGCCTAAAGGGGAACTGGACCTCTAGAAAAAGAATGGGACATCTGACATTTAGGACTGGGATTGAAAGTTTGAAATTAAACTGGGACTGCATGCAATATGTTTGTAACAACTGCAAACATTGGGAGGAAAGACCAAGGTTAATAGTACAAGCTTTAGAAAGAAGCAACCAAGCCTTAGAGAATAAAACTAATAGGCCACTTTTCATGTTATGTTTATCCAGAAGGACCAAGGCAAATACATAAACATTTAAATACAATTTCCATACTTGCTGAAGATTATTGTGGTTATCATGTTAGTATTTTGTGACAAAAATAACTTGCTAGCAGAGGAGCTAAAATGACTGGCTCCCCACCCTTTTCAGCATATTTTTTTACACCTTTTTGACAGCTATTGTTTGTAACCATTTTCAGACAAATAGCATAGCCTTACAGCAGAATGACTCATCAACCTAGGCCTTGGTCCCAATATGAGTTTTGAAGAGTCTATTCTTTCAGTTGGCCCAAGAGATTATGCTGGACTGGACCTGTCAAATTCAGGGCAACCAAATCTACATTAGGGTTCATCGTCGAATATGGAATTTCTACCAAAGGGGAATGTATGTTGGAAAATACGTCAGAAGATCGCAATGTCTCCATAATCTTCCAGGTATCCGTAAAATGAGGGCTGGTACCCGAGGACTAAAAAACTGCAAGTATTATATGCAGCATTTAGCATGAATTTCAGTCAAAACATTCAGAATGATATCCATTTAATTCTAAAAATAATGCAGAAGCTTTTATTTTAGAAAATTAAGCAAAATTAGTATATCTCCCTGAAGGAATCAGGACAAGTAATTTTCACTTTTCATTTTTACCAGAAATGTGTCTATTTCACAGTTCAGATTGTTCAATTACGTCCAAACCCTGCAGCAGCTGCCGTGATGCAATGACACATTCTTTCAACAATTGCCATTATATTTTTATAAATGTAGAAACTTAGATGTTTTATTTCTTAAAGTGCCCACAGACCTGTCACATACATTGTTTAAAATTCAATCACTGGGCATACTTCAAATTCATTTATGTGTAAAACAATGGTTTACTTATTGCAATTTTTGTTTTTAAAATAAAATAAATCCAGACACAAAGTTATGTTAAAAGTATACAATGTAATGACTTCATTTATGTAGGAGTTTAGCAGAGAGAGGGCCATTTACATTCTCCAACAGCTCCTCCTTCAGGAATTCACAGCTACTTACAGAACTATACCCTTTGATCAATAATCCAAGTAGAATATGTGCACCATGATAGGGAGTACAATGTTTTCACATTATTGAAATAGATTGAATTTGAGGTTTTCCAGGAATATCGAAAAAACTGGTTATATAATCCTTACCAACTTAGGGATTTAGTTTCACTCAAAGTCTATATGTAATTATGAACCCACTTTGAAGAAAAAGCAGTTTGTGTATTAAATGTCTTTGATGGAGTGAGAGAAGGGTGTAGAATTAGATCACCACAAATAGCAACAAATCATCCATTGCAAAATTCAAAAGACCGAGGGCCCTGGGATTTCTGACTTTGTCAAAGGAACTCATTTTGATTTTTTTAAATATATAACCAATGGCAGAGTACAACAAAATGCTGCCCTTAGAAATGCCCAGATTTGCATTTCCTGTAACAGCAAAGGAAACTTATTACTAAAGACCATCCCTGTTAATTGAGTTATTCACCAATGTTGAACAAAAAGGGGGATATATCAGCTGCATTTTTTCTCTCCACAGTGCTAGAATAACTCATCTTCAGCATAACTGCATGACTATGACTTCATGACGGCATGAAGGATGTGCTGGCATTGGAGAGGGTCCAGATGAGGTTTACAAGAATGATCCCAGGAATGATTGGGTTAACAGATCATGAGCTTTTGATGGCACTGGGCCTGTACTCACTGGAGGAATGAGGAAGGTACTCGAAGGATGAGGGGGGGGCCTATTGAAACCTACTGAATAGTGAAAGGCCTGGATAGAGTAGATGTGGAGGGTGTCCTACACTAGTGGGAGAGTCTAGGACCAAAGGCCACAACCTCAGAATAAAAGGACATACTTTTATAATGCTGAAGAGGAATTTCTTTAGTCAGAGGGATGAATCTGTGGGATTCATTGCCACAGACGGCTGTGGAGGCCAAGTCATTGGGTATTTTTAAGGCGCAGATTGACTGATTCTTGATTAGTTAGGGACTCAGGGATTTTGGGGAGAAGGCAGGAGAATGGAGTTGAGAGGGAAAGATAGATCAGCCACGTTTGAATGGTAGAGTAGACTTGATGGATGCAATGGCCTAGTCCTGCTCCTATAACTAATGAACATGAACTATGTATATGAAGGAATTGCAGATGCTGGTTTAACATGAAGATAGACACAAAATGCTGGAGTAACTTAGCAGGACAGGCAGCATCCCTAGATTCCTTCTCTCCAGAGATGCTGCTTGAGTTACTCCAGCATTTTGTGTCTGTCTTCAGCTTATGAACTATGCTCTCCATGGAATATCTTTCACTCTATCATTAGCAAAGTTCATTTCACAACCTTAATGTATTCTGAAGCACTTGAAAACTTCTCAAGTAGATGTGCAATGTGGCCAGTGTTGTGGATGACAATCATGCTCATTTTGGCAAATTGGCTGCACCACATAACAATGGTCAGAGAATCACTTCCAGCCAGATTAATGAAATGAATGAAATTGACCAGACCACAGAGAACGATTCCTCTGCTGCTCAGGTGTTAGAAACCATTTATTGTCACCAGCTAGAAGATAAAATGGATCAGAAAAACACTGCAGATGCTGGACGTCTGAAATAAACGAATCAGCAGTCGTGCAGCAACTGTGAAAAGTGAATCAGACTTAATGATTCAAGTCAAAGACCCTTCATTGTACCTTCTCCCCCTGAAAGATGGCACTGTGGACAGTATAGCAGTCTATGCAACTGATGCGCCACAATGTTGAGAACTATATACTGCACTTTGCATCTTCTCCTATGCTCAATTTATTGTACTCGAGTTTAACTTGATTGTATTTATGTATAGTATTACCTGTTCTGTTTGGATAGCATGCAGAACAAAGCTTTTCACTGTAACTTGGTACCCTTGACAATAACAAACCCACTCTTATTGTTGTACTGGATGCCAGCCTAGATTCTGCACTCACATCTCAAAAACTGAGATTTTAATCCACAAACTTCCTTCTGAGAGTCAAGAATGCTTCAATGAGTCTTGACTAATTCCATTGGAATGAAAATAAAATCTACATTTTCCATAGACTTTTACTTAAACAAAAACCCTTCTCACCATTTGAGGTATGGATGGATACAGGGGCAAAAGGGGAACCAAGACTGGATTTCCTTAAGATTCTAATGTTTGTACAGAGATTTAGTTTACTTTAATCTACCCACCTCCAGTTTAAATTCCATTTGGAATATTTTGGAGGACCAAGAAACAAGAACCAAGAACCAAGTGTGTGCTCTATGTAACTGATCACTCATGCAGAGATATTCTTCTTAGGCAAAACACAAGTAACTCAACTTTGGAAGATATGGATAGGTGACCTGTTTGAAGAAGGATCCCAACCCAAAACCTCACCTACCCATGCTTTCCAGAGATGCTGCCTGACCTGTTGACTTACTCTAGCACTTTGGTTTTTACTCAAGATTCCATCATCTGCAGTTCTTTGTGTCTCCTTCTTGGGCATCTGTTAATTGTCAAGGAATCATAATAACCTTGGGAAATGGGGCTTGTATTGGAATGGGGACTGGATATGGAGTTCTCTTATGCATTTAAAAAATAAGTAGTGCTGAATTTTTCAAACAATTATTTGCACTGATGTATCAAAGTATTATTTATTGCTATGTATTAAGAGTATTGGCAGGACCCAAGGGCTTGAGCTATGTGGAAAGTTTGGGCTGGCTTGGGCTTTATTCCTTGGAGTCCTGGGGGCTGTGGGGTGATCTTATAGAGGTGTATAAAGTCATGAGGGGAATAGATAGCGTAAAGCAAGAGTGGGAGGGATAACAAATGGATTGAGGTACAGAGGGTTTTCCATTAAATTGAGGGGCAAGTTTTGTTATTCATTGTATTGAAAGTAGAGCTCGACTGCATTGAAACAGGAAGTTCTCTACCGGATTGATGGAGGGAAGGTTGCCATTTGACAGAAGGGGGTAAAGTGACATAAAGGCAATATTCTCCACTTATTTTAGGGAAGAGGAGTCTTCCATTCTATAAACATTAATATCTGAACAACAGAATCAATCTTAAATAGTGATAATCAATCTTGCTATCACTGGTCACTCCGGTCAATGCAGGCCATCCCTGAGTAGAAAAGTTACTAAAAAGTGAAGAGATGGAGGACATTAATTTGGCCATTCGCAGGAACAAAAAGTATGTATGTATATTGGACTTGGTAACTTAATACTATGGGAGCTCACTGGTATGTAGAGGTGTCCATAAGTCAAGCATTCATAACCTGGAGATGGGCTGTAACTGCTAACCAATGTAACGATAGTAGGAAGCAAAGTATAATATTCAGAATGATGACACAGCCTAAACTTGCTGAACAACATTGAAATAGGTGCAAGAGGAGCCATACGATCCTTCAAGCTTGCTAGATCATTTAAAATGGTTAAGATTAAATCAGATCTTGGCCTCAATAACTTCTCGTCCAAATTTTACAACCTTGAGATGTGTTCTGGTCTAGTTTCGACATTTAGCTCCAACCAAATCCATCTATTTTCAGCATATTTTTTCTTGCTTTATTTTCCAGTTTTACCATGTACCAGGAAAAGTAGGTTGTTCATCAATCTAAAGCCAGATTTCCTGCATTTCAAAAATATTCCATAGTTTTGCCTTTGTAACATAGATTTATATTTTAGAACCTCTGACAGCCTATGCAGTTTCCTAAATGCAAGCTGTACCAAGCATAATCCAGTTTTGTTCTGTAACCAGTTTCTGATTGAGGAGACTACATAAAGCTTTCATATGAAAAATGAGCAGTTTTCATGTTATAGGAGTAAAATTAGACCATTGAATGGAGTAGACGACTTGATGGACTGAATGGCCTAATTCTGCTCCAAGAACATATGAACTTGACCCATCACATCTACTCCACCATTCAATCATGGCTGATCTATCTTTCTCTCTCAAACCCATTCTCCTGCCATCTCCCCATAACCCCTGATACTCTTGCTAATCAAGAATCTGTCAATCTCCACCTTAAAAATATCCATTGACTTGGCCTCCACAGCCACCTGTGGCAATAAATTCTACCGATTCACCACAGATTCTTGGAAAAGAGTGATGACTTGTGTTCAAACTAATCTGTTTTCCAGATTCGGCCCATATACTATTTGCAAACACATCCAGCGTCTGGTGCAGCAGTGAGATGCTTGTGATAGATGGTGGCCCACTCCACCACCCAAGTTCACCTGGGTGGTGGAGTGGGCCATCAGTGGCAATCAGGCTTCAGGTGACAGAAACCAAAGCCCTACCCCCACCACCAAGCCAACCCTGATACATAAAAAGTGACCTTAAAGGGCCTGTCACACTTAGGCGATTTTAAGGCGACTGCCGGCGACAAGGCAGTCGCCGACAGTTCGCCGGGGTGTCGCGGGCATGATCGTGAGGAGTCTTCAAAGTATCGTAGTGGATCTCGGCACGTCGCTGAGAAACCAACCAGTATGAAATTTCTCGGCGACAGCTGGCTTGTCGCCAGGTATCATTGCTTATTGCGGGCGCTGTCGCATGCTGTCCCCAGGGTTGCTAGATGCATTTAGAAGCACATAATATTAAATTAAGTAAAGTCATTTGAAGATACCATAAAATACTTGTGTTTAACCAATTTATTTACCGTCAGGACATTTGACAGGTAGATTGGAGGCGACAGTTTGACGGTCAGGTAAGCGTGGGAATTTTTGCGATGTTTATGGCCATCAGCGATTACATTTAAAGTAGGCTTCCAACCCAGATATGCAACCCAGAAACCAGATATGCATCTCCCGTACATTTTCAAAGAATGCCCATGCTCCGCACAAAAATCCATTTAACCACTTTTAAAATTAAATTTCTTAATACTGCTACTAGTAAACTGGAAGTCAATCCAGTTTATGCCTTGTTACCGTGAAGCTTGGTTTTCAAGTAACCTGGGCATGTTATATTTCAAAACTCTCAAGTACTTACCGACTTATCAGTGATTTCAGCGAAAATTAGGACGCCGGAGAAGCATTGACAGTGTAGGAATTTCGCAATGTTTCCAAAGCCGGTGTAATCTCGACCTGACTTGGCATTGTCGTGGTCATTGTCGTCGGGTAAAAGAAAATGTTGGCGATCTGCTACGACTTTGACAGTCGCCGGCAGTCACCTAAAAAATCGCCTGTGGGACAGGCCCTTAACTTCACTTCATACCTTGGCATTGAATACCTTACCACTGTCTAGCACTGTTTTAAATGCTTCTAACATTCAGTTATATTTTCGAACAGGAGAAATTGATTTTAATTAAGTAATTAAAAAAACTTTACATCGAGTCGAAAATGTTGCAGTTTTGTCAATTAAAAACAGATACCCAATGAAATAAAGAAAAATCAAGAACAAATGAATATCTTTTGAAGACGACAGATGGCCCCTTAACCGGGACATTGAGAAGATGTTGAGTGACTCAATGGTCCATCAGTGGTGATCTCCAGTGCATCTTCTTTCACTGTGTGCAGACATGGAAGTCAAAGCTGTGCTGAACACTATTGACTGGATGGGCAGCAGTTCCCTATGGAACCATAACCCGCAATGAAACACAAACCAGCTCGTTGTGTTAGGAATCAGGTTAACTGATTTATTGATCCATAGAGTAAATGCAATGACAAACGTAAACATAAAACCATTCTTCATAGCCTTGAGAACTTTTGTTATACTGCCAGAATAACATGCTCCTTCCCCAACATTTAAATACACGGCAACCAGGTTCATTGTGTTCTAGCCACCATGTGCATCTTTAAGAGATTTGAATCTTCAGCAAAATGTGGAATTTTGAAAAATTTCAAAGTGTGAAATGACGTATTATAATAATCATTATAATTCTGGGAGAGGACATTAGTGTAAAATATGTGATGCTGAGTGAACCATTAAAAATAAATCATTGCCAAACTGCTGTCGAGATCTCTGGAGAGATATAGTAAGTGATTTAACACCATGGTCTAAAGAGTGAAATGTCACATTTGTCAATATAGTGATGCACAACATGTGCTATTTCAATGATGCTCAAACAAAGAGGCAAACATTGTCCAACTAATTTAGCACATGCACTTTCCATTTTGGTCAGAGTGCCCAATGAACCCCTTCATGTTCAAAAATTCACTAAATAAAGTTCAGAAATTAGTAGAAAGCATGATAGAGTTTCAACTCAAGGCAAAATCAAATGTCCAATCTCATTTTTGTGTTAGGCTTGGACCTCAGCTCTTATATTAACTTTCACCAAAGCTAATGAAAACTTGATTTGCACATTTTTTAAATAGTGCACTGTGCATGGGTTATATGAACTTTGCACAAAACCCACACAAGTGCAACTCAATAACAAGATGTTCTTTGCTGTTGTAGATCTCACACATAATTTCTCTATCAGTTTCTTGTTACGGTTTTTTTAAACAATTTCATTGGAAATATTATTACATTATTTTAATAGTTTTTGAAGATTTTAATATTTCATAATTTTGGTGTCAGTAATATTTAGCATGTGTGGGCTTGACAGCAGGGATGTCAATTTGCCGTAGCTGGGGCTTGTTCTGCTACAGGCATGTATGTCATTGTGCCCTTTCAAGGCCCTGTGTGCAGAGTCTCAGCCCCAGATCAACACTTAACAAGATGACACTGGTGGGCCCACAAAATGCAAGGATGTACTTATCATGTAGATCAGTTATGAGTGTGCACTGCTCTCTGCTGGCAACAAATTCTGGATTTCTTGTGAAAGTTTTACAATTTGATACTCATTATCCCTTGAAACTTGATTGCAATGTCAAATTTGATTATTTTGCACTAAATTGTAAAAAATTATAAACAATAGACAATATAGACAATAGACAATAGGTGCAGGAGTAGGCCATTCGGCCCTTCGATCCAGCACCGCCATTCAATGTGATTATAACACGCACGTTGCCATCCAGTCTTTTCATCATAGATGAAGTATCAATATCGGTATTTATCTTATCTAGTTAACAGCTAAGAGCAACTAAATGAAATGTTTTGCTTACAAAGAATAATAGAAATATATTACAAAATTATTGACAAGAGTTACATTTTCTATGACAAATATTCAAAAAAACAAGATTGCAATTCTTTTGAGCAAATATGAATTAGTATAATAGTTTTAATATTGAACATTAGTGTGCTTCATAGAAATGTAAATAAAAACATGTACTTTATATAAAGTAAGCACTGCTGCTTATCGTTAATTTTAGATATGTTTAGCTCGATTCTAAGAATACGTCAATTGAATTATTTTCAATTCAGCTATTAATATGTCGACAAACCTGTGTAAAGAAATATTGTCTCTGTGTGTGTGCATGCATTAGGGTACACATGTACACATGTGCTCATGCAACAGTGTGCATGAGTGTAGTGGGAATGCAGTGAGTGGTTGGTGTTGAAGGAGTCAAGCAAGCAAAAGCTTTGAAAAAGCATAATGGAGGATTTCATTCATCGCAGAGCTGTCAGTTTCCACCTCCAGGCTTTAACACTCAGCCTTCAAATTCCATTTTTGCAATTTAATATGTAAATAATCTGGTCTATCACTCCAGTGTACAAATGAAGAGATTCCTATTAAACGAGGCCCTGTCTAATCTCTGTGTCCTTGAAAAAAGCCCAAAGCACTAAGAAGCAAATAATCTGTTTAATTTCAGTTAACTTGTCTAAAATAGAAATTATTCATCATCATAACATTTCTGTTTGTGGAAGATTACTGTGTTTAAATTGGCTGACATGTGTCTTACCCATAATTTGTTATGATGCTCTTTGGAAGATCCAATGGTTGCAAAAGTATGATATTTACACATGTTTACTTTAAGAGTATGGCAATGGGGCCAATATTCCAACAGTACCAAATAAACAGCTTCTTGGCAATCAGCAACAAATTGTGGAATAAATTACAGTCAGGGAGATATGCATTCCAGATTTAAGAAGTCAAGGAGCGATCCACTCCTGCTAAAGTTTGAGAATATACAACTAGCAGGAGAGAAATAAATATGTTCTTTAAGTGTGACCAGGTTAATTTAGTGAATAAACTGCAGCTTGCTGGATTAGCCTCGCCTCATTCCGAACATGAAACTGACACCCCTCCCGCACTAATAGCCGCGCAACAAGGTTTGTTCAGCAAATTACATGCCAAGCTGTAAGGAAAATGTCCCCTCACCCCAAGCTCATAAGTCACTGCGCTCCTTTTTGGTCATGGTAGGCATTTCTGCAGATCAAAGCCTTGAACAAAGCTTGAAGGTGACATGAAGCACAAGTCCCAGAACCATTGGAACAAATGAGACGTTCGAGAGGAGAATTCAAGATGACACACATGAGCAGGTAAAATCCTTTCTGTTTATGTAATCAAGGAAGGCAGTTCCTCAAGAGATACATATGCAAACAAAAATCTTTCAGCGCCTAGAAAGAATGGCAGCAGGGAAAAGTAAGCAAATCCTTTCGTTTCTGTATCATTTACATTCAGTGAGATTTTTTGTTTACCGGACTTCCACATCTAGAAATTCAGATGCACAGCTGTTTCCTTTCCCAACATTATATGTCTATAATCAACTTTATTTTTATAAAATGGGAGTGGGGACTTGAGAATGACCATTTCCAGGTCAAATCACACCATTCCAGAAATTCAACTGGATATTTCTGGTCAAGATTCACACTTGTACATCTGACATAATGTCCATATCAAACTTGAAGCAAATGATACAGTTCCCTGGAGAATGAATCTGCTTTGTCCCACAAGAATTTGTCGTTGGGTACTCTGTAGACAACTCAATTTTGCTCGGGGCCGGGATCCCACTAAACCAAGCTACTTTTCTCCTTTCTTTTGGGCACCCCTTTCCCCACGGTCCCAAAGCTCCACCACTAATCTCAATTCCCCCAGGTTCTGAATCACTGAATTTTATCACCAATTCCACGAATCCTCAAACCCTGTTCGTCCCACACAGACCAAATTCTGGAGACTGCCATCTTCCCATTCAAGGCCTTGATTTCCTATTGACCCCAACAAGGTACACACACCATACACCTTCCCAAGGTCTGACTGGACGTACAAACTCCAGAAGTCTTTCCACTTATCATCTTTTCTTTCACATGGTTTGCAGTGTGCACAGGAAAGTACGTAACAGGCACGCAGTATGGCTGAAGGCCTCAGCCTCAGCTAAAGTTTGCAGCAATTTACCCATGAGAAAAAAACCTCATAGCCATGTGTAACAAGGATTAAAGGGAGCACAACATTTTCTGAGACATCGTGTTTTTAAATTCTTCTGATATGCATTTAAAAAAAAGCTATTATCTCCTTGTAGATCCTACAAGGTGGTAATCATTAGTATAAGGTCATGACCATGTGATATTCCATTCTAAAGTAATGCTGTTTCACTCTATACTAGTTTCCAGCAGCAGTCTTCTATTGTACATCTGATGTACATCTTTATATACTTAAATCATATAGACGGAACAGTACAGCACAGGAACAGGGCCTTTGACCAACAATGTTGATGCTGAATATGATTGAGTTTTAGTTTAGTTTAGAGATACAGCTAGTGTGAGGTGTTGTACTTTAACAGTCAACTGTAAATGGAAAATGTACAATTAGGGGCCTTTAATAGCAATGCTGTACAGAGGGATCTTGCTACTAGGAGAGGTTGGACAGACTTGGATTGGTTTCTCTGGTAGCTATAGGACAACCTGATAGCAGCATTTGAAATCATGAGAGTCATCGAGTAGACAGTCAGAACCTTTTTCACAGGATGGAAAAAACAAATACGAGATGCCTAGCTTTAAGGTAAGAGGGGCAAAGCTTAAAGGAGATGAGCAGGGCAAGTTTTGTTTTCTTTTACAGTGGGTGGTGAATGCCTGGAACGTACTATAAGGGGTGGTGATTGAGACAGATATGAGTGGCATATGAGACTTTTGGATAGGCATAGGGTAATGCAAGGAATGGAGGGATAATGGATTATGTGCAGGCATTATGTTCAGCACATACATTGTGGGCCAAAAGGCCAGTTCTTGTAATGGTGTGTTCTAAAAAGCCTTGTGATTTCCTTTTAACCCAACTTGCCAATGGTATTTTGCAATCCCTTTTGGCTCTTCTAACCTTCCGCTCGAGTTCCTTCATGCTCACTTTATATTCCTCAAAGGCACTGTCCGATTTCACCTTCTAGTTCAGTTTAGTTTATTGTCACGTTTACCGAGGTATTGTGAGCAGCTTTTGTTGCGTGTTGACCAGTTAGCGAAAAGACGATACATGATTACAATCGAGCCATTCACAGTGCACAGATACATGATAAGGGAATAACATTTAGTGCAAGGTAAAGCCAGTAAAGTCCGATCAAAGATAGTCCGGGGGTCACCAATGGGGTAGATTGTAATTCAAGACTGCTCTCGAGTTGTGATTCAGTTGCCTGATAACAGCTGGGAAGAAACTGTACCAAATCTGGAATGCCAATGCTTCTTTTATCTTTTTAAATCAAATTTTGAATTTGAATGTTATAGAAGGCCCACTCACCCTGCCATCCTTATCTCTCCTCCTTACTGAACATGCTAGTTCTGAACTCAATAAGATGGTCTTAAAACTACTCCCACATAGCCAATGTGGATTTACTCAATAACAGCTGCTCTCAATTTACTCTCCCGACAGAAACTAGTGTCTAGCCCTGTCTATTGAATCCCCTATTGCTAGGGCTCATCAAGACTGACCCCTACCCTGCTGTTCAACAGACTTAGTGCCATTGTCCTGGCTGTTGTTACTATTTGACCTTAAGAGGCTATCACCCCCAATTGTATCTAAAATGGGAAAGCCACAGTTGATGCATAATTGCTCACTGGTAAATTTGCCACCTAAATAAATCTCGCACTTTTACAACAAGGAGAACATAATTTCCCAGTTATTTTGGGCAAGGTCTGGATATAGAACATTGAACAATAGAGCATAAGAACAGGCCCTACAGCTTGCAAAATGTCTGTGCCAAACATAAAGCCAAGATCAACCAACTCATCTACTTGCACATGACCCATATCCCTCCATTCCCTGCACACCCATATTCCTATCCCAAAAGATCTTAAATACCACTATTGTATCTAAATAACAGATATGCTATTGATCATTCAAAAATAGATACATGACAACTTAGTTCAAAATTCTATAGGTGGATTAAGTTACAAGAACAATTTATGTTTATTGTTCAGCTCTGATCTTTACTCAATTACTAGAATTGTATTGAAATATGTTAAATCTCGGGGGGGGGGGGGGGGGGCGGGGTGGGAAGGAAAAATAATAAAACATTTGTTTATTGGTGATCTGTTCTATCCTGGATAGGATCGACTGGTCCAGTTTTGTGGTCAGTCCCAAGCACAGAGCCTGAATGTTAGAATCCTCACAAAACTTCTCTGATTACGCAGAGTGAAGCTTTTGCATCAAAGAACCAGGACAGTGCAGACGACACTTTATTTCTATTTTTATTGTGATTCTCTGTTTATTGCAGCTGACAACAGAGGCTAGAAATTGGTGCAAATTTCATGGAGTTACAAGAGCAACTAAGCAAGTCAAACAGCATCTGCGTTTCAAAATGCAGTCGACATTTGGGTCACACCCCTTCATCCAGATTTGAAAGAGTACAGAGGAGTCAAGTGTGTTTTATTATCAATAGTTCCAGATAGAAAAATGAAATTCTTACTTGCAGCAGCACAACAGAATATATAAACATAGTGCAGCGTAGGTTCACTAGGTTAATTTCCGGAATGGCGGGACTGTCGTATGTTGAAAGGCTGGAGCAATTAGGCTTGTATACACTGGAATTTAGAAGGATGAGGGGGGATCTTATTGAAACATATAAGATAATTAGGGGATTGGACACATTAGAGGCAGGAAACATGTTCCCAATGTTGGGGGAGTCCAGAACAAGGGGCCACAGTTTAAGAATAAGGGGTAGGCCATTTAGAACAGAGATGAGGAAGAACTATTTCAGTCAGAGAGTGGTGAAGGTGTGGAATTCTCTGCCTCAGAAGGCAGTGGAGGCCAGTTCGTTGGATGCTTTCAAGAGAGAGCTGGATAGAGCTCTTAAAGATAGCGGAGTGAGGGGGTATGGGGAGAAGGCAGGAACGGGGTACTGATTGAGAGTGATCAGCTATGATCGCATTGAATGGTGGTGCTGGCTCGAAGGGCTGAATGGCCTACTCCTGCACCTATTGTCTATTGTCTATTGTCTTTCACAAACAACACGAGGCAAGGCCAATTCTCTTAGAAACATAGAAAAAAGGTGCAGGAGGAGGCCACTTGGCCCTTCGAGCCAGCACCGCCATTCACTGCGATCATGGCTGATCATCCACAATCAGTAACCTGTGCCTGCCTTCTCCCCATATCCCTTGATTCCACTGGCCCCTAGAGCTCTAATTCTCTTTTAAATTCATCTTTTAACAAGTTGAGAAAGCAATTTTTAGATGATCATTTCAGTGAAATTCAAAATTGCTCTGGAGATGAATTTTGTGTTGCATCATGTGAGGTATTAACATATAGTAAAGAAACAAGTGTAATGACAAACAAAAATCTCTCTGAATAGTCAGGTTGAATTCCTTGTTGGGTGCCAACACAGCCAAAATTGGGTTAGGTCCATTTTTAACAGCACTGTGCCTTTTTAGACTTTTTCATAAACTTCTAGGTCAAGCAGTTTAACAGTGTTGAGGCAATAAACAGAGTGGGTGGAGATGAGGTGCTGATGGTATCAGTCTATGTAGGAGAGATGACCTTTTTGCCTCCAGAGGCAGAATTTGAGGGGGCGGTTCCGAGATGCTGCCTGACCTGCTGAGTTACTCCAGCATTTTGTGATACCTTTTTGCCTCCAGGTGTTACTTAAATTAATCACATCAAAAAGGGAGAGGGAGTACACAAGGACAGATTGTGAATATTTCCCTAAAGTAACAGTGCAGGGACGGGAAGAGAACCCATCACTGGGATTTTCTGGTCACAGCTGTACTGCTAACTCAGTGAGAGTAATCTTATTGAGGCACTCATGGGAGACAACCCAATGTGGTGTGCATTGGAGTTAACTTTAATCAAACGTTCCAAAGACCAAGAGAGCTACACTGATACTACACCAGATTCACACACTCCATATAATCATTAGTGGCTTTGGGTGAACCTGTTGTGTTGAAACATATAAGATAATTAGGGGATTGGACACATTAGAGGCAGGAAACATGTTCCCAATGTTGGGGGAGTCCAGAACAAGGGGCCACAGTTTAAGAATAAGGGGTAGGCCATTTGAGTTTAGGAGCAGGGAGGTTCTGCTGCAGTTGTACACGGCCTTGGTGAGACCGCACCTGGAGTATTGTGTGCAGTTTTGGTCTCCTAACCTGAGGAAAGACGTTCTTGCCTTAGAGGGAGTACAGAGAAGGTTCACCAGATTGATCCCTGGGATGGCGGGACTTACATATGAGGAAAGACTAGATAGACTGGGCTTGTACTCGCTGGAATTTAGAAGACTGAGGGGGGATCTTATAGAAACATATAAAATTCTTAAGGGGTTGGAGAGGCTAGATGCAGGAAGATTGTTCCCGATGTTGGGGGAGTCCAGAACCAGGGGTCACAGCTTAAGGATAAGGGGGAAGTCTTTTAGGACCGAGATGAGAAAACATTTCTTCACACAGAGAGTGGTGAGTCTGTGGAATTCTCTGCCACAGAAGGTAGTTGAGGCCAGTTCATTGGCTATATTTAAGAGGGAGTTAGATGTGGCCCTTTTTGCTAGAGGGATCAGGGGGTATGGAGAGAAGGCAGGTACAGGCTACTGAGCTGAATGATCAGCCATGATCATATTAAATGGCGGTGCAGGCTCGAAGGGCCGAATGGCCTACTCCTGCACCTATTTTCTATGTTTCTATGTTTCTATTTAGAACGGAGATGAGGAAGAACTTTTTCAGTCAGAGAGTGGTGAAGGTGTGGAATTCTCTGCCTCAGAATGCAGTGGAGGCCAGTTCGTTGGATGCTTTCAAGAGAGAGCTGGATAGAGCTCTTAAGGATAGCGGAGTGAGAGAGTATGGGGAGAAGGCAGGAACGGGGTACTGATTGAGAGTGATCAGCCATGATCGCATTGAATGGCGGTGCTGGCTCGAAGGGCTGAATGGCCTACTCCTGCACCTATTGTCTATTGTCTATTGTCTATAGTACACTATAAACAATATAATAAACAAGAAAAAAGTGTTCAGTGTGTATATATACCCTGAACATATATATATATCTACACTTTCACACACACATATAAATATACATACCTACATGTACACATAAAAAAACAAATAACAGTGCAATAATAATAATAGTCTATGTAGTTCGGAGCTTATTGGATGTTCTAGTGTTTTATAGCCTGGCGGCTGTAGGGAAAATGCTGTTCCTGGACCTGGACATTACAGTTTTTAGGCTCCTGTACCTTTTTCCCAATGGCAGGGGTGAAATGAGTGTGTGGCCAAGTTGGTGTGGGACTCTGATGATGCCTTTTTGAGGCAGCAACTCCTGTAAATACTTTTGATGGTGGGGTGGTCCGAGCCGGTGATGGCCTGGGTAATGTTCACAACTTTTTGCAGTCTTCTTCGCTCCTGGGCGTTCAAGTTGGCGAACTATGCCGTGATGCAACCAGTCAATATGGTCTCTACTGTACCCATGTAGAAGAGAATCCTTTCTGACATATTGAATCTCCACAATCTTCACAGGAAGTAGGTGCATGGAAGGGCTTTCTTTTTAATTGCATTAGTGTACAAAGATATGGGGGAGACGAGTGGGACAAGAGCTAGAATGACATTTGTCCTGTGTTCAGTTATTTTTTAGCACAAGCCATCTGTTCTGCTAAGAGTTGAGAGTAACAATCTATAGAATATGCACTATAGATTTATGGACATTTCCAATTAACAACTGCACAGTAATAATTCCCTTGAATTTCTTCAAAAATAATGCCATGGGATATCTTAATACATCTGTGAGTCCAATCTGAGCTTTTGTTCAATGTCTTGGAATGGAGAGGAGGAGGAATTTCTTTAACCAGAGGGTGAGATGAATCTGTGATACTCTGCCACAGACAGCTGTGGAGGCCAAACAAATGGATATTTTCAAAGCAAAAATTGTTGGTTCCTGATTAGTAACGGAGTCTTGGTTCTTGGTCCTCCAAAATATTCCAAATGGAATTTAAACTGGAGGTGGTGGAGTATGGACTTAAGCAAGAAGGGCTTCTTGGAGAAGAGCTGTCTTAAATTTAGTTGCGTCTGGTTGAATAACTATAGTAAGGTGAAGACTATTCCATGCTTTAATTGTGCGAGGGAAGAATGATTTGCTATACACATCTGTCTTGATAGCTGGTATCTCAAATTAAATCGAATGCCCTCGTCTACTCCTGATAGGTTTGGGTTTGGTGCAGATGTGGTAATCTATGTCGAGCTGACCATTTAACATTTTGTAAAAACAGGTCAAACAGTGGGCTTTACTTCTGTCTAGGAGAGTGTTCCACCCCAATGAATTTGGAAGTTCGGTAACACTCGCTTCTCTCTCTTAGGTATTTGTAACAAAACGAGCTGCCTGTCTTTGGACACGTTCGATGGAAGAAATGATTTTAATTGTGTATGGGTCCCATGCTGCGTAGTCCAAGTGTGGTCTAACAAGAGTGAAGTATAACTTCTCCTTGATAGAAGTTGAACAATGATAAAAGTTGTGTCTCAGAAAATTTAGGACACCTGTTATAGACAATAGACAATAGGTGCAGGAGGAGGCCATTCGGCCCTTCGAGCCATCACCGCCATTCAATGTGATCATGGCTGATCATTATCATTCAGTACCCCGTTCCTGCCTTCTCCCCATACCCCTGACTCCGCTATCCTTAAGAGCTCTATCCAGCTCTCTCTTGAATGCATTCAGAGAATTGGCCTCCACTGCCTTCTGAGGCAGAGAATTCCACAGATTCACAACTCTCTGACTGAAAAAGTGTTTCCTCATCTCAGTTCTAAATGGCCTACCCCTTATTCTTAAACTGTAGCCCCTTGTTCTGGACTCCCCCAACATTGGGAACATGTTTCCTGCCTCTAACGTGTCCAACCCCTTAATAATTTTACACGTTTCGATAAGATCTCCTCTCATCCTTCTAAATTCCAGTGTATACAAGCCTGGTCGCTCCAATCTTTCAACATATGATAGTCCCGCCATTCCAGGAATTAACCTAGCAAACCTACGCTGCACGCCCTCAATAGCAAGAATATCCTTCCTCTTGCTTTCACCGTTGCCTGATGAGTCTGACCATTCCAACGTAGATCGTTCTGTAATTTGATGCCAAGATACTTGGTCTGTTTTGATTCTTCAATGGTGGCACCAAGGATATTATATGATGTTGCGCCTGGTTTCCTCCTCCTGGTGACACGCATGGTTTCACATTTGGAAGGATTGAACTGCATCCCCAATTGTTGTGACCCTCAACCATAGTATCGAGTCAAATGTTACAGAGAGAAGTCAGGAGAATGCAGTTGAGGGGAAAAATAGATCATCCATGATAGAATGATGGAGCAGACTTGATGGGACGAATGGCCCAATTCTGCTCTTATGATCTTATCTGCAAGATGTCAGGTCAAACAATGTAGCACTCCCACATTAAATTGTCAACTTGGATATTGCGTTCAAATCTCAGTTGTGGCACCCGAACCCGAAATGCTCCCAGGCAGATTGCTACCTACCGTGCAACAGCTGACACTGATATAATGTATTACATGCATCCAACTAAAAACCTGTCACCAAACAGCAGTCGCAATGTTTATATTATTTTCCTGCTGGTCTGGATTTCGATGAATCAAGCAGCGATGAACAAATTGGATGTCCTTAATAGCATTGGCCTACTCTCAGTGTTACTGTGTAAAAAAAAAGCAATGGTGCAATTAATGATTAATTAAAGAGCAATTTGTTACTATTATCCTTCAGAATGGTTCCTACATTAACTGAATCATTCAGGAACTCAGGAGAATTTGCCCTGATGTCAAATATTTCTGATTAGAATCCTGAGCTTGGCCGTTCAAACTTCAAGTTTCAAACATGCATTGACATTTTAAATATTTTCACCAATTAGAAAGAATTAAAAAGGAATTTGTAATTTTCCTGCAATGTTTTTTCTCTGAAGGGAGGCATCAGTGTCACCTTAGTTTAAGGATTTTTTTTAAAGTGCCAAATCTAAAGGCTGCAAATGAATTTAATCCACTGGACCTGTGCATAGGCTGCAAAAACAGTTTAGCAGCACCCGGTCAAATAGTAAGCTGAAGACTGAGAGTGAGATGTTGCAGGCATATTATAAGATCAGTGTGTTAAAAGAGCTATGACTCCTTTGGGATTCCCCAGTGGGGCTACGGTTACGCTCATGATATTGCCCCCCTGTGGAGAAAGGAATGCAATCTAGTTCACAAGCGTGGGGCCAGCCCAAGCTTTGATTTAACACACTCATCCATACAGTGGCTAAATTGTTCTTTCAACTCTAATTATTCTTAATCTGCACTCCATGTCTGACAGCAGGGCAGAAGGTGTGAAAGTCCAATCCCCTCCCCGAGAGCCTGACTGGTAATTACACACAAAGTTGATCTTTCTCGCTACGTCGAAGAACACTACAAAGCACAGGTTATGTGAACCTTCTGCATGTTGTTTAGTGGCACGCAAACTGATAAATCATTGATCTCAAAGGGAGTAGAAGATTAAGGAATTTAGAGTACACTTCAAGAGCTGGCGGCAAGATGACAACCTGTACTGTTGGAAGCACCACGCCAACAGCAGTCCAAGACAACTAGCAGAGGGTTGGTCTTAACATTAAACAATGCAACTAGATCCTCAAGTCTATTCATTTGGAGGTTTGCCTCTTCGATAATCTTCTTAAAATCAATAGATACACAGGGTGGGAGCTGCTTTACATCTTCGTCATCCACCCTGGGTAGTTCTACGGAACTGGCAAAATTGGCAGCAAAGCGTCAACTATGGTATTCTGAAGTTCCAATTGCCACTTTTGATTGGTGTAGTTGACATACGAAAGAAGAATAGATACACGAAGAAATGCTGGTATCTGGAGCACTAAGAAAAAGCCACAAAGTGCTGGAGAAACTCTAGGGTTGACACACAACACAACCCTATTGCGTCAAGATGCTGCTTGACACACAATTGCTTCCAATCAAAAAACCCTGCATTAGGACAGAGAGACGAGCGAAGATAACAGGTATAAAGAGGAAAGCCTCAATGTCTTGATGCAGGGTTTTGATGCAGGTAACATCCACAATCCTCACACAGATGCTGCTTAATCTGTTGCGTTCCTGCGCAGTTTATTTTTTGCTCCTTGAAATAAATGCGGCTTAGATATTAAGGAATATTGTTGAAGATATGACCGTCTCAAAGAGATCAATTAAAAATGTAGAATGCTTAGGCTTAATTTGAAGGGGTTTCATAAATTTCACAGGTTGAAGAGTTGAAAGAGGTTACAGTGTTCGGATCAAGATCATGAAGGGAATCGCAATAAGGTGGAGAGTTTAAAAAAAGGAAATATCGTTTAAAACACAAGACAACGTGGAATGACTTCATCACTACCCTGTCCACCAGTGTTGCATTTTCGGGGAGCTACGAACTTGCACCCCAAGGTCTCTCTGTGAAGCCCTTTACTATGTTCTCTATTTGATGTCCCAAAGTGCAATAGCGCACCCAAATTAAATTCCATCTGCCAGAACTCCACCAACTGTCCAACTTATCTACGTCCCTCGACAACCTTTCATGACCTTCTTCTACTACTCTGTCAACCTTTGTTTCTTCAGCAAACTTATGCTGGAATAGCCAAGTCTAAAAGTGACAAACGAGAGTGTCGCCAGTCGATGCAATGAGTCAAGCAAAAATGGGCAATATTTTATTTTTATATTTAAAAATGGGGCAGTCATAGCTCATGGTGCTGGTGTGTGTTCTGAAATTCATTTTGGGGTTTGTGAAAAGCAGCAAAAATGACTTGCATCTTCCCAATAGGACACCAAATGCTGTAGAAACTCTCTGGGTCAGGAACTCTGGAGAATATACATAGATAGGTGACGTTTCAGGTTGGGACACTTCTTCATACTGATTGTGTGTGGGGTGGGGGCTGACTAAAAGCAGAGAGACAGAGACAGAGACAGAGACAGAGACAGACAGAGACAGAGACAGACAGAGACAGAGACAGAGAGAGACAGAGACAGAGACAGACAGAGAGAGACAGAGACAGAGACAGAGACAGAGAGAGACAGAGAGACAGAGACAGAGACAGAGACAGAGACAGAGACAGAGACAGAGAGAGAGACAGAGACAGAGACAGAGACAGAGAGAGAGACAGAGACAGAGACAGAGACAGACAGAGACAGACAGAGAGAGAGAGAGAGACAGAGAGAGACAGAGAGAGACAGAGAGACAGAGAGACAGAGAGACAGAGAGAGCGGGACAAAGAAAGGATATAGGTGGAGACAGGTAGATAGAGGGCAGCTTGCAGCCCAGTGGTATGAACAACGACTTCTCCCACTTTAGATAGTTCCTCTGTCCCTCTCTTCCCCTCCCCCTTCCCAGATCTCCCTCTATCTTCCTGTCTCCACCTATATCCTTCCTTTGTCCCGCCCCCTGACATCAGTCTGAAGAAGGGTCTTGACCCGAAACTTCACCCATTCCTTCTCTCCTGAGATGCTGCCTGACCTGCTGAGTTACTCCAGCATTTTGTGAATAAATACAGTGATAAAGGTAATCAATGGTAAACATCAAAACTATTGTTTTGATAATAGGTAAAGCAAAGGAAAAGATACAGAATGCAGAATACTATTCTTAGCATTGTAGTGTAACAGGCCCATTAGAACTGCCAAGTCTCATGGGAGAGAAACTATTCAAATGTAGAATAAATATATGAATTGGGAACAATAGTAGGCCACTCAATCCATCTCTGCCCCTTAGTAAGACCATGGCTGATCTGTTTGCAACCTCAACTCTGCACATTCTTCCACCTCAACTCTGCACATTCTTCCACCTCCAAGCGTTCACCCGGTTGCTTAGTAATCATCTACCTACATGTGGTGAATCTGTGAAATTCTTTGCCACAGAGGCTGTGGAGGCCAAGTCCGTGGATCTATTTAAGGCAGAGAGGGATAGATAGATAGATTCTTGATTAGTACCGGTGTCAGGGGTTATGGGAAGAAGGCAGGAGAATGAGGTTAGGAGAGAGATCAGCCATGATTGAATGGTGGAGTAGACTTGATGGGCTGAATAGCCTAATTCCGCTGTTATCACTTCTGATCGTATGTGCTTTATTATTCAGAGATTATTTGAAGAAGAGATTGTCGAACACTCTCGACCGTCAGAGAAAAAGCTCACCCGTCTTAAATGTCCTGACTTCCGATTTTCTTGGTGGGCCAGAGAAGTCTAACCAGAATCCCTGCACAACCAATCATTCCTATATTTTTCTGGCCCTTGTTAATGGAATACTTACCGATGCTGTAATGCCTCTGCAAAACCTAATTCAGGGTGTAATCAATCAAATTCACTCAAATGCCACCAACTCTGCATTTATTTCCCCACATAGGCAGGGTGCCGAACAATCTGCAATCTCCTACTACTTTTAAAATGAAAACACAAAATCAGTTTGGAACATGAATGTCAAGTTCCTGGAATTTGTGACATTTTTCAAACTAAACCTGGTACTGAATGGCAGCTCACCACTCTGCATTTCCCAGGGCAATTTGAATGTATCAGGCGATGGCAGCATTAATAATTGGCTTCTACCCAATCCTCCTGAAATCCAAACCCAGCATATGGTGTTATTTTATAGTGTTGATTCTTCAGCAAACACATCTACTTACGCAACAAACTAATGCGACTCTAATACAAAGATATAAAGTGGAGATATGAAAAGCCAAAACAAGTCCTGGTCAGCCATGTAATGCGATCCCATGGCCAGATTGTAAAGTTTATACAAGTGTCAAGTTCAAATAGATTTTCCACTTTGATGGAGAAAAGGGATATCTGATTCACATTTATGCAGGCACAACAGGGTCATTCATTGGTCATTTTTAAACATGAGAGATTGGATGGTACCACTGAATAATGATCCTTCACGGAAAATTAAAACCAAGTTACATAGAACACCGAACAGAATGGGCCCTTTGGCCCACAATGTGCCAAACATAATGCCAAGATAAACTAATGTGAAGAATGGTCCCAACCCAGAACATCACCTATACATGTTCTCCAGAGATGCTGCTTAACCCGCCGAGTTACTACAGCACTGTCATTTTTTTAAAAACAAATCTTATCTGCCTGCTTCCATATCCCTATCCATATCAATCTATGCACCTATCTAAAAGCTTCTTCAAAGCTGCAATTGTATTTGCCTCCACCATCACACCTAGTAGTGCATTTCAGGCATCCACCACCTTCTGCAAGAAAACTTGCTCCGCACATCTATATACTAAAACTTGTTTGTGACTGAACTTCAGCCAAAACAGTACACGATAGCGCGACAATTTTAGGCCCACCTTACTCACCATTGTCACTTTAGTGATAATGCAAGTAGTTTTATTGAAATCGGTGTTATATTTTTAAAGTTATTCACATTTTAAAGTTTAAAAGGAGGGGAGGGGGAGGGGAGGAGGGAGGGGGAAGGGGGGAGTAGGGGAGAAGAGAGAAGGGAGGGGGGTTTGAGGAGAGAGGGGAGGGGGGGGGGGAGGACAGGGTGCAACACCAATGCAGGAGAGGTTTGGCCCCAACAGGTCCACTTTGTCTAGTCTCCATTAAAAATGTTCACTTTCACTTTAATGCTATAATCTCTAATCTTTAAAATTTCCACCCTGGGAGAAAGATTCTGACTGTCGAAGGTCTCCCAATTTTGTATACATATCAGGTCTCCCCTCAACCTTCAGCATTCCAGAGAAAGCAATCCAAGTTGGTTCAAAGATTCATGCCTTCAAGACAGAGGCTCAGTGCTCAAATCCAACATTAATAATACCAGCTTAATATAGAGATTCAATCTAAAAATTAAATATAAATATAGAGAAATTAGGACCACACAAACAAACACAGTCAACTTGCTATGTTGTGCTCATGCCATGGGGCACTGGCTTGTATTAAAAAATCCAAACCATCAATTCTGGAAAACTTTATTCATTGGAAGAGGGATATTTTTATTTAGGAATTTTTGTTGACAAGGAATGAAATGAACAAACTCAATCGGAGAGACAGTGCAAGGTGGCACGCAAATCTTTTATTATAACTTTACATGCATCAAGGTAAATATTCACCTTTGGCAGCAGTATGGCAATCTGGTAAAGTCATTCACTTGCCCAGTGAGTGGAGCACCTAAGCCACTTGCACATCATCGATGATGAAAACATACGTCAATGAGCCTCTATCTTGATATATTCTGGTTACCTTTTTTACATACATCTCGTGGTGGGTGCCTGCAATGCATTATCAGGGGTGGCGGTCAAAGGCCATATGGTAGTGTCTTTTAAAAAGCTTTTCTTTAGATAGACAGATTTTAGGGTGATACGGTGGTGCAGCGATAGAGATGCTGCCTTGTGCTTTCACTTGCAACGCCAGAGACCCGGGTTCGATCCAGACTAAGGGTGCTGTCTGTACGGAGTTTGTACCTTCTCCCCCTGACCGCATAGGTTATCTCAGAGATCTTCGGTTTCTTCCCACACTCCAAAGACGTACAGGTGGGTAGGTAAATTGGGTTGGTAAATGTAAAAATTGTTCCTAGTGTGTGTAGGATAGTGTTAATCACTGGTCAGTACGGGCCCAGTGGGTAGAAAGGCCTGTTTCCGCGCAGGATCTCTAAACTAAACATCAATATGCAAAGAATGGAGGAATAGAGAACATGTGCAGACAGAGAAGAGCTGAACTTGACATCATGTTTGGCACAGACAGACAATGTGAGCCAAGGAGCCTCGCTCTGAAACAGTGAATGCCAGGCATACAGAGTGGCATCTGATAAAATGCTATACATGCCTTGTTGCCACATATGGGATTATCGGGTATAAGTTTAGTTTAGAGAAACGGAGAGAGCAGAAATAGGCCCTTCAGCCCACAGAGTCCGTGCCGACCAGCGATCCCCGCACACTGACACTATCCTACACACTGCAGGGACAATTTACAATTATAACTAGCCAATTGGCCTACAAACATGTACGTCTTTGGAGTGTGGGAGGAAGTCGGAGCTCCCAGAGAAATCCTGCGCAGGTCACATGGAAAATGTACAAACTAAGTACGGACAAGTATCAAGGTCAGGATCAAACCAGAGTCTCTAGTGCTGTAAGGAAGTAATTCAACCACTGCGCCACCATGACATCCCATTGTGTTGTACCGGTCTTGTTCTATTGTGGTGACTGCCAATCAGCATCAGGTTTTGATGCATCTCCAACAGTGAGGAAAATGTAATGAAAGAGAAAGATTTATTCAAGGAATCACAGGACCAGTTAGTAGCACAATAGAGTTCTGGGAACTTATCCACTTGTTGCCCACATTTAGGATAAACTGAACAGAGGAGAAAATAAGTCACCAAGCACATTCATCACCTTCAAAAAACACTTCAACCAGTAGAGGGAGCAAATGACCACTCCTGGCATAATACCCCAAAACCACAAACGACAAGGGAAATATAGGAATGAATATCACAACTTAAAGCTATGGCATAGTTTAGTGAAAAGTATAAAGTTCATACTACATGAGTATGGGAAAATAGTGTTCATCTATAACGAATATTTAAACAGCAAACCAGAGTGCTCGGTTGGTGCGCGCGGTGATCTATTTGAAAGTGTCAGGCATCACCACATGGAGATAAGCCAGACTTTACATTAGCAGTGATTAAGGCATGGAAAACAATATGGTTGATTGTCTGAGAGAATTGGCAACAACCACACTTGGGGAGCTTCAGTCTGCCATCTGTGCCGAGTTTCAATGCATCTTTCTCACCTGGTGCAAGTACGACTCAAGACCAGATATGTGCAAGCTATGTACTGGAGGTCAAACCCTGAGCCCTCTCCTGTTGGGTCTTGGATAAGATATTGTTTATTAATGTCAGTGCAGCTCCACATGCCTTTCCAAGCATGAATGGAGATCAAATTTTTTTTGGGGGGGAATATCAATGTTCGCAAGGTCTTCCTCTTAGTGCAAGTTTTTCTTTTCATAACGCAGCTGAATTCCTTTATGGTCAGAGTCTAGCTATGACGAAGAAGAGATGGAATACAAGTTCAGAGCAAAAGATACCTTCAGCAGCAGTGTGACATTTTCAGAGTACAATATTCCAAATTACAACATCAAGAGAAAAAGGTTAGTAACGACAAATGTGGGTCCCTTGAGGCAGAAACAGGTGAAATTATTATGGCTAACAAGGAAATGGTGGAAGAGTTGAACAGGTACTTTGGATCTGTCTTCACTAAGGAAGACACAAACAATCTCCCAGATGTACTAGAGGACAGAGGATTGAGGGAGACAGAGGAACTGAAAGAAATATGCATTAGGCGAGAAATAGAATTGGGTAGACTGATGGGACTGAAGGCTGATAAATCCCCAGGGCCTGATGGTCTGCATCCCAGGGTACTTACGGAACAGGCTCTAGAAATCGTGGATGCATTGGTGATCATTTTCCAATGTTCATTAGATTAAGGATCAGTTCCTGTGAATTGGAGGGTAGCTAATGTTATCCCACTTTACAAGAAAGGAGCGAGAGAGAAAATGGGGAATTATAGACCAGTTAGTCTGACATTGGTGTTGGGGAAGATGCTGGAGTCAATTATTAAAGAATGTAATAACAACGCATTTGGATAGCATGAAAAGGATTGGTCCAAGTCAGCAACGATTGATGAAGGGGGAATCCTGCTTAACTAATCTTCTGGAATTTTTTGAGGATGTGACAAGTAAAATGAATGAAGGAGAGCCAGTGGATGTAGCGTATCTAGACTTTCAGGAAACATTTGATAAGGTCCCACACGGGCGGATTGAATATAGGAGCAAAGAGGTCCTTCTGCAGTTGTATAGGGCCCTGGTGAGACCACATCTCAATAGTCAATTTATAGTCAATAGTCAATTTATTTGTCACATACACATAAATGTGCAGTGAAATGAAAAATTACCCACAGTTCAACAATAAGACCAATAAGAATAATCAATAAAAATGCAATAACATATACAATCATAAACCAACCAAACAGAAGAAACATCCATCACAGTGAGTCTCCTCCAGTCCCTCCTCACTGTGATGGAAGGCCTGAATGTCTTTTTCTCTTCCCTGCCGTCTTCTCCCGCGGTCAGGCTGTTGGAGTTGCCACGTCGGGGCGGTCGGGGCTCCCGACATGGAAGCTCCCGCCGGGCGGAGAAAATCCCGCGGCCTATTTCAGGCCGCGCCGGTCGGTGAAAGGTCCGCGGCGGGCCGACCCAAGCCCCGCGATCCGGGGCGGGCGAAGACGCTGCCGCTGCCGCTGCCGGAGCTCCCGATGTCGGCCCCCACCCAGGGGCCTGCGGGCCTCCGATGTCCAGGCGGCCCGTGCCGGAGCCTCCAGAGATAGGTCGCAGCCGCTCCCGCGGCCTCCGAAGGCAGCCAGCGCCGCAGGTGGTGAGTCCGGGCCGCGGGCTCTGCGAACCAGAGCCCAGGTGGTCCCAGCCGGAGGCCGCCAGCTCCAGGTGCATGGCCGGTGGTGGGCCGCAGCGGGAACGGAGACACGACACAGAAACAAAGGTCGGGTCTCCGTTCGGGAGAGACAATTCTGGAGTATTGTGTGCAGTTTTGGTCTTGTAATTTGAGGAAGGACATCCTTGCTATTGAGGCAGTGCAGCGTAGGTTCACGAGGTTAATCCCTGGGATGGTGGGACTGTCATATGAGGAAAGATTGGAAAAACTGGGCTTGTATTCACTGGAGTTTAGAAGGATGAGAGGGGATCTTATAGAGACGTATAAAATTATAAAAGACTGGACAAGCTAGAGGCAAGAAAAATGTTCCCAATGTTGGGGGAGTCCAGACCTGGGGCCACAGTCTAAGAATAAAGGGGAGGCCATTTAAAACTGAGGTGAGAAGAGACTTTTTCACCCAGAGAGTTGCGAATTTGTGGAATTTTCTGCCACAGAAGGCAGTGGAGGCAAATTCACTGGATGAATTTAAAAGAGTTAGATAGAGCTCTCGAGGCCAGTGGAATCAAGGGATATGGGGAGAAGGCAGGCACAGGTTACTGATTGTTGATGATTAGCCATGATCACAATGAATGGCGGTGCTGGCTCGAAGGGCCAAATGGTTCCCTCCTGCACCTATTTTCTATGTTTCTATGTTCGCAGGCTTTATAAACTAGGAATGGTACAAATAAATGACATGATTTTGGCTTCAAGGTAGACTGCAAAAACTGAACTGGGATATCAACACATTAGAGAGAGAATCTCCATAATAGAATTTGGATATTTGATAACACAGTTTGATGCATGACATAGATTGAACCAAAACTTAAATATCTTCTAATGTATTATACACACTAATATAAAATCCGAGGCTGATATTCACAAGTTGATAAGCGATTGGAGCAGAACCAGGTCATTCGACCCATCAAGTCTACTCTGCCAATCAATCATGGTGGATCTATCTCTCCCTCCTAACCCCATTCTCCTGCCTTCTCCCCATAACCCTTGACACCCATACTAATCAAGAATCTATCTATATCTGCCTTAAAAATACCCATTGACGGCCTCCACAGCCTTCTGTGGCAATGAATTCCACAGATTCTCCACCAGTCAGTGACCATTCACCAGTACACAATAGACAGGGTCAATCAGGTGAGCCAATTACTTAAGGGTCCCAACCTGACCCAAAACATAGCCTATCCATGTCCTCCAGAGATGCTGCCTGACCCATTGAGCTTCTCCAGCACTGGGTTTTATTCAAAATGACAGCAACTGCAGCTCCTTGTACCTTCATATTACTTGAAGTGAACAGACCAGAGGGATGAGAGGGAATCTTATAGAAACATCTAAAATTCTTAGAGGATTGGGCAGGTTAGAAAAATGTTCCTGATTTTGGGGGAGTCCAGAACCAGGGGTCACAGTTTAAGAATAAGGGGTAGGCCATTTAGGGCTGAGATGAGGAAAAGCTTTTTCACCCAGAGAGTTGTGAATCTGTGGAATTCTCTGCCACAGAAGGCAGTGAAAGCCAATTCACTGGATGGTTTCAAGAGAGAGTTAGATTCGGTTCTTAAGGCTAAGGGCTAAGGGATATGGGGTAAAAGCCAGAACGGGGTACTGATTTTGGATGATCAGCAGTGATCATATTGAATGGTCTGGCTCGAAGGGCCGAATGGCCAGGTGACCTGGCCAGGCACATTAAATTCTGCTAAAGGAGGGTTCACACACATGCTGAAAGCTGGACTTTGCTGGAGAATCCCGTGGGTCGCATCACATGCACATGGGTGGCAAATGGGGACGTTCCCCACTTGAACCAGGCGGCACTATGGCGCAGCGGTAGAGTTGCTGCCTTACAGCGCCAGAGACCCAGGTTCGATCCCGACTACGGGTGCTTATCTGCACGGAGTTTGTACTTTCTCCCCGGGACCTGCTTGGGTTTTCCCCGGGATCTCCAGCTTCCTCCCACATTCTAAAGACATACAAGCTTGTAATTGGCTTGATAAAATTGTAAATTGTCCCTAGTGTGTACGATAGTGTAAGTGTGCGGGGATTGCTGGTCGGCGTTGACTCAGTAGGCCTGTCTAAACTAAACTGCACTCCGAATATCCCAGATGTGGCAACAAGACATGTATGCCATTTTGTTAGATGCCACTCCATACGCCTGGCATTCACTATTCACTAGCTTAACAGATGCATGGAGGCCCCAGAATGAAATTAGTGAACATCACACTTCACCCAGCAAGTCTATAAATTTCAATTACATTTTTATTCTTCATTGAAATCCAGACTGCCCAGCTCAAAACAGAAGATGATGCACACTTACTAGGTACGTATGAAAATGGCAAATTTCAACATCATAGTTCGTTTGAAGCCTCTCGATTTGCTGAAAAAAGAAATAGCAGCCTATGTGTGTGGCATAGCGGTAGAGCTGTCGCCTAACAGCGCCAGGTTCGATTCTGACTAAGGTGCTGTCTGTTTGGAGTTTGTACATTCTCCCCCTGTCCTGCATGGGTTTCTCCGAGATCTTCGGTTTCTACCCACACTCCAAAGACGCAGGTTTATAGGTTGTGAAAGGTCTGAAGAAGGGTCTCGACCCGAAAGGTCAGAGTAAATGGTAGGCTTTTGGGTAGTGTTGTAGAGCAGAGGGATCTAGGAGTACTGGTGCATGTCGAGTTGCAGGTAGGTAAGGTGGTCAAAAAGACTTTGGCACTTTGGCCTTCATCAGTCAGAGTATTGAGTATAGAAGTTTGGAGGTCATGTTGCAGTTGTATAAGATGTTGGTGAGACTGCATTTAGAATATTGTGTTCAGTTCTGGGCATCATGTTATAGGAAAGATATTGCCGCTTGAAAGGGTTCAGAAAAGATTTACGAGGATGTTGCCAGGACTAGTGTGATCTATAGGGAGAGGTTGAGTAGGCTGGGTCTCTATTCCATGGAGCACAGGAGGAGGAGGAGAGATCTTAGAGGTATAATAAAATCATGAGAGGAATAGATCGGGTAGATGCACAGTCTTTTGCCCAGAATAGGGGAATCGAGGACCAGAGGATATAGCTTCAAGGTGAGGGGGAAAAGATTTAATAGGAATCCGAGCAGTAACTTTTTCCACACAAAGGGTGGTGGGCATATGGAACAGGTTGCCAGAGGAAGTAGTTGAGACTGGGACTATCCCATCGTTTAAGAAACAATTAGACAGGTACATGGATAGGACAGGTTTGGAGGGATATGGACCAAGCGTAGGCAAGTGGGACTAGTGTAGCTGGAACATTGTTGGCCGGTGTGGGTGAGTTGGCCCAAAGGGCCTGTTTCCACACAGCATCATTCGATGACTCTATGACAAAGTAACTCAGCAGGTCATTCAGCACCTCTGGTGATCATGGATAGGTGATGTTTTAGATTGAGACCCTTTTTCAGACTCTGAAGAGATGGCCTGCTTAAGCTTCTATTTCTTATTTCCTTATGTTCAGTGCAGGTATATCTGTATTCTTAAACAATCTCCTTCCACTTCAGGTATCCAAACTGAACAAAAACTGCACAAATCACATGTAGACCTATCTTGATGTTGACACAAGAGGGAAATTCTCTGTATCCTATATTTTGTTAACTGTGATTTAGCCCTGCCAAATCTAACAGGCCAAACTGTTCAATCGTTTTATTACTTAGTAAGAAAAAAATACAACCTATCCAGAGCAGCTGACACAATAATCTTCCACGTATCACAAGAGTATCCAATGGACCT
This sequence comes from Rhinoraja longicauda, assembly GCF_053455715.1. Taxonomy (NCBI): domain Eukaryota; kingdom Metazoa; phylum Chordata; class Chondrichthyes; order Rajiformes; family Arhynchobatidae; genus Rhinoraja; species Rhinoraja longicauda. Next base: position 78,653,646 of record NC_135954.1, read on the forward strand.
AACTGCTTGCTATGTGATCACTGATTTCACAAATTACTTCTTTCATAATTCAATCAATAACTCTCAGGTTTATATTGAACAGTGACACCTAATGTGCATTTAACATAGGTTACCTGTAAGAATTTATGTTGAAATATCTGTGCACTGAATGTAGTAACTAAAAAGGTAAGTTATTTGACATCCCAAGGGTTAACAGAGTCATCTTATAAGCTAATCGCCACAATGATTCTTTATGGTAGGGATAGAAGTTCTTATAATGAAAACCTGGCATACCATTCGAGAACTGGCATAAACAGGAGCATTTCTCTGGAATGATGTATGGCTTTTAATCAATTCATTTTCATAGAGCAGCCATTTGAATGAGAGCAATAAATCTTGGGATCACTTATATTTCCCATATTTTTGTTATTCTTTCATTTAGTCGTCCACTGGGTTATTTGCATTTTTTAGCAAATCACCTGCTACAACATAGAGGTTTGCACAAGGACTATAACATTAATGAGTGAGTAGTTGAGAGTATTGTGATCCAGTGGTATATTATAAAGCAGGTATTTTTTTCTATTCTTGATCTCTAAATAGGAAACAAGTGTTCTTGATTTTGAAAAAGAAAATGCAAGTGATATTGCATTGCAGTCTACCTCCCAAACTGTTATTAATTGGACAGAATTTCAGAGAGAGAATATAGACACAAAAAGCTGGAGTAACTCAGCAGGACAGGCAGCATCTCCGGAGAGGAATGGGGGACATTTTGGGTCAAGGCCCTTCTTCAGGCTTCAAAAGTCACAAAGATGGAAATGTTCAATTGCAAATTCACAAAACTTGTCGTGTTTTCCTGTGATCATGTCACTGATATAATCTATTGATCTATTACATTGCGAAGCACCCCGAGAAGCTAGTTGTGGCACAGATTAACTCCAGTATCCCCAACAGCCTTGATCCACTCCAAATTGCCTAAAGTCACAACAAGTCCACAACAGAGGTCAGCTCCCTGGCCCTGCACTTATTGTTCAGGCATCAAAAGATGGTTATCAATAGCTGTAGCAGGATGTTGATCAGCTGGGCAAGTGGACTGAGGAATGACTAATGGAGTTGATTACAAATAACTCACGTTTTGCAGTTTGGTCATGTCATAAGGTCATAACTGATAGGAGTAGATTTAGGCCATTTGGCCCATCAAATCTACTCCGCCATTCAATCATGGCAGATCTATCTCTCCTTCTTAACCCCATTCTCAGACCGACCCTGCAACACCACCAAGACAATGGGCCTTTATGGCCTGCTTCACCGAAGGCAACTTGGACTCTGAAAATGGCACCAAAACCTGGCAACTCTTGTGTATGGTCTCAGTGGACTATTTCTCTACACATTTTATTAATCTGGGATTTTGCTTGCATTATAGTAATAGTTTACTGAACTGTGTGCAAAAACATTTTCATTGTACCTTGGAACATGTGATAATAAAGAACCATTGAATGGTAGGATCCTCAAAAGTGTTTTAGAACAGAGGGATCAAGGAGTACAGATACACAGTTCCCTGAAAGTGGTCGCACGGGAAGAATGAGTGGTAATGATGGCTTTTGGTACATGAACCTTCATCAGCCAGGGTATTGAGTATAGACATTGGGACATTTGTGAGAGTTGTACAAGAACATGATTGTACCACATCTGGAGTATTGTGTTGAGCTTCGGTCACCCTGCTGCTGGATGGATGTCATTAAGCCGGAGTGCAGAAAAGATTTATGAGTATGTTCACATGACTTGAGGGGCTCTGCGGTTGGGAGAGGACGGGCAGGCTCGGATTTTATTCCTTGGAGTGCAAAAAGGTGAGGGGTGATCTTATAGAAGTATAAAATCATGAGGAGAATAGACAAGAGCAAAGCAGTCTTTTACCAAAGGGTGGGGAAATCAAAATCCAGAGGGCAGTGGTTGAAGGTGAGAGAGGTAACCTTTTCACAAAAAGGATAGTGGAGCTTCCAGAAGAGGAAGATGAGGCAGGTACGACAACAGCATTTAAAAGACTGTCAGGAACATAGAAAAAGTTGAGGATACGAGCAAATGGGAGTAGCTTAGATGGGGTAGATTAGTCAGCATTGATGAGTTGAGCCAAAGGACTTGTTCCTGTGCTGTTCGACTGTCTGGATAATAAGGATACCTACATGAAATTATTATATATTGACTACAGCTCTGGTTTCAACACCACAATTCCAACTAAACACCTCCAAACACCTAGACCTTGGAAAGCATCCCCTGCAACTGGATCCTCGATGTCCTCACACACAGACCACAGTCAATGAGTTCAGGCAACAGTACATCCTCCATAATTCCCAATACTGGTGCCCTGCAAAGATACATTCCCAGCTGCGTATTATACATCCAATATAATTACCACTATACAGCCAAATTCTGCTTTAACAAGTTGGCAAATTACCCCACTGCATTGAGTCAGATCTCAAACATTGACGAGAAGTAGTTCAGGATGAAGATAAAGAGGTTAGGAACTTGGAGTCAAGACAACCTGCCTCTCAGTGTACGCAAAATGAAGCAGCCAGTTGTTGACTTCAGGAAGCAAGGTGGAGTACATGTCCCAATCAACATCAATGATGCCAAAGTGGAGATGGTCATGGGCTTCAAGTTCCTCAGCTGATAAATATCACCAACAACCTCTTGGACCAACCATACTGAAGCAATGGCCAAGAAAGCACACCAACACTGATAATTTCAAGAAGGGCAAGGAAGCTTATCATGTCTCCTCCAGTGACTTATCAAGTTCTACAGATCAACTTGGAACATGAGGCAGACACATTTTTATTTCCTGTTTGCTGAAAGACAACTAGACAAAATCTTCACCCCTTGAACTTGTAGTTTGGTTTGACCTCCCTCGTTTAGCAGTAATCAGCAAAGTGCTAGATTTGATAGAGATTGAGAGTCTAGGAAGGAAGGAGAAATCATGACCTTTCCCTCTACATGCAAAGCAGTCCAGGTACATGCGCAAGGCTATATTAATGAATTCAGGAAATCACATGCCTCCGACAAATGGGGTTTCCCTTTAAACAATGTTGTTTCATGAGAAACAGTTAGTTTAAAGCTGATTATGCAAGAACTGTCAGTTTAGAAATTCATTTGCAAAGGTTCAATATGAATGTCACGATACAATTGAAAACTGACAACATGGCAATATTATGCTCATATCTGGGCTTCTTAGCACTAGTCAGGAAATTAAGCTCTTTACTTTCCAATGGGATTTTCATATGGCCCAACATGATTTTCATTTGCCCCAATGCCACTTTTCTGATGTGAAGCTTCCCCACGTGACAATAAACAGTGCAATATTTGCATGCAGTGAGATTTTTTACTATACTAATCTAAACATAATAATAGCCACTTGTGAGAATGATCAATAGCAAGCACTGTGCTGCATTTCACAGATGTGAAACGCAGTACAGCATTTGTGACCATTCGGCTGATGCTCTGGAATTAGTTCAAGGAGTGCTGTAATCTTTGTCATTGCAGATTTCAACCTTTAAGTGGTAAGTGGGGGTAGGGTACTGACATGGATAGAAAATTGGTTGACAGACAGAAAGCAAAGAGTGGGGATAAATGGGTCCCTTTCGGAATGGCAGGCAGTGACCAGTGGGGTACCGCAAGGTTCGGTGCTGGAACCCCAGCTATTTACGATATACATTAATGACTTAGATGAAGGGATTAAAAGTACCATTAGCAAATTTGCAGATGATACTAAGCTGGGGGGTAGTGTGAATTGTGAGGAAGATGCAATAAGGCTGCAGGGTGACTTGGACAGGTTGTGTGAATGGGCGGATACATGGCAGATGCAGTTTAATGTAGATAAGTGTGAGGTTATTCACTTTGGAAGTAAGAATAGAAAGGCAGATTATTATCTGAATGGTGTCAAGTTAGGAAGAGGGGATGTTCAACGAGATCTGGGTGTCCTAGTGCATCAGTCACTGAAAGGAAGCAGGCAGGTACAGCAGGCAGTGAAGAAAGCCAATGGAATGTTGGCCTTCATAACAAGAGGAGTTGAGTATAGGAGCAAAGAGGTCCTTCTACAGTTGTACCGGGCCCTGGTGAGACCGCACCTGGAGTACTGTGTGCAGTTTTGGTCTCCAAATTTGAGGAAGGATATTCTTGCTATTGAGGGCGTGCAGCGTAGGTTCACTAGGTTAATTCCCGGAATGGCGGGACTGTCGTATGTTGAAAGGCTGGAGCAATTAGGCTTGTATACACTGGAATTTAGAAGGATGAGGGGGGATCTTATTGAAACATATAAGATAATTAGGGGATTGGACACATTAGAGGCAGGAAACATGTTCCCAATGTTGGGGGAGTCCAGAACAAGGGGCCACAGTTTAAGAATAAGGGGTAGGCCATTTAGAACAGAGATGAGGAAGAACTATTTCAGTCAGAGAGTGGTGAAGGTGTGGAATTCTCTGCCTCAGAAGGCAGTGGAGGCCAGTTCGTTGGATGCTTTCAAGAGAGAGCTGGATAGAGCTCTTAAGGATAGCGGAGTGAGGGGGTATGGGGAGAAGGCAGGAACGGGGTACTGATTGAGAGTGATCAGCTATGATCGCATTGAATGGTGGTGCTGGCTCGAAGGGCTGAATGGCCTACTCCTGCACCTATTGTCTATTGTCTATTGTCTTTCACAAACAACACGAGGCAAGGCAAATTCTCTTAGAAACATAGAAAAAAGGTGCAGGAGGAGGCCACTTGGCCCTTCGAGCCAGCACCGCCATTCACTGCGATCATGGCTGATCATCCACAATCAGTAACCTGTGCCTGCCTTCTCCCCATATCCCTTGATTCCACTGGCCCCTAGAGCTCTAATTCTCTTTTAAATTCATCTTTTAACAAGTTGAGAAAGCAATTTTTAGATGATCATTTCAGTGAAATTCAAAATTGCTCTGGAGATGAATTTTGTGTTGCATCATGTGAGGTATTAACATATAGTAAAGAAACAAGTGTAATGACAAACAAAAATCTCTCTGAATAGTCAGGTTGAATTCCTTGTTGGGTGCCAACACAGCCAAAATTGGGTTAGGTCCATTTTTAACAGCACTGTGCCTTTTTCGTCTTTTTCATAAACTTCTAGGTCAAGCAGTTTAACAGTGTTGAGGCAATAAACAGAGTGGGTGGAGATGAGGTGCTGATGGTATCAGTCTATGTAGGAGAGATGACCTTTTTGCCTCCAGAGGCAGAATTTGAGGGGGCGGTTCCGAGATGCTGCCTGACCTGCTGAGTTACTCCAGCATTTTGTGATACCTTTTTGCCTCCAGGTGTTACTTAAATTAATCACATCAAAAAGGGAGAGGGAGTACACAAGGACAGATTGTGAATATTTCCCTAAAGTAACAGTGCAGGGACGGGAAGAGAACCCATCACTGGGATTTTCTGGTCACAGCTGTACTGCTAACTCAGTGAGAGTAATCTTATTGAGGCACTCATGGGAGACAACCCAATGTGGTGTGCATTGGAGTTAACTTTAATCAAACGTTCCAAAGACCAAGAGAGCTACACTGATACTACACCAGATTCACACACTCCATATAATCATTAGTGGCTTTGGGTGAACCTGTTGTGTTGCCTGGCACAACTGAAAGTCAGGATTGGAGACATTTAATCACGGTACAAGAGAAAAGATGAGCATCGATTTGAGATGCAACAGCTGGGTTTGAGAATTTAGAAGAGGAAATGCAGGAGATAATGTCATCAATGTTTACAAGCATCTCATCTACTAATTTAATAAAAGCTAATTATATAAAATAATTCAATCCTTCAGCAGCAAAACCTTAGGAGTAAAAATAATTGGTTCTAAAAAGTAGAATAAAGTGCAGTTGGTGGTTTCCTATGGAAAGCCCATTTTGATTAGACCAGGGGAGATAAACTTAGTGTTAAACTATGATATGCACTAATTTTAGAACTTTAGATAGTTTCAGTCCAGTCTCGACAACAGCAATTGCAGAGCTCTGGTTTGATCTTCTATATATTAAGCAGCACAATAAAGAGCACTTTCTTACAACATTAAGCATTCACATACAGCCACAGGAAGCACTCACTATCTTTAACAAAGGCTCTACAAATAGACACAGACCTCTCGCTTTTGTGCAGTTGTGAACTTGGTTTGTGGTTTTAGCCTTCATGCTATCTGCAGAGAACAGAACCCTTTGAGCTATTTGTACACCAGGCAGTTTGCTACCACAGAAACTTGTTGCTCAACAGCACTTCACTATCATTTATGCATATATCATTTTAATGGCAACACCAATCTTCCGCTTTAAAAAAAACCTAAGGCTGGCAAAGGTGAAACACTGGATATCGGATACTCGTGGCTATGGTATCCTTAATTTAGCTGCAAGATTAAACTACATTGAAAGACAAAGAGTGATTTTGTTCTTTTGACAGTTTTGAGAGGATTGAAGAGGGAAACATTTCACAGCTGTGTATTTTGAATATTCAGAATTTTGGAAATATGGAACATAATAGGAAATTATAGGCCCTTCAGCTCACAATGTCTGATAACTAGATTTCCAGAGTTTGGTGCATCAGATAATCAAATACTGGATGGATGGAGTGTTATTTGTTCTAAGTGAGCTGATGGAAGAAGAAGGCCAAGTAACAGTTAACCAGCTGGAGTAGTGTTTTTTGCACATGCCTCAAGAGTCAAGAGTGTTTAATTGTCATATGTACTGACAATGAAAGCAAAATTCTAACGTGCTGCAGCACAGATAATGTATAATAATCAAAATACAATTAATGACAGTAATACTAGGTAAAATAGTGCAAAAACAAAGTACATTGAACAATCAAAGACAATCCATACAAGATTGCAGTTGCTGAGATTAGTGTTATTAGTGAGAGTCAGTGTTATATAGCATGGAAACAGGCCTTTTGGCCCAGCTTGCCCATGTGACCAAGTGCCTCATCTGCCCATGTTTGGCCCATATCCTTCTAAAGTTTTCCTATCTATGAAGCTGTCCAAATGCGTTTTAAATATTGTTATAATTTCTGCTTCAACTACCTCCTCTGGCAGCTCATTCCATACACTCACCACTGATGTGTGATAAAGTTATCCCTGAGATTCCTATTAAATCTTTTCCCTCTCACCTTAAACCCGTCGCTGGTTTTTGATTCCCCTACTCTGCGTGAAAGACCGTGCTTCTACCCTATCTACTCCTCCCATGATCTTGTACCTCTAAGATTATCCATCATCCTCCTATACCAAAGAATACAGCCTGGCCAACTTCTCCCTAAAGCTCAGGCCCTCAAGTCCTGGCAACATCCTCGTAAATCCTCTCTGCACCCTTTCCACCTTGCCAACATATTTCCTACAGCAGGGTGACCAAATCTGAACACAATACTCCAACTGTGGCCTCACCCATGCCTTGTACAGCTGTAACATAACATCCCAATTTCTATGCTTAATACGCTGACTAATGATGGTCAATGTGCTGAAAGCCGCCTTGACCACCTGATGTACCCATGTGCTATGTAGGGTTCAAGAGCCTGATGGTTGCTGAGGAGGAGGAAGCATTGAAACATAGAAAATAGGTGCAGGAGGAGACCATTTGGCCCTTCAAGCCAGCACTGCCATTTATTGTGATCATGGCTGATCATCTACAATCAGTAACCTGTGCTTGCCTTCTCCCCATACCCCTTGATTCCACTAGCCCCTAGAGCTCTATCTAACTCTTTTAAATTCATCCAGTGAATTAGCCTCCACTGCCTTCTGTGGCAGTGAATTCCACAAATTCACAACTCTCTGGGTGAAAAGGTTTCCTCTCACCTCAGTTTTAAATGGCTTCCCCTTTATTCTTAAACTGTGTCCCCTGGTTCTGGGCTAAACAGGAAAAGTGATTTTAAACAAAATTATGCTTTGGATACTAAATTTTCCCAACATATTCAATTTCCATCTTTGAAACTTTTCTATTTTCATCTTAATGGATGAATGTGTGTGGGGCATATTTATAGTGGCAACAGAAATCATGCTGCCGAGAGTGAGGCATGTTGTTTGTCCAATCTTGCCGGAGCTCGTACAAAACCTTTAAAGGTTAGGTTTTAGTATTTTGGTTAAAAAAAAATCTATGTAAAATACAGTCAATGGTTAAGTATGATTTAGACTTCTTTCAGTTCACGAAGAACATTGCAGATAATTCTGAGCACCTCGGTAGTTTTAGAGCCTCTTTAACCTCTTTTGGATACTGTAGTTCCATGTCCCACCAGACAAACCAAACACCCAACAAAATCAAAACTTCTGAAGGTCATAGAAACCTAGCTTAACCATGTGAAATAAATGTGAAGTGAATGAGCAAATTCTGAGAGAGTGCACATGTGAATTAGCTGATTTTAACCTTAAGACCACCTTGTCCACAACAGTCTAATTGAAGATTAGGCATGTTCCAAAAACTATTCTCAATTCAGTTTTGCACGAATTAGGTGCTCAGGTTACATTCCCGGAATGCAAAGGCAGGCTCTGTGAGTACATTATGACTAAAACAGCACTTATATTCCATGTTAATATGATAGGGATATTTACTTAGTGTTGTGAAGAATTCAGCTTTAGCAGTGTGCTGAAAATAAGATCTCTGGTTCAGATTTGTCTTTGCTCTGCCAAAATCAGGCCAAGGGAGAAGGAAATCAGAGTTATTATTGTCGTTGGCAACGGCCGCTCCACACTTACTGGCGGAAGAGAAAAGGATGACCGGGAATTATACTAAACAGTTTGGGAATTTCACTGTGTGGGCAATGAAAGAATTCCCCCACCTACTCTGAAACAAATGCCTGCTCAGAGGTCGTTTTTCTGACATAAGCAGAAATTTCTGTAATCTAGGAAGTGGAGCTTCTTTTGCACATTTAAGTCTCACTCATTCACTTCTTCTAAACCACATTCTTCTAAGGAAACTACATAAAATTCCCGCACTTAAAGAGAAGATAGGCTGAAAAAAAATGTTTTGTTGGACAACTGCTGTAATTGATGCGAGGTAAGTTTATAGATTGTCAAACCTCTAGAGTAATGCTTTGTCTTAAACCTCAATCCTGGAGGCACTTACGAGTCAGGAGGTCACAATAGGGTTAAATCAATGCTCTTGCACTCGATGGGAGATCAGAACAGAGAATCAGTGTTACGTAAAGAATATTAGTTATTGCCACAATTGCCCTTCATAGCAGTTTAGAAATGTAGTTTGGAAACAGGCCCTTCAGCCCACCCAGTCCACAGCGACCACCAATCGCCAAAACACTAGTTCCATCCTACACACTAGGGACAATTCTCAGAAGCCAATTAACATACAAATTTGCACATCCTTGGAATGTGAGAGGAAACCAGAGAATCCTGAAAAAACCTACACGGTCACAGGGAGAACGTGTCAGAGAGGACTCTCTTGAACTTCTACAGGTGTGCAGTAGAACACATATTGACTAGTTACATGGCTTGGTTCGACAACTTGAAAGTCCAGGAATGGAGAAGACTGCATTAAGTGGTGAACATTGCCCAGTCCATCATGGGTTCTGACCTCCACACCATCAAAGGGATTTACAGGAGTCACTGCCTCAAAAAGGAAACCAGCATCAGAGACCCACACCAATCTCGACGCACATTCATTTCACTCTTGTCACCAGGAAGAAGAGCCTGAAAACTGTAACGTCCAGGAAGAGCTCAGCTTCTTCGCTATAGCCATAAGGCTTGTATACACTGGAATTTAGAAGGATGAGAGGGGATCTTATCGAAACGTATAAGATTATTAAGGGGTTGGACACATTAGAGGCAGGAAACATGTTCCCAATGTTGGGGGAGTCCAGAACCAGGGGCCACAGTTTAAGAATAAGGGGTTAGGCCATTTAGAACAGAGATGAGGAAAAACCTTTTCAGTCAGAGAGTTGTGAATCTGTGGAATTCTCTGCCTCATAGGGCAGTGGAGGCCAATTCTCTGAATACATTCAAGAGAGAGCTAGATAGAGCTCTTAAGGATAGCGGAGTCAGGGGGTATGGGGAGAAGGCAGGAACGGGGTACTGATTGAGAATGATCAGCCATGATCACATTGAATGGCGGTGCTGGCTCGAAGGGCCGAATGGCCTACTCCTGCACCTATTGTCTATAAGGCTATTAAACACTACAACCTCCAAAAGGTTGGGAGCATAAATGCTAGATAGTACAGTGTTTCCATCATCAACTCTGGGTGCTTATAATCAGGGGCACTTGTGCACTTCTAATTTCATGGGAAACTTCCTGAAGAAAATGTATGAACGTCAGAGATTTTCCAAAATTTCTCCAATTTCTCCAGCAGCAGCAGCAGAAATTCTTAATCTCTCTCTGCTCTCCTCACTCACGCAGAGTCTACAATGAATGTCAAGTGTGACAGAGAACACACAAGCTTTTTTGACTTCCTTGTAGCCTTACATGAGCAAATGTGGATTTTTGGTTTAGATTTTCTTACAACCTGTGTGAATAATATTGCTAATTTTTCACATGCAATAGATTTTAAGTCATTTAAGGTCTTGAGCCTTTAGTCACAATTAGGTCAGTTTAAATTGCTCACTTTTTTTTCTCTGTTCTACAATTAAATTGTGTGTTCTTACTTCTGTTGTTAATAATAGGCTCAGCTCACAGACCAGAGTTTATAATCCAGATTTGAATGCAGTAGAGAGAGAGTGTTGTTCTCTCAGTGACAACAGATTTCCAAGGGGATATTAAAGGCTGGACCTATCTACTCCCACTTTTTTGAAGAAAAGCAAGAGAATTGTACTGACAAATATCCCTTCATCAAGGCAGCATTAAAAACTTCTTGCCTAGAAATTAATCCTATTTTTGTACTAGTGAATGCACTTTACTCCCTCTACACTCACGACTGCGCCCCCACCCATCCCACCAACACCATCATCAAGTTCGCGGATGACACGACTGTGGTTGGACTCATCTCAGAAGGAGATGAGACAGCCTATAGGGATGAAATCCAAAGGCTGGCAGCATGGTGTTCAGTGAACAATCTGGTCCTGAACTCCTCCAAAACAAAGGAACTTATAATTGACTTTAGGAAAACCAGTGGAGATTACGACCCACTCTACATCAATGGGGTCTGTGTGGAAAGGGTACCAGCTTTCAGGTTCCTGGGTACGCACATCGCAGAGGATCTCACCTGGTCTACCAACACCATCACCACAGTAAAGAAGGCACAGCAGAGACTCCACTTCCTGAGGATCCTCAGGAAAACCAACCTGCAGGAGAAGCTCATGTTGTCCTTCTATCGCTGCTCCATCGAGAGTGTGCTGGCATACTGTATAACCACATGGTATGCCAGCTGCTCAGAAAAGGACAGGAAGGCCCTTCAGAGGGTCATCACGACGGCCCAGAAAATCATCGGCTGCTCACTGCCCTCCCTGGAGCACCTGTTCAGCCTACGCTGCCTCAGTAGAGCAGGCAAAATAATAAAAGATCCATCCCACCCCGGCCACCGTCTGTTTGTTCATCTGCCCTCTGGTCGACGTTTCAGGTCGATAAAATCCCGAACAAACAGACTTAAGAACAGTTTTTACCCCAGGGCCATACGAGAACTGAACACTACCTTTGCACTAGGCAACACTAAAAAATCTTTGTACTTAACATAATTGTATTTAATTGTATTTATGTATTTATTTGTTTTTGCATTTATTGCATATATGTTTGTACGCACCGTCAGGATTGGCTATTTTTTAATTTCGTTGTACTCGTTGCAATGACAATAAATGAATATTATTATTATTATTATTATTATTATTATTACATGTATTGGACTGCCCGATGTTCTGAAGTAACTAGATTTAGTGCCTTAGCCAAAGATAGATTTCCTGGCATTTAAAATGTCCCTCATTTGTGTGATGTTGCTGTACTCTCATCACTTGCAATGTTCACAGTTATGATATCTCAATAATTTGGGTACGTTTTATGATCCAAGTTCCCTCCAGCCATCATTTCTCAGGCAGGTGTGGCCCTTTACAAAACATTCCCAGTGCAGCCATTTCCTTGGGGGTTTAAGAAAAGAATAAATCTGTAGTTTTGTGCATGTTTCCCTAATACTTCCCTAGTACATCATCATACACATGTTGATTAGTGTCACTGATTTGACAGTTATGGTACACACCTGTACAGCAGGCTGGCACCCAAAATGTGATGTAAATTTATTCATCTTACTTGGGTAATGGATGACACAAGTGAATGAATTTGAATAGTTGTTTAATTGTAACATAATAACTGAACTCCAAGTCTCGAGAATCCCTAATGTTGGTTGTATTGATGGAAAACTGATGATAAATCTTAATTTTTCATTGATGCAGTGCCCTCCATAATGTTTGGAAACAAAGACCCATAATTTATTTATTTGCCTCTGTACTCCACAATTTGAGATTTGTAATAGAAATAAATCATGTGGTTAAAGTGCACATTGGCAGATTTTAATAAAGGCCACTTTTATACATTTTGGTTTCACCATGTAGAAATTACAATAGTGTTTATACACAGTCCCCCCCATTTCAGGGCACCATAATGTTTGCGACACAGCAATGTCATGCTAATGAAAGTAGTCATGTTTAGCATTTTGCTGCATAGTCTTTGCATGGAATGACTGCTTGAAGTCTGCAATTCATGGACATCACCAGTTGCTGGGTGTCTTCTCTAGTGATGCTCTGCCAGGCCTGTATTGCAACCATATTTAGCTTATGCTTGTTTTGGCTTCAGTTTTCTCTTCAGCATATAAAAGGCATGCTCAATTGGGTCAGATCGGATGATTGACTTTGCCAATCAAGAATTGACCATTTTCTAGCTTTGAAAAACTCCTTTGTTTCTTTAGCAGTATGTTTGGGACCATTGTCTTGCTGTAAAATGAACTGCCAACCAATGAGTTTTGAGGCATTTGCTTGAACTTGAGCAGATAGGGCGTGTCTATACACTTCAGAATTCATTATGCTACAACCATCAGCAGTTGTATGATCAATGAAGATAAGTGAGCCAGTACCTTCAGCAGCCATACATGCCCATAATACTTCGTAATGATGTTCCAAACAGTTGATTTTGGTAAGCCTAAGGTTTGGCTGATGTCTTTAACAGTTTTATTCTTGTTTCTCAGTCTCATAATGCCACCTTTGACCCTAATTGGCACAACTTTGGTCCTTGTGTTGATAAACAGCAATAAAAGTTTCCAAAGGTGATGGAAAGACTGGAGGAAAGACTGGGTGCTAAGAGCTCTCTTATGCCTGCATTAAGGAGGCATTTAAACACACCTGAGCAATTACAAACACCTGTGAAGCCATGTGTCCCAAACATTATGGTGCCTGAAATGGGGGGACTGCGTATAAACACAGCTGTAATTTCTGCATAGCAAAACCAAAAAGTATAAAAATGGCCTTTATTAAAATCTGACATAATGTGCACTTTAACCACGTGATTTTTTTTTCTATTACAAATCTCAAATTGTGGAGTACAGAGGCAAATAAATAAATGATGGGTCTTTGTCCCAAACATTATGGAGGGCACTGTATGTACCATTTTGCTGATTAGAATAGAGTAGTTTCATCGAACATAGAACTGTATGGCATCGGAAGTGGGCCTACAGCCCACTATTTCCAGACTGATCATGAAGCCAAATTAAAAATAAACTCCACTGCCTACACATGATATACAGTATATATCCCTCCATTCCACAGATATCCATGTGCCTATCTAAAAGCCTCTTAAACACCACTGTCATTCCAGCCTCCACCCCCATCACCGGCAACACATTCCAGGAACCCTCTACTGTGTAAAATAAAATACTTGATTTACATCTTTAAATTTTGCCCCTTTGACCTTAAAGCTATGCCCTCTAGTGTATGGGGTTTGTTTCATCCTGCGATAGAGGTTTTTAACCGTCTACCTAATCCATGACATAATATTCTACACCTCAGGTCTCCCCTCAGCCTCTGACACTCAAGAGAAAGCAATTTTGTCCAACACCTCATTATAATTAATAAAAGAAAATCCAAGCATCATTCTGGTAAATCTCCTGCACTCTCTCCAAAGCCTCCACATCTTTCCTGTAATGTGAAGACTGGATATACACAAAATATTTCAAATGTGACCAAACCATAATCCCATAAAGTTGGGATATGGGTTTCCGACTCATACTCGATGCCCTGACAGATGATGGCAAGCATACTTTTATGGTCTATAACACTATCTACTTTCTGTGAGTTATGGACTTGGATCTTACGTTCTCTCCACATCCCTCTTGACATTAACTGTATACCTTTACCTTCCTCTTACACCTCACCCATTTCTGTAGCTGATCTATATCCTGCTGTGTACAGCTTCCTTATTGTCCGCATTTCTACCAATTTTGGTGTCGTCTGCAAACATACTGACCAGCCCATTTATATTTATGTGGAACTCATTTGTATATCGTATAATCACAAAGAGGTCCCAGCACAATTCACTGGTCATGGACCCCCAGTCAGAGTATCTACCTTCCAACACAACACTCTGACTTCTATGAATAAGCTAGTTCTGAATCCCAACAATCAAGGAGCCAATTCATCACAATCTTCTGGATCAGCAGATCATGAGGAAATACATCAAATGTCTTACTAAACTTTATGTGGATAACATCCACTGCCCTACCCTCAATTACCATTGTCACCTTCTTCAAAAAACCGAATCAGGTTTGCAAGACATAACCTGCCATGAACAAAGCCATGTTGATTGCCCAGATCCTAACTGCTCCAGAAGCAGAAACACATTCTCACATCATCCTCATTTCTTTAGTCCAAAAATTTAAACCCGTCTCCCTGGGTTCTTTCTCTGTCCATTAGTGGGATAGATTCTTTCCACTCTATCCAAACCAGTCAATCTTGACACACATCAAATCTCCTCTCCACCTTTGTTCCAAGAAAAACAATGCCACTTTCTCCATTCCAATCTCGGAGTTGAAATTCCTTTTCCTGGAATGATGTTAAGAAATATTCTTGAATTTATTCACTTTAAAATCTTAGTTCTATTTCTTCCAATGAGGAAATTTGGAAGAGGTCACTCTGCAATGGCAACCAACAGCCTCAAGTTTTGTTAGCCTGGGATGATTCGCACACAGCAATGCTATGACATTCAACCAGTCTGGATGGCATACTCAGTGTCATTCTCCAAAGAGAAAAGGAGCTGGAACTCTGTTCAATAACAAAAGTAAAAAACTCATTGCATACAAATAATATGCAAACAGATTCAACAGCACTAACTTGAGTTCTGTGCATCTCTAATTTAATGTTTTGAGGTAGGCACATGAACATGAATCAAAGTCATTTAAAATTTAGCTGAAACATGTCTCAGGCCCTTAACAGACGAAAGTGCTACAGGTGTATAACACACAATGCTACTTGATGGCACGGATTCAGCGGGCCGAAGGGTCTGTTACTATGCAGTCTCTCTCTACAAGTCTATTACCTTGTAAACTATGTTCTCTCAAGTGTCTGAGAATTCTGAGAGAATAGTTTACAGGGCAGTAGACTCAGAGAGAGACAACATAGCAACAGACCTTTCGGCCCAATGAGTCAGTATCATCAATCAAACAGCAATTTACACCCGATCCCATCAGTGTGATCCCATTTTGGGATTACAGATCCTTCGAGATGCAAGCACCACAGGTGTAAAACATTCTATGTTATTATTCTCTCAGAGTAAATTTCACAAATTGGCATATCAAATACTTTAGAACCATCGTTCACTTTAAATGCTAAACTTAGTTCTTGATAACAACAGCGAAATATCATTGTGTGCAGCATTAACTGATATCTGAGAAAAGTAACTATGTCCATGATATGACACTTGTCACCTCCCCACTGCAATCACTGGTTTATGAATATGAATGCAATAAATGTTATTGGGAAAGGTTACAGAGGCCTTTCTAATAAATCAACAGACATGGCTTGAAAATTAGGTCAATGATGATTCAATGCGCAAGGCTATTTATAGACTTTAATGCATGCTATACCTAGGTTAAGCAATATAATTGTCAGAAACAGAGTTCAGGGCCTTAGCTTATACAAAGCTAAAAAAGAAAGAAGTGATTTTGTCAGTGGATTGCACATGTGTAAGAACTGCAGT
Source organism: Rhinoraja longicauda (assembly GCF_053455715.1). NCBI lineage: Eukaryota > Metazoa > Chordata > Chondrichthyes > Rajiformes > Arhynchobatidae > Rhinoraja > Rhinoraja longicauda. The sequence continues at coordinate 78,669,755 of NC_135954.1, forward strand.
CATAGATTTTATAAAACACTCTTAACCCAGTGTTTCTGTATTATAATTTTCCAAAGAAAACACATTTGGTAGGATGGTGATCAACCATGAATAACTTTGGCAACTCTGGAAGTGGTTTTATAGTATTGGCTGACTACTCCACGAAAACATACCTGCAATTGTTTCAAATAAAAATGTTTACATGTGTAGAAATGGCATCAAGCAGCAAGTATATTGGTCAATTTCTGTTATGGTTGTCTATTCAGTACTGTGTGTTACAGACCTGTTGTGCTGCTACAAGTAATAATTTCATTGTGCTGTTTTGGGACATATAAACAGCTAAACACTTGACTCAAGGGAATGGGCAGGCCACATTTTGGGGCTGCATCCCTTCCTCTGACTGATTAGAGTATGGGGGAAAGAAAGTTTGAAAAGAGAGGTAGGGTTGGGACAAAGCCTGTCAAGTGAGAGGTGTATATAACCAAGGAGAATTTAATTGGCAGATGGGTAGAGTAAGTGACAAAGGCTAGAGATGAAAAGGGTTTCAGCCAAGGATCTGTTAGCTCTATTTATTACATGTTGCTGCCACTCTGTTAACACATCGACTTTAGATTGTCCTGCTGCGTCTCTAGCATGTCTTCTGCACTCTCTATTGAAGCAGAGTTCTTTCCATGGCTTGATGGGAATGACGGGGTGGGTACACTCAGCCACAGGCTAACAACTGTGCAAGAAAACAATTTTGCCACAGCAGACAGTGTACACCACCTCAAAGATAGCCAGTCTTGAGCTACCAAATGTAATCTGAACCAATTCTATTCAGCTCAACTACAGCACAAAGCAACAGCTATCGAGTCCAGAACCAGGGGTCAGGAGTCCAGAACCAGGGGTCACAGCTTAAGGATAAGGGGGAAGTCTTTTAGGACCGAGATGAGAAAACATTTCTTCACACAGAGAGTGGTGAGTCTGTGGAATTCTCTGCCACAGAAGGTAGTTGAGGCCAGTTCATTGGCTATATTTAAGAGGGAGTTAGATGTGGCCCTTGTGGCTAAAGGGATCAGGGGGTATGGAGAGAAGGCAGGTACAGGTTACAGAGCTGGATGATCAGCCATGATCATATTGACTGGCGGTGCAGGCTCGAAGGGCCGAATGGCCTACTCCTGCACCTATTTTTTTTCTATGTTTTTATGAGTACAGTAGCTGGTAAGCCCAAGCCCATTTTGCTCAGAAGTGCGTGCTGTTTGAGGAGAGTACAAATCAGACAAGAATTAGTTTTAGTTTAATTTATTATCACCTGTACAGCGGTACAGTGAGAAGTTTTTGTTGTGTGCTTACCAGTCAACGGAAAGATTAGTTGAATAAATTGCTAACTACGACTCCATTATTACAATTAAGCTCTGTGCTTTGTTGAATAATTGGCCGTATATGTATATTCATTGGCTGGAAACACATTTGTCATCACAGGGGATCAATTTTGAATTGATACGACCATGAAGGTCTTTGTATATGGTCAGCAAAATTAGTTTTAGTTTCCCATAATTTGGGAGTATCAGATATAAACATACATTCTGGAAAAATGATGCATTGCAAATGTCCAGAAATCTATGATTTGTAATTAGTTTGCAGAGGTATCAAGCCAAGTAAACATACTAAATATACTTGTATCACAATAGAATGTATGAAAATCATTAAACACTGCAAACACTGGGAATGGAAGAAGAGCCAATAAGCAAAACAGCATGAAAAAGGCCCTTTGGCCCAAGTCATTCCGCGTTGACCAAATTGTTTAACTGAGCGAGTCACACCTGACATTCTTCCAAATCTTTCCTATTCTTGTCCAACCAGGTGTCTTTGAAAATAGTTATAATTGTACCAGACTATCACAGCCCATGGCAGCTGGTTCAATATATTCAGTGCCCTTTGAGATTCTGAAATAAAACAGAAAATGCTGGAAATATTCAGCAGGTTCAGCCTCAACAGTAGAAAGTAATGTTTCAGGTCCAGGATACTTCATCAGAACCAGCAAAGAGCAAAAGCAGGTTAGTTTTGAACAAAGAAGGTAATTTCGGACATTAACGTCTCAGTTGAATGACAACCATTCTGGTTCATTGCGCATAAGATCACTTACTAGCATTTCTTGTGAATTTTTAATCTATAATTTTCTTTGAATCACACCTAAATGCCAAAATACTGCAAAGTAGCCTCCAACACATATGCACTATACTGACTAAGGTATTGCTTAGATTAATAGGGGGAGACCAGATGACTTAAGGAATTGCTGACATTTCAGATCAAGACTTGGCATCAGTCTCAACACCATGACAATTCCTCCCTCCCTCCACCACAGATGCTGCTTGTTCCTCCAGCAGCTTGTTTATTTTTCTCAGTGCCCAAAAACCTCAGCGGTTTGAAACATAAATTGTTTTTTGTGGGAATCCTAAATGTTTTTATTTTTGTATTAAATTTTAAATAATGAAAAAATGTTTATCAGTGCTTTTTAAAAAATGGCGCAGGTGCAGATGGCACTTACTGCTATATAATTTAAAAGTTAATAACAGGAATAACCTGAACAAACTTCAATTGAATGACAACTGTGCTGGTTCATTGAACATAAGATCACTTATTAGCATGTTTCGTAAATTTTAATTCTATAATTTCCTTTAGATCACACCTACACGCCAAAAAATTGCATCGTCGCCACCTACAAGTATGCACTATATTGACCTAGTTATTGATTATATTAATCATACCACATTCGTGTGCCAAATGCTTTGTGTTAAATCATCTACAGGAATAACCATCACACTGTTTCAATTTGCTCAGGGTTAATACTAAAGAAATCACAGAATGACATACAAATAGGTCAATAAATATAACTTGTCCAGTGCTAATGGATGAAGTAATTGTGACAGTTCATTAAAGATCAATTGAAAATCCTCAAAATTAGTCAGAACAACTGGAGAATGACATCAGAAATTGATTAGTACTGATCAACAGTATTTGATTAAAGTTAGTCATACTCTTCTTTACCAGAGGCACCACAAAATTGGTTAAAAATGCTGTCCTTTTCATCTACCGCCACAACACCCACCTGTCTCAGTCTCCCAACTCCACCCCTTCCTCTCCATCAGTTCATCCTCTTTCACCCATCTTTGGTCCACCAAACACCTACTGGCCCTGTTCATTCTCCATCTTTTCTTTATATTGGCTTCATACTCCGCTCTCAATCCTAATGCAGGATTTTGATCCAAAACGCTGACAATTCCTTTCAACAAATGTTGTGCAACCCACTCAATTCCTCCAGCATATCATACATTCAAACTGTGCCCACACATTGCACACAAAACAAATCAGTCCAGATTTAGAATCAAGAACCTGAGGACATTGGTTTAAGGGGAGGGCAAAAACTAGTCCCCGGGAGGGCAACTTTTTTCACACAAAGGGATTTGGGTGTATGGAACAGCGGAGTTAGTTGAGGCAGGTACTATCACAACATTTAAAAGATATTGGGATAGGTACATAGATAGTATAGGTTTAGAGGGACATGGGCCAAATGAGGGCAGGTGGGACTTGTGGAGATGGGGAATCTTGGTCAGCATGGACAAGTTGGGCTGAAAGGCCTGTTTCCATGCTATAAGACTACTACAAATCTGTTCTTATTAGATTACTGTTAGAATAAATCTTTAACCGAACATGATTGTGTTTACTAATTGGTAAATCTTGAAACAAGTATGGATTCACCACCTACAATAATACAAAATAAAAATACCCAAGAAGATTAATTGCTTTACATTTAGTCTGTCATTCAGCTGAACAAAATTTCTAGAGCTAAGCCTCTAAAGTTTTCTATTCATGGATCATGCAACTGAAACAATCTTGCTTATAAAGCCAATTAAATACTTACCCCACATTTTATAATGCATTCCTTTTCGAGCACCATCATTGAGTTTCCAGAATGATGTAGTTCATTACAGTAATTTTAACCCAGTGGAACAAAAATAATGAATATATGTATATAGTTTATCATAACTAGCAATTCCACATCTCCAACACAAGTATCAGGTGCCAAATTTAATATTGCTCCCATTACCTGAATTTCCACTTCCCACGCAGTGTTTAAAAGGGATTCTAAAATGTAAATATGAGAAAAAGATAGCTTGAACCAAATGTACAGTCTCAAGCAGGGCTTTGGTGCGCAGGTCTTCAGCATTAAGGTTTAGAATTGAGCTATATACATACAAGCTTTCCATGCCCAGGTGATATTTTGGCACTGGACTTTCCTCGAATACAAAATAAATTGGACAATCTCTGATGTGGCTGTGTATAATACATGAATAAACAAAATGCATTAATCCCAATGGATAGTTGAGCCAACAATGTACTCTTTCACAGAATTGCAGAAACACCCTGCACAGAAACATAAGTTATTACTGCAGAATTAGGCCATTCGGCCCATTAAGTCTATTCCGCCATTAAATCGTAGCTGATCTATCTTTCCTGCTGAACCCCATTCCCCTGCCTTCTCCCATAACCCCCGACACCCTTACTAATCAAGAACCTATCAATCTCCACCTTAAAAATATCCATCAACATGGCCTCCACATCTTTCCGTGAATTCCACAGATTCACCACGCAAACTAAAGAAATTCCTCCTCATCGCCTTCCTAAAGGTATGACAGCAAGGCCCACCTCACTCATGCTGACTGGGAACCCCATCTACACTACCCCTATTTTTCTGCACATTTTCCCCGTGACTGCATGGGTTTCCTCTGCTAGCTCCAGTTTTTTCCCACATCTCAAAGACGTGCATATTTGTAGGTAAATAGGGAGTGGATGAGTGATTGATGATCAGCATGAACTCTGGGCCAGTTAGAGCCAGCCTGCATCTCTATTTGGGGGAGAAGACAATGGCTGCAGAAATTGCTGGCAATTATTCTGAAATATGGTACAGTATGGGAGAAGGTGGGCTCTGTACCACAGCTTATTAAAGACTTTGATCAAGGAGTTGTACTGTAGAAGGAAGAGTATTCAGCAAGCAACCCACCACCCTTTCTGTGAAGGCAGTGGAAAGAGATACAATTAATGTCAGGAAACAAGCTCCAAGAATCTGGATAAGTTGCCCCAAAAATTTCAAGCATGGTGAAGCAGCGGTAGAGTTGCCGCCTTGCAGCACCAGAGACCTAGGTACGATCCCGACCCTGGGTGCTGACTGTACGGAGTTTGTACGTTCTCCCCGTGACCTGCGCGGGTTTTCTCCGGGATCTCCGGTTTCCTCCCACACTCCAAAGAAGTACAGGTTTAGAAGCCAATTGGCTTGGTAAAAAATTGTAAATAATCCCTATAATAGGAAAGCATTTGTGTTCGAGGATCGTGGACTCAGTGGGCCGAAGGGCCTGTTTTTGCACAGTATCTCTAAACTGAACAAACTCACCCAATAAATTTTGAAGTGCCATTTAAGAACAAATGCACGACGAGTTTCACACACTGCCTATCGAAGCAATGGCCGCCACTTCATCAAAAGCTGATCCGTTGACTGACTTTGCAAGCACATCACTCAAATGCACCACACAACACTCACAAACATGCTTCTGTGGCGGATCGGGCCACTCCTTGGGTCAGCCCCCTCGTTACGTGACGGACAGGGAGAGGGGTTAAAAGCCAGACCAAGGGAAGGCGTATCTATTCCCTAGGAGAACTACGCTGTGGGCAGGAGCTCACAGCCTAATAAAGAATCTCACAAAACACTGCCTGGCGTCTTGCCTTTCTCTGGCCTCCGCCAGGCCACTACACTTCCCTCTATTGCAAGTCCTTTCCTCGGAGGTGCAAAGGGACTTGGGAGTATTGGTGCAGTATTCCCAAAAAATTAATTTGCAACTTGAATCGGTAGTAAGGAGGGCAAATGCAACGTTTGCATTTATTTTGAGAGGACTAGAATATTAAAAATGGAGAGGCAATGCTCAGGCTTGATGAGGTATGGTCAGACTGCATTTGGAGTATTGTGAGCAGTTTTAGGCCCTATATCTGAGCAGGGCTGTGCTGCCGTTGGAGAGTGTCCAGAAGAGGTTGACGAGAATGGTCCCAAGGATGATTGGGTTAACGTATGATGAGCATTTGACTGTACTGGGCCTGTACTTGTTGAAGTTTAGAGGGATGTGGGGGAACCTCATTGAAACATATCGAATAGTGAAAGGTCTGGATAGAGTGGATGCAGAGAGGATATTTCCATTAGTGGGAGAGTCTAGGACCAGAGGGAACAGCCTCAGAATAAAAAAAGGAACACGCCTTTAGAAAGGAGATAAGGAGGAATTTCTTTTGTCAGAAGTTGGTGAATCTGTGGAATTCATTGCCACAGACAGCTGAAGAGGCCAAGTCACTGGGTATTTTTAAAACAGAGATTGACACCCTTACTAATCAAGAATCTGTCAAAGGTTATGGGGACAAAGCAGGAGAATGGGGCTAAGAGGGAACGATAGAACAGCTATGATTGAATGGCAGAGAGTAGACTCGATGGGCCGAATGGCCTAATTCTGCTCCTGTGACTTGTGAAGACAAGAAACAAAAATAACCAGTAGTATCAACTAAGTGATGAGAGTCCCTGCTGCATCATCTAGTCCTCCATGGCAGAGTGTGCTGAGCCAAACTGGAATACCTTGCATGACAGTGCGACCTGCAGCTGGGCTGAAAACAGTCCATTTCTAAATGGCCATAGCAAATGTTCTCTGATAAAAAGCTAGCTGGCGTTATGCAATGCAAAGGTTTCAGAGGTGATGTAGCCAGGCTAAAAGAATGGGCAATAACATTGCAGATGGAATTGTATAGAATATTATGACTTTGGCATCGTGTTCAGCTATTCCACGTTTAAATTTGATTTAAACATTTAACTTGCACTGACTTTGTGGCAAAATAGAATTGTTGGCAAAGGGTGAATTTCATGGTGCATATTAGCATTGAAGGTGGATAAATTGATTGCGGGTAGTCCATTCAGAAAGTATTTACCTGCAGAAAGTATCTCCTGCTCTTATTCCTGCACAGCTGACATCTATAGCCTCCATGGTAGTCCATGTAGTACTCAGACCCAGACCTACACAGATCCTGCACGAGATAACCACTTATGAGGTGTTTGCACAGTAATCAACCAAAACCAGAACCAGAATTCTTGACAAATCCTGTTCGGGACGCATCCATCCTAGCATCAATGAATTGCCAACAGCATTTAGTAACGTTCTTTTGGATTACAGTCCTAAAGGTATTGGGACTGAAACAGACATGGCACAGTAGACAGCTACAGAACAAAAGCCTTCAGCATAGTAGCCACTTGCCAGTATAATACGCTAACTTTCGTTGCACACCAGCTGAACACAGAGAAGCTAGAATCCCTGCTGGTTGTGGTACATGACAAAGCAGACAAGCAACACTCACAAAATTATATGGTGCACAGCCAATGACAATTGGCTCCTGGTGTAGGTTAAGGTAATTTATCTGCTCCATCTGCTGCTCGCTGGCAAGAGAAAAAGAAAGTGAGAGGAGTGCTGATGAAAAGTCAGACCCAAACAGTCATGGCCACAGATTTTGCCTGATCTGCTAACTATATTCTGTTTGGGTTTTTTTGAAAAATAAAAAAATATTTGACTCTCTTGGAAAATAAATCATTGGTCCATCTTATCTTAGTAATGATACCAAAATACACGGTTGCTTAAAAGAAAACATTGTCAGAATCCGTCCAGGCTTAGATAAAAATATGTTCCTTGCATAACAATCGTTGGTCAAAGTTAGTGTAGCTGAGATATGTGGGCAAGTTGGGCCAAAGTATCACTATGACTCTGTCTCTCCTTGACTAGCTCAGAGTGTATGGTTGTGACTGCAGGAGGTGGAAGAGTTCCAAGAGAGCATTATTTAGAGGAATAATTATATCACAAACTGCTCCCTGCAGGTTCAGATTGGAGAGTTTATCCCCAAATAGATTTGGCTGCCCCCCCACCCCCTTATTTCCTGCCCCTTATATGTTATTATTTTGAAAATTGTTTCAGAACGGTGGTACATGAAATTGAGGATGCAACTTCATGGTTTAACACCAATGTCCTGATTAAAGAACACATCCTCTGACTCACTATCTGTAACCATCTTATTTGATCATGAATGAATCAGTTATTGCAGTTCATTTTCCAACATATGATGATCCGGTTCTAGGAAAGGAGTTCTGGATTTTTTTTCTAGTCTCAGTTCCTCTTGTGTTAGAAATGGTAGTTTAAATGACTGACAATGTTCATTCCTCCAAGGGTGCAAATTGAATATTGACACTGTTGGCTCACGAACCAGATTAGAGGAAAAATTTGATCCACTTTAATTAGTCCAATTCCCTTCTTTAATCTACGCTGAGGAATGGATTTGTAAACGCCAAACGGCCACTTATGCATTTGCAGGATGAAATCCAGTTCATTTTGGATTGGACTAGAATCCAACAGAACCATTTAAATGGGATGACAATCAGGTACGTTTAGTTTAGAGATGGCCATGGAAACAGGTCCCTCGGCACAAGCTGAAAATTGATCACACATTCACACTAATTCTACGTTACCCGACTTTCTTACCCACTCCCTACATATTAGGGGCAATAAGATACAGAGGCCAATTAACCTACAAACCTGCATGTCTTTGGGATGTGAGAGGAAACTGGAGTACCAAGAGGGATCCCACACAGTCACAGGGAGAACATGCAAACTCCACATATACAGCACCCGAGGTCAGAATGAAACCTTGGTCTGGTGCTGGGAAGAAGCAGCTCTACCATCTGCACCTTTCTGCATGAAAAATATTTACTATGTCTTTCCCAACCACAGATCTGCCAATGCACTTTTACAACCAATTAAGTACGAATTAAGCAAATATACCTTCATAATATAGGATACAATAGTCAAGAAACTACATTCTCCCAAATGAACCTCTTCTGAACTCTCCTCAGAACAGCTTTCCATTAGCTTCCATGCAGATGGACAGAAAACAAAAAGCATGCTAACAACCTCTAACCTGATTGTGGTGAGGATTGGGAATACAAAAGGATGGAAAAGAGGTGATAAACATGGAAAAATAGCTTGTCGAAAAGTAAACATGCTAGTCTTTTACGCTTGACAAAAAAGTAATCACTAGGGAATCACTAGGGATTACTTGACAAAAAAGTAATCACTAGGGAATGCAAGCTGGCATTCCAACATGAACTTTACTTCTTATGCATATATTTCCCAAGTGCGACATGTAGAGGGGACAAGCATTAAAATTGAACTACGAGTTGTTTTTTTTAACCTCCTCAAACTTGCATGGCGGTTCACATCTATAAAGGAAGTGCTTACAATTATATTTTAAAGTCACACCTTTGATAGAATACATCCAACCACAATCTCTTATGCTCAAATTCGTTTATTTTAAGAATCTGTTTATTTAGAACGTCAATTCTCACCTTTAAATTTTTTTACCAATTAACCAACTCCTTGGTTTTTACCCCTATTTTTCTGACTTCAGCATATAAATAAGGTGTTATTGTAATTTAAAAAAAATTATCAGTTCAGAAAAGTTTACCTTTAAACAAATCCAGAGATGCTGCCTGAACGGCTGAGTTACATCAGCACTATGCGTTCTACTCCCTGCGACCAAATTGGGTTTCTGCCAGATGATATAGTTCCATCCCATAATCCAATGATCTGCTAGGTAAGAGATAATTTGACTAAATTACCCATTGTAATTAGCTGGTGGCAAAATCAGAGGTTGTCCATGGGGAAGTGTGAGAAAACAGATTAAAAGGGGAAAAAAGCTGGAGACTGGGGTTGATGGAATTGTTCTGAAAACCTACAGAGATTTAGTGGATCAAATGGCCTCCATACATAAAAAGGGAAAACATGAACATTCTTACAAATGGTTCCTCTGGTGGTTGACTTACAGCAACAAAGCTGTTTCCATCATAGATACATCTCAAAAATATAATGGCTACCACAGCAGATCAGAACCTGTACATGCTTTGACTGAATGACTTACCTCCTGACATCCCACAATGTCCTCCATTTATAAAGCACAAGCAGGATCTGTAATGGAAGTATCATAGCAGATGGAAGAGCTGCTGTCTCACAGCACGAGTTTACACAATCTCTCTTCTATCCTGTGTATTTCTTCCAGGTGCCTCAATTTCCTCCAACATCCCAAAGTCATGCAGGTTTGTAGGTTAATTGGCCTCTATAAATTGTCCCTAGTGTGAAAGAAGTAGATGTGGAAGTGGGACAACATAGAACTAGTGATCGATGGTTGGTGTGGACTAGGGGCCTGTTTCCATGCTGTATCATTTAATCAATCTACTGGCCTGGATAGGTGCAGATCCAATCCAATAATGAAAGATTTTCAACATGTTCAAATAAAAAAGAAAAACAAAAACATAATCTGTCAGCCCGACATCCAATTCACCTCTCTATGCATTCATCCTCTAAACCTACCATTCTGCAATAGCTACAGTGCATAACATCAACAAAGTGTACTGCAGTTACTTGCCGATGTTTCTCCAGCAGCATCTCCACAAACCCACAATCTTTACTACCAAGTAGTGTAGGGACATAGCAACACCACCCCATGTAGGCTCCCATCAAGTCACACATCATTCAGACTTGGAATCGTATGGCGGTTTCTTTATTATTGGCAAGTCTAAATCATGCGCTACCAGGAGATAAACAAGTTTTGTATTAAATAACCAAATAACTTGAAAGTTGTAATGAGATTAAAAATAGAATTTGAAAAACAAACTTCTAAGGTATCAAGATCAAAAGCAACTATTTTAGTAAACTCAAGAAAAATATGGCCCATTAAAAAAAACCAGACAAGACTACAATGAGCAAGAAAGTAGCAAAAATGTTGATTGGACATTGCACAATATTTACAGCACAGAAACAGTGATCAAAAGATGAGATTAGGCTCAAAAATGCTAGCCATTATTTATGCACCACTCAAAGTACCACATTTTTCCACTTTTATTTACTGATGAAGCTGAGCAACATATTCCTCTGTTCTATTCTCATATGTTTTTCTAGCTTCCCTTAAATACACCTTTGCTTCTCATGCATCTTGTACTAGCAAGTTCCACATTTTAACCATTCTTCTGGTTAAGGAACTTTCTCTTTTAGATTTACCAGCAACATATTTACTTCTCATCTACGAATGGAATCTGTTACTAAATTTAGACTATTAAACCCTTTTATAGTCAGGAGTAATTAACTGAAAATTATATGTCATGTTCAACATGTTAAATACTAGTTTGGATCATACTCAAAATATTGCAAACAATTCTGATTATATTGTAAAAAACATATGGAGCATTAGTGATGATTAATATAAACATAACATTACCATGTTGTGATCAAAAGATGAGATTAGTCTGAAAAGGGTCCCAACCCAAAACGTCACCTATCCATTTTCTCCAGAGATGCCGCCTGACCCACTGAATTGCTCCAACATTTTGTGTCTATCCTTGGGACAAAAACTAACATCTACAGTTCCTTTTTACTACCCTCTTGTATTTCTCCCACAGATTTTTCATTCCATTAACTCTATTCCTCAATATTGATTCAGCCATTTACATTGTATTTGATCATGCCAATGATCACAATGAATGGTGGCACAAAGAGCCAAATGGCCATGGCCGCCGCCGCCTCCTCGGCCGCCGCCTCGGCCGCCGCCGCCTCCTCCTCCTCCTCCTCCTCCTCTTTTCCTCCTCCTCCTCCTCTTCTCCTCCTCTTTTCCTCCTCCTCCTCCTCCTCCTCTTTTCCTCCTCCTCCTCTTTTCCTCCTCCTCCTCCTATTTTCCTCCTCTTCCTCCTCCTCCTCCTCCTCCTATTTTCTTCCTCCTCCTCCTCCTATTTTCCTCCTCCTCCTCCTCCTCCTCCTATTTTCCTCCTCCTCCTCCTATTTTTCTCCTCCTCCTCCTCCTCCTCCTCCTCCTCCTCTTTTCCTCCTCCTCCTCCTCCTCCTCCTCCTCTTTTCCTCCTCCTCCTCTTTTCCTCCTCCTGCTCCTCTTTTCCTCCTCCTCCTCCTCCTATTTTCCTCCTCCTCCTCCTCCTCCTCCTCCTCCTCCTCCTCCTCCTCCTCCTCCTCCTCCTCCTCCTATTTTCCTCCTATTTTCCTCCTCCTCCTCCTCCTTCTTCTCCTCCTCCTCCTCCTCCTCCTCCTCCTCCTCCTCCTCCTATTTTCCTCCTCCTCCTATTTTCCTTGTTTCTATTTCCATTACCCTGGTCCTATTCATTCAAGTAAGGAATGATCAATTATCTTCTACCAATCCAGGTGGATCATTCCTTCCCACCCTTTTATCCAAATAACTACCCTATAATCAGCATCATGTGTTTCTTGTTTGTAGCTTGATTACCATCTGCTATTTGTCCGCTTAAAGATTTTGAGATTAGCCACAAGTAAATTTTGCAGTATCTCACTTAAACATGTCTATCATATTACTCTCCTCTCCTCCTTAAGTCTGTTAATCAAAGAATTTAAAGGAGGTTGAGTTCCATGCCAATTATTCTGTGTTATATTGAGTTGCTACAATGATTAAAGGGTTGATAGGGTAAATGCAATCTTTCTGTTTTTCTCAGATAGACTGGGCGACACGGTGGAACCTCGGTAGAGTTGCTGCCTTGCAGCGAATGCAGCGCCGGAGTCCCGGGTTCAATCCTGACTACGGGTGCTGTCTGTACGGAGTTTGTATGTTCTCCCGGTGACCTGCGTGGGTTTTTTTCCCGAGATCTTCTGTTTCCCCCCCACACTCCCAAGACTTACAGGTTTGTAGGTTAATTGGCCACTTAAATGTAAAAATTGTCCCTCGTGAGTGTAGGATAGTGTTGATCCATGATAGTGGGGATCGTTGGTCGGCACGGACCAGGTGGGCTGAAGGGCCTGTTTCCGCGCTGTATCTCTCAACTAAACTAAATTAAGGAGTGAGCCATTCAGGATAGAGTTAAGAAAAATAAAACTCAACAGTCAGAGGATAGAGAATCTTTGAAATGCTCTACGCAGGTGGGCTGCAGAGGTTTTGTTGCAGTGTTTGCTCAAGACCATGAGCATTGGAGGGAAAGAGAATTTGGGATGTGAAGTGAACAGAAGAAACATGCAGTGAGGTAAAGAATGTGTCATGATCTTAAGAATTGTTGGAACAAACATGGACTTCTCTTGCATTCTTACTCTAGAGTTATTTTTATTCATCAGCTTCCAGTTGTTTGTTTTTACACCCATGGGTAAATATTCCTTTTATTGTCCCTATACCAAAAGTAACCTAATTGGTCCATAGTGCCCTGCACCTGTTCCATCTTCCTTTTTAAAGATGGGATATCACAGTTTTTTTGTTTACAACAGAAGAAAAGGACATGTGAAGGAGACACCCAGGAGTTCATACACTAAAAAAAATTATTAAAAATCTCTGATTCTGCTATTATTTAGGCAAACACATGAAAAGAAAGATGTGCAGAAATTTAAAGTGAGTTGATCATAATTTTCCAAAGCTTAATTGACTCTGGAGTTATGGCATGGATTGAAAGGTCACTTCACGTTAAGACAGGACGAGGGAAAAACAAGGAAATTCCCAGATCTGCCTCAAATCAATAGTAAAGAAATTGCTACAATCTTTAGGAAAACCGTAGATCTAGACAAGTATGGCCTGATCAAAGAAAGACCATGCGCACATGCCTGATTAGTATAGCTATGGTTTTGAGATGGTAATAATGGATAGAGTCCAAATTGATTTATCGTTTAAGTCAAGAGTTGCAAAACAAAAAGATTATTTATATAAAGTGAAAATGCATGTAGCTGAAAAGTAGGAGTAAGGAGAAAAAGCATGGACCCTCGTTATTGGGTCTGACGAGATGCATTCCTCAAGGACTGGAGAGTAAGCTCAGCAGATACATCCATAACTTGAATGAAGAAACAGAGTTGTACACACATGTTCATAGATAATACTGTTGCAGCTAGCAGAATAACTAGCTGGCAGCAGATAATTGGAGGCATAAGTAATTATGCAGATAGAACGATCGCAGATGGCATGAAATATTGTGAAGTAATCTAGTTTTGATCCAAAACAGATAAATGGGAACATTTATTTTATAGCAAATATCGAGATTCATGAGGATTCAAATTATTTAAAAACATATGCATACAATTCCTTAAAACCAAAAGAAAAATATGTACATAAAGATGCTATATGAATGTTGTCCTTTATCTCTGAAGGAATGGAAATATTTCAAATAAAAATACTGAAATATGGAACATATTTTCCCCACAGAAGCCTTTTGGTGTTGTCAAATGAATCAAAGGGATATAGATGAACTTGTGTGTATATATATATCAGCCATATTCTGTCTGAATGGCTAAATTATCTTTCAGTTAAAGGAGGATATCCTTTTTATGAGAGTTCTTACAAGGCAAATCAGCCGTTCAGTCATTAAGGCTAATGATTAAGGCTAATGATTTGACATAAACTAAGAGCACGCTATCCATCCAAACTGATTCCACAATTATTTGAATGATGGTTATAAATAATTAATTGTGGACAGACATGCATTATTTCCACAAGATTTGTCAACTTTTCTCCAGAAATTGAAAACCAACATGACTAATCAAACCATAATGATCAATATTTCTGAGGAGGAACCATGCTTTAATGCATATTCCGCCCAGATATTCAGTCAATTCTGACAATCTAGATAAGTGACGGACTATGATGCTGTCACTTTCTATTTTTATTCACAAGAAACTACATATATCTATCTGACAATAACAATATAAATACAATTTTAAATGTCAAATATACCTCCTAGTTAACTACTTCACCTATAAATGAATTCTCCAAAAATCAAAATATTTAATAACTTACTATTGTACGACCTTTATTGCTCCAATCTTCATTCCAATGAAATTTATACCCCAACTAAATTTGGATACTCTATCACATACAATCGGACACTGTTCACAAACACAACCTTTCCATAAATTAAACCAAGGTCTGATAACTTAATGATAACTTAATGTGAGAGGAGATCTCAAGACAGCATTTAAATAGACTTGGTACAGTTGAACAGGAGACACAATTTCTTTTTCCACCATATTTTCAGGACAGCTACCAAAAATAAGAATTTCTGTGCATTTCACTGCCCTTGTTAGCCATGTATAGGGGTGAATAAAATATTTCAATCACAAGTTACATAAATTTGAAATATCACTTTGAAAATAGTTATAATGTTAGCATTTTTTTTAAATGCCTGTCAATTAGTATGAGATAATCAAATACATTAGTTTCTGGCTGCTTAGACTACAAAGTCAACTTGGCTATTGCACTCTGAATAGATTACAAAGCAAGGATATAAGGTTAGAATTCCATATGAAGTTATATTTATAACCAAAAAGATAGAGCTCTTAAGGATAGCGGAGTCAGGGGGTTTGGGGAGAAGGCAGGAACGGGGTACTGATTGGGAATGATCAGCCATGATCACATTGAATGGTGGTGCTGGCTCGAAGGACCAAATGGCCTACTCCTGCACCTATTGTCTATTGCCTACTTAATAAGTGTTATTTGCAGGTTCGAACACGTGCTCAGATTGGCCTTCATGCAAAGGCAAACGAGCGAACAACATTTTTGGAAAATGTTACTTATACTCTGCGTGAGGGGCAGAGAAAAAGAAGTTCCCAATGGGCCACTTCGCTGCCGTGCCCTGGCAGCAGGCCTGGCTCTCCCGCTGTGGAACCAGGAACCCGCCTGGAGTCCCCGTGAAAGGGGGAATGGGAGAGGAGGGTGGAGGGGGTTGACGGCAGCAGTGGATGCAAGAACAAAGGGCTGGTAAGATGAATTGGGGGTCTTAACGTACATGCACTCGAGATCAGCTGTGGAAGGCACCCGCAGGGCACAAAGGCTGCAGGTGACTGGGCGAGGAAGAAGACGACAATTCACTGGACCATCCGGATGGAGGCGACGGCTCCACCGGGCCTTTATGGCCAGCTGCAGCTGGGACTTTGAAATGGTGCCAAAATCTGGCGACTATTGCATATGCACTCAGTGGGCTGTTTCTGTACATTCTGTACTTAATCAGGGATTGTACTTGTGGATGGCAATAATCTTACTGAACTATGCAAAAAAGGAATTTCACTGTGGCTTAACACATGTAATAATTAAGAACAATTGAATCATTCACCCATGGTTTACTTATAGTTGGTACATTTTTGATTTCAGTCCAGGGAGAAGTGCAGGCATTTCATTATTTTTTTCATGCCAATGTCCTGGCAGGAAAGTTGCTTCTTTAACATTTGAGTTGATCAACTCCAGTAAATAGCTCTCCTCTGTCATTAACCATTTTAACCTGAACCACAAACCCTCCTTTCTCACTATGTTAGATTTCCAAAGAGATGCTTTCATGTATTTGGCAGCAAATCATTCAATTGATACCGTGCAGCTTGTCAAACCATTCTCTCTCGGTCCTTGAATCCTTATACTATTCCAGAAAGCATCACTTATAAAATTATAGCAACTGGCATAAAAATAAATTGTGGGTAATTTTTGTTTTAGTTAACTCTGGTGAATGATACCACTCCAACTGCATGCCTATGGGAAATTAGGTAATGATATTCGCTAATGTGCCAAGTTCCAATATGGCAGTTCTGGTGCCACATCTGCTTTGTGCACTAATGGATGTCATAAATACCCCACAATCCCCCCCCCCCCCCCCCCACATTTGCATTGTCACAAGGCTGGCCCCTGTGACTGCACGAACAATCGCATCAATTCAGTCCAAAATTGTGCAGATGCATTGCAGTTACCGTCTTTGAGCTTAAATTGGACTCCAATGTATTCATGGTGGTTCCATATCCCGTTCATATTATTAAATGTTGTAAAATTATTGCAGTTGCCAACAATGGCTCACTGGCCTTTACTTACCATTAAATGTGCACTCACCATGTCCCCAGTGTTGATACCAAGGCAGTGTGGTTGTATATGGATCAAAGGCTGTACTTAGATTGATGAATCTTCTTGCATGTGCAAACTGCTTTTTGATAGGCACTTCAGCATTGTAGTCTGTTCGTTTTCTCTCTAGAATGACTTTAATGCAAAATAATAAAACCACTAAACACATGAACAGAAAAATTCTGTACCCAATTTTAAACAGTTGGACTTCTCTAGCCAAAATAGAACAAAAAGTTTCTTGTTATCGCAGAAAATGTTAAATTCAATTGAATATGGTTGAAACTACTAAAAGTATTTGTATTAGCAGACCCGAAACAGATTCAGAGACATTAATAGTAAAATTGGTCAGGGTGAGAGTGCAAATAGGTGAATTTATTGATAGCAATCTCCATGTCACAAAGTTAAAATCATTTTTTACATCAAATACTACGTTAGAAGAACTTACGAACTATTAAAGTTCTTTGAGGAAATAATTAGCAAAGGGGTGTTGATGTTATGCAATTGGCTTTCCAAAAGCCATTTGATAAGGTGCAACTCAAGAGGTTACTGCTTAATTTAAAAGCTGACCAAGTTGGAGAGGATATATTTAGATGATTAACTAATTAAACAAAAAAAGTTTCGCATTTTGCAAATAGTATAGTGCCTTTAAAAGAAATCAAAATAAAAAATATATATATTATTACAAAACGCCCAAAGTCCTTGGTGCGACCTAAACAGTGCAAAGAACCAAGGTGAAAATTGCTTGTTTCAGTTTTAAAAGTTATCACACAATTTCATGGCAAAACAACAATTGTTAGCATCAAGCATTTTGAGGTTCACAATCAGAGTATTGGTAATTTAAAACATAGCAACTTAATAGTCTTGAAAACAGCTTAAAGATATCTTGTATATGACTCATCAAGAACAAACAGAATGTGATAAGAAATCATTTATCAAAAGAGTGAGCTACTTTTGATAGGGAAGTATGTTTATGTGAGAAAACATTAAAATTTCTAATTGTCATGAAGCATTTTTACACGCAGCAAACCATAACTACTTAAAACAAACAGCACCCCTGTTCATAGAAACATAGAAACATAGAAAATAGGTGCAGGAGGCCATTTGGCCCTTCGAGCCAGCACCACCATTCATTGTGATCATGGCTGATCATCCACAATCAGTGCCTGCCTTCTCCCCATATCCCTTGATTCCACAAGCCCCGAGAGCTCTATCTAACTCTCTTTTAAATTCATCCAGTGAATTGGCTTCCACTGCCTTCAGTGGCAGAGAACTCCACAAATTCACAACTCTCTGGGTGAAAACGTTTCTTCTCACCTCAGTTTTAAATGATCTCCCCTTTATTCTTAGACAGTGGCCCCTGGTTCTGGACTCCCGCAACATTGGGAACATTTTTCCTGCATCTAGCTTGTCTAGTCCTTTTATAATTGTTTACGTCTCTATAAGATCCCCTCTCATCCTTCTAAACTCCAGTGAATATAAGCCCAGTCTTTCCAATCTTTCCTCATATGACAATCCCGCCATCCCAGGGATTAATCTCGTGAACCTATGCTGCACTGCCTCAATAGCAAGGATGTCCTTCTTCAAATTAGGAGACCAAAACTGCACACAATACTCCAAATGTGGTCTCACCAGGGCCCTATACAACAGCAGAAGGACCTCATTGTTCCTATACTCAAATCCTCTCGTTATGAAGGCCAACATGCCATTAGCTTTATTTATTTTATTTATTTCCAATTTATTTAATCCTAGAGGTTGCCATGTATATCAAAATACAAACACTCGACATGTTTTCCTGACATGCCTCCTATAGCCATCCTTACAAAAGCTGTAACACTTTGGTTTGTGATAGGCTAATATCTCAATAACAAGCAGAGTTGTTATTCACATAGTAACAAGAAATACTGTAATCCCAAGACTAAAGTGCAGACTACAATAGACAATAGACAATAGGTGCAGGAGTAGGCCATTCGGCCCTTCGAGCCAGCACCACCATTCAATTTGATCATGGCTGATCATTCTCAATCAGTACCCTGTTCCTGCCTTCTCCCCATACCCCTTGACTCCGCTATCCTGAAGAGCTCTATCTAGCTCTCTCTTGAATGCATTCAGAGAATTGGCCTCCACTGCCTTCTGAGGCAGAGAATTCCACAGATTTACAACTCTCTGACTGAAAATGTTTTTCCTCAACTCCGTTCTAAATGGCCTACCCCTTATTCTTAAACTGTGGCCCCTGGTTCTGGACTCCCCTAACATTGGGAACATGTTTCCTGCCTCTAACGTATCCAACCCCTTAATAATCTTATATGTTTCGATAAGATCCCCTCTCATCCTTCTAAATTCCAGTGTATACAACCCTAGTCGCTCCAGTCGTTCAACATATGACAGTCCCGCCATTAACCTAGTAAACCTATGCTGCACGCCCTCAATAGCAAGAATATCCTTCCTCACATTTGGAGACCAAAACTGCACACAGTACTCCAGGTGCGGTCTCACTAGGGCCCTGTACAACTGCAGAAGGACCTCTATGCTCCTATACTCAACTCCTCTTGTTATGAAGGCCAACATTCCATTGGCTTTCTTCACTGCCTGCTGTACCTGCATGCTTCCTTTCAGTGACTGATGCACTAGGAAACCCAGATCTCGTTGTACGTCCCCTTTTCCTAACTTGACACCATTCAGATTATTATCTGCCTTCCTATTCTTACCACCAAAGTGGATAACCTCACACTTATCCACGTTAAACTGCGTCTGCCATGCATCCGCCCACTCACACAACCTGCCCAAGTCATCCTGCAACCTCATAGTATCTTCCTCACAGTTCACACTGCCACCCAGCTTTGTATCGTCTGCAAATTTGCTAATGGTACTTTTAATCCCTTCATCCAAGTTATTAATGTATATTGTAAATAGCTGCGGTCCCAGCACTGAGCCTTGCGGTACCCCACTAGTCACTGCCTGCCATTCTGAAAGGGACCCATTTATCCCCACTCTTCGCTTTCTGTCTGCCAACCAATTTTCTATCCATGTCAGTACCCTACCCCCAATATCATGTTCTCTAACTTTGCCCATTAATCTTCTATGTGGGACCTTGTCGAAGGCTTTCTGAAAGTCAAGGTACATTACATCCACCGGCTCTCCCCTGTCAATTTTCCTAGTTACATCCTCAAAAAATTCCAGAAGATTAGTCAAGCATGATTTCCCCTTCGTAAATCCATGCTGCCTCGGAACGATCCTGTTACTGCTATCCAAATGCTCCGCAATTTTGTCTTTAATAATTGACTCCAACATCTTCCCCACCACTGATGTCAGACTAATTGGTCTATAATTTCCCGTTTTCTCTCTCCCTCCTTTCTTTAAAAAGTGGGATAACATTTCCAAATGTAAAGATATTATTAAACACCACTGTTGAAATACAATGAATCAGAATGAAAATGACAATGCTCAAAAACCTAACTCTGACCCATTTGTCCACTCGTACGGCACCAGCTGAAATTCATTTCAGTGTCATCTATTTTTAGCCCAGATGGTGAACTCGACATTCACACTACACCACACAAGGGCATCCCCTTTTAGCTTTGAACCATATTATTTAACTCAACTGTATAAAATGAAAACAAATTTATGTCAAAGATTCTGGAAGGTCCTGAATATAATTAGTTTTCAGCAGCAATTTGTGACTTTTCTGCTTCCTTATTATGACAAGTTTGAGTTAAACTAAATTGATGTTAATGAGCCAAGTAGTCTAAAATATGCACAGTATCTTTTTTGAGATGTGTGCAGCTGTTTAATTATATTCTCATCATGCTTTATAAATGGATACTTCTACGCGCACATTTAAGGCATGCATTTTGCCACATGTGGGGTATCACTTGATTGTATGTAAAACATATTTTGTAAAGTCAATCAGTGCAATGTTAATTCTATTTTGAAACAGGCAATATGCCTTCTCAATTACGCAGATGTGCAACATCTGTTGAGGATTCCTCAGAAAGATAAGTTTGCCAGAAGTGGGAGAGACTGTGGACTCAAGAACCTCTTACTGCTCTCATCTAATGGGAAGCATAGCAAATGCTTCTGGGAAGCTGGCTGAGAGATTAAGGGAATAATGTGACTTCAGTACTGAAACTTTTCAAGCTTGTTCATAATGTCAATCGAATTATTAATCAAATTATTGCCTTGTAATTTCAGTCAAATATGTTATGTATGTTGGGAAGAGATTATTAGAATTTCCCATTACTGCGGTGATATCACAATTTTCATATTTCACCACTTTTCATCATTTCTAGTATGTGTATTGTACCAAAGAAAATAACAGACAAGTTGCATATTCTTGTCAAATGCTGGAGTAGAAAATGCACTTTAGTGAAGGCGTTTGTGAAGGTTCATTGTGGTAGGTTGCTCCAGAAGATTAAAGTGCATGGAATCCACAGTGACTTGATAGTTTGGATGCAGAACTGCCCACTCATAGAGGACAGAGAGCAGTGGGACAAGTGTGGTATTCTGGCCAGAGGTCCGTGATGAGTACAGATCTGCAGGGTCAGTGCTGGAACCTCTGTTGTTGAGAGCTGGACAAAAATGTAGACAGGTTGGTTAGTAAATATACAGACTACATAAAATGTTGTGGAGTTGCACACATTGAAGAAGGCTGTCAGGATGTAGATCCTTTACAGATATGGGTGGATAAATGGCAGGTCAAGAGGTGATTTGTTTTCAGTGAGGATGGAGACTCTCCTGATGCTCACAGTGGCCAGAGGGAAGAGAGAGGTGGGGCAATCAAAGCTAGGTGCTTAGCCTTTGTAAAGTAGATTCAGAAGAAACAGTCTAAGTCACTGAGTGAATCTTCAAAATGCCATAAATTTAATGTCTGTTGGTTTTTTGATATTTCGGTTTGCACAAGCAAATAAAAGGTGGTAGAGTTACAAATAGAACATCTATTGAAGTCAGAAATTTCTACAAAACAAGGCCTAGTGTGTAGGATAGTGCTAGTGAACGGGGTGATCAGTGTGGACTTGGTGGACCGAAGGGCCTGTTTCTGCACTGTATCTCTAAACTAAACAAAATCTCTAAACTATACTATGTAGTAGCCTTAAATGCACCATCTTTATAAAATTAGAGATGTAAACATTTCCATTTCTATGTCCACATTATGTTTCCCTCCCAGGTCCACTAGCTAGACAGGCACTTGAAGGATGTCCCTCTTCCTACTCTGAGACCAGATTTGTAAGAGGTTCAGAAACACAGTCACCTTGCATTGCAACTTGCTGAACTTCAAATAGCAGGGTTAAATTACTTGGATACAGCCTCCTGCTGCTGTCCTTCTGCTCATCCTCCTCAATCTTTCCTGACAACGAGTCTCGCTTTACATACTGCATGCCCTTTCTCACTGTCATATTACGCTTCAAAGTGAAACTGTCACTTATGCTTCCACATCTGAGAGCAATTGGAATTGTGCAGCATCTTGAGGTCAAGATGAGCACCAAGCACAACCGTCTCTGTAAGTTAATAGCAGCTTTGAGAAACATTATAAATTACCAGACACTGTGGAATCACAGCCACAAGTGGAAATCAAATCAGCAACTATCCTGTGTGTAATTGATAATCCCTTTAAAAAGTGGTCCTCTCTGCAGCTGTGCAAGATTAAGGGATTGAATCATTCAGAGCACGAAGATCCATTTGGGTTGCGTCGGCATGAAGTTATTCCCTGGGTTCACACTCTGGGTGATGTAATCTCTCAACCCTGCACATTTGCACATTACTGGCATCTCTGGATTTATCAACACTTTACATAACAGCAGCCAGAGAAATGACACCTAATGTGAGTTGCAGTACATTTGTGCGCAAACCCCCCTCCCTCCCTCCCTCCCCCCAAAGAACTTGGACATGCTTGAGTGTTTCTATAATTTCATCTCTTCCTGCAACTTCGATATCAGATAAATTTTGAATGTCCCAGGAATGTCCTAAAACACGCCTCCATTTCCTCAAGAGCTTATGGAAATTCATCATATCTCCAAAAACATTGATTTCTATAGAAGGCATCCTCTTGGGATGCATCACAACTTGGTCCCTTGAGGCACCAAATGTGTTTTTCTTTTAAAAGCAAACAATTTGAAATAAAAGCAGTGAATGCTGGGGATATGTCGTGTGTCCAACAGTATCTCTGAAGAGAGAAACAGAGTTAACACGGCAGTTCGATAAAATTTGATCACACTTGGAAAAATGAAAAAATAAGTATACTTTAAGTATAAGAAAATAACTGCAGATGCTGGTACAAATC
Source organism: Rhinoraja longicauda (assembly GCF_053455715.1). Classification (NCBI taxonomy): domain Eukaryota; kingdom Metazoa; phylum Chordata; class Chondrichthyes; order Rajiformes; family Arhynchobatidae; genus Rhinoraja; species Rhinoraja longicauda. The sequence continues at coordinate 78,692,964 of NC_135954.1, forward strand.
GATTTATTCACAAAATGCTGGAGTAACTCAGCAGGTCGGGCAGCATCTCGGGAGAGAAGGAATGGGTGACGCTTCGGGTCGAGACCCTTCTTCAGACTGATGTCAGGGGGGCGGGACAAAGGAAGGATTCAGACTGATGTCAGGGGGGCGGGACAAAACGGGGCTTCCCCTCCTCCATTATAGATGAGGCTCTCACTAGGGTCTCTTCTACATCCCGCAGCTCCGCTCTTGCTCCCCCTCCCCCCACTCGCAACAAGGACAGAATCCCCCTCGTTGTCACCTTCCACCCCACCAGCCAGCGGATCCAACATATCATCCACCAACATTTCCGTCACCTACAACGGGACCCCACCACTGGCCATATCTTCCCATCCCCTCCCCTCTCTGCGTTCCGCAGAGACCGTTCCCTCCGTAACTCCCTGGTCCACTCGTCCCTTCCTACCCAAACCACCCCAACCCCGGGCACTTTCCCTTGCAACCGCACAAGATGCAACACCTGTCCCTTTACCTCCCCTCTCAACTCCATCCAAGGACCCAAACAGTCTTTCCAGGTGAGACAAAGGTTCACCTGCACCTCCTCCAACCTCATCTATTGCATCCGCTGCTCTAGATGTCAACTTATTTACATCGGCGAAACCAAGCGCAGGCTCGGCGATCGCTTCGCTGAACACCTGCGCTCGGTCCGCATTAACAAAACTGATCTCCCGGTGGCCGAGCACTTTAACTCCCCCTCCCATTCCCAGTCTGACCTTTCTGTCATGGGCCTCCTCCTGTGCCATAGTGAGCCCCACCGGAAATTGGAGGAACAGCACCTCATATTTCGCCTGGGCAGTTTGCAGCCCGGTGGTATGAACGTCGACTTCTCCAACTTTAGATAGTTCCTCTGTCCCTCCCTTCCCCTCCTCCTTCCCAGATCTCCCTCTATCTTCCTGTCTCCACCTATATCCTTCCTTTGTCCCGCCCCCCTGACATCAGTCTGAAGAAGGGTCTCGACCCGAAACGTCACCCATTCCTTCTCTCCAGAGATGCTGCCTGACCTGCTGAGTTACTCCAGCATTTTGTGAATAAGCATACTTTAAGTTGCAGTGAGGGTTTAGCATGGAGAGAACAGGGGGAATTAAGTGAATTCCATTCTGCGCAGCAAGACTGCTCACTGAGGTCACAGATACGGCTTTTTCAACCATAAATAGATAAATAGATATCGGTAAATAGATATTCAAAAGTAAATTCAGCTGGAGCCAAATGAACCAATGTTGCTCCTGCTAGCTACAGTGACCCACAATGGCTACAGTGACCCACAATGGCTACAGTGACCCACAATGGCTACAGTGACCCACAATGGCTACAGTGACCCACAATGGCTACAGTGACCCACAATGGCTACAGTGACCCACAATGGCTACAGTGACCCACAATGGCTACAGTGACCCACAATGGCTACAGTGACCCACAATGGCTACAGTGACCCACAATGGCTACAGTGACCCACAATGGCTACAGTGACCCACAATGGCTACAGTGACCCACAATGGCTACAGTGACCCACAATGGCTACAGTGACCCACAATGGCTAGTGACCCACAATGGCTACAGTGACCCACAATGGCTACAGTGACCCACAATGGCTACAGTGACCCACAATGGCTACAGTGACCCACAATGGCTACAGTGACCCACAATGGCTACAGTGACCCACAATGGCTACAGTGACCCACAATGGCTACAGTGACCCACAATGGCTACAGTGACCCACAATGGCTCCCCCCTCACTGTCCTCGACCCTCAACATGTTTCTATGCTCACTTGCTTCTTTAAACATAATGCGAGGTATACAAAGGTAATGGAGCTTTGTAACACGGTGCCAAGACAACAGCCTCTCCCTCAATGGCAGCAAGAGGAAGGCGCGAGCCATTGACTTCAGCAAACAGAGAAGTGTACTCGCCCTATTCAGCATCACTGGCTCTAAAGTGGAGATGATCAAGAGCTTCAGCTTCCTAGGAATAAATATCACCAATATTTTGTCCTGGTACAATAACATTGACACTACAGCCAAGAAAGCTCCATTTCCTCAAGAGCTTATGAAAATTCGTTATATCTCCAAAAACATTGATTTCTATAGAAGGCATCCTCTTGGGATGCATCACAACTTGGTTTCGCAATCCTCTGCCCAAGGCAACAGGAAATTGCAGAGAGTTGTGGATATAGTCCATCACACGAAGCAGCCTCCCCTCCTCCCCCTACCCACAAATTGACTCCATCTACACTTCACAATGCCTTGGAACATAATCAAGACCACTTACAGTCCAGTTATTCCCTCTGCTCCCCTCTCATCAGGTCAAAGATACAAAAGCTTGAAAGCATATACCACCAGAATCGGGAACAGCTTCTTCCCCACTTTTATGAGACTACTGAATGGATCAATCTCCCAAACCACCTTTTTGCAGTTGTTGCACTATGTATTTCTGCACTCTGTCTGGAACCATAACACTATAATGCTGTAGTGCTATTCTGCCCTCTGATTATTTTTCTCTTTGCAGTACTGGTTTTTCTTTGTGTATGGTTTGGTTGTACTGATGTATGGTATAATTTGACTTGATGGCATGCAAAACAAAGCTCTTCACTGTACACGTGACAATAATAAACCAATACCAAGATTACTGTAACAGGCCAAACAGTCCAGACACAAGATGATAAAATAGATGAAATGCTTTATTTTAAGTATTGACCCAAGACCCCAAGTCTTCCTGCCTTAATAATACAAAGTCTGAGCCCAAAAAAATATATTATTATATAGAATGAAAATCCATTGATTTGAAGTGTATGATCCTTGAGCGAACATAAAGTTTGTCATTGTGTTTTTGAATAGATTGACTTTCAATCTGTGGTGCCTGAAATCAAGATTCCAGAATTAAGGTTTCAGGGCATAATCAGATAAAGATGGGGAGTTGAAGATGCAAATTTGGTTTGAAGGAAATTGAAGATGCAATCTCACGACGGAGAGATCAAAGAAGAATGGGGTGGTGCTGATGGAGGCTGGTGTAGATGGGGGATGAGAACACACAGTCTGTGGTCCATGATGGAGAGGGTCAATGGTGAGAGCCAATATTCAAAAAGAACCCTGTAACAGGACCAGTCTGATCAAAGATCAATAACTTGGATTCAATGTCCATGGCCCATTTAAAGCAAATTACACTCTAAGTAACATGGAAACATAAAACAACTGTCTTGTACACAGAGCAATGGGGAACTGGGACTGAGGAGGAGATCAGGCCTGAAGCGGCTAAGCTGCAATCAGATTGAATGGCAGTGCATGCTTGCGGAAATGGATGACTTCATCCTGCCCTATTTATTATGTTCATGTGTTCTATAACATGGCGAAAATGCTCAGCAAGTCAAACAGTTTCTGTGGAAAAAGAAATAGTGTTAATATTTTAGGACAAAGTTTGGATGAAGGATCTTGAACTGGAAACATTCAACAGATGCTAACTAATCTGCTGAGTTTCTTTTATTTTTATTTAAGTCTAGACCAAGTGGACCCGTTGGGGCCATTCCTCGTAGAGGGGGGACAGGGAAGGGGAGAGAGTGTGAGTGAGTGAGCCCTGGACCTATGGCCTCTCCTGTATTGTAGCACCCTCAACCCCCCCACGCAATCCCTCTTATCCCCCCCTCCTCCCCCCAATGACCCACCTCCCTCCCCTCCCCACCCCCACTCTCCCCTCCTCCCCACCCCCACTTCCCACCACCCCCACGCTACCCTCCCCCACCCCCACTCTCCCCTCCTCCCCCACCCCCACTCTCCCCTCCTCCCCACCCCCACTTCCCCCCACCCCCACGCTACCCTCCCCCACCCCTACTCTCCCCTCCTCCCCAACCCACTCTCTCCTGCCCCCCACTGTCCCCCTTCCCCCCACCCTCCCCCCACCCTCCCCTCCCCCCTCCCGCCCACCCTCCTTGACAGTTGATTAATGTTTAGAGACATGCTCACTATTGTAGAAATGAAATATGGCAGAAGGTTTAAACACACCAAACTCGCTGAAACATGAAACTAATAACATCAGGATCATCGGCTTTTAGTTATATTGGTGGGAGGATAAACACAGGTGGAACACAGGGCTAAGTCTTTTGCTTCACTAAACATTACCACAGGACCATTTATATTTGCAGAAGCTTGGGTTTAACAACTCATCAGTGAGATAGCAATTTCAAAAGCCGAACACTCCCTCGGTACTACGCTGAAATGTCAGCCGAGAATTTTGTCCCTGAAATGGACTTTGAATCCAAATCTTTTAGAAACATAGAAAATAGGTGCAGGAGTAGGCCATTCGGCCCTTCGAGCCTGCACCGCCATTCAATATGATCATGGCTGATCATCCAACTCAGTATCCTGTACCTGCCTTCTCTCCATACCCCCTGATCCCTTTAGCCACAAGGCCCACATCTAACTCCCTCTTAAATATAGCCAATGAACTGGCTTCAACTACCTTCTGTGGCAGAGAATTCCACAGATTCACCCCTCTCTGTGTGAAAAAAAACTTTCTCATCTCGGTCCTAAAAGACTTCCCCCTTATCCTTAAACTGTGACCCCTTGTTCTGGACTTCCCCAACATCGGGAACAATCTTCCTGCATCTAGCCTGTCCAACCCCCTAAGAATTTTGTAAGTTTCTATAAGATCCCCCCTCAATCTTCTTAATTCCAGCGAGTACAAGCCGAGTCTATCCAGTCTTTCTTCATATGAAAGTTCTGCCATCCTAGGAATCAATCTGGTGAACCTTCTCTGTACTCCCTCTATGGCAAGAATGTATTTCCTCAGATAAGTGTAAGCTCAATCATGGAGCTATTTATCTAATAGCTCGTTCTTTTTTGTTAAAGAAATTAAACATCCGTTTTCCGTCTGTACAAATCTAAGGGATATGGGGAAAAAGCAGGAACGTGTACTGATTTTGGATGATCAGTCATGATTATATTGAATGGCGGTGCTGGCTCAAACGGTCGAATGACCTACTCCTGCACTTTTTATTTCTATGTCTAAGCTGAGAATTTATCCACTGTGGGTATATTTTCTCCACTGGTGAAAGATATTGGATGAAACATTGTTATCAATGAAGAAGAAATTGGAGCATGTATTTATTGCTTTTTTTCATGCTGGCTTAAGAAATCAAGCACCAAGGCTTGGCCTCTGGAGCCTGTACTTTAGATGGCTGCAAAATTACAAGGGGCAGGTGAATGGATTGGAAGGCAAGGTATGATTTTTTCTTCAATAAGGAAGACTCCCTTGTGGCTGATTTGAAAGGTTTGGATCTATCTGACAGCAGTTTTGTAGCAATAACCATATGGACCTGGTCTCAATGGTCAGGAACACAGCTGCAGTGTGCTCAGGCCCGGAGCTTGGGGAGAAATCAGCAGCTGCACTTGTCTCTCCTCCATGGCTTTTAATCACAGGGTCAAACCAAGAGGCAGCCTTTGCCTGAAGCTCTTGCATCGTGCAAATGGTCCAGAAGAGAAAAGACATGAACGGCTGTTTCTTCTTCCTCAAAATGCAATGCGTACCAAGAAGAGAAATTCTATCCTACTGTTTGTTCCATGTTTTGAGGAGCTCAGATTGCCAGGGCTGGTCTAGTTAAGTTATAATTTTATTTCTTAAATTCTGAATCTTATTAGAAATTACTGTAATTTTAGTTTAATTTTTTTTAAATAATTATGTTTGAGTTTGCACACCATGCTAATAAGTAAAGGATGAAATAATCTAAATATTAGTTTGTAAACCAAGTTTCATTTGTAGCTCAAAATTACAGAGGGTGGCACGGTGGTGCAGCAGTAGAGTTGCTGCCTTACATCGCCAGAGACCCGGGTTCGATCCTGACTACGGGTGCTGTCTGTGTGGAGTTTGTACATTCTCCCCGTGACCTGCATGAGTTTTTTCCCCAAATGCTCCAGTTTCCTCCTACACTCCAAAGACGTACAGGTTTGTAGGCAAATTGGCTTCTGTAAATTTTAAATTACCCCTAGTCTGTGTAGGAGAGTGTCAGTGTGGGGGGATGACGGTTGGCGCAGACTTGGTGGGCCGAAGGGCCTGTTTCCGTGCTGTATGTCTCTAAACTAAACAGATTGATGAACATATCACTGCCCATATGAATCTTTCACATATTCAGAATACTGCCACATCATACCTGTACCTTTCACAGGATCAAAACTCATTGTATTACATTCTTTGTTGCTACATACCGTTTAGTTTTATTTTATCAAATATTTTTGTTTAAATAGTGGAGATAGGTGTTTTGAAATAAATGTTACCTACAGCTAAAGAAAATCAATATCTTGATTAAAGGAGGAGAGATGTGAATCCATGTAGTGCTTTCCACAACTTCAGGACATCCCAAAGCACTTTACAGACATTGATGCAATCTTTAGAATTATAACCATTTGTAATTTTGAGAATATGACAAAGAATTTGTGCATCAGTCTTCTGCTAAAAGAGTCCAATAATGATCAGGTTATTAGGTTATTTTGTGTTCTAGTGTAAGATAAATATTGACCAGGACATGCGGGAGAACTCAACTTTTCTGAGATAGAACCAATGGATTTTTTATGTATTATCATTGCTAATTTATTATTTTTTGAAAAAATTACTACATTATCTCTGTGCATTGCATTCCCTGGCCCGTTAAGCTGCTGCAAGTCAGAATTTCATTGCTCTGTTGTCAGTACATATGACAATTACAGTATGTTCTTCAGAGAGATCAGCTGGAAGGACATGTGGGAGATGGAGGCGAGCAGGATAAGTTTCCTCATTCGGGCAACCTATGATGTCCTTCCTAGCCAAAAAAATCTCAACCAATGGCTGGACGAAGATCCATCATGCCCCCTGTGTTCAACACCAGCCACGCTTAAGCACATCCTCACTGGGTGTAAAGTAAGCCTCTCCCAAGGACGGTACACCTGGAGACATAATCAAGTGCTCAAATGCCTGGCAGCGACTCTGGAAAGCAGGAGAACAACCAACAATGCCCTGCTGCCCAGAACAACCAACCCAGTTATGCCAATTGCCTTTGTTCGGGAGGGGGAACAAAAGCAACGGAAAATTCCACCAAGGACAAGGTTTGGACAGCTGGAGGCAGCCCGGGACTGGCAGATGCTGGTGGATGTGGACCAACGGCTTACAGTTCCATCAGAGATAGCCATCACCAACTTGAGGCCTGATCTTGTCCTCTGGTCGAACTCTCAGCGCATGGTGTATTTTGTGGAGCTCACAGTCCCTTGGGAGGATGCTGTGCAGGAAGCCTTCGAAAGAAAGAATCTGCAATATACAGACCTTGCAGCGGAGGCAGAACAGCGGGGCTGGAGAGCAAAGATCTGCCCGGTAGAAGTTGGATGTCGAGGATTTGTGGCAAATCTACCGTAAGACTGATGAAGGACCTGGGGATCAGCGGACAAGCCCTACGCCAGGCTATCAAGGAAACATCACGGGTTGGCAGAGCGGAGTAGCCAGTGGCTCTGGCTGAAGAGGAAAGACCCCATCTGGTCTCCCAAATAAGCCGGCTAGGCAGATGCAGAGGGGGGTGGTTCTGGGACGCCAGAATGCACTGCTGAGCCTACTGGAGACGTCGTAGGTCCAATCAGCGAAACGTCGATTAAAGTAGGTGCCCACTTGATAACCCCAATGACGTGTCTGCCTAGCCTTTCTCAACATTGGAGGAGCATAAGTGAGTGCATAAGCCTCCCATCACCACCGGGAGCAAGTTGACATTTGGCACTTTGGATTTCCAACATCTTGTCCTGTGTATTTGGAAACATGTATTGCATTCACTGGCCCGTTAAGCTGCTGCAAGGCAGAATTTCAGTGCTCTGTTGTCAGTACATATGACAATTACAGTATGTTCTTCAGAGATGCTACCTGACCCACTGACTTATCCAGAACTTTGTCTTGTTTTTGTAAGCCAGCATCTACAGTTCCAAGTGTCAACAGTTTGCAATGGAAAGTACCCGGTGGAATTTCTGGAAGTGGCATAATTCAACCCAGAAGACAACAATATAGTGTATTGTATTATTCACAAAATGCTGGAGTAACTCAGCAGGTCAGGCAGCATCTCGGGAGAGAAGGAAGGGATGGGTGAGGAGAACTTCTTCAAAGTGTATTGTATTGTTTCCTTGAAATACTGTATCACTTAACGTAAGTTGATACCAAAAAATATTTTATTGGCAGGTAAAGTTAGACAGATAGTAAAATGATGGGTGGTTATTAATTGGTGATAAACTGATCGAGGCACAGACACAGGAAGCATATTTGGAACACTGATTGCATATTTTATCAGGTTTATTTTCCAAATGAAAAAATATTCCACCAAAATCTCAGCAATAGGTAAAATAGTCAAAACAATTGATAAGGTAAAAACTGCTAAGTTTATAAATGATAAGATTATATAATCTTAAAAGGCTGGCTGTTTAAAATATAGATATCACAGAGATTGCATGCTAGTATGCTGAAGGAGATGCAGGTTGGAAAAGGGCTAGCCATACATTCAAATTTTCCAAGACAGATGGGAGGTGATAAAGGACTCAAATCCGGTAAGTATAATATAAGGTGAAACACCAGAGAAATAGGCCCTTTGCTTATTTGAAAAGGGGAGCAAGGATGTGCCAGGCAACTGCAGGCCAGTCAGTCTGTTCTCTATTGTGGGGAAGGTTTTAGAAATAATATGCAGGGAAAAAAATAATAGCTACTTGGAGAATTTGAATTGATTAATAGAGAGGAAATATGGAGTTGTTAAAGTCAAATGACATTTGATGAACCAAATCAATTTTTGTTTAATAAAGTAACAGAGAATGCTGATGATGGAAATGTATTGCATTTTGTTTACATGCATTTTTAGAAGGCATTTGATAAAACTGTGCACACAAAACTGATCAGCAAAACAGATACCCAGGAAATAGGATCAGTAACTACGTGTGCCGGGTCTGGTTTGAAGCCAGATAGCAGCAAGTCATGGAGAATGGTTAATTTTCAAACTGGAGGATGGTAAACAATGGTATTCCCAAGGGACTGGACTGAGACGATTGGTGACACAACTTGGCTTTACAAGGTAAAATGTTCAAATTACACAAAGGGAGTAAAATAATAACGAGGGTAGTGATAAACTCCATGATGATATGGATAAGGAAGTTGGACAAGTAAGTTGGAGATGAAATTTGAGCCCATGAAGCATGAAGTGGTGCACTGCAGCAGGAAGAATTAAAAACAATAGCCCAGAAACTGAGGTTGAAAATAAATGCATGCTTGTTTTTCACGTATCAATCCCACATAAAAATGCGTTGCACCTGTTTTGAGTGTTTGTGGACATTTCCAGAGAAGGTTCCACTAATTGGGAAATTGGAACAGGCACTTCCTCTTGCCAATCATCCCATATGATGACATCATTAACCGACAGTCCATAAGCTACTGACTTACCAATTGGATTAAACCCTCATTATTAACGTAAAGTAAAACTAGAAGGCCATCGCAATGAATTTTTGGAACCACAAATGAACCGTAGGTTGCCTGCTGGGATATTGACTTAACTTTCACTGATTCTCTCCACATCGATCCACAGGTGCTATCTATTTTCAGATAGGAGGCACAAAAACACTGTGGCATCTCTCTATGATGACTGGATTTTTAGGATAGTTTAGAGATAACCAGCATGCAAACATTGCCTTCGGCCCACTGAGTCCACGCCGACCAGCGACCCCCGCACACTAACACTATCCTACACATACTTGGGACAATTTATAATTTTACCAAGCCTAATAGTCGACAAACCTGTGCGTCTTTAGAGCGTGGGAGGAAGCCAAAGAAAACCCACACAGGTCACAGGGAGAATGTACAAACTCCATGCAGACAGCACTCAAATCAGGATCGAACGCGGGTCTCCGGCGCTGTAAGGCAGCAATTCTAGCTGTGCCACCATGCCATATATCATCTTTGGATTTGATAAATGGATAGTAAGTGTTTAGAGAGACATAGGCTAAATGAAGGCAAATGGGACAGACCCAGATTGCCAGCTTGGTTGGCATGGACCACTTGGGTTGTAGGTTCTGTTTCCATTGCTATATAGCTTTATAACACTATGACTTGAGAAATATGGCAGCACCTCTGCACAATGTGGTGACTTGTGGCATCAGTGATTATTGTGGCTTGAGCATAAGGGATGTGGGTGGGTGTCCAATGCAGACCACTGCACAGAGCTCGAAGAGGGCACCTGTGTGTTGTTTCATCCTTCGCTCCAACCTTACTTCCCCTCCCCGAAATGTTCCCTCTCCATTTTTTTTCTTCCTTTCAATTTCTTACCATCCTTGCCCTCCCCCACTCTCCTGCTGCCTTGAATTGTGAGTTATCATGTCCTTTAAAAAGATGAGAAATAAGCCAATTAATCTTGCACAATGTATTTGAATAGCTGGCAGTGTGGATAAACTGTGAAATGTCGGTGTAGAGTTGAAAAAATGCAAATTTTTGTTGGTATATGTTGTGATTGATAAATATTGTTTTAGTAAATATTTAATGGGAGTGGGATCCACAAAGTGGAGTGGTGTCTAGAACGGTTCTCAATGGAACACTGGATATTTTACAAGGGTTGAACATTTTACTGCACTGCATCCAAATTCTTGAGCATTTTTGGCATTATTCTGCACATTTATATGATTTCACTGCCATGTGAGAGTACATCATATGATCCTCCTGCTCCAAGGATAGATCGTATCGCTCCACTGAACTCCTCCACCAAAGCCTCCGCACAGCAAAAGATCTTGGCCATTTGTATGATTTTATTTTCCCCATGTCAATATAAATCTCTGCTGCAACGTTCAGAAGCAGCTAAACCCAGGACACACCTCACCACCTCTCTCTCCCTTTTATGATAAGCAGGCTAGTTTTAATGGTGCCAAATCAGTCGTGCACACAAACTGCATGCTGTACGAAAATCATGAGCAGGTAATGCAAACTGGGCCTTCTGGAAGCAATTAGCACAGGTTAACCCCACACTGTGATTATATGACTATTTTCAGGAACTGACCAGTTAGTCAAATTTAATTTGGTTTAGTATTTAATACAAAGCTGACAAATCACTGGCACATATGCTGCACAAAATACCACTATTTTCACAATACAGAAATGAAAGTGTCCTTTTTAAATGCAACCCAGTATTTTTATGCCTGAGCCAAGAAGTGAAGCCCAGCGCATTGCATTTACAAGAAAATGAAAGCTTTGTGAATGCAATTAATGTTATTCACCATGTATTTGAAGGACTGTGCAGATATTTTTAAGGTTGTATAATGTTAAATAATAGAGAAGGTAACTTGCACAAGCTGACAGGGCCATCTCTCCTTCACCTGCTCATGCTTCTAACTCCTTTTCTTCTTCTCCTGCTGGACTTTGCTCTTTCTCAGATGTCACATGAGACATGTCACCAGCCCACTGAGCTGCTAGTGTTCACATATGAGCAGAGATAGCAAGTTCAGGAAATATATGTCTTAGGCTCTTAAAGTGGTGGTTTGTCCATTGAGACAGGCTCAAGTTCAACAAGATTCTTGTTCACTTTATATTGTAGAGAGCAAGAAGTAACATTCCCAATCATTCCCAAGAATTTCTTTCTGCTGTTCCAGCTGAGATTAATGATCTCAAAGAAAGCAGTGATTAAAATTGAAACCTTCCATGTTTGTGACTCAGCAATGTATATGGACTTGCCAGTAACTTCTTGTGGGATATTTAATTAGCATGCATTTCTGAACGTAGGCCAAAAGACATACCTTCACTTTGCAATCAGCTAAAAATGCTAATATGAAAAATACCAGTTGATTAGGGGTATCAGTGGCATCCTTGTCAGGCCATCTGTGGTCTCAATTATATGAACCTCCCTCCAGGAAGCCCCACTGTTTATTGCCTGGAATCACAAACCTCTCCCAATTATTGAAGCACAACTACTCTCCTGGCATAATACAAATTCATTTAGAAATATAACCATTCAGCCTCAATGCAAAGTGATTGTGACCTGTTATTCACTCAACTGTTAAGAGTCTTATAACGGGAGTCACTTGACCACTTCTTGTTCCTCAGGAAGACGAATAAATTCCTAGATGTGGTATCAACGCAGCTGCAATTTGCCACATGTATTAGAGTTTATAGCAATACACTGCTGATGTCTTTGGTGACTGCCGGAAATGCCTTTGAAATTAAAATAGTTAAGAATGGCTGGTGAATAACAGCTAACAGTAAAATGATGTCAATGGGATTCTTGGGCTGTTGATTCAGTTTCAGCATATGCCTCAACACGTAATGAACTGTAACATCGACCTTGCTTATATTCACTGGAATTTAGAATGATGAGGGGGGATTTTTTAGAAACACTAGACCAAGTAGAGCCATTGGGCCCAAACTACTCCTGCATTGGTGCAGCACCCTCTCCTCCCCCACTCCCCCGTCCCCTCTCCCCCCACTCCCCCTCCCTCCCCCTCTCCCTCCCCCTCTCCCTCCCCCTCTCCCTCCCCCTCTCCCTCCCCCCTCATCCTCTCTCCCTCCCCCTCCCGCCCTTCCCTCCATCCCCCCTCCCCCTCCTTCTCCCCCTCTCCACTCCCCTCCCATCTCCCCCTAGGGTTGCCTCTCCTGCATTGGTGCAGCACCCTCTCCTCTCCCCCTCCCCTCTCCCCCCATTCTCCCCTCCCACTCCCTCCCTCGCGGCCTGGGAAAGATGCTGAGCCGGCCGGGGAGAGGAGGGTGGAAAGGGGAGCCGAGGGCAGGCCCAGCACCAACTCCAGCGCCAGGACTCGGCCTCCACCGACACCCTGCTGCTGCTGCTGCCTTTCCCCTTGGCCCACCTCAGGCTCGCGGTTACCCAGTCACATCCAGGCCCAGGCCCAGACTCCAGCTGCTTCCACCGGCACCAGGCCTGGCTCTCCTGCCCCCAAGAAACAGGCGGCCGAGCCCTGCTCAACGGGCCCCAACTGCACAGGCGTGGATGCGTTTGTTCTGCGCATGCGCGGATGCGGCGGCCATCTTATGTAAGTACCAGATCAACAGAGCCCCAACAGCGCATGCGTAGTTTTAAAAACTTTAAAATGTGAATAACTTTTCAAATATAACACCGATTCCAATTAAACTTCTTCCATAGGACCACGGGACGACGGTGAGTAAGGTGCGCTTAAAATTGTCACACTATCATGTACTGTTTTGACTGTGGTTCAGGATCAAGCGAACAAACAAGAGTTTTAGTATATTGATATAAGATTATTAAGGGATTGGAGAAGTTAGATGCAGGAAAAATGTTCCCGATGTTGGGGGAGTCCAGAACCAAGGGTCACAGTTTAAGAATAAGGGGTATGCCATTTAGGACTGAGATGAGGAAAAACTTTTTCACTCAGAGGGTTGTGAATCTGTGGAAATCTCTGCTACAGAAGTCAGTGGAGGACAATTCACTGGATGTTTTGAAGAGAGAGTTAGATATAGCTCTTAGGTCTAGGGATATGGGGAGAAAGCAGGAACGGGGTACTGATTTTGGATGATCTGCCATGATCATATTGAATGGTGGTGTTGGCTCGAAGGAGCAAATGGCCTACTCATGCACCTATTTTCTATGTTTCTATGTTTCTAATGGCAGAAAGATTTAAAGGGGAGCTGAAAATTCCATATCAGGGGAAAATAAGTGCAGAGATACAAGGAATTAAGGAGCAGAGGAAAAAGTGCAATGCTCCCTTGGGAGCTAATATGATCCTGAATGACCTGCTACAGTTGATATACCCATTTAAAACTGTTTGTGCCCAGCCCCTTACAAAAATGGGCAGACAAATCATATGACGATTTGAAAATCAAATACTGGAAAAGATCCAGTAACACGTCACCCATTTTATTGGATTGAAAACGTAAATATCAAACCAAGGCATCATTATTGGATCCAACAGAAACTTTGAATTAAAAAAATAACTTTCAAAAGCATGTCAGTGAAAGATGGAGAATACCAGAACATTATGAAAAGAGTTAGCCCAAAATTAGAATGATCTTATTATCCACATCAGGACCCATCTTAAGGGGTGTCAGGGGTTATGGGGAGAAAGCAGGAGAATGGGGTTGAAACGGAAGGATAGATCAGCCATGATTGAACGGTGGAGTAGACTTGATGGGCTGAAGGGCCAAACTCTGCTCCTATAACATGAATTTATGAGATCAGATTAACATTCGGTCCCAGCTGGTAATCTTTGTCCATCTACCTACGAATGCAATTCCATTCATGTTTGACTACCAAGTCATTGTTGCACGTCCTATTGCCTCGATTATTGCATTTCCTTCATTACTGATCTGAACTCAATGTCCATTTAATATTTTTTAAATGAATTTGTTTACGTCATGTGATAATACCAGTCTGGTAACAGCTCAACAGAGTAGGGACAGAGGAGTGAAGGCGTCAAGTGACAGATAATTGTGATTTTAATAGGCTCAGGATTGACCAACAACTATGGGAAAAAGTAAGCATCTTTTATTTGTTTACTGCTGAATATAACAAACAGATGTAATTGTCATATATTGTCAGTGTGGCCTTGCAGGCTCTGAATGAAATTCAAGTAATAAAGAACAGCAACATGCCACAAGTTTCACTGACACCAGTGCTTCTAAAAATCTAGTGATAATGGGGAAAGTAATTCAGCATCTGCCAGCATTGTTATTTTTGCTAGCATTGTTAAGTGCCAAAAATTATAACATTAAACAACACTCAAAGTGAATAAAAATCTTCATATTTATGGAGTAATTAACTACGGGAAGCATAGTAATTGCACCTTGTAAAGCAGAAACTTTGATTGTAATCTTTAATTTTGGCAAAATATGCTAATATTTCAGAGTTTAGTTTGCAAGTTTCTCATTCTCCCACACAGCATTAACAATTATAATTTACATGCGATCATTTTTTTTCTACTTTTTTTTTTTGTAGCTAAAATCTGAACAATTTATGGAAAGTTCTTAAAGAAATGAAAGAACAACACTGTTGAAATTAAAAACTCACCAGTCCTACTTTTCACCTTCCCCGAGATATTCATCTAATCTCCAGTGACTTGCTCGTTCAAATAATAGTTCTCAGGGCTCTTTACTGTTACTGCCTTTTTTTGCAGCAACAATCAGGAAGTGGTTTTGTCGACACCAATAGCTAAACTTGCCAGTTATGGTCCTCCCACTCCCTGATGCAGCACCTGTGTTAACTGAACTCAACATTGCAGTAACTTTCTCTCTTATCTTTACTCATTGATATTTTGCTCAAGGATGCATAGAAATATACAAAATAGTAAATAGTTTAAATAAGCTGACGACTACTCTGCAAATCTAAATCAGTGAAAATTTAATTTTGTTACCCGGCATATCTCTCATAAAATAGATGTTCTGTTTGGTTGAAATAATATCGTCTAGATCTTTATCTGATCTTGTGACATTTGGGACATTTCCCACAGACCTGTATAAACATTCAAATTTGGGCAGAAGCAGGCTTCTCAGCCCATTATGCCTGTTTGGTAGATCTGGCTGATCTGGTCGTAACCTCAACTCTGCACTCCCATCTACCCACAGTAAACTTTCACCTCCCCCCCCCCCCCCCCCCCCCCCCCCCACCACATACAGCAAAACCAGATCTACCTGCCTCAAAAATATCAAAAACAATTCCATTGCCCTTTGAAGAAGAAAGCCACAGAGATTCATAGTCGTCTACAAAGAAAATTACCTCAATTTTATTTTTAAATGGTTACTCATTTAAAACAAACTAATGCTTTTCAAAGTTTCGCGCACAAAAGGAAACATCTTCGGCATGTCCACCCCAATGCGTCCCCTTAGGATTTGAGTCTACGTGTCTGAATCTTTGCTGTCAATGTTAGTTTTCATGGTAAAACATCACCTTTGTCCCCTCAATGCCCTTGAGAGATATCACACAAGTACAAATGTCTAGACTGACAGCAAATGGCATCGTCGGGCACGTTTTCAGGCGGTGTGAGCCTGCCCCCAAATCAACTCCTTGTGATGTTTGAACACATAGTCCTGGGAGCTCCTGCTTTAGACAATGGTCTAAATTCCACCCAATGCCGATGCTAATGGTGTGCAGAATGAATTACACACCACGACCATAGCTTTGAAACAAAGTGGCCTGAGGACTTGTTAATAATAGCCTGGGATTCAACCAGGCCAACCTCTATCAGCATGTCTCTTGTCCTACCAGAGACCCAAACATTCCAGACCATTGCTGCACAACCATCAAATACACCTACACCAAATATGCCCTGGCTGCATTTTGGAAAATATGATCCGGCTTCTACTCCTTGCCTACAAAGAGAAACTGAAGTAGAAGAATCCAGCAGAGAAAGTCATAGAATGCTGATCTGAGAAAACAGATGAGATTTTTCACACTGCTAGTTGGTGGGTCCACATAACTTCAACAGTTCAACAGTTCAACAGAGCTTTATTTGTCATTCGGTACCAAGGTACCGAACGAAACTACATAGCAGTCATACACAAAAAAAGAACACGACACATAACCCCAACACAAACGTCCATCACAGTGACTCCAAACACCCCCTCACTGTGATGGAGGCAACAAAACTTCCACTCTCTTCCCCACGCCCACGGACAGACAGCTCGTCCCCGCAAGGGGATGGAAGTCCCCGCGGCCGAGTCGCACCGGGCGCTGAAACGTCTCGCGGCCGAGCCGGGCGATGGAAGGCCCCGCGACCGAGCCTTGCGCAGCTAAGTCCCGCGGCCGAGCCGCACCGGGCGATGGAAGGCCCCGCGGCCAAGCCGCACCGGGCGATGTTAAGTCCAGCGGCCGAGCCGCACCAGCAATGAAAAGTCCCGCGGCTGAGCCGCACCGGGCGATGTAAAGTCCCGCAGCCGAGCCGCACGAGGGCGATGTAAAGTCCCGCGGCCGAGCCACACCGGGCGATGTTGCGCCCCGCGGCCGAGCCGCACCGGTACTGTTAAGTCCAGCGGCCGAGCCGCACCGGGCACTGTTAAGTCCAGCGGCCGAGCCGCACCAGCGATGGAAGGCCCCACGGCCGAGCCGCACCGGGTGATGGAAGGCCCCATGGCCAAGCCGCACCGGGCACTGTTAAGTCCAGCGGCCGAGCCGCACCGGGCGATGGAAGGCCCCGCAGCCGAGCCGCACCCCACGCCGTGAGGAAGAGACCTAAAAGAGAAAGGTTTCCCCCACCCCCCCCCACCCACCCACACCACCACCACCCACACCACCACCCCCCCCCCCCCCACACATACACAACCAAAAAAAACACCAAAAAAAACCATCCCAACACTGACACACAACAACAAAAAAAGGAAAAAAGACGAACAGACTGCTAGCGAGCCGCAGCCGTTAGGCGCCGCTACTTCCAGTTGAGGTGGTGGACTGATTCAGAATTATTCAATGATTCTGTGGCCAACCCAAGTGAGTTGCAACTGCTACCACAGTCTTTATCATTATGTGTGTAGAGGAATATGTGCCAAAGAAGACAAAACACAAGTGTTCCCCAAATGGAAAGCATGGATGAATCTTCAAGTCCATTCCCTGGTGTGGTCCAAGTCAACAGCATTGAAATCAAACAATCCAAAATGGTGCAAGAAATCTATTTACAATTTTCACAAAGCCGTCAAGGAAGCCAAGAGTGAATCTGGGCCAAGCTAGAGTCCCAGAAAAGCATCATGGACACCCTTTGATTATGACAAGGCTTGCATGCTGTAATGGGCTACAAAGTGAAGTATCCATCATCGCCGGTAACAATGTGTTCCTCCTTGACGAGATCAGTGCATTCCATGCTTGCTTTGAACAGAAGGTTGGTGGAACGAGATCATCCACCTTGACAGCCTTGGATACGTCTCTACCTGCAGTCACTGTCAGAGACGTCAAACCACCCTTCCCGAGAGTGAACCCGTGGAAAGCAATTGGATGGAGTCCGGCCATGCCCTCGGGTCCTGTGCAGACAAGATGGCAGGAGTATTCACTAATTTTGTTAACCTTTCACATCTCCATTCTGATGTTCCAACCTTTTTCTAAAAGTCCAACATCACTACGGTGCCAAAAAAAAAGGTATTACGACTGTGAAACTGGTGACAGCGCGTGTTACCTCCAGCATCCCAGACATTCTTGATTCATTGCAGTTTGCCCACCGTCACAATAGATCCATGGCAGATGTCATGTCTCTGGCGCTACACAAATTGCTCGAACATTTGGTTAACCAGGATATATATGTCAGGCTCCTATTTACTGATAGTACATCCACCTTCAACACCATAATCCCAAACAAATTAATCTCCAAACTTCTGGACCAAAGAATCACCGCACCCCCCCCTGCAACTACATCTTCAACTTTCTGACAGTCAGTGAGGATAGGTGACAAACATCCTCCATTGTATTTCTCAACACCAATGACCTGCCACAATGTGTTCACAGCCCCTTACTATGCTCCATATACACTCACTACTATGTGACCAAATTGTGCTCTAACTATTTGCATGTTTGCAAATAGCACTGGGATCTTGAATGAAGATGAGATGGAGTACAGGAAGATGATAGAGAGCTTTGTAACATGTTAGAAACATAGAAAATAGGTGCAGGAGTAGGCCTTTCGACCCTTCGAGCCTGCACCGCCATTCAATATGATCATGGCTGATCATCCAGCTCAGTAGCCTGTACCTGCCTTCTCTCCATACCCCCTGATCCCTTTAGCAAAAAGGGCCACATCTAACTCCCTCTTAAATATAGCCAATGAACTGGCCTCAACTACCTTCTGTGGCAGAGAATTCCACAGACTCACCACTCTCTGTGTGAAGAAATGTTTTCTCATCTCGGTCCTAAAAGACTTCCCCCTTATCCTTAAGCTGTGACCCCTGGTTCTGGACTCCCCCAACATCGGGAACAATCTTCCCGCATCTAGCCTCTCCAACCCCTTAAGAATTTTATATGTTTCTATAAGATCCCCCCTCATTCTTCTAAATTCCAGCGAGTACAAGCCCGTCTATCCAGTCTTTCCTCATATGCAAGTCCCGCCATCCCAGGGATTAATCTGGTGAACCTTCTCTGTACTCCCTCTAAGGCAAGAACGTCTTTCCTCAGGTTAGGAGACCAAAACTGCACACAATACTCCAGGTGCGGTCTCACCAAGGCCCTGTACAACTGCAGCAGAACCTCCCTGCTCCTAAACTTAAATCCTCTTGCTATGAATGCCAACATACCATTCGCTTTCTTCACTGCCTGCTGCACCTGCATGCTTGCTTTCAATGACTGGTGCACCATGACACCCAGGTCACGTTGCATCTCCCCTTCTCCCAATCGGTCACCATTCAGGTAATACTCTGCTTTCCTGTTCTTGCCGCCAAAGTGGATAACCTCACATTTATCCACATTATATTGCATCTGCCATGCATTTGCCCACTCGCCTAATCTATCCAAGTCACTCTGCAGCCTCCTAGCATCCTCCTCGCAGCTAACACTGCCACCCAGCTTCGTGTCATCCGCACACTTAGAGATGTTGCATTCAATTCCCTCGTCCAAATCATTAATATACACTGTAAATAACTGGGGTCCCAGCACTGAGCCTTGCGGTACCCCTCTAGTCACTGCCTGCCATTCCGAAAAGGACCCGTTTATTCCTACTCTTTGCTTCCTGTCCGCCAACCAATTTTCTATCCACCTCAAAACTGAACCCTCAATACCGTGTGTTTTAAGTTTGTACACCAATCTCCTACGTGGGACCTTGTCGAAGGCCTTCTGAAAGTCCAGATATAACACATCGACTGGTTCTCCCTTATCCACTCTACTAGTTACATCCTCGAAAAGTTCTATAAGATTCGTCAGACATGATTTGCCTTTGGTAAATCCATGCTGACTTTGTCCGATGATTTCACCACTTTCCAAATGTGATGCTATCACATCTTTAATAACTGACTCTAGCATTTTCCCCACTACCGATGTTAGGCTAACTGGTCTATAATTCCCCGTTTTCTCTCTCCCTCCCTTTTTAAAAAGTGGGGTTACATGTTCTCCCTCAATGTCACCAAGTCAACATAATGAAGAATCATTTACACACTGGTTATTCCCTCTTCTCCCCTCTCTGTCCTGTCCTGTCGGGTTTGTAAGCTCATACCACCAGATTCAGGAGCAGCTTCTTCCTCATTGTTATCTGACTACTGAACTGTCCTCTCATAAGCTAAGTGTGTGATCGAAATACAGAAGTGTTCTGTAAATGTAGCGCTTCAACAGTGTAACACCATGTGCTGCACTCTGGTTATTTTTCTTCTTTACTTTCTCTTAAGTACAATTATCTGTTGTTCGCATAAATGGCATTGTACTCATGTACCGTACAATTTGACTGCATTGCATACAAAGATTTGCACTATATCTCAGCACATGACAATGATAAACCAATACTAATACCAATAACAATGGCATACTAAGAGATTGCTGCAAAAATTGAATGCGCCATCTTTCAAGTGCAAAATTAAGCAGATCTGTCTGCCCTCTCGGGCTGCTTATGTGATATCATGCTATTTGATTCTGAGACGGGATTGAGGCAAATGTTAAAGTAGCTTCTCCATCATTGAACACTGAACCATCATTAGTTTGACTAAGCTTGTGGAGTTGTTATCCCATTGATGTTGGTGGAATTGTGGAGGACCCAATTTTCCTGCAGCATTCCCTATACGACAACATTGATTACACTGGAACAGCATTTCATTACACAAAAGCATTTTAGGATAGTATAGGATCTTAAAAGGTACTCTATAAATGATATTGCTAATAAACATGCATTAAAATCTATTTTAATATATAAGACAAGAACAGTGTCCTGGTATTTTCAGAGCACTATATGCATCTAAACTTGCACTGTGATTTAAATCAGCTCATAAGTCATAAAATCATGTGATAGGAGCAAAATGAAGCCATCATTTTTACTTCACCATTCAATCATGACTGTTCTATCTCTCCCTCCCAGCCCCATTCTCCTGCCTTCTCCCCATAACCCTTGACACCCATACTAATCAAAAATCTATCTATCTCTGCCTTAAAAATATCCATTGACAGCCTCCGTAGCCTCCTGTGGCAAAGAATTCCACAGATTCACCACCCTGTGACTAAAGAAATTCCTCCTCATCTCCTTCCTGAAGGAAGGTCGTTTAATTCTGAGGCTGACCTCTAGTCCTAGATAACCATTAATAATTAGCACAACTGCCAATAATCTGTTGGTGCCCTGGGTCAGGGGATAGATTACTCAATCTTACAGGGCCCAATGGTCACTTTTAAAATGTTCTTCTAACTCATGCTGAAGATCAACAAGGAACACTCTTAAAGTAAAAACAGAAATGCTTTTTTAAATTTTTTTAGTGTGAATGAGTGATCTTCCTCTACAGAAGAAGAGATGAGAACTAAATTTAGAAACATAGAAATGCACAATCATGCTAACTTGTGGCTTCCTTTAACATTGACATACAGTTCATGTGGTTATCAAGGTTGATCATTCAGTCCTCATTTGCTATTCATTTAAATTGTCCAAGTTTACTCAAATTACCTACTTTGTACACCTCGGGTTGTTGCTGAAGGTGCTTACATTTTCTGTTCTGATTCTGTGCTGCATAAAACCCTAATTTCAGTTTTCTTCTACCTCCACTTCCATTGTCAACCAGGAGGCTCCAGTGTATATGCCAATCATACACCAAAACTCCTTTTGCTTTGAACATCCATGTTGCCATTAACAGTTTTCTTGGTCATATAATTTTTTCTAGTATATGCTAAATAATCACTGAAATTACTAATATTGATTATTTGCACTTATACTATGGGCCTTTCCTTAACTCTCCAAACCTAATTACAAAATAATTTCTTGATCCAGATATTTTTTTTAAAACAGAATCAATACCCACTGTGAAATGGTTAGCATTTCTGCGAGGGATGATGCTGCAGCTTTTACTATGTTGTCCTGTTTGGAGAGGTGAATGTTTAATCTGTGGTTGCTCTATACTGTGAAAACTAACCACTAAAATCAACTTTTTGGACTAAGATGACACAACCACCTAAAATCTTTAACCTGCACACTATTCATATCTGTAAGCAATTACTGCTTTTCCGAGTGTATGTTCCAATCACATTCTTCTAGCTTTTCGTTAGTCAGTTCTTTGCTTTATACCGGATAAGTCTCTATTGTGCTTCATACTGAGTTAGGTCTCAGCTCTGCTGTACCAGACCATCCTTGCTCTTGTACTGAGCAGTATGAATTAAACTGGTTGATAACATTCAATAAACAGAAAATTAATGATTCCGTTTTATTTTTAATAACATTTCAACAGCTTAATTCTCAAAGTTACAGGTAAAAAGTCATTGTTACCATTTGTTCTTCATACACAAGAACCTCTAAAGAAATAAGATAGATCGGGCTCAGTTAAACAAAAAAGGTGGAAACAAAATGCCAAGGACATCTCAGAAAATAACTGCAGATGCTGGTACAAATCAAAGGTATTTAGTTCACAAAATGCTGGAGTAACTCAGCAGGTCAGGCAGCATCTCAGAGGAGAAGGAATGGGTGACATTTCTTCTCTCCTGAAATGCCAAGGACAAACTGGCAAAGACAAGGGGAGGAAGGATGCAGTTAGCTTGAGCACTGGAATGAAGATTGAAGCATAGAATTAACACTGACTCACCACTTTATCTTCAAAAAGCAATGTCATCTTTCACACAGTTGAAGAAATGCATTTTCATATCTTAGGGGATGGCTACGCCAAAGAAAAGTACAGGAATTTGTTCTTACCAAGTTCATTGCAGCTTCATTAAAGCTCCTTCATCAACCACAGAAACCTACTTAAGAAGGTGCAGTAAAGAGGAAAGGTTTTCACAGGATGAAGCTTGTAAATGTAAGCATATGGAAGTTGAAGGGAGAAGTAAATTCTTCCTCTAAGAAGAGTGGCAAAAATGAAGCTGTGTTCAGTAAGGGAGCCAAGAGTCCCAGATGTCAAGATCTTTCAAAAAGGAACGATTCCAAAGCGTGAAAAAGAAAAAGAAAAATATTTTGATTGTACGGACACTTTAAGAAGTTTGAAGAGATTTCAATGAAGAGAGTCAGTGTTACTGTCAAAGAAGTACTGAAGGTACTATTATGTATGAAGGTAGAAAAATCTCCAGAACCTGATCAGATATATCCGAGGATATTGTAAGAAACTGGAGAGAAATTGCAGGAGCCCTGGTTGAAATTTACAAGTCGTCCTTAAATAAATGAGAGGTGCCTGACGACTGGAGGGTGGCAAATGTTGTGCCTTTATTCAAGAAGGGCTGCAGGGAAAATGCTGGGAACTGTAGGGCGGTGAGCTTAATATCTGTGGTTGGAAAGTTACTTTAAAGTATTCTGAGGGATAGGTTATACAGGCATTTAGATGGGCAAGGGCTGATTAAGGATAGTCAGCATGGTTTTGAATGTGGGAGCTTGTGTCTCACAAATCTGGTTCAGTTTTTTGAAGATGTGACCAAAAAGGTCAATGAGGGCACAGCTGTAGATCAACAGTTCAACAGTTCAACAGAGCTTTATTTGTCATTCGGTACCAAGGTACCGAACGAGATTACATAGCAGTCATACACAAAAAAGAACACAAGACACATGACCCCAACACAAACGTCCATCACAGTGACTCCAAACACCCCTCACTGTGATGGAGGCAACAAAACTTCCACTCTCTTCCCCACGCCCACGGACAGACAGCTCGTACCCGACCGACCCACACAGTCCCCGCAAGGGGATGGAAGTCCCCGCGGCCGAGCCGCACCGGGCGCTGAAACATCCCGCAGCCGTGCCGGGCGACGGAAGGCCCCGCGGCCGAGCCGCACCGGGCGCTGAAACATTCCGCGGCCGAGCCGGGCGACGGAAGGCCCCGCGGCCGAGCCGTGCGCAGCTAAGTCCCGCGGCCGAGCCGCGCCGTACGATGTTAAGTCCAGCGGCCGAGCCACGCCGTGCGATGTTAGGCCCCGCGGCCAAGCCGCACCGGGCGATGTTAAGTCCAGCGGCCGAGCCGCACCAGCGATGAAAAGTCCCGCGGCCGAGCCTCGCCGTGAGATGTTAGGCCCCGCGGCCGAGCCGCACCGGGCACTGTTAAGTCCAGCGGCCGAGCCGCACCAGCGATGTTAGGCCCCGCGGCCGAGCCGCGCCGGGCGATGTTAAGTCCAGCGGCCGAGCCGCACCGGGCGATGGAAGGCCCCGCAGCCAAGCCGCACCGGGCGATGTTAAAGCCAGCGGCCGAGCCGCACCAGCGATGTTAAATCCAGCGGCCGAGCCGCACCGGGCGATGTAAAGTCCCGCGGCCGAGCCGCACCGGGCGATGTTAGGCCCCGCAGCCGAGCCGCGCTGGGCGATGTTGCGCCCCGCGGCTGAGCCGCACCGGGCACTGTTAAGTCCAGCGGCCGAGCCGCACCGGACGATGTCGAGTCCAGCGGCCGAGCCGCACCGGGCGATGGAAGGCCCCGCGGCCGAACCGCACCCCGCGCCGTGAGGAAGAGACCTAAAGGAGAAAGGTTTCCCCCACCCCACCCCCACACACCCCCCCCCACCCACACCACCACCCCCCCACCCACACCACCACCCCCCACACATACACAACCAAAGAAAAACAAAAAAACATCCCAACACCGACACACAACAAAAAAAAAAGGAAAAAAGAAGAACAGACTGCTAGCGAGCCGCAGCCGTTAGGCGCCGCCACTTCCACACTTTTTCATGTTGTATACATGGATTTCAGTAAGGCATTCGACAAGGTTCCGCATGGTAGGCTGCTCTGGAGGTTAGATTGCATGGGATCCAAGGAGAGATAGCTGAATGCATTGCAAATTGGCTTCATGGAAGGAAGCAGAGGGTGATGGTGGAAGCTGGCTTCTTGGACTGGAGGCCTGTGACTAGTGGTGTGCCTCAGGGTTTGGCGTTGGGCCCATTACCACTTGTCATCGACATCAATGATTTGGAGGAGAACATACAGAGCAAGATTAGCAAGTTTGCTGATGAGACAAAAGTGGGTGGTTTTGCAGATAGCGAAGATGGTTGTGAAAGATTGCTGCAGGATCTTGATCAATTGGCCAGGTGGGCTGAGGAATGGTTGATGGAATTTAATACAAAGAAATGTGAGGCGTTGCATTTTGGGACGTCTAACAAGGGCAGGGCCTACACAGTGAATGGTAGGCCTCTGGGAAGTGTTGTAGAGCAGAGGGATCGAGGAGTGCGGGTGCATGGTTACTTGAAGGTCGAGTCGCAGGTAGATAAGATGGTCAAAAAGGCTTTTGGTACATTGCCTTCATCAGTCAAAGTACTGAGTATAGAAGTTGGGAGGTTATGTTGCAGTTGTATAAGACGTTGGTAAGCCCGCATTTAGAGTATTGTTTTCAGTTCTGGGCACCATGTTATACGAAAGATATTGTCAAGCTTGAAAGGGTTCAGAGAAGATTTACGAGGATGTTACGAGGATAAGAGGGTGTGAGCTATAGGGAGAGGTTGAGTAGGCTGGGTCTCTATTCCTTGGAGCGCAGGAGGATGAGGGGTGATCATATAGCGGCGAAAAAAGATCATGAGAGGAACAGATCGGATAGATGCACAGTGTAGGGGAATCAAGGACCCGGGGACATAGGTTCAAGGTGCAGGGGGAAAAGATTTAATAGGAATCAGAGGGGTAACTTTTTCACACAAAGGGTGGTGGGTGTATGGAACAAGCTGCCAGAGGAGGTAGTTGAGGCTGGGACTATCCCAACATTTAAGAAACAGTTAGACAGGTATAGGGATAGGACAGGTTTGGAGGGATATGGACCAAGCGCAGGCAGGTGGGACTTGTGTACATGTAGCTGGGACATGTTGGCCGGAGTGGGCAAGTTGGGCCAAAGGGCCTGGTTCCACACTGTATTACTCTATGACTCTATGACTCTATTAGCCAAACAAACTATCTTAATATGAGGAATCAAAGCACCAATGGCACCCAAAAAAACTCACATTAGCAAGCTTGTAATAACAATCAGATAATCTGTTTTCAATTATATTGATCCAGGAGCAAATGTGGCATAGATATTTTGGGTATCTCAAAACCTTTTTCTATATAGTATCATTTGGGACATTTCAAACCACTGAAAGGTCAGGTAGATTCATTCCAAAGATGACACTCCCGACACTGCAATATTCCCTCAATACTGCCATGGTGTAAACATCAGATTTGTGTGCTCAAGTCGATTGAGGTCAATTAAAACCAAAGCCAGCTGACCCAGGCCAGAGATTGTAGCTTAGATATAGTTGGTGACTTAGCTTTCATGCAAGCAATTGAGATGATGGATAATTAGAAAAGACCAAGTGCACACTGTGTTTTGTTGATCGTAGTCTTGGTTGGGTTGAATTATGGAACAGGAAGGGGAGAAAATTGGTGGAAGCTATCTGTAGGCTTCAAAGAGTAGTGGTAATATAGGCCCAGTATAAATCAGGAAATTACAGAAACATGTCCCCCATTATTACTGGCTAATCCAGTAACAATGGGGGAACTTTCATCTAAGAAATAGTGTGAAGGACAAATTCATGGAGAATATCAGGAATAGTTTTCTAGATCAGTATGTTGAAGGGCTAATGAAGGAAATGGCTTCATTGCCAAAGGATTAAAAGAAAAGTAATTAGAATGTGAAAATTGAAAGTGATTTTTCTCAATCTGAAACCAAAGTCCAAAATATAAACGACAAAGGCATAAAAGAAACTGCTGGAGGGACTCAGCGGGTCAGACTGCATCCATAGCTGGAAATAAACATTCAATTTTATTGGGTTGGGTTGGGACCCTTTCTCAGATCAGACCCAACAGAAAATGGAAATAAAAGAAACTGCAGATGTTGGAATCCTGAGCAAAAACAAGGCACTGGCAGAACTCAGCAGGTGATGCAGTATGTGTGGAAGGAATGGTGGACAACTTTTCAGGTTGAGACGTGTCTGAAGAAGGATCCCAACCCAAAATGTCACCGATCCATGTCTCCGGAGATGTTGCCTGACCAACTGAGTTATTCCAACACTTTGCATTCTTCGCCAGGAATATCGTATACAGATCTGGTCTCTCAACATAAGGAACATAACCGAGAGAGTGCAATGAAGTTTCATCAGAAGTTCCTGGGATGGGGTGAGGGATGGGATTTGTTCTATGAGTGATTAACAAACTGGGAGTATACCTCTTGAGTTCAGAAGAGAACTAAAGAGGTCAGCCATTCAAGACTGAAATGAGAAGAAATATTCTTCACTCAGTTAGTCCAAAGATATTCTTTTCTCTCATGCCTGCCCAGGAGGCTTAAGGAGGTTCAGTCATTCCAGAATATTCCAGATAGAATTTTAGATAATTTGGGAATGAATGATGTTGGGGGAAGTGCTGAACAGTGGTGCTGAAGTAAATGGTAAGTCATGATATTACTGAACGTGGAGGAGGCAGGAGGGACTGAATGGCTTACTCCTGCTTCTACTCACGTTCTCATGTTAACTTTTCTTTAACTTTTATCAACCTTGTCCTGTATTGTAGCCCAACTGGGTTCCTCAATTGCAAACAAAATTTTCAGTGGCCACTCACTAATCTGAGAATAGTCTGACGAACTATTGTGATTTTCCTTTTACAGCACAGCTTTGTCTTTCATAACATCCACATGAAAACTATAATGAAACGTCCTCTTGTTTGTTTGTCTTAACCAAATGAATGCTTAAATAATAGGTCGTGAAATATCTAGACAGAGCATGAATACTGCATTCACGGTTGTTCTTAGGTCAAAACAGTGTCATCACCACCAAAACATGACAATCTGCTTCCTGCACCCTTTCTTGTCAGACAGGTACCCAACATTTGCTGCCTCGAGTGCTGCATTTTTAGTCTTTAGATAGTTTCAGTTTAGTTTCGAGATAACGCGCGGAAACAGTCCTTCAGCCCACCGAGTACACTCCGACCAGCGATCCCCGCAAACTAACAGCATCCTACTCACACGCAGGACAAACCTGTACACCTTTGGAGTGTGGGAGGAAATGGAGATCCTGGAGAAAACCTAACAGTTCATGGGGAGAATGTACAAACTCCATACTGACAGCACCTGTGGTCAGAATCGAACCTGGATCTCTGGTGCTGTAGGGTAGTAGCTCTACCACTGCACCACCATGCCACCCGATTGCTCATTGCACAATGTTAAACACCACAAACTGATACAAAGCAATTGTAGATAGTCAAAAAACCAATCCATGTGCGAATGAAAACAGAACAATGACCCTCTGTGGAGATTATATATTATTCTTTATTGTATTAGGTTTAGGTTTATTATTGTCATTTGTACCAAGGTACAATGAGAAGCTTTGTTTTACATGCTGTCCAAGCATATCAGATAATAGAACATAAAACAGTACAACACAGACATTGGACAGATATATGGACAGGAAGGGTTTAGAGAGTTATGCACCTAATATACGCAAATGGGATTAGTCCAGTGTGCCAACATGATCAGCATGGATAACGTGGGCCAAATGTCCGTTTCCATGCTGTGTAGTTCTATCATTTTATGACTCTGTGACTTAAATAAACAAAGTAGTTAAACACAATCTGCAAATGTATCCTTATGCGCATTGTAACACCAATGTTTTCTGGCTTAAACTCCATGAAAGCAGAACAAAGCTCATTTAGAGAAACTACACGCTGCATTTAAAAACAAACCACAATAGGAATTAAAGAAAATTTCCATCTCTGTTTCCAAATGACTCAGGTAATTCACAAATTACCCTGGGGAGAATTCAGTTTAAAAGATAATTGTTTACCGTCTGCAGATACAAAGCAGTCTGCACTATCAGAATTAAAAGAAACTAAAATAGCACATAGTGAAAGAATGTGAACCACAATAACACTTGGAGATGGAGTTCTCAGAGACACCCTAAATCATGCAGACTGTTGTCCACATTCACAAAGGGGAGCTTAGTTTTAGCTTATAATTAGTTTAGAGCAACAGGGCGGAAACAGACCAGCTATCCCTGGGGAAACACCACACGGTCATGGTGACAATGTACAAACTCCGTATAGACAGCACCCAGAGTCAGAATCAAACCTGTGTCGCTGGCAATGTAAGGTAGCAACTCTACTGCTGCGCCATTGTGCCACCCCCTCAGAATCAAATGAAGAGAATGCATCATACAAACATGATGTTGCAACCAAGGTCAGACAAAGCACTTTAAACTGGTGAACAAGGAGTGAAAGCCACAAAAAATACAAATATTCACCTCCCCCCCCCACCCACCTCATGTTCAGTAAAACTACATGGTCCATACATGGTCCATGCAAGATTCCAGAGTTATGAAACTTTGGACCAGTCAGTAATTTACTCAGAAACATATGGACAGTTGGTAAATCAAATGGCACACATGTTCATGATTACATCAGTACCGCATGCAGTTTATTTTAGTTTATTGTCACATGAACTGAGTGAGGCCCAGTGAAAAGCTTCTTTGTTGCATGCTATCCAGTCAGCGGAAAGAATGTATGTGATTACAATCAAGCCGTCCTTGGTGTACAAATACATAATAAAGGGAATAACAACTAATTTCAAACTGGCCCAAAGCAATGGGTGACAAAGTTGGAGTTACACAAGTGGCAAATTCAGAAGAAAGTGCAAGGAAAGGAGTATTGAATCATGTTCTGTGACAAAAGAACATTCACCTTCAGGTGAAGTAGGGTATCATAATGAAGAGTAACCTAACAAAAAATATTCACTGAGATACACAAGAAGATTTTAGAAAATGAAGGGCAACATAGGGAAGTGAAAAAAAAATCAACAAAACGGAAGAGAAGGAAAAGCAACTGCTGATGGAAATAACAAAGGCTGATAACTATAGATGCTGGAATATGTTAATTAAACCAGATCTGGAAACCAGCGGCAGAACAGACAGCATGTGTGGAAGGGGAAAAATAGGTTTAATGTTTCAGCACTGTGACAAGGAGCCATGATCCTGATTCACTAATCACATCTGGTACTCTCCACAATGCCACTTGATCTGCTGCTTTAAAGTTAAATCTATTTTATTCAAAAAATCAGTTTTCAAATTTTTAAATTGTACTTCAAGATTCAAGATCTTCTGCATTTGCTGTATTCCCACTGAGTAACTCCAGCATTTTCTGTCTATCTTCAGTGTAAACCAGGATCTGCAGTTCCATCCAACATATTCTGTATTTGTTGATGGTGTAGGTTAAGGGGGAAGTGTAAACCATAAATATCAAAAATAAAAGAATTCAAGAGAGAGCTAGATAGAGCTCTTAAGGATAGCGGAGTCAGGGGGTATGGGGAGAAGGCAGGAATGGGGTACTGATTGAGAATGATCAGCCATGATCACATTGAATGGCGGTGCTGGCTCAAAGGGCCGAATGGCCTACTCCTGCACCTATTGTCTATTGTCTATTGTCTATAAAGAAAACCTTTCGAGTCTTTGAACCTTGGAAGACATCATTTCGCACCCCCCTTCTAAAGTTGTTCACATAAGTTGAAAACATCTCATAAAAAAAGTCTCATAAGTTGAAAACATCTTATCACTCAAAACCAATACTCAAAATGTCATCCTGCATATCTTACTGTTGATTTTCTTGACCTAGGAACAGGATTGCTCAGACAAAGTGGTTAAAAAAACTAAATAATAACCCTTCACTCAAAGCATTATAGTTAATCAACAACAATTATCCAACTGTGACTGGTTTATATTTGTACTCTCGCTGTCCTCACCCAACACAGACATATGCCAATAATATATGATTGGTTCTTATTTCATTCTATTCACTTTAATGTTTCACAAAAGGCTTACTAGACAATGCTCAGAAATATTAACTATAAGTTATATGGTCAGAAACAGAACCATTAAAGAACATTGACACAATAAGATGTTTGGCCTATATTTTGAAATCAGCAGGGCAATGACAGCATCTTGAAATTAGTCCACATGATTAAAGAAATCAAAAATAACAGAAAACCAAAAACGTGTTGAAAATAAGAAATAAAAACAGAAAAAAGGAAAAGTGCTGTACATCAGTTCAGGTACTAATAAACGAACAACTAAATGGCACATAAACATAACAGCACAATACATAAACAGTTCACAGCGCCCCCTCAGAGGGCCTCAAACGCTAGGGAGTAGAAATAGGTTTTGAGCCTGGACTTAAAGGAGTCGATGGAGGGGGCAGTTCTGATGGGGAGAGGGATGCTGTTCCACAGTCTTGGAGCTGCAACCGCAAAAGTGCGGTCACCCCTGAGCTTAAGCCTAGACCGCGGGATAGTGAGTAGCCCCATATCGGCCGACCTGAGGGACCTGGAGATAGAGTGGTGGATAGAAGATTTTTGATATAAGGGGGGGGGGCAAGCCCGTTCAGGGCTTTATATGTGATTAGGAGGAGTTTGAAATTGATTCTGTACCTTACTGGGAGCCAGTGGAGAGAGGCCAGGATCGGGGTGATGTGCTCCCTTTTACGGGTACGCGTCAGGAGTCTCGCTGCGGCGTTTTGGACCATTTGTAGGTGGGACAGGGATGATTGACTGATCCCAGTGTATAGGGAGTTGCAGTAGTCTAAGCGGGAGGAAATGAATGCATGAATGATTTTTTCAGTGTCGTCAGATTTGAGGAATGGTTTGATTTTCACTATGGTACGAAGCTGGAAGAAGCTGGCCTTTACCACAGCGTTTACTTGCCTGTCAAATTTTAATGCCGAGTCAAATATCACGCCCAGGTTTTTGACGTGCGGTTTGACCAGGGGGGATAGGCTTCCAAGGCTGCCTGTTATCGTTTTGATGGAGTCGGGGGGGCCGAATAGGATGACCTCAGACTTGCTCTCGTTTAGTTGAAGGAAGTTCTGTGCCATCCACATTTTATGTCCTCAAGGCAGTGCATGGGGCTGATTAAATTTGACCGGTTGTTGGGTTTCAGGAGGAGATAAAGTTGTGTGTCATCCGCATAGCAGTGGAAAGAAATGCCGTGCCTTTGAATGATTTGGCCGAGGGGGAGCATGTATAGAGAGAAGAGAATGGGGCCTAGGATGGAGCCTTGTGGAACCCCGCAGGAGAGGCTAGCTGGGGAAGAAGAATAATTGCCTATGTTTATGGAGAAACTCCTATTTTTGAGGTAGGAAATGAACCAACTCAGGGCAGTGCCATCAACGCCAACCCCGTACCGGAGACGGTCAATAAGGATTTGGTGTGATCCACTGTATCAAACGCTGCGCTGAGGTCGAGAAGGAGCAAGATAGCACAGTCGCCGGTGTCGATGGCGAGAAGCAGGTCGTTGTGTACCTTCAACAAGGCAGACTCTGTGCTGTGGTGGGCCCTGAAACCTGACTGGAAACCTTCCAGGATTGTATTTTGGTGTAGGTAAGGCATTAATTAATTTAGAATTGCCTTTTCAAGGACTTTTGACAGGAATGGCAGTTTGGAAATGGGCTAGGTAAGGTGGGGTCTAAGTTAGGTTTTTTCAGGAGGGGCTGGACCAACGCGTGCTTGAAACAGGTTGGAACGGTGCCAGTGGCCAGAGAACTGTTGATGATAGAGAGGCACGGTAGCGCAGCGGTAGAGTTGCTGCTTTACAGCGAATGCAGCGTCGGAGACTCAGGTTCGATCCTGACTACGGGTGCTGCACTGTAAGGAGTTTGTACGTTCTCCCCGTGACCTGCGTGGGTTTTCTCCGAGATCTTCGGTTTCCTCCCACACTCCAAAGACGTACAGGTATGCAGGTTAATTGGCTGGGTAAAATGTAAAAAAAATTTTTTTTTAATTGTCCCTAGTGGGTGTAGGATAGTGTTAATGTACGGGGATCGCTGGGTGGCACGGACTTGGAGGGCCGAAAAGGCCTGTTTCCGGCTGTATATATATGATATGATATGATGATATGATATGAAAGGTCTTGAATCCAAGAGATCAACCCCTGCTTCAGCTTCCATAGCTTCTGTCTGACCTGTGGATTATTTCTATCATTTTCTGCTTTTTTTTTCCATTTTTTGAGATCTCTGTGTTCTGGATTTATATCATATTCCATGCATTTATTTTTTCTCAGAGCTGGAGAATTGTTCATTTGTATCTGTGGCATTCTGTGGTCTTCAGTGAGAAAGAATGAGGTGATCTAATTAGAAGCAAATAGAAACATCTAAAATTCATGCATTTGACAGGGTTGATGTGGAAATAATGCTATCCCTCGCTGAAGCATCTTGAAAGAAAGGTCACATTCTTGAAATAAAAGATAGGCCTTTCAGGGCAGAGATGAAAAGAAATCCCTTCAGGCATTGAATCTTTAGAGTTCTCTACACTTGACGTAATTGGAGGCTCAGTCACTGACAGATTTTCAGATATTAGAGAATTTAATGTAGAAAAATGGTTTTGAGCTAAAAGATCACCACTGTTCCTATTGAATGACAAAGCAAGTACACGGCACCTATTGGTTTCCTGCTGTTGTTATTTCTTATATTAATTACACATCTGACACACTAACTCACAGAGGTTTAGGAAGAGCTCATTTGCTACAACCGTCAAGTTCTTAAACCAACCCTAATTCTATTTTGATAACAGAACAGGACTGACTACTTCTTGTATTACCAATAGACTTGTTTTATAATATGTTTTGCCCTAATGCCATGTTTTTGTGTACAGCCTTCTTTACATTGTCTGGCAGAAGTCGTGTAATGTATGTATGATTTATGTATAATTTGTGTTGTCATGTGCGTCTGAGTCTATATGACTGTCCTGCTGCTGCAAGTAAGATTTTCATTGTGCCTGTACCTCACCATACCAGTGTATGTGACAATAAACTAAACTCCCTCAATTTGAATTGAATTGTGCAGCCAGATCTTCCATCAGTATTTGGATTGATTGATTTCCTATGTTCAGACCGTCCTCTCACCAATCTACCAGGTGGTCTCTGTGAACCTCCCACAAAGTAAGTTTTCTTCTGAAACGGGAACAGATGCAAGTTGTACATTGGAATTACATATATTGAGACTAACAAGTTTTTTTTCTAAACACATTCTATCTTTGACCACAGCCACACAATAAGAGTTGAAACCTACATACCACTGCATGACCACATTTTGTCTCAAATTTCCAGCATCATTAAAAAAAATGGAACTGAGAAATGTATAATTTTGTCTCACTCCTTACCACCAAAAAAAAGCCTGGGCTGAAATTTGTGGGTTCCTTGGGTTTCCCACGGAAACTCCAACACACAAATAAGGAAAAGTGTTGTTGAATTTCAGCCCTGCTCGATTTTATATGTATTTTATCCAACATTATATTCATTGAATTCAAAACCAGATAGAAAATGCAATTAATATTTCCAATTTGTCATATTAAAATATAAATAAATATTTTCATAAGTTTCCTCCAGCACGGTGAATTGGATTTCTCTGTGCACTCATTACCATATAAAACAGCTTCTTGTTTTTCAGGACCATATGTTCTTCTTTAAAATAACTTACTATTTTTAGCACACTGCCTGCTCACAAATTTCCATAAAATTGCTAAGATTATTTCAGATGAATCTGCTCCGAAGTTACTGCAGTTTCCATATGAATCAAACTAAAAGCAAGAAATATTTTTTGTAAACAGCAATTGCAGCCATCTTTAAATATATCCAGTCATTCAATCTTATTTGAATATAAGTAATTGCAATTTAGCAGTTATTTTAATATTTAAAGAAAAGCAGCTTTCAAGATACACAAAAAATTGTCCATGATTATTAGTTGTTCAGCAGATTTGAATGCATTTATCATTAAAACAGTTAATATGCTGAGTTAGAGCCACTTTACATGAAATAATTTCTGTACTTTTAAACAGATACAAGTTATTTAAGTCTTCTGTTTTATTTACAGGTTCTTATTATCACATTCCAAGGTGAGTTTCTCAGGAAATAGCCAAACCTCGCTGTTCCTTTATTATGGTTTCCCTGCCTGTAAGACTTTTTTTAAATTGAAATGGGGGGTGGGTGATATTTGCAATAGCTCATTCTTTTCACACATTCTAACTTCATTGGAAAAATAGAATCCTCTTGAATCGCACTCTCCTTCCATTGCAAAGCAAAGTGTAGTCTGTTCGGTTCAGAAGAAAGCAGCCTTAATTGAATGGCAATCAGGGTTTCTTAAGTATAAGTTAAATGATAGAAACACAAATCAATCAATTGAGCTAAACTCAAAACTTCCGCAATTATTAGTCTTTAAGTTGAAACATTTTATTAATTATATCAACATTTTTGCTTGCACCATAATCATAGTAATAGCTTGCTCAGCGTCATTTCAGTTAAAATGTCTCTGTCTTTCACATGACTATCTGGTGTTACAGCTGAATCACAACTATCATTTTCCACTTGAAGCCAGATAATTACATCAGAGATGGCAGAATGTATTGCCGTGATAATTCACACTTTGGAGAAGTCTTTAATTTACATGTACATAAATTATGCACATTGGTCATATGTACAGTTGACATTTAGAAATGACTATAACCTATCTGGGAGATCTTCTGTTTTGGGTCTTTCATAATCTTTTTACTTGCTCACTTACCATCTTTTGTCAATTAAGCTTTCCAAGTTTGATATGGATTAAAATTTTCTTGCTAAACATTGAATGCGTTAATTCACACGGATTTCAACTGTTGGCAGGTGGCATTGTAATGTCCTGTTGATGGAGGAGGCGTTTATATTTCTCATTTTATTGGATTGATCAGAAAATTATGATGTCCTGACATGGATGGTCAAAAAAATATTTCTCAGCAAAGTCAACCAGAGAGTTGTCGTGGCTTTAAGTGTTCCGGTAATGCGTTGCATTACATTATTGCATTGGACATCACCATTCAGTTGCTGCATCTGCCCAACTGGTGCATGGTACCCAGTTACTGAATGAGCAGATCACATTGCTGATGTTCGCAGCACTGATGAAGATGCTGCCTTACCTAACCTTGTTAACACTATCTGGTCCAGCTAACCTGCAACTTGTGATGCAGGTCTCACCACAAAATGTTGATTTATTGATTGATTGATTGATGCATTTATTGTCATTCAAAAATAAATTTGAACGAGATGCCTTTAGCATACAATCATAACAATAAAGAGCACAAAACACACAATTACATAGTTTAACATAAACATCCATCACACTGACTCCTCCAGGCATCTCCTCACTGTGATGGAAGGTAAAAAAAGTAATCTCTTCCTTGCTTCTTCTCCCGAGGCCAGGCAGTCAAACTGCTGCATCGAGACAATCGAGGCTCCCGATTTTTTGAAGTCCCTGCCGGGCGATGGAAGATCCCGCAGCCGAGCCGTGCAAGGCAATGAAAGGTCCTGCAAACGGGCCGATTTGAGCCTTGCAATTTGGGGCGGTTGAAGCTGCTCTGGCTGGAGCTCCCGAAAGTCGGTTGCCAACCAGGGACCTGCGAGCTCCCGATGTTACAGACCACAGGGCCCGAGGCCGAAGCCTCCGAAGGTAGAGTCGCAGCCGCAGTCGCAGCGCCACCACAGCCACCGAAATTCAGCCAGCTCAGAGATGGTATGTCCACAGGCTCTGTGACCAGAGCCCTCAAGGTCGATCCCAGCTGGAGGCCGCCAACTCCTCGATGTTAGGCCGCAGCACAAACGAAGATACGACACGGAAAAAAGTCGCATCTCCATTGAAGAAAGAGATTAAAAAGTTGTGGGAACACAGCAGATCTAGCAACATCTGTGAAGGCAAAAGATGTAATCCTCAGTCTGTCTGTCTATCTTCTTTCTTTGTCTATCGTTAGTGTTAAATGTATGTAACACATACTAGAGACAATTTGACACCAAGCCAATAAACCTAAAAACCTGTACGTCATTGGAGTGTGGCAGGAAACCAAAGATCTCGGAGAAAACCCACGCAGGTCATGGGGAGAACGTACAAATTCCGTACAGACAAGCACATAAGCGCGGCGGGAGTATCCTGGGGAGCCACGGCCTAAAGACTGAGGACCCTCCCTGTCGGCTCGACTCACCCGCCCTAGATCTGGGAAGCAGTGGCAGAGGACACCACGGCTACACTTGGTCAGGCCGGAACTTTGAACTTGATGAAAATGGCGGCGCCAGCATTATATGGAAAATGAATTTCACTATGTAATGTTTCATTGCATTTGTGATACTAAATATCCATTGAAACATTGAAATCCTTAGGCTTGCTTGTTTTGCTAACTTTGTAGGCCTCATCATTCAATCTATTGTGATTGACAAATCATTGGATGTTTGTACCAAAGAAGAAAGCCATTGGGGCTTTTGAATCTAAACCAGCTCTGTGCCAGAGCAATGCAGCTAGTCCAATATCACAAGGGCAACAGGAGTGTTGGAATATTGCCATCCGCAGCCTCCATCCAAGTAGTTCCTCCATCCACATTATCATTCATCACTATGGGGGGTTAAAATAAAGAAGGACCTATTTTACAGCAGTTCTCCGCACAGACTATAGTGGTTCAAGAAAGTGGCCCATTGCCATCTTCAAGGAAGCAAAGATTCCTTGAGGGGATATCAATGCTAATCTCAGAAATAAAGTAAACATTCTATGCAATAATAAAAATATCTGCATCTTGTAGTCACCAACAACCATGGGAAATAGCTTACTTCATTTTGATAGTATCAAATCTTTTCATAAGGTTCTCAGCTTTAAGGAGAACACTCACCTCCAAAGGCTCTCCTTGTAATGAGTCACCCGTCCACTGTATGTATTAGTAAATGACCTGAATGTTCCAAGGTTTCGACAGAGTTCTTTGAGTATGATAGTCAAAGCTAAATACAATAGTTAAAGATGAGTTCGAATTTCAAAAGGCTTGGCTCACTTCCACTTTGGTTCTCTTTTCCACCACAATGCCAAAAATCCAATATGTTTTTTAACCAGTCTTCCCAACTTGTCAACTGCTTTGAGAATCTTGTTTGGCGAGATCAAAAACGTGAATCGTGTTGGAGAGAGATCACACATATTCTGAAACTCTTGGGGTTTTGTTCTCTTTAATTTTCTGCCTACTTTAGAAACTGTTGCTGACAATCTGCTAAAAGTGAAAAGGGGATTCTTATTACAAACGTAACAGCCACTAACAAAGTGAAATGTCTCATAAATGCTGAAAATCTGAAATAAACATATCATAGGCAATATTGCATGCGAGACAAACCTTAAAACAGCCTTCCTTTAAGATAACCACAGAACGAAGAACAGTTCAGCCCACAATGTTTGTACTGAACATGATGCTCGGCTTAGTCAGACTCTTGAATGAGCTGAAGCAAGCTTTCATGATCTGATGAAGTTCTGTTCCTGCATTGAGAGCTCATGAGATTCTGACGTGTGCCTTCACTTCATCACAGTTCATTATCATTGATCATTGATTGACTCCACTGCTGCACACTCAATTCTTTCCATATTAAAGGGCACCATTTACCACACAGTGCACTAAGAGCACAACAACACTCAATTTTCAGTTCCAATCTTTCAAAATGCACAAACATGTTCCCATTAGAACCTCAAGCACCTTATCTAATCAACATTACTTTGCTGTTTATGGGAATTTGCTATGCAAATTGGCAGCCGCATTTCTTTGATTACAACAGTCTAACTTTCAAATGTACTGCATTAATGCTAAATGCTTTGAGATGTACTGAGATAAATTCACATTTTTCTGTTTTTTCTCCCCTTTTAAATCCTTATAAATTACCTTGCCAGTATGGAGAATTCTTGATTGTTGGAGACACAAGAAACTGCAGATGCTATAATTTAGAGCAAAAAAAACAATGTGCTGGAGGAACTCAGCAAGTTAGGCGCCATCCACGGAGGAAGTGGACAGATGACATTTCAGGTGGGGACACAGTTTTTTGTGCCTCCAACTATCAAGGACAGCTCTCCATACTGGCAAGATCATTTACAGTCTAAGCCTGCATGACACACTCACTGGAACTTAAAGAAAGCGCTTTACAGACTGAGTGGCACTACTGAAAATAAAGCAATGTATTTTGCAGCTTTGGAGAGGAAAGATATTAATGAAATTAATTATTATTTAGAGAATAATAATCATCAGATTCTCATCATCAATTGTCATTTTTATACAGCAATAAAACAAGTACTTCCAATGCTTGAAAAAGTGTGCAGAAAAAATCAAGCCATATTTATTCATTTGGATTTTCAGTTTCTTATGGAATTTGGTTATCTGTTTGCAAAATGAGTGTAAAGGACACAGTCTTTGTCAAACAATGTCAGCTTCATTAAAGAGCAGAGTACTGTTGACAAATTAATTAAAAATGCAATGGAAGAAATGGATGACAAATCATTAAATGATGTTGACTGCACTTCCAATGTAATCAATGCTCAGTTCCAATCTAATTGGAACATCCAATGTGATCAATGATCAGCTTCAATGCCAATTGTGAAAAGGGCTAGCTCCATTCTTGTTCACCCTGTACACTGCGGACTTCAGGCACAGCTCTGCAGACTGCTATCTACAGAAGTTCTCTGATGACTGCCATTGTCGGCCTCATCACAAGCGAGGATGACAGGGCGTACAGACAACTGATCAAGGAGTTTGTGGACTGGTGCCAGCGGAACCGCCTCCGGATCAACGCGGGGAAAAACAGGGAGATGGTGGTGGATTTCCGCAGGTGCAGCCAAGTCCCCCCGACACCGGTGTACATCCAGGGAATGGACATCGGGAGAGTACGTGGGTGTTTACCTCAACAACAAATTGGATTGGACCGAAAACACCAATGCGCCATACAAAAAGGGCCAGAGCAGACTTTATCTGCTGAGGAGACTCAGGTCCTTTGGAGTGCAGGGGGCACTCCTAAGGACCTTCTACAACACTGTGGTTGCATCAGCCATTTTCTATGGCGTGGTCTGCTGGAGCAGCAGCATCTCAGTGGCGGAGGGGAAGAGACTTAACAATCTGGTCAGGAAGGCTAGCTCTGTCCTGGGTTGCCCCCTCGACTCAGTACAGGCGGTGGGAGAGAGGAGGATGATGGCAAAGTTAACATCGATGCTGGACAACGACCCCCACCCCATGCAGGACACTGTCACTGCACTGAGTAGCTCCTTCAGTGACAGACTCCTTCACCCCAAATGCGTAAAGGAGAGATATAGGAGGTCCTTCCTTCCCGCTGCTGTGAGACTGCACAACCAACACTGCTCCCAGCAGACGAGTCAACAGTAACAGTTAAGGAATACACAGTAAACTGATGACAATTTATCCTTGTCTTTACTTTTATTTATAATATATGATCTCTTGCTATCCACTTTGCTGCTGTAACACTGTAAATTTCCCCAGTGTGGGACAAATAAAGGAATATATTATTATTATTAATAGTGCAGTATTGAGAGGAAAGAATTGACAAAAACTATTTCCACCAGCTCTGGAGATTAACAATGCATGTTAGCAAATTGACCTTATGATTTCTGGGATCTGAAAATTCAGTCCAAATTAACAGAATAAATGGAATGACACAATATGCTGGAGTAACTCAGCGAGTCAGGGAGTAACTGGAGAACATGGACAAATTATGTTTCAGGTCGGGACCCTTCACCCCTTTGACAAAATAAAAGTTCTCATAAGAAAAGTAAATTTGGTTTGTCTGAACTACTAGCATTAACACAGTGTTAAGCAGTATCCAGGTTAACCAAACTGGGACTACAGAAAGTGAGCTGCTAAGGGACCGTGTGATATCTTGAGCTCAGACACAGAACAACAAGTTAACTCACTGCTGACCGGAACATGACTGCACAGCTGTACTGTGGTTTATTCAATCATTTGTAATCCTCCAACCAAAGGTGGCGCTATGACAACTCCTTCTACCCTAATAATAAAACAAATATTTCCTTGCGGACATTTTGTCTGATAGTTTACTTTTATATAACCTGAATAAAATGAGGACATTATGCATATATGTTGCATATACAATGATATGTGCATTTCAGGAAATAACTTCACAAATTTAACCTAACCACTGGGTTTCTTCTTCTTTCTGGATATCTTCCCTGACCAAAAGTTTCTGACTGTTTAGAACCATTTCGACTCGTTTTTAATCGAGTCAGGCCTTCCTTTTGACTTACATTCATAGATTCCAGTCCATCAGTCAATTTTGTTTGACTGTCAACCCCACTTGTACTTCCATTTTCAGGCTGATTCAAACTCTCACTAACTTGTGTACCTTCTTGTACCATTTCTGGTTCATCTGGTTGGTACCTGTACTTGAGTGGTAACCCAATTATCTGACTCGTCTAATTGGTCTGATTTCAACCATGTCTGTGCTTGCATAGGCATGACATGGTCAATGTGTACTTTTCTCACCTTTCCACTTCCAAACATCTTGACCAAGTATGTCCGATGTCCGCACTTTCTCACTACTCTTCCAGGTAACCACTTCACCCACTTGTGATGATGGTTTTTCACCTTTACCTTCTGATTCAGCATACAACACTCCTTTCCTTTACTCTACTTCTGTCATGGTATGCTTTTTGTTTCTCCTGTTTCTCTTCTACTGTTTGAGCCAAGTTTGGTTTCAACAGTGAAAACCTTGTTCTGGGTTTTCTTTTCAAGAACAGTTCAGCTGGTGTTTGACCAGCAGTGGTGTGAGGTGTGTTTCGATATGTAATCAGAAAGTTAGCCAGTTTGTGAAACAAAGACAACTATCTTTTCTTTGGATTTGGATCCAACAGTTGTTTGACTAATGTACGCTTCACAATTTGCACTGTGTGTTCTGCTGCTCCATTGGAAGCAGGATGGTATGGAGCTACTCTAGCGTGTTTTACAGCATTCCCTTTCATGAATTGTGCAAACTCTTGTGAACAGAATTGTGGTCCGTTATCAGACACAATTTCCTCTAGAAATCCGTAGGACGCACACAACCCTCGCAAAATGTCTATCGTTTTGCTGGATGTCGTTTTTTTCATCGAAAACACCTCAACCCACTTGGAGTGACTATCAATCACAATGAACAATTGTTGTCCATCTAACTCTGCAAAGTCAATGTAATCTTTGCCTCACTCTAACCTGCCATTTCCATGGCTATAGCGGTACTGTAGGTGGATTCTTTCCAACTGCTTGACATGTGCTACACTCTTTCACCGTTTGTTCTATGTCCTTATCTAGACCCGGCCACCATAGATAGCTTCTAGCTAGACTCTTTGTTAGACACATTCCCACATGCTGATCATGAAGATCTTCTAGCAATTTTACTCCATATTTTTCAGGTATTACAACTCTCGCTCCCCACACGACACAACCTTGGTCTACTGAGAGTTCGTTCCTACGTACAAAGAATGGTTTCAG
The DNA here is from genome assembly GCF_053455715.1 of Rhinoraja longicauda. Taxonomy (NCBI): domain Eukaryota; kingdom Metazoa; phylum Chordata; class Chondrichthyes; order Rajiformes; family Arhynchobatidae; genus Rhinoraja; species Rhinoraja longicauda. The sequence goes on from NC_135954.1 coordinate 78,735,249, forward strand.
TTCTGCCTCTGAATTCGGCAATTTGTTTGGCCATCCATTTGTAATATATTCCTGCACTCTTGACAAAAATCTGTCAGTGCGAGTAGCCTTCCGAATGTCCCCCGATGTGATAGGTAACTCATCTACATGAGAGAAGTAAAACAAGTCCTCTCTTTGGGGTAACCTCCAATTCCAAAGGTAATCTAGACATGGCATCAGCATTGCTGTGCTCTGCTGCCTTACGATACTGAATATCATACTGGTATGCAGTATAATGACAATATCAATGCCCATCTTTGCATTCTGGCTGCTGCCAGAGTTGGTATGTGTGCTTTTGGATTTGGGATCACTGTCAATGGCTGGTGATCTGTCTCGATTACAAACCTTCTACTATACAAGTATTTGTGAAACCTCCTAACGGCAAAAATCAATGCAAGAGCCTCTCGCTCTATTTGTGCATAATTTCTCTCACTGGCATTGAGTGTTCTAGACGAAAATGCTATTGGCCTTTCCTCTCCATTTTCTAACACATGAGAGATCACAGCACCAACACCGTATGGTGAAGCATCGCATGCTAACTTCATTGGCTTATTGACATCGTAATGAACAAGCATTGAATTCTCTGCCAACTGAGCTTTACATGACTTGAAAGCTTGATCACATTTACGTGTCCACTTCCATGGTACATCTTTTCTCATAAGCTCATTCAAGGGATGTAAGCAGGTGGACAGATTTGGCACAAACTTCCCATAATAATGCACTAATCCTAAAAAGGATCGGATCTCAGATATGTTTCTGGGAGTGGGCGCATTCTTGATCGCATCAACTTTACCCTTGGTGGGGTGTAGACCATCCTTGTCTATCTTATGACCCAAGTATACTACCGAGTTCTGAAAGAACTCCCATTTCTGTGCCTTCACTCTTACACTGTGTGTTTCAAGTCATTTGAGTACCACTTCCAACCTTTCATCATGCCTGTCAGGGGCTGAGATGAGGATGTCATCCAAGTAACACACCACACCTTCAATTCCCTCTAGAATTTGTGTCATTACCCCTTGAAAAATCCCTGGGGCTGATGATATACCAAATGGAAGCCTATTGAACTGAAACAATCCCAAATGCGTGTTAATAGTTAGCTTGAATTTAGATGTATTCTGCCAATCATATCTGTTTTGTTTTAGCACACTGAGTGCAAATACATGTCAAGTACTATTGAATTCAATTTACAGAGAGATAATGATTCATCACAGTATGCAATAGAGGTTAACTGCTTTCCTTGATCGCATGTTTTCAAACAAATAGCCCTGGATGAAAAATAATATTGGTAACACTAGTACATTTTTCAGGAAAGGATGCCTCATCTATAATGGTCTCCCCTAAATACTATGGCAAGAATATTTTTTGAAAGGAAGAATGCCTTTCACCTTCTGAAAACATTAGATGAATCACAAGATGTTTATTGCAAAGGAATATCAGGACTGGAAGTGCGTCCTTGGTCATTAGGTGTCAGGATATCCATTCTCTGTTATAGTCCCTACCTGATATTTGATTTGACTGATAACTATTATAACTTCCCAAAGATATGATGCAATGAATACTTGTTTCTTCAGGACTAACTCATTTACTTTATTCCAGGAGGGCGGACGAACAAGGCTTTAGCATATGGAATTGAAAGTACCATACTGCCATCGACTGAGTGTTATTTAATAGATTGAAATCAAAGAATAGAAGCAATTGGGATTTTCTCCGCGAGGCAGCTTATGAAGAGTGGGTACCACAGGGATCAGCTGCTGGGATGCAACTATTCACCATCAATGTCAACAATTTGGCCAATGCGACCAATTGTCATATTTCTTAAGTTAGACAGCAAATCAAAAGAAAATGGAAATGCGACTAGTGATAAGTATGTGAAAAAATGTTGAAGAGTATTGTTGAAGAGGGCGGCACGGTAGCGCAGCGGTAGAGTTGCTGCTTTACAGCGAATGCAGCGCCGTCGACTCAGGTTCGATCCTGACTACGGGTGCTGCACTGTAAGGAGTTTGTACGTTCTCCCCGTGACCTGCGTGGGTTTTCTCCGAGATCTTCGGTTTCCTCCCACACTCCAAAGACGTACAGGTATGTAGGTTAATTGGCTGGGTAAATGTAAAAATTGTCCCTAGTGGGTGTAGGATAGTGTTAATGTACGGGGATCGCTGGGCGGCACGGACTTGGAGGGCCGAAAAGGCCTGTTTCCGGCTGTATATATATATGATATGATATGATATATATACGGAAAAAATAAATAAGTGAGTACACAGTATGGGGAAAATGTGAGGTTATCCATTTAGATAGGTAAAAACAGAAATGCTGAGTATTGTTTTGAATGGCGAGAGATTGGGAAATGTTGTTGCTCAAAGAGATCTGGGTGTTGATTGCAAAAGATGTTTATTGCAAAAGAATATCATTACTGGAAGTGTGTCCTTGATCATCAGGTGTCAGGATATCCATTTTCTGTTGTAGTCCCCATCTGTTATTTGATTCGATTGATAAGTACAATAACTTCCCAAAGATATGATGCAATGAATACTTGTTTCTTCAAGACTAATTCATTCACACAAGTCACTTAAAATTGACATGCAAGTGTAACAGCCATTGAAGATGGCAGTTGATATGCTGATTTTTATTGCTGGAGAATTTGAGGACTAGTATAAAGTTGTTTTATGCAAGACCCTGGAGTGTCTTCATCTGGGTCCTTCCCACTCCCACACAACCTGTCTATTCTCGGGCTCCTCCATTGCTATGGAGAGGCCAAACTCGAATGGAAAGAACAACATTTCACATTCTGCTTGGATAGCTACAACCCAATGGCATGAATATTGAATTTTCCTGTTTCAAGTTCCCCATATTCCCCCAGTACATTCCTGCTACAATCATTCACCTGTCCATTTGGTCTTCTCCCTTTGTTCATCTTTCTATTCGCTCCCCCACCTGGATCCATCTTTTCCTCCCCCTCAGCTCCACTTATCAACTACTGGCCACTTCCCTTCCCTTCATATTGTTATACACTGGCAATATTTTCTACTCTCAGTCACAACGCATGGTCTCTACCAGAAATGTTAATTTATTCATTTTGCCACCACAGATGCTGCTTGACATATTGAGTTTTTCCCTGCATTGTTATTTTTGTTCCAGATTCCAACATCTGCAGTCTATTATGACTTCATTAGTTTAATAGTTACCATTAGAACTTAATACTATTTTTTGTTCTAATTTCTAATTTTATTTAATTATTTCAATTTAAATTTCCCTGCTGCTTTGATGAGATTTGAACGCACGTCTCTGGCTGAAATGTTCCAGACTTCTGGCTGCTAGTCCTGCAACTTAACCATAATCTCATGTAATCCTGCAATCAATGTATATGCACGTGTCTTTGAAAATACTGCTTTGCTATTTTTGTTCTTTGTTCCAAAATAGTCCATTCATGGATACACGCCAATAAGTTTAATTTAGTTTATTATTGTCATGTGTACCGAGGTACAGTGAAACATTTTTTGTTGTTGCGTGTGATCCAGTCAATGAGAAGGCTATGCATGATTACAATCAGGCCACACACAGTGTACAGATACAAGATAAAGGGCATATTATTAGTGCAAGATAAAGTCTGAAAAGTCCAAGTAAAGATATTTCAAAGGTCCCCAATAAGTTAGGTGGTCAGTCAGGACTGCACTCTAACTAGTGAGAGTACAGTTCAGTTGTCTGATAACAGTTCAGTTGTCTGATAACAGTTGTCTGAATCAGTAGGATTGCATTTACAAACTTCTGTACCTCTTGCCTGATAGGAGAGAGGCTTCAGAGCTGTTTCATAATGTGAAAGGTGTTCAAAGATTTTCCTTTTATGATTCATTCCAAGATTACTTTCTACTGAATGGCCTGAATGGAGACTGGCCAGTGCAAATTTCGGTGAGGTTGGTGAACTATTCCAGTCTTTGTGAATCTTCCTCAAAATGCGAAGAGCTGAGAGTAAATGTTCCTCATTATATTCTTTTGTGGCACAGACGATGGCTGCCACGGTGTACTGCTCCTCGCTGTTTTGTATGTATTTGTTTATTTGTGTTGTCTGTGGTAATCCCACAAAGATCACTTTCACGAGAGTGGTACTCCTTTACATCAGACATACGGTACCTTTAAACATTGTTTCAGATTTCTCTCACTCACTGGATTATTTGGACATACTCGTCGGCGGGGCTGTGGCTGCGTTCAAGATCTTGAAACGGAGGAGGACTCGTGGGAAGCGCTCTGGAGCACTCACCCAACTCTGGAGACGAGGACTACGCACACCGCTCCTCGAAAATGTATATTCCTTGCAAATCTACGTTCTCTCAACAACAAAGTGGACGAATGGCAACTCCTGTGCCACACTAACAAGGACTTCTCTCGACCCGCTGCCCTGTGCTTCACCGAGACCTGGCTGTGTGAGTCGACCCCGGACAGTGCGCTGCAACTGGCTGGCTTTCAACTACACAGAGCGGACCGCGACGCAGAGGCAGCGGGGAAATTAGGAGGAGGGGGAATATGCTTCTACACTAACCAGGACTGGTGCAGCGACATCACGGTACTGTCTAACCTCTGTTCCCCCAATCTGGAATTGTTCTTTATAAACTGCAAACCCTTTTACTCTCCAAGGGAATTTACCTCTTTTATTCTCGCTGCAGTTTACATCCCACCCCAAGCTTGCGTACATGAAGCACAAACGCAACTCGCTGACCAGGTATTGAGGGTAGAGAGTGACTTCCATGGTTATTGTTTTGGGGGACTTTAACAAGGTAACAGTCGTGAGCTCCCAAAGTACAGACTTCATGTTACCTGCCCCACCAGAGGGGAGAGGACACTTGATCACTGCTACTCTTCAATCAAGAACGCATATCGCTCTGTTCCCCGGGCAGCTCTGGGTCTCTCCGATCACTGTTTAGTTCACCTTATTCCGACCTACAGGCAGAAACTAAAATCTGCTAAACCTGTGGTCAGAACAACAAAAAGGTGGACAAGCGAGGGCACTGAAAAACTACAGTCCTGCTTTGACTGCACTGATTGGAATGTGTTCAGGGAAACAACCACAAGTCTCGATGAGTACACAGACACTGTGACATCCTATGTCAGCTTTTACGAGGACAGTTGCATTCCCACGAAGACCCGGATCTGGTTCAACAACAAGTCCTAGTTCACAGCAGAACTCAGAAAGCTCCGCCAGTCAAAAGATGAGGCCTACAGGAGCGGGGATACAGACCTCTACAGGCAGGCCAAGTACAAGCTGAGAAGAGGAATCAGAGCTGCTAAGGAAAGGTACTCTGAGAAGCTGAGGAGCAAGTTCTCAGCTAATGATTCTTCTTCAGTTTGGAAGGGCTTGCAAGAAATCACCAGGTACAAGAGGAAAACCCCACGCTCCTTGGACAATCGTCAGCTAACCAACGACCTGAACGAGTTCTACATCAGGTTCGAGAAACAGAAACATAACCCTGGGACCCCATCCCCAATTACCACTTCACACATACTCAAAGACTGACCGCAGTTTGCAAAGACTGGATCGGTCCCCACCCCAAGCAGCAATTCACACCTACTCAGAGACTGGCTGGAGTTTGCAAAGACTGGCCCTTCCCCCCCTTACCCCCAACACTTCCTGGGGCAACTGAAGAAACACAATCTGCCACCAAGCATGACATCCGGAGGCTGCAACGGATCGTTCGCACAGCTGAGAAGGTTGCTGGCTGCAACCTTCCCCCCATTGACGAACTGTACACTGCAAGGGCCAGGAAGCGAGCGAGCAAGATCATCTCTGACCCCTCTCACCCTGGCCACAAACTCTTCGAAGCACTTCCTTCTGGAAGGCGACGCCGGACTGTCAAAGCAGCCACAGCCAGACATAAAAACAGATTTTTTTTCCACGAGTGATAGTTCTACTCAATAACCAAAGTCTGTAGTCTCTTTTTTGCTCTGCTTTATTTTCACCCACATGTCTAGACCATAATGGTGTATCCTTATTGTTTTGATGTGTTTATGCTTTATTCTTAATTGTTAACTGTATGTTTGTGTTGTCATTTGTGAGCGGAGCACCAAGGCACATTCCTTGTATCTGCACACTTGGCCAATAAACTTATTCATTAATTCATTCATTTTGAGGAGAATCGGACCACTTGGAATTTCTCCCTTGAACATCCACCCCCTGGTGGTGAGCAATGAAATGCATAGCACAGGACATCACAGCTACCTGGGACCCCTGTCTTTCCCCAGTATTGAAGAGGACCTGAAACATACCGTCAGCACACTGATGCACAGATCAGATGCCCAATGATGGTATCGGTTTCATAAGTTCATGTGGTAGGAGCAGAATTAGGCCATTCGGCCCATCCGCCATTCAATCATGGCTGATTTATCTCTCCTAACCCTAATCTCCTTCCGTCTCCCCATAACCCCTGACACCCGTACTAATCAAGAATCCATCTATCTTTGCCTTAAAAATATCCACTGACTTGGCCTCCGCAGCCTTCTGTGGCAAATAAATCAACAGATTCAGCACCCTCTGACTAAAGAAATTCTCCTCATCTCCTTCTTAAAGGAACATCCTTTAATTCTGAGGCTATGACCTCTCGTCCTACTTTTTCACTCGTGGAAACATCTTCTCCACATCCACTCTATCCAAGCCTTTCACTATTCGATAAGTTTTAATGAAGACCCCGTTCATCCTCCGAAACTCCAGCGAGTACAGGCCCAGTAGCATCAAACACTCATCCTATGTTAACCTACTCATTCCTGGGATCTTTGTAAACTTCCTCTGAACCCTCTCCAGAGCCAGCACATCCTTCCGCAGGTGGACACATACTTCCTCAGATATGGTGCCCAAAATTGCTCACAATATTCCAAATGCAGCCTGACTAGCTCCTTATCGAGCCTCAGCATTTCATCCCATTTCATTACAAAGCTGCTGATCGTCGAAGGGCTAGTTTCTGAATCATGTTTGAAGTGGGAAACCACTGTCTACTTACAGTAGTCTCTTTTCCAATTATCACTGTAATCTCTTTGTATCTTGCAGAACATCTGTGCTTAATATAGTTTGGACTCTTGAACATCCTCAAATTTAATTGTATTATTGGCAGCCATTACTTTAGCTCCAAAGGCTCTAAACTCTCAATTTCCCTCTCCAAAATCTCACATTCCCTCTCTCATTCTTCCTTTAAATTAAGACTGAAACACTCTCTCCTCGACCAGTTGAAGCTTTTGGCCATCAACTGTAACATTTTTCAGCTTGGTGTTAAACATGTTAAATATCATACCATTATAAAATAACAATATTGTATACGGACAAATAATTATTGAAAATCTGTAACTGTTTTTTTAATAATTATTACATATGAGATATACTGTGTGATTTGAATAACTGATGAAAATATTTACAGGGCTCCATTATCTCTATGACCTAGATGCATCTCAGCCTTGGCACCCTGCCCCAACCCCATTATTTGTTTAACTGCTTACTGGAATTGCTCAATTGGCTCTCTAGGTATGAAAGCTTTCCAAAAAAAAGCAAGAACACAAAATATATATATATAACAATGTGAGAATTGCTCATTCATTGGCAATCATCCTCTCTTGACAAGAGGTTGAACAGTTTAAACTCTTGTTTACTAATCAGATACCAAATTACACATGGATTTTAAAAGTTTTTACTTTTACTTTAGTTTAGATACAGCGTGGAAACAGGCCCTTCAGCCCACCGAGTCCACGCCGGCCAGAAATCCCCGCACGTTTTCACTATCCTACACACAATTTACACATACACCAAACCAATTAACCTACAAACCGTACAGACAGTACCCATAGTCAGGATCAAACCCGGGTCTCTGGTGCTGCAAGCGCTGCAAGGCAGCAATTCTACCACAGCACTACCGTGCCATATACTGGTGGCAAAATATACAGTATACTAAATATATATCTTCTTTATTTCTGTCTTTATTCACACTCTTAATCCAATCTTTCTTTCATTATCCCCCATTTCGTCCCCCATTCTTATTAATTAGAGATGCAGTGTCAGTCCCTGCATTCATTGACATAACAGAATCATTAAAAAAAAAGAATGCATTCAGGTCCTTTAGTACAATTCATTCCTCCACACCTGCTTAGTTCATCTGGCACTTCCTGTTTTGCTGAGTAATCCCATTTACCTGCATTTGGCCCATATTCCTCCAAAGCTTTCCTATCCATGTACCTGTCCAAATGACTTTTAAATGCTTTTGTACCTGCCTCGACTATCCGTTCCCACAATAACGTTCCACATACCCATCAGCCTGTGTAAAAAAGTTGCCCCTCAGTTTTTAAATCTTTCCCCTCTCACCTTACCCCAATGTTGGCTGCTTCTTGATTCTCCTTCTCTGGGTAAAATACACTGTGTATTCACCCTATCTACTCCCCTCAAGATTTTATACACCTCTATGATATCATCCCTTAGCTTCCTGCACTCCAAGGATAAACCCGAGCTTCCCCAATCTCTCCTTCCAGCTCAGGCTCCTGGCAACATATAACTTTTATCTGCACTCTTTCTAGCTTAATGGCATCTTTCTTATCACAGGGTGACCAAATTTGAATACAATACTTCAGGTACACGCAAGTTATACCTTTCTGGAATACTTCATTGGTTAAACATAAATAGTTTGCAAACAAAATAGCCCTCAGGTTAATTATGCCATTTCTATGTGTCAGACTTTCACCATTTACAGTCAACATGTAAATATTCAATCGCATTGCCAAGAAGTACAACAGCTGCATATGTGAGGTTTATTTCAGGCACTGGTAACTAATTACAGTTGTATTTGTTTAAGATAGTATCGCGATTGTTCATTTGGCAAAAATATAAAAGATGCTCAAATACCAATGGAATGGAAAACATACAAAATTGAACAATTTTTGCATAACCTTTCCTGAGGCAATTTTAAATAATTGGATTTGGCAAGCTCATCGTAAACAGTGTTGTCAGTATGCTTACGACAAAACAAGTTATACATCAAAAATGATCTTGGATGCAGTATAGCATTACTGAGACTTGTTATAACAAAACATTATAATTCATCCATTTTTCCAAACATTTCTTCTGGTCTACTGATGTTGTAGTCACGAAGGGAGATCTGTTCAAAGAACCATAGACATTTATAGTAAGGAGATTTATTCAGTCCAGTAAGGATTGTAATAGGCAAGGTAGGTCTGTTGGGGTAGGTTTGGGGAGAACCGCATGCAGTGATAATTTAGCATCTTCCATTATTGACAGGTTCCCCATCTGCAAGGCAGCAAAATTGGAAGTCTTGGTTCTGTACAGATGCAATATCCTGTGGGGACAGAGAGGTCCAATACCAAAACTCGGAGGACAGGATCTGAACTCTTGGATCTTTGTTCTTTGGATGGATTCAAGAGAGTTAGATATAGCTCTTAGGGCTAGTGGAATCAAGGAATATGGGGAAAAATCAGGAACGGGGTACTGATTTTGGATGATCATCCATGATCAAATTGAATTATATGATCAGGCTGATCATCTGATAGGCTAGAAGGGCTGAATGACTTACTCCTGCACCTATTTTCTATGTTTCTTCACTCTTACTTCTCTTCATATCAATTATAAATTTATTTCCTCATCATCCAATCTCCAATTAAAAGGAAACAACCTTCCACATTTCATTTGATCTAATCACATTGTTTTAAAGACCACAACTACATTTCTTTTTAGTGTTTCTCAACTCTGAAACATTTACTCTGTTGAAAAGGAATAGGTGATGTTTCGGGTCGAGACCCTCTCGACCCAAAACGTCACCTATTCCTTTTCTCCAGAGATGCTGCCTGGCCCGCTGAGTTACTCCAGCTTTTTGTGTCTGTCTTTGGTTTAAACCAGCATCTGCAGTTCCTACCTACACATGAACTCTGTTTCTTTTCCAAAGAAACACAGAATGGTTATAATATGGAAGGATGTCATTTGGCCAGTCATGACTGCACTGCTCAGAGCAATGTAACCCATCTGGTGCCCTCTCCTCACAACAGGCCAGCAAATTCTTACCTTTCAGATAACCTTTGAATGCTTCAATCGAATCTGCCACTAATGTTTATCCTGGTATCACATTCCAGACCCTGACCGCTCAAATAAGATAATTGTTCCTCATGCTACTTCTAGTTTTTCTGCCAATCATTTTTATTTTACATCCTTGACTACTTCACCCGTCCCCTAATGGGAACAGTTTCTCTCCATCTAGTCTTCCTGATCCTTTCATGATTTTAAATACTTTCACGTGTTCCAAGGAGAAAAGAAAACTTCAGACTATCCACAAAACAAAGGTTCCCCTTTCCAAAAATTATATACACAAAATGTTTATGCACTATCTCCAAAACCTTCACACTATTCCTGAATTGTGGTGCCCAGAACTGGACAGCTTCCTCAAATTGTGGCCCAACCAGCATGTTATAAGCTGCATCATGACTATTTGCTCTTGAACTCTCTGCTTCTATTTGTAAAATACATAATCTCATACTGTCACAACATGCCCTGCGATTTTCAATGAACTATGCACATATTATCACAAATCGTATTGTTCTTCTACCCCTTGTAAAATTGTACCCTATACCATGTATGACTTCTTCTCAATTTTCCTACAATAATTTAACAATTCCACATTTCTCAGCATTAAATTTTATCTCCCACCTCTCCACCCATTATAACAGCCTGTCTATATCTCTTTGAAAAAAAATTTGACGTAAGATGCTGGAGTAACTCAGTGGATCAGGCAGCATCTCTGGAAAACATGGACAGGTAACATTTCGGGTCAAGACATTTCTTCAGTCCAAACCCGAAACATCACCTACGCATGTTCTCCAGAGATGCAGCCTGACCAATTGATCTACTCCATCAGCATCTCCATCGCAGGAGACAGACTAGTGACTGACCTTACCGTTTCTGGACCGTGATGTACTAATGCATCCTAATAAAATGCTTTCTTACTTTAAAGTTTAGAGATACAGTGCGGAAACAGGCCCTTCAGCCCACCGAGTCCACACCGATCAGCGATCCCCACACCTTAACTATATCCTACACATAATCGGGAAAATTTACACTTACACCAAGCCAATGAACCTACAACTCTGTATGTCCTTGGGGTGTGGGAGGAAACCGAAGATCTCGGAGAAAAAGCACGCGGTCACAGGGAGAACGTACAAACTCCATACAAACAGCACCTGTCGTCGGGATCAAACCCAGGTCTCTGGCACTGTAAGCATTGTAAGGCAGCAGCTCTACCGCTGCACCACCTTTCTACGGCACATCTGTCGAAGTTGGTGAGAGTTGTTGAGGACATGCCAAACGTCCTAAGCCTTCTAAGGAGGTTGAGGCATTGGTGTGCTTTCTTGGACATTGCTTCAATACAGGTGGTCCTGGGAAGGTTACTGGTGATATTTACTCTTAGGAACTTAAAGCTTTCAGCATCTCTATTTATGCACCGTCAATGAATGTGTCCCACTTCGCTTCCTGCAGTCGACCACTATCTCCTTTGTCTTGCTGATAGTAATAGAAAGGTTGATGTTCAAAATAAAAGGTTGGCCCTGTAGAGGTCCACACATTGTGTAAACACTCTGTTTAATAAATAACAGATACAGCCCTGTCGCTTATGCGCGCATGCCCGAGTTCAAATTCTAACTGCAATTGCTTTGTTCTCTGCCCACACAAGACAGCACACCCCCCCCCCCCCCCCCCGGACCCCGTGATTGGTCGGTGCAGATCACGCCCAGTCCACGTGAGAGTTCGAGCCCGACAAACGATGGTTCAAAGCCAAAATAGCTCAGCCCGCCACAGCCCTTTTAAGGTAAATTCTTCGAGAACTATGAGCATTTGGAAGTCTTTTTCTGAATATTTTGAATGTTTTTATAGCTGGATAGGTTCTTGAAAAAAAAGGATTAAAGATTACTGGGACCAAGCGAAAACACCAGCGGTGTGCTACAGGTGCCTACCACCCACCGTGTAAACAATTTGTTTCTCCTTTAGATTTTGCCCCTCTCACCTTAAAGTTCAGCTCTCTTAATTTTGGCAATTCGGATAGTGAAAGGTATGGATAAAGTAGATGTGGAGAGAATGTTTCCGCTAGTGGGAGAATCTAGGGCCAGAGGGCATAGCCTCAGAATACAAGGACGTACCTTTAGAGAGGAGATGAGGAGAAATTTCTTGAGTCAGAGGGTTGTGAATCTGTGGAATTTATTACAACAGATGGTTGGGGAGGCCGAGTCATTGGATATTTTTAAGGTGGAGATTGATATATTCTTGATTAGTAAAGGTGTCAATGGTTATGGGGGGAAGGCAAGAGAATGAGGTTGAAAGGGAAGGATAGATCAGCCATGATTGAATGGTAGAGTAGACACGATGGGCCAAAGGCCCAATTCTGCTCCTATGACTTATGAACATTTCCACTGTGGGAAAGAGGTTCTGACTGTCTACCATTACTACGCCTCTCATAATTTTATATATTTCTATTGTCTCCCCTCAACCTCCGATGTTCGAGAGAAAGCAATCCAAGATTGTCCAACTTTATTTCTCCTGAAAGGAATGTTTTAATTCCCCAGCAATTCATTTTACAAAGTTTTAGTTTAAACTCATCAAGCATTCATTTCCTATTATCTTTCCAAACTGTTTCAGCCGTGCTTTTAAACAGCCAAGATGTTATTTTGCACAATCCTTTTAAACTCACTCTTCATGGATGCGACCTGCTTTGCTGATAATTTCTGTGTTTTTTTTAACTTATTAAAACTTAATTCTGTTTTATTGTACTTTAAGTTGTACGATTTAACTGTTTTCCCATCTGGCACTGTATTTGGTTTCCCAATCGCCATGAATATTAAAACCTCCCACTTCGGTATCCTACATAAACGTTGAGAATATGTTGTGTGCATCCAAGTCCAAATTATCCATAAAGATATGCAACAAAAGCAGACTTAGAAGAAAATAATGCTTTGGAACAATGCTCAAATCTGAATAATAACCTACTGCTTTATTTCTTATTCTTTGATCAACTTTCTGTCAAACCTGCTATATTTCCTTTTATATTATCCATCTGAACGTGCTGCGAGACAATTTATCAAAGACTTTCAGACTATCTGTATTTTCCCTGTTGATCTGGATTTTTCATGGGACCTGCACCATTGTTATACATGACAAAAAGAATCTCCATAAAATTCTACACCAATGTATCTATTACATTGCTTTTGCAGTTTTGGGATGTAAATTCCTATAAATTCACAATATTGTGTTTGGATAGAAAATCAGAACAACTACAAAGGATAAAGGACAAAAAAAAAGAACAAATATCCAGATAAATGATAAAACAGTAAATTAAAAAAGGTACTTTCTTGCAGTAAAATAAATCCAAACTCCAAGACATATACCCCGAGAAACAAACACACAAGCATTCATGAACAGACCAGTCAGTACCCATGCCTGTAAAAGAAATACTGAAACGATAAAAAGTAATTCCTACTAACCACACTTGGTTTTCAATGATGTAACAGCATCAACATTCTTTTTTTCCACTTTATCCCCAACTACAGTGTACAAGCTTGTAACACACACCAATGTGTTGTAACATTACAATTCCACGTATAAAATACATTTATAAAATTAGGAACAGTTACATTAAAAGGACTGATTATATACTTTAATTCAGATACAATTTCATTAAATATTTTTGTTTGTAAAGTATGTGACAATTGATTATTATGTGTGATGCCTTGGCAGCATTTCCAATCGCAAATTTAAGCACTACATCCCTTAATTTCATTCTGAAATCAGAGAATGTCCATTTCTTGAAACCTCAGACCCATGACTACTCAAAAGAGGAGTCAAGATAGTCAAGAGCCAATAGTAGTTATTTTTTATATGTACCAACAATGGAAACGAAATTCTTATTTACAGCAGCATAACAGGCCTGTAAGTGCAATACTAAGAGATAATATAATATATCTTTTTTTTAATCAATACATTAATAACTACAATACCATTGCAACAAAACAGGTGTCCTTAGTGCAACCAAACACAGTTCATAGAGGTTCATAGTTGAGGTTAGTGTTGTTTAGTGCTCATGCCTGATGGTTGTTGGGAAGAAGCTAGTCTTGAACATGGTGGTCAGTTTTCAGATGGAGCATTCAGAGTGGCATTGAGAACCTCATGCCCATGCATCGAGAGCAGGCAATTGGGGTAATTGGGGTGGAAGGAGCACTTCACAAACCACCCAGTCACTTACCTCATCAGCCATCTCCTGGCCAATCTGAGGAAGCTTCATCAGACAGTTCAGAAACCACAATCTCGTAGGCCTCCCAAACACACCGGCACACAATCTTGGATTATCGAACATTTTGACCTTGAAACTATCTTGGGCACTTTGAAAGAGTTTTATTGCTCAAGCTTGGATCCAAAAATCATTCTTTTGCCAAACCAGAAACAAACAGGCACAGTTAGGATAACACAGGGCAAAGGCCTGATTCCAGCTATAATCATGATCTTCGCTGTATCAAAAATGCCCTAAAGAGTTCAACAAAATGAATATAAATATGATAAAGAGACATATATAGAAATAGGATCTTGGTGTAAAATGTAGGCCATGCTGACCAAGCTGCCTACCGAAGCTCGTCCTATTTACCTGCACTTGGTCCACATCCTTCTAATCTAAACCATTCCTATCCATTTACTTGCCCAAATGCCTTTTTAATTATGTAATTGTACCAGTTTCTACCACTTTCTCTAGCAGCTCAGTCCATATATCCATCACCCTCTGTGTGAAAAATGGTCCCCTCAAGGAATAACGGCTACATTCTTATCCAAATGACAAACAGTGGGCACAGCACTAATTTCTGCAACACACCGACTTCCAATCTTAAAGGCAATCCTCCATTATTACCCTCTGACGCACCGGCCAAGTGGCCCTTCAGGTGCAAATCACGCGGCAGGGATTACTGCAGCGCCTCGTAACTGCTGATCCAGCCATATTTGACCTCTGACCCTAAACAAACATTGTCAGCAAAACATATAAATTTTTCACTTGATAAACTTTGACAAATATAAGTCATATATACAGTACAAAACAATATACCTGCAATGCTTTCAGAACTAGAAGAGATGTATTCCACAACTGTTCACATTTTTGGTCACACACGTGACTAAGAATGGCCCACATGGTGTGTTTTTTTATTAGATCATCAAAACTTTAAAAAAAAATATGGAACCAAGAGTTCTGAAAGTAGCAGACAGAGCATGAGTTAAGCTGTTTATTTCTTCATTGCCGCATTCACAGTCTGAAATCATGCTTAATCCATGGTCATTCACAGAGACTGAGAATGCCAAATATTGCCATACATCTATCATGCCACTGTGCAGCTCACAAGTAATGGATAGGATATTTTACATTCAGCAGATATCAACAAAATCATATCATATATATATACAGCCGGAAACAGGCCTTTTCGGCCCTCCAAGTCCGTGCCGCCCAGTGATCCCCGTACATTAACACTATCCTACACCCACTAGGGACAATTTTTACATTTACCCAGCCAATTAACCTACATACCTGTACGTCTTTGGAGTGTGGGAGGAAACCGAAGATCTCGGAGAAAACCCACGCAGGTCACGGGGAGAACGTACAAACTCCTTACAGTGCAGCATCCGTAGTCAGGATCGAACCTGAGTCTCCGGCGCTGCATTCGCTGTAAAGCAGCAACTCTACCGCTGCGCTACCGTGCCGCCCATATGCAAGATTCTCTCTGGAGACGACACACCATTGAACTGGTATGGACAGCAGAGTCTCATCACTGGAACGCCAGTGGTACTTTCATCTTCTCAATGTAACTATAATTAATAACTGTAACTATAATTATGCGCTACAGTTCGATGAGCCCTGAACTCAGACTGGAATGAGGTGCCCAAGATGGCAGAAATAGGCCTCTTTCCCAAGAATTGTCCATCTCTCCTTCATGGAAGCTGACATATAGCAAATGCATATACTGGTGCTCCCCGGCTTACGATGCTTCGACTTGCGATACTTCGACTTTGCAATGGTGCAAACGACAGTGACCCGTAGTGAGCCGCCGCTTGCTTCCAGCCACGTGATGGCGTGTATTAAATGCACTTCGACTTACAATACTTTCGGTTTCCGATGGGTTTCTCGCAACAGAAGCCCATCGTAAGCTGAGGAGCACCTGTATTGATGATCAGCATTTTTTGGACAACTGTTTTGGGATACAAAGCAAGTTCAAGACACCTGGAGCACTTCATGAGTGTTTTGTTTAGATTCGTTTCGAGATATAGTGCAGGAACGGGCCCTTTGGCCCATCGAGTCTGTGCCGACCAGTAATCCCTGTTAAGTAACACTATGACAATTTACTGAAGACAATTTACAATTTTACCAAGTCAATTAACCTACAAACCTGTACATCCCTGGAGCGTGGGAGGAAACTGGAGATCGCAGAGAAAACTTACGCAGGTCACATGGAAACTGTACAAACTCCGTACAGACAGCACCCGCAGTCAGGAGTGAACCCGGATCTATGGATCTAAGGCAACAACTCCACTGCTGCGCCACTGTGCAGCCTGTTGCTCGCTCAACCTTTGATATACCAACAATCTTGGGAAATCCTGACATCTTGTATTGATGATGCTGCCTCCAGGGCGGGAGGAAAATAAATCCTCCCTGTGAAAGCAGAAAGCATTGAGCTGTAGATTGAGAAATATATTAGCCAGCAAGACCTGGAATAATGTGGAAGTGAAGTCATTAAGAGCATTGGTGAAAATAATCCTGCAACCAGTGCAGTTCCAGCACAGATTTCTGAATAGTGCCTGGATTTCTGATGTGCGGAGATGCCAAATATATGCCACGATCACCATCACCTTACCAAACTTTAATCTCTTCTGATCTTTGGGAGGTGGAATGTGCTGCCTTAGCACACTTGAGAAATGTTTTTTTAAGCCACAGGATTCCTGCGTATCCTTCTCTGGCCTCTGGATGTCATCCTTGCTCTTGGCCCCACAATCCATGCTCCTCGTCATATGGTGCCCCCAACTGGGTCATCACGACATCACATTATAAACAGCAATGAAAATGCGACTGCACCCTTCACCCAACATTTTTAACTGCATTCTTTTGGAACGAAGTGAGCACAGCTCCAATTGACTCCCCAATAAATCGTAAAGAAATCGATAAATCTTTTAAAGACCATAAACACAAGAGGGGTCAACATGAGAAGACTTTTGTTTTCTCATGTAAGATTTGCACAGAGTGTTAAATGATTCATTTCTGAAGGGGAAGAGGTTATTTGGGTGTTGTACCGTGACCAATGTCACCCTTAACATACTTCATACTCTGCACAGGACCGTCATGAGCACAGAAGCAATCAATGCAACAAGGCTGTATTTTACAATCAATTTTATATTTGAAATCATTAACACAGCAATTTAAAAGCATACACCACACAAGTGACTTATTTTCTTCCAATATGCCACATGTTATCCACTACTCAGCATGACCTGACATTTTGACAGCCTTATCTTAAACAACAACTGTAAAATGGGTGTGACATCCTTGATGGAAACAAGGTTAAATCCAATTTCATGCTGTGTGTAGGACTCTCGAGTTTTTCTCGCCAATTTTATGTCACAATATATGAAATCAACAGTATGGCGATCTGGCTCATGGTTTGAAGAAAAGTTAAATTCTGAACAACTTAACAGAAGTCCAGGTGGCAACTGTGTTTAAATCCAGCTTTTATTCCTTAAACTGTTGCAATTGTTTGAGAAACGGAGCGTGAAGCTTGATCCATGCAACTTTATAAAGCATTTTTTGATTTGTATGTCAGTAATAATATCAACTGAAGCTGGCCCTTTTCACAGTCAGTTTAAGCTTATAAATATAGACATGGCAATCTCTGCCAAACATGTGCAATCTGTGAAAGTAAAATTTCACAATTTATAAAAATAGAACTCGGGACTGATACAGGACAGATGTACTTTTTAATGCTCCATTCCCTACAAAACACATTAAGTTTATGGCTTAAATAAAAACCCAAACGAAACACAAATTTCCTCGTCGATAATCTGCCTAGCTAGAAATAGCTCTGTAAGCAGAGGCAATCACTGGGTGCAAAGAGGTCTTGCAAGCTATAAGGCCATTTTGAATTAGAGGACAGTTATCATGGTCTTTGTTGGAGACCAAATAAATTGCAGATGCCAGAATCTGGAGCACAAAACAAATTGCTGGATGAATTTAGTGGGTCAAGAAACTCCAGCAGTCTGTTTTTTCATCAATAGTCATTTGTTACTCATTTGCAGTAAATTGCTGTTCGTGGGTGGTGGGAAAATGCAGGAGGCTATGAGAGAGGATGGTGCCAGGGGCCACAAATGTGGAAGATTGAATCAAAATGCTTCCACTCTTACCTACTCTACCCGACACCCTGCCACAACCCCCCCCCCCCTTGGTACCTTGCAGCAGATGACCAAGATGTCCAAGGCCCCTACCTGTTTGAAAAGGACTTCCATAATGCCCAAGAATAGCAAGGTGGCATGCCTCAATGACTACTGACTAGTGGCGCTCACATCCATAGAGATGAGGTATCACAAAATACTGGAGTAACTCAGCAGGTCAGGCAGCATCTAGGAGAGAGGGAATAGGCCTCTCTCCTGGATGCTGCCTGACCAGCATTTTGTGATACCTTCGATTTGTACCAGCATCTGCAGTTATTTTCCTACACTCCTCCATAGAGATGAAATGCTTTGAAATGTTGATTATGACATATATCAACTCTGGCCTCGGTCAGAATCTGGACCCACTACAATCCACTGACTGCCTCAACAGATCAACATTGAATGTTCTCCAGAAATGGTGACTGACCCAATGAGTTATTCCAGCACTTTATGTCCTTATGTGTAAACCAGAATCGCCAGTTCCTTATTTCAACATTGCATTGCTGATTCTCCACTCTGCACTCGCTTGAACATGAAGAACACATATGACCTGCTGTCGTTAGTTGATTACTGCTCAGCGTACAACGCCATCATCCCCACTAAGCCTATCATCAAACTCAGGGAACTGGATCTCTGCTTATCCCTATGCAATGGGATATTCGACTTCCATATCAGAAGACTACAATGAGTACAAATTGGTAACAACAATTCCCCCTCATGGAGCGTCAGAACAGGAGCAGCTCAAGGCTGTGTCCACAGTCCCCTGCTCTACTCTCTCTATACACATGCTTGTGTCACCAGACACAGCTCCAATGCCATCTTTAAATTCGCCAGTGATATCACTGTCGTTGGACAAATAGTGGCTCAACATGAGTTAGAGTACAGGAGGGTTTGATAATCTGATTGAATAGTGCCAGAGCAACAATCTTGCTCTCAGTATTAGCAAGACCAAGGATTCCTAACTTCAGGAAGGAAAAGCTTGATACATTTTCCTCCTCCTCTTGTTCTTTGTCAAAATACCCCACATCGTCCTTATCACCCTGTAACAAACCAACCAACCCTGCCATGTCCACTGGATAATCCATAATGTATTTGGATTTGGATTACATGCTAATATTGATATGCCAGGGTGTGCATAAAACACCAATGAAGGCACCTAAATAGCTTTTCCTACATTCTACAGCTGTGCAAAAATATTTGGATTTTGAGGATCTTGGTCACATTAGAGCTGGACACTGTGGGACATTATTATTGCTGGCAACCTCTCTCCATGCGACAATAGAAATTGCTAACGTGCGCAGTGATATAAGCAATTTACAAGGCTCATCTGATGCAAATTGTGTAAAATTATAGGGGTGGCACGATGACGCAGTGGTAGAGTTGCTGCCTTACAGCGCCAGAGACCCGGGTTCGATCCTGACTACGGGTGCTGTCTGTGCGGAGTTTGTACGTTCTCCCCGTGACCGTGTGGGTTTTTCTCTGAGATCTTCGGTTTCCTCCCACATTCCAAGGACGTACAGGTTTGTAGGTTAATTGGGTTGGTATAAATGTAAAATTGTCCCCAGTGTGTGTAGGATAACATTAGTGTGCGGGGATTCTGCACTGTATCTCTGAACTAAACTAAACTAAAAATGATACTGCAAACACAAACGCCACAAGATCGCTAAAATAGATCTTACGTGAAGGGATCCTTCAGCCTTATAAGCTCAACCCTGTGCAGGCCACTGCCAAAGAGCCCCAAGGCCCATCAACTGCCAGGTAAGTGCCATCTTTAACTTACCATTATTACCATTTGATTCACCCCGTCCCTCTCTCACTGGCAATACCCTCGGCTCACACCCTAATCACCTACAACGGTCCTTCTTCCAAAAGTTGAGATTTTGAAATGAAAAATATGTTAAAAATATTGGTGTCTAGAGAGGTCTTGGTCTGCTGTTCACAAAATGCAGGAAGTAAACACACAGGTGCTGTAGCAATTGGCAAAGTAAGTGTTGCATTATCTTTAATGCAAGGAGATGGGAACAGGACTGGAAAGAGAGTCAGGATCAAACAGGGCTTTCATGCGACCTCATCTGATATTGTGAGAATAACGGAAATCTCTCCAGTGAGCTGCCTTTTCTGTGCAGTATTATTTTACAGCTGGCGTAAATAACGTCAAGAATGCCCAATTATTGGAAATGCCTCAAAACCACCATTCCAGTGAAGGCAAGTGCATGCATGAAATTTAAATCTGATTGCTTTTGTTGAGGGCTGGAGGGCACATTAAATAGTACTATAGGCACATTGCTGAATTCTTAATGCGATTAATGACTTTTGGAGCAGGGTGGAACATGCCCTTGTTGCCACCGTACCTGCACATGCACCTGAGCAAAGAAAATGCCTTTGCATGGGCATTGGTGGTGTTATTGAAGTTCACCCACATGAGATCTGGAAGACGCTTTGCGCTATTGAATAAACATTTTTATGTTCATATTAAAAACATCTCGAAAGCTGAACTCAGGGGAGTGAAGCTGGTTAATAAGGCCATTGTAACTTATGCTTTAATCAGCCTCCATTTTAAAAAATAATTCAGAGGGTTATTCATTGCTACCATACAGCTGCGCAGCTGAGTAAAGTCTTGGTATTTCCATTAATTGACCAGCAATTCATCATCAATGCTTGGAAAAGGCACAAACTGAACAAACGCTAAATTCAAATAAAACCCACGTAATAGGGCAGAACAAAGAGTTGACTCTGAGCATTAGTTCCCATTTCTCAATGATCAGAACAAAGGAGCAATGTTCTAAAAATAAAATGCAGAATTCTTAACAGAAACAGAGAAAGCAGAACAAAAGAGGTTACTGAAAATAAATACAAAAATGGCTCTTCCTGAATAATGTCTTAATCATTGTAATGAATCGTGCAGATTTAGTTTCATAAAATAAAGAAAGCAATTCAAAGGAGCAATTTGCCCTCAAAGTGAGATTTAATAAAATCATTGTGCACTAGGCCAGTCTAAGAACTGCAGGCATGCTTACAGCAGGCTTAATGTGATACATAATTCACTGTGCAAAATTAAATATTTTATTTATTATACAGAACTTTAACCTTTGTGCTATTACTCAAAACAATCCATGACCCTTAGACCAGTGTTTTCAGAATGGACAATAGCTTAGCATGAACAGTTTATGCTGGAATTGCATCACAGATCAATCGTGATTTTATAAAATGTATGAATATTTTGGCTGGGTATTGTTCAACAGGTCCCCAAAATATTAATCCATAACTATTATCCATGTCTATTTTAGACGCTGCAGCACTTGATCTATATTTTTGTCTTTTTTTTCTTTTCCCTTTCCCATAGCAGCAATGTTTCCCTTCACCACACACAGCACTGCAAATTGTAAATGGTTTGTGGAGCAGGGAATTAAGCTTAAGGTTTTCGAAGACAACTTTAAGATTTGTTTAATTTTCAGCATTGGAAATATCAGCTAGTTAATCCAAGCACTTTGTGTAGAAGCTGTCAGAGGATTTTATTTTAACACCAAATGGGGTATTGCAACAAGAATAAATGCTCCGAAGGAGAATTAAACATTTAATAACCAAGGAAAGACAAGGCAACGTTTAGATACAAAATGTGGAGTATCCAATTAACAATTTATGAAAGTGTGCACACATGCAACAGGCACCCATGTCCTACAGTTCAGTGACAGCCATTGGGATGTGTATGATTCTGCACTGAAAGTGATATGGGTTGAGCAATTACCCATATATCCTGGAAATTAGCTCCACTCTAACACAACAAAAAAGATTAAAAGGAGGGTTGACACAATGACCCAGACCTGCCTAATTCCTGAAATTGACTGTGTACTTGATCCATCAGTAAGAAGGATGGTTTATCATCAGCTAGCAGGTGGAGAAAAAAATCAAATTCAGAGGCTGCCAAATTTGAGAAGGATTCTCCACAGACTCTCCCGGTTGATAGAGTAAAAGGTCAAAGGCGAGCAGGTTTGTTGGTTATAGCTGTTTCTGTCGTTTTTCTTGACTTTCTCACGTGTTGAAGATCATGTCTGTTGTAACTCTTGTGGTGCAGAATCCACGCTGTGATTCGGGCAGCAGCTTTATGCAGTCACTGGAAACAGGCAGTAAATGAGGATAACAACATTGCCTGTGACAGACAGCGGGAACAGCCTTTGGTAATTACTGCAATCAAAATTGTTATTTTCTGTCTTGAAGATGCAATCTGTGAAAGGGCCCTGGCATGTGTTTCCAGATTTGTAATGAGAATTGAAAACTTTAATTTAGTTACTTTTAATTCCTTTTCCTCATCTGTTTTTTTTTAAATCAATACCATCAACTTCTCCAAAACCACTTTAAAATGTGCTCCATAAAGCACTTCCGTTATCTGTCATACTTCCCATTTTGCCCATCACACTTTATTCATGAGATCCCTATTATTAAAAGCATGACCTCTGATGATTCACTGTATTGGGAAATTTGCTGGTGTATTATTAAACCTAAAGAGTTAGCAGCTGGTTTCATTTTCAGCAGATAACTGCAATTTGCATTTATTGGACCAAACATTCTGAACTTTTGTCTTTATTGTCTGTGCCAATTAAAGTTAAAAATGTAAACGATTTCAGCTAAATGCTAATATCAACCTATTTCCCTCTAAATTGCCAATGAATGTGGGAGTAAAACAAACATAAGGAAGACAACAGATGATTAGACTTTAAACTGCTAATTATCTTAATTTGCAGAACTTCCGTGTGCTTTGTGATGGTCTTTCTCCGTCACTTCAGAGACCTGTGTGGAAAACCCAGTATCACAATTTTCATTCTGGTCATCTCATTTTCCTTTTGAGATTATTGCATTGTATTTTGTTATTATTAATTGCATCTTCAATTTTGATTATAGTCCACCTACATCTTCTCGCAAGTGAAATTTTTTATTATTCATAATATACTAAGGAAAAAATAGTCTTCCACAAATGCCTAGTTTCATCTAAAGATACAGACTGAAAACAGGCACTTCAGCCCATCGAGTCCACACTGACCAGCGATCATCCATGTATTAGTTCTATTCTACACACGAGGGACAATTTATAAAAGCCAATTAACCTACAAACCTGCACGTCTTGAGAATGTGTGAGGAAATGAGAGCATCCAGAGAGAATCCTCGCAGTCACAGGGAGAATGTACAAACTCTGTACAGACAGTATCCGTAGTCAGGATCGAACCTGGGTCTCTGGTGCTATAAGGCATCAAATCTACTGCTACACCACTGTGCTGCCTTATATGTGGGTATTTACTGAATATACACAACTGTATTATTAAACATACTGCATCCCATATTGTTCCACTGTTCCTCACCCACTACAATGCCACAAAGGAAAACTGTACCTATTTGTGAGTACATCTGCCCCTGCCTGAGGTGCTTTGTAAAAATATTTATAATTTTACAGATTTGCACAGCACATAGACATTGGATTGGAAAGTCAATATGTTATGTCAATAGAAAACCTTGTATGCTCTCAATGATTTCTAAAACAATGCCTAACATTCAAGTATTCGAGTAGAATGTGATCAGCACCTTAAAAAAGCTGGTCAAAATTCATCCAATGTGATGTAGATTCAAGATAACACCTGGAATGAATAGGAAACACTGAAGATAGAATAAATGAGGACCCACTGAGCATAAAAAGTTGTTGGAGCAGTCACTTGTAGGGATTTCTAAGCTAACATTGAGTAGGTCAGTAGGGTAAACCAATTTGAGGTTTGGCAGGGTGAGAAGCGTCCAGACTCTGCAAAGTCTCCCCTAGCTGCTGAGCCTCCAGGGTAAACCTGAGACCAGCAATGCTTCAGGATCCATAGCTGATCCCCCAGAATAAACCTGAGACCGCCAGCACCTCCTCTCAAGGCAAGGATGAACTGCAGGAAGAAGCCTGAGATTGTCACACCTCCTCCTTTGAAGACCAGGATTGAGTTGCGGGACAACCCTGAGTTTACCAGCACCACCGCACATGCGCCTTGATGACAACGGACAGCGCCCCCATGCAGTCTAGGACTTTCGTACCAATGTAAATAAAATAAATCATGTGTTCATCCAGGAAACATGTTCCCAATGTTGGGGGAGTGCAGAACCAGGGGCCACAGTTTAAGAATAAGGGGTAGGCCATTTAGAACGGAGATGAGGAAAAAAAAATTCAGTCAGAGTTGTAAATCTGTGGAATTCTCTGCCTCAGAAGGCAGTGGAGGCCAACTCTCTGAATGCATTCAAGAGAGGGCTAGACAGAGCTCTTAAGGATAGCGGAGTCAGGGGGTATGGGGAGAAGGCAGGAACGGGGTACTGATTGAGAATGATCAGCCATGATCACATTGAATGGCGGTGCTGGCTCGAAGGGCCGAATGGCCTCCTCCTGCACCTATTGTCTATTGTCTACTGCGAGTGTCGGGTGTGGTCACTGCCGAATCCACCATCATCCCCAATGCCACAGGGGAAGGATTTATTAGAAACCTGAGGCAACTTCTTTCCTCAGAGGGTAATAGGTACATGGAATAGCTGCAAGAGGAGACAGCTGAGGCAGGTACTATAACAATTTTTTAAAGATATTTAGAAAGGTATATGGATCGGAAAGGGATATTGACCAAATACGGGCAGGTGAGGCGAGTGTAGATGGGGTATCTTGGTCAGCGTGGACAGGTTGGGCAGAAGAGCCTGTTTCCATGCTGTATAACTCTCTGATTCTGTAACATGTGACAAAAAACACAACTATTACAACTACTACTGTATAAAAAGACAACAAATGTCATGGTTTATCTGAACAAGGCTTTGTAGTGTTTCTCCCTTCTTGAATATTCCAAAACAGAACCTGGGGCCACCGTTTAAGAATAAGGGGTAGGTAATTTAGAACTGAGATGAGGAAAAACTTTTTCACACAGAGATTTGTGAATTGGTGGAATTCTCTGCCTCAGAAGGCAGTGGAGGCCGATTCACTGAATGCATTCAAAAGAGAGTTAGATAGAGCTCTTCGGGCTAGCAGAATCAAGGGGTATGGGGAGAAGGCAGGAACTGATTGTGGATGATCAGCCATGATCACCTTGAATGGCGGTGCTGGCTCGAAGAGCCAAATGGCCTACTCCTGCACCTATTGTCTATGTATCTATAAGTTCTTAAACAACCCAAAGTTACACACAGCCAACAGTGAAGTTAAGCCCAAATTAGTTCTAGCTTTTGACTGGAAAGGGCCCATAAGATATAAATGAAAACAGAAAGTGATGAAACAGTCACCAGCATCTGCACAGAGAGCCAGGATTAGCATTTTAGGTCAATGATCTCTCATCAGGACTGCAGACAGTGTGAGTTAAAAGGTCTTTTCCCTGCAAAGGAGGGTGGAATGAAGAAAGAACTAAATAGAAGGCCTGTAGAGAGCAACAAACATCCTCATCGTCAGCAGTGCGGTAGTGGAAATGATTGGGAGCTTCAAGTACCTTGGCCTTAATATTACCAATGATGTGTCGTGGACCAACCAAACTGAGGCAATACCCAAGAAGGTACACCAAAACCTATACTTCCTGAGGAGATTCAGAAAATGGGGCATGTCTCCAATGACTCTTACAAACTTCTATTGATGCACCATAGAAAGCAGACTGTCGGGTAGCATTACAGCTTGATTTGGGAACAACTTTGCCAAAAATGAATATTCTCATTCTAAAACTCTTAAGGGCCTGTCCCAGTTACGCGATTTTTAAGGCGACTGCCGGCGACTGTCAAAGTCGTAGCAGATCGCCGAAATTTTCTTTTACCCTACGATAATGACCACGACAATGCCGAGTCAGGTCGATACAAGTTACTTTTTTTGTGAATCTAGCACCTGGCTAAGAGATTACACCGTCTTCGGAAACATCGCAAAATTCCCACGCTTACCTGACCGTCAAACTGTCGCCTCCAATCTACCTGTCAAATGTCCTAACGGTAAATAAATTGATTAAACGAAACTATCTTCTGTTAACTTCAATTTCTTAATTTAATATTACGTGCTTCTAAATGCATCTGCGACAACCTAGCAAACCTGGGGACAGCATGCGACAGCGCCCGCAATAAGCTACGATACCTGGCGACAAGCCAGCTGTCGTCGAGAAATTTCTATCTGGAAATCTTTTCCACGACGCGCCGAGATCCGCTACGATTCATTGAAGACTCCTCATGATCATGCCCGCGACACCCTGGCGAACGTTCGGCGACAGCCTAGTCGCCGGTAGTCGCCTTAAAATCGCCTAAGTGGGACACGCCCTTTACACAACCTCAGTTGTCTCTATTTATGTCTTCAGCTATCGCTATTTCTTTCCCTCCTGCAAAAACTAATTTTGTGCCTCTCTAATTCTTTCTAACTCAATCAATACAAAAGCATGAATATCAACACAAGAATAGAAAACTGTCCTGTACTCTTTACGGAAAGAAATTTAAATCCACGATTTGGAAACATGCAACTGAGAAAAGAGATAATTATATATCATGAACTGCATTTCACTGTGCTTAGCACATGCTCTCGCTAACCTATACAGACATGAATAAAGATCATACAGAGCAATAAACAACATAATCAATTCCTCCTCCTTCCATGTTTATTCTTTTTCATCATGTTGCTCATGTAGAGTGTTCTATGTTATTAAAGTGCAAACTGGCCTCCGATGTCCGATTCCAAGCTCCATCCATCATTGGCAATACTACGCCAATGTGGAGCATTTGGGACATCAGTCATATCAAGATGTTCTTTTGCAACCTTGTCTACTGCATTCGATGTTTCTGATGCGGCCTCCTTTACATTGGTGAGATCAAGCACAGGCCAGGTGAAAGTCAAAGCCTGCTGGATCACCTGGTTGCTTACCATCCCCATCAATTTCTATACCAGCTTTTCTGCCTTCGGCCTCCTCCATTGCCAGTGAGGCCACATGCAAACTGATGGAGCAGCACATCATATTCCGCCCAGATAATTTACAACCCAACTGTATGAATACTGAAATCTCCAATTTCAATTAATACCCTTCTTAATTTCCCTTTGCCACCCCTCCTCTCTGCACTCCAGAGAGCACACATTTCTTGGACCATCCCCTACCAGCCCAGTCACTTTGATCGCTTCCCCTCTTTTGTAGGCTAAGCCCTACATTATCCTTTAATTTGCCCTCTATGCCCTCCCCTAGACCCCTCCACCCACATCCTCCTTCCAGCTTTACATTTCACTCCTTAATTAATGTTATTTTATCTCCTTTTCATTTCTAGCCTTTGTCACTTACTCCACCCATCTGCCAATCAGCCCCCAGACCCGACCTGTAACCATGTATCACTTGCCAGGCTTTGTCCCTCCCCCAACTTCCAGCTTCCACCCGCTCCCGACTTCAATCTGTTTGAAGAATGGTTCTGACCCGATATATTGTCTGTGAATTCCCTTCACAGATGCTGGCTGCCCGCTGAGTTCTTCCAGTACTTTGCATATAGTACATAGAATGGTACAGCACAGGAACAGGCCCTTCGCCCACAATTTGTGTGCCAAACCAGACCAACTCCGATCTGCCTGCGCATAGTCCATATCCCTCCATTTTGTGTGTGTCCATGTATCTATCTAAAAGCCCCTTAAAAGCAACTATCGTATCTGTCTCCACCACTATCCTTTGCTGCGCAATCCTGGCACCCACTATTCTCTGTGTAATATAAAAAAGGTCTGCACATCTCCTTTAAACTTTCCCCTCTCACCTTAAACCTTTGCCCCATGGACTTTGACATTTCCATCCCTTGAAAAAAGTTCCGACTGTATACACCCTATCTGTCACTCTCATATTTTTATTTCCTCATATCATGTCTCCCCACAACCTTTGACGCTCCAAAGAAACAAAATCCATGTTTGTCCAATTTCTCCTTATAGCTAGCAGCCCCTTATCCAGTCACCATCTGGGGAAATCTCTTCTGCACACTTTCCAAAACCTCCACATCCTTCCTGTAATGGGGCAACCAGAACTGCACACAATACTCCAAAAGTGGCCTCATCATCGTCACAATACTCCACATATCATGATTTCATGACTCGTGTACTCAATACCCCTGCCAATGTGCCACATCACAGCCTGGTTTGAGAACAGCTCCATCCAAGAATGCAAGAAATTGCATAATTGTGGTCAGAGCCCAGACCATCGGGCAAACTAACCTCCCTATCATTGACCCCATCTGCACTGCATGCTATCTCGCCAAGGCCAGCAACATAGTCAAGGACTGGTCTCACCGTGGTCACCCCTTATTCCCTCCTCTCCCATCAGGCAAAAGGTACCTGAAGGTTGAAGGTGCATATTCCCAGATTCAGGGTCAGTTTCTTCCCAGCTGTTATCAGGCAACTGAACGGTCTTCTCATCAGCTAGAGTGCAGTCCTGATCTCCCATGTACCTCACTGGAGACCTTTGAACTATCTTGAGATACACACAAGATGCTGGAGTAACTCAGTGGGTCAGACAGCATCTCTGGAGAAAAGGAATAGGTGATGTTTTGGTTTGAGAAATATGAGGTGCTGTTTCTTCAGAATGAGAGTCAGGGGAGATGGAAACTAGAGATATGAAAAAGTACAGAACACATCAGAGTCTGCACCAATAGCCAATGGTGGTCCATTGTTGGCTGCGGAGGAGGTGATAACAAGGGGATATGAACAGTTTAACCAGCTGGACGACTAGGGCGGAGGAGTGATGGAGAGAGAGGGAATGCGAGGGTTACTTGAGATTAGAGAAATCAATATTCATACCTTTGGGTTGTAAGGTGTCCAAGCAAAATACAAAGTGCTGTTTCTCCAATTTGCATGTGCCCTCACTCTAACAGTGGAGGAGGTTATTATTGGATCTTATGCTAAATGTTGTACACTTTATCCTTTATCTGTGCATTGTGGTCAGCTTAATTGTCATCATTTTTTCCATAATCATTTCTTTAACTGGACAGCATGGAAACAAAAGGTTTTCACTCAGTATACATGACAATAATGACATGTACCTCAGTATACATGACAATAATAATCTAAACTAAACTAAACAAAATCTAAAGTCAAGCAGGGGCGGATGGACGGAGGGAGAGAGAAAGGGAGATAGGTAGGGAGAGAGGGAGGAAGGGGGGAGAGAGAGGGGGGAGGAAGAGAGGGAGGGAGGGAGGTAGGGGAGAGAGGGAGGGAGGGAGGGAGGGAGGGAGAGAGGGAGGGAGGGAGGGAGGGAGGGAGGGAGGGAGGGAGGGAGGGAGGGAGGGAGGGAGGGAGGGAGGGAGGGAGGGAGGGAGGGAGGGAGGGAGGGAGGGAGGGAGGGAGGGAGGGAGGGAGGGAGGGAGGGAGGGAGGGAGGGAGGGAGGGAGGGAGGGAGGGAGGGAGGGAGGGAGGGAGGGAGGGAGGGAGGGAAGAATAAATAAATAAATAATTTGGGGGTGGATACATGCACACTCCCCCCAGGATATGGACACTCCCCGGGATACGGAGGGATAGAGGGAGGGAGAGATAGGAAGGAGGGAGTGAGGGAGAGAGAGGAGATGGTGGGGGAAGGGGACATTTCACAGCAGTGGAGGGGAGTTTTCACAGTGGGGGGAGGAGTTTGGGAGAGGGTGTAGGGGAGTTTTCTGGGGCAGGGTGAAGGGAGGTTTTGGACAGTATTTTATCATCACAAGTAGGGATGAAGGGCCTGTTTCTGTGCTGTGTGACGCTGTGATTCTATGTACAAGCCAAGTGCAGGCAAATGGGACTAGCCCAATGGACTCAGTGGGCCGAAGGGCCTGCTTTCACGCTGTATCTCTAAACAAAACTAATGTGTGAACGGGTGATTGATGGTCGGCGCGGACTTGATGGGCCGAAGAGCCTGTTTACGTGCTGTATCTCTAAAGTGTAAAGTGAAGCATTTTGTTAAGTATGCCATCCAGTCGAATATACATGAATACATTAGATCTTGAAAAGAGAAAATGCACAGATTGAATAATATAATGTTACAGCAGCAGATTTTTTTAAAGTGCAAGGGCCGCAACAAGGTAGGTTGGAAGATCGGGATTTAATTGGAGAGGTCCATTTAGAAGCCTGATAACTGAGGGGGAAGAAGCTGATTGAATGGCAGTGTAGACTCGATGGGCCAAATGGCCTAATTCTGCGCCTAGAATTTATAAATATGCCTTTTTTACCATTCTATCTATTTGTGTTGATACTTTCAGAGAATTATAGACTCGGACCCCAAGATAAGGGTCATGCCATTAATTCCAAATGCATCCCAACCCAAGCTCTATAATATTATAGCACAAGTTAAAGCTGGCCTGTACTGCTTGAAGATAGTATCCACCTCTCAAAGTGAATGCGGATTCTAGTTGGATCAATTCTACCTACATTTAACAATGACTTGAAAAACTGCATCAGGGGATCCTCCATTGTCACAGTGAGACCCAATCCAAATTGGAGGAACAACACCTTATATTTTGTTTGGGCAGCTTATGACCCAGCGATATGAGTGTTGATTTCTCTAACTTTAAGTAACCCTTGCTTTCCCTCTCTCTCCGTCCCTTCCCCATCCTAGTTCTCTGACTAGTTCCGCTGTCCTGCTTAATTTTACTCATTGTATGCCTCATTGTCATCTTCCCCTCAGCTAACAAGTACCATTCTACATTTCCTTGATCATCGTCCCCTTTGATCTGTGTTTGCACATCTTACTCTTCCATATCTCTATGTCTCCCTCTCCCCGTCTCAGTCTAAAGAAAGGTCTTGACCCGAAACGTCACCCATTCCTTCTCTCCAGAAATGCCACCTGACCTGCTGAATTATTCCAGCATTTTGTGTCTATCAGGGGAGGGAGTTGGCTAAACTGTTTGCAGATGCTATATGAGAAACTAGGCATAGGAAGTCACACTAACAATCTGTCTGAAAAAAAATCCTTCCTTCCAGTTACTTTTGAATGGCTGGGCAGATTCTGTATCCCAGAAAATGTTATTCCCTTTACAGATATGAACAGGACTTAATATCAGTAAAGGAGTTACAACTTAAGAATCCTGTGCTGCTTTTGAACATAACTGCGGGCAAGCACACACAATCCACTGGGTCAATCCAAGCAATTGCTACAAGGAAGTACTGTCTTTTTACCCCCACTCCACCAATATGTGAGTAAAGCAGAATTGAATGAAGAGGATGCTTGTGATTAGAACAATTAAATAGGAAACAAAGAAGAGTTGCCGTGGCATGCCAGTATTAATTCCTATCCCTTGTTGCCGCGCGTGCATTAAGAAACACACATAGACCATAAAATGTAAAGCTCGGAGGATCCTTTCCCTGAAGGATAAGTGAACATGGATTTTACAACAATCCCACTGTTTATTATTGCTATTACAAATTACTCTTACTAATCAACAATCATCAGTACTTGTTCTGTTCTGTTTCAGAACTGTGGGATTTGAATTCAGATATCTAGCATTTTTCGGCTGGTTATAACAATTCACAAATATTAATCATACTAAGTAATCATCTTCTTCCGACCATATAAACCTAATGGAATCAAATGATATTGTGATCACTTTAAATGGTTATTATCCAATTAATGAGCTTAAATAATATAAGTGGAAATTTCAGATACTGGGCAACAGAGAATAACATATGAAGATTGCTTGTACAAATAAAGAGAGTAAGCATAATCAGGTATTCATTCCAGCAACACTCCAATATTTAACACTACTGCAAACCACCATTCATTAAGTAGAGTCATAAAGTCATAGTCATAGAATCATGCAGCCCTTCAGCCCAACTTGCCCACACCTACCAACATATCCCATCTACACTAGTTCCACCTGCCTGTGTTTGGCCCATATCCCTCTAAACCCTGTTCCATCCATGTGCTTGTTTAAATGCTTCTTAAACAATGCAATATAACCTGCATCAACTACTTCCTTCGGCAGCTCGTTCCATACACGCACCACCCATCACCGGGTGGCGTCAGCAATGGCTGCCTCGCCAACAGTCTGTCTGTCCCTTCCTTCTTTGTTATTTTAATAGTATGTGTTAAATGTATGTTTTTAGTGTTCTTTAGCTTGTTTTATGTGGGGGGTGGGGGGGGGAAGCTTTCTAAAAAATCTTTTACATCGATGGAGATGCGATTTTTAAAATCCGCATTGTATCTCCGTCCACACTGCGGCCTAACATCAAGGAGTTGGCGGCATTTGCTGGAGATCTATTTGGGAACTCAAACCGCGGGAGCCTGCGGACTTACCATCGCCAAGCTCGTAATCCCTTTGCCAGGGATCGACTTCGGAGCTCCAACCACGGGAGCCTGCGGACTTTAACATCGTGGAGCTCGCAGTTTCTGGTTAGAGACCGACTTCGGGAGCTCCAAGCTGCAGGAGCTTCGACCCCTCCGACGTGGGAGCTTTGAATGCCCCAACGCGGGAGCTTCAATCGCCCCGTTGCGGGGGCTTCAATCGCTGGCTGCAGGAGCTTTGATGGATGGTTCGACTGCCCCGACCACGGGAGAATAAAGAGGGAAGCAGATTAGACTTTATTGTCTTCCATCACAGTGAGGAATGTGGAGAATCCACTGTGGTGGATGTTTATGTTATCTTTTATGTAGTTGTGTGTCTTGTTGCTTTTTTTTTTAGTATGGCTGTATGGTAACTCGCATATCACTGGACCTTAATTGGTACACGTGACAATAAAAGACCATTGAAACCTTTGTAATACTCTTATTTGAAGTTACTCGTCAGGATCCCAACAAATCTATCTCCCTACATCTTAAACTTAGGTCTGGTTCTCAATTCCCCTACTCTGGGCAAGTGTACCCCTGCGTTTACCCATTCTATTTCTCTCATGATTTTGTACACTTCTATAAGATCACGCCTCATTCTCCTGCACTCCAAGAAATAGAGGCCTAGCCTGTTCAACCTCTCTGTAGAGCCCAGATCCTTAAATCCTGGCAACATCCTCGTAAATCTCCTCTGCAGCGTTTACAGCTTGACAATATCTTTCCTATAACATGCTGCCCAAAACTGAACACAATACTCTAAATGTGGCTTCACCATTGATTTATATAACTTCAACATGACCTCCCAACTTCTACACTCAATAGTCTGACTGATGAAGGCCAATGTGCCAAAAGGATTTTTGACCACCCTTCTTTCTGTGATGCCCCTCTCAAGGAACTATGTACCTGCACTCCGAGATCCCTCTGTTCTACAATACTCCCCAGAGCCTACCATTCACCGTGTAGATCCTGCCCATGTTAGTTCCCAAAATGAAACACCTCACATTTCCCTGTATTTAATTCCATCAACCGTTCCTCAGTCCATCTACCCAACCGATCAAGATCCTGCTGCAATTTTTGACAACCACGATCTGCAATACCACCCACGTTTGAGTCACTTCTGGTGATTTCTGCAGTAGAATTTAAAACTGAAAGGTTGTCATAAGTATGCCAGTTGCTCCTACCATGGAACCACATCTTTCAAAATACAGCTGCAATGATTTCAACATCCTTAATTTTAATTGCTTTGCATTCCTGCATACCATGGATATATGTGGCACCCCCTTCATTCTGCATTTCAAATGAAGACATGACCTGATTAATTTCTTGTTTAAAAGAGAGAGACGCCAAGCAAAATATTTAACAGTTGATGAAGTAAGAATTATAACTCCTATCCATCAGGGAAATAAAACTAAATCAACGCAAGCGGCATAAAATTACTGAACATCCTAATAGTATATGTAAACAATTTAATCATACCCAGCCATAGGAAAATCTTTAAAGTGGCAACAGTGTGCATTGACTTAATTTGCTGCATCATCTTAACAAAATACTGATATACAACACACTGATTATGCAATGACGTGACCCTGTGCAGTTGGGTGTGCAGATTTGTACAGTTGGGTGAGCAGATTTGTTTCCAACAGTGAATGTGACACCAGCATTGTCAAATCTGTATTTTATCCCACTGAGACTTTCAAAAGATGCCAGTCGATCCCAAGGCAGAAACAAACACATTTAAAGAAAAAACACTTACAATGCAACCATCGGGTAAATAACGTAAAACCTTCAAGGAGATTTTGAGATCAGAATCATTAAAAACAGTGGAAGAATTACAAAGTTTATGCTGCTCACCTGTATGTATCGGAGAACTCATGATTCGGTAGTTGCCGAGTACTTCTAATCGGCTACTTCCTATGCAGCAGAGCAGAAAGGGACAGGGTATGCAGCAGCCGTTGCTGAACCAGAAGTACAAAGACTCGCCCTTTTAGTAATGGCTGTGTTCAATACAAAACCAAGGAGGACCCTAAAGGGAAAATAACAGATTTACCCTAAAAAACAAAGTTATTTCACAGATGAATCTGAGTTTCTTTCAACATTATCAATCAGGTAACTGAATGCCAACTGAGATCATCTGTAATAAGAAATGCCTTTGAACACCAGTTGCTTAAAAGTGCATTTTACTGCAATTCTATCTTCTTTTTGAATGTGAAGTGTGACTTAAGTTAATTGAACAGATTTATCTGAAAACCATATTCTTTGAGTTCACAAGTTCTAAGAACAAAGACCATTTTCATTCCAGTTGCCAATGAAATGGACATTTGAAAAACGCGAGGCATTTCATTTGTTTTGGCACACTTAATGCACAAAGTTGAAAATGCCGCACAATATTTTGGCGTCATTGTAATTTCCAGCTTGACAGGATTTCATAATGAAATGAAATTACATTTGTGCAGATCCTTCAGATTTATCTTGCTTTTTTAAAAGAAAAATCAGTTAAATACATAACAATTTGGATTAATCACAACATAACCAGGCAATAATAGGCCTCAGTCATTTATTATGCTATACTATAGGATAAAACATTATTGCTGTCTACATTATCTAAAAAAAATGTGTACATTCAGAATTAATAATTTATAACATCTTTACACAGGGTTGGCACAGTTCACAATCCTTTTTCTACTGTCCAACTGTTAGCTGGCTGGTACTGGTTTACACAGCATTCTACACATGCCCTCATCCTGCAAGGACAAAAGCTATCTCCAAGAAGGTAGAAATGTCAGTATTTCAAGAGCAAGTTATGATCTCCAAATATTAAAATGATCATAGGTTCAAGGTGAAGGGGAAAAGATTTAATAGGAATCTGAAGGGTGACCTTTTCACAGAAAGGGTGGTGGGTGTATGGAACAAGCTGCCAGATGAGGTAGTTGAGGCTGGGACTATCCCAATGTTTAAGAAACAGCCAGACGGGTGCATGGATAGGACAGGTTTGGAGGGATATGGACCAAGTGCAGGGCAGGTGAGACTAATGTAGCTGGGACATGTTGGCCGGTGTGGGCAAGTTGAGCTGAAGGGCCTGTTTCCACACTGTATCACTCTATGACTCTAACATCAAGTTGGCAACATAATACTCCAAAATAGGGGTAGGTGGGTAATTGTGGGGAGTGGCTGGATTGTGTGTGAGATGACATTTGAAGGGCATTGCAATTTTCAAATGAGATATTACAGCTCACATTCAATCCAGCCACTCCCCACAATCATCCGCCTACCCCTATCCAAATACCAGACTGATCTAGACACCTCATTCCTTCCAAGGATCCAGGGCCTTCAGAGGCCTCCTGCCATTCAGCAACCAGATGCAACAAGGAATCTTGGAAGGTCCTGGACAACTGAAAGAAGAGGCAATTAAATGGTGTACAAGCCTGCAGATTAATCAAGGGACATGGTTTGTCACACATAGAAGGTCACCATTTCTATCTTCAAGCAGGAACAGCACCTACCTAGCAGCCTTCCAACCAGAAATAAGAGCAAGCGTTGGCAATAACGTTTGTAATTGCCAGTACATATAAACAAAGTTGGTAGGAAGGAACTGCAGATGCTGGCTTACACCGAAGATAGACACATAGTGCTGGAGTAACTCAGCGGCTCAGGCAGCATCTCTGGAGAAAAGGAATTGGTGTATGCTAGCCCCACAAAGAATATTCGATGTGAGCTCCTGCAACTTAAATGCAATTGATTCCATTTGATTTTAGAAACATAGAAACATAGAAAATAGGTGCAGGAGGAGGCCATTTGGCCCTTCGAGCCAGCACCGCCATTCATTGTGATCATCTACACTGTGCCTGCCTTCTCCCCATATCCCTTGATTCCACTTGATTTTCACCATTAGTTCTCAAAATGTACTGCAGTATTTTGTTATAAATTGTAGATTTTAGACACTTGGTTTATTTGGATGCAGATATTCTCAATCCAAAGCAGGAGGGTGCAAAATTCCCACAAAATCGCACACAGCTAACAGGCCACTCTTAACATAGAAACATAGAAAATAGGTGCTGGAGTTGGCCATTCGGCCCTTCGAGCTAGCACTGCCATTCAATATGATCATGGCTGATCATCCAAAATCAGTACCCCGTTCCTGTTTTTTCCCCCATATCCCTTGATTCCGTTAGCCCTAAGAGCTAAATCTAACTCTCTCTTGAAAACATCCGGTAAATTGGCCTCCACTTTTGTGGCAGAGAATTCCACAGATTCACAACTCTCTGGCTAAAAACGTTTTTCCTCATCTCAGTCCTAAATAGCCTACCCCTTATTTTTAAACTGTGACCCCTGGTTCTGGACTCCCCCAACATCGGGAACATTTTTCCTGCATCTAGCCTGTCCAATCCTTTAAGAATTTTGTGTTTCTATAAGATCCCCTCACATCCTTCTAAATTCCAGTGAATATAAGCTCAGCCGACCCATTCCTTCATCATATGTAAGTCCCGCCATCTCAGGGATTAACCGGGTGAACCTACGCAGCACTCCCTCAATAGCTCCCTCTTCTACCTTGGGATATAAAAAGACTAAGAAGGCCAATAAATTCTGGTAATGGCAGCCAAACCAGGTGCAGTGAATGATCACAAAAAACAGAGACACAAGAGGAATATGCTGTTGATGTAGGTTGTTCTACATAATAAAATCATTGTGGAACTGCTACAGTATTGCCAATGTCCTTGATTCCTTTAAGCCCTAAAACTTATTAAACAATCTTGATTATGATCAAAGATCAGGTGCCTACAATTCTTTCAGCCAGGGAATTCCAAAGATTCCTATTCATTCAAGGGGAGACAATACCTCTTGTCAAAGTCCTAAATGTAAGTCTATGAATCTTAAAGTCATTGAGTCAGATAGCACAGAAGTAGGCTTCCAGGATAATCAACTCTGCATAAACTATCAAGCAGTGTTTTTGCTAATCCTAATCCTATTTTGTTCTCATGAATTCCCTCCACATTCTGTCGCCTAGCTACCATGGGCGTTATTTAAGTGGACAATTAACTACCAACCCACGCATCATTGGGATGGTGAGACAAAACCAGAATATTCAAAGGAAACCTATATGCCGGAAATATTGCAGAGAAGATTTACAAGGATGTTGCCAGGACTCGAGGGCCTGAGCAATAGGGAGAGGTTAAGCAGGTTAAGACACTATTCCTTAGAGTGCGTGAGGATGTGAGTCTGAAAAGGATAAAGAGTTGCAAATTGTTACACTCGGGGATAGAAAAATTGTGAATTGTGAACCTTCCTTCTCCAGTATTTTTAAATTAATTTTAGGTCTTATTAGGTCCTATAATCCCATGTTTTCCAAAACATTCATTTTGTCTTCTGCAATGAAAACCAATTAATGTTACATTCCGACCGAAAAACAGTCACAAGGGAGAATGTACAAACACTGCACAGACAGCACCCGAGGTCAGGATTGAACCCGGTTCTCTAGTGCTGTGAGGGCTTTCAGGAGCACACTTAAGTTTAGATCTTTAAGAATCTTCATTAATTTTAATCAACATTAACTAAGACCCCAAAAAAATACTACTTTGAATACCACGCTGATTCTGAGGGAGTGGCACGGAGTCCCCACGATCACTAATGCCATTATTATATGCAAGGCTGCCAAACCAACGTTAGCCTGCCTGTGACATTAAACTAAACTAAACAATCTAAATCAGGAAAGAGATTACTTTATGATTGAAGGATTACTCTGATCATTGGCGATATGATGATTACCA
Organism: Rhinoraja longicauda; assembly: GCF_053455715.1. Taxonomy (NCBI): domain Eukaryota; kingdom Metazoa; phylum Chordata; class Chondrichthyes; order Rajiformes; family Arhynchobatidae; genus Rhinoraja; species Rhinoraja longicauda. The sequence goes on from NC_135954.1 coordinate 78,773,726, forward strand.
TTTGCTGACTAAAGAATATTTATTGTAACTTAAAGTTAAGCATGTTTTAAAAACATTTAAGATTGAAAGGAGGCTTATCATCTTTAAAAGTATCCTGCCAAAGAGCCATTTGAGTCAACGAGTCACCCGTTCATTACCAGAATCCTAATTTAAAGGGAGTCAAGGTTGGCATATTAAAATTTCCGCTCACTCCTCTTTTTTAAGTGATTCTGCTTGATATAAATGGTAATCTAGCTCCTTAGGAACCAGGACAATAATTCCCTTCTTCAACCTTCACTTTGTTTGATTATCTTCCTAAAGTATTTAACACTGATTCTTAAATAATTACATAATCTGAACGATACTTAAGCATAAATCAAGAAATCCTCTCTGAAGGCAGATACTTCATTTCGACTATGATATTAAATCCACAGGACAGTTACCACCTTCATGTTAATTATGCTTTAGCACAGCTGCAAAATGTGGCATTAATTAATTTATGATTAAATATCTTGTTCACTTTTATAATGGAAATATAGTCATTAAATTCTATTCCAATTACTGTTCTGTACTGTAATTTATTATTCATCTCAGTACACATGTCAAGGTTATGACCTGAGGAATTTCAGAGCCCATTGCCAATGAACTCCTTGTAAAAGCTGTCCTGGTTGATAACTACAACTTCATGTAAAAATCTCAAAATGTAACCTGGGCCTATACCATTTTCTCTAAAGATAATTTGATGAATTTCCAACATAAACGTCTTGTGGGATATTGTATGATATAATTCAATCTGCTACAGCAACATGAAACTATTAAAATGTGCTCATAAAAGATCACATTTTACTGGCAATGTAGGTAGCATTCAGTTAATCAATTTTCTCTCTTCACATCTTATGAGAATGAATTAACCAAAATGTTCATTTAGTTAAAAGTCAAAGCTTAAGTTTTTTAAAAGCATCTTCACTGAGAAATGGACTCATTGATCCAACTTAGTCCCCACAATGTCAAATGCCTGTGACATTAAACATGGGCTCCAGACACAGTTGTGCCTCTTGCCAAATTGCCTCCCATGAAGTCTAAAAAATGCCCATTTGTGTCCTGAGGACCAGACACAGAATATATCCAACAAGCACTCTATCTGCTTACTCTCAGTTATTACAAAGCTATGATCAATATTATTATAAAGACGCATAAATTTGCTCATAAAATGTTTACTTTGCATTCCATTAGATTATCCACATTTCAGACCTTATTACAGCCTCTGCCTCAGGATTGAACATAAAATTAAGGGAGGAGACATGGGGATGAGACATGGGGCTGCTGGAATCTAGATAAAAATGAACTGTCTGAAGAACCTGGTGGGTTAAGCAGCATTTGCGAAGGTCAAGTAATAGTCAACATTTCAGGTCATGACCCTGAATCAAAACTTATGTAAGTGAGTGTGCCTTTAATAATGATATATAACTGACTCCTGAATAACTGAATTTTGTGCTTAATTCACATCAATTTAATTTTCTGTTCTTCAGGGACACTGCTTCACTTTGGTAACAAATTATTATTTTCTTCAGGTTATCCTATTCTTATCCTGTTCCTGTTGTATGCAGTTCTCGTCTCCCCATCACAGAACACATGTGGAGGCTTTTGAGATGGTGCAGAAGAGATTCACTCAGATTAGAGGGCTTATGTTGAAAGGAAAGCTTGGGCAAACTTGGATTGTTTTTTCTGAAGCATTGAAGGCTGAAGATAGACCTGATAGAAATGTAAAAAAATAAGAGATGCATAGATACGGCAAGTAATCAGAGTCTTTTCTCAGACTGGAAACATCAAGGACTAGAGAGCATAGGTCGAAGATGAGAGTGGGAAAGTTTTTTAAGAAAATTAGCAGTTAAGTTTTTTCAGAGAGAGGTAAGTGCCTCGAATGCACTGCCAGAGGAGGAGGAGGTAGAACTAGATACAACAGCAAAGGTATCATGCATTTAGATAAACATGTGAACAGGAAGGTAATAAAGGGATACGGATCCCATGCATTGAGGGAATTAGTTAGATTGGCATCATGGTCGGCACAGACATGGTGGACCAAAGTGTCTGTTCCTGTGTTGAACTTATCATGTTTTATTTTTTAATTATTTCCTTGATTACGTGAGCAATCTCTGGAGTGGTCTTCACCGAGGTGCTATATTATGCAACTTTTCCCATTCTTGATCGGCTTATTGAATTGGTGTCTATTTATGTAAATTTAAGCTATTTTTGTTTTTGTGTATTTTTTAGATGGCATGCAATCCATCATGTATACCAAATGTGCCAACAGTAAATTCATCCTTTCCTAAGCTCTGGGAATGAGCTAGATATATATTTGTTAAATGTTAGGTTGCTCACAAAAAGCAGAAAACTGCCAGAAATCTGATTTTAGTTTTAGCTTTTAGTTTAGTTTAGCGGTACAGCATGGAAACAGGCCCTTTGGCCCACCGAGTCCGTGCCGACCAGCGATCACTTATTCACTAGTTCCATCCTGCACACTCGGGACAATTTGCAAAAGTCAATTAACCTAGAAACCTGCACGGTTTTGGAATGTGGGAGGTACTGGAGCACCCAGAGAAAACCCACACAGTCACAGGGAAAATGTACAAACTCCATCCAGCACCCATAGTCAGGATCAAACCTGATCTCTGGTGCTGTAAGGCAACAACTCTAGCGCTGCCCCACCGTGTCGAATCTGAAAATGTTGGAGAAATGCAACACGTACGGCATCATTATGGATTGACGAACATGGTTAACATTTCAGTTTGATGAACCAGTAAAAGTTAGAGCTAAATTGTGGAGATGGGAGAGGAGTGGAGAGAAGTGATAGTATGAAAATCAAGAGAAAATGAATGAGACTAGTGGAGGTGGTGCTGGCTGACAGAGGCAGGAATGGGTGATTCATTCTTCTACTGCCTTAATTCGTTCACTGTCCTCTCTTACCTTGGCTGGTCTGCTATTCAAGTCATAATGCAGGCTTGCGTAGACAGTCTCATGTTGAGCTGGAAAATAGTGAACTGGGTTCTTATTGGAATCAATGAAAACTAATCTCCTTCGTTTATGTCTTCTTCAGATTTACAAGATGCAAATAGCTTAAACATGCACTCGCTAATGCTCTCTTCTATCACTAAAATTTCCATTTTCAGACAGGCAAGAACTCCTCCCTTTCCATCCCATAGCTGGTGAGTACAAGAGATTGTTGGAAGTTACATATTTAAGATGAAAAGGGTATTACACTTTTACATTTCCTTTCATTTCTATGCCTGCAAGCTTGTAGTCTGAGCTGCATTTCCTGATTTGAGAACTCAAATTACATCTAAGCTCTTTGGTTAACATAGGGAGAGATGAGCTGAGAGACTTGCTCCCATTTTAATCTGTTTATTTGCTCTCATGACCATTCTGGAACATACTCATGGCTGTATCCTCGGATCTGAGAAGCGGTAAGTGGCAAAGTTCATGGAGGTCCAAAGGTTTCACAAGAGAGCATTTCCACCGATGCAGAAAGTCTCTCTGAATTTAGGCTACAACGCCAAATAGAAATCTTTGTAAAATAACGTAAGGAAATTATCCTCTGCACCGATACAAAGCACAATCCTAGAATTGCACAATAATAACAGCACAGAAGGGTTTTTAGTTTGTAGAGATAAGGCGCGGAAATAGGCCATTCGCCTCACCGAGTCCACACTGACCAACGATCTCCGCAAATTAACACACACTGAGGACAATTTACACTTACACCAAACCAATTAACCTGCAAAACTGTACATCTTTGGAATGTGGGAGGAAACAGAAGATCTCGGAGAAAACCCCTGCAGGCCATGGGGGGAATGTACAAACTCCATAAAGATCGAACCCGGGTCTCTGGCGTTGCAAGCGCTGTAAGGCAACAAATCTACCCCTGCACCACTAAGGGTATTCAACCCATTGAATCTATGCTAGCTGACCAGCCCAGCAATCCAAGGAGAACAAGTCTTTTCTGCATTTTACCAATGCACTGGAAATATAAACTACAAAGAAGGTATTCTGCTTAATTTAGTTTCTTCAAAACCAAATACTGTTATACTCTATTGTCTGCTGCAATTGTAAAAATCAAAATTAATTATAAAAGCAGAATTGCCAATCATTAATTTGGTTTTTTGAAAGAAATCTTATGCCAATGCATTACCTTTTCATAAAATTCATACTTTTATCATCCAATCCTAAAGCTTCTGAGATCTTGAGAGTCCATTTCTAATATTATTAAAGTGTGAAGAAAATTCTGCACAAATTGGAATCCTATTGCAATTGCTATGGGTTTCCTTCACAATCACATTGCTAGCTTGTCAAACAAAATAAAGAAAGAGACATGAAAAAATATATATAAATGCTGAAAATCGTAAATAAATCCAGAAAATGCTGGAAATACTCAGCAAGTCAGACTGCTTTTGTAGGAATAGCCAGTTAGCGTTTCAGGTTCAGGACCCTTCTTCAGAACTAGGAAAGAGTGAAAACAAGCTAATTTTAGGGAGCAGAGCCAGAGAAAGGGAATGGGTAGAAGCAGAGACTATCGCTGGCAATATGTACTAATATGGCAATTCAAATCAGATTAAGCTTCTTTTTCAGTATAATATTTTCTAACAATAATGCTGTCAGATAAGCCTGGAGGCTAAACTGTACAAAAGGGAAAAAGGGAATAAAAAAAGAAAAACTGAAAAAAAATGATGATGAACAGAAATGGTCAGTTTGGATATAATCATAGAAAAATAAAGCATGTTACCTTATTTGGGGGAAGTTGCGAGGCTATGGTTTGGGAAGAAGGAAGCTATTCCAGAGCACCTTGGACAGAATGTTTCAATATCGGAGCAATTTTGACTGAGATGGAGGGACTGGGAGGTTAGAATGGAGTCATTACAAGAGGGAGGGTGGGAAGAAGTATTATCAACATAACAATGGAAATGTGTAGGTTTCAATTAATATTGGTGGCCAGTTTAAAGAAAGAGACATATTCTATAAACTTCATAATATAATTAAGATCTTCTCTGAGGTCATTGTTATCTCATTATTTATACATTTTGCACATTTCAAATTACATCTAAGACTGCAAGAAGTTACAGAGAATTATGGATGCAGGCCAGAGCATCACACAATCCAACCTTCCTTCCACTGACTCCATTTACATCTCAAGCTACCTCGGCAAGGCCAGCAGCATAATCAAGGATGAGTCGCACCCCGAACACTCCTTCTTTCCCCTTCTCCCATCAGACAAGAGATTAGAGAGCCATCCTGAGCTACTATCTACCTCATTGGAGACCCTCGGACTATCTTTGATCGGACTTTACTGGACTTCATCTTACACTAAAATTTATTACCATTAATCCATTTATCCTTTATCTGTATTCTGTGGATGGTTTGATTGTAATCATGTATTGTCTTTCCGCTGACTGGTTACAATGCAACAAAAGTTTTTCACAGTACCTCGGTACACGTGACAATAAACTAAATTCAAACGAAACTCATTTTTGTCAAATGCATAAGTGCCGTTCTGCAGCTCTATTCAGTACATTACCCAAATTAGATTAAAACCATTCCAATATATTATTGATGCAGTTGTCTTTGATAAATAGAACATTAAACTCCCAAGGTCTCAAACAGTAATGGGAATACCTGTTAATACACATTATATCTTTAGCTTCACTCAATCTTAGTAAATAAATCACGAAACATTCCCTATCTCAAGAGTAGTCACTGACCCGATTTCTTCTCATAAGCAAAGTAGCTCAAGTCCTTGGGGAATGTATATTTTTCATATAAAAATTTCAGGGAAGTTATCTTTAAAGGAGTCCTCAAATAGAATCTTATAATTATCATGAATGGTTTCCTGCTGTGCAAGATACTGATGGAATTATTTTAAAATAGTCAATTCAAAATGATATTACCAAATAGAAAATATCTTGTTATGATGTCATCATATATTGTTTGCATTTTACACCATCACCAATGCAAAAAATAAACAAATAAATATTGAGGAAAACAGTATTGAGAAAGGGTCTTCCCTGGTAAATATATTTTGCAATTTTACAATCTAGATCAAGAAGTTCTTGAATCCCTATCCTTTTCCAACAGTTGTTATCCCTCCCCTCTTGCCTGAAAAGAGTGGTGTTGATTGTGATATGTACCAGGAACAAAATTGTGAAATTCTTATTGCTACAACTTTTAGAGGGTCACTAACACAATAACAATAGCACAGCATATAAATGTACATTAATTAATCATACAATAAATTTATAATCAGTAATATGAGGAAATCAGATCATAATAATGCTAAAAAAAATGAAATATGTGGTGCAACCAAAACAAACTTACTTGTAGATTGCTGCAGAGATAAGGTTTTGTTTAGGATTGTGCAGTGTAGTTCAAGAGCCTGTTATTCAACTTGAAAATCATAGTTCTTTGGCTTCTGTACCTTTTCCCTGATGAGGGCAGTGAAAATGAGAGCATGGCCAGTGTGAAACGCGTCTTTGATGCTATTAGCTGCCTTTCGAGGCAGCACCTTCAACAGTGGGGAGGTCGGTACCCATGATAGACTGGGCAATGTTTACCACTTTCTGCAGCCTCCTTCATTTCTTTGCTTAAAAGATCATCTTCTTATAAGCAGAGCGCTCAAACTACTTTGCTCATAAAAAGAAATCAGCTCAGCAACTACTCCTGAAGATCGGGAATGTTGCATGTAGAAATGAGAAACTGCAGATGCTGGTTTTATCAAGGCAAGACACAAAATGCTGGAGTAATTCAGCGGGTCAGGCAGCATCTCTGAAGACCATGGATAGGTGATGTTTCAGGTTGGGACCCTGATTGAAGGGTAGGGGAAAAGAAATCTAGAGTGTTCATGATTTAGTTACTAAGATTGAGTGAAGCTAAAGATATAATATGTATTAACAGGTATTCAAATTGCCATGCCAAGCTCTGATGCATCCAGTCAATGTGCCCCCTACTGTACACCTGTAGAAGTTTGACAGAATATTTGGCAATACAACGAATCTCCTCAATCTTCCAAGAAAGTTGAGGTGTTGCTCAGCTTTCTTTGTGATCGCACCAATGTGCTAGACCCAAGTAAAGTCTTCAGAGATAGGCACACCTAGGAATTTGAAGCTGTCAACTCTTAGGGTGGCACCGTGGCGCAGCGGTAGAGTCGCTGCCTTACGATGCCAGAGCCCTGGGTCCCGGGTTCGATCCTGACTACGGGTGCTTGTCTGTACGGAGTTTGTACATTTTCCCCGTGACCTGCGTGGGTTTTTTCCGAGATCTTCGGTTTCCTCCCCACACTCTAAAGACGTACAGTTTTGTAGGTTAATTGGCTTGGTATAAATGCAAATTGTCCCTAGTGTAGGATGGTATTAAAACAATTGATATATAGCATTTAAAACCAGTTCAATATCGCCATTGTCAACTAAACATCTTCAGCAAGTGGTTACCAGAAAATGAGAGAATGATAGGGTGACAGAGCACAGAACCTGATGCTTGTGCTCAATTCATCCCTGCTGACCAAGTTGCATAACCGAGCAAGTCCCACTTGCTAACACTGGCCATACCCCTCCAAACCTTTCTTACCCATATACCTGTCCAACCTTTAATTATCAGAATTATTCCTACCTCTACCACTTCCCCTGGCAGCCCGTTCCATATATGTACCACCTTCGGTGTGGAAAAAGTCACCCCTCAGTTCCCTTTTAAATCTTTCCCCTTTCGTCTTAAATCTAAGCCCTGTAGTTTTTGATTCCCGTACCATGGGTGAATGACTGTTGTTAGTAAACTCATCTATGCCACTCATCATTTTATAAAGCACAATAAGGTCGCTTATGAGACTCCTGCTTCCATGGTAAAAAGATCTAGCCTATACAGCTTCTCTTTATAACACAAACTTTCCAGACCCGGTAACATCCTCACAATTCTTTTGTGTACCCTTTTTAGTTTAATGACTTCCTTCCTATTGCAGGGTGACTAGATCTGTATACACTAGTCCAAATGCGGCCCCTACCAGTGCCTTGTACTACTGTAATATGATGTCCCAACTCTCCTATTTTCTTGTGTTCTTGTGTTCTTGTGTTCATTCATAGCGAGGGAATTTGAGTATAGGAGCAGGGAGGTTCTGCTGCAGTTGTACAGGGCATAGGTGAGACCACACCTGGAGTATTGCGTACAGTTTTGGTCTCCTAATCTGAGGAAATACATTCTTGCCATAGAGGGGGTACAGAGAAGGTTCACCAGATTGATTCCTGGGATGGCAGGACTTTCATATGAAGAAAGACTGGATAGACTCAGCTTGTACTCGCTGGAATTTAGAAGATTGAGGGGGAATCTTATAGAAACTTACAAAATTCTTAAGGGGTTGGACAGGCTAGATGCAGGAAGATTGTTCCCGATGTTGGGGAAGTCCAGAACAAGGGGTCACAGTTTAAGGATAAGGAAGTCTTTTAGGACCGAGAGAACGTTTTTTTTCACACAGAGAGTGGTGAATCTGTGAAATTCTCTGCCACAGAAGGTAGTTGAGGCCAGTTCATTGGCTATATTTAAGAGGGAGTTAGATGTGGCCCTTGTGGCTAAAGGGATCAGGCAGGGGGTATGGAGAGAAGGCAGGTACAGGTTACTGAGCTGGATGATCAGCCATGATCATATTGAATGGCGGTGCAGGCTCGAAGGGCCGAATGGCCTACTCCTGCACCTATTTTCTATGTTTCTATGTTTCTATTCAATATCATGGCAAGCGCGCCAAAATTCATCTTCACCACCTTGTCTACCTGTATCACCATTTCCATGGAACTATAGGTATACTCGCATCCCTTGGCCTCTCTGTTCCACAAAGCTCCCCAGGGCCCCACTATTTACTGTGTTCTGGTATGCCTTATCAAAATGCAAGAAGGTTGCAGGAGATCAGGGCCAGATGTGCGCTGGGTGTGGAGCCAGAAATGTGGGCAGGGACGTAGCTGAGAGTTGGCAACAAGTTAGGTGTTCTGATGTTGGATGGAATGTATGTATTACATGTCTGTGTTTTTCAACATTTTTATTTAATGCAGATGTGGAGGAGGAGTGAATAAATAGGTGTTCAGTCCAGATGCGCCTTCCCAGTTTTCAAAAGCCACAACCCCAAGTTAAAAGAAGGTAAAATAATGGTCCCTCTTTTATGTGATCTTGAAATTCAGAGCAATAAGGGATGGATGAGCATTGACAGTAATCTCTAAATCCCATGAAAAAAAATTACATCCTTGGGTAAAAGCTTTCATTCACCCAATGTGTTATGAATGCATCTGGTACTTAAGAAATCCATTTTGTAGAAAATAATAAGGGAGAAAAGGCAGGATTGTTGCAGCAAGGCAATTTTTTCTGCTTTTGTGCAATTTGATTTACTCATCATGCCTTTTTAAAGATTGCACAAATCAGTTTTGCCAAAGGTTCTTTGGTTGTCATTCATTCTCCACCCCATCCCCCAATAATCATCATCTGAAGAAGGGTCATCTGAAGAAGGGTCTCGACCCGAAACATCACCCATTTCTCTCCAGAGATGCTGCCTGTCCCACTGAGTTACTCCAGCTTTTTGAATCTATCTTCCTTATAATCACATGTCAGAAATTGGATTGCCGACAATCATATGAACTGTTAACCCATTTTCCCCTTCTCTCCCGAGATGCTGCCTGACCTGCTGAGTTACTCCAGCATTTTGTGAATAAACCCATTTTCCCCTTTTCAGTCAGTGGATAACAAAATAGATTGCAACTAATCATATTTCTTATCTCCATTGCTATTTCCTGTATCTGTGGTTAGATACAAAATGCTGGAGTAACTCAGCAGGACAGGCAGCATCCCTGGATAGAAGGAATGGGTGACGTTTCATGGTAATCTTTGCTCCAGTTACAATTGAAAGAAAGATGAAATGATTATTTACAATACTAAATTCAATTAACAAAAAAAAATCAAAGCACTTGAATAGTTCAAAGTGATAAATTCAATGTAATATGGAGATAGATCAGCAATACTATGCATATGTTTATGTCTTTATATTATCAGTTAAATAGCAAAAATTGAAAACAATTTATAAAATGAACTGGAAATTCTACAAATGACAATAGAGAACAATTAAAACAAAATTTATGACTATTATTTTTGATGTAAATTGTAAACGTTTTACAACAAAGAGACTTGCTTTCTAAAATCTTTTTTTTCCTAGAATATATTGAACTGTTACATTGGGGGAAACAATTATTAATGCACTCTCAAGAAAGCAGAGAAAATGGCTAGTCTGTTCCAATACAAAACAGATCACTTTTGGAACCTGTAGCCCTTTATGTTTCCAAAAATACCACTCTGTTAATATAGAAGATAGACAAAAAGTGCTGGAATAACTCAGCAAGACAGGCAGCATCTCTGGAGAGAAGGAATGGGTGACTTTTTGGGTCGAGCCCTTTCTTCAGTCTGATATCAGGGGAGTGGGCGGGACAGACATAGAATGTAGTCGGAGGCAGTAAGATAGCAAGGGCTATTTGAAGTTAGAGAAAATGTTCATACCTCTGGGATGTAAGCTACCCAAGCAAAATATGAGGTGCTGTTCCTCCAATTTGCCTGGGCTTCACTCTGACAATGGAGGAGGCCAAGGACAGAAAGGTCAGATTGGGAATGGGAGGGGGAGTTAGAGTGCTGAGCAACCGGGAGATCAGGTAGGTTAAGGTGGATGAGCGTAGGTGTTCAGCGAAACGATCGCCGAGCCTGCGCTTGGTCTCGCCGACGTACAAGAGTTGACACCTGGAACAGTGGATATAGTAGATGAGGTTGGAGGAGGTGCAAATGAACTTCTACCTCACCTGGAAAGACTGTCGGAGTCAAAGGGGGAGGTAAAGGAACAGGTGTTGGTTTGGGTGGGAAGGGACGAGTTGACCAGGCAGTTGCAGAGGGAACGGTCTTTGCGGAAAGCAGAAAGGGGTGGAGATGGGAAGATGTAGCCAGTAGTGGGATTCCATTGGAGGTGGCGAAAATGTTGGAGGATTATATACTGTATGCGATGGCTGATGGAGTGGAAGGTGAGGAGGACTCTGTCCTTGTTACGAACAGGGGGAGGGGGAGCAAGAGCGGAGCTGCAGGATATCGAGGAGACCCTAGTGAGAGCCTCATCTGTAATGGTAGAGGGGAACCCCCATTTCCTAATGAATGAGGACATCTCCGGTGACCTGGTATGCAAACCCTCATCCTGGGCGCAGATGCGGCGCAGACAGAGGAATTAGGAGTAGGGGATAGAGTCTTTACGGGAAGCAGGGTGGGAAGAAGTGTAGTCTAGATAGCTATGGGAGTCTATTATTCTGTTGTTATATTCAGGGTAGAATCATAAAAAGATGACAACACAGCAGGAGGCTTTTTGGCATGTCAGACCAAAGTAATTCACTTCCCACAGCCCTATCTTCGTGATTATGAAAACATTACTACATTATATATTAATTCAAACCCCTCTTGAAGGCCACAATGGCATTTGCCTCCACCACAATTGCAGACGTCATGAGCTTTTTATTTCTGGATAGCTGGAGCAAAGCATTTGCATAACTAGGGAATGAAGAGCATGTATGGAAAAACAATATGAACTTTTATTTTGCAGCTCAACAGCACACATGTCTTAAAGCCTTCATATCAGAGATGGAGCTGAATTTAAAGTTCGATGCCAAAACGAAACAGTTAGTGAACACTTACTGAAATTTGCAGTCTCTAAACAGTCTGCAGTACACTAAATAGACACAAAAAGCTGGAGTAACTCAGCATGACAAGCAGCATCTTTGGAGAGAAGGAATGGGTGACGTTTCGTGTCAAGATCCTTCTTCAGACTGCTCTAGGATCCAGAACACTCAGATGTTTTTCTTAGGTAGGCATCTGTATGGGATTTTTCTCTCAAATTTTTGAATTTAATAATAAAACTAATAAACTCCATATTTCTGCAAGAATTGTCTATCATCTATCAAAATTTTGCTTTTTTTGAATCTCCTTGCCCATCCTCTTATATTCCAGTTTTCTCTTTTTAATTATAAATATCACTGTAAAGCTATAAATTCTAATGACTTAACAATCTTATTGCTCTTCGGCAATCAGAAAGGCTATTACTCCCCTTGTTCTGATTGTGTGTGACCTTCAGAAATAAAAAGCTCATGACCACTGCAGTGCAAGATTAATGCTATTTTTTAACAAAGATTCTTCCCAAGATCCAACAACATGCAGCTCCATTAACGTGTCTCCAAAGAGGTTACTCTCCCCATCGTGCCTCTTTCAGTGCCATCCAAACTCTGGTGCATGGTTGGCATTTGACTGTATGTATGGGAAGGAACTGCAGATGTTGGTTTAAACCGAACATAGACACAAAATGCTGGAGTAACTCAGCGGGACAGGCAGCATCTCTGGAGAGAAGGAATGGGTAACGTTTTGCATCTTCACCCCATCCATTCTTGCCGGGAGCAGACCTCCCAACATTTGATTTTACAAATTCATAATTTTGATGTCCAAAATTCAGAATTTTACATCAAAATTCATAATATGGCACGTAATGCAACTTTTCAGCAAAAAAAATAATTATGCACGCCAAAAGCGCATATACGTTGTGCTACATTCATGTGTGAAAAATGACTATTATTTCCAACAGTCTGTAGTTCTTGGACTACATGTACAATGTCAGGCCTATCATGAGTATATTCTGCTATTTATAGGAAGCTTATTGAACAGAAATACATATTGCAACACAAAGAAAAAACTGTTTTGTTTTGTTTTTTCTATTTTGCTTTTTCCTTACACATCCCAATTCTCTTGGTATTGAATAAAAGAACAATGGTCATAAAATGTATGACTAAGTTATGAAGAAATTGATATATGCAACTCGACAAAGCATGCAGAAGTACTTGAAGTAAATTTTCTCATTAATTGATAATCAGCCCAAAAAGGTGGTAATTGGCTTTTCTGTTGTGTTTTATATTTTAACCCTGTCGTAATTAATATAGTTATATAATCTTGCACTTAAATTTAATATTTACTCATTACAGTTCCACCACTGATTTTCTGGCGCTCTTGGTTCCAGAGCATTGCTGGTTTATCCAGCCGGCAAGAAAGTCGGCTATGGGGATAGATGTGCTGGCTCCAGCTGGGCTGGAGTTCCAGAGCCCCGGCCACAGGTTTGCAAATTCAACCCACCGATCGGCCGTGGAAGTCCCGATGAGGTCGAGATTGACTGCCTTGCCCAGCCTTGGTGCCACAGTTTTGGGGAGACTTCCAGGGCGGGGGGATTTCTCGCGGAACCCCTAGCGACCGAATTGACAATTTGCAATTACCGACTGGTTTGCGGAAAAATGTGAGGCAAAATCGGAATGGCGGAAATGAAATAAAAAAGCAGAAACTTTCCGCCAAATTCGGAAGGGTTGGGAGGGGGTGCAGGAGGTGAAACCATGCACCAACTCTCAACCATTCCCCTTGAATTCTTGCATTCATCTCATGCCTATTCGCCAACCATTTGCAGATACTTATTTTAATCTGCAGTCACCCCAATCTAAAGAATCTGAATCTGAGTTGGTGATTGCAATCAACGCCATGTAATCTTCTAACGTCTTTGCTGCCAGGGCCTTCCCAGTTATTATACCCTGCCTTGCTGAAGCAAGAAAGGAAAGCTGCATTGGTGAAGTAAATGTGAAGATAAGATAAAAGCATACTTTTAAACCAAATGATTCCTACAAGACCAAAGAGGTTCTGCAATTGGGGGAAGAGGGATATGAGAAGGAAACTTAGGCCTCAGAGGGAGAAAGTCTGAAATATAAACTGAAAATGCTGGCAATGCTCAGCATGTCAGACATTATCTGAGGAAAGATAATCAGAGTTAATGTTTCACGTCAAAGACCATTTGTCAGAAATCGGATTGGGATGCTGAATTTCTAAGCCTCTGTGTGTACTGCAGGGCAGGAAGCCTTTGAGACATACCCTCAAGAAGGGATACGTATCAGTGACAGAAGAAGTCAATGCCAGGAATATGGCTGCAAGAACATGCATGCTTGACAGAAGGAAATTCAGCAGTCTGATATGTTTTCAAAATTTGAATGAGCTCATCTTCAAAAGGCAGCGTCTGCCAATAGCACTGCCCATGCTTGACTTACTGCATTTCAATTATATTCGCAAGGGAAGGGTTGCATGACCAATACATCTCTGTTTTAGTTTTTCTCGCACCTTTACAAGAAGAGTAATCTTATAGTAAATAGGCACTACCATCCAATCTTTCATTTTCAGCCACCGGTTTAGCTTCTGGCACAATTTTTGAAGCTAGAATTGAGGCTGGTTTTCACATGACATTAGAAACAAAGAAACATAGAAAAATAGGTGCAGGAGTAGGCCTTTTGGCCCTTCGAGTCAGCACCGCCATTCAATATGATCATGGCTGATCATCTAAAATCAGTTCTCCGTTCCCGCTTTTTCCCCATATCCCTTGATCCCCAAGAGCTAAATCTAACTCTAACTTTCTCTTGAAATTAGGCACATGAGACAGGGTGCAGAATGTGTTCTCTCAGAGGGTCTCTGACCTGAAATGTTAACTCCGCTTCTCTTTCCATGCAGCTGCCTGACCTACTGAATGTTTTTATTTCCCAGCATTTCTCGTTTTATTTTGGATTTCGAGCATCTGTCATTTTTCTTTTTGATTTGCAGAGAATGGTTAATGCTCTCAAATCCATTTGGAGTACAGCTCCTAAAAAAACCCATTGCAGCATCAGAAGGTCTCATTTTCCAAATTCAGTCCTTTTAGTAACATTAGTCTTCATAAGAGACTTGACTTATTTCCAGAGCATAAGCGCTATATCAAATGATATCGAGATTTTAATCAGCAAATGCCAATGCAGATATTTGGCCTCCAAAACCTCCCTGACTGTCAGCTGGAAAATAAACTTGAACTATTGCTTTAAAAAAATCTATTTTTATCTTATGTTAGATTTAAATAACCTACAAAATAACTTGATATGAACGATGCAGCCTCTTTTTCTGTTGGTCCCTCTGGCTCTCTGGTGCATCTACATTTGTGCATTATGTTCAGAGGCATCCACTGTCGAGGAGATCTCATTATGAAATAGGTTTCCTTGAATTTCTCCCAGGCTGCTGCTGTCATTTCAGCAAAAGATCAAGGCATACTCTGGGAAGAAGAGCACAAATGTCTAAAATTGGCTTTTTACAATGTTTATTCGGGTTAATTAAAGCAACCTTTCATTGGAGGCTATTTCCACGGTTCACCTAATCTGACTTTAATGAAAAGTCAGATTAGGTGAACTAAGTAGAAATAACCCCCAAATATCCTTGGTTGCTGTGAACTATGTTCAATTGAGCTGCTCAATTGCAGAGGTGAAAAGAGGTGGGGGGGGGTTAACCAACACGGTTGTGGAGCAGACTGGATAGGATCAAGTGATGGTGATGCACACCCTCCAGTTTTCCTTTCCTTTTAAGGAGCAGGTGCAGCTGAACTATCATTGTTCAAAGATAGACACAAATTGAAGGCAGCATCCCTGGAGAGAAGGAAAGGGTGATGTTTTGGGTCGAGACCCTTCTTCGGACTGAGAGTCAGAGGAGAGGGAAACTGGAGATATGGAAGGGTACAAAGAGTTTGTAAGGTGTGAAAACAATAGATCAAGGAAATGTAGAAGGGTTCATTGGTGGGTGAGGGAAAGAATACAAAGAAGCATACAAACGGTGCAGAGATAAAATGTAGTCGTAGACAGTAAGACTGGTGGGAGAACTGGGAAGGGGAGGGGATGGAGAGAGAGCTACTTGAAGGGCCACTTGAAGTTAGAGAAGTCAATGTCTATACCGCTGGGGTGTAAGCTACCAAGTAAAATATAAGGTGCTGTTTCTCCAATTTGCGCTGGGCCTCACTCTGACAATGGAGGAGGCCCAGGACAGAAAGGTCAGATTGGGAATGGGAGGGGGATTTAAAGTGTTGGGCAACTGGGAGATCAGGTAGATTTCGGCGGACTGAGCGGAGGTGTACAGCGAAAAGATCGCCAAGCCTGCGCTTGGTCTCATGATATACAGCAGTCCACACCTGGAACAGTGAATACAGTAGGTGAGGTTGATGGAGGTGTAAGTGAACCTTTGGCTCACCTGAAAATACTATCGTGTCCTTGGACAGAGACGAGGGGAGAGGTAATGGGACAGGTGTTGCATCTCCTGCGGTTGCAGGGGAACGTACCTAGGGAGGGAGTGGTTTGGGTAAGAAGGAACGAGTTGACCAGAGAGTTGTGAAGGGAAATCAGCGGAAATCAGAAAGGGGTGGAGATGCGGCAAGTAGTGCGATATTCTCCAGCTCTTTACCTGGCAGTAAGGACTGCAAAATGTGCCACTTTGCCTTATAAATTCTTGGACTTCTGCACACTCTCTTACTGACTCATCCCATGATGCCTTAATCTTCTTGGCATGTGCTGAAAGTCACAAAACCAGTTGTCTCAAATGCTCAAGGATAATACCACCCCAATCTCTCTCCACAAAAAAAATATATATTATTTTCAATGCATAGGAAATGCTTGACACTCAAATTGCATTTTATTACTAAAGAATGTGGGAATAAAAATATTCCAGAATTAAAAAGGCGCAAACTCATTTTGGAAACCCAAAACTGCTGAACATGGAAATCTGAAATCGAAACAGATAAACTGGAAACTCCCAGCCGCTCATACAAAATCTGCGGAAAGAGAAACAGATTTAATGGTTCAAACCGAGGACTCTTCATCAGAAACGGGGAAGGAAGAAAAAAGCAAGTTGGTTTCGAGTTGAAAGGTCAATGGAGAAGCGGTGGATAGGACAAAGTGATATGTCAAATAGGGTGAAGCTAGGGTTTCCATGGGGATAAGGTTACTTTGTGGTAGACATCAGGAACTACGGATCCTGGAATCTTGCGTGGAACACAAAGTTCAGGGATCTCCAGGGATGCTGCCTGACCCATTGAGTTACTCCAGCATTTTGTGTCTTTCCTTGGTGAACTAGCATCAATGCTGTTAAGGGTCATGCCATTCATTATATATTTTCCCCTTACATTTGACCTCTCAAAGTGCAACAAAGTCTCACCTGCTCGGATTAAACGCCATCAGCGATTTCTCTGCCTACTTTTGTAGCTGATCTCTATCCCACTGTATACCTTGACAGCCTTCCTCACAGTCTGCGACCCCAACAATCTTGGTGGCATCTGCAACCTTACTGACCAACCCATTTAAGTTTACATCCAAGTCATTTATATATATCACAAACTGCAGAGGTCCCAGCACAGATCCCTGCAGAACTCCACTGGTCACTGACCTCCAGCCTGAATATTGTCCTTCCAGCACAACCCTCTGTCTTCTTTCAATAAGCCAGTTCAGAGCCACTTAGAGTCATGCAGCAGAGTAACAGGCCTTTCAACCCTCTGTGTCCAAGCCAACCATCAAGCAACCAATTACATCAATCCCATTTCATTCTTCTCACGTGGAAAATTATAGTTGTGGTCAGCAGGGTCACCCTGTGAACCGAACAAGGGATTTATTTTAATTGATTGGGTCTACAATCTGAACAACATCCTATTTCAGAGAGAAAATGAAATAAAAATATTAAGCAATTTTATGGATTTTTTTAAACAATGAAAATCACAATGAAAAGCATTATGGCTACCTTACATGTAGCCCTGTGCAAGCTTGTTAAATTGCCAGAAGCTGCAGACTCCTCCGTGGAATATTATTTAGTTTGCAAATTCTATGCATTCCAAGCAATAAAGCCAGAATATCAGTAATGATATTGTTGCTCATTGTGCCAAGGGAACGAGAATTGGAAGAGCAAATATGTAAGGAGATAGCAGATATTAGTAGTAAGCACAGAGTAGTGATTGTGGGTGATTTCAATTTTCCGTACATAGACTGAGAATCACATTCTGTTAAAGGGCTGGATGGTTTGGAGTTTGTAAAATGTGTGCAGGATAGTTTTTTGCAGCAATACGTAGAGGTACCTACCAGAGAAGGGGCAGTGTTGGACCTCCTGTTGGGAAATGAGACGGGTCAGGTGACGGAGGTATGTGTTGAGGAGCACTTTGGGTCTAGTGATCACAATGCCATTAGTTTCAATATAATTATGGAGAAGGTCAAATTTGGACCAAGGGTTGAGATTTTGGATTGGAGAAAGGCTAATTTTGAGGAGATGAGAAAGGATTTAAAAGGAGTGAAATGGGACTTTTTGTTTCATGAAAAGGATATAATAGAGAAATGGAGGATATTTAAAGGTGAAATTTTGAGAGTACAGAGTCTTTATGTCCCTGTTCGGTGGAAAGGAAAGAATAATAATTTGAAAGAGCCGTGGTTTTCCAGGGAAATTGGACACGGTTCGGAAAAAGAGGGAGATATACAATAAATATAAGCGGCAGGGAGTAAATGAGGTTCTTGAGGAATATAAAGAATGTAAAAGGAATCTTAAGAAGGAAATTAGAAAAGCGAAAAAAAGATATGAGGCTGTTTTGGCAAGGGGTTCTACAGATATGTCAATAGCAAAAGGATAGCGAGGGATAAAATTGGTCCATTAGAGAGTCAGAGTGGACAGCTATGTGCTGAGCCGGAAGAAATGGGGGAGATATTAAACAATTTCTTTTCTTCGGTATTCACCGAGGAGAAGGATATTGAATTATGTGAGGTAAGCGAAACAAGTAGAGTAATGATGGAAATTATGAGGATCAAAGAAGAGGAGGTACGGACACTTTTGAAAAATATAAAAGTGGATAAGTCTCCAGGTCCTGATAGGATATTCCCTAGGACATTGAGGGAAGTTAGTGCAGAAATAGCAGGGGCTATGACGGAAATATTTTAAATGTCATTAGAAACGGGGATGGTGCCGGAAGATTGGCGCATTGCGCATGTTGTGCCTTTGTTTAAAAAAGGTTCTAAAAGTAAACCTAGCAATTATAGACCTGTTAGTTTGACGTCTGTGGTGGGAAAATTAATGGAAAAGATACTGAGGGACAATATATATAATTATATGGATAAACAAGGCCTGATTAGAAACAGTCAACATGGATTTGTGCCTGGAAGGTCATGTTTGACTAATCTTCTTGAATTTTTTGAAGAGGTTACCAGGGAAATTGATAAGGGCAAGGCTGTGGATGTTGTCTATATGGACTTCAGTAAGGCATTTGACAAGGTTCCACATGGAAGGTTGATTAAGAAGGTTAAATCGTTGGGTATTAATAGTGAGGTTGCAAGATGGATTCAACAATGGCTGAATGGGAGATACCAGAGGGTAATGGTTGACAATTGTATGTCAGGTTGGAGGCCAGTGTCTAGTGGAGTACCCCAAGGATCTGTGTTGGGTCCACTGTTGTTTGTCATTTACATTAATGATCTGGATGATGGTGTGGCAAATTGGATTAGTAAATATGCAGATGATACTAAGATAGGTGGTGTAGTTAATAATGAAGTAGAGTTTCAAAGTCTACAGAGAGACTTGGGCCTTTTGGAAGGGTGGGCTGAAAGATGGCAGATGGAGTTTAATGCTGATAAGTGTGAGGTGCTGCATTTTGGTAGGACAAATCAAAATAGGACGTACAGGGTAAATGGTAGGGAATTGAGGAATGCAGTGGAACAGAGGGATCTGGGAATAACTGTGCATTGTTCCCTGAAGGTGGAATCTCATGTGGATAGGGTGGTGAAGAAGGCGTTTGGTATGCTTGCCTTTATAAATCAGAGCATCGAATATAGAAGTTGGGATGTGATGTTAAAATTGTACAGGGCATTGGTGAGGCCGAATCTGGAGTATGGTGTGCAGTTCTGGTCGCCAAATTATAGGAAGGATGTCGACAAAATGGAGAGGGTACAGAGGAGATTTACTAGAATGTTGCCTGGGTTTCAGCACTTAAGCTACAGAGAGAGGTTGAACAGGTTGGGTCTTTATTCTTTGGAGCGTAGAAGGTTGAGGGGGGACTTGATAGAGGTTTTTTAAATTTTAAGAGGGACGGACAGAGTTGTCGTGGGTAGGCTTTTCCCTTTGAGAGTGGGGAAGATTCTAACAAGGGGACATAGCTTCAGAATTGAGGGACAAAAGTTTAGGGGTAACATGAGGGGTAACGTCTTTACTCAGAGGGTGGTGGCTGTATGGAATGGGCTTCCGGTGGAAGTGGTGGAGGCAGGCTCGATTTTATTATTTAAGAGTAAATTGGATAGGTATATGGATGAGAGGGGATTAGAGGGTTATGGTCTGAGAGCAGGTAGATGAGACTGGGTCAGGGAGAATGGTCGGCGTGGACTGGTAGGGCCGAATGGGCCTGTTTCCATGCTGTAGTTGTTATATGGTTATATGGTTATATGGTTAATTGTCTCTGCCTCTATCAAAACTGTTGCCAGCTTTCAAGCACCCACCTGTACTCTCTATCATCATGCAATGTATCACGGCCAAGATCATTCTTTTTTTTTAAAACTTCTTATCCCATGACAGCAGCAGCAAAGAGTAATAGATTCATTTTTACTCCAGTTTAGTTTAGTTTAGAAATACAGCGCGGAAACAGGCCTTTTGGCCCAACGAGTCTGCGCTGACCAGCGATCCCCGCACATTAAAGCTATCCTACACATACCAGGGACAATTTACACACACATACACATTTAGCCAATTAACCTACAAACCTGTACATCTTTGGAGTATGGGAGAAAACCCACGTGGACACGGGGAGAACGTACAAAATCCATACAGACAGCACCCGTAGTCGGGATCGAACCAGAGTCTCCAGCGCTGCAGGAGCTGTTAGGCAACAACTCTACCACTGCGCCACCAGGTCATGGGCTTTAGCTCATATTAGCATATATCCATATTTATTTTCTTGTGCATTGCCCAGCACATATCTCTGGATAAAAATACTGGCACAGATTCTGACATTTCGGAAACCTCCCACCAGGTGTGCAGGATAGCTTTAATGAAGCCTGGATTTCTGTAGGTAGAAGCTGTCACCACCAACTCTAACTGGGAGATTCAATGGGCTGCAGTGAGATTCAGTGGTGCACTGGCCTCAAGATTTCATAGGATGCTGCAAATACTTTTCAGGTCGAAGGTAGATGGAAGTCTGAAGAAGATTGGGGTGGGTGAGGGGTTGAAGGGGGGGGGGGGTGCAGTGGAATTAATAGCTCGGCTATTGCTGTGAACGGACACAAAGTGCTGGAGTAAATTAACAAGTCAGGCAGCCTCTCTGGTAAACATGGATAGGTGACTTTTCAGGACAGAACCCTTCCATGGTGTGGTTTGGTGCTAGGATTGCATTGTCGGCTGCAGCCTGGTCTGGCAGGACCACTTTAACCAGCGCTGAAGCAGGCCTGCTACTGCACAAGTACACTGCACCATTGGTGACTCATGCATGTGATCCAAAATTCCACCATTGATCACCAGTCAACACAGGCCAAGGTCCTCTCTACAGCAGCCCATCAGCAAAAGCATTAGCAAAAGCACTAATGTCTTCTCATATTTGAATTTAGTAATTAAAATTGCATAATAATAATAAAAATTAAAAATAATAAAAATCCACAGCATACAAAAAGGTGGCCAAGTTCCAGGCAACTTATTTTCAGTGGCAGTGAAGGAGGCTGAGGCCAGAAAGGTCAGTACAGAAATAGGAAATAGAATGAATATAGCTAGCAACCAACAGCTCCAGGGATTATTCCCTGTTAATATAATTATGAACAATGAACACCAGTGCCAGCAATGAGATAACTACCTTAACCCACTGCTGAGTGTTGTAAACAGCAAAAACATCCTATTCAGCTTCACTTATCTTTTCAATACAATCTATTATCTTATTTCAACTCAGAGTCAGGACAGAAATAGGAAATAGAATGAATATTGATAGCAACCAACAGCTCCAACTAACCTAGGCGGACAGAGAACAAACTCAGTAAAACAACTGCCTTAATCTTCGCGAGGTCTCAACAATGTAGAGTGAGCATTTTGTTATGTGATTTGATGAAAATAATCCTTTGATTCCATTTTCTGGCAGCAGCAGAATTGTATTGCTAAATATATTTTCAGAATATAATTATGAACAATGAACACCAGTGCCAGCAATGAGATAACTACCTTAACCCACTGCTGAGTGTTGTAAACAGCAAAAACATCCTATTCAGCTTCACTTATCTTTTCAATACAATCTATTATCTTATTTCAAGCCCCATTCCCTGTTAATAAATTATATGACTGCTGTCCAATTTGTGGAAATTAAATAATTTGATTTGGATAAACACTATGTGCAACCGTAATAAACAACATTAAGGCCATTTACTATTCTTTAATATTATTACATGTTAAAATAATCGCTATAACAAAATCAATTTGTATACTACCTCCTCTGTATTTGCTAGGTTATACTTGGAGGCAGAGTCTTCAATCATGATCGATGGGATGGCTACTGTTACCAGGAGTGAGATATTTAAATTACCAGCATGTCCTTTACCAGTCAAATCATAGACAATTGCGTACAAACCGGGGAACTGCCATTGCGTACGAGCAAATTCAAGACATGAAAAAGATGTAAAGAATAAAAAAGACATAAAGTGCTGGAGTAACATCAAGCAACACAATGTCATCCATCCATGTTCTCTGGGATTGCTGCCTGACCCATTGTGGTACCCCAGCCCTTTGTATCTTTTTTTTGTAATCCAGCATCTGCAGTTTTTTGCTTCTACATGTAAAGAAGATGCTCGTACACATGTGTCAGTTCATGACCTCTTCTGATTTACTTGAGTTATCTATTTAATGACTTTTAACAGTTCATTTTTATTGAATCAAAGGAATTAAGTGAAAACAGGTGCTAATATATCTCAAAGTGGAATAATCAGATATTAAAAAAGAGTGGAGTGAACGGGATAAGACTCAAAGATAGTCCGATGGTCTTCAATGAGGTAGATAGTAGTTCAGGACTGCTCTCTAGTTGTGGTAGGATGGTTCACTTGAACAACAGATAACAGAATAGGATAACTTGAAGAAACTGTCCCTGAAGCTGGAGGTGTGCATTTTCGCACTTCTACACTTTTTGCCCAATTGGAGAGGGGAGAAGAAGGAGTGGCCAGGGTGCGACTCATCCTTGATTATGCTGCTGGTCTTGCCAAGGCAGCGTGAGGTATAAATTGAGTCAATGGATGAGAGATTGGGTGTGTGATGGTCTGGGCTGCATCCGCAATTCTCTGTAATTTCTTGTATTCTTGGATGGAGCTGCTCCCAAACAATGTGCATCCCGATAAATAGTTGTCATTTATTACCCTTTGTGTGAATATTGTTAAGATCTTGCTGCAAACAAAAATGGGCTGTTTCATGAGCTAGGGATTTACAAATAGAAGTAGTCACAGAGTCATACAGCGTGGAAACAGGCTCTTCGGCCCATACCGACCAATATACCCCATCCATAATAGTCCAACTTGCCTGCGTTTTGCCCAAATCCCTCTAAACCTATCCTATCCATTTAGCTTCCTAAATGCTTCTTAAACGTGTCTGCCTCAATTACTTCCTCCGGCAGCTTATTCCATACACCCACCATCCTTTGTGAAGAAAAGTTCCTATTAAATCTTTCCCCCCTGACTTTAAACCTATGTCTCCGGTTCTCTATTCCCCTACTCTGGGCAAAATAATCTGTGTGTTTACCTGATTTATTTCTCTCATGATTTTATACACCTCTACAAGATCACCCCTATCCTCCCGTGCTCCAAGGAATAAAGTCCTAGCTTGCTCAACCTCTCCCTACAGCTCATACCCTCTAGCTCTGCAAGATCCTTGGAAATTTTCTCTGCACTCTCTCTCTCCAATGTTTTATATAGCTGTAACATGACCTCCCTTCTATACTCAGTACTCTCATTGATGAAGGCTAATGTGCCAAAAGCATTTATGACCACCTTATCTACCTGTGATGACACTTTAGCGGAACTATGTACCTGCACTCCCAAATCCCTCTGCTCTACAACACTCC
The DNA here is from genome assembly GCF_053455715.1 of Rhinoraja longicauda. Classification (NCBI taxonomy): domain Eukaryota; kingdom Metazoa; phylum Chordata; class Chondrichthyes; order Rajiformes; family Arhynchobatidae; genus Rhinoraja; species Rhinoraja longicauda. The sequence continues at coordinate 78,797,679 of NC_135954.1, forward strand.
CCAGAGCCCTACTATTCACTGTGTCGGTCCTTACCAAAATGCAACACTTCACATTTCTGTATTAAATTCCATAACCATTCCTCAGCCCACTTGCCCAGCCGATCAAGGTCCTGCTGCAATTTTTGACAACCATCTTCACTATCTACAATACCACACACTTTTTTGTCATGTGAAAACTTGCTAATCAAACCATATACGTTCTCATCCGAATCATTGATATAGATGATGAACTGCAATGGGCCCAGCACCAAACCCTGAGGCACACCATTAGTCATAGGCCTCCAGTCTGAAAAACAACCTTCCACCATCACACTTTGCTTCCTTTCATGAAGCCAATTTTCTATCCATTCAACTGTCTCTCCTTGGATCCCATGCAATCTAACATCCAGAGCAACCTACCATGTGTAACCTTGCCGAATGCCTTGCTCAAGACAAATTAAAAACTATATAATCATTGGCAAATATCCTTACTTCTGAGCTTACCATGGAAGGATGATCATTGATGAAGCAGCTGACGATGGCTAGGCCGAGGGCACTTCATTAAGAACTCCTGCAATAATATCCTAGGGCTAGGATGATTGATCTCAACATCTACAACCATATTCCTCTGTGCAAGGAATGACTCTCAGCACTAGAGTCCTTTCCCTTCGATGCCCATTGACTCAGTTTCATCAAGACCCCTCAAAGCCAAACTCAGTTTGATATATTCTAAAAGTTGATTCGTGAAATCTGCTTCACAAATCATTGAATTTGCTCATTAGCTGCATCAACTGTCTCATAAGGTCATAAGCTCATGATAGGGCAGAATTAGGCCATTCAGCCCATCAAGTGTCCTCCGCTATTCAATCATGGCTGGTCTATCTATCCCTCCTAACCCCACTCTCCTGCCTTCTCCCCATAATCTCTGACACCTCTCATAGCCATTGGAGAGCTATGACCAGCTTGTCATTCCAGCTCACAAATTAGTTGTATATGGAATCAACTGCATTGTAAACTTCTTGATATTGTAGATATTGCTATTTAAAAAAATACTGTATGTGTTTATTTTTAAGTAAGGCAGAAACTATGATGGAGATACAAGCAACAGATACTTGAAATTTCCAGCAAAAAGTAAACTGCTGGAAGATCTGAGTAGGTTGAGCAACAACTTGGAGGCAAAGGAATGGGTTTGTTTTGGGTTGAAACCCCACATCAGAATATGATATTTCTCTTAAAACACGGGCTTTATTTTTTATGGGTTATACGTGATTTATTGGTATTAACATTTACTTATGTTCTCAGACAAGTTGCTCAAAATACTATTCCAATGATAATATGTTTCAGGGGCAATAGCCAAATTTTCTTCTGATTTGTTTCCTAGAGATACAATTCTCACAACGCCAGAGACACAGCCTCAAGTGGCCCATAGAAAAATTACCTAGTGTGGCATAAACATCGTTTGCTCCAAGCAAATGTTAATAAAGTCAATGTCATAGAGTTTTACAGCAAAGAAACATACCCTTCAGCTCACCATGACCATGCTGACCTTTTTGCCCATGACATCCGTCCAATTTGCCAAACAATGCCTGTATCCTTCTCTGCCTTGTTTATTTAAATGCCTGTCCAAATGTCTTTACATATAGTGATTGTATTTGACTCCACCACCTCCTCTATTCATCAGTTCCAGATCAACCACGCTCTGTGTGAAAATAAATTCCCCTCAAATCCCCGATAAATCCCCTTCCTCTCACCATAAAATTCAGGCCTTCTTGATTTTGATACATGGGAAAAAGATTCTGACTATCTATGCTTGTTATAATTTGATATACCTCTTATCAGGTCACCCATCAACTTCCTTCATTGCAGGTATAATTAATCCATGTAACATCCTGATAAATTACTTCAGCACAGTCTCCAGCACAACCACATCCTTCCGACAGACGAGTGACCAGAGCTGCAGACAATCCTTCAAGTACAATCCAACTCATATTTTGTAAGATAGGGATTAGTGTTGGTATTGGTTTATTATTGTCAAATATACCAAGAGACTGTGAAAAACTTTGTTTTGCATTCTATCCAGGCAGCCCATACTAAACATAAGTGCATCCGGTAGAGCAAAAGAAAAAATAATCAGAGTGGAAAATACAGTGTGGCAGTGTTACAGATAAAATAAAAATGCAAGGGCTGCAGAAAGGTAAATTGGAAAATCAGGAATTCATTACTAGCATATGAGAGATTTGCTCATGTCATGAGTCTGATAACAGCAGGGAAGACGCTGTTCTTGCATCTGCTGGGATTTGCTTTCAAGCATTCATATCTTCTTCCCTTAGGGAGAGGAGAGAAGAAAAAATGACCAAGGTGGGGATGAATGGTCTTTAATTAAGTTGGCTGCTCCCTGAGGTAGCAGAAGTCTAAATGAAGTCACTGAGGGAGAGGACTGTATGATGAACTGGGTTGCATTCATGACTCTGCAATTTCTTGTGATCTTGGGCAGAATAGTTGGCATTCCAAGGTGTGAATCATCCCTCTAGATTGCAACATAACGTTCCAACTTTTATATTCTCTGTCCTGACCAATGAAGGTAAGCTGACCATATGCCTCGTCGCCATGCTATGTACCAATGTTACCATTTTCAGGGAACAAAGTCTTACAGTAAACCTCATGGTCCCATTGTTCATTAACTTTCCTTACTGCCCTATCACTTATTGTATATGTAATACCTCTACTTTACTTATCAAAATGTTTTTCTCTGCACTTGTCAGGATTAAATTCCTTCTGTTAATGTGCCAGCCAATTTTCCATCTGATCAATATTCTGCTGTACCTCAGAGAAACCCCCCTCACCGTCATCAATATCACCAACTTTTGGGTCATCTGCAAACTTATGCCTCCAACGTTAAAAACCAAGTTATGAATGTATATCACAGAGCAAGGATCCCAGCACTGATTTCTGCAGTACACTACTGGTCATAAACATCCATTTAGAAAAACACCTTCCAGTACACTCTGCATCTTATCACCAAGCCAATTTTGGAGGACACAACCTAGTTTGAAATTAATGGAAATTTTGTCAAATGCTGTTGATAGAAAAAATCTTCAGAAGTGTGTGTTAATATTCGTTTTCTTGTGCTTAACTGTAATAATCAAATTATTATTTTTCAAACGTCTTTCAATCCCAATGGGATTACATTAGTAATCACCCCCACTCCCAATCCATCCCGCCGTATTTGATTCCAGCATAGCGAACAAACTTAGCTGTCTAAACAGTTGCGGCGGGGGATAATCAACACGTTGCTGGAAACTCATGCCGGTTTTTAATAAAGATGCAATGGATCCGGAATCATATATAAACAGGTGTAATACCGCCAGGTATATGCAGGAGTGCTTGCCATATGATGCCAGCAAAGGTGCATCTAAAGTTTTTAATCTGCTTAAAGCAATTTCAATTATTTTCGTTCGGTCAATTAAGTATATTTGCCTTCGGTTACACAAAGATCGCATCACGTCGACACAGTTGGAACGAGATGCGGTGGGTCATAAAGCTGGTTCTGTCTAAATGATCCGCAGGCATAAAACAACTGCAGCTATATTAGATGAACCGTGTATTAGTCACAGTGGGTGTCGAACGCGAAACAGAAATGCGAGTGGCAGCATCTGAACAAATGCAAGACCACCTGTATGAAAGGTAAACCACACCAACTCAGTACAAGACTGCGAACAGGACTGGAGAAGATGCGAGAGTAACAGGGAGAGAGAGGACTGATTAGCATTCTCTAGGCATATTGTTCACGAGGCTCCGCTGACTCATCTGAATCATGTCGTTTCACGACTAATTCTCGCATTTTGCTACAGTTTGCAAACATGTTGATCAGCGAGCAACCCACCCATGTACCCGCGCGAGTGTGTTTACACACTGTCGGTAACTGCGTCCTGCTTACTTCTGAAAACCCCACTTCTAGCACAATTGATATTCTCACTTGGTAACAGTGTTTTGAACATTTTGCCTTGTGCCGCTCCCAAACTCGTGGCCGAAGGCGACCTTCTAATCTGCGGATCACAAAAGCATTGCAAGATTAGTAGGATTTCAGAGCAGCGACTGACCTTTCGGCAGCGATTTATTCCCGTCTGTCAAAGGTTACGAAACTGGTGTGTGAATAAAAACTGAGCGAACTGCGATCGACTCTACCCCGCCATATTCATTGGAAGCAGGATGAGGAAGAGAGATGGTTAATGGTTAGAAAATCCAGTCTCCTGCCACCGAGATGTGATCAGAGCTCGCACTAGTGGCAACACACGGCTCGGGCTTTCTAAAAATAGCAATCCAATAATCTGAGGAGTCTAAGAAACACAAAGCATGTTCAAACCACTTTCAGGCAGCAGAATAAATACATCACAACTGAGAAATAGTGTCTGCCGCGCACTTGATAAACAAGATTTGTTACAAAATGAACTAGAAGAAATGTATCCATATTCACGCTGGACTTGCACATTTATAGATTTTTTTTTAGATTTAGAGACACATGTGTTGTTTATATGTATATACATACATATATATATATATATATATATATATATGTGTGTATATATATATGTGTGCGTGTGTGTATAATACACAATGTATTAATATATACAGATTGTTTAACATAGTTGTGCACTTCACTTGTCTGAAGAAGGGTCTCGACCCGAAACGTCACCCATTCCTTCTCTCCAGAGATGCTGCCTGTCCCGCTGAGTTACTCCAACTTTTTGTGATTATCTTCTGTGCACTTCTCTTATTGTCGTGAGTGGCCAAATTAGTAATAGCATCCATCTTGTCAATTCATCTTTAGGTCCAATAGCTATGTTATTGTAGGCCCTTTGGTCCACGCAGTGGGAATGAGACCAAACGTCGGTGTGCTGCTAAATGTCACATAAATCAGAAGTGTTTGAGAAATCAAACATCTCCATATTTAACTCCTGTGTTTCCACCTTGTGATGTACAAATAAATCTTAATGGGTTTGGAGAACCAAGATGAAAAAAAAGCAGTAGCTTATATTTGTATAGGGACTTTAATGTGGCATAACAGCAAATATTAAACCACACATAAAAGGAGATTTTGATGTCTAAAATATGGCCAGAGACTGATTAAAACCAATGTTTTGAATGAAGAAAGAGAGGTTGAGACATTTTGGAGAGAATTCCAGAACGTTAGGTCTCAGCAGCTGAAAGTAAGGCTCCATTTGAGATGATCAAGAGGCCGGAACTGGAGCAATGCAGAGAGCTCAGTTTGAGGGATGGAGGTCATATAGATAAAGGATGGGGCAAGGCCATGGAGGGAATGGAAAGCAAACTCCAAAATGTTAGAATCAAAGATTTGCTCAACAAGGAGACAATGCTGATCAAGTTCAAGAAAGAAGGCAAGACCACAAAAATCACTGAGTTGTAGATGTAACCCAGTCCTTCACACAGTCCAGACTTCCCACCATTGTATCCATCTACACCACATGCTACCTGGGAAAAGCAGCCAACATAATCATGAACTCGTTCCATCACGGTCACTCGTTCTCCCCACCCATCCAGCACAAGATACAGAAGCTCGAAAGTGTGTATCACCAGACTCAGGAACAGTTTCTCCCCCTCCTGAATGGTCCTGAATGGTCCTTCCATATGCTAGGGTACTGTTCAATTATTGTGCTGATGGTCTACAATTCGTTACAATGTTCAGAACTATATTCTCGACTCTGTATTTTCCCCTTTGTTCTATCTGTTGTACTTGAGTTTGGTGTGATTGTATTTATGTATGGTATATCTTGCGGTTCGATGCAAACAACACAGGCCCCACCATGAGTCCACAGGTGTGCAGAGGGACTACCACGCTGTCCTTACAAACGGCAGACGTGAAGCGGTCCTTCAAAAAGCTTCAGGGCCGGATGGTATTCCAGGGCGAGCCCTCAGAGCGTGTGCTGATCAACTGGCAGAGGTGTTCACCAACATCTTCAACCTCTCTCTGAGTCAGTCTGTGGTTCCCACCTCCTTCAAAGCATCCATCATCGTTCCTGTTCCAAAGGAACCAGTAACCTCCTGTTTAAATGACTACCGTCCTGTCGCACTTACATCAGTCATCATGAAGTGCTTCGAGTGACTAGTCAAAACTCACATCTGCTCCTCTCTCCCTGACACCTTGGACCCTCTTCAGTTTGCATATAGACCAAACAGGGCCACGGACAATGCCATCGCCATGGCAATACATACTGCGCTCACCCACCTGGACAAAGGAAATACATATGTGAGAATGCTCTTTATTGACTACAGCTCGGCATTCAACACTATTATTCCCTCAAAACTCATCCCCAAGCTCCTTGATCTTGGACTGGAGACCTCCATCTGCGGATGGATATTCGATTTCCTGACAGGAAGGCCCCAGAATTCCTCACTGATCCTAAACACAGGCACCCCACAGGGCTGTGTGCTCAGTCCTCTCCTGTACTCCCTGTTCACGCACGACTGTACTGCTAAGCACAGCTCAAACAGCATCCTAAAGTTTGCTGACGACACGACCATCTTGGGCCTCGTCACAGACAACAATGAGATGGCCTACAGAGAGGAGGTAAAGGCACTAAATAGCTGGTGCCAGGAAAATAACCTCTCTCTCAATGTCAGCAAAACTGAAGAGATGATCGTGGACTACAGGAGACAACGGGGGAATGGACACCTCCCCATCCACATCAGTGATGCTGAGGTTGAAAGGGTCAGCAGCTTTAAGTTCCTCGGTGTGCACATCACTGAGGACCTTTCCTGGACACTGCACACAGACACAATAACAAAGAAGGCCCATCAGCGGCTCTTTTTCCTGAGAAGACTGAGGAAGTTTGGCATGAACGCCAGCATCCTCAGAAACTTCTACAGACGCACCATCGAGAGCCTGCTGACGGGCTGCATTACAGTCTGGAACGGGAACTGTTCTGCCCACAGCCACAAATCACTACAGAGAGTGGTGAAGACTGCACAGCACATCACTGGCAACTGTCTCCCGGCCATTTTGCACCGGCGGTGCCAGCGGAAGGCACACAGCATCATCAAGGACCACAGCCACCCAGCACACAGGCTGTTCTCCTTGTTACCCAGACGATACAGGAGTATGGCTGCGCGTACCACCGGACTTGAGAATAGTTTGTACCATCAGGCCATCAGGCTTCTGAACTCATAAACACATTTCAAATCATATATGTTGATTATTTTTAATATTGTCTTTTTACCTATTTTTAATATTGTCTTTTTACCTTACTAATGTCATTTTTAAAATCTTATTTATCCTTGGAATATTACTGCTGAGGTGATCCGTTGTCTTGTCAAATACATTTCATTGTATCATTGACCCTGTGCCAACCTACATATGACAAATAAAATGTATTATTATATTATTATTATTATCTGATCTGTTTGGATGGCATGCAAAACAAATCTTTTCACAGAATCTTAATACATGTGACAAATCTTTAAAAAATGGCAATAGATGGTGCATTTTGGAAATGGATATCAGAAATTCTAATGGAAAAAGCTAACAAGACACCATTTAAGTATACAAATTTATGAGGGGCAGAGGCAAGGACAGTGAGAAACATTTCCCTCAAAGGAAATGTCTATTACCAGGGGACATTGATTTGAAATAAGAGGTATAGAGAATTAGAAAGGATAGGAGGAGGATTTTATTCGTCTAGAGGATTGTTGAAATCTGGTCGAATAGATGGTGGAAGAAGAGACTCTTGCAATATTTTAATAAATACTTAAATAAGCCTTTGAAATCCCATGGCAAAGAAGACCAGGAGCTCAGTGCTGGCATGGATACCGTGGTCTGCAGGGGCTGTTTTGGTTTTGCATTACTTTCTGATTAGGGATGGGGTAATAGTGTACAAGTGTTGTTTATTTATGAGCAGTAAAAATAAATGATGGTGAGGGGACAGTACCCAAGGACCTAGAAGTGTGTGTGTGTGTGTGCGTGTGTGTGTGGCTGCCTGCCTGATATGTATGTGTGTGCATGTATGAGCTTGTGTATTAGTGAGGGAAGAGCAAGAGAGATGGTTTTAATACAGATAAATGCAGCAAAATTAGTTGCACCATTATTTAATTCATTCACAGTATTCTATCTCAATTACTCTTGATAAGGGATTTGTGAACCACCTTTCTTCACAGCCTAATCCACATTCTAGAAATACTTTCACTATGTTATTTGATAGGATTTCCAGGATTTCTGATCTAGCCACATCGTAATATTCTTCCAGTTCAGGGTGGTTTATGGCATGGTGAAAAACTTGGAGTTACTGGTGCTCCCACGAGCCCACCATCTTAGTCTGTCTCAGTGGTAGAGGTCATGGATTTGAATGGTGCTGTAAAAAAAGCATCATGTCTTGTGATGCGTTCTGTTGGTAGTTCAAATTTGAGAACATGTAGTAGAGCAGCGATTACTACTACCCAATAGATTCATGAGTTTTGGTTCAGGTCATATTTAGCAGTCGGTGCAAAAATATTAGTGAACATTTTATTTCTATTATCTTAAATTAGCTCTAGTTAAGAGAATTAAAGAACATTTATTTTTAATTCTAAATGCTGCAAATGGGCTTAGCATTAAAAAAAATAGCCATGGCAACACCATCATCTTTGCAGGATGAGAAGTTTCTTCGGGAAAATGTTTCAGCTAAAGTTTATATTAGTTCCTTTACAACAGAGGCCAGAAGAGTTTAGACACCAACCTTTTAGAAATCTTTTCTGAAAAATTAAACTGCACCCAAATGGGGAAAATTCAAGGGTCTAAAGCTAAAAACAGAAAATGGTGTTCAAATTGGAAGGAAATAATTGGAATCCCTGAGTTGGCTGTTTCAATGTATCCCAGAGTAGATTAGTATTCATGTTTGCACATTAACGAGCATTTCAGAATGAGGTTACAAAGATAAATCTCTCACACAGCTGGATTTATTGGTTGTTGGAATCATAGAAACAATTGGACAATGCAGCAGAAAAATAAACAGCATATGTTTCCAAGGTAAATATATTCCAAAAATCCAAAATGTACACAATTAACTCTTCATCTTACTATTACACGATTAGGTGTTTAATGCAGAACTTTGCCAATAATGTTTAATTCAGAATTTCAATGAAGAGCAGTTCCAGTCACATTTCTGTTCTTGGTGATTTATTTAATGACTGACAAAATAATTATTGGATTCTTTCACACTTTAGCAAACTGCATTGTACCAGATTTACAAAGTTTGAAATTCTCTGGCTTCAGTGGAATGAGCTCACATTCTCTTCATTCTGTGATTAAGAACGTGCTATTTTGACTTTGAAGCAATAAAACAAGTGACAAATTCAACGTTGGAGACTTACAAAATGCAGACGAATGCAAGTGCTCAAGGCACTTAATGCTCGAGTTATTTATACCTTTGGCCAGTATCTAAGTGGTGCTGAGCTTACCTTCCAGCATTTTGTTCCTGCAGTTTATTATATGGATTTCAAATATAACCACATTTTATTTATGGACCTTGTGCTTTGATGAGGACCATTCCAGTGCAATAACACCCCCAAGTGGAAACATAAGGGATTGCAGGTGCTCAAATCGTAAGCAAACAATAATATGCTGGAGGAACTCAACTGGTCAGGCAGCATCTGTGGAGAGAAATGGAGAGACAATGTTTTGCGTCGGCACCGTTCTTTAGATTGAGTAGAGGAAAGATAGGTAGCAAGAGGGCAGAGGAAAAGGAGAGGCAAGAGCTAGCAAGTGAGAGGTGGATGAGATAAGGAGAAGTGGATTGGCAGGCAAATCAAGTGGGGTGATAGAAGAGTGGAGATAGTAACCAAGGCCGGAAGAGATAAGTGGAGAAGACAAAAGTGTGCAAATGGCAAAATCTGATCAACAAATTAGAAATGAAATATCGAACCAGTACCAAAGGGAGGGATGGTGAAAAGAAAGGAAAAGTGGTGGAAGGAGAAAAATGGAGGATCCGGTTGAGTAGATGGAAGAGGTAGAGAAGGGAAAAATAACTAGATGATGGGGACAGAGGTTGTGGAAAGGAAGGGGGTGGTGGTAAGCTGAATAGATGAAAAGTGGAACTGTTATCTACAATTTAGAATTCAATATTCATGCCATTGAAGTGTAAGCTCTCCAAATGGAATATGAAGTCTTGTTATAGACAATAGACAATAGGTGCAGGAGTAGGTCATTCGGCCCTTTGAGCCAGCACCACCATTCAATGTGATCATGGCTGATCATTCTCAATCAGTACCCCGTTCCTGCCTTCTCCCCATACCCCTGACTCCGCTATCCTTAAGAGCTCTATCTAGCTCTCTCTTGAATGCATTCAGAGACTTGGCCTCCACTGCCTTCTGAGACAGTGAAGTCCACAGATTTACAACTCTCTGACTGAAAAAGTTTTTCCTCATCTCCATTCTAAATGGCCTACTCCTTATTCTTAAACTGCGGCCCCTTGTTCTGGACTCCCCCAACATTGGGAACATGTTTCCTGCCTCTAACGTGTCCAACCCCTTAATAATCTTATACGTTTCGATAAGATCTCCTCTCATCCTTCTAAATTCCAGTGTATACAAGCCTAGTCGCTCCAGTCTTTTAACATATGATAGTCCCGCCATTTCGGGAATTAACCTTGTAAACCTAAGCTGCACGCCCTCAATAGCAAGAATATCCTTCCTCAAATTTGGAGACCAAAACTGCACACAGTACTCCAGGTGTGGTCTCACTAGAGCCCTGTACAACTGCAGAAGGACCTCTTTGCTCCTATACTCAACTCCTCTTGTTATGAAGGCCAACATTCCATTGGCTTTCTTCACTGCCTGCTGTACCTGCATGCTTCCTTTCAGTTGACTGATGCACTAGGTTCATTACACTAAATCCAGAATTGCCTTCTCCCTGGTAGGCTCCAGTACAAGCTGTTCTAAGAATCCATCTCAGAGGCACTCCACAAACTCCCTTTCCTGGGGTCCATTACCAACCTGATTTTCCCAGTCTACCTGCATGTTGAAATCTCCCATAACCACCGTAGCATTACATTTGCGACATGCCAATTTTAGCTCTTGATTCAACTTGCACCCTATGTCGAGGTTACTGTTTGGGGGCCTGAAGATAACTCCCATTAGGGTCTTTTTACCCAACAATTCCTCATTGTTGTTTCGGTTTTCACATGGCCTCGCTCTGACAGTGGAGAAGGTAAAATACAGACAGGTCAGTATAAGAATTAGCAAGAGTTAAAATGACAAGCATAGAGAACTCTAGCTGGCCTTGGTCTAGTCGATGCCTGGTCTCACTGATGGGGAGGAGGCCAATTCATGAGCACTAAATGCAATTTAGGAGTTTGAGAGAGGTGCACGTAAATCTCTGTGTCATCTGAAAAAACGGTTGGGGTCCCTGAATTGAGGTGAGGGAGGAGGTATAAGGGCAGGCATTGTACCTCCTGTGATTGCAGGGGACAGTGCCTGAGAGGAAGCAGGGGAAGTGGAGTAGTAGGAGTGAACAAGGAGTCAAGGAGAGTGTGGTCTCTGCAGAAAGCTGGAGACATCTATCACTTCCCAACGCTTGTTTGACCCACCGAGTACACACAAACCATCGATCACCCGTACACGCTCGATCTATGTTATCCCACTTTCACATCCACTCCCTACACACTAGAGGCAATTTATACAGATTAATTAACCTACAAACCTACATATTTTTGGGATGTGGAAGGAAACCCACACGCTCACAGGGAGATTGTGCAAATTCCACACTAACAGCACTCAGTCAGGATTGAACCTGGGTTTCTGGCGCTGTGAAGCAGCAGCTCTACCAGCTGGACCACTGTGAAGCCCTTCAACACCCCTTCTCTTGCCCCTTTTTTATCACATATCTCCTCTCTGCTGCATCAGTCTGAAGAAGGTCTTGACCCGAAAAGTCGCCCATCCGTGTTCTCTAGAGATGCTGCCTGACCCGCTGTGTCAAAACTCCCAAGTTGAGCTTTCAGTCAGAACAAGTGCAAGGTGCTATTTTTTTGGATCACATATTATACATGTATATACATTTATTGTACCTCAGCCCACTGATGAAACATTAAGTATGGATGTTCCATTAAGAATGAAATGCTCTTACATATGTTCAATACATTTATGTGCCCCTTACTGAATACAATAGGTTATTTGTACAATTCTTGAAGAGTTGATGAAGAAACTTGTAGGCCAGTACCAAGGAAGGCTATCGTCATACTAATATTCCAAACTTCAAGAGTACCTCCCGGATTATAGGTAAGTAAGTATATTAGCACTGTACAGAAACACTTGGATTGTTGTCAAGTTAGTGACCACAGTAGCCATTCTTATTCCAGTTTCTTATAAAGATGGGAGTACAATGCTATTACATCCTTCCAAAGAGACACACTTATTGACAAACATATACACACAAAACTGCAGTCCTCATAGTTATTGTAAAGTATATGGTCAACATTAAATTGTGACCACATTACCTATCTACTTTTATCTTGCTGCGCAAGTGGAAACTAAAAGAAAATTCCTGCTATGGTCACAATTGTACCTATGATTCATATTTTGAAATCTTCCCCTAAATAATTACTACTTCAATGTTGGCAAAGCAGTTATCCACTCAAACTTAATCTGATACCATAGAGTAAACGCATAACATAAGCAAACAACTTCGATCCACAGTTCAACTTGCATTGGAAAGGAAGAACTTGCTATAATTATAACTTTATTATAATGATACAATTTTAGTTATTAACTGAGAGTCAGTTATTTAAAGTAATTAGTTGGAGTAGACTTGGAGCAAAACACAAAGTGCTGGAGAAACTCAGTGGGTCAGGGAGCATCCGTGGATGGAATGGCAAAAACATTTTGAGTTGGGACTCTTTGATTGATTGATTGATTGATTGATTGATAAATACCACATGGCAACTGGCCCTTCAGCCCACTGAGTCCATGCTGACCATTGATCGCCTTTTAATGCTATTTCTTTGTTATCCCATTTTATCACACTTTTTCAACCTAGTGTGTTATTTTCCCATCCAACTCACTTAACCTATCGTTGCAGATGTAGGTAAAACTCATAACTACTAATAAATGGTTTGGTGAACTGAAATGTTTGGCTTCAACTTCTTCACTGTCATATTAGCTGACTGAGAGAAGTTCATGATCTTCAATTTACTTGTCATACATGCCCAGCTGGACAGGAAAGTTAAAATGAAGTGCCACTGAATGTATAAAGAATATGCTATTACTGATTAATGTATTTTGTTTTAATTTTATATTAAGTCCCAATGGCTACAAATGTATCCAGATGGGAGATTGTTGGAGTTACTCAGCGAGTCAGGCAGCATCTCTGAAAGACTTGGAAAGGTGACATTTCAAGTCTGGATCCTTCTTCAGACTCAATCCTCTTTGCACTTACGTTGGGCAGTATTCAAGCAATGTAAAATGATGAGAACAATGAGGTCGAAGTAGGAATGGAAAAGAGAATTAAAGTGAAGATATTGGTATTGATATTGTTTTTGTTGTCACATGTACTGAGAATGAAAACCTTTTGTTTGTATGTTTTCCAATTAAACCAAATAATGTATAAAGGTAAAGAAGCTATACACAAGTACAGTAGGGATAGAAAATAGAAAAATACCAGAGAACAGAATATAGTTTTGTAGCAGTGCAGCATTACAACAACAGAGAAGTCCAATGGGTTGGCATGGGCAAGTTGAGCCGAAGGGTTTGTTTCAGTGCTGTATGACTCTCAGCTAGTCAAGTAGCATCTCTGGAGCAAGATACAAAATGCTGCAGTACCTCAGTGGGTCAGGCAGATTCTCTGGAGAACATGCATAGGTGATATTTTGGGTCGGGACCCTTCTTCAGACTCGACCCCACCGAAACATCACCTATCCATGTCCTCCAGAGGTGCTGTGAGGCTTGCATATATTTTGGCATGTGGATTTGTTTATGTTAATTTTTCTTGTACAAAAATAAGTTTCCTCAAGCTTTCTACACAAATAAGACAGAGGAGGAATTCTTGCTCAGCAATTCAGTTCAGAAAGTAGCATTCATGGCTTGGAGGATAGAACGATGTAGCATAGAAACTGGACCTTAGTCCCACCATGCATGCGATGATCACAATGACAATTTAAACCATATAATCTGCCTGCACATGGTCTATATCCCTCTATTGCCTGTCTATTGATGTGCCAGGCTAAATGGCTCTCAAATGTTTTTATCATATCTGTTCCCACCACACCCCTGGTAATACATTCCAGGTACCTATCACTGTTTGTGTAAAAGATTTGCCTCGCAAATCTCGTTAAAAATTCCACCTCTCACCTTAAAGCAATGATCTCCCACCCTGGGAAAAGGACTCTAATTACCACCCATGATGTTTGATATACTTTTATCTGTTCATAGACTAAGCTCAGCATTTAACATCATCATCCCCTGCAAGCTGGTTACCAATCTCACGCAACTTGATCTCTACGCTTCCCTCTGTGATTGGATCCTCGACTACCTCATCAACAGACCACAATCTGTACGAATTGGCAACAACACTTCCTCCTCGATAACCATCAGCAGAGGAGCACCTCAAGGCTGCCTGCTCTACTTATTCTATCCTCATGACTGTGTAGCCAAACACATTTCAAGCTCTATCTTCAAGTTCGTTAACGACACCACCGCTGTTGAATAAATTACAGATGCCGAAGAGTCAGAGTATAGGAGGGAGATCAATCGACTGACCAAATGGTGCCAGAACAACAACCTTGCTCTTAGCATCAGTCAGACCAAAGAACAGATTGTGAACATTGGAAGGGGAAGGACAAAGATCCACAAACGTGCCTTCATCGACGGTATCGTGGTGGAGTGAGTCAAAAGCTTCAAATTCCCGGGCGTGCATATATCTGAAGATTTGTCCCGGACCTAGCAAACTGATGCAATCATGATGAAAGTCTATCAATCCCTCTACTTCCTTAGAAGATTGAGGAGATTTGGTATGTCAACAAATACTCTCTTGAAATTCTAAAGATGTACAGCAGGGAGCATATGACTGGTTGCATCATGGCCTGGTTCAGCAACTCAAATGCCCAGGAATGACAAAAATCACAAAATGTTGTGAACACTGCCCAGTCCATCATGGGTACTGACGTCTCCTCCATCTAGGGGATCTACAAGAGTCACTGTCCTAAAAAGGCAGACAGCATCATCAGAGACCCACACCATCCTGGCCACGCTCTCATTTCACTCCTGTCATTGGGAAGAAGGTATAGCAGCCTGAAAACTGTAAGATCCAGTTTCAGAAGCAGCTTTTTCCCCCTAAAACCATCAGGCTACAAAACACTACAACCTCCAAATTGGCTCCGAACTATATAAACTCGCATGTTACATATCTGTCGTGACCCTCAACCTCTGAAGTCCAGAAAAAAAAAGCAATCCAATTTAGTCCAAGAGGTAAGAGACAAAGGACTGCAGATGCTGAAATCTTGAGCAAAATACAAACTTTGGTGAAAATGAGCAGGTCAGTCAGGAGCTGTGGAGGGACATGAACAGAGGGCTTCTGTTAGGACCATTCATCAGACTGATGAAGTAGAGAAGTGATAACTGATAGAGAGAGAGATGATGGGAAAGGGTGGTGCAAGAGTTGGCAAAAGATTGATGGATTCGGGTTAGGAGGGATTTATTGGCACTTCAGACAGGTGCGGAAGAGAAGGGTGGGCATAGTCACGGATACTAGAGATGGTAAGTGGAGAAAGCAAAAGGCTCTACATGGTGGAACCTGATAAGAAATGAAAATGGGGAGTGTAATATAGAGCCTGAAGAAGAGATGGTGGGTAGAAAGGAATTGGGGGAAGGGGGAGAAATATAGAGATCCCTAGGTAGGGGAGGGGTGAGTGATAGAGGAGGTGGAGGAGGGTGAAGGAACTGGGTGATGGAGGAGAGGAAGTGGAAAAAAGGTTGTGTTGAGGAGGGAGGGTGGGAGAGGTAACTAGATACATGAGGAGGGGAGAGGTTTACATGAAATGGAACATTTAATGGGTTATAGGCTACCTACGTGGAATATGACATTCTATTGTTTGAGTTTGCATGTGGCCTCACCCTGGCAATGGAAGAGACTAGGAACAGACAGGTTGGAATGGGAATGGGAAGTAAAATGACGATCAACCACGAGCTCCAGCTGGCCTGGGCAGACAGAGCACATGTTCAGTGAAGCGGTTACCTAGTCTACACTTGGTCCATTCTTTCTTTATTGCTAATACTCTCTAATCCAGGTAACATCCTGGTGAACCTCTTCTGCACCCTTTACAAAGCCTCCTTATCCTTCCTGCAATGATAACTGTTTATTTTCCTTAATCTGTGTGACAATGTGCTCTGTAAATCTTTCGTCATTGATTTATGCCTTCTGTAGCTTATTAATATTACATCATGCCGCTCCCAGCCACTGAAGGGATATTAATGAAGAAGCTTAATGGCAAAGAATAAAGCCATATTCCTGTGCTAACCCACATTATCTGAGCCCCTAATTCCATAGGAAGATTACACTTATGCTCCTTCCTGCTGATTTAATTGCTTCAGTACACTGAAGTATTAAACAAAAAAATGGATAGAGTACATTGTCACATACCCTTTCTTGTGTCAGGTGCTTGTTTATACAGAAATTGCCGAGATTTCTTTGGGACTGGCACATTTTGGTGGTATTCTTCCCATTGTGTTGGGCTTGTAAACTAGAAATAATAATTTAAGCTTTGTTTTTATTTTTTATGGGACATGGATATGATGGCATTGCCTGACATTAATTTGTCATCTGCAGTTACCTCAGACAAGCTTGTGGTGAGCAACCTGGAACCTCAGCAATCCATGTGGTTAAGGGACTCCCACAGTGTTGTTTCAGCAGGACATTCCATACCATTTTGGATTAAACCCACTGACTCAGGACGTTAGAAAGTGGCTTAAATGATAATTGTTCTGATGCCTTCCTCATTGTAATTGTGCTCATCCAACAATCTTCTCCTTTAATTGATACTTTCCATGCCTCATTAATATTACATGTTATCTGCTATTCCAGGCTCTGCTGAAGGAATATGCTGAAGTGATATAAATGAAGCTGCTTAACAATGTTCACCTTTGTCAAATGTCTTCAGCTCTTGTGACTTTGGGCATTATACCATTGTACAATTATGTAGATTGCTTATGCTTATTAATTACCAAAAGAAGAATTAATAAGTGTTTTTCAGAAAGCACAAAAAGCTTGCTTGGTTAACTCTTGGTTGCTGAACTAATAATAATTTCAAGGCTTGACTGTTATTAACATAATTCTCCGCTGTCACACATAAGTGGCTTTTCTTCTTTACAAAGCTGGGTAGTGACCCAAATGAGGAAGGCATCCCTTGCAAGCCTAATCCTTTTAGACACACTTTCCAGTACGACCTCTCTCAAAACCGGACCACTAAAGTCAATTAGTAGTTTATTTTCTGATTAACTCTGTGAATTGTCAATCAAATCATCTCAGTGCTATATCAAAATATACCTTTTCCTATAAAGCTATCCGGGGGAGCCTGGTACTAAATAAAGGGGATTTTATTAACAACAAGAAATTTAATTTGCAAAGTAATGGCAATATGGTCTTGAACTGTACTGCACTGGGGGCAAACATTCCTCCCGCCATTCATTCGTAGGAAAAGCAACACCACGTAAAATAAAAGCTACCAAACAATTAGAATAGAATAGAGTAGGCATTGAAACCAATAATATATAAAAAGGAAAATTACATATGTGTAAAAGTTGTTCACTGTTCCTTTAGTTTTATTTTAGCCTAACCCCATCCTAACCACGCTGAACCATAATTAATAATATCTATTGAAAAAATACTTCCTATCTTTGCCAAAATGTTAGTGAAACAATTAATTTTCTACAGTTTTTCCAACCAGCAGGGATAGTTTACGCTGGTCAGTATGCCTCAAATACCTGATACGTTAACTAAATGTAAAAGAGGAGGAATTGTGTGAGACAATGGAAGCCAGAGTGTAAATTTTTAAAGTGCAATAGACCTGCACGATTTTCCACTTGCCACAGATATACCAAGTGATCTTGATATCATCTTACACAATAAATTATTTAACGCAGTCAATGCTGCATTTCCGATTAATAGAATGATTAAACTATAGCATTCCATGCAGAAATAAAACATATGTTTGTCATCTCATTGCTATTAATTAAGGTATTGCCTTACACTACATTATGCTTCAGTTTTTAACCCAAAATGTTAAGTTTTCTTTTCAAATTCCCAATAAAGAATATAATTTCTTTCATATTGCCCATCTACTCGTCACCAAAAGAGTGACCAAATTCTTACAAGGAAAGTATGCACCAAATGAAATAAGCAATTCATTTTGAATGTTTAAAGTTTTGTATTCTTTCACATGCAGAAACGCTGGCCTGCCTCTGATATTTTTGCATTTCCATGTGTGTTTCTACAGCAATGAGGTGTGCAATAGAAACACAGGCAGAATGAGACTTATGATCAGACTCAACACAAATGAATCATTTTATTTTATGATATTCATACTTTATTACAGTTTGTACCTTTTGCTTGTATCACCATTTCATATTTAAGAGGATAGACTAAGAAAAATCCCAATCTAAATTATTAAATCATTTCAGGTATGAATGGGAAGGAACTGCAGATGCAGGTTTACACCGTAGATAGACACAAAATTCTGGAGTAACTCAGCGGGGCAGGCAGCATCTCTGAATAGAAGGAATAGGTGATGTTTCGCATCGAGACCCTTCTTCAGACTGAGAATCAGGGGAGTGGCACAGAGCTAAGGAAGGCTAAGGTGTGAGAACGAGACATCAAAAGAAATGTGGTTCAAGGTAAATCCAGATTAGATCATTGTTAGCTGGAAGAAGGTGACAACAATGCAAACAGATAAAATGTAATCGGGGGACAGTCAGACTGGTCGGAATACTTAGAAGGGGGAGGGATAGAGAGAGAGGGAAAGCAAGGGTTGCTTGGTTAGATAAGTCGATATTCATACCGCTGGCGGTAAGCTGCCGAATTTGCAGGAGGGTTGGGGGGGGGGATGGGGGGGGGTGGGGGGGGGGGGGGAGGGTGGCTGAAGGCATTATTTCTATTTGCTGTGGAATGGATAGTTCAAATAGAAAATTAACTGGATATATATACCCAGGAAATAATTAAAGAGCATAGTAATAAAGATTAATATTGAATATCTTGCATTAAGCACATGTAGAACTTCTGATATGATATATGATGCCAAGGTTCATTTTCAAATAGCATATTCTACGAAGAGCACCATGACCCTTCATTTAAAAGAGCAAGTACAACCATCAGTCATTGCATAGCCCGACTGTTGAAACCTCTCTTTTATATACTTGGTGTACACCTTTAGAAATGTTATATTGGATATTTTGGGATGACCCAAAGCCACAAAATGCAGCAGAGAATTTGTTTTTTTCTTTATTCTTATATCTATTCTGTTACATTCTAAATTTTAGGATGATCAAGGGAAGGCGTCACATTTCCTTAATGACCCCACTGTGAAATGAGCAGTATTCCAGGCAGATTCATGTTAAATCCAGATATTCCACTTTTTCAGGTTCAGTGGAGTGAAGGGATATAGCCTCTGGAGAAGAAAGTTTTACCTTGCTATCCAGTTGGGAAACGTAAGACCAGGACACAAATGTTTCTACTTTGCATTTCTATATTAGAATTTTTTTTAAAAGGGCCAATCCAAAATGGAAAGGACTAAACCAAAAATCCTTATCCTAAAACAAACTTGTGTGAAGCAGTATCAGCAGTCAATGTTCAAAACATTGCTGCTTGATCTGAGACCCAACAAGCTTTGCAAGCTGAAATTAATGCATTGTGTTGAAATAAAGATTCAATTTGAGAATGAGACTGTGTGGTGGATGTTTGCAGGATAGTTGACATCAGGAAAAATCATGGCCAAAATGAAAGTTATTCTGCTGATATATTCATTTCATTTGAGCATAGTTTACTTTTATGAAATTGGTAGAGTGTATTTTACCTTCCCCACCCAGAGTTTTACTGCTTACATTTTGCCTTGGTGAATATTTGGATTTCTATTTGTTCATAGAGCAAGCATTGAATCCACATCTTCATGCACACAAGATGAACTAATTTGTCTAAATTTTCCAAGAATGTATTGGATTCAAGCTACAATAAGGTTGGACTCCTTTCGCAACTCCTTCCGAAAAATTAAGCCAATTATCTTTTATCTAAGGTGAGCAATATTTCTTCTTCTACAGATGAAAGTCATAACTGAAAATTTCAAAAGTTTTTGTGATACATATTTTTTTAATTTTCTCAACAACTATGGTATAACCTTATGTTATCCTTTATTTTTTTTACAGGTAGGCCATTGGCAGCTCTCTCCAAAACTTTTATAAAGATTATTTTGGACGCCGACTCTGGAGAATTTTGACACCACAGAACATTAACCTCAACTATTGGCTATCTTTGATTGCACTGAGAACTACAAGATTTTTGCACTAGTATTGTGTATTGTTTTTTAAACATTTATTATTTATTATCTGTGTATATTGCGTTTACTGGGTTGTTATGCTGTTTTAAGAATGTTATTGTTCCTTTGTTAGTAATGTGACAATTAAACACTCTAGTTTTTCCCTCATGTCATTAGTTTGATAAATCGTGTAAACAAAACCTCCAAAAAAGAAAGATTTCCTTCAAATACACCAGATGTCAACTTGTTCGTCATTCAGGATGTAACTAATTATCCTGAACTCCATTGTTCCAGTTCCTATCCTCAAACTGTCATGGCTATTTCATTTCACATGGCCATGAAAACATGTGAACAATATTGAATCTGCACATCCTGTATTTTCTGCAAAAAATGCAATAATTTACATCATCTACACTTTACTCTGACGTATCAAATTATAAAGCATCCTGGAAATGAATAACTTTCACGATTTCATTATTTCCAAATACGATACAAAATTACAAATTAGAAGCAAAAGGGAAAAACAAACTTTAATATTAAACAAGATTCTGTGTCTGATGATAATGGAAAATGCAGGGCAAACTTGAACAATTTGATTGTGCATCAAGAGAAGAAAGAAATTGAGTAAGATTCAATAGATCTGGTCTAGTACAACTAGTAATACAACAAATTATGTTTACTTCCAGTGATAAGAGAGTGTAACCAAATGGGAGATGTGAGGGTGTAAATGTACCTTTGGTAAGCTGTCCCTGTGAAACTAAAAAAGCACGAAGATGTCTCGATGTTCACTGATGTATTAAATCGACGACTCTTCCTCAGAACTGAAGAATTGAGAAGGCAAATGTGTTTTAAATTGTAAGAAGGAAGAGTGGAGATAAAGGGAGAATACTATAGTTGCCATGGAATAACTTTACCGGCAGTTGGAGACAAAAGAGATAATAAGCAAATGAACAAATAGAAATCCAAATATTCACCAAGAAAATGAATTACCTGAAATTGTTCAATTTAGTGTGATTTCCAAAGGTAGAAGGAGGCTTCTGTTCCTTGTGCTTCAATTAGATATCACTGGCACAGTGTAGGAGATAAAAGGAACATAGTCTTTGTTTCCTTCCTGCTCCAAGCCTCACTCAAGTCAATCCCAATAAAATAAAGACTGCATTGGTGACAGTTTCACCACTATTCCTTTCATACGTTAATTCTTGCAGTACACTTTTCTCTAGGCAAACCACTGGTAGCTCTCTCCAAATTTTTCATCAATATTCTTTTGAATACAAACTCTGTAGACGTTTAATTCAGAATTAAATCTGATTTTTCAACATACTCCTTTCATTGAGAACTCCAGGCACACAAAACAAGGGCAGATGTTTATCCTCAGTAGTTTACACATCTTCCTCTCCCGTCCCCTTTCAGCATTCTCAATGAACCATTTCCTCTCTGACTCGCTGGTGCATTTTTCCATCTCCACAACTACATCCCTTCTCACGGAACTTTCCCATGCAACAGTGAGAGATGTGGGACCTCCCCGTTTACCTCTTCCCTTCTCACCATCAAGGGACCCAACCAGTCCTTCCAGTGAAGCAGCTTTCATGTTTTCCATTTCAGAATCTTGCATTCACTGCTCTAATTTGGAGAAACCAAACATAGGTTGGGTGACTACTTTGGCCGAACACTTCTACCCAGTCCACAAGGGTGATCCTGAACCTCTGGTCACCTGTCACTTTAGTGGTCTATCCCATTCCCACTCTAATCTTATTGTCTTTGCTTTCTCACGCTGTTCAAGTGATATACAGCGTAAGGTTAAAAAACGTGGCTCGTTTCCCATCTAGAAACACTGCACCTCTTGTGAGTGAATTTTTTTAAGTCGTGATGGTTTGGTGTGGAGATGATGCCTTTGAATGCTAGTGTTAGGCAGGCTGGAGCAGTACCGGCTGCTTAATTTAGTTTAGTTTAGTTTATTAATGTCATGTGTGCCGAGTTAAGAATGAAATGCTTTTGGTTGTGTGGTATCCAGTCAGAGAAAAGACGATACACGAATGTAGGGTACAGGACTGCATCTTGGCCAACAGAGTGTGGCTGGGCCATTGCTGGGACTGACATCACCTGCTCCATGTTGACAGACTGGCTGTAACCTAACGTTTCCTGCTGGATACGATGGAAGCTGTTGCCTTCCCTCACATCCCGCATCCCTTTTTGATTGGCTGTGCAGCCCGTCCCAACCCAGAGATTTTCTCAATGGTGGTTCACATAGTGCCAAGAGGCCACACTTCCTGTCCTAGCTCTCCCAAAGCCAATCCTCACAGGAAGCCTCTCCACATCGAATCTTTGGTACGTCATTGCCTCCGGAGAACTAACAGATCCCTGCACTGTAGTGTAAGCATACTACAATATGGAGGGTCGAAATTTCCAATACATTCCTAGAATAACAAGACTGAGAGTAATGCATCTCTCTTTATAATAATGCCATAATAGCCTGTCTTAGTTCTGATTTCAATTAGTGCAATAGTTCCTGGAAATGCATCCTTACATGAGGTACTGTTAAATTAGCTCTCAATGAATTATGTACAAAGACATACAGGTCAGTCTGAACATTAAAACTTTTCAATATCTCACCAGTTAACAGCTACTCATTTGTTCCATAGATTTCCACTCAGGTGGATGGCGTCACATTATATTCATTTTGCAAGATCCTCATCCATTCTCTTGAGTGGTTGATATTCCTGTGAAGTCTCTCTGTATTTTCCTCATGAAATACATGCCACCTAGCTTTGTATTTTTTAAAAAATTCTTTCAAGGGATGTGGGCTTTGCATACTTTATGATATCTTTTCTCCAAGAAAGAAACTAGCTAATTATTTATATGGTAACTCCTTATGAAGTTTGTTCTTTCATGAGATATCAAATCATTTAAAACATGTAAAATAACAGTAACTGGACATTGGATCCAAAGCTGCCATTTTTATGTGCAAATCTTGCATTCAAATGTTTTTACCACGGTTAAATCTTTAATTATTCAACCACAATTGCCATCTTGAATTGCTGAAGTCCTTGAACCATAGATAAACCGACAGTGCTGTTAGGGAGGGTTCCAGGACTTGGACCCAGTGACAGTGAAGGAATGGCTATATATATTTCCAAATCAGGATCATGTATGACACGGAGGACAGGTGGTGGTGTTTCCATGCTTTTCTTCTTCTTCTTCCAGCTGGTAGCGGCCGTGGGTTAGGAAGGAGCTTTCTAATGGAGTCTTGGTGAGTTGCCACAGTGCACCCTGCACATAGTACAAACTGCTGCTACTGTGCGTTGGTGGTGGATTGAGTGAATGGTTGCAGATGTGGTGCTTCTCTTGCGGGCTGCTATTCCCTGTATGGTGTCAAGCTTCCCGAGTGTTGTTTGAGCTGCATTAATCGGATTCAGTGGAGATTGTTCCATCACACTCCTCACATATGCCTTGTAAATGGTGGACAAGCTCAAGCAAACAGCAAACTTGTAAATATCACAATTGATCCCCTCAACCAAATTGGTGTTAATGATCTCTGTACTGATCCCTGCATCAACCTACTATTGCTCACCTCCCAAATTGATCCATTATTCCTGCACCCAGTCTTTTGTTCATTTACCAATCTTCAACTCTTTTCTTTAGACTTTAGATACAGCATGGAAACAGGCCCTTCAGCCCACCGAGACTGCGCCGACCAGCAACCACTCCATCTCATAGTGCTTTCCTATACACTAGGGACAATTTACAATTTACAGAAGCCAATTAACTGACAAACTTGTACGTCTTTGGAGTGTGGAAGAAAACCAAAGTACCCTAAGAAAACCCATGCGGTCACAGGAAGAATGTACAAACTCTGTAAAGACAGCACCCGGAGTCAGGATTGAACCAGGTCTCTGGAACTGTGAGGCAGCAATTCTACTGCTGCGCCTCTGTGCTGCCCCACCATAGCAGTATACAATATGCCCTCCCCCACCAAAGAGTACACTGAAGCGGGACACAAGTGTCAAGCAAAGCCAATGAAGCGGGACACGTGTCAAGCAAAGTTTTTTTTATTCCTCAAGCACCATACAGCTCCCCAAACCCCCAGCCAGTTCAACTCCTCCTGGAACTCCACTACCCCTGAGCCGAGGGTTTGCACCATGCGTGGCTCATCACCAGCGACCGCCAGAGGACCCCACCCCCCGCCCAGAACGAGAGGCATGGAACCGAATGGGAAGACGATCGAGGCGGCCGGACCTCGTGCATACGTCCCCACGCACAGGGACATGCCCGGTACGAACTAATTTGGGAGCAACCGGGACGGCAGACGCCCCGGACGACGAGGCTGGACCACCCGCACTGGCTCACTAAGGTCCAAATGGGCCGGCTTCAAACGAGCCACAGACATAGTCTCCCGCCGACCATCCAAGTCCAAGGCAAAAGTAGTAGGCCCATGCTGCAACACCCAAAAAGGACCCTCATATGGGCGCTGCAAAGGCGACCTGTGGGCATTGCGGCGCAGAAAAACAGACGAACAGTCTATGAGGGCTGGCGGCACATGGGCAGTAGCCACCCCATGGCGAGACATCGGGACAGGAGACAGGGCGCCGACCTTCTCCCGCAAACGGACCAACGCAGAAGACAGCTGCTCCCGGGACGCACCAGCATCATCGCCCAAGCCGACGCTTGCTTCGCCCCGTCAAAAGCAGCCACCGTGTCGTCGTTCCACTGCACGTCTCGCCGCTTACTAGTTAGCAACTGAAAGAGCGGCTGCATTATCTTTGCCGTCGCCGGCACAAATCAGTGATAAAACATGACCATCCCTACAAACTCCTGAAGGCCTCGCACTGTGGAAGGCCGCGGAAACTGGCGAATGGCCTCGACCCTGTCCGGAGGTGGAATAGCGCCGTGTTGCGTCACGTGGTGGCCCAGAAAGTCAATGGCACGGAGGCCGAACTGGCATTTGTTGGGGTTGATGACGAGACCAAGCTTGCTGAGGCATGGCACAACAAACAGAGGTGGGCGCAATGTTCTTGCTGAGAGCGACTAGCCACGAGGATATCGCCCATGTAAATGAAAAGGAAATTGAGTCCCCGACCCAAGGTGTCCATCAGGCGTTGGAAGGCCTGCGCGGCATTCTTAAGGCCGAAGGGCATACACAGGAAGTCAAACAATCTGAAGAGGGTGATTATAGCCGTTTGGACACGTCCTCTGGCCGCTCGGAAATCTGGTGGTAACTCCAGCCTAAGTCGACCTTCAAAAAGAACATCCCCAGCCAGATGGGCGGAGAAGTCCTGGATGTGGGGAATGGGGTAGCAATCCGTGATGGTGGCGTCGTTCAGGCGACGGTAGTCGCCACAAGGCCTCCAGCCCCCGGAGGACTACGGTACCATGTGCAGCGGGGAAGCCCATGGGCTATCCGAGCGCCGGACAATTCCCATAGCCTCCATGTTGCGAAACTCCGCTTTGGCGATCTGGAGCTTGTCGGCAGGCAGCCTGCGGGCGTGGGCATGGAGCTGTGGTCCCGAAGTAAGAACGTGGTGCACCACACCATGTTTTGGGCTGGCCAAGTGGAATTGCGGAGTCAGAATTTCAGGAAAGCCCCCCAAAATGTGGGCGTAAAAATGTTGTCCACTGCAGACACCGGGTTGCGGATTGGTGTGGCGAACACAGCAGGGCGCAAGGAGATCACTTCCAATGTGGAAGCGTGGATGAGGCGTTGCCCCCTCACGTCAACTAAAAATGACTGTGCCCGCATGAAGTCGGCGCCCAGCAACGACTGGGACACGTCTGCAATGGTGAAAGGCCAGGTGAAGTGGCAAGAGCCAAAGATAAGCGGAATGGTGCGGACGCCGTAAGTTCGTATGGTGCTGCCATTCACGGCAGTTAACGAGGGCCCCCGCTTCCCAGAACGTGTGTCCACCCCGGACGGGGGCAAAACGCTGACCTCCGCCCCTGTGTCCACCAGGAATCATTGTCCCGAGCGCCGGTCCCATTCATATAAGCGGTGTATCTGGCCGACCGCCGAGGTGATTACTGCCGGCCGGCCACGGCATTTCCCGGAAACGAATAGGGCGAGCAGCATTGGCGGGCCGCGGAACCCCAGAATTTGTGGTAGAAGCCCCACTTCTTCTTCTTGTTCATACCAGCTTCTCCCGGAGCAAGAGACTCAGCTAAGCCCCTGGTGGGCGTGGCCGCAGGTCGCTGTGCCCTCGACGGCGCTGTTGACAGACGATCAAGCGAACCTTCGCCCTGCCACCTGGACAGCTATTGCTCATCTGCGCATTCCGTTAGCTGCAGAGGGTCATCGAAACTCGCCCAAGAGAGGAGCTGGCGGATGTCGTCAGGCAACTGCTCTAGGAAGGCGTACTCAAAAAGCAGGTAGGTCTAGTGGTCGTCCATGAGCGTCAGCATTTCGCTCATGAGGGCCAATGGCATATGGTCGCCGAGCCCGCCCTCATGGAGGATCCGTGCCACTCGCTCCAGGCAGCTGAACGCGAAAGTGAGGAGGACCAGTGACTTGAGGCCTTCGTATTTGTTGGTCGCTGGCAGCTCGCGCATATAAGGCACCAACCGACCGGCCGTCTTCTGGTCGAACGCGCCGACGAAATAGAAGTAGCGGGTGTCGTGGGCTGTAATGCTGCAGATGTGCCATTGAGCTTCTGCCTGCTGGAACCACACCTGGGGCTGCGGGGTCCAGAAGACCAGCGCTTAAGTGCGATCACGTTTTGTTGGGCCTGGTCGGTGGCAACGGCGGGCCGAGTGCTGGCGGCGTCCATTATTGCGATGCAAAATACATATTTTGGGCCGTCGGGGTCACCAATGAAGCGGGACACGAGTGTCAAGCAAAACCAATGAAGCGGGATACGTGTCAAGCAAAGCCAATGAAGCGGGACATGTGTCAAGCGAAGTTTTTATTCCTTAAGCACCATACAGCTCCCCAAACCCCCAAACAGTTCAACTCCTGGAACTCCACTACCCCTGAGCCGAGGGTTCACACCACCAGGGACTGCCACATTACCTTAATTTAATTTTATAGCTCCTTGTATAACACCTCATTGAATATGTTCTCAAAGTCCAAATATACATCAACTATTCATTTTTAGTTATTCCACTAATTATCAGCAGTTAAAATTCCAAATGATTGGCTAAAAATACATTGAAGAGAGTGCTTTGGTGGATTGCACAAAGAATCATGTGATAAAACATGACCTGTGCAGTTCCCAAAGGGAGCTGAATGAAAAGATTTCAGCTGCTCTGTTATTAGCACATTAATCACTGTGGAAGGGAGTCAGACCTCAACAGCATGGGCACGTCCCCATGCCACTGTAAGATGTGGGATGATTAAAGCACAGCAGTTGCAGCATGCAACTATTTTTTTTAAATGCAATCCGGTTTCAATAATCCTGAGCCTCAAAAACTGGGAAAGGATGATACTATGCACATGACATTGATGTCACAGAACACACTCCTTGACTGATGTCGTATTGCTATTCTCAGCACAATGTGATCCTCGTTCTTTTGTGAGTGTTCAGTGCTTTAGGTTGCACCCTAAAGCTCTAATTTATGCAGCAAGGTCACAAAGTATGCAACACCTGATCTATGACTTAATTGTGTGTACAATGCCTGCAGGAAAATGTCGTCTGAAATACCGAGACTTATATATGGATATGCCTGTTCACCTGGAACTAATCACTGAAAAGTAGGGGCCTGGGGAGTGTTGTAGAGAAGAGGGGTCTTGGAGTACAAATATGTAGTTCAATTAAAGTGGTGTCATGGGTGGATAGGCTGATGAAAAATGCTTTTGGTAGATTGGCCATCATCAGTCAGAGAACTGAGTATGGAAGTTGCGACATTATGTTACAGTGTACAAGAAGTTGGTGGAGCAGCACTTGGAATATTGCATTTAATTTTGGTCACCCTGCTATAAGAAAGGCACCATTAAGGTGGAAGTAGTGCAGAGAAGATTTACAAAGATGTTACCAAGAGTTGAGGGCCCACGCAATAGGGACAGGTTGGGCAGGCTTGGACTTTATTCTTTCGAGGACAGGAGATTGAGGGGTGATCTTATAGAGGTGTATAACATCGTGAGTGTTTATTAGTATCCGTTTATTATTATCACATTATCAAGGTACAATGAAACCCTTCATTTGTATGGAATTTAATCAAATCAGATAAAGCTATCTATACATAAATCCAATCAAGCCGTATAGTTGTACAACAGATAGAGTGAAGAGAGAAATAGCAGAGTGCACAATTAAGTTTTATAACATTGTAGTGTAATGGTTCCAGAGAAACAAGTCTTGTGCCCGCAATGAGGTAGGTTAGAAGATTGGGAGTGAACCCCAGCTTATAGAAGGACCATTCAGAGGTCTGATAACTAGAAGGGATGAAGCTGTTTCTGAGTTTGGCGGTACATGCTTTCAAGCTCTTGTATCTCCTGCTCAATGGGAGTGGGGAGTAGAGGGAATTATTAGGATTAAAAAAAGGTCATTTCTTATGTTAGATGCATTCCTGAGACAGCATGAATTCTATATGGGAGTTAATGGTGGAGCATCTGGTCTGTGTAATGGACTGGGTTACATCCACAATTTTCTGGAATGTTTCTTGTTTTTTTGACAGAGCTGTTCCCAAACCAGGTTGTGATGCAACTCAATAATATGCTTACTCCGGTACATCTGTAGAAGTTGGTAAGAGTCATTAGAGACATGCCAATTTTCCTTAGTCCCCTGGGGAAATAGAAGCATTGGTTTTAATTTTTTGGCCATCGCCATAGGAATAGATAGGGTGAATACACTGTCTTTTTCTCAGGGTCGGGGAATCAAGAACTAGAGGACTTAGGGTTAATGAGAGAAGGGAAAGATTTAATAGGAGACTGAGGGGCAATTTTCTAAGGAGCAGAGGGTGGTGGGTATATGGAACAAGCTGCCAGAGGAAGTCATTGAGGCAGGTACAAAAGCAATAATTAAAAAAACATTTGGACAGGTACATGGATAGTAAAAGTTTAGAGTGATGTGGGCATAATGCTGGTAAATGGGATAAACTTAGACAGGCCATCTTGGTCAGCCTGAGTAACTGGCCGATGGGCCTGTTTCCATTTCTATGACAATGACTATAATCACTAGATTTAACCATGGTAAAATAAGTGTAATGCAAAATTTGAAAATAAAAATAGCACCATTGGGCCAATGTCCAGTTACTGTTCTTTTACTTATATTTTAAAATGATTTGATATTTCATGAAAGAAGAAAACTTATCAGGAGTTTAGTTTAGTTTAGAGAAATATAAACAATTAGCTAGTTTCAATCCTGGAGAAAAGATAATATGGCTCTGGCTGACATTTGCAGGCCTATGGAAACAGAACTACTCGCATGTTACCCTGCAAGTTAAACATACGTTGTCTTTCCTTCATCTTTATTAGGTCTCAATCTGTAACTCCCTACCAAACTGCACAGAGATAGTATCTTCACTAGAAGGACTGCAGTTTTTTCAGGATGCTGGTTGTTAGGGTAATACAGCTTTGCCCAGTGACATGTGCATGCCAACTAATGAATGGTTAATGTGATCAAATGTCTTTTACCAATCTATCTGTTTTAAATAGTCTCTTAAATAGCACACAACTTTCAAAAAATCTTGGTCTAGGTATTTCTTAACCAACCCTTTAAACATTTCTGAATAACATTTATTTTACACTGTAAACTATGCCCTTGCTTTGGGCTTTTTCTGCATTGCTTAACAGAGGGAGAAATCAAGCTCATTAGGTCAAGGGGGTCCAGGATCATGGGGCACAATAGTGATACAGTAGTTAAATTACTGGATTTATATTGCCAATCCCAAGTACTGTGTTCAAATCCCACCATGGAAATTAAATTCTAATATTTTAAAATGGCATTTAAAAAAAGCAAATTATCATAACGATGACCGTAAGAGTACTTAATTTTGCAGTTCAGTGGCGTGGCTGATAGAGCTGCTGCCTCTTACATTCTCCCCGTGACCATGTGTGTTTCTCCTGGTGCTCCAGTTTCCTCCCACATTCCAAACACATGTGGGTTTGTAGGTTAATCGGCCTCTGTAAAATTGTCCTTAGTGTGTTGGGAGTGGATGCGAAAGTGGGATAACATAAAACTAGCATATGAATGGGTCGTTGTGGACTCAGTGGGCTGAGGGGCCTGTTTCCACGTTGCATCTTTCTTTATTTCAATCAATCAATCAATCAATCAATCAAGAATTGATTTATTCTAACCAAATGTTTGCAAAAGGATAAGACAGTAGCAAAATACTTTCTCCCTTGGGATTGCTAATTACACAAATTACACATTGCTCAATAACCAAAGTCTATAGTTTCTTTTTTGCTCTGGTTTATTTTCACCCACATGTTTAGACTATAATGTTGTATCCTTATTGTTTTGATGTGTTTATGCTTTATTCTTAATTGTTAACTGTATGTTTGTGTTGTCATTTGTGAGCGGAGCACCAAGGCACATTCCTTGTACATGCACATACTTGGCCAATAAACTCATTTATTCATTCATTCATTCATTCATTCATTCATTCATTCATTCATTCATTCATTACACTGTGTAGTTATATTAATAATTTGTGCTCTGCTTCTGTAATTCAATATATTGAAGTCAATTATGTGAATTTTTGGATTTAGAGAACAGTGTGCTGACATGAAAAGACAGCATGTTTCGCAATACCGACCAGGAATGAATTTCTAGGCAAAGTACTTTGATTTATCTCGTATTTCGATTTATGCAGTCTAAGACTTTGTTTTAGTAATGCTTTATAAGGTACGCTCTTTTTTAAACAAATTTTATTGGCAGACGTGCACTTTGTATTGATCGTGCCCAAATTCAATACTTATGATTTGTTACTTATTTGTTAATGCCCAGTGATCAGGATTTAACTCATTATCCACACAGATTTAAAACCATACAAAACTAGCTACGTGTTCATTTGATACCTACTGACGAGGTTTCTGCCTTCATAAGATGATCAAAGTATTTAAAAAGCAGGCAAAATAAAATAAAAAGCAACAGTTTAAGGACTGATACCTGAGGGAATTTTACAATTAACCAGCTGACAAGCAGATTGTTAACATGCCATTGTTAACATAAATTGTTAACATGAATGTACTACCATGAATGTAGCAGGCCATTGTTAACATGAATGTACTACCATGAATGTAGCAGGCCATTGTTAACATGACTGTACTACCATGAATGTAGCAGGCCATTGTTAACATGAATGTACTACCAAGGGGAAATAATTCCTAATTCAATACAATAGTTTTTTGATACTGCATGATTTTGACGGGGAATGATTTTAGTATTTTCTCATACTTTGTGGGGAATCCACATGAACTTTATATTTTCTGAAATATTCCAATCAATTAGCAAAGAGCCTTTTTTAATAAAAAAGAAAAGTGCTGTAAATGCACAGCAGGTTTGCCAGCAATGATGGAGCAGAGTTAATATTTCAGTTCAATAATCTTTGATGAGAATTTTAATTTGAAGAGGAAGTGGCAGATAGAACAAAATGGAGGGTCTGTGCAGAATGCAAACCAGAATCTATTGAATTGTGACAATGCTGAAGAAACGAAGGTGGTAAAGATATGCCAAGGGGAGGTAATAATAAGAAATTTGCAATAGCAGGAGAGAGGAAACAATGGACAGCTGAAAGTGTGAGATACAGGGTTGGAATAGCTGATTATCTGAAATTATTGATTTCAGTGCAGTCCTCAAGAAATATAATGCAACACTTCAGAAAATTATGGTTATATGGACTTGTTGGAAATATAGAGGTCAAAGACAAAGAGGTCAGAGTGTGAGTGGGATGAACAGTTAAAATGCCAGGCATCTGGAGTTTAAGGTCACCCTTGCAGAATGAACAGTGTTTTGTAAAGCTGTAAATCATCAACCTCATTATTTGTGCTTTTTCCCTTCCCAGGGGACTATATTCAGATATTTTTTGATGACACCTATGCTATCCAGCCAATTAAAAGGAAGACTTTTAAAAAATCCTTGAATTATGTTACCTTGCACTAGCATTAGGTTTCCAAGTTTGCTGTTTTCTGCAACTGACTCAGCACCTTACAAAAAAATCATCAGACTCCAACCAGGTGTTAAAGAAAATTGTACATGTTCTCACCTCTTTATCATATTTAATGTCATCCAGAACTGCAGCTTGGTCCTTGTTAAGTTTCTTCTAAGTTATATTTAACTGTTATTGTAAAACTGTAACTTTTACAATTTTTCATTCAACCCATATTAGGTCGTTGGACATCATGCCCAATGGTCCTAATTGATACCAATCATTGAGTTCCGACAGAAGGTCTATGATCTGAAATGCTAACTCTGTTTCTTTTTCAACAGATGCTACCCAACAAGATGAATGTTTCCAGCATTTGCTGTTTTAATTTCAGAATTCGAGCTTGTGAAGACTTTTTTGATTTTAAATCTTTTAATTGTGCCCTCAGTCTGCAATCGATCTGCTTTAAGATCCTTTGGTGGTCATAAGCAGTCTTTAACAATCTTCTGGCTCTCAAGAACACTGAAAAAGTCTGGTCTACCCCAACAGCTGCTGACGACATTCTACCGCTGCACCATAGAGAGCATCCTAACACATGGCATCCCTGTGTGGTATCTCAGCTGCATGGAGGCAGAGAGGAAAGCTCTTCAGCGGGTAGTCCATAGAGCTCAGAGGACCATCGGAACACAGTTACCAGCCTTGGAGGGCATCTACAACACACGATGCCTCAGAAAAGCCACCAGCATCCACAAAGACTCTTCACACCCCTGCAACAGTCTGTTCGAACTTCTACCATCGGGCAGACGATACAAGGCCTTCTATGCCCGCACCTCCAGACTCAGGAACAGCTTCATCCCCAGGGCCATAGCTGCTATGAACCGGTCCTGCTGAGCCAGATGGTCACATCGCACAGTGAACCGGCACAGATCTACTTGCACTTTATTCTGTTTTAAAACTGTTCCAATTTGTTTCATTGGGTTGTTTAAATTAATACTGACTAGCTAATTAATTTATTGCATCGTATGGGAGGCGCATTCCCAATCTCGTTGTACCCCTGTACAATGACAATAAAGATATATTGTATTGTATTGTACATAACTAAAATTAACCTTTCCCATTTCTTGTGCAAATATCAGCAAACTTTCTTTTCCAATCATCTTTTAGCATTCTGGTAGTTGATATCTTTAATTGTTCATGATAATTACCTTGATTTTACTTGGCATTCCTTTTGTATAATCTGCAGGGTGCTCCTGTGGAAAAAGGGAGAGGAATTAAAATAGTTAGCAGCCGAGTGCTCCAGCAGGCCTTGGTGGACAGAGTGCAATTGTTCAGTGAAACAGTCACCTATACTATGCTTGGTCTTGACGATGTATAGGAGGCTACATAGAGAGCACTGAATGGAGCAGACAGGTGCTATATCTCCTGCAGTTTCAGGGGAAAGTGCCTGGGAAGAGGTCGGTTTGGGTGGGAAACGATGAGCAAATCAAGGAGATGCAGAGGGAGTGATCTCTGCGGAAAGGGGTGAGGATGGAAAGATGTGCCTAGCGATGGGATCACGTTGAAGTGCCAGAAATATCAGAGAATGATGTATTGCATGCGGAGTATGGTGGGGTGAAAGGTGAGGACTAGGGGAACTCTGCCTTGTTCCATCTGAGAGGAGGGAGAACAAGAGCAGAACTGTGGACAGTGGAGACACGAATGATGGTTCCATCACAACAGCAGAGGAAAGCCATGTTTAATGAAGAAAGAGCCTCTCAGATATCCTGCTGCAGATTTGTGGAGATAAAGAAATTGAGAGTAAGGGATGGCGTCCTTGCAAGTGGCAGGGTGGGATAAGGTGCAGTCAAGATTTACAAAAACTGTGATCGTGGTTAAGCTTTTGAAAACGTACCTTTCCCTTCTAAATTATTCCCAAGGTCAGCTGTTCCCTCTTTTATGTAACCTATAAAAGAATATTAATTTCAAAGTTAAATTCAATTATATTACTACACTTTTCCAAAGAACCTTTCATTATTGCATTTGACTACAAAATTGTTAGGTAGGCAATCTATTTACTATGGTCAAAGGTGTAGATAAACTGATTGCAATATTTCCCAGAAAATCACTGTGTATTTATCATCTAAATTTGATTCATTTGATTTCCATTGATAATTTTTCAATTGCATTGTGCTCTAAGAAAATATGAGCTAACTTAAATCTGCTGACTGTAAAACAAACGCATTAATGTGCAAAGTCTGAGAATTTTGTGGTTTATCAAATAAATTCCTCCAATAAAGTTACTCTCACAGACCTGCCACTCACCAGGTACATGAGGCTTGAGTTTGTGAAGCATTCTATAACAAATAAAAACAGGCTACAGGAAATGTCCCAATTTAAACCATATTAACCAATTCAACCACGTATATGGCAAACTATTAACAATTTTAAGTAACTGCTATATTTTTTACAGGAGCAGAAAATGCTGGCAGTATTTTTAACAGTGAGTCTCATGGGTAGTTTGGAAAAGTGATTAAGTGCAATACTCTTTACCCTTGTTTGTGGTTTATATAAAGTTAAAATTGTCATTGTCATACAGATGGGACAGGAGAAACTTGTTTGCTCTGGATTGGTGGAACATTGCTGCAAGACAAAACTGAGATAGCATAAATCTCATCAGGAAAGAATAAATATATTTAAGATAGATATTTAGATCTGCTAATGGAGAACAGTGTGCGATTGATGTTATAAGGGCATGGAGAGCGTATTTTATGATTTATTCCAGTGGATTAACTTTTTTTGCAGCAATACTTTTCATATTCTGTCTGCACAGACATTATTATTTATCACAGCAGGTTCTGTACTGTTTTGCATATAAGGAACATCCAAAGCAGCGTCATAATCTCACTTAGAGATAAACTACTAATCCAGTATACCATTGGACTGTAAAATCCGTCCGACACCTATTTTAATAATCTGTTTTAATCATATTAGTATTGCAATCAGTTTACAGATTGGTCTGGTTTTATCTATTATTTTCAAATTATTGAGCAATGATGTGTGGAATAATGTTCATATCCCAGTATTTGTTGTCTCCTATTAAATCACTGTTCAGGGTAAGTAATTTATATGGTCATGTCATTGCAGATGTATATTGGGCCAGTTTAATTTGCTGTTATGAAATGTTTTCTTTAAAGAAAAATCATACAATGATGTAAAACAAACATATCTTCCTCATTTTATAAGCATTGTAACGTGAGAGCTTACTAATTGCAAGTAATAGTGTTGATCTATTATCAAAGACAAAATAACTGAATACTGGACAAAGGGCCAACATGATTTTGTGAAGGGTAAGTGTCTAACTGCATTTTTTGAAGGGGTTACCAACTCAGTGAAAAATAAGTATTTTGTTATTTTATCCGTGAACTTCCACAAGTTATTTGATAATAATAATAATAATGCATTTT
This sequence comes from Rhinoraja longicauda, assembly GCF_053455715.1. Taxonomy (NCBI): domain Eukaryota; kingdom Metazoa; phylum Chordata; class Chondrichthyes; order Rajiformes; family Arhynchobatidae; genus Rhinoraja; species Rhinoraja longicauda. The sequence continues at coordinate 78,833,605 of NC_135954.1, forward strand.
ATTTATATAGCGCTTTTCATATACTCAAAGACGCTTTACAGAGATTTTGAGAACATAGGGAAATGAATAAATAGATAAATAAGTAAATAAATATTTGGGGAAGATCTGCTTAAGAAGCAGCAAGCCACATTCCCATGTATAAATCACAGATACCTTATGATATAGGATATTAGTTGAATTGAATTCATAGGATAGAGAGTGAGACAAATGTATTTTGATTGTAGTGATGAGGATAATTACAAACAATGTTTATGACAATTTAAACATTCTTGACTCTTGGTGAACAGTAGAAAAATCAGAATCACCAAAGATTTGTAATGGGTTGTCACCTTTACATGATTTATATTCAAGACTTGGATCAGGGAATGGAGAGTTGTATATTCAAGTTTGTAAATGACACTGAATTGGCAATCTCATGAAGTGGTTTACTAGAAAACATAAGGTTAAGAAAGAATGTAGATACATTAAGAGATACATAGATACTGTCACATAAAGATTATGTTAATGGACTAATATCAAAAGATATAGACTTTTGGTCTGATGGGAAATTTGAATTATCATCAGGTTATCTGGCGATTAAAAGTGTTGAATAAATCTGAAATAAGAAACAGATATCAGTAATAGAAACCATGATTGGACTGTATTGTTCTAAAATAAAGCATCTAGTTTGGTAAAGCCCTTCTGGGGAAGGACTTGCCATCCTCCCTCAGTTTGCCCGATATGCAACCCCATATCCTCCAACGTGGATGATTAAATTGACCCTTGAAACGAATAAAGTGAGATGTGGTGATAGTTAATAAATTGCTGGCCCTGCAAGAAATCTAAAGCCGATGAAGTTCAACATCATTCACTATAAATCTGAAAAACCCAATTTGATTTTTATTTAAAATCAGTAGCTGTGAAGAACTAATTAAGATCTCCATGCATAAGTTTTTTTCAAAAGCTCATTCGTTGGTAAAAATGCAATAAAAAAATCATGAAATGTTTCAATTTATCTCGAAGGTTTTGCGATATAGAAATTAAGAAATAATGTTTCCAATGTACAGAAGCCCATGCATTAATATGTCAGGAAATATGGATTTTACAGGACACTATAGATTCAATAGAATGATACATAACCTCAAACACTAATTTATGAGGCTGCTGGTCTGACTCGCATTCTCTTCAGTATAAGAGTCAGAGAGTAATATAGCTAGTCCTATTTGCCTGTGTCTGGCCCACATCCCTAACCTTTCCTATTCAAGTACATGCCCAAATGTTTTTTTAAATGTTTTAATTGTATCACCTCTACAGTTTCCTCTGGCATCTAATTCCATTTCCCCACCACACTCTGTGTGAAAAAGTTGCCTTCCAGATCCCTTTAAATTTTTCCTCTCTCACCTTGTATCTATACTCTCTTATTTTAGACTCCCTTACTCTGGGAAAAAGATTGTGATCATCCACTTTATTTATGCCTCTCATGATTGTATATACATCTATGAGGTCACCTCTTAATCTCCTGTGCTCCAGGGAAACAAACGTCCCAGTTAGCCTCTCCAGTTTTGCTAACACCCTGTGAATTATTATTTTTTTGCTCCCTTCCCAACTTAATGACATACTTTCTATAGCTGGGTGACCAAAATTGCAGGCAATACTCCAAGTCTGGTCACGCCAATAATTTGCGCAATTGTAACATGATGTGCCATCTCCTGTACTCGATGCTCTGACTGATGAAGGCAAGAATACCAAACAGCTTCTTCACTGCCTTGTCTATCTGTGTCACCACTTTCAAGGAATTATGTACCATAGTTACATCTGTACTTTGACAACCACACAGTATTTGCATCCAGTCTTCACAGTGAAAGTACACTTCATCGAGTTGTATGCCACAACCACCATGCAAAATGAGGCAGACTACAGATTAACACCTCTTGGATCTAATGATCACAAAGAGCTGTGGATCGTCAGCAGCAGCGGAATTACACAACCACAATCTGCAACCTCACGACCTGGCTTATCCCCAGTTCTACAATTACCATCAAAACAGGTGATCAACCTTGGTTCAATGAAGAATGCAAGAGGGCATCCCAGTAACAGGGACCATGCCTACCCGGAAAGAGGGATCAATCTGGTGAAGCTTCAAGATAGGACTAGTTGCCTGCCAAACAACATAAGTAGCATGCAACTGGCAGAGCTAAGGAATCCCACAGTCAATGGATCAGAACCAAGCTTAGCAGTCCTGCTACATCCAGTCGCGAACGGTGGTGGACAAATGAACATCTCACTGGAGAAGTAGATAAAGATCCCCTTTCTTAACAATGGGGGGACTCAGTACATCAATGCAATAAAAAAGCTGAAGGATTTGCAAGATGGCCTCCCTCAGTGGTCCCAGCATGATGGTTGCCAGTCTTTGATGTACTCCGCGTGATATCAAGAAATAACTAAAGACATTGGATACAACAAAGGCTATGGACCCTGACAACATTCTGGTAAAAGTACTGAAGAGTAATGCTCCAGAATTTGACACACCCTTGGCCAAGCTTTTTCAGTTCAGCCACAACACTGGCATTTACCTGACAATGTGGAAAGTTACGTTCCCTACCACATAGATATTAACATTAACATTTTACTACACTCCCTCAATATTGGCTTACCAAGTGGGCTTCTTTGCTACTGGTCTCTGCATCACTGCCGGTGCTAGTTATTTTTTTGCTAGTTCAGAGTTTATTGACAAATCTTTTCAGAACTACTATTGCCCTATGCTTGACCTTGCATTTTGTGCTTCATCATCAACTGACATTGATTCTAGCTTCCACTCTAAAATTATTTTCTTCTTTGGTTTAATTTCCTTCTTTTGCTTAATTTCTTTCTTTGACTTTGGCACTTTCCTATCTCTGTAACCCTCGCCGGCCCTATAATCATGCAAGACCACTGTGCTCATTGTGTAACTTGTTGTTACCAATAGTGGTTGAAGTGAACAGCGTGATGCTTTTAAGCAAGGCTAGATAAACACATGACGAAGAAAGAAACAGAAGGCTCTACTGATAGTGCAGATAAAAAAAGAGGTGGAGAGTGGCTCGCTCACAGAAAACATGATAGTATAAAGTTATTGGGCAAAATTGTGTTTGTTTATTTATGCATTGCTGGCCAAGTAATCAAGAGACCACTGTTAAAATCCTATGGCAGTTGTGGAATTCAATTTTGTTAGTAATCTGGAATTTGGTGGAAACGAAACGATAATGAGTCTTAAAGTCAATGAGCAAAAAATATATCAAATAGTTTTTCTGGTATAAGCCTGGTTTGGCCTTTATCAAGCTCCAGGCTCACTACTACTCAGTTGTACAATTATCATTATGTTAAAAAAAAGAAGGAATTAAAATAGCTAAATCATCTGGCAGCAAAATAGGCAGACTTCAAAATTGCTCTCGGACAGGTTGACCTTGCAATGTCCTCTTTACAAACATCTGAGGACCAGAATGTAAACTGGAAAAGCTGCATACAGATGAGTCAAATAACTGTCTGATGCACTGTAATCATTCTCACGGAATCTTTTTTTACAGACAATGTGCCAGCCTCCTTTATCACAATCTCTGCATATGCCCTGCCCCATTGGCAAGACAGACTCACCATAGGTGACAGCATAGGTGTAAAAGAATAGCCCTTAAAATTCTCAAGATTGACTCCAACCACGCAAAGTCTGTCGGGTCAAACAAAGGAGGTTTCCTTCCATATGGCAAGGAAACCACTCCCTGATAATCACCTACCATCTCTCTGCAACTGATAGTGGTGCTTTTCCATAGTACTTGAATGATACTTCTAAGCAGCACTGAAATTAGCAAGGACACAAAATGTACTCTGGGTAGGGGCTTTCAAAATCCTTCGTCAGGAGAGGCTCAGTAGCACCAACGCCCTCTGAACTGGCCTGAGCCCGGCAGGGCACATGTGCTCACTGGTCTGTGAAAGATTGTGGGTGAACTAATAGAAGGGATAAACCTTACTGGCTTGATCTCACCATCATAGCAGGTACATTGGAGCATGATCGTATTGTTAGAAATGAACAGTTTGCTGTCTTTGGTGATATCTCCATTGGTTTGTACGGGACTATAATTGGGCCAACTGGGATAATCTCAGGGAAGAATTAAAAATAGAAATGCTGTAAGAACACAGCCAGTCAAACAGCATATGTGAAAAGAGAAACTGGTCACTAGTCAATAATCTGTTTTGAGGAAGTTTTACTGTCTTGTTTCCCTTTCCACAAATAATGAGGTTTCTTTCAGCATTTCTGTTTTTATCTGTCATCCTAATCTTAGAGCAGATTTGGCAGTTCAAAACTTGACAAGTATGAGGTGCCATAGACCATCAGCTGTGGGGGAAATGTGCACAGACACTACGTTTGAGTGCAGAACTATTAAGCCAGGGGATCAATCCTCGTTAAATGAGGCATGGTGCAGACAGGCATGCTGGGACAATATTTTGTATTCCTGACAATTATGAGACAACTGTGAAGCTGCTTAAGACTACATAAGTGTTAACCAAAAACAGCATGTGGTAGATCTCACAGATCAGATGTGGTAGATCAGCAGATCAGATCTAATCATCATCATCCTCCCAGATTTAATGGTGAATGGTATAATTACAAGGAACTGCATATACTGGTTTATATCCAAGAGACACAAAATGCTAGAATAACTCAGCAGGTCAGGCAGTATCTCTGGAGAACATGGATTGGTGATATTTCAGGTCTGCACCATTTTTCAGCAGGGGAGTGGAAAAGAAAGCTAGAAAACAGGATTGGCAGGACAGAGCATGGGCAGGAGCAGTTGAACACAGGTGAAGGTTTGTTTTTGATAGGCAGATTGGTGAACATAGATTGGGGAAAAAGTAAAACAGATGTAAGCCTAAAAAGGATAAAGAGTTAAGATTTGTGAAACTCAAGTGTAGAAAATTTGTGAATTGTTTTTTATTGTTTTTGAATTACAATTTACAATCAGTCTGAAGAAGGGTCCCGACCCAAAACGCCACCTTTCCATGTTCCCCAGAGATGCTGCCCAGCATGCTGAGTTAATCCAGCACTTTGTGTCTTTTTTTTAAATGGTGAATGGTGGCGGGTTTCAGCGGTGACATAAGCATAAAATACTGGCTGTTTACAGGTAATGAAGATGTTCCCATTTTCACAGATATCTATACATTGATTTTGTCTGAAGGTCAGGAAACACACAAAATTCACTTGGTTTGGGAATCATATCTCCACAATATTATAATGAATGGCATCAAAAGCACATAATGATAAAAAAATACTAAAAGCGGAGTGCAAACTTGTTCTGCCATTCACAAGGATGAATATTCGTACATTTATCAGATTTAAATTTAATAATATTATGGAAACTTATCAGTATAGAGGTATCCACAATTTGGCATTGTAACCCAGGGCTGGCTGCAAGTTATGGGGCAAAGTATTGTGATTTGAAAAGTACTTCCTGAAAGGGTAGTGATAATTTCTAAAAGGAAATTACATAAATTCTGAATGGAAAATGTTACATGCATTTCGACAAAGAACTGGGCAGTGCAAATAAATTGCACGCTCTACCAATAAAACCAAAACGGGCTGCCTTCTCAAATCCCCTCTCACTGCTGTACTTCTATAATTATGTGAAAAGATCATTATGTCCACAATAATTACTTGTAGGATTGTTTTTGCTCAAACACACAATAGAGAGGCAACAATGGAGAGGCATTGGTTATTCTAGGTCTTTTGATGCAGAAGAAAATATTTCCCCTTTTTGTTTTCACTTCTCTCTACTCAATTTGCTCTTGGTGTTGGCAATGCAAGAAAGTGGAGGAATCCTCCTTCCTTATTCTGTTGTTAGCCCAAGAGAGAATCTTTATTTTCATTAATCTGGCAGACAGTCTTTGATAAAGAACATTGCTAATTTTAATATCTTTGCCGGTCACTTGATAATTAAATAAGCAGACAGTTTTCTTATTTACTGTACTATTTAACGTGCCTCTTGTGCCATTTAATATTGCATCATGGCATACCAAATGACATTAGTAGTTATCGCTAACCTCTCAGAAATGTAGAGAGCAGGTCAGGCAACATCTAGGAGAGAAGGAATGGGTGACGTTTCGGGTCGAGACCCTTCTTCAGACTGGGTCTCAGAAGGGTCTCGACCCGAAACGTCACCCATTCCTTCTCTCCCAGATGCTGCCTCACCAGCTGAGTTATTGAGCATTTTGTGATACCTTCGATTTGCAGTTATTTTCCTTCTCAAAAATGTACAAATGCTCAATCAGCATAACAATAATTTGCAGATTTAATTTCCCACATAAACCACCCCCTCCCAAAGGAAGGAATGGCACAAAGCTGGGTGGCAGTGTCAGCTGTGAGGAGGATGCTATGAGGTTGCCGGGTGATCTGATTAGGTTGGGTGAGTGGGCAGATGCATGGCAGATGCAGTATAATGTGGATAAATGTGATGTTATCCACTTTGGTGGCAAGAACAAGATGGCAGAATTTAATCTGAATGGTATCAAATTAGGAAAAGGAGAGGTGCAACGAGACCTTGTAAATCGGTCACTGAAAGTAAGCATGCAGGTATAGCAGGCAGTGAGGAAAGCAAATGGCATGTTGGCCTTCATAGCGAGAGGATTTGAGTATAGGTGCAAGGAGGTCCTACTGCAGTTGCACAGGTCCCTGGTGAGACCGCACCTAGAGTATTGTGTGAAGTTTTGGTCTCCTAGTTTGAGGAAGGACATTCTTGCTATTGAGGGAGTGCAGCGTAGGTTCACCAGGTTAATTCCCAGGATGGCGGGACTGACATATGATGAAAGAATGGATCGACTGGGTTTATATTCACTGGAATTTAGAAAGATGAGAGGGGATCTTATAGAAACATGTAACATTATTAAGGAATTGGACAGGCTAGATGCAGGAAAAATGTTCCTGATATTGAGGAGTCCAGAACCAGGGGTCACAGTTTAAGAATAAGGGGTAGGCCATTTAGCACTGAGATGAGGAAAAACATTTTCACCCAGAGAGTTGTGAATCTGTAGTTTTCTCTGCCACAGAAGGCAGTGGAGGTCAATTCACTGGATGTATTCAAGAGAGAGTTGGATATAGGTCTTCGGGCTAACGGAATCAAGGAATATGGGGGGGAAAGCAGGAACGGGATACTAATTCTGGATGATCAGCCATGATCATATTGAATGGCGGTGCTGGCTCGAAGGGCTGAATGGCCTACTCCTGCACCTATTTTCTATGTTTCTCCCCCTGCAACTATAGGAGATATCACCTGGCCCTACACCTCCTCCCTTGCATCCAGAGATCCCAGCAATGCTTCTCGATGAGACACAGGTTCACAAGCACCTTCTCTAACTTCATCTACTGCATTTGGTGCTCCCAATATGGCTTCCCTTACATTCGGCCAGACCCAGCATAGACTAGGTGATTGTTTCACCGAACACTGGAGCTTAGTCCTCCCAGGCCCGCTGGATCTCCCGGCTGCTAACCATTTTCACTCTCCTTCCAACTGCCACACTGACCTTTCTGTCCTTAGCCTCCCCCATTGCCAGAGTGAGGCCACACGCAAACTGGAGGAACAGAACCTCATATTTTGCTTGCGTAGTTTACAACCTGACAGTATGAACATTGAATTCTCCAATTAAATGTAACTAACCTACAAATCTCCAATGCCCCCACGAAGCACCCTCACCCATTTCTCCTTCTCTTCCTGGGCCCAATCTGGATACATACCCATTTCTCCCACTATCTGCCCCCCTTTCCCTCTGTTTTTTTTCCACCTATGTCACCTCCTCCGCTTTCACATTTTATGCTCCGTCTCTCCTTATCTCACAGCTTTCTTATTCTCTTATTTTCATCTCTAGCCTTTGTCCAACCTTCTGACAATCGAATCCCTCACCTGTATCTACTATCATTTCCAAGCATTGTCCAGCCCCCACCTCTGTTCCAGCTTTCCTTCCTACTACAATTAGTCTGAAGCAGGGTCCCGACCCGAAACATTATCTGCCCATGTCCTATGAAATGATGCCTGATCCGCTGTGTTACTCCAGTACTTTGTGTTTTATTTTTGTAAACCATCATCTGCAATTCCTTGTGTCTACATTTACAAGTTTATGCTTTGTTTCTATTTTAGGAAACAAATGCTAGCTCTTTAATGGTAATATATTATTCTCCAAAAAGGGTCGAATGTAATATAAATATAGCAACAGATTAAAATATCAGAAGCATTTAACATCATGGTTAAAATTCATTTCTGATAATGGATGTGGTAAAATTAATCTCTCAGTAATCGAAGCTGTGACAGTAATCGGAGTTGTGACACTCGGAGAGAAAAACACCCTATTTGATAGCGGAATGCAGTAAATAGAATCAGCATTACCATTATGGTCATGCCATTAAAATCATTTTTAGCTACTAACCTGTGGGTTCCTTTAGTTGACATTGATGATAAGACAACACTGTTGTAAACTATATGTCCTCAGTGTCAATAGCAAATGGCATTTCAATTTGCCTGAGATGCCTATGCTTTCCCCAGAGTTCTCTTTTGTTTGTTCCCAAATCCAAAGTATTAATTACTTCCTCAACTCATTGCATTCACCTATATAAAGCTTAAACAAGTTCTAGCTGCCCAAATCTTCTGAGACGTTGCAAAGCAAAAGATTGCAGAAATTAAAAACTAAAATGTATAACTGAAAATTCTAGAAATACACAGCAGGTGCAGCAGAAACCATGGGCAGTAATAGTTGAAATTTCATGTTGCAATCTTCTGTCAGAATGACTCTGGTAAGGATTTCCAACATTTTCTGATTTTTTTCTTTAAAAAATATATATTTTTCTTCACACTTCATTCAATGGGACTGGCCTTTTATTTTCTTACCCACTCTTCCCCATCACCCACTGAATGATTATTGCTGAATTTCTCTTCCAGAGCAACCTCTTTCCATTTTCCTTCCCATAGAAGAGTTGAGCACCCAGAATATGCAACTTGGTCTGTTGGAGTGGTGGAAATTAAGCCATAATTGCAGAGTGATAGTAGTCTTTATCATATGTTGACGGATGTGATCAAGTATTGGAGTCGGGAATAGGTAGTCAGTGGACAAGATTGGCAGTTGTTTGGTGTTCAGGAGAGCTATTGTATATTGGTAGTTAGGATGAAGAATCACTAGGTGGGTAGAAGGGGCAATGTAGAGGAATGCTTGGACGTTAAAGAAAGCCATTACAGACCAGCAGAGGCACAGTAAGGAACTTTGGAGAGCTAGAGAAATATACCACTCAAATATACACATATAAATCAGGGATCCATTGCTGTTTAAGACCTGCTCACGGAGGTATCTTTCAGACATACAGATGTCTGCTTATTTGGTGCAGAGAAAGCCAGCAGCCCACATGGGCAACCCATACACCTCTGAAAGTTCAGAATTGGCATATTGGCTTGTGTTGCATGTTGTTGGATGCCAATACATATGCTCACTTTTCTCTCTGCATGACAAGCCAGATACAAGGTCTCCAGAATGAAAAACATTGACTTATGAATCACATATTTGGTCTTCAATTTCTAATTGTGTCTTGTTTTTCATATAATTTGGATTATATAGAATACAAAATGCTGATGCTATATGATTCAATTTTGAAGAAAGTCTACTTAGTTTGGAAGTCTTTCTTCTGATAGTAGGTTTTTGATGCTTGTTATTACTTTGTCCTTCACAAACCACCACTGCCAAAGTCAAAATTAATTTCTCCTTGAAAAATGTAGCTATGTTAGATATGGAATCCAAATACGCAAACACATATTGGTGCAATATTATTGGGTACAGTACCTTTACGTTTGTAATCTGGATTAATCATTAATCTGTGACCTGAATTTGTTTCCATGACACACCTATAATAGTTCCAACAAGCTGTTTGTTCTCCTTCTAGAAAACGATCATGTGTCCCCATTCCTGATCCCATTATACCCTACACAATACAAAGTGATGGAGGAACTCAGTGGGTCAGGTAACCTCTGGGGAGGAATGGACAGGTGACGTTTCATTTCGGGTCACTTCTTCAGACTGATTGCATTAGGGGGGAGATAGCTGGGAAAGAGAGATGGAGCAGGCCAAACTCTGCCAGTGATAGTTGGATTCAGGTGAGGTTTGAATGAACAGAAAGGTGAAGTAAGGGACAAAGGCTAGAGGTGACATTTTTTGGAGGGGAAGAAAGGCGATATTGCTTGATTCCATCTTCAAATAACAATACATCTTCCACCTCCACATATATCCTCTTGTTCTATCCCATGCTTGCTTGAAATGGCTTGGCAAATCAGCCAAAACTAGCATATTAGAGGTGGGCAATAAATGCTGACTTCATGTGATGCTGAAACAAAATATTCACCCATCTATTTAATTACAAATTTGTGCCAGTTGGAGCATACACAATATGGCCACAAAATACAAAACAGTGTGCACATCTGGTCCCCTTAGTCTTTCAAGTATATTGGGGTATATTGGGGGTATGAAGGCTTTGTCAAACTTCAGCTATTTGACCCACATCTCAGCCTGGTTGAATTTGAAACAAAACCTTTCTGGGAGGTGTTTTAGGATTTCTCCTTGTTTCTCCTCTCTCCGCAGAGAAGATATAATTTTTCAAACTACTGTATATTAACTAGTTAACCTTGGGCTGAAGAATAACCTTAGCTTCTCATTTCTCCATGTAAATGAAATCAAGAACAAGATTAATTTCTTACAAGTAAAAATCGACACAGTAAAATACCAATTACCAATTCCTCATAAATGTTGCTTCAGGACTAAATAACAGCTGCGGTTAATGCGTTCTGTGTTGTTTATTTTCAATCACACCTCGAACTGTAGCCAAGGAGAGAAAGCGATCCGTGACTAAGGTTGGTTGTCTCGCCTGAGGTCGGATTGGGTAGAAGGTAGGAGGCAATGACCAATCGGAAAAAGCGTATTTTCCACCCTCCTCCCACCATCTTCATCATCGGTTGAATCGCTGACGAGTGTACAAAACATTCTTTACCATTTATCTGGTCCCTGTTACACAAATGAAGGGTTTTCAACCGAATTGGGAAATGTAGTGCTGCTCCATGCCTCTCTCTGCGCCACTGCATCGTTTCCAGCTTTCTTTTCCTCCCCTCCCCTCCCCTCCCCTCTACAATCAGTCTGAAGCAGGGTCTCGACCCGAAACCTCACCAATCCAGTTCTCCAGAAGATGCTGCCCGACCCGCCTAGTTACTCCAGCACTTTGTGTCTATTTGTGTAGTAACCAGCATCGGCTGTTCTTTGCGACTGCATCTCCAGCCCGACGAAATGTGTGAGAAGGAACTGCAGATGCTGGTTTACACCGAAGATAGACACAAAACGTTGGAGGAACTCAGCGGAACAGGCAGCAGCTCTCTCTGGAGAGAAGGAATAGATCAGTCTGAAGAAGGGTCTCGACCCGAAACGTCACCCATTCCTTCTCTCCCGAGATGCTGCCTGACCCGCTGAGTTAGTTACTCCAGCATTTTGTGAATAAATACCTTGGATTTGTACCAGCATCTGCAGTTATTTTCTTATACTACTAGGAATAGGTAGAGATCGGTTCTGAATAAGTGTCACCCATGCATTTTGTCCAGAGATGCTGCCTGTCCCGCTGAGTTCCTCCAACGTTTTGTGTCTATCTTCCGGGGGGGGGGGGGGGGGGGGGGGCCGCGGCTCAGGTCAGGTCACGCCCCGCCCCGCCCCCAGCGTCGGGCTCCGGCAACCAGCGACATCGTGACGGCGTCACGTAACGTGCCCCCGCCCCGCCCCGCCCGGGGGAAAAACGTCCACTGCGTTAAGATGGCGGCGGTGCGGTTGTTCCGGAAAGGGTAACGGTCGATAGCAGAGTCAGGCCGGCCCCTGGGCGAGGGAGGGAGGGACGGAGGGACGGAGACAGGAGCCGGCAGCCGGCAGCAGTAGAAGTAGCAGCGGCGGCGCTGGCCCGCCACCCAGCCCAGTGACACTCGCCGTGGAGCCAGCCAGCCAGCCAGCGGGACGCGAGGATGTGTTGCTGTGTCTGCACGGGTGGCTGAGAGCTCGCTGCGGGTGTGGGAAGGATGAACCAAGAGGTAAGTGAGTGAGAGGGAAGGAGGGGGAGAGGTGGTGCGTGTGAAGGTGGTGGTGGGACGGAGAGAGGGAGGGAGGGAGGATGGGGTTGACAGCGAGCCCTGCCCTGCTGGCTTGGCCCGGGGCTGGGTGAACACTCTCAGCCCGGAGAGCTGCTACAGGTGAGCCGGCCCATGTTGTGTCAGCTTGAGTTGTTGCCTCCCGGGAGTCGGGCGTGGGGGTGACGAGGGCCGCCGGCCATACATAACATCGCTCGCCCCGCTGGCTGGGTGGATAGGTGAGCGGGTGGAGAGTTACTCCCGCATTGTCTGCAGCCGCGGGCCACGCCCAGCACTCCACTTTCCCCTACCCAAGATACCTGCAGTGTGGGCGCACAGACAACTGCCACCCCTGCCCGTAATCGTGGCCACTGGGCGCACCTGGACTCTGCGGACATCTCTCCCTGTCCACTCTGATCGCCGTGGCGACCCCCGGCTGTCAACATTATTCGCGACTGAGTGAATCTACCGTTTTGCAACTCTGTGATTTTGGGCTCTTCATGAATCGATCTCGCGTTGTGCAACCTTTCATTATCCCTCAAAAGATCATAGGGAGAACCCTTCATGACGGTGTCGCCTTTCAACCTTTCCCACAATTCCTTGACTCGACCAAAACTCTCAAATCGCTCATTCTGATCAAGAGTCCCGACCCAAAACGCCGTCTATCCATGTTGATTTACTCCAACACATTGTGTATTTTTCTCTCAAGTCTATTTTGAATGCAACGAGTGACTGAGCCTCTGTGCCCTTCAGCATTCAACACTTTGAAGAAGTTTCACCTTAATTTTGGTCCCAAATAGCATTCTCTTATTTGTGACTGATCCCTAGTTCCTGTTTCTGCAATATGATTCACCCTGTTGAGTCCTCTCAGAATTTAATATTTTTCAATGTGATCACTCATTTCACAAACTTTAAAGGTGCAGAGTTAAATTTACTGTATAATAGACCTAACATGCCAGGAACTAGTCTAATAATATTTTGCTGCATTCCCTCGAAAGCAAATACATCTTTTAGGTAAGGAAATAAATGGTTTGCTATACTCCAGACGAGGTCCTCCAATTATACTAAGACATCTTTACTATGGTACTGAATCTTCCAATATATAATCAGAGAATATGTAAAGTTATATTTTGTTTTTTTGTCTCACTCATTGCTAGAAGTTATGTAAGAGTTTAGGATGAATCTCTGGCACTTTGTTAGTTTCAACTTTTCAAACTGAGGGCCTATTTATTTCTACTATTTGTTTATTCAATCTAGTCTAGTATGTTAACCCCTTCCCCTTCTCTCAAATCCATGTGCTCAACCACATCCTGTGTGGGCTGTTATCAAGATTCTGAAAAATCCATATAGCCACATCTGCAAGCTTCCCCCTCTTCTATTCTACCAAATGATTTCAAAGAAATCCAGTAGATTGGTCAACATGAACCCCTTTCATAAATTCTTGTTGTTCTGATCAATAAGTAGTATAAGAAAATAACTGCAGATGCTGGTACAAATCAAAGGTATTTATTCACAAAATGCTGGAGTAACTCAGCAGGTCAGGCAGCATCTCGGGAGAGAAGGAATGGGTGACGTTTCGGGTCGAGACGTTTCGGTGTGAAGAAGGGTCTCGACCCGAAACGTCACCCATTCCTTCTCTCCCGAGATGCTGCCTGACCTGCTGAGTTACTCCAGCATTTTGTGAATAAATTCCTTTGATTCTGATCAATGGTTGTTTTCTAAATTTATTCATGGCAGCTTATATTTATAAATCGCAGGATTTTTCCAGCTACCGGAACCCATTGTCAAAACAATGAAAGTTGTTTTTCAGTGTATTACGGTCATCAGCCTTTCATAATTTGCTTTCTTTGTTTGAATATTGTATCGCCCATTACATGTATCTGTAATTTAGATGTTTGTACCATGACCTTCATTGCCAGGCCAATAAACAACTTGTACCAGTGTTTTCTGCCCCCTACTGTTGCTTATCTCCATCCAAGCAGATTCTAATTCTGTACATCATTTGCTGACCCAAGGATATTTTATAATAACTGTTTGGATGATGTCTCTTCCCAACAGTGTCTCACTACCTTGATAACTCAGTGGCACAGTAGAGCCTCTGTCTCACAGCACCAGAGACCCAAGTTTGATCTTGACCTTGAGTGCTGCCTGTGTGGAGTTAGTACGTTTGCCCATTCTCCCTTTGACCTCGTATGGTTCTTTTGGGTGCTCCAGTTTCCTCCCACACTCCAAAGACTTCAAGGGGGTTTATAGGTTAATTGACCTCTATAAAATTCCCCCAGTATGTGGAAGCAGATGCAAAAATAGGATACATAGAGCAACAATAGCATGATTCGTAGTTAGGATGAATGTGCTGATGGGCCTGTTTCCATGTTCTATCACTAAACATCTCTTTTCATTTAGAATATCCTTCCTAAATATCAAGTATCCTGGAACATTTAATTTCCAGCATTGGTCATCTTCTAACCACTTTTATTTGTAACAATTATGTCCAACCATACTTAATTTATTGGTATGAAAACAAGATTGGCTGGCAAACAAAGAAGAGTAGGCATAAATAAGTCTTTTACTTTGCAAGATATAACAAATGGTGTGCCACAGGGATTAGATTCTGGATTTCTATATCAGTATGTTCAGAAACTGGGTGAAGTAACCAAAGACATCTATCTACTATATATTACTGAAACTCCCTGTCCGTGTGTATGTGTGTTTGTGCACACCATAACTTTGGTGGTTCGCACAGCCAAAACGGTACAACATAGCGCCACGAGTTTTGCATCATGTTACTCACCAGTATCCTGGGCATAATCTCTAACAACTCTCATTCAAATTGAAGCTACATTTTGAAAGCTACAGACACTTTTAAAGTTTAAAAATTCACTTTCTAACCCATTTCCTGAAACTCCTCAGCATATGACGTCACAATGCTCCGCGTTCGACTTCATTTGCTCCTCACTTGCCAAAACAAGATGGCAGCCTGCAGTGCCGCCGCCCACCCGGCCTCGGTCGTTCCCTCGCCCCTTTCACCTCGCCTCTTGCTCGCCCCTGCCCAGGCAGAGACTCGCACGTCGGCAGTCAGCGTTTGAACGCACGGGCACTGGCAAGTGCCTTTCGCAGCCAACGGTTCCACGGAGGGGAGTGGGCGTGGTGGCCGACTGGGTGGAGGGGAGGGTGTGGGTAGGGTGGGGGGAGGAGGGGGAGAGTGGGGGTTGGGGAAGGAGGGGGAGAGGGGGTGGAGGAGGAGGGGGAGAGGGGGTGGAGGGGGAGAGTGGGTGGAGGAGGAGGGGGAGAGTGGGGGTCGGGGGGGAGGGGGAGGAGCGGGTGGGGGAAACGGGGACTGTGGGGGCAGGAGAGGGTGAGGAGAATGGGGGTGGGGTGAGGGGAGAGGAGGGAGGGGGAGGTCAGGAGAGGGGGAGGGGGGAATAGGGGTGGGGAGGGGGGAATGGAGAGCTGGGGCAGTGGGGGTGGGTTCAGGGGAGGGACAAGTGGGGGTGGGGGGGATGGAGTGGGTCAGTGGGGGGAGGAGGGGGGGGGAGATAAGGGGGATTGTGTGGGGGGGGTTGAGGGTGCTACACCAATACAGGAGAGGCTTTGAGTCCAGGGCTCACAGTGATGACATCCTCTCCCCTTCCCTGTTCCCCCTCTAAGAGGAATGGGCGCAACGGGTCCACTTGGTCTAGTAGTTACTAAATTTGCTGATGACACAATTGTAAGTAGAAAGTAAGTTGTGAGGAGGATGTAAGGAAGCTAAAAAGGCCCATGGGTTATGTGAATTAATCTGGCAAATGGAGTAAAATTCCGCTGATCTATCTATCTCTCCCTCCAAACCCCATTCTTCTGCCCATAACCTCTGACACCTGTACTAATCAAGAATCTATCTATCTCTGCCTTAAAACTATTCACTGTGAATAGTTCACAATAGGAAATGTGAAATTGTCCGTTTTGGCAGAAAAAAAGAAGCACATTTTGTCAATTCTCCTCAAGGTCCTCAATTCTCCACATGTTTTCTCGGGACTTGCCTGCGCCTCCATCTTTTACCTCGGGGATTCCAGCTTCGGTTCCAGACCAATTTCGCTTGGGCAGTTTACACCCCAGCTGTACGAACATTGACTTCTCTAACTTCAGATAGTTCCTCTGTCCCTCTCTTTCCCCTCCCCTTCCCTGTTCTCCCACTAGTCTTCCTGTCTCCTACTACATCCTATCTTTGTCCCGCCCCTCCCCTGACATCAGTCTGAAGAAGGGTCTCGACCTGAAATGTCACTCATTCTTTCTCTCCAGAGATGCTGCTTGACCCGCAGACTTACTCCAGCATTTTGTGTCTACCTTCGATTTAAACCAGCATCTGCAGTTTTCTTTCCTACATGTAATAAGTTTACATAAGAAACAAGCAATAGGCCAGTTACTCTTTAGGCATATACAACCATTCAATAGAGGCTTTGAATCAATCTTTTAGTCTCGGTATCAATAGCACATTGCTGCGCTCTCTCTGTAACACTTGACTTTCTTGAATTGAATGTCTGTCTATTCTCCGCTTTAATTCAGCGGCTCTTCCTCCTCTGCTCTCGGGTAAGGATTTCCAAAGAATCTCAATTCTACTTGAGAAGAAACACCTCTTTAATCTGGAGCTATAGCATCTAATTTGAGATAGAATCACTGGAAATAACCTCCAAACAATCTTGTACTTAATATAATTGTATTTAATTGTATTTATGTATTTATTTGTTTTTGCATTTATTGCATATATGTTTGTACGCACCGTCAGGATTGGCTATTTTTTAATTTCGTTGTACTCGTTGCAATGACAATAAATGAATATTATTATTATTATTATTATTATTATTATTATTATTATTATTATTGTCCATTCCCCTCGGAATCCCATATTTCAATATGCTCAGTTCCTATTTTTCTTTTAACTCCAGTGACAAGGTGCACTCTTCGTTCAACAACTCCTTCATCCCAAGAATCAATCAATTTTCTCTTAAGTCTGATACAAGCATGTCCTCCTTTTGTGTCAATAGCTCCTTTGTAAAGTTTATATTGCTTTGTTGTTTTGATCATTACCTTATTGTCTGTTTCTTGTTTGACACCTTCAATGAAGAATTCTGGTAATTTCTAATGTCATGGCAGATATTGCAGATTGAGAATTTGTCTTAAAATTTGGCTTGGTGAACTTTGAATGTTGGGAGGTCATAAGGAGTAGAATTGGGCCATTCGGCCCATCGTCTACTACGCCATTCAATCATGGCTGATCTATCTCTCCCTCCAAACCCCATTCTTCTGCCCATAACCTCTGACACCTGTACTAATCAAGAATCTATCTATCTCTGCTTTAAAACTATTCACTGACTTGGCCTCCTCTGCCTTTTGTGGCAAAGAATTCCACAGATTCACGACCCTCTGACTAAAGAAATTTCTCCTCATCTCCTTCCTAAAAGAACATCCTTTAATTCTGAGGCTATGACCTCTAGTCCTAGACTCTCCCACTAGTGGAAACATCCTCTCCACATTCACTCTATCTAAGACTTTTACTATTCTGTATGCTTCAATGAGGTCCCCCCTTATTCTTCTAAACTCCAGCGAATACAGGGCCAGTGCTAACAAACGCTCATCATAGGTTAACCTACTCATTCCTGTGATCATTCTTGTAAACCTCCTTTGGACCCTCTCCAGAGCCAGCACACATTTCCTCAGATATGGTGCCCAAAGGGAGAGAGGTATGTTTAAAACTAAAATTGAATAGGAGATGTGGTTTAAATAGATTAATGCTTTAAAGGTTCAATATCAATAGACAGGTAAATATAGTGGGAGATCCGAATAGGGAAAGTGGTAGGACTGGAGAAATGTGCAATGATGCCATAAAGAATTTTGCTATTCTGAAGATCGGTAGATAACGGCATAATTTTCAATAAGCTCAGGTTAGAAGTGTAACCAGTCAAGAAAATGTAGCCAGTCTCGCCTGAGGCTGCTAAACAAGATAGGAGCCCATGGTATTAGAGTCAAGTACAAGCATGGATAGAAGATTAGCTGATTGTCAGAAGGCAAAGAGTGTGAGTAAATGAGGCCTTTTCTGGATGGCTGGCGGTTACAAATGGTGTTACACAGGGATTGGTGTTGGGTCTGCTACTTTTCATGTTATATGTTAATGATCTGGATGATGGAATTGATGGCTTTGTGACCAAGTTTGTGATGATATAAAAACAGGTGAAGGGGCAGGTAGTGTTGAGGAAGCAGGGAGTCTTCAGAAGGACTTGGAAAAGTTAGAGTGGGCAAAGAAGTGGCAGATGGAATACCAGTGTAGCAAATTATATGACCATGCATTTTGATGGAAGGAATAAAGCTGTACACTATTTTCTAAATGGAGAGAGGATTCAGAAATTGGAGGTGCCACGGAACTTGGGCGAGCTGACACACTGATTCCCAAAAAGTTAATTTGCAGGTTGTGTCTGAGGTAAGGAAGGCACTTGCAATGCTTGCATTCATTTCAATGGAACTAGAATATAAAAACAAGGCTGTAATGCTGAGGCTTTATAAGGTGCTGGCGAGGTCACTGGAATACTGTGAGCTGTTTTGGGCTCCATATCTGAGGAAGGATATGCTGGCATTCGTGAGGGTCCAGAGGAGGTTAACGAGAATGATCCCGGGGATGATTGGGTTAACGTATGAGGAGCTTTTGATGGTTTTGGTACTCTAGTCGCTGGATTTAGAAGGATGAGGGTAGATCTCATTGAAACCTACTGGATAATGAAAGGCCTAGATAATAGATGTGTAAAGAATGTCTCCAGTAATGGGAGAGTCCAGAACCTGAGGGCACAGCCTTGGAATATTAGGGCATACATTTAGAATGCAGATGAGAAATTTATTTAGCCAGAGGGTGGTGAATGTGAACCTGTGGAATGAATTGCCACAGACGGCTGTGCAGGTCAAGACATTGGCTATTTTAAAGCTGGAATTAATAAATTCTTGGTTAGTAATGGTGCCAAAGGTTACAGGGAGAAGGCAGGAAAATGGGGTTGCGAAGGGATAATCAATCGGCTGTGATTGAATAGCGGTGTAGACTGCATGGGCTGAATGGCCAATTTCTGCTCCCATGTTTTATGATCTTGGAATATTATTGTTTGGACGCTGGTAGGATGGTAATGTTGGAAATTATTCGTGTGCAATGTTGATATTAGTTTATTGTCAAGTTTAAATAGATGTAGTGGAAAAAATGTTGTTTTCTATCCTGGCAAATCATAGATGAGTACAACAGGTAGTGCAAAGGGGAATGGAATCGGAGTTTAAAATATAATTTTTCAGCTACAGGGAAAGGAGGATATGGAATCATAAACCCATCTATATTGCAGCGGATGCCCTAGATTTTCATGTCACTCGCAAAGCAGTCGTCTGTACCACTGACCTTGAACAATGTCCTCAAAAATCTCATGGACTCCCTGTGAAGTGAGCTTCCCCTTTTCTCCAAGGGATCTCTATTCACAGCTGTGATGTCATCAAGTTGGCTCAGCAACCAGTCATTTTAAATGTCAAGAATAGCAAACCAGCCAAAAGCACAAACAATCTTTGGAATTGCTGAAGGTTCAATTTTTCCCATGTAAGTATCTTGGATTTAGATGTTAATACACAAGACATGCAAGTCATGATTGGGCTGAGTAATGGATGCTAATGCTTCTGAAGAAGAGTCTCGACCCAAAACGTCACCCATTCCTTCTTTCCTTCTATCCAGAGATGCTGCCTGTCCCGCTGAATTACTCCAGCATTTTGCGTCTACCTTTGGTTTAAACCAGTATCTGCAGTTCCTTCCTACAACATGTAGGATGTATTGTTCTGCACAGTTTAGGGGACCTGTGTTCAATCCTGACATCTGTTGCTGGCTGTGTGGAGTTTAGCATATTCTCCCTGTGATCACATGGGTTTACTCTAGATGTCTGGTCGGTGTCCTCTCTCATCCCAAGGGTGTTTGGATTAACAGGTTAATTGACAGGATGGACACGTTTTCAAGAGAGTTAGATTTAGCACTTGGGGCTAAAGGAATCAAGCAGGAAGCAGGAACGAGGTACTGATTTTAGTTGATCAGATGATGCTGGCTCGAAGGGTCGAATGGCCTACTGCACCTATTTTTCTCTGTTTCTATGTTAATTGGCTGCTGTATATTGCTGCAAGTATGTAGATGGGTGGTAGCATCTGTGGAATGAGAGGTGGGGAAAATAATGAAAGTGATTGATGTAGGATTTGAGTAAATGGTCAGTACAAATTTGGTGAGCCAAAAGGGCATATTTCATGCTGTTCACTGATTCTGTTGCATAGTGCTGAGACATCTCCAGGGCGAGGGGATAAGGTTCATTTTTTAATTACTTTATAATTGAATGTTTTAATGTTGGTGCTTATTTAATGTTTGCATTGCAACCCTTAATTTTAATGTTAATAGCAACTTGTAAAGCTTGGATAGGAGATGGGTCTCTGCTTGGTTCTTCCTTTCAAAAGATGTTCTGTTTTCTGTGGTGGAGGATGTCTACAGTGTACTCTATGTCTCTCAATGGCTTCCTGCACATTTTCTAATGTTTGTCCTCCAAGGCAAGTAAGGATGGCAGCCTTTGCACTGAATTCAGCAATGTTTAGTTCCATCATTTTTTATCAAAACATTTAGATGCTGAGTAAAAAATCAGGACATATATTTATGATTAAGTAATTGAAAATCATTATTTTGTCTTGGCAAGATGTGATTTATAAAATCTACTATAATTTGAAGTAATCCATGAACACACAAGTAACTGCTTGGATTTTCTTAGTGGACTAATTTATTTTTTCACCACAATTTGTAACATTTCTTTTCAAACACAATTTGTAACATGTGCTGTTATTAGAGATACTTCATATTAGGCTCTGTATAAAGTGTAATCATGGATTGTTTTGTCAAAATATTTAGCTCCACTTGTTTAACTTTGTATCGCTTGCAGTTTTGTTTTAAAGTAGAAATACTCATCCCTTGCAGAAAAGCATACAGTATTCTCCAGTGTTTTGGACCCCTTGTAATTGAATCAAGACCTTGCCATGTGTGGCTAGTGTGATAGCTACAGAATGTGAAATGAAATTAAGACTGAAAACTTCCACTCCACAGTGAGAAATTGGTGATCTGTTTTGTCAGGGCCCTCAAAGGCAATCCCAGTGTTCAAGTGCTGTGGAGCAGTCAGATGTTCCCTCATTGACCTCATATGCCACCTCAATCCACAAAATCAGAGTGGAAGTAATTTGTCCTCAATCACCAAGGATCTGCCTTAGAAGTTTACAGAAACCAGGGATGGTGGATGGTTGGCATTTTACAATTTTTTTAATGGTTTCATGAACTGTGTGCAATTTGTTTCGAACATCATGACAAATTGTTTGCTGCTACTTCCTGCACATTTTATAAAAAACAAATCATTCAAAACTTATTTTTAAATCATGGAGCTTTGTGCCATCTCCGTCTTGTTTCCTGGAAATCAATGGATGCAATTCACTGGAGTTTAGAAGGATGAGATGGGATCTTATAGACACATATAAAATTCTTAAGGGATTGAACAGGCTAGATGCAGGAAAAATGTTCCCCATGTTGGGGGAGTCCAGAACCAGGGGTCACTGTTTAAGAATAAGGGATAGCCCATTTAGGACTGAGATGACGAAAAACTTTTCCACTCAGAGTTGTGAATCTGTGGAATTCTCTGCCACAGAAGGCAGTGGAGGCCAATTCACTGGATGTATTCAAAAAAGAGTTGGATATAGCTCCTTGGGCTAACGGAATCAAGAGATATGGGGAGAAAGCAGGAACGGGGCACTGATTTTGGATGATTAGCCATGATCATATTGAATGTTGGTGCTGGCTCAAAGGGCTGAATGGCCTACTCGTGCACCTATTTTCTATGTTTACACGGGAACAGCAGCATCAAGTTTTTTGGCATTACCAACTATGACTACAATTCAAAAACATTTCAAAGTACTTCAAGAGAACTTTGTTATAAAAATTGCAGAGCTTTATTTAGGAAGTTAATTCTTGACAGCTTAACACAAGAGTTGGGTGTTTCAAAAGATTTTTTTGTGTATTAACTAACATCTGCAGTTCTTTGTTTCTACATTTGGGTGTTTCAAAGAGTATTATCAACATTTCGCACTGAACGATATGAGGTATTGGTGCAGAGCTATTATCTGTCCCCCTTTTGCTCTCCTGAATTATTTTTTTAGCTTGCTCCTTAGTTCCAAAACTCCTCCAGGGATACACTTGATCCCAGCTGCTTATACCTGCCCCATGCCTCCTCCTTACTCTTGACCAGAGCTTCAATTGCCCTCCTTATGCTCACCTGCAGGAACATGCATGTCCTGGACTCTTGTTAGCGCACTTTTAAAAACATCCCACTTTCCTGACGTCCCTTTTCCTTCAAGCAACCTGTTCCAATCAACTTGAGCGAGTTAGACACAAATGCCAGAGTAACTCAGCGGGTCAGGCAGCATCTCTGGAGAGAAGGAATGGGTGACGTTTTGGGTCAAGACCCTTCTTCAGACAGATTTAAACCAGCATCTGCAGTTCTTTCCTACAGACCTTGAGCGAGTTCCTGTTTTATAATCTTAAAGTTGGCTCTGTCCCAATTTAGAATTTTAACTCATGGGGCCACCCTGTCTCTATCCATAACTATCTTAAACCTAATACAACAGTCTCAAAAGGCTAATCCACAAACACTTCATCCACTTGCCCATTCCAAATTCCCAAGAATAGATCAAGCGTTGCCCGCTCCCATGAGGGGCCCTCAACATTTAGCCAAAGGAAACTCTCCTGAACACATCTGACAAATTCTGTCCTGTCTAATCCTTTTGCACTGTGATATTCCCAGTCAATATTGGGAAAGTTAAAATGCTCAACTTCGTCAACCTTATTAGACCTATAGCTGCCAGCAATCTCTGTAATATGCCTGCAATCCACAGGCCATCCACAACCACATATCCAATTAAACATGTGGTTTAATCAGTCTCCCTGTAAATTCCTTCGTGATCTCAACTTGCTCTAATTTAATAAATGGCCTGAGATTAATTGTCTTTTGCTGGTGGCAAATTCCACACCTTTTGCACACTGATATGCAGAAGGTAGAGATGAGCTAGATGTTTGAAGCTCCTGAGGCATGTGACATGAGTTCCTTTTGATTTAAGGCAGTAATTGATGTTAAATTTGGAATACTCAAAGCCAGTGAAATACGTGCATAGAGGAAGGAGATATAGGCAGCATTATTGCTTTGTATTTTTAATAATTCCATTTTTGTAAATGTAGTTCTTGGCTGAAATCCCAACATGGGGAATCGATGCTGCATGAGAATTAGGAAAATATATACGGCATAAATGCATAGTATCAGGAGCTGACTAATTCTGTAGAGTGGTTTACAATTTTAGCATTTGAATCATTTTTAGCTCGGTGATGTATACTGATATTTGGCCAAGATTGTATTGCTTGAAGCTCTGAACAGGTTCCAACATGTATAATCTGTATGGAAAAACATTTGAGATGGAGCATGGCATGTGTAGCGAGAACTGACAAATTCTGATCGTTGTTGTAGATTTGAGACCAAATATCAGTATAAATTTTCATCCACTGTTTAAAAAATAATTTTCAGCTCTTTAGTTTGTTATTTGGGGTTTTATGCTGTTATGGTTGCTGCTTAGTATTTGATTGATATTTAAAATGTCCATTTAAACAGTAGTTATAAATCCAGAATATGTAAATCGGTGAAAATGGTAGGACAAATCTGGTTCAACTATGAAGTTCTTCAATACAACATCATTTGTCTTCGGCAATGTAAAATGAAGGCAGAGTTTAATGTTGGTTCAAAACATGTGAATGCCAATGTATCTGTGGCACACCCAAAATATTTTTATGTTGAAACTGAGTTGAATGGGAGGATGTGCTTGAAAATATAAGGTGTTTCCGATTAGTTATTAACCTGTTAACCAAGGTGCATTAAAAGTGCTTGTTCACATGAAACTCAGAATAAACAGCATACTTAATGGTCAATGCGGCAATAAATAAAATGAGCGCATAACAGCAGAATGGTGCAATCTAAAGTAGTGTGTGTTTAAAATATTAGAATACAATGGAGTGGGGAGGTGGGGTGGGGGACATGGACCGTTGTGATTTGCTATGAAGACCACTGGAGCAAGTATGTCTTCAATTTAATTAGATATGTGCAGTTTTTATTGAAACTCTTTCTTCATAACTTAGTCATACATTTTATTCAATACCAAGAGAATTGGGATGTGTAAGGAAAAAGCAAAATAAAATAAACAAAACAAAACAATTTTTTCTGTGTTGTAAAAAGTATTTCTGTTCAATAATCTTTCTATAAATAGCAGAATATACTCATGATAGGCCTGACATTGTACATGTAGTCCAAGAACTACAGACTGTTGGAAATAACAGTCGTTTTCCACACATGAATGTAGCGCAACACGTATGCTCATTTGGCGTGCATAATTTTTTTTTGTGCTGAAGTTGCATTATGAGCCGTATTATGATTTTTGATGTAAAATTCAGAATTTTGGACATCAAAATTATGAATTTGTTAAATCAAATGTTGGGAGGTCTGCTTGAGGATAGTTCTCGCCTGACTGATACAATGCACTGTGTGGACTTAATTGAAGGAAGTGACTTGGCTGCATTTTCCACTCCCTGCAGTTTCAGCCGATTGAGCAGGGCCAGGAGAACCCCAATGGACAGGCTGAATCTTCTGAGATGCTTACGAAACTAATCTCTTGGTCACCATATTCACGTGTACGGACCAGGTTAGGTGGATGGTGGTATGGATGGTTAGGAACTTGAAGCTGTCTACAGCAGCTTGGTTGATGAGTTAATCGCCATGCCTCCTTAGTTCAACAATCAACACCTAAATGCAAGATTCTCAATCTCTTTCATATACTTTAATTCGTCATTGTAGTAGATCTGGCTGACAGCAGTGGTGTCATTGGCAAACTTAAAGATAAAGTTGATGTTGTTATTGACCATACAGTTATGGGTGAACAAATGTTAGAGTAGGAGATTAAGCACATAACCGTGAGGGGTGCCAGCATTGACCATCAGGAAGTCCAAAAGCCAGTTGCAAAGGGAGGTTTCAAGGCAAGGGCCATTCATTTCAAGGCTTGTTCAGTCGTAAGATTAGACAATAAAGAGCTATTGCTGAATCTGGCGAAACATGCTTTTGAGCTTTTGTATCTCTGCTACACAGGAAGGGAAGGAACAGGGATTAGCTAAGGTGAAAATGATCCTTGACTATATTGGCTGGTTTCCCAAGGCAGTGTGAGGTGTAGATGGAGTTGATGGTGGTGAAATTGGCCTCAGTGATGGACTGGACTATATCCACAGGACAGATATTTCTGGTGATCATGAGCAGAGTTATTGCCAAACCAAGATGTAATGCATTCCGAGATGTAATGCATTTGAGGAGATGAGAAAGGATTTTAAAGGAGTGAAATGGAACTTTTTGTTTTATGAAAAGGATATAATAGAGAAATGGAGGATATTTAAAGGTGAAATTTTGAGAGTACGGAGTCTTTATGTCCCTGTTCGGTGGAAAGGAAAGAATAATAATTTGAAAGAGCCGTGGTTTTCCAGGGAAATTGGACACTTGGTTCGGAAAAAGAGGGAGATATACAATAAATATAAGCGGCAGGGAGTAAATGAGGTTCTTGAGGATTATAAAGAATGTAAAAGGAATCTTAAGAAGGAAATTAGAAAAGCGAAAAAAAGATATGAGGCTGCTTTGGCAAGTAATGTAAAAGTAAACCCCAAGGGGTTCTACAGATATGTCAATAGCAAAAGGATAGCGAGGGATAAAATTGGTCCATTAGAGAGTCAGAGTGGACAGCTATGTGCTGAGCCGGAAGAAATGGGGGAGATATTAAACAATTTCTTTTCTTCGGTATTCACCGAGGAGAAGGATATTGAATTATGTGAGGTAAGCGAAACAAGTAGAGTAGTGATGGAAATTATGAGGATTAAAGAAGAGGAGGTACGGACACTTTTGAAAAATATAAAAGTGGATAAGTCTCCAGGTCCTGATAGGACATTCCCTAGGACATTGAGGGAAGTTAGTGCAGAAATAGCAGGGGCTATGACGGAAATATTTCAAACGTCATTAGAAACGGGGATGGTGCCGGAAGATTGGCGCATTGCGCATGTTGTGCCTTTGTTTAAAAAAGGTTCTAAAAGTAAACCTAGCAATTATAGACCTGTTAGTTTGACGTCTGTGGTGGGAAAATTAATGGAAAAGATACTTAGGGACAATATATATAATTATTTGGATAAACAAGGCCTGATTAGAAACAGTCAACATGGATTTGTGCCTGGAAGGTCATGTTTGACTAATCTTCTTGAATTTTTTGAAGAGGTTACCAGGGAAATTGATAAGGGCAAGGCTGTGGATGTTGTCTATATGGACTTCAGTAAGGCATTTGACAAGGTTCCACATGGAAGGTTGATTAAGAAGGTTAAATCGTTGGGTATTAATAGTGAGGTTGCAAGATGGATTCAACAATGGTTGAATGGGAGATACCAGAGGGTAATGGTTGACAATTGTATGTCAGGTTGGAGGCCAGTGTCTAGTGGAGTACCCCAAGGATCTGTGTTGGGTCCACTGTTGTTTGTCATTTACATTAATGATCTGGATGATGGTGTGGCAAATTGGATTAGTAAATATGCAGATGATACTAAGATAGGTGGTGTAGTTAATAATGAAGTAGAGTTTCAAAGTCTACAGAGAGACTTGGGCCTTTTGGAAGGGTGGGCTGAAAGATGGCAGATGGAGTTTAATGCTGATAAGTGTGAGGTGCTGCATTTTGGTAGGACAAATCAAAATAGGACGTACAGGGTAAATGGTAGGGAATTGAGGAATGTAGTGGAACAGAGGGATCTGGGAATAACTGTGCATTGTTCCCTGAAGGTGGAATCTCATGTGGATAGGGTGGTGAAGAAGGCGTTTGGTATGCTTGCCTTTATAAATCAGAGCATCGAATATAGAAGTTGGGATGTAATGTTAAAATTGTACAGGGCATGGGTGAGGCCGAATCTGGAGTATGGTGTGCAGTTCTGGTCGCCAAATTATAGGAAGGATGTCGACAAAATGGAGAGGGTGCAGAGGAGATTTACTAGAATGTTGCCTGGGTTTCAGCACTTAAGCTACAGAGAGAGGTTGAACAGGTTGGGTCTTTATTCTTTGGAGCGTTGAAGGTTGAGGGGGGACTTGATAGAGGTTTTTAAAATTTTAAGAGGGACGGACAGAGTTGACGTGGGTAGACTTTGAGAGTGGGGAAGATTCCAACAAGAGGACATAGCTTCAGAATTGAGGGACAAAAGTTTAGGGGTAACATGAGGGGTAACTTCTTTACTCAGAGGGTGGTGGCTGTATGGAATGGGCTTCCGGTGGAAGTGGTGGAGGCAGGCTCGATTTTATTATTTAAGAGTAAATTGGATAGGTATATGGATAAGAGGGGATTAGAGGGTTATGGTCTGAGAGCAGGTAGATGAGACTAGGTCAGAGAGAGTGGTCGGCGTGGACTGGTAGGGCCGAACGGGCCTGTTTCCATGCTGTAGTTGTTATATGTTATATGAAAGGATGCTTTCTAGGGTGCATCTGTAGACATTGGTAACAGTCATTAGAGATGTGCTGAATTTCCATCTTCTGAGGAAGTAGGGGCATTGATATGCCTTCTAGGCCAAATCTTCTATGTTGATGGTCCAGGACAAATCAGTTATGTGGATATATCCAATTTTTGTTTTAATGCTTGTATTCATTTAAAACTGGTCTTATTTTTGTTAGAAAAAGTACATTAGATTGATTTTAGTTAGTTAATGGCAAAGATTGGAGCCACTCCCAACAAACAAAATATCCCCAAATTATTGCAACAAGATAAATGTTAGTGATGTTATTATGGATATTGGAAATCTGCCAAAAAGCACAATTTTAGGAATTATTTGAATCAGGCAGAATCTATATTAAGAAAATTGAAGATAATACTTGAGGTCTGACTTTTCATCCGATCTAGGAAAAGATGGAAATCAAGGTTTAAGATCAGTGACTGTGTGGGAACCTGCATAGTGATAAGCTTAGTGTTGATGCTGACTGAAATAGGGTGGTACATTGACTTAAATTGATAAAAGACGAAATGGGATGAAATTTGATATTCGTGGTGAGGAGAGCAGCGAAATTTGTTATGTCGGCTACAGGACTGAAATGGCCTGTTGGCTGGTTGCAGAGCCTGTCCATTCAAGAGTGATCCCGAGCTTGCAGTTACATGCTATTTAATTCTGATTTAATTTTGATCAGCATCTTTGACCTGTCAAACTGCTCCAATGAAGCTCAACATCTAAACCTGAAGCTAATTGAGCCATGAAGATGGTATTGTGCCATGAATGTATTGTGCCAAGTTTTAAGAATTGAAATGTTTTTCCTGGGGCTGATGTTGAACTTGATTGGAGCAATTTGACATGTCAAAAATGCTGATGAGAATGCAATGGAGAGTTGAATAGCAGGCTGCAGGAAACTCGGGGTCAGTTTTGAAGAATGAATGCAAGGCAATGACCTAAGCTGTTTGGTTTCCTTATAACAGCTGAATACAGTATATAAAATTGTCGTAAACTAAAACCTGAATGTTTAGCCCTTGTTCTACAAGGGAAGAGGTAAATGGACAAGTGCTGCATTTTTGGTTGGAAGGTAAGGGGAAGTGTGTATAAATGAATGTGGTAAAGTGGATGAGAGCATTGTGGCTAGAATGGTCCCTTTATCCTGTAAAGGGAGGACTGGATTGGTGGTGGCAGAGGAAGTGGATCAAGGAAATGAATTTAACTCCTGAGAAGTCCAGTGGTGCATTTTGGTAACTCAAACCAGGGCAAGACTTGAGCAGTAAATGGGGATTGAGGGATTCTGGTATAGTTCCCTGAAACTGGTGAGATGCGCGTACAAAGTGGTGAGGAAGGCGTTTGGCACACTTGCCTTCATTGGTAAGGGTGTTGAGTGTAGGAGTTGGGTCGGTGTGCTACAGCTATATAAAACACCACGTTTGCTGTATTGTGTGCAGTTCTTGTTGCTTTGCAATAGGAAGCATACCATCAAGCTGGTTAGGGTGCAGAAACGATTCACATGGTGTTACCAGAACTGGAAGACTTGAGGAATAATGAAAGACTGGATAGTTGGGGCTTATTTCCCTGGAGCTTAAGATGAGAGTGGAACGATTTGAGACCTGAGGACAATTTCTTCTTGCAGGGGGATCCAGAAATGGAAAGAGCTTGCCAGAGGAAGCTGTAGAAGCAAATAACATTTAAGACATTTAGACAAGTACATGGGCAAGAATGTTTTGGAGGGAGAATGGGCCTAGTCGGGCCGAAGGGTTTGATTCCGTGTACTGACTCCATAACCTTTACTTTAAACAAATAATATATGCATGTTTTTTTTAAAAAGCTATATATGCTTGTTAAACTTTGAGTAACCTAGTTTAATTTAGTCTCCCAGGATGAATTTGTAGATACCAATCGGGTAGTTCTGAAATTTCCACAATTTGCTTTGATGAACAAATGACATTATCATGACACATAAGATTCAAGGCAACTTGTTTTCATCCCATATTATCTGAAAATCATACAATCCTGCGATAATGTGCCTTCATATTGCAAGCAAATCCAAGAAAGGGGACAAGCGTGGAGATAAGCGTGGAGGGATAAGCATGGTTGCAACCCTGTCGTGTACCTTCGTGTCAATAGTGTTAATCCTACTGGCACTTGAATTTGTGCAGCGGTATTTACTGAATATAACTGACTAGCTCAAACTTTTAAAAAAAAACAATTTCCTAAATCCCAACAAATCCTTCCACAGATAGCTGCCCCCCCCATCACCAAAATCAAACATCTATAGCATCTATCAAATTCCCCTTTAAATTAAGCTATTGGATTGTATCCTCCACTGTTCCGCAAAGTGGATTCCAGACGTATGTTTAAAAATAATTGGTGGTATCTATTTTGCCAACCACAAATCCGTATCAACTAATTTATTTCATCTGTCACTTCAAGTCGTCTTTGCCTTATTTTACAAAAAAAAAAGACTGAACTATCAAATTTCCTTTTCCACTTTAAAGAATAATCCGTGCTTCAGTTTTTCCATGTAACTGAAGTCTGTCATCCCTGTTATCGATCTCGTAAATCTCCAAGTGTGCTGGATGCCTTACAATGCTCCAAAAGAAGTGTGACCAGTGTTGTTTTTCAAAAGGCTTAGCGTTTTTCCACGATATGATCCTTGGCATTATTATCAGAAAAATGTTATTTTAAACTTGCCGATCTTCAATGAGTTTTCTCATACGCTTTTAAAATTTGTATTTTAGTCAATTTTGCTTCATCCATCTTCTATCATCGGGTATCATTTAACATTGCATTAAACTTCACCAGTAGGTTTGTTATTTTATTTGTATGTAGGAGTTGAGCATTGGTGTCAAGCTGATTTAATGTCCATTCCTTATTACATCTGAGAAGTCGTCGCAAATTTTTTTCATCCAAACTGTTGTAATCCATACAATTGATCGGTGTTATCTTTATTTATTTTCAGCTGAAACTTTGAACTTAAATGCATGTCATGAGCAACATATTACTATAATTTCTATGTTCATTGGCCAATTTTGTATGTAAGGTTGACAAATTTGAAAATTTATGTACACAGCACAAAACCGTATCATCATTTGCAGAGCTTCTTCAAAGAACTTGGTTGTTAGCCAAGCGCAGCCCCGTTGACAAAATGTCTGACTTTCATTCATTGATATGTGTATTTTTACAATACTGGAGAGATTTTGAGGAACAAGATTATTACACCAATACACTGTTCTTAACAAAAATCTACCCATCATGTGAAACCTTCTAAATAACATATAAATTAGATAACTTCATGACTGAAAGTCAAAAACATTTTTCATGACAGACAAATTTTCATCGTTTTACCACCATTTTGGACACCAAAAATGTGACATAAAAACTCTGCCACATTTAGTCATAAATATTTAATTCATAAATAAACATCATATGGCCCCTCACACGTGTACATTTTGATAATGATCTAGGGAAATATTTTCATCAATACCAGGAGAAAAATACAGTAACATGTCTGGCATTCTGCCTAGCAAAGATCCGGTAACGGTCGTGCTTGGTGTCCATTGTCACAACAACCTTTATCGGGGTCTGTACCTCCGTAAGTTAAACCACGGAGGCTCCAAACCTCTACTGCTTTTCACAAACCCCAACGAGGTATCCTATAATAGTGGTGATTTTGGGATGGGTTAATTATTTTTTCTTGCATTCAAATTTAATATATCAAAAACATCGTGGTGTCAAAAACACATTGTCTGTTTATGATATATTTTCTGACTTTTTAAAGTCAATAAAAAAAATTTGGGGGGCATAAGTTGGTCTTCAAAACTAAGAAACTGAGCCAATCTTCAGTTTGGCAACACACTGTCACTTGTTTACTTTTCGTATGGACCAAGTCGCTAACTTCATTCCTTCGCGTCAACTTCCGGAAGCTCCACGCCAACCGTGACAGACTCAAAAAACATCAGACCCATGTCAGCTACAAAACTGTTAGTGTCTGTGTGAATACTCAATATCAATAGTCGTTTATTTGTCACATACACATAAATGTGTAGTGAAATGAAACATTACCCGCAGTTGAACAATAAGACCAATAAGAATAATCAATAAAAATGCAATAACACATACAATCACAAACTAACACCAAACAAAAAGAAACATCCATCACAGTGAGTCTCCTCCAGTCCCTCCTCACTGTGATGGAAGGCCACAATGTCTTTTCTCTTCCCTGCCGTCTTCTCCCACGGTCAGGCTGTTGGAGTTGCCACGTCGGGGCGGTCGGGACTCCCGACTTGAAGCCCCCGCTGGGCGGTGAAAATCCCGCGGCCTATTCCAGGCCGCGCCGGACGGTGAAAGGTCCGCGGCGGGCCGACCCAAGCCCCGCGATTCGGGACGGGCGAACACGCTGTCGCTGCCGCTGCCGGAGGTCCCGATGTCGGCCCCCATCCAGGGGCCTGCGGGCTTCCGACGTCCACGCAGCCCGCGCCGGAGCCTCCGGAGACGAGTCGCAGCCGCACCCGCAGCATCCGAAGGCAGCCAGCGCCGCAGGTGGTGAGTCCAGGCCGCGGGCTCTGCGAACCAGAGCCCCAGGTGGTCCCGTCATGGCCGATGGTAGGCCGCAACGGGAACGGGGTCACGACACAGAAACAAAGGTCGCATCTCCGTTCAGGAGAGAGAATTTTACAGTTCCCGTTCCCTCTCACCCCCCCCCCCCCCCCCAAACATAACATACAAACCCTACACCATATTAAAATTACAATTCAGACAAAAACAACAAAAAACACAAAAGACAGACGGACTGCAGGCAAGCCGCAGCTGCGACGGCAGCGCTGGCTCCTCCCCTCCTGTGTGAATATAAACTTTCTCCTGCAGTCCCTGAATGTGAAATGCCTTCAAGCAGATCACAACAACAGTCTAGAACAAGGAAGAAGGGTCGCAACTCTCAACAGAGCCACTCCAGCAATCTGTGAAACATCACCTACCCACCCTCTCCAGAGATGGTGCCCGAGCCACTCCAGCACTCCGCGAAACGCCACCCATCCATGCTCCCCAGAGACGCTGCTTGACCCGCCGAGTCACTCCAGCACTCTGAAACATCACCTACCCACGTTCTCCAGAGATGCTGCCCGACCCGCTGAGCCACTCCACGACCCCGCGCAACGTCACCTATCCATGTCCTCCAGAGATGCTGCCCGAGCCGGCGAGCTACTCCAGTACTCTGTGAAACATCACCTATCCATGTTCTCCAGAGATGCTGCCTGACCCGCTGAGTTACTCCAGCACTCTGAAATGTTACCTATTCATGTCCCCCATGGTCATTACGTGGTCCCCCCCATTTCAGGGCACCATAATGTTTGGGACAAATGGCTTCATAGGCGTTTGTAATTGCTCAGGTGTGTTTAATTGCCTCCTTTATGCAAGTATAAGAGAGCCCCCAGCACCCAGTCTTTCCTCCAGTCTTTCCATCACCTTTGGAAACTTTTATTGCTGTTTATCAACATGAGGACCAAAATTGTGCCAATGAAATTTCCCTTTATTTACAAATGAAGCCAAAGATACAATGTATTGTAACGTATGTTTTTCTTACGTAACGCGCGTCGCGGTGTCCACTCAGATGGATGCAGTATTCTAGTACATTATAGGTGAATGAAGTGGAAACGGTGTTTGCAATTTTATTGTTCCATGTGGTATTCATAAACATAAAGGAATAAGAAATACGTGCACTTACTGTGCCAACCAGGTCACTGGTGGACACCACATGACAACCCTTACACAAAATGTATTTAATAATAATAATAATAATAATAAGCATTTATTTTATATAGCGCCTTATCGGGTGTTCAAAGCGCTTTACAAAAACAATCAACATAAAAACAAACAGACAAACTATCCTAACGGAAAAGCGGCGAATAAACAACGCCAGCGTCCTCTCACGTCAGGGTCCGGCAGTAGACAACAAAAAGCACAGGACACACAGATACAATTTTTACACAAACAGCCATCACAGCGATTGCTCCAGGCACACCCTCACTGATGGAAGGCAAAGTCTTATCTCCTCCTCATTCTTCTCCCGTGGTGCCACGAGGTGATCGAGGCTCCCAACTTTTTGAAGCCCCCACCGGGCGATGGAAAGTCCCAGGGCCGAGCCGAGCAGGCCGATGAAAGTCCTGAGCCCCCACCGGGCGATGGAAAGTGCTGCGGCCGAGCCACGCAGGGTGATGAAGGGCCTGCGAGCGGGTCGATCGTACCTCGCGCTTCGGGGCGGTCGAAGCTGCTACGGCTGGAGCTCCCAAAAACCGGCCGCCAGCCAGGGACCTGCGAGCTCCCGATGTTGCGGTCTGCAGGGCCCATGGCCGAAGCCTCCGAGATGGTAAGTCCAGGCCCTGCAACCGGAGTCTTCAAGGTCGATCCCAGCTGGAGGCCGCCGACTCCATGATGTTAGGCCGTAGCGCGAACGGAGATACGACACGGTAAAGGTCGCATCTCCGTTGAGGAAGAGATTAGAAAAAAGTTTCCCCCAACCCCCCCACCACCCCCCCACATACACAGAGTTAAAAATAGAACAAAACGTACATTAAACGATGACAATAGACAAAAAACAAAAAAAAGACAGAGAGACTGCCGGTGAGCCGCAGCTGCAGAACACAGCCACGCCCCCCTTTTGTGTATTCTGATGCCATTTTTGGAAATTTGCCATCAATATGCTATTTTTTCTTATTTTTTGTTGATACTAAGTTAGTCATGAACCCAAGAAAGTGCTTGTCAACTTTTTTGAAGGAATTTGAAATTTGACTCCCTATGTCACATTATTGTGTGCCAGTATTGTAAAAATACACATAGATTCTGATCTCTGGGATTGCTGCACATCGTGGTCGAGACATGGTGGGTCAAATGATCCTCCTATGTAATAGCAAAAATATTTTTTAAATTCCCGTATTTGTCTGCCCGTTCTATCTTTCATCATCACTGTTTAAGACTTTTGGTGTTCTCGTGTAACAGCTGCCACTTGATTCTCACATCTTAACCTCTGTTTCTCTCTTGGAGTGTGGTCGAATTCCACCACATTTGTTTCATTGTATAACTTGGAACGGTAATTTCTAACAGTACAAGTTGAATAGTGAAAATATATTTTCATGAGCATATTACTTTTTATGCGTTACCAATTGTTGCATGGTTAGATTTGGCTACCATTGGGCTCTTCTTGCACACTGGCAAGTACAATTGATTTTCTTTTATTCCTTTTATTTCTCAATCAAGATAATTAAATAGCCTTTATTATACTAAAATCTGTTGTGTGATTAGGAAAACGTGCTGTAGCTCAATTTAAATTTATATTTTAAAATGTTGCATTTAAAATAATATCTAAAATGGAGGAACTGTATATGCAACTCAACATTTAAAAATCTTTGAGCCAATACTGTGGGAATTTGCATCATACAACACGGGCACCTCAGTTTTACTGGATGGTTAAGCACTTGAAAAACAATGAGTGAATCAAAAAGCACGTGAATCCAACTTATGCCAGGTACTGCACATGAATGTGCTGCCATACGTTGCCAGGCATATGTTTGAGCGTGTTATTCTGAAAATAGGAGTGAGTAAATTAAACTGGCAATAATTAGACAAGCATGTTATTCTAAAAGTGCATTAATTAAGCATGCATAAAATGTGAACTGCTGCAAGTTTTATCAAAATTGTTCCATGTTATTTGTAACTTTGTTTGATTCACATTTAACTGAAGAGCATTTAAGTGTGATCACTAGAGCCAGAATGTTTAGCCACTAAAAATCTCAGAAAAAGGCAGGCAAATAGGCATAATAAAATTACAAAAAAGGCACAAAAGACATTTATTGACATAAAAAGGCATGTATTTCTACCACCAAAATATGGTTTAAAATGATCATATAAAGGTATACTACATTAAATGACCAAAGTTGCCTGAATGCACATAATTACTAGCATTTTTTTCAAATTATCGGGTTTTAAACTATGCCGTCTGTCAGACAGAATATGCTTCAGTTGTGAAAAACATCTTTCTACCGCAGCTGA
Source organism: Rhinoraja longicauda (assembly GCF_053455715.1). NCBI lineage: Eukaryota > Metazoa > Chordata > Chondrichthyes > Rajiformes > Arhynchobatidae > Rhinoraja > Rhinoraja longicauda. Next base: position 78,869,401 of record NC_135954.1, read on the forward strand.
GGTCACTAGTGCATACCCGAAACAAGCTACAGACTCTATATTAATGGCGATATCTTGTGCATAGCAACTACCTTTGAGAACTTTAGCTATGTTTTGTATTTCTTCAAGATCTTTGTTACCTAAAATCACTCTCTCACATTTTCCTTGAATGTCTTTACCTACATCGCCAGGAACTTTATGAATATCGTCAGTTACTCTGTTGAAATCCTGCAAGTTATTCACTAATGTTTTGCCACGTTTCTCAAGGGAAGTGATAGCTTGTGAGAAGTTTGCAGAATTGGAAGCAATAAACACAAGATCGCAGTGGAGGGACTTTTTCTGCATGATTTCACTGACGATCATGACTGCAGCAGATTCTCCTTCTTCAAAACAGTTGACTATTTATTTTATCTTTTCAAAATTTGCAGCATTGTAGAGTACAGCAGAGAGCCATGTACCCCACCTAGTCAAAACTGGCTGAGGAGGTAGCGCAATCTCGGGTGCCATTTCCTTGAACAACTGCACACGTGACAGTGCTTTGAGGAAGATTTTCTTGACATTGGAAACTAGGCGATCAACATTTGGAAACAAGCTACGAATGCGCTCGGCAATTCTATGGAGTCCTTGAGCTAAGCATGTCAAATGCAACATTTTGGGGAATAAAACTTTAAGAGCACGAGCAGGTTTTTACATGTACGGAGCTGCATCGGTCACTAACAGAAGAACATTCTCGTGTTTTATACCTTCTGGCCAAAGTACAGCAAGTGAAGATGTAAACAACTGAGCAATAGTTGAGCTGTTTGACTTCTCCAATACTTCCGATGTCAATAAATAATCCTTTGATGGTTGACCTGCCTCCAGTGTACCAATGACCACATTGGCAACATATCTCCCCACAGCATCGGTTGTCTCATCTATTGAGATCCATATTTTGTTGCATGCAACTTCATCTCTAATTTTCTGCACAACAATGTTGAAGTAGCTGTCAACATAATTTTTCCGTAATGATGACTTGCTCGGTATATGTTCCTCTGTGTATTTCTCTAAAAAACCTCAGACTTGTTTTCCAATTTCCACAGTGGAATTCCAGCATTAATGAATGCCTTACACAGATCACTCGCAAACTCAGATTTGCGACTGGAGCCAGCAGTAAATGTAGTAAGGAGACAAGCTTGTGTATTTCCTGCCATCAATTTCTCTGCCGCTGACTTGTGTTTAGCTGTCTGTACATGCTAGGAGATGAAATATTCCTTTCATGATTCACTGCTTTCTCGCATGCTTTGCAAAACAGCACTCAGTTGTCTGTAGAGAATATGTCACTACCGTACACTCTCACCAAATCGTTCATTTTTTTACAAGGCGTTGACTTGACTTTAGGCATTTTGACGCTTGCAGCGGTAGATCCTACAGGAGCGGGGATGCAGACTGCTACAGGCAGGCCAAGTACAAGCTGAGAAGAGGAATCAGAGCTGCCAAGGAAAGGTACTCTGAGAAGTTGAGGAGCAAGTTCTCAGCTAATGACTTTTCAGTTTGGAAGGGCTTGCAGGAAATCACAAGCTACAAGAGGAAAACTTGGACAATCGCCAGCTGACCAACGACCTGAATGAGTTCTACTGCAGGTTCGATAAACAGAAACTTAACCCTGGTTGATCCTGATCACAGGTGTTGTCTGTACGGAATTTATACTTTTTCCCCGTGACCTGCATGGGTTTTCTCCAGGATCTCCGGTTTCCTCCTACACTCCCAAAACGTACAGGTTTGTAGGCTAATTGGCTTGGTAAAATTGTAAGTTGTCCCTCGTGTGTGTACGGGGATCACTACTCGGCGGTTAGTGTGTGGGGATCACTAGTCGGCATGGACTCAGTGGGCTGAAGGGCCTGTTTCCACGCTGTATCTCTAAACTAAACAAAAAAATTACTACTACTTTGATACCCAATTATGTTATATTTGCCAAATTTAAAGTCAGGAGATATTTTTGTTAGAAAAGGAAAATACTCTGAAGCTGAAACTTATCTTTAATTACACTTTTTTGACTTTCATTAATAAAACTTAAGTTAAAGTGTCTGTAGTAATATGACTTCTTTGCTTAAAGTGGAAGTTTATGACTTAAAAAAAACAAAACTTCATGTTCTAAGGTATCTATCTGGTAGAGCAGCAGGAAGAAGGGATACTTGTGTAACTCAGGCCTCTGTATTTTTCAGGATGCTCCAAAGGTCACAGTTTACAGTTGTGAAGCACTTCACCAATGTGACATTGCAGTAAATTTGCATGTAGCACAGTCCCACAACCACAATGTGATAATAAAATATAATTCAGGCCTTTGTGTTTTTCGGTATGCTCCAAAGGTCACAGTTTTCAGTTGTGAAGTACTTTGCAAGTATATTCACTAATGTGACATTGCAGTATATTAGTATGCAGTGAAGTCCCACAACTACAATTTGATAATAAAATAAGCTGTTTCAGTGATATTTCTAGGGATAACTGCTCTGCTCGTTGTTGTGGAATCATTTGTGTGCACTTAAGAGAGCCTTGGTTTAACAGCCCTTGCCAAGGGATGTGATGCCAATTTTGTCAAAGCCACTACAGTTCAAAAGTACTTGATTGGCTTTAATCAATTTTGGCATAATCTGAGAAAGCTGTGAAACGCAAAAGTTTTTAGGGCTATTCCCATATTTGCTTTTGACTGTGCCATTCAGTTTTCCTGATGACAGGCAACTGTACTAATGCTCGGCTATCAAACTCATTAATAGTATATAATTTCTTAATTTTGTAAACTTGAAGATTGCACTACATAACTGTATTGGATGTGGTTTTTGTCTGTAAACATAATTTGTCCACCTAAATAAATGAATAACAATTTTAATGTTCTAAACTTTTATAAAAAATAGTTATTTTAAGTTAATTGAGTTTATAAATTAAAAACTGAGTCTGGAGGTGTTCTTTCAGACGGTTCTCTGTCATTCAATGTTCTTGGATTGGGTTAGGATTATGGAACGTACCTCGCTGTTCATATTTGTTCTGGAGAGGTTTGGACCCAACGGGTCCACGGGTTGTCTAGTATAATAAAACTCTTGTTTGTTTATTCCTGAACTACAGACAAAACGGTACATGAAAATGCGACAATTTTAGGCCCACCTTACTCACCATCATCCCTTTGGTGCTAATGGGCGAAGTTTCATTGAAATCGGTGTTATATTTTTAAAGTTATTCACATTTTAAAGTTTAAATCTATCTCCGAAGGAGGGGGGAGGGAGGGAGGGGGGTTGGAGGAGGGAGGATGAGGGGGGGGGGGGAGGGAGGGGGGTTGGAGGAGGGAGGATAAGGGGGATTGAGGGGGGGGGGAGGGAGGGGGGTTGGAGGAGGGAGGATAAGGGGGATTGAGGGGGGTGGAGGGAGGGGAAGGGCGTTGAGGAGGATGGAGTGGGGGGAGGAGAGGGTGCTGCACCAATGCAGGAGAGGTTTGGGCCCAACGGGTCCACTTGGTCTGGTATATGGTGCTAAAACTCTCATCTTGTATGTGGGTTTGTGGCTATATTTGTCTCGAATGACAGCCAAAACAGCACACGATAGCACAACAATTTTAGGCCCACCCTACTCATCATTCCTCTGCGATCTCAATAAATCAAGTTTTGTTACTTTTTTAAAACAATTAACTTAATAAACTTTAAATGTGCTCCCCCCCCCCCCCCCCCCCCCCCGGCGGGAGGACCTGCTCCCGCCTTGAAAGACCTGCGCCTGACCTTCCTCCAGTGGTGCAGCGCGACGGCGGAGGGTCCAACAAGAAGGCTATCGCTGCTTAGCTACAGGAGAGGTTTCGGGTCCATGGCTCACTCTGGCCACACGAGTTGTTCCCTGTCCCCCCTTGCCCGCCCACAACCTCGGGGGACACACTCCACCCGGCGACAGGTCCACGAATCGTCAGTTGGGGGAGGGTTGCCGGGCCTGCATGAGAGGTTTGCACCTAATGGGAGTTGCTGCGTCTGGAGGGTTGCTGCAGGCGAGATTTAAAGATCACTTTTTCAACTTTCATACTTGTGTAAGATGGCCGCCGATCACTTTTTCAACTTTAATACTTGTATAAGATAGCCGCCGCATCCTCGCATGCGCAGTTGGGGGAGGGTTGCTACTCGGAGTGGGAGGGGGGGTGAGGGGTGAGACCCACGCGCGTGACAGGAGTGGGGCCCAATGAGGGGGTGGGTGAGGAGAGCTCTCCAGCGGAGAGATTTAAAAATCACTTTTTTAAACTTTAATACATGCGTAAGATGGCCACCGATTACTTTTTCAACTTTGATACTTACGTAAAATGATGGCCGCTGCATCTGCGCGTGCACAGTTGAGGGAGGCTTGCCGCTCGGAGGGGGGTGGGACCCGCACAAACGATGGGAGTGGCGGCCAATGAGGGGGGGGGGGGGGGAGGAGGAGAGCGCTCCTGCTGCTGGAGAGTTTTGGATCAGTTGGGGGAGGTTTGCCGGGCCTGCAGGAGAGGTTCGCACCCAACGGGGGTTGATGCACCCGCAAGAGTGCCCGCAGGAGAGATTTGGACCCAACGGGTCCACGCCTATCTAGTTCTTTATAAAATATGGCCACAGTTGAATATTGTTTTGCTGTGTCCAGAATACTGCCCAGTTGTGAGCCTTGCTCTTCAGGACCACACAGGTTTCAAAGAGTGCAGAAGGGATGTACCCAGAATAATAAACCTAGGGATGAGCAATTTTGTTGTGTGGAAGATGCTGGTATGGGTTTCCTTCAATCAGAGGAGGATATTGTAAATGGAGCTACTTAAAAATCATGAAGAGTCAAGACAATAATGAAAAAGTATCATTCAAATTTAACTATATGTGTATATCATTTGGTTTTGTGTGGTACTTTTTCTTTGATTTTTCATTCATAGCTGGACATGGCATCACTGTGATTTTGATCTGTTTTCTTTTGCCTGTGATGGAGATGAGGAAGAACTTTTTCAGTCAGAGAGTGGTGAAGGTGTGCAATTCTCTGCCTCAGAAGGCAGTGGAGGCCAGTTCGTTGGATGCTTTCAAGAGAGAGCTGGATAGAGCTCTTAAGGATAGCGGAGTGAGGGGGTATGGGGAGAAGGCAGGAACGGGGTACTGATTGAGAGTGATCAGCCATGATCGCATTGAATGGCGGTGCTGGCTCGAAGGGCTGAATGGCCTACTCCTGCACCTATTGTCTATTGTCTATTTTACTCGGCTAAGAACATGAATTTCCATAACCTCTTCCCTCAAAGATATTTGCAAATTAGGAAGATTTGATAACAATCTAGGTTTTACTGTCTCTCTTGCCGACACTACTTTAAATTTGAGTATTGTAGCAGGCGGTGTAAATTTTAAATTGGCCTTTTGAGCAATGTCCCTGTTTATCGGTTTACATATACACTGATGAGCCAAAACATTATACCACCTGCCTAATATGCTGTTGGTCCACCGTGTGCCGCCAAAACAGGGACGACCCGCTGAGGCATGGACTCTACAAGACCCTGAAGGTGTCATGTGGTATCTGGCACCAAAACATTAGCAGCAGATCCTTCAAGTCTTGTAAGTTACGAGGTGGAGCTGCCGTGGATCGGACTTGTCGATCCAGCACATCCCACAAATGCTCAATCTGATTGAGATCTGAAGAATTTGGAGGCCAGGGCAACACCGTGAACATTTCATCATGTTCCTCAAACAATTCCTGAACAATGTGTGCAGTGTAGCAGGGCGCATTATCCTGCTGAAAGAGGCCACTGCCATCAGGAAATATCATTGCCATGAAGGGGTTTACCTGGTCTGCAACGATGTTTAGGTAGGTGACACGTGTCGAATTGACGTCCACATGAATGGCCGGACCCAGGGTTTCCCAGCAGAACATTGCCCAGAGCATCACACTCCCTCCACCGGCTTGTTGTCTTCCCACAGTGCATTCTGGTGCCATCACTTCCCCAGGTAAACAGCGCACATGTACACGCACACATCCACCTGATCTAAAAGAAAACTGGACTCATCGGACCAGGTGACCTTCTTCCACTGCTCCAAGGTCGAGTTCCGACGCTCGCGTGCCCAATGTAGGCACTTTGGACGGTGGACAGGGGTCATCTAACCGGTCTGCGGCTCTGCAGCCCCAAACGCAGCAGGGTGCGATGCACTGTGTATTGTGACACATTCCTCCCGTGACCATCATTAAAATTTTCTGTGACTTGTGCCACAGTAGACAAGTCGGTTTGGAGCAGATGGGATAACCTTCATTGTCCCTTCTTGGACCACTGTTGGTAGTACACAGTTGGTAGTACACTGCTGACCGGGAGCACCCAACAAGCCTTGCCGTTTCAGAGATGCTCTGACCCAGTCGTCTGGCCATAACAATTTGGCCCTTGTCAAAGTCGCTCGGGTCTTTACTCCTGCCCATTTCTCCTGCATCCAACACATCAACTTCAAGAACTGACTTCACTTGCTGCCTAATATATCCCACTCCTTGACAGGTGCCATTCTAACATGATAATCAATGTTATTCACTTCACCTACCAGTGGTCATAATGTGTTGGCTCATTGGTGTATAAATATGGTTTAGCAAAGTGGAGCCATCATCTTAATTGCAAACTGGTTGGTTTGTTCACGATTGGTTTGATACTATTTAATTTGCACAAATAAAAGTACAGGTTGAACACTGATTCTCTGGCAACTGATGGTCCACCCACCCCAATAATCCGTATTTAAAAAAAAAAAATCAGTTAAAATTTCCTGAGATGGCATTGCGAGTGGTGTGCAGTCTTTCCAGTTTGTCCCTCCATCGTGAAAGAATTACTTATGCTCTCAATCTTCTCTCCAAAAGTTTGGCAAAGACAGTACAGTAAACCCTTATTTTAATGACCCCCCTTTTAACAGGTATGATATAGCGAACAGATCTACCGACCCGTCCCTGGCTCACACCGTGTTCCCGGCCGTTTAAAGCCCCGGTTTCCGACACCAATCCCAACTTGCAAGGTGGACCGTTTCTCCCCAACGAAAGGACACAAAGTGCTGGAATAATTCAGTGGATCAGGATCTCGGGAGAACACTGACGGGTGACGTTGGGACCCTTCCTTAAACTGATTCCGTCAGCTGATTTATTCCAGCACTTTGTGTTTTAGTGTGCCCTCCCGGTCACTGTGGGGCTCCCTTCCCTCACACCTGCTGTTGCTTCCAAGGTGGAGTGCGTCAGTGACTCTGGGGGAGATGGAGGCAGTGGTGGTGGTGGTGGGGGAGGAGGGGGCAAGATTGAACCTGGGGTTCTGACGCAGTAAGATTGAAACTCTACCGCTATAATCAACCAATTTAATCCTCTAAATTGCATTTCCAACATTCAGATTTTATTTTAACCTCGACCCGTTGCTATATTTCAGATTTAATGTCACTCTTATTTATATCATCAGATGTGTTAATCACCCTCTTTCACAGATGCCCTCTTTGTAGTAGAGGGAACTAAATGGGAAAGGAGAAGAAACTGACGTGGTGACATCATGTCAAAGGTGTCAAAAATTGTACATCTGTTGTAAATCTGAAGGTTGGTGGTGTTGAAGATGAGCTGGTCTATTTCAAGGATTATCAGAGATTTCATTGATTTGTACCGATTGAGGACTGCTGATAAGGTAGTCATGGATCCAACTGTAGAGGGAGGTACAGGAGCCATGTTTTGGTGCTTAATGATGAGTTTGAAGAGAATAATTGTGTTGAATAATTGTGTTAAGTGCTCCTGGACCGTGGTTTACGGCAGGTCACCATGCTCCTCTTGGGCACCCATGCGACAGAGGCACTTTTGATGCAGATGCGAATCTCAGACTGCAGAAACGAGAGGTTGAGAATTTTCCAGCCAGTTGAATCACACAGATCGTTAGCGGAAGAGGGCTCTTGTGCTTGAGGTATTTCAGTTCACCCTATCCGAAATAAAGTGTCCGCAGATTGAAATGAAGTTGGGTTATCCAGATAAAAGCTCTAATAAATCTTTTCATTCATATGTTCTTTGAAGAACATTGTCGTCTTGGTATCGACAATGAGTGAAACCACTTCTAGAATTAAAGCATCTTCATTCATGATCTCAGTAGCTTAACTCTGATTTATATTCTAAGTATTTGCAATGATGGAGTGAACATGTGAGTACTGAATGCTCAATAACTTCCAACATACCCCACCAGTTGAAGACCTAATTAGGAACAAGAAGCATTATCTTTTCTAGTTCTAAACTTTTCAAACCCAACTCTTATTTGTCTTTCAGAATTGTGCTTTAAAAGACCTTAATGTATTCACAACCATCATTGCTGGTTGTTTATTCACTAGTTAGTGTCTTCTTTTGTTTTGATTGCTGCTGCAATTGTCTTGATGTATTTATTTGCTCTTTTATAATTCCATTTCCAGTAAATAAATTTGTCATAGCTTTGGGTTGAATAATAATATAGAAATGCATTTTTGTTTTGGTGAGATGTCAGTATCAAACCTAATTTTTCATTGAAAGTGCCTGAAAAGTAGCTAGGATGTTTAGAATTAATGTGAAAGGACAGATCTCAAGTTTAATTAAGAGTTGACTAGAATAAGTACATTTCAGATGAGCTAGTGCGAAAAGCTATTGATTTAGAAAAATATTATTTTCTTGAGTACAATCTTGCATTGAAGCTACTTGTGCATTTTGTGCTGAGAGTATCAAAAATGTAGTTGAGCTACAATGATTTCATTTGCAGAAATTGGTTAATAGTGTATTTTCTCATGGGCCACAGTAGGTTCCATATGTGGTATTGGTTATTAGGAAAGCTCTGTCCCAGGTGTTAAATTTGTGCTTGGTGAAAGTTTGATTTCGTTTGGTTAATTAGATTGTGATTTCCCACTAATACCTTATTTAAGCAGCAAATTAGTTTGGTTTTTAATCATCAAACATATTTGACAGATGTTTTTGTGTTCACATCCTCACCACATTCTTGCTTACAGTTTTTTTGTTGTTTCAGGCTGATGTTTCCATATGGGGATGGGGATGCCTTGGTGTCGTTCTTTTTCTAGTCACTTTTGGACCTTTTGCTATATTTTACTTTGCGTTTTATATCCTGTGCTTTGTGGGTGGGTGAGTATGATCTTCATATCTTTTTGAGCATGTTATTCTTATACCATGTAATAGATTAATCATCAATGTAATATTCTGCACATCTAGCATAATATCTCTTCATTGATCCTTTAACAAAAACATGCTATTAAACATTTAATATCCAGTTAGCTATGTTGCTTAGGTGCATGCCCATGTTCATAACATTTGTACAATGCTCAAAGTATTAAATTATTTTTCAAAGAATATGAATTGTGCTGGTCATATGTTAGAAATTGAATGAATACCAATTCATGTGTAATTTAAAATGTGTTACCACTCTTTCATACACTGGTTTATGCAAAGTAAGTGAGGTTTAATGGACTGTTGGACACTTGGTTATTATTTTAGATTATCATTTTTTCAACTTGCTGCAATTAACTTTTTTCTAACTTGTTCCCTGGTCTTAGTTTGTTTAAAATAAAATCCTTTTCCCAAGATTCTTAATTATTGTTATTTACGGTCTCCTCTGCCTGTTCATTTTGGCCTAAATACATACATTGTTGAATGTTCCCTTTCCAGTAACTTTTGGAACACTGAGAGCAGTGTGTGGAGCAGAAATTCTGGCAGATAGTTTGTGGTTGAATGGCCATTTATCTTACATGGCTAGCGAGTTCATACTAACCATGCGGAGCACTTTACATTCTACTGTCCTCTCCTTGGCCAAATAGTTTCTTTACTCCAAAACATAAATCAACAACAATCAACAATTACTCTGGACTTAGCTGTTTACTTGCACCTTAAAAAAACCAACAGATAATGCAAAGGTTGCAAGTTTATAATTTCAGTCCCAGACTATGTGTTTTAATTAACTTTGAAGTGACCTAGCAACTTACACTTGAGGATTCTAGTGATGTGTAATAGCAGGTTTTGTCAGTATTGCCTACCACCTTAAAATGGATAAAGAATATCTTCACAGCCCTCCAACATTATCTCATTTCCCTGGCTTGCATTTACCTCCTTTACCAACTTATGTCATCCGTCTGTTTCTGGGACTTTTCAATTATCAATCTTCTTTTCACTTGCAGTTATGATAGTGATAACTTTTTTTCTATCATCGTTATCTTAATTGTCTACTTCAGTTCAGTGAAGAATGCTTCGTTCTTCATGTTTCCTGACAATAAAACGTAAGGAATCATCATATCATATCATATATCTACAGCCGGAAACAGGCCTTTTCGGCCCTCCAAGTCCGTGCCGCCCAGTGATCATATTTACCATTTGCTCTTATGGGAATGATTCAATAATTTCAGAATTAAATAAATTACTCTTTAAATTTTCACTTGATTACTGGTTCTTAGTCAACCTTTGAAAATCAAAGAAAATCACACGTTGGAAAAATGAAGCAACAAAGTGCTGAAAGCACTCGGCAGCTCTAGAATAGTGAAAATCCAAAATAAAATTATAAAAAGGCAAATGCTGGAAATCTGAAACAAAACTGAAAATACTGAGCAGAGTTCAGGCTGCATCTGTGGAAAAATAAATATCAAGTTGGAGATCCTTTATGACCACCTAGTTGTAGCAACGAGTCTCTGACCCAAAACATTAACTTTGTTTCTCTTCCTTAAGATGTGGTCTGACCTGCTCAGTATTTCCAGCATGTTTTTGTTTCTGTTAATGTTTCGTATCAATAATTCTTTATCAGAATCTTTATTGACTACAGCGACATTTGTAAGAACATTTCTTACCATAACATATATGTTATATGCTTTTTTAAAATGTTAGATTTGACTAAGGGTTCATCCAAAGCAAGATGACACACAAAAATTTGCAACCAGTAGTAATTCAATAAAGCATGATTGCTACAGTTTACCACTGGGTCTTGTTACACTTGGAAGGCTTAAGGGACAAAGTTCAATGCGAACAGCTACTTAATTTGTATCTGACTCTGATATAATTGATGCTCAATGCCACTGTTAACAATAAAAGTTACAATAAAACAGTAATTTAACCAAATATAAATTAGAATAGGTTTATAATCTTGGGCATGTCCTTGGCAGAATCCAAAGTGCAGAACTACGTAAGCAAGTTAACTTTTTTGTTGCCAATTTGCATTGAAAAAGATGTAGCTTAATTGTTCTGTATTGATGCTTGCCTTATTGTCTGACAGTAACATTAGTCTGATGAAGAATCATTGATAGGAACCATTAGTTCTGTTGTCCTGCTGAATATTTAGAGCCTTTTCTGTTTTTGATTCCATGTAATATTTTGATTTCAAAGTTAATAAGTGAATTATTTGAAATTGTCCTCGACCTCAATTTCTAAGACTTGTCTTTTGTTGAACTTGGGGTTAATGGTGGCTGGAGATGTACTCCATAGGAATTGTATTTCATTATCCACCCTTTTGTGAATGCGATTAGTAGGCGATTGTTATTGGGAGTTTCTGTGTTTCCAGATCATTGGTATACTTGCCACAATTTATTTCCCTCATTTTTATCCCTCATGGAATATGTTTAGTTTAGAGATACAGCGCAGAAACAGGCCCTTCGGCCCACCGGGTCTGCGCCGACCAGCGATCCCCGCATAATACACTATCGTACACCCACTAGGGACAATTTTTACATTTACCAAGCCAATTAACCTACATACCTGTTCGTCTTTGGAGTGTGGGAGGAAACCAAAAATCTCGGAGAAAACCCATGGGGACAATGTACAAACTCCGTGCAGACAGCACCTGTAGTTGGGATCGAACCCGAGTCTCCGGCGCTGAATTCGCTGTAAGGCAGCAACTCTACTGCTGCGCCACCGTGCCGTTGATGAGATTAAATAAAAAGTGGGAAAAAGCTCTTCTGAAACTTAAAAGCTGGAACATTCATTAATCAACATCATTGAGTTTAGGACTACTACACCGTGTCAGTACTTACGATGACCAAAATGTGGTTGCAAGGTTCAGTGATATCAAGTCAAAGAATCATTACAATGTCAAAGTTGGTATTCAGCCCATCGTGTTTACTTGTTCTACATAATCAATCCAGTCATTCCTATAGGGGGATTGCATGGCAGGCGAGGTCCCGGTCCCTGACCCGTTGCCACACAACGCCTACTGGAGGGCACGTTGTGTACTACGGGCAATCACTTACTCTGGCTTTCAGTGCAGCGGGCCCTCTTTGCTTCGTCATTTTCTTATATTTTATGTTTGGAACGACTTCTGTTGCCAGTCCTAATGAGAGGGTGTTGCAGTTCAATGCTGCGGCTGCATTTTGCTGCAGCTCGGCTTCTCCCGGACCCTCCAGTTGGTCTTCTCCCATCAGCACGTCTCCGGTTCCCTCCCGGTGCTCCAAGTGTCCCGACACCTCTCCCCGTTCCTGTGCTCCTCGCTCCTCCAGGCTCAGCGCCCCTGCTCTGCGCCTCGCTTCCTGCGGCTCTTCGGCCCCTCGCCGCTCCTGTTGGCCCTCCAGCCCTTCTCCCCGCTTGCCATCTCCGTCAGTCAGGCTCCGCTTCCATTTGACCGCCGCTCAACACCTCTAGGCTGGGGCTGCCTAGCAGGGCCGTGTGGCCTGTTCCGCCTCGGCTCCCAGCGCCCAGTCCAGCTCTCGCTGCTGCTCGGCCTTTACTGCCGATCGGCCTCTCCCCGGCTCCTCTTCCTCCTCCTCTGGTCGGTGGCCGCCTGCTTCTCGGCCTTGCTCTCCTGCCTCCCTTCCGGCCGGGTTTCCCCTTCTCCCGCCGGCTGGCCAGACGTCTTCCCAGCTGCTTCTTGCGTCCGCGGGCTTGGCAGCCCTTCTGCTGGTTCCTCTTCCTCCGCCAGATCCTCCAGCTTCTTCCTCATTTTTTACAGCACAAAAATTGGCCGTTTGGCTGCTTTTTAAATGTAAGAATGTACCTGTTGCATGCATTGGTAGTGTATGCTATAAGCTGCCATGTCCCCCAGACGGCTTGAGCGACTCCATGTGTCACGCACTTGGACCTTGCGTGCAATCCTCTAATTGCCAATTCTTTCAGCATAACTCCTTTCCTGTTGAATCTCCTTCTACCAGCTTTTCAGGCAGTGAATTCCAAACCACAGGTGTGATTGTATATTTCCTCAGTTTGCCTCTGATTCTCTTTCAATTATGTTACATTTCAGTCCTCTGGTTAGTGACCTTAGGATGAAAAGGTTTTATTTTCCATCCTTTTGTCTAAACACCTTAAATGACTTTGAAAACCGCTATTTGCCGCACTGGTGGGTAAGGCTAAGCAGCGCCTTTACCACCTTAGACAACTGAGGAAATTCAGAGTGTCGCTGAGGATCCTTCATTGCTTCTACTCTGGGGCTGTAGAGAGCATCCTGTCCGGCAACATTACAGTCTGGTTTGGGAACAGCTCTGCCCAGGACAGGATGGCCCTGCAGAGAGTAGTGCGTTCGGCAGAACGCACCATGGGAACTACACTCGTCCCCCTGCAGGACCTATACATCAGGAGGTGCAGATCCAGAGCAAGCAAGATCATGAGGGACCCCTGCCACCCCAGTAACGGACTGTTCCAGATGCTACGGTCAGGCAAACGCCTCCGCTGTCACGCTGTGAAAACGGAGAGGATGAGACGGAGCTTCTTCCCACAGGCCATCAGGACTGTCAACTTTGATAACCCCAGAGACTAAATTTTTGTCGACACTTTTGGTGCTATGTTTAGTAACTTATTAACTTTATTTATTGTAACTGTAATTATTTTTGTGCACAACCCGCAGGCATTGCCACTTTCATTTCACTGCACATCGAGTATGTGTATGTGACAAATAAATTTGACTTGACTTGACTTGACTTGACTTGATCAAAGTCTTTTCGTGTTTTTTGCTCTATGATGAATAATCCCATCCACTTCAATCTATTTGCATAACTATCATTTGTGTACCATCTTTCCAGTGCCTTCATTCCTTCTTGCAATGCCGTGACCAGAATTGAATGCAATACTAAAGTTACAATTAATTTGGTGTTCTTAATAAAAATTCAATCTAAATTCTTCAGAAGTATTTCTATTTTGCTGAGTAATATAGTGAAGAGGAAAATAAATGGCATCTCTAAGTTTGAAAAGTATTATTTTTTATACATAATAGAAAGTGGGGGGAGTGAGAAACTTAATAATAGAATTAAGGGTTTGATATGGGTGCACCAGTATAATTTGTCAAAAAGTTCAAAGTAGTTTTTGATGCAAGGAAAATTCAGCAGTATCACCAGTTTTACCTGGAAAATGAATTTGAGGAAGGGGGTTTAAGGTAAATATTGATGTTTGCTGTAATTTTCTCAAAATATGCAATTTCTGACTCTTTAGACAAGAGTTTATACAATCACCTTTTTAAAATTCATGGAGATTTTTGCCAATACATCAATTACATTTTCAACTTTGTTCAAATCTGCCAATCGTGGAGGTTGCAAAGGATTTTTTCATAAATTACTTCCATACTTGATGCAAATGAGAGAAATAGTCACATGCATGGCAATAAGTCTCAAATAATTCAGCATGAATCGGAAATGTTTACGTTTTTCTGTGGAGCTAAAGTATTTTAATCTTCCCTCTTTCAAAAATAAGTGGTATTAGAGTGAGTAACCTAGATAATCCTGACTTTGTTTATTCATATATTGGGAACAGAAAGGAATTTTAATATGTCAGAGCATGTTAAAACATTTCAAGGTTCATGAACTTAGTTTCAACAGACGCAAAGAATCCAAAAGTATCTAAAGCAAACAGGTTTAAACAACCCAAAGGCAAAACAGTGAATCTGATTGTTCATGTTTAGACACAAAGACTGCAGGATACATTTAAATTTATGCTGTTGTTGATGCTAAGGGTGTGATTAATAAACAAGCTCTCAGATTTGGCATAAGCATTTTAAATTTGTGGAGAAAGGTTGCTAGGTTTTTAATATGGGAAAGTTGTAGCATCCTCGTTTAAAGTAGTGCCCTTTTTTGAAGCAGAAGACAAGGAAATTGAATGTTATTCGCATATCTGAAATTAATTGCAGCAAATTATGTCCTGTTGCAGAGGATCTGTTAAAGGTTTTCAATGGAAGATCTTGAATTTCACCTGATAGCAAGTTTTTCTTGTGTGTGTGCCATGAAATAGTTTTGAGCTGGAATTTGTTTCTTGTTGTTCATTGGCCTCAGCCTGCTGCATTTCTCAAAGCACTGAAGTTACCCTAACTGATACTCAATCCTTGCTTTTATGCTTTTATGACACATTGCTATGAACATTTCATGCTGGTGCAATGCTGGTTACATCCTGTTATTTACAATTTATGGTTAGGTCTATTTGTCATCTATTTGCCTTCCATGACTTCCCACCATCTCTGATCCTCGGTGATAAACTAGGAGTAGACTTGCGAAAAGGCCTCTGGAGTAGAGACATTTATCTTTTGCTGTCAGATATCAGCTATTGGTAAGCCTGGCTAAAGTGTATGATTGTATGGCAGATTAGATTTTAAATGTAGCAAAGGTTTTGCACTGTAAAGTATGGTCATGATTTGTTCACTTTATTTGACATTTTGTCCTTTAATGATTAGGCAAAACCTTGGAGATATCCAACTACTTTTCCTCTTTCCTCATGCTCTGTTGAAAATATTTTCAAGCATTTATTTCACCTTTTAGTAGATTACCATTGAATTTGCTCCCATTGTTTTTCAGGCAAGTGATTTTATGCTTTGATAATGCATCAATTTGGATCAATGTTTTTTCTAGAAATAACCATGATTTTTTTGGTGGGTGAAAAGACCAAGGATTTCATACCTGAACATGAACCTCACAGTGCCCAGTATATCTACTGACACTGTATATCTCTTGCTAAATTTAGGGCTGCTAATTATCATGACTTGTCCTGTTTGAACCAAGATATGATCCACTTATTATTTTGGCAATAATTCCTGGATTACTGAAAATCATTGACAGTTACTCAGAATTATTCCATCAATATTTCCAAATACACAGGACAAGATGTTAGAAATCCAATGTGCCAAATGTCAACTTGCTCCCGGTGGTGATGGGAGGCTTATGCACTCACTTATGCTCCTCCGATGTTGAGAAAGGCTAGGCAGACACGTCATTGGGGTTGTCAAGTGGGCACCTACTTTCATCGACGTTTCGCTGATTGGACCTGCGACATCTCCAGTAGGCTCAGCAGTGCATTCTGGCGTCCCAGAACCACCCCCCTCTGCATCTGCCTAGCCGGCTTACTTGGGAGACTAGATGGAATTGTTTGCTTTCTTTGAATGCCATTTCTGACTAACGTTTTGGAAACAGAACAACCCAGCCCAAACCACACGTTATCAGGCAGGTGCAGCAAGTAGTTAAGCCAAATGATATACTGACCTTTTATTGTAAAAGGGTTGGAACTTAGAATCAGCAATTTTGTTACAATTGTAGAAGATTTTGATGAGGCCACATCTGTTTTGCCCACAATTTTGGTCCTTTAACCTAAGAACAAATATTGTAAATCCTGAGGAGGCATTGCACAGTAGATGTTGAATTGTCTCAGCCAGGAGGAGAGTCTCAAAAGAGGGGGCATAGTTTCAAGTTAAGTGGCAAATAAATTATAACTGGGGTAAATAAAAAATATCTTCTCACTGAGAATAATGAATTTTTGTATATCTCTGCCCGGAAGAATTTTAGAGGCTGATGGCAGGCAAAAATGGCCATTTTGATATCTAAAGTTGGAGTATTCAATATTGACTCCTGCAGGTGACATCATGGCCCGATGGAAGATGATGTGTTGTTTCTCAAGCTTGCAATAGGCCTTGTTATAACAGTGCAGGGGGGTACAGATAGAAAGGTTGGTGTGGGATGGTGAATTATAGCAGCAGGCAACTGGAGCTCGAGGTCATTCCTACAGAGTTGCAGGTGCATTGCAAAGCAATTGCCCATCCAGCATTCGGTCTCTCTATTTAAATGAAACCACATTGTGAACACCAACCACTGTGCAACGGATTGGAAGAAGTGCAAGTGAATCACTGCCTTACCTGGAAAAAACTGGTGTCTAGATGGTGGAACTGGAAGAGATGAAAAGACAGTTTTTGTATCTCCTGCAATTGCAGAGAAAAATACCTTTACATAGTGATTGGTAATGGAATAAACAATCAGACCAGGGAGTCACAAATAGACTGATCTCTCCTCAAAGCTGGAAAGGAAGGAGAAAAGGAATAGTGTCTGGTAATGGAATCTTGTTGGAGCTGGTAGAAATGGTAAAGGATGATCCATTAGATGCAAAGTGTTTTTGCCCTGTCCAGGAGAAGTGGGTAGACCATTGGTGCAGGAAATATATGAGATTAGGTCAATGGTTCTATACTCTCTGATGGAGGGGAAGTCATAATTCAGGGAGAAGGTAGACATTTCACCTGTGTGGAATGTCTTATTAGAGAAAATACGATGGGAGAGAAGGAACTGAGAAAATGGAATGGAGTTACCGGAGTCAAGGAGGGAAGATGTATAGTCAAGATAGCTATAGGAGACTGGGCTTGTACTGGATGTGCTGGATCTTGATAATTGATCATAGTTATTATGTCTGATTCATTCAATGCAGCATTTGTGCAATCTGCTGCTACCAGCTATGTTTTGAGATGCTTGTGGATTGTCTCATAAATTAAACTCCCAGAATACAGCTACAGGGACAGCGTAACACAGCTATCTGTATGATAGTTTCTAACAGGCATCACACAGTTTCAGATACACACTTCCAAATGGGGACCACAAATGATTAAACTCTGGGATAGTGCACGTTACACCTCCAAAGCTGTCAAATAGAATTCCAATTAGGTTGTGAGAACTATTGACATGTTCCTTCATGATGGGCTGTTTGTGTATAATAAACAAGAAAATAAGCATGAATAATGGTCGAATTATGCATATTCAATAATCAATTTGGCCTCATCGTGCACAATTCCCAATATCCAGATAATGTATCGATGCAGTCAATGTTTGCTGTGCTCCTCAATTTCTAATCTTTTTCCATATGGTGGTGGATAAGAAAACAGTTAATGGGAAGAGGATACTTCAAGAACATTCCCATCCTCAACGATGATGGGGCCCAACATGAGTGCCAAAGATGAGACTGAACCATAAGCAGCTGTATTTAACTAAAAGTGCCAATGGATGATCTATCGCAACTTCCTTGTGAGATCTGCATAATCGTAGAACACTGCAAGATTTTCCATGTGGCAGCAAATATTAATACAGCATGGAAGGAGACTGGCTCACCAAGTATATGTGACTTGTATGCAAGAGCAATCCAGTTACTTTAACCCCTTGTCCTTTCCTATAACCTTGCAAATAATTTTCTTTCAGTTACTTATCCGCCAGTTTGAAGACAAATATTGAAAACAAATGCATGCCACGAACTATAATGTGGATAGATGCGAGATTGTAAAGTTTGGTGACATGCATTGGAAGGCAGATTGCTATCTGAACGGTGAGACGTGTCCAAAATACATTTAGACAGGAACCAAAATAGGAATCTTTTAGCAGGATATGAACCAAATGCAGGCAGATCAATAGTCAATAGTCGTTTATTTGTCACATACACATAAATGTGTAGTGAAATGAAACATTACCCGCAGTTGAACAATAAGATCAATAAGAATAATCAATATAAATGCAATAACACATACAATCACAACTAATACCAAACAAAAAAAAACATCCATCACAGTGAGTCTCCTCCAGTCCCTCCTCACTGCGATGGAAGGCCAAAATGTATTTTTCTCTTCCCTGCCGTCTTCTCCCGCGGTCAGGCTGTTGGAGTTGCCACGTCGGGGCGGTCGGGGCTCCCGACATTGAAGCCCCCGCTGGACGGTGAAAGGTCCACGGCCTATTCCAGGCCGTGCCGGACGGTGAAAGGTCCGCGGCGGGCCGACCCAAGCCCCGCGATTCGGGGCGGGCGAACACGCTGCCTCTGCCGCTGCCGGATCTCCCGATGTCGGCCCCCACCCAGGGGGCTGCGGTCTTCCGACATCCACGCGGCCCGCGCCGGAGCCTCCGGAGACGAGTCGCAGCCGCTCCCGCAGCATCCGAAGGCAGCCAGCGCCGCAGGTGGTGAGTCCGGGCCACGGGCTCTGCGAACCAGAGCCCCAGGTGGTCCCAGGTGCATGGCCGGTGGTAGGCCGCAACGGGAACGGAGACACGACACAGAAACAAAGGTCGCGTCTCCGTTCGGGAGAGAGAATTTTACAGTTCCCGTTCCCTCCCCACCCCCCCCCCCCCCCACACAAACATAACATACAAACCCTATACCATATTAAAACTACAATTCAGACAAAAACAACAAAAAACACAAAAGACAGACGGACTGCAGGCAAGCCGCAGCTGCGACGGCAGCGCTGGCTCCTCCTCCGATAGGATTAGCTCAGCTATATAATCTGGTTGCCATTGTTAAGTTGGGCCAAAGGACCTGTTTTTGTGCTGTTTGAATCTGAGCCTATGATAGATGGAAAAAGAGAAGGAAGTGAGGTACTTGAAAAAAAAACAGTAAATGAAAGTAAGCATGTGGATGATGCAAGCGATTATGAAAGTAAAGTACATGAGTATGCAGTTAGGATGCTTTATGACAGTTGTATGCACCAAGGTGAGATCACAGCTTGATTATTGTATACAGCTTTGGTCTCTTCGTCTGAGGAAGGATGATCTTGCAATTGTGGGAGTCTAGAGAAGATGCACCAAATGAACTCCTAGAATGGTGAGACAGGTGTATGTTTATGTTCACTTGAGTTTAGAAGAATGAGTGAGGACCTCATTGACATACAAAACCCAGACATCAAAAGATGTTCCTGGTTATTTGGAAGAACTTTGTTGCTTGTGAAAATGCAAACAAGCAGTCACAGACTAAGGAGATGGGATGTCACATAGGACTGATTTAAGGGGGCATTTTTTTACCCATAAAGGTGCAGCTTTAGAATTGAGTCTGAAGAAGAGGCTCTACCTGAAATGTTGGTCTATTCCCTTCAGGAATGCTGCCTAAGACAAAGTTTCCCCAACACTTTGTGTTTATTTTTGAACCTTGAGTATTGTGCAAATCAGAAGGCTCGCCCATACACCTATTTTCTACGTTTCTGTTATGTCTGTATTTCCAAAAACTTTGCTCCATGCCCAGTCATTAATAAATATTAACAACAGCACTAGTCCCGACGTAAACCTCTCAACAATAACTTTTAATGTAGTTTCTTAGCAAATGTTCTATTCTTGTTACTATAACCACTTTGATTCCTTGCATTTCTATTTTCATTGCAAGCCTTTTGCATGATACTTCTTAAACTTTTTGGAATTCCAAAAATATAACATTAACTGAATTTCCTTCAACCCTTTCTTACTCTGTCAAAATCTTGTTAGTTAGACATGACTGCAGAGGTCAAACTGTTCTAAAGTTACTGGATTTATTCTTATGCGGTTGTTTCTTTCCTTTAAAACATGTAACAAGTGAATGTATTTCACCCATTACAGCATCACTGAACCTACATGTGTTTAGGAGATTATGGCTAGGTCCTCTGCAATTTCCTTTCTTACTTTCCTCCTCTTATTCAACTTTTACATATTCTCAGAATTTTAACTGTTACTTTCTTTGACATTCCAGCAGTATCCTATTTCTTGATCAAGACTTAAAACTACTCATTTAATACTTTGGCCATAGCCCTGACCCCTTTTGGGCTTCTAATCATCATCATCATCATCACCTCTCCTCACACAATCATTTAAAAAAAATATGCAGGAAGAGTATCTTTGCAGGAAGACTTACCTTTTATCATGTTCACCTTTTGCCTTTGTCATTTCTTTTGTACTTCCCCTTCAAGCTTTCTTTAATCACAATTGTTCTCATTTATGCTAACAGTCTGTCATATGCTGCTTTCATGCTCTACTTCATTCCCAATAGATTTGGTCATCCAGGAAAGCATGGATTTAGTGTCTTTCCCCTGCTCCCTCTTGGGAATATACCTTGAGTTGGGATGAATTATTTCAATTTTAAAGCCCTCCCATTGCTCAAATACATTTTTGCTGTCCCAACACAGATTCCAGTTTTCTTAGGCCAAATTGGCTCTACTCCATTTGGATATTTTTAACTTAGTGGCCTATATCTTGTTTGAAATCTCGTATTTTGATTGCTGTTCTCTGGATATTTCAACACTGATACTAGATCCACTTAAGCTGAATCATTTCTTAGTATCAACTCTTGAAACAGGATGTCAGAAACATGCTGTTCAATAAAAATATGAACACTTTCTTGCATTCCACTATCTCAGTTTAGATTGAGATAGTTGAAGTGTGTGATTATCATAACTGACACATGCAACTGTAGTTTCCCTGAGACTTGCTCTTTTCAGTAGTTGACAGTATTTTGAATACTCATAATCGTGAAATCCCACTTGCCATTATTTCTCTATTATATTATAACTCTAAGCAGATTTCTGTTCTTGATCTTTTCAGTTAATCCTCTCCATCATGGCAATCGGCCCAGTTAGCATTACCATTCCCCTGCTTCCATTCCTTTTCTGCATATCCCAAATATTTTTTAACCAGAAGTATTTGGAATCATTAGTCGGTCAATATCATCCCATTTGGATAAATACAGCTGTATCTAATTAATCACATTTTAATGCATTTCTTGCATTCTAATACCTGTGTATGAATAAATGATTGTGAACATTTTTAATCTAAGGTTAAAGGACAAGGCAATATTATGGCTTGTCCAGGACTAGCTTGCCTTCTGCATCATTCCGGCAGTGTGGAAAAATGGCCAATAATATCATGCCTGCACAAAGCCAAATGGAATCCAGCTAATTATTGCCAAAACAGACTATCTTTGGTTATCAGCAAAGTGATGGAAGATATTGTCTACAGCATAATTAAATGATGTATTGCATTAACCTGCTGAACAATGCTCTGTTTAGGCTTTACCAGAATTACTGAGTTCCACACCTCATTGTAGTCTTGGTCCAAACGTGAACTAAAGTCCTGCATTCCAAAGATGAAGTGAGTCGCTGCTCTTGGCATCAAGGCATTATTAACTGAGTGTGGCATCAAGGGGCCATGAGAAACCAGAGAGGGGAAAACAACAATCAGCTTGAAGGAGAAAACACTCCAATAACTTGACTTGTACTTTGCTCAAAGAAAGTTGTGTTTGATGAGGTCATTCATGTTGTCTCCAAAAAATTGCTAACTTCCTTCCAGGGATGTTTGTTGATGCTTGTACAATATTAAGCTTTATTTGCAACTCATCAGAAATGAAGCTGTCTAGCTTTGTAAGCGACAAGACCTAGATATTTGGGCATGGAGTGATAAGTAGTAGGTAACATTTGACCCAGGCCAATGATCTCATGCACTCGACATCGGCAGAGTCTCAACAGTACTGTTCAAAGAGTAATGTACCCAATGAAAGATACATGTACAAATCCTTGGTGATTTTTCACTGCTTTATGATACTGGCCATGTTTTTTCCCAGTTTTGACATTTTGCTGTTTAGACCTTTATCTCTCGAGTGCTGATACAGTTCTAGTCGAACTGCATTATAATCACAGGTTCACCAAATTCCCATGAATTATTTCCTTTTTGGCACGGCATTTTTGACATGGATAATAAAAACGTATGGTGAAGGTAGTGTGTATCGAGAAGGCATTGTGCTGTGTGTCCATTTATGTTTAACTTTTTGTACTTCATAGATTATTGCCTTTTCCACAAAATAAAAGTTAAAGTTTGTTTAAACAATCTCCAGCGTCACTGCCACCTTGTGAAGATAACTGACCTTTTGTTAAGCTTGTGTTTTTCTGAGGATTATCAGTAGTGCTTATTTTAAGATATGATTTTTGCTAGGGGTAACAGAATTCTGAGATAACATTACTGCAACATAGTTAATGGAAGAGAGTCAAAACGAGTTGCCTAGTAAATAAAACTACATGTACTATAATTCTGTAATCTATTGTCAAGCTCGCGATATCCAATTCCCATTTCATGAGTCTGTGTCCTTTATCCCACTGCTCACCAAATGATGGTCTGAGCCTCTAATTTTAAACAGGGTCCTGTTTCCCATGCTCCCTTTAAACAGAATGGTCCCCATTTCACACGGTCCTTTTAACACAGAGGTCCTATTCCTCCCACTCCTTTAAAAAGACTGTGACCCCATTCCCTTTAAACACACTGGGTTAATCACAAAATTATCATATGGCTGAGTAACATTGACACATTTAATTCCCTTTTTGTTTTAATGTATTAAGGGAAGTAATATTAAGACAGTCTGGATAATCTGCCAGTCAGGCACCTCCTAAATCCTGTGGTTGCATTTTACATCACATGCATGTGCACATATAAAATTAGATCGTGGTGTGGACCCAGCCACACATTTATGAATTAAACAGTTGGTTTCTGTCTAAGAGCTAACATAACACCATACAAAATTTAACCACCGCTACATATCAGTCAAGGAAGTTCCACGAATTCAGGAGGGAATTAATCTAATTTTTGAGATAAAAAGTCCATAATTTATGACTAGTGCAGTGGGAAGTTATTTAAATTTCCCTAGGTCTTTTGTGCCCACTTATCATGATTAAACTAAGAATGTGGAGGCAAATTAATCTCTTTTAAATGAGCAGGGACAAGGGGTGGCAAGAACAATAGACAATAGGTGCAGGAGTAGGCCATTCAGCCCTTTGAGCCAGCACCGCCATTCAATGTGATCATGGCTGATTATCTATAATCAGTACCCTGTTCCTGCTCTCTCCCCACCCCCCCGGACTCCGCTATCCTTAAGAGCTCTATCTAACTCTCTCTTGAAAGCATGGGGGTAGGGGGAGCAAGAGCAGAGCTGCGGAATATAGAGGAGTTCCTAGTGAGAGGCTCTCGCTAGGTCCTCCTCAATATCCCGCAGCTCCGCTCTTGCTCCCCCGCTCTCAGTTCGTAACAAGGATAGAGTCCCCCTTGTCCTCACCTTCCACCCCATCAGCCAGCGTATACAACAAATTACCCTGACATCAGTCCCCCCTGACATCAGTCTAAAGAAGGATCTCGACCCGAAACATCACCCATTCCTTCTCTCCACATTTCTGTCACCTCCAACGGAATCCCACTACTGGCCACATCTTCCCATCTCCTCCCCTTTCTGTTTTCCGCAGAGACCGTTCCCTTCGTAACTGCCTGGTCCACTCATCCCTTCCTACCCAAACCACCCCCGCCCCAGGCACTTTCCCCTGTAAATGCAAGAGATGCAACACCTGTCCCTTTACCTCCCCCCTCGACTCCATCCAAGGACCCAAACAGTCTTTCCAGGTGAGGCAGAGGTTCACCTGAACCTCCTCCAACCTCGTCTATTTATCCACTGTTCCAGATGTCAACTTCTCTAAATCGGCGAGACCAAATGCAGACTCGGCGATCATTTCGCTTAACACCTTCCCTCAGTCCACCTTAACCAACCTGATTTCGGTGGCTCAGCACTTCGACTCCCCCTCCCAGTCTGACCTTTCTGTCATGGGCCTCCTCCAGTGTCATAGTGAGGCCCAGCGCAAATTGGAGGAACAGCACCTCATATTTTGCTTGGGCAGCTTACACCCCAGTAGTATGAACATTGACTTCTCTAACTTTAGATAGCTCCTCTTTCCCCCTCTTCCCCTCCCTCTTCCCAGTTCTCCCACTGTCTTCCGGTCTCCAACTATATCCTTTCTTTGTCCCGCCCCCCCCTGACATCAGTCTAAAGAAGGGTCTCGACCCGAAACATCACCCATTCCTTCTCTCCAGAGATGCTGCCTGACCCGCTGAATTACTCCAGTATTTTGTGAAACCTTCGAGTTGTACCAGCATCTGCAGTTATTTCCTACACAACAAGGACACCCAGATCTCTTTGTACTTCCTCTTTTCCTAACTTGACACCATTCAGATAATAATC
This sequence comes from Rhinoraja longicauda, assembly GCF_053455715.1. Lineage (NCBI taxonomy): Eukaryota > Metazoa > Chordata > Chondrichthyes > Rajiformes > Arhynchobatidae > Rhinoraja > Rhinoraja longicauda. The sequence continues at coordinate 78,894,289 of NC_135954.1, forward strand.
TGCCTTACTGTTCTTACCACCAAAGTGGATAATCTCACATTTATCCACATTGAACTGCATGTGCCATGCATCTGCCCACTCACCCAACCTGTCCAAGTCACCCTGCATCTTCGGCATCCTCCTCACAGTTCACATTGCCACCCAGCTTTGTGTCGTCTGCAAATTTGCTAATGTTACATTTAATCCCTTCATCTAAGTCATTAATGTATATTGTAAATAGCTGCGGTCCCAGCACCGAGCCTTGCGGTACCCCACTAGTCACTGCCTGCCATTCTAAAAGGGACCCCTTAATCCCTACTCTTTGTTTCCTGTCTGCCAACCAATTTTCTATCCATGTCAATACCCTACCCCCAATACCATGTGGTCTAATTTTGCCCACTGATCTCCTATGTGGGACCTTATCAAAGGCTTTCTGAAAGTCCATGTTCACTACATCCACTGGCTCTCCCTTGTCTATTTTCCTAGTTACATCCTCAAAAGATTCCAGAGGATTAGTCAAGCATGATTTCCCCTTCGTAAATCCATGCTGAATCGGAACGACCCTGTTACTGCTATCCAAATGTTTGGCAATTTCTTGTTTTATAATTGACTTCAGCATCTTACCCACCACTGATATCAGACTAACTGGTCTATAATTTCCCGTTTTCTCTCTCGTTCCTTTCTTAAAAAATGGGATAACATTAGCTACCCTCCAATCCACAGAACTGATCCTGAATCTATAGAACATTGGAAAATGATCACCAATGCGTCCACGATTTCTAGAGCCACTTCCTTAAGTACCCTGGGATGTCGACCATCAGGCCCTGGGGATTTATCAGCCTTCAGTCCCATCAGTCTACTCAACACCATTTCCTGCCTAATGTGAATGTCCTTCAGTTCCTCTGTTATCCTAGGACCTCTGTCCACGTACATCTGGGAGATTGTTTGTATCTTCCTTAGTGAAGACAGATCCAAAGTACCTGTTCAACTCGTCTGCCATTTCCTTGTTCCCCATAATAAATTCACCTGCTTCTGTCTTCAAGGGACCCACATTTGTCTTAACTATTTTTTTCCTCTTTACCTAAAGAGGCTTTTACTATCCTCCTTTATATTCTTTGCTAGCTTACCTTCGTACTTCATCTTTTCTCCCCGTATTGCCTTTTTAGTTATCTTCTGTTGCTCTTTAAAAGAGTCCCAAACCTCTGGCTTCCTGCTCATCTTTGCTATGTTATACTTCTCTTTTATTTTTATACTGTCCTTGATTTCCCTTGTCAGCCACGGTCGCCTCTTACTCCCCTTAATCTTTCTTCCTCTTTGGATTGAACTGATCCTGCACCTTCTGTATTATTCCCAGAAATACCTGCCATTGTAGTTCCACCATCTTCCCTGCTAGGTTCTCTTTCTAGTCAACTCTGGCCAACTCCTCTCTCAAGCCTCCATAGTCCCCCTTGCTCAACTGCAAGACTAACACTTCCGATTTTCCCTTCTCCCTCTCAAATTATAGATTAAAACATATTATGATCACTACCTCCTAATGGCTCTTTTACCTTGAGTTCCCTTATCAAATCCAGTTCATTACACAACACTAAATCCAGAATTGCCTTCTCCCTATTAGGCTCCATCCAGTACAAGCTGCTCTAAGAATCCATCTCAGAGGCACTCCACAAACTCCCTTTCTTGGGGTCCATTACCAAGCTGATTTTCCCAGTCTAACTGCATGTTGAAATCTCCCATAACCACTAGCATTACCTTTGCGACATGCCAATTTTAACTCTTGATTCAACTTGCACCCTATATCCAGGCTACTGTTTGGGGCCCTGTAGATAACTCCCATTAGGGTCTTTTTACCCTTACAATTCGTCAGTGCTGTCCATACTGATTCTCCATCTCCTGATTCTATGTCACCCCTTGCAAAGGACTGAATATCATTCCTTACCAACAGAGCGACCCCACCCCTCTGCCCACCTGTCTGTCTTTTCGATAGATCGTATACCCCAGAATATTTAGCTCCCAGCCCTGGTCCTCTTGCAGCCATGTCTCTAATTCCCTCAACATCATACTTGCCAATGTCTAACTGAGCCTCAAGCTCATCCACTTTATTTTTTATACTTCGCGCATTCAAATACAGCACTTTAACTTCGGTATTCGCCTCCCCTCCACTGTTGGCCCTGACACTCTCTTATCCCTTCTCGAACTTTCCTTCCCATTAATTCGGGAGTCTTTTGCAACTTTTCCTGTAATCACTTCCCCTTTAACTTCATCTTTATATTCCCAATTTGTCAACCCCTCCCCCCCCACTATTTAGTTTAAACCCACACGTGTAGCACTAGCAAACCTGCCTACCAGAACGTTGGTCCCCCTCGTTAAGGTGTAACCTGTCCCTTTTGTACTGGTCACCCCTACCCCAGAAGAGATCCTAATGGTTTATAAATCTAAATCCCTGCTCCCTGCACCAGCCCCTCAGCCATACATTCATATCCCCCTATTTCCCTGTTCCTGCTCTCACCAGCATGAGGTACAGGAAGCAATCCAGAGATAACCACCCTAGAAGTCCTGCTTTTAATTCTTCTTCCTAACTCCTTAAACTCGTGATGCAGAACCTCCTTCCTCTTCCTCCCGATGTCGTTTGTGCCCATGTGCACAACTACTTCTGGCTGCTCACCTTCTTTCTCGAGGATGTTCTGAAGTCGGTCCGTGACATCTTTAACCCTGGCACCAGGGAGGCAACAGACCATCCTCGAGTCTCTTTATTCACAAAATGCTGGAGTAACTCAGCAGGTCAGGCAGCATCTCGGGAGAGAAGGAGTGGGTGACGTTTCGGGTCAAGACCCTTCTTCAGACTGAAGAAGGGTCTCGACCCGAAACGTCACCCATTCCTTCTCTCCCGAGATGCTGCCTGACCTGCTGAGTTACTCCAGCATTTTGTGAATAAATCGATTTGTACCAGCATATGCAGTTATTTTCTTATATCCTCGAGTCTCGCCTGCCACCACAGAATCTCCTGTCCGCGCCTCGGACAATGGAGTCACCCACCACTATGGCTCTGCCCGACATCGGTCTCACCGGTCGAGTCTCATCGTTGGTATTGGAGCCACTGACCTGTCCGCCATTCGGCCTGGAAGCATCTTCTGCCCCGACAGCTCTCAAGAGGGTGCACCTGTTTTCATTCGGCACAGGGTTTCCTGCACTCCACTTGTACTGCCCTTTCTCACAGTCAACCACCTTTGCTCTTCCTGTATCCTTGGCGTGACAACCTCACTGTAGGTCCTGTCCTGGAAACTCTCGTCTTCCTGGATGGCTCTGAGGTCAACCAACTGCTTCTCCAGTTCCCCAACACGTTCACTCAGGAGCTGCAACTGGACACAATCCCTGCAGGTGTAGTTCTCAGAATCTCCAGCAGTGTCCCTGCCTTCCCACATTCTGCAGGAAACACACTGCACCAACATGCCTGCCATCTCTTCAGTGACAAAAATCACAAGTCAAAGTTCAAACAAGCGCAGCCTCCTCGCCAAAGACTCACACTTTACCTCCCAAGGCACTTCACCACCAAGGCCGCTCCGCTACAGCTGCACTTATTTTTATCTGCTACCAAATCAACTACTTTAGGGCTGATTAGTAAATTGATTAGTAAATTACCCGAACCTGGGTCTTGGTGCTCTTTTTAAACTGCCTTTACCTGTGAGTCACCTTCTTTTCTAACAAACTTTGCAGCCAATTAACTCTTTACTCCATTTTTAAACTACCTTTTTCTCAGCTCCACGCAAGTATAACAGAGTAGTTTAGAGATACAGTGCAGAAACAGGCCCTTCGGCCCACCAAGTTGGCACCGACTAACGATCCCCGTACATTAACGCTACCCTACACACACACACATGGGACAATTTTACATTTATATCAAGCCACAACCTACAAACCTGTATGTCTTTGGAGTGTGGGAGGAAATCAAAGATCTCGGGGGAACTTACAAACAAGCACCCATAATATCGAACCCGGGTCGTTGGCACTGTAAGGCAATAGCTCTACCTCTACGCCACCGTGCTGCCCAGTAGTTGTTTGAGACTGCAAATTTAAAGACCAAGAAATAATTCATTAAAACAATTAATTTAGGATCCCATAGTTGGAACCCGTTTTATTTTTGAAAATGATATATTGAAGTGACTATCTTTCCACCTACTGTGTTCATCAGAGAAAAAAGCTTGTTGCATTGATTCTAAAGATATGCAGGTATATCAGCTGCAAGCGGTGAGGTAAAGGATGAAATTCTCTTTTTTTCATCACCATTTGAGCAGAACCAGAAGATAGACACAAAAAGCTGGAGTAACTCAGCGGGACAGGCAGCATCTCTGGAAAGAAGGAATGGGTGATGTTTTGGGTCGATACCCATCTTCAGACGAGTCAGAGGAAAGGCAAATAAGACATATAGACAATGATGTGGAGAGATATAGAACAATTAATGAAAGATATGCAAAAGAGTAACAATGATAAAGGAAACCGGCCATTGTTAGCTGTTTGTGGGGTGGAAATGAGAAGCTGGTACGACTTGGGTGGGGGAGGGATGGAGAGAGAGTGAATGCTGGGGTTACTTGAAATTAGAGAAGATAGAACAGAAGCAGAGCACTACAGCAATGATTGCTATCGATAGCATGACGCATATATGAAATATAAGCAATAAATTTAGATGTAAGGTAAACAGTGTGCTGTCTGTCGTGGTGTACCACTTTGTATGCTAACCTAAATGTCTAAATTTATTTTGTCTAAATGGATGCATAATTAAATCTTGTTGTAATTTGATTTGGTTTGTTTTCAAATGAATCCAATAGTTGCATGCTCGAATTCTAAAAACTTGAATGCTAGAATGTTGACAATCTGTTTTTGCTATTTTGCAGGGGTTTTGCAGTCGTATTACTTTTTGGAAAGACAAATTCTGAGAAATATCTTGAAAAGTGTGAGCACACGTTTCTTCCTGCAGCACCAACTGGAGTCCCCAAAGTAAGCTGACATGCTGATTTGAACCAACTTAATTTGTGTAATGTTGGTAATTTAATCCAAATAATAAGCAGCTGTGGCCTCAGTTTATTGTGCTGAATAAGGTTGATTATTTTCCGGTATAAATGTGGATGGAAGGGCAAGAAGGTATTTTATTGTTTGGTCTGTTGCTAATAACTGCTGTTTAAAAGGCAGTTTCACGTAATGTAATGTTGACAAATTCCAGCAAAAATGTTCTCTCCACTGGATTCTATTAGTGTTCAGTGATTAACTAAAATTATGAATGCAGTAGTCATGTTGGCAAGTTTCAGGCTTATAAATGGCTTTGCAACAGACCAAGATTTGTGCAGAGACAGATGAAAGGCAGAAGTTCCCATCAGATCATCTTGCCATATCGAACACAATGTAACGCCCTTTTCACTGCAGGGCGATTTCTGCTTTGATAATAAGCTTTATGGAGGAATTTCAAACCAATGATCAAGATGTAATATTACTAGAGTGGAGCGTGGAGAACTAGCTTTTTAAATATTAATAAGTGGCACCAGCACGGTGGCACAGCAGTAGAGTTGCTGCCTTACAGCGAATGCAATGCCAGAGACCCGGGTTCGATCCCGACTACGGTAACTGTCTGTACGGAGTTTGTACGTTCTCTCCGTGACCTGCATGGGTTTTCTCCGAGATTTTCAGTTTTCTCCCACACTCCAAAGACATACAGGTTTGTAGGTTAATTGGCTTGGTAAATGTAAAAATTGTCCTTAGGATAGTGTGAAAGGGCGGGGATCGCTGGTTGGCGCGGGCCGAATGGCCTGTTTCTGCGCTGCATCCCTAAACTAAACTAAACTAAATTCATAAGTTATAGGAACAGAATTAGGCCATTCGGCTCATCGTCTACTCCACCATTAAATCATGGCTAATTTATCTTTCCCTCACAACCCCATTCTCCTGCCTGTACCCTATAACCCCTGACACCCTCAATAATCAAGAATCTGTCAATCTCCACCTTAAAAATATCCATTGACTTTGCCTCCATAGCCGTCTGTGGCAATGAATTCCACAGATTCACCACCCTCTGACTAAATAAATTCCTTCTCATCTCCTTTCTAAAGGCCAGGGCCATACTAGCCTGAAAAATATGAGAAAAATTACCTGAGTGTCGATAGATAATGCTCGAGAGCCTTTAAAGCTTTGTGCACTTTTTAAAATTCTAATTGGAGTTGACAGAACTGGAAATGCTCATCGGATTTGTTATCATAGATGAAGAGCAAACAGTGCTGAAGATGTGCTTTTTAAGCTGGATATTGCCCTGACCTTGTGGGGAAAACATGGTAAAAGTAGTTAGCAAATTTGAATTCCTGCACAACATTAAGTTTCCAAGTTGGCTCAACTTTTTATCTTCTAAGTACATGCTTCTAGTCCAAATTTGTAACAAGCTATGGAAATAGATTGGGAACATGTGATTTGCAATTTTAATATATTTTAAGAATTGCACTGTGGTTGTTAGCTTTCTTAGATATTTTGCGTGTTCTACAAATGCTGCAGAAAATAAAATTGTGTGGAATCTTGTTCTATTTGCTACTGAATTCTTTAATGTTCTCTTCTGTGTAGGCTTTAGAAGAAATGAAACGTGAAACTCGGCAAATTAAGATTGATCGGCGATTGACTGGTTCAAGTATAATTGATGAGCCTTTACAACAGGTGAATGACAATGAAGTGCTTACCCTGTTTTACAGCAATATTGCTCTCGAGTGTGACACAATTTTGATCTTGTAGAGTAATGTATAACAAAATGTGGCACAATTTTCTAAGTGATTCATATTGCACAGTTTTCTGAGTGATTTGGGGTGGAAACTTTTAAAAACATACTGACTGTTTTAATTCAGTGTCTTATATAACCTTCGCACATAAAAAAAATTTGAATTGACTATTCTTGTAATAATCACTGAATGTTCCCAGTTGTAATATTTTGGTGGAAAGAGCTCCTTGTCGATACAATTGAAAGGTTGGGAAGGCTTCAGGGAGTATTTTGGAGAATTGCTCACTTCTGAAGACCCAGCATGTTGCCTAGTTTTGCAGACTGGGTGTTTGTGTGGCTGGAACTTCCAGGGTGCCACCGAGTTTGAAAGAAGTGATGAGGTAAAGAGTGGATGGCCTGGTAGTCATTTTCAAAAAATCATGAATTCTAAAATGATGCCCACAAATTGAAAGATACAGCAATTGAAAAAGGAGGCAGAAAGAAAATCCATTGCAAAAGATCAGTTAGTCTGCTATCATTCGGGAAAGTATGAGAATATTATTAAGGAAGTGATACCAGGGCATTTCCTTTTTAGTTGTAAAGGACATGAAAATCAGCAATCTTCTATCCTTGTGTCATCTTGTCATTTGTATTTCTACCAAGATATGTTTGTTTTTAACATTTTGTCGACTATCCTATTTTTAAAATTGTTCTTTAAGCTTGTTCATCGGTGGTTCTTATGAAAAGTGAAGCTCTCATCTGTTAAGAGTGCAAACCAGTTCTGTATCACTTTGATTATCCACTGTTTTCATATCTCATCAACCAATAAATTTATGCAATCTGCTGGAACATCCTCTTTCTCAGTATATTGACGTCATCCCAGTCTAAGTGATCTTAATTGATTTTTCATGTTTTAAATTCTGTATTTTGACTTCAATATTATAATCACCACTGGGCATGTTCACCCATTGCTATTATGTTAACAAAATGTAACTGTTTACTCATTACTATGTAATAAGGCTTGTCCTCAATTTGAGCAATTTTACGCAGAAAATTGCACAACACAATAAAAATTCATGACCTTTCTGACACCAACCTAGTTAGTCGGCTCTGTATGAAAGTTAAAATCCCCCGGCAAAAGCTTTGATAATTGTCTATTGCATTTATAGTGGCACTGGTAGAATATACATTAGGTCAAAATGTAATTCCTATTTTTGTCTCAATCCTTTAATGCAATAAAATCACTACTGTCTCATTATATCTTCTGCTGTCATTGAAATGATGTCATGCTGAGTCGAGAAGACTATCACGTTCTATTTTTCTTTTGCTCTTGGTAGAGTCGGATGCCTTTAGTTCCCAATGCAATTTGTTCTGTGGGCTCATCTCGATAAAGGTTATGGCCTGATTTGAAATTATTCCAATAATTCACAAATGGGTTTTTGTAATACTGTTTGAAGAAAGTGCACTTAATTATGGCATATTATACAACCCATCCAGTCCCAAACCTTTAAGTTTGTTTTTAAGCTTTATTTGTAAACATATTTCTTCTTTAATTATTTGGTATTTATTTATCAATTCTGTATATAGTACAGTTCTTCTGGCACAGCTTTTTCAGCCATCTGTCACGTTTCCTTCACCACACCCCTCAAGACTACCAATGCCTTCCAATTAACTGGTTCTTCTGCCCACCACATCCATGCTGACCTTTCTGCCCATGTATGCTCATCCCATTTGCTCATATTGGAATTGTATCCTCCTCTGCTTGCTGTTTGTAATGGCTCTTAAACCCAGTAATTATGTCTGATTCCACTACCATCCATGACAGTGAGTTTTATATTTCAACCACTCTGTATTTTTTTTAAAAGATCCCCTTTAAGATTTCTTACTCTCTCCTTCAACCTATGGGAAGAGGTTGGGGGCGGGTGGTGGCTGGCATGTGTGATGGACTGGGAATACATCTGCAACACTTTGCCAACTCTTCTGCTCTTGGGCAGAAGAGTTGCCAAACCAAACTTGTGATGTTTCCCACTCGAGTGCTTTCTTCAGTGCATCTTTAGAAATTGGTGAGAGTCATTGGAGACGTGCCAAATCTTCTTAATCTTCTGTGAAAGTAGAGGTTTTAATGTGTTTTCTTGGCTGTCGTACCAATGTGGTTGAACCAGGACAAATTATTAGCCTGGGAACTTGAAGCTCTCAACCATTTCAGCTGTGTTGTGTTTCAGTTTCAGCAAATTGTAGACGTGGACTCCCAGATCTCTCCATTCATCTAAGTTCCTCAGTGTACTCCCATTTAGTCTGTCTTTCCCAAAATGCATCAGCGCATATTGTGTACTTGTGAACACCTTTATCTTCTTGGGTTCTGATTTGAGGGGATCCGATGCATGATTGCTGCAAAGTTTTTACTTGCCACTGTGGAAGTACTTCAGTGTACTATACGTTAAAACCTGAAACCTCTTCAATACCTGACCCCAAGTTTATCGTATTCATTTAATCTTTTTTGGCTGTTGTAAATTGTCGGATTGCAAATTGCAAATATCGAAAGCAAAAAGAGCACTTTCTCCAACTGCATCAAATAAATACCCACCCTCACCAAATTATTAACTTTATCTCATTTACATTGCACTATAAGAATGCGCATTGAACTGGAGTAAGCCACTTTGCCATCATACTTATTTCATTGTTCATGAAGATTGTGCCTAATGCTTTAGTTCGGCATCACATTCCTGCATTAACCCATTTCACTCTTGTCTCATATGTTGATCAATAAACTCCATATACTCATCCCTTTGTTTGTCAATGTTTCCAACTCGCACTCCACATTAATGATAGTGACTCTCCACTGCACTGTTGTGGGGAGAATTCTGAAGATTTGCCCTCCTCTGGGTAAACAAGGTACCCTCATTTATGTTCTGAATGCCCATTCCCCTGTTTTGAGGCCTTGACCCTTCGTTTTAGACACTACTGCGAGGGGAAACATCAACTCCTTATCTATGCTGATAAGATCCGTGGAGTTTAGTATGTTTAAGTGAGGTTGCTTCTCATTTTTGGAAATTTTGGAGATTATAGCACCAGTCTGCTTAATCTCATCTTGTATGGAGTGATGGAAATCCATAAGTGATGCACTTTAATGGTAATGGATTTTTTCTAGGTACTGAAATTCTTTTTGTTGCATACAATTCTGTAAAATCTCATTATACATGGGCAAAATCAAACAAGTACAGGAGTGTGAGAATAGCAGACTACATGGAGGCAATACACGAGTCACCACATTTCCAGTGCCCACTTGTATCCTTCAAGTTTCAATGTTCTTAAAAATGTTGAGTATTAATTTGTCCTTAAAGACCCATTGGTACTTTGGTTATAATTTTGAAACACAGTATGTTCTAATATCAGAATGTTTAAATCTTGTCAGATTTTTTTCTTAACAACAAGCTATGGTAGGGTCATTGAAAATAAGTTTATTCGCTGTATCTTTTACAGGTCATCCAGTTTGCACTAAGGGACTATATTCAATACTGGTATTATACTCTAAGCAATGATGAAACTTTTTTACTTGAAATCCGACAAACTATACAAAATGCACTTGTTCAATTTGCTACAAGGTAAGTTGGATTCACTTGACAATGCGATAGTGGTTTGAATTAATCATTGGTAGTGTAAAAGTATGTTCAGATCTTTAATAAATATCAAACTAAAATTTGATTGCTGATAATTACAAAATAATAGAAAGACACAGTATGGACATCATCTGTGGAGAGAGGTCTTTACATTTTCAGACCTTTACATCTGATAGGAAAAATGTGAAGGGACACAGCATTACCCATATTTCTGCTATCTCACTTTTTTGCCATACCCAGATCCAGATTATTCTGTGTCGATTAGGAAAATGTAGAGCAACACTCAATGTTTGTATAATTCAAACTATCCAATTTGTTAATCCTTGTAATCTCAAGCACACTAATTCTATGAAGATTTAACATTATTACAGTGAAGCTTAATGCCATTTTAAGGAAAAGTGCCTCACCTTTGGTTAAAGCGTGTTGCTATCTGTGCTCTTCCGCAACTCAATTCAACAGCAAGTTCAACAATTAGAAATAATTATCTTGGCATTCACAGTTCTCCATTACCAGATTCCATACTATAATCTTGACAATGATACCAGAGAATTGCCAAGGATCAGACTGAAAATAAAGCTATGAATCATTTAAAGTACCTCACATTGATGAAAATTGAAAGAAACTGAAAGGCAGATGCTGTGATTGGCATGACAAAGAAAAGCTCATAAATAGAGTGCATGGTTTGCGGACCTAAGAATGTAGAATAACTATTGTGAAAAAAATATGTCCTTCCTGAATTGACCCATAATCGCACATGTTTTACTGATTTATAATTGATTTACTTACTTTTCTAATGTTGTCCGTGTTGTATCATAAACACAGCAACTACTTTGGGTAAAGCCAGATGATGCTATTCTAAAGTGTGGTAATGACTAGTGAAATTTGTTTAACAATGTTGGCCAAGAGATGAATATTATGCTTCAAAACAGAATTCACATATTTTTTTGTTTCGAATTTTGCCTTTTTCTTAAAAAAACCTATACACACAAACGATAACGTGGAAAGTATCATTAACAGATCCCAGCATCAGATAACTTGCCATAAACTTCCCAAGAGCCAGCAATGGCACTTCCATGAAAGTGATATTAAACGTTTTTTTTTTTTTTAAGTTTCCATCACAAATTGTGTTTGTGTATTTTGAGGAGTAGCTCAAGTGACTATCGTATTTCATCACTGAATGCAAGGAAAGCTCTGGTGAATTGGAAACAAGTCAAGTAGCTGTATAATCTTGACAAAAGCACCAAATAAATATCCGGAATCCTTGAACCCATTAAATCTTATGTTTTAAAAAAAAACAACTTATTACCAATATGTTTACCAATGAAAATAACAACCCATTGTGGATATAGAAATGAAAGAATTTTGAAGAACTATTTGAGAAAAGAAATTCCAAGTTGAATTATACCTAGTTATTGAGGGTAATACTCATTCCTTAAGTAACTGGCGGTGCATAAGTAATTGATTGTTGCAGTGGATGACTCACAACATATTTTAATAGCTGAAATCAAAAACTGCAGATGTAGACAATCTGAAATAAAAATGAACTCAAAATATTGGAAACATTCAGCAGGTAGGAAAAAGTTGAAAAAAAAATAGCTGTTCTTGCTTGAAGAACCTTTGTCTCTGGACATAGAGGGGCAAAGCTATGACTTCTGCTGTGGACTGATTTTTGGGTTCAGGAGAAGATCAGAGGGATCGTGTATACAAGACTGGAACTGGAGGTGGGTGGTGGAAGAGAGGTGAGAGATCATTTCCCAGAGAAATGAATGGGGAGAAAAATCAAGAGGTGTATTGGATTTCAAATGCTGTTGGAGTTTGTGATCTTTGTCTGAAGTTAAGTGGAAAAAAAACCAAAGGAGCACCAAAGTGAAGAATAAAACAGAAGATTAGGACAGCTTTGAGTTGCTGAATTAATGTTGCAGAGCGAGGTCAATAGCATGCATGTTCTGAGATATGATATTAAGCATGGCTATAAGGATATAACGAGAATACTGCCTTAGGAAACGCTAGGTACTTGGAAATCACCTTTATACTAGATGAGTCTAAATTGTGATGGTGGGATTTTAATACGGATCGTTGCAGGGTTAGATGGAGCTAGAAATGTTGGCTAAGATTTGTGGCCGTGGAAATGATTTTTTATTTACATCTTATCAAAGACAAGAAATTACAGAAAATACTGCCGTCAAGGCAAAAGAAACAGACAGAAATCTCACCAGAGAGTACTTCAAGGGTGACTGTAGACAATAGATGCAGGAGTAGGCCATTCGGCCCTTCGAGCCAGCACCGCCATTCACTGTGATCATGGCTGATCATCCACAATCAGTACCCCGTTCCTGTCTTCTCCCCATATCCCTTGACTCCGCTATCATTAAGAGCTCTTTCTAACTCTCTCTTGACAGCATCCATAGAATTGGCCTCCACTGCCTTCTGAGGCAGAGAATTCCATAGCTTCACAACTCTCTGAGTGAAAAGGTTTTTCCTCATCTCCGTTCTAAATGGCCTACCCCCTTATTCTTAAACCGTGGCCCCTGGTTCAAGACTCCCCAACATCGGGAACATGTTTCCTGCCTCTAGCGCGTCCAATCCCTTAATAATCTTATATGTTTCAATAAGATCCTCTCTCATCCTTCTAAATTCCAGTATACGAGCCCGGTCGCTCCAGTCTTTCAACGTACGATAGTCCAGCCATTCCGGGAATTAACTTCGTGAACCTACACTGCAGTCCCTCAATAGCAAGAATGTCCTTCCTCAAATTCAGAGACCAAAACTGCACACAATACTCCAGGTGTGGTCTCACTAGGGCCCTGTACTACTGCAGAAGGACCTCTTTGCTCATATACTCAACTCCTCTTGTTATGAAGGCCAACATTCCGTTGGCTTTCTTCACTGCCTGCTGTACCTGCATACATCCTTTCAGTGACTGATGAACTAGGACACCCAGATCTCGTTGTACTTCCCCTTTTCCTAACTTGATACCATTCAGATAATAATCTGCCTTCATGTTCTTGCCACCAAAGTGGATAACCTCACATTTATCCACATCAAACTGCATGTGCCGTGCATCTGCCCACTCACACAACCTGTCCAAGTCACCCTACAACCTCATTGCACCCTCCTCACAGTTCACACTGCCACCCAGCTTTGTGTCATCTGCAAATTTGCTAATGTTACTTTTAATCCCTTCATCCAAGTAATTCATGTATATTATAAATAGCTGCGGTCCCAGCACCGAGCCTTGCGGTACTCCACTAATCACTGCCTGCCATTCTGAAAGGGACCCATTTATCCCTACTCTTTGTTTCATGTCTGCCAACCAATTTTCTATCCATGTCAGTACCCTACCCCCAATACCATGTGCTCTAATTTTGCCCACAAATCTCGTTTGTGGGACCTTGTCGAAGGCTTTCTGAAAGTCCAGGTACACTACATCCACTGGCTCTCCCCTGTCCATTTTCCTAGTTATGTCCTCAAAAAATTCCAAAAGATTAGTCAAGCATGATTTCCCCTTCGTAAATCCATGCTGACTCGGAACAATCCTGTTACTGCCATCCAAATGCTTCTTTTATAACTGACTCCAGCATCTTCCCCACCACCGATGTCAGACTAACTGGTCTATAATTTCCTGTCTTCCCTCTCCCTCCTTTCTTAAAAAGTGGGATAACATTAGCTAACATTAGCTAACGTTGGCATTGGTGGGGGAGAATTGGCAGTGAATCGACCAGTAAATTGAACAGTAAATGACAATTTGTTAAACTGGAAATGGTGAAATTTAAAAAAAACGCACAATGCTGAAAATACTTGGCAGGTCGAACTGCATCTATGGAAACGGTGTTAATAGTTCAGATCAAAGATTCTGAAGTTCTTCAATCTGAAATATTCACTTTTTCACTTTTCACTGCCGCTGATTGATTAGTGGAGTGGTTTCAATGCATTGTTTTATTTTAAGGACTCTTCAGTGATCAATCTCAGCATTTTTTGTATTTCTGACCTGTAAGCATTAGCAAGGCAAGTTACGGAACAAGTTGAGTCTGAAGCAACAAGCATCTAAGTGTTTCTGTTGATACTACTTCCAACATTCTTTTTGTATTGGTTTATTATTGTCGCATGAACCAAGATACAGCAAAAAAACTGTTTTGTGTGCTATCCAGCCAAATTATTTTCTCCTTTCCACTACCTGCTGCATTCATGGTATAGAGTTCAGAATATAGTGTTGCAGCAACGAAGACAGTTCTGATTAAATTAAAATGCAATGCCCATAGTGAATTAGATTGGAATATTGGTAATTCATCCTTGGCAGACCCTTCGGAGATCTATAGGAAAGGTCTGTTCAAGAGTCTGCTTAGAGCAGGGAAGAAGCCAATCCTGAATCTCTTTTGTCTGATGGGAGAGGGGAGATGAGAGAATGACGGAGTCCTTGTTTGTGTTGGTTGCATTTCCGAGGCAGCATGAAGTATAGATGGAATCAATGGGGAATACTGGTCCTTGTGATGGACTGGGCTGTGTTTGTAACTTTCTGCAATTTCTTGCAATCTCAGGCATAACAGATGCCATACCAGGCTGTGATGTATCCAGATAAGATGCTTCCTGTAATGCATCTGTAGGAAATGGTGAGAGTCTACAGTGATGTCATCTACAAACTTGTAAATGGAGTTAGAATGGAAGTTGGATGCACAGTTGTGAATGTTTTGGGAGTAGTATAAGGGGCTGAGAACACAGCCTTGCAGTGCACCAGTGTTAAGAATTATGATGGGTGATGTTTGATGTATCCTAACTGATGGTGGTCTGTAGGTCTAACAGTCAAGGATCCAGTTCCATATCGGATTGCCATGTCCTCGAACCAGGTGTTTGGAGATGACTTTGGTTGGAATTATCATGTTGAAGGTGGATAAATAAGAGGTGTGGATTCCTGTGATTATGCCTTTAAGCATACAAATATTCCCCATTGCACCATTCTTACCCGTAAATTACCGTACATCTATAACTGCCAAGTAAAGGCAGATGTCAGTGTCTGAAGAAGGGTCTCGACCTGAAATGTCACCCATTCCTTTTCTCCAGAGATGCTGCTAAGTTACTCCAGCATTTTGTGCCTACCTGAGTGTTAATAAGATTACTATCAGGAAGATTGTTAAGGACACCTTGTATCGTAACATGCACGTTGTACAAGACATAAGATTATTGACATTTTTCAAACCTAATGACTTTGATTGTTTCCTCTATTATGAATAATCAGGTCAAAGGAGGTAGACTGGCAACCCTACTTTAGTACACGGTTAGTAGATGACTTTGCTACACATCTTCGTGTATTCAGAAAAGCTCAGCAAAGGATAGAAGATTTGAGACCAAAAAAAGGTAAGATATAAATATCAAATTTTAATTTTTCTGGAGGTAGTTGTTTCTACTTTTGTTACTTGGTATTGTGTCTAATTTTTGTGCGCATAGATAATAATAATAATAATAATAATATATTTATTTTATATAGCGCCTTAACACATGCACAAAGCGCTTTACAAATACAATTAACATAGAAACAAACAGACAAACAGACAAACTATCCTGACGGAAAAGCGGCGAATAATCAACGCCAGCGTCCTCTCACGTCAGGGTCCGGCAGTAGACATTAAAGAACACAAGACACACAGATACAATTTTTTACACAAAACAGCCATCACAGTGATTGCTCTAGGCATACCCTCACTGTGATGGAAGGCAAAGTCTTATCTCCTCCTCGTTCTTCTCCCGTGGCGCCACGAGGCGATCGAGGCTCCCAACCCCTTGAAGCCCCCACCGGGCGATGGAAAGTCCCAGGGTCGAGCCGAGCAGGCCGATGAAAGTTCTGAGCCCCCACCGGGCGATGGAAAATGCCGCGGCCGAGCCACGCAGGGCGATGAGAGTCCTGAGCCCCCACCGGGCGATGTAAAGTGCTGCGGCCGAGCCACGCAGGGTGATGAAGGGCCTGCGGGCGGGTTGATCGTGCCTCGTGCTTCGGGGCGGTCGAAGCTGCTGCGGCTGGAGCTCCCAAAAGCCGGTCGCCAGCCAGGGACCTGCGAACTCCAGATGTTGCGGTCTGCAGGGCCCACGGCCGAAGCCTCCGAGATGGTAAGTCCAGGCCCTGCGACCGGAGTCTTCGAGGTCGATCCCAGCTGGAGGCCGCCGACTCCACGATGTTAGGCCGTAGCGCGAACGGAGATACGACACGGTAAAGGTCGCATCTCCGTTGAGGAGGAGATTTAAAAAAAGGTTTCCCCCAACCCCCCCACCACCCCCCTACATACACAGAATTAAAAATAAAACAAAACGTACATTTAACATCAACATTGACTAAAAAACACAACAAAAAAAACGGAGAGACTGCCGGTGAGCCGCAGCATCCAGCTGGATCTGCAGGGATGTCTGGTTGAAGCCACATTGCAGTTCAGGTCATTTAGGATGTGCTTTGCCCCACATAATGTAAAAGATTACGAGAGATCAGTCATTTTGCACAAGGCAAAATTTTCAATTGGCATGTTGGTAGTTGAAGGTGTGTGTTAAACTAAGGCAGAGCTGAAACTAATTGTATCTTCATAAAGTTAATACCAGGTTGATAAAGCTGAGTATATGTATTGTAATTTGACACCAGTTCTAATTAATGGCCATTAATTTATGAGATTGTTATCATTTGGTTTTGGGATTTTGAAGATTTTGGACTGTTCTAATGCAGATATCAAAGAAGCTTTTGTTATAATCCCATGTCCCACTAGAACACACATTTCATCAATGCAGTGGAAATAAACTTACTTTCTTTAAAAAAAAAATTAGGGCACTTAATGACTATTATCAAACTGAACAGATACCTGCAACAGAACCAAAACTTGTTCAGGATTTTTTTGACTTAATATTTTAAGTATATGAGATTCAACTTCCAGTGAATACAGAAGTATCTTCACTAGCTGAAATATTCCAGATAAGCTTTCAGTGTCATGTCTAGATTAATATTACATTTTAATTTCATTTTTTGGGATGTGGACAGTATTGCCCATGCCAGGATTTATTGCCCATCACTAAATAAAATTTAGAAAACAGTGAACTGTTGCAGTCTTTTCAGTGAAGGTAACTTGGAGGGAAGCATGTAGCCGATGGTGTTACCAAATGCCCTTATCCTCCTTTGGGGGAACAGATAATAGGTTTGGAAAATGTTTTCACTGTTTTCCAGGTGACTAATTAAAAAAATAATAATAATGGAGTTTATTTTATCATACCTGATGGATGGTGGAAAAGTGTTAATAACATCTTGCAGGGTATCAAGTCTTTGACTATCCTTCACAGCCATTGAATTTACATGACTGTGGAAGGCTAATCAAAGGCTAGGTAATGTCCACAGTGGGATCTTCAACCTGAACCACCAACTTTGTGCCTCTTCCCACAGATGTGGCCAGACCTGCTGACTGTTTCCAGTATTTTCTGGTTTTATTTTAGATTTTCAGTTTATGCAGTTAGTTTGGTTTAATTCATTTTTGTGTCAATGGTAATCCATTGGTGATTGATGCTGGGAATAAGGAGACTATGATACTTTGAATATCAAGAAAGACAGCTAAACTCTTTTGTGTTGCACATACCTATATAGTGTCTATACCTGAATGTGCTTTAAGTCTTGCTGCATGCAGGCAAGGGCTGTTTCATTTGTTGAACAATTACCAATTCCAATAGAATTGAACATCAATGAATAACTAAATCAGTGAGGAATGCAAGTTCATTGATGCACTATTACAGATTATCGTGCCCACGACACTGCCCTGAGAAATTACTACAATGATATCTTGGGGCTAGGATGATTGTCATCTAACAATCCTAACCATCTTCCCATGTATGAGGTATGATTCCACATACAGGACTGTCTTCCTTTGGATAAAGAGCTGCAGTCTTAGTATAAGGGATAGGTCATTTTGGACTGAGATGAATAAGCATAAGATGGTTAACATACAATTTACTAGAGCAAAAAGCTGTGGAGGATAACGATGAATATTTTGAAATGAGGAGGTAGTAGGCTTCTACCCACAGAGAGCAACAGGAGTATGGGAGCAACAGGAGTAATGGTCATAACAAATGGCTAAGCAACTCAAAGAGCTGATGTTCTCTTTCTATTTTGTGTTTCCATGCAATTTTATGCTCTTTATTTGTTTTAGAATAAATGGTTGAAGGCATTGTCTCTATCGTGACCTTTTATTGTGGCTGTGGTGGCGTTGAGTTCAAACATCATAAATGTTTGTTGCATGACTTAATTGTCAGTAATAAATACCAGGGTCTTCATCTATGCTCTGAAATAAAGTTGTTGGGTGAGTTTCTCAGAAACATTATTCCTTACAAAATCTGCCAAGCACTCTTAGCTTCTGCTACTGTGCAACCAACACCCCTTTTGTTTTACTACCAGATTTCAATGAGCACATTCAGCTTATCATCATATCATATCATATCATATATATACAGCCGGAAACAGGCCTTTTCGGCCCTCCAAGTCCGTGCCGCCCAGCGATCCCCGTACATTACACTATCCTACACCCACTAGGGACAATTTGTAGTCTGCCTTTTGTTTGCTCTGTGGTTTTGTTGAATGATTGCTTCAGTGAAAAATGAGCATATCCCTTTGGAACCTGTCACCTCTGACCTCTCAAATTAATCAGAATCTGGTTGTCAATTTCAAACATATCTTCAATTTGAAAGGATCCTGCCGCAATTCATTTGTGGTTGTTTTTGTTGACATGCAAGTATACAGCCCTGTGCTTCCCAGAGGGGAGGAGAATAGGTAAGAGGAGGAGCTTGGGTGGCATTGAGTGGAAACCAAGTGAGGAGTGAGTTCAAGCTAAATACAAACATAAAACTTTGGTTCTTATTTCAACTAGTTTTCCGGAAATAAGTTATTGTATGCTAATTTTTTTGTGGCTTGGCAATATGTAATGTAATCTGAAACATTTTAAGAACCAGACATTACTCTTGGGACCAAACTATTATAATGCGACTGCCTCTTATTTGAAGCAAAAACAATCCCCATCAATTTTGAATGTTTGAAATTCACATAAAGAGGATATCTTAATTTTCTTATTATTGAAGGACTTAAGATGATACTTAGACAGTGCAAGTGCAGACTCAAGGGACTGAAAATGCTGTAAAAAATAATCTGCTGGACTTGCAGATACAGCACGGAAACTGGCCCATCGGCTGACTGACCCTTCGGCCTACTGATTCCATGCTGACCAATGATCACCCTGTACTCTAACACTATTCTACACACTAGGGACTATTTTACAATTTTGCTGAAGCTAATTAACCTACAAACCTGTAAGTCTTTGGATTGTGGGAGGAAACCAGAGCACCTGGAGAAAACCCGCACAGTCACAGGGCGAACGTCCAAACTCTGTACAGAGAGCACCCAGAGTCAGGATTGAACATGGGTCTCTGGCACCAACACTACTGCTGTGCCACTGTGTGGCCTGGAAGAACTCGAGTGGGATCCGGCAGCATCTGTGGTGGGAAATGGACAGAGAATGTTTCAGGTTGGGACTGTTCAGACGTTATTGCAAAGAGAGTATTACTTTTACTCTCTGGTACATGTCATTTTGATTTATTTTTCTCAAAACGCATGCATTCAGTTGTGGGCATTCAATGGTGTGAAGCCATAGGGCAGCATTGTAACCTGCATCAATTGAAGTTAAAATAAAGCTAATATGAAACTGCAGTTAACTGAATATTTTTCATTTCATTTTCTGCATCACTTCCTTTTATGTCACGAAGACCTTATAGAGAAATCCAGAAATGATGAAGGGTCTCGACCCGAAATGTCACCTATTCCTTTTCTCCAGAGAAGCTGTCTGACCGACTGAGTTACTCCAGTTTTTTGTGTCTATCTTTGGTTTAAACCAGCACAACACATTCCAGATCTTGATTGTTCCTTACCAGACTGAAGTCTTTTTTCCATAACATTAAGAATAAGCATACCAATTTTGACACTGGGAAGAATTTATTTCTTCCAAATAAGAGAAAATAAAATTTGATATAGACAATAGACAATAGACAATAGGTGCAGGAGTAGGCCATTCAGCCCTTCGAGCCAGCACCGCCATTCAATGCGATCATGGCTGATCACTCTCAATCAGTACCCCGTTCCTGCCTTCTCCCCATACCCCCTCACTCCGCTATCCTTAAGAGCTCTATCCAGCTCTCTTGAAAGCATCCAACGAACTGGCCTCCACTGCCTTCTGAGGCAGAGAATTCCACACCTTCACCACTCTCTGACTGGAAAAAGTTCTTCCTCATCTCCGTTCTAAATGGCCTACCCCTTATTCTTAATATATTCTTATATACACAGCAAAGCACAGTAATTTCAGATTTTGTACAAAATATGCAGTTCTTCATTGATATGGATGACACAGATTGACATAGAACTTGTGTTGACAAGAGCAAAATGGTGCAGAGGCATTGATGGATTAAGTAGCCGATATTGCAGCTGATTTAAAACCCAGATGAGTGAGATCAGACATTTAGGGCTGAAATCAATGGATCAGAGCATTTCTTAAATAGTGTAAAGTTAAGAATGCGAATAATCTGAAGAAATATGTATTTTATACAACACCCCCCAAAAAAAGTAACACTGCTGCTACATTTGCCTTTATACGTAATCAGCTAAAAGTCAAGATAATTTTGTTATTGCTCAACAAGGCTCTCTGAACCTGATCTTTGAGAGGAATTGAGATTTCTGACTCCATTTTGGTCTGCATTTTACATAACTAATCATATCTATTTTATTTTTAATCAATCAACAGCAGTAATGTAAAGGATTTCAATATGCAATTAACATTAATTATTCTCTCGATTTAGATATCTCCGAAGAATTTGTTGAAACCTTTTTTGAGGTTGAAGTGGAAATGGAAAGGGAAGTGTGTCGTGATCTTGTTTGTACTTCAAGCAATGATGAAGAAGGTTTGTTTTTTTAGGCTTTCTGCTAAATAGGATCAATACATATAGATGTAAAGAAACTACTTTTCACAGAAACAAAGTTAGTTTTTTTCCCTTTCACCACTCTAGAATCTCGGTTCTAGTTTTTAATCATTTTGACCCTTTGAATTATAAACTTTATGGTTATACTTAAATGACAGTTTTGAGCTTGTGTCTGTCGACATCAGAATTCAGTTGTTCTCTGACATCAATTATGTTGCTATAAAGTTCCCATGTGCCTGCTTTTAATGTTTTTTTGTTTGGAGATCTCCTTGAGGTTGTTCGCTGCATTATTCTGATTTTTTTATTTCTCCAAATGCCTTCAAAGAAAATTCATAACGCAGTCATTATATTCAGAGCAGCACAGCATCTGACCTAAATGTTCTGCTTTCATTTCTAGTTTTGACAGTTTGCCAAATTGCTGTTTAAAAAGGATCACATGTTATCTGTGTAATTTGACCAAAGAAATAACCCCAGACAGCAAAAGGAAAACATATCTGTAATAAACTGAGCAGATAAAAATTTGGCAAACTTAATACTTGGAAAAACTATAAACCGTAACAAATTGCAACTTGCCAAGTCAAAAATAGTATTGCAAACAGACATTAAATAAAAAATGCACAAAACTTGCATCGAAATTTGGAACATCTTTAATTGTGCCACAAGCAAATAAAAATCAAAATAATCCAACATAATTGTAAGTATACTAAGTAAAAACCCTGTGCTTCAATCGACAAATATGTTTCATACTTGTTGCTAAACATTGTCATACCACAGATAGTTCTGCTAAAGTTGTGTTCCTAGGAAATTTGATGTTATGAAAACATGTTACAAAAACTATTGTCAATGGGAAAGGTTTTAGAGGCTGGAGAATTTCAGACTTGCTATTTCCCCACAGAAGTTTTTTAAATAAAGTTTTTAATAATGACAAGTTTATTCTTGTGACTGCAAGCTAAAAATACTGAAGGTTGTATATCACATTGTTAGTACCAATAGAGTCATAGAGTGATGCAGTGTGGAAACAGGCCCTTCGGCCCAACTCGCCCACATCACCCAACAATGTCCCAGTTACAGGAATCCCACTTGCCTGCGCTTGGTCCATATCCCTCCAAACCTGTCCTATCCATGTACCTGTCTAACTGTTTCTTAAACAATGGGATAGTCCCAGCCTCCACTACCTCCTCTGGCATCTTGTTCCATATACCCACCACCCCTTGTATGAAAAAGTTACACTCTGAAGTGATTGTTGTCAATTTCAATGGCTGCCTGCAGTGAATCTGACAGTTCTTAAGAGATAATGGTGACTGATTATGGGTTTGGAGGGGGGAGCGGGGGTGCACACTGTCAAAAGAAAACGGGGTCAAGCATCCAAAAAAGACAGTGCTGGAGTAACAAAAAAAAGCTATCCATATTCTCCAGAGATGCTGCTTGACTTGTTGAGTTTCTCCAGCAGTGTCTTATTTATTGTAAACCAGCATCAACAGTTCCTTGTTTCTCTCTTCTTCCCTGTGCCCCACCTAGTCTTTCACCCAATTCTCCCCTTCACCATCCTCTTCCATCCATATTCCTTCCTCTTGTTTCACAATGCTCTTCTATCCTTCACACATTTTTTGTCATTTCATCTCTATCCTTTGTCCAACCATTTGCCTACCACGTTCTCCAGAGAGGCTGCCTGACCCACTGAGTTAATCCAGCACTTTGCCTTTTTTGTATACGCAGAAGATCAGGTGCTCATTCATTCTTGCATTTAGAAAATTATTCTGATCATATTTTCCCAATTCAAACAAACTGATTAGTTCTTAATTTTGAAATTAGCTTGACCCCTTTGAAATAATAAACTAAAATGTAGGTATTCATATTTTACTTCCTTTCAACTTTCCCCACAGCGTTAAAATGTTTCTGTTTTTGTTTCTCATTGCCTCCTATCTTTCATGCTTCCTCCATTCTAGCTGTTGTACCGACTTGATTGATAGTTAACCAGAAATAGAGTCCATCGTGATATTATGAAAATTAACAATACATTTCTAGTAGAGGCCAGGGAGAAAAAAGATCAAGGCAGCTGTTGATTGCCATTAAAACCCACCTTTTCCAGAAATTTTCATCAGGGATGGGAATTCGCCCTATCAGTGTGTGAATTCTTTTCCTATGCATTGTGGTTGATCCTGGAAGCCATTGGAAGCAAAGAAAATGATCTTGGATGGTGTTGCTGTATGAATGCATGACAAAGTCTTTGCGTACTTTCTGATAACCTGTTTTACATTCATCATGTTTGCAATTTTCCTTTACACGCACCTTTTTCAACAGTATATTAGAATTAAGATAAAATAATGTTGTCCATCCTTTTATGAACCCTGGATGAATGAAATGCATATTTCTAAGTATTATGAAATATATATAAATGGCTATGGATAGTTTCTGTTCTTATACAAATATAATTTGAAGAAAAATGCAATATGTTATCGAAAGTAATTTGGAGAACCTGCTCGCGTATAACAGTAATTAAAAACAAAGTACTATTCTTGCAAAAGCTATGTGACTGACATTTACAACTGTTGATTTCAGATTGTTTACTTTTGCAGCATTCTTGAGAGATCTTTGTGAGGTTCTGTTGTATTTGATTCTTCCTCCTGGAGACTTCCATAACAAGAACATGAGATACTTCCTGAGGGTGAGACTAGCCAATTTAGTTTTTAATCTGATTATTTGAGCTATAACTTTTTATTTTATGAGCTATAACTATTTCTCAATTGCCTTTACTGTCACATTCATTGGGCTGAAGGTAGATTGGCTTGAAAGCAGATCTTACCAACTGTTGTGGGCAGTGAGATATCCAAATTATAGTTTTTGGCCACATGAAGATCCAAAATCTTATTGTTCTATTATGATCATTCTTCATAAATCTGGAAGTTTTAAAAGAACTGGAGAAATTTGCTTTACCAGTAGAATAAATCATAAATTAAAACATAGGGACTTGTTTGTCCTAACAGTGGCAAGTTATAAAAATGAATTGAGTATTGTGGCACCAGGGGATGAAAAAAAATGGGAGAGAAATTTATTGATCTTAAAGCCCTGCTAATCCTCAATTTTTTATTAGGGATACCACCTTTTCAATGCTGTAGGATTCGAACTTTACAATCTCAAGTTCGTGGTTGATTACTTTTTTAAAGGTAGTCCAGGAAGCCACTCATGTGAAACAATTAAGAAAATATATGATGGAGTTGTTTGTTCAATTTTTTTCACATGAAATGTTTTCTAATTGTGAACAAGCCTAATTTATAGAAACATAGAAAAATAGGTGCAGGAGTAGACCATTCGGCCCTTTGAGCCAGCACCGCCTTTCAATATGATTATGACTGATCATCAAAAATCAGTAACCCGTTCCTGCTTTATCCCCATATCCCTTGATTCCTTTAGCCCTAAGAGCTGAATCTAACTCTCTTGAAAACATCCAGTGAATTGGCCTCCACTGCCTTCTGTGGCAGAGAATTCCACAGATTCACAACTCTCTGGGTGAAGAAGTTTTTCCTCATCTCAGTCCTAAATGGCCTACCCCTTATTCTTAAACTGTGACCCCTGGTTCTGGACTCCCCCAACATCGGGAACGTTATAAATGATATTCACAAAAGGATGTAAGAGTACTACCGTAAACATAAAAAGCACCTCCTTTGGTTGAAATTGAACCAAAATATCTTGTGAATGAATAAAATAAAATTGCCACAAATTTGTCTCCTTGGAAGGTAAATGGTACTTTGGCTTTATTATGAGGTCTTGCCTATAAGAGTAAAAATGTCACTGCATTTCTTTTTGGTTCTTGAGAGGATATGTAGAATATTGTATTAGGTTTTGATCTTATTTATCAATAAAATATTCTTGGCCTAGAGGGAGTGCAGCAATGATTCACTCGGCTGGTTCCTAAGATGGTATATTTGCTGTATGAGGAGAGAATGAGTGGACTTGACCTGTATTGTCTGGAGCCTAGAAGAATGCGAGTTGATCCCATTGAAATATAGAATATTCTTGCAGAGCTTCACAGGCTAGATACAGGGAGAATGCTTCCCCTTGCTGAGGACTCTAGAACTAGTAGTTCCAATCCAAGAGGAATAGATGGGCCATTTAGAACTGACGAGGGGAAATGTCTTCCTGCAGATGATCTCGGAGGCACTCTACAAACTCCCTTTCTTGGGGTCCAGTACCAACCTGATTTTCCCAGTCTACCTGCATGTTGAAATCTCCCATAACCACCGTAGCATTACCTTTGTTACATGCTAATTTTAACTCTTGATGCAACTTGCATCCTATCTCCAGGGTACTGTTTGGGGAGCCTGGTGATAACTCCCATTAGGATCTTTTTACCCTTACGATTTCTCAGTTTGATCCACAATGACTCAACATCTTCTGATTCTGTGTCACCCCTCTCAAGGGACTGAATTTCATTCCTTACCAACAGAGCCACCCCAACTCCTGCCCACCTGTCTTTTCAACAGGATGTATACCCCTGAATATTCAGTTCCCAGCTCCAATTCTCTTGCAGCCATGTCCTGTAATTCCCACAGCATCATACTTACCAACTTCTAACTGAGCCTCAAGCTCATCCACTTTATTCCTTGCACTTTGCGCATTCATATATAACACTTTTAATTCAGTATTTACCTCCCCTCTCACCCCGGTTCCTATTTCACCTGGCCATACTCTCCTATCCCTTCTTGAACTTTCTGTCCCTTTATTTCGGGTGTCCGTATTTTTCCTGTACTCTCTTCCCCTTTAACTCCATCCTTGTATTTCCAATTTATCAACTCCTCTCCCCCGTGATTTAGTTTAAACCAACCCGTGTCGCACTAGCAAACCATAGTGGGGGAGCTGATTCATTAGCTTAGTGAGGATGATATTTAGTAATCTGCAGTAGTTTTTTAGTTCTATCCAATGCCTTGTGGCTTCACATGCTTTGGTGTCAACGTTATTCTCCAGGACACTCTCTATGGCCTGTACCACTGAACTTCCACCTCTAATGACTCTCTTTTGTAGTTGTTCAGGACATAACCAAAGATTGTAACAGGAAGGTCTCGCACATTGCCTTCATGGGTGAGGATAAGTCAAGTTGATGCTTGATTAGACTGCAGGATTGCTCTTATTTTAAGCACTTGGCCCAAAGTGTTGCTGAGGGGTTTGTAATGTGAACTGGGTTGGAGTAACTTTGCTATGTATGAATTCATTACCTGGGTTGATGTTTGTTTGTTGATCCAATTTTATTATTCCTGTTTCATTGTAGTGCCTTACAATATTGATTGAATACAACAATACAATACAATATATCTTTATTGTCATTGTACAGGGGTACAACGAGATTGGGAATGTGCCTCCCATACGATGCAATAAATTAATTAGCTAATCAGTATTAATTTAAACAACCCAATGAAATAAACTAGAACAGTTTTAAAACAGAATTAAGTGCAAGTTGATCTGTGCCGGTTCACTGTACGATGTGACCATCCGGCTCAGCAGGACCGTGTGAATTAAACGTTAACCCCGTTGTTGTGGATGTTTACATCAAGTACATAAGTGAACCAGATGCGTTTTTCACATTTTTAAGGTCACCTTTATTTCAGATTTTATTACATATTTCAGAAGTTTATATAATTAAACTCTATTAAAATTCCACAACTTCATTAGTAGGATTTGAGGGCATGCTTTTGGAATTGATAGTCCAGTCCTTTGATCCAGTCATTTAACCACCTGCATACCCATTCTCAGTGATGTTTTTAAGAAGCTTATTTATATTTTCAAACTGACAATCTAGCCAAAAGAATTAATTTAATTTTTTTTCCAGGAAATTTTGGCAAAAGGAATCCTTCTTCCATTAATTGACCAACTCAGTGATCCTGACTATGTTAATCAGTATATTATATGGATGGTAGGTAACATGCATGATTTAGGAAATTGTAACAGCTCTGATGTGATATTGACAAAAGTGTATTCTTTTCTGCAATGCAAATTTAGTATATTTATGATGCATTCATTTATTTAAGCAGAACAAAATATAGAAACATCATTGGAGAGCTACTTAAGGAACTCAACAGATCAGCCAGCGTCTGTGGAAGGAAATGGATCGTCGATATTTCAAGTTGAGACCCTTCATCTGGTCCAGATGAAATGTCTCGACCTGAAAAGTCGACTGTTCATTTCCCTCCACAGATGCTGACTGACGTACTATCATCCAGCAGCTCTCCTTTTTTTCTTTTTAAATTCCAGCATCTGCAATCTCTTGTGACTCCATAGAATAATTACTGTATGGCTGCATTCACAATGGAGAATTATTTTAAAAAAGGGATTAAACTAAGGTCCTTGCCGATGCTGAAAGGAAGGATTGATGATATCTGATAATGTTACTCAGTGAATTTTTGGTTTAAAATATGTGTATTCAAGGTAATTAGTGAATGTCAGACAGTGCAAAGTTGTACCAGTGATGACTGGGAACATTTTTTGTTTTTATTATAATTTGGGGAGTGTTACCTCAGTAATTCCTAGTAAATGAGTGAGAGTTATGAACAATAGAAATGAGATTAAATTGTATATGTTTGTGAAATGACTGGGAATCTTATTTATTTTAGATCCGTGATGCCAATTGTAATTATGAAGCTTTTTTGAATATTATCAAACTAAGTGACAAAGTTGTAGAACTGGAAGCAGTGAGGGATAGAGCTGCAGAAGAGCTGCAGTATCTTCGATCCTTAGATACTGCTGGTGATGGTAAATATTTTAATTGATCTGGTACTCCTTGACTTTTAAAATATGTTATTCTGGTGAATTCCACATTGTGGAGTAAGTAATGGCACGCTTAATGGCTACTCGAACAAGTTGCTGATTGGAAGTAGTGTTATTCTGAAGGATTGTCAGTAAACTTGGAAGCCAGGTAGTAATGAAAAACGTTCGACACGTTTTTATGATGCTATTGTAAAAAATCTGATAGGCATTACCCATGTCCTCTGCATAGATATGAAAATGTCTTCACTGTAATTAATTGCTTGGCCAAGGAAATTAATGTTTTCAGCAGCTGGCATTAACAAGCTCATTTGTCAAGGTAATTAAAATAAATTGGCAGTACTGTTCTAATAAAAGATAAAATATATGATGGGCTCCAGGATAGCTTGTAAATATTTTTGAGATTTATTGGTTTCAATTAAGTCCAGTTAAAATTTTCATTTGTAAAATATTCTGAGGATTTTCACCTGTTATTCCAAAGTAGCCTAGTTAATGTCACTCTGTAGAGGAAATTATGTTTCAAATAATCCCAAACCATATTTCAGTCATAATGAAGTATTTTTTTGTGGAAAGAATCCTGTTACTACTTGCAGGAACGTGGAATTACATGATATAAATAATTATGCTGAAATTGTACATTTTATTTGTGTGGTGAAGGAAATGTGGGAGACTAATATTCATGTTCCCATTGGCAATATGCACATTCTAGCTACATTGAAAGTATTTTGGAGGCCAGCTGGGATCTTTCATGATTCAGAATTACTTTAATGGCTTTTATAACTGCAGGAATTGTTTCACCTCAAATAATAGAAGTGTATAAATGGGGATGAAAAGTTCATAGCAGAAGATAACTTTAAATATGGATTGCCCAAACATGCTGTGCTGGCAATCACATTATCAGTTGGCTGAGGCATAAATAGAAACATGTCAGTAACATGACAAATACTAGCTTTTGAAGGTTCAAGCTTAACATAGGCTTCTTATCAGGCTATTTGCGACTTGCAGACTGTCCGAATGAGGCTTACGAGAATGATCCCGGGGATCATAGGGTTAACGTATGAGGAGCATTTGATGGGTCTGGCCCTGTACTCGCTAGAGTTTAGAAGGATGAGGAGGGAATCTCATTGAAACCTAACAAATGATGAAAGGGCTTGATGGAGAAGATGTTTTCACGAGTGGAAGAGTCTAAGACCTAAGCAGACCTCGCAACCCGTCCGAATTTGGCAGAAAGTTTCCGTGGGGGGGGGGGAGGGTGGTGGGGGGGGGGGGGGAGGGTGGTGGGGGGGGGGGGAGGGTGGTGGTGGGGGGAGGGGAGGGTGGTGGTGGGTGGGGGGGGGGGAGGGTGGTGGTGGGGGGGGGAGGGTGGTGGTGGGGGGGGGGAGGGTGGTGGGGGGGGGGAGGGTGGGGGGGGGGGAGGGTGGTGGTGGGGGGGGGAGGGTGGTGGTGGGGGGGGGGAGGGTGGTGGGGGGGGGGAGGGTGGTGGTGGGGGGGGGGAGGGTGGTGGTGGGGGGGGGAGGAGGGTGGTGGGGGGGGAAGATGGTGGGGATGGGGAGGAGGGTAGTGGGCAGGAGTGGGGGGGGACATGGACTGTTGTGATTTGCTGTTGAAGACCACTGAAGCAAGTATGTCTTCAATGAAATTAGGTATGTGCAGTTTTAAATGAAACTCTTTATAACCTAGTCATACATTTTGTGTAAGGAAAAAGCAAAATAGAGAAAACAAAGCAAAACTATTGTGCATATAATATAATCTGAGCTTCATGCAAATAAAAAATTTCATCGCACCCTGGTGTATATGACAAATAAACGAAACTGAATCTGAATGGGATTGATGGGAAAACTGAGAGCAAGCGTAGATTATTTGGCCAAATTACCACTATAATAATGAATCCTACATTCATCATATTTTTCCCATTTAATAAGAGCAGCATAACAGTGTTAAGGTTCAGGGGCATTAGCAATTATGTGGACAATGCACAATGGTTTCCGTGAACAAGCAAGATTTTTGTTCCCCAACACTTTTAATCCCAAAATGGTACGTCTGTTGTATGCTAAACACTATCCAAGCATGACATTGTTGAACAGAGTTATGCATAATGCTGGTTATTTGAACTATGTGAACATAGTAGTACATGTTGGAAGATCTTAATTTCACACTACATCACTGCAGTTGTTACCATGAAACAGCATTGAGATATTTGGATGGATTGAGTATGTTCTAGTGCAGTGAAAATTAAATTTTGTTAGCTCTCTGAGAAAGGGATAATCAATTGGATAATCTCAGATATGTGCTGTTTTAAAAGATAAAGCTATTACATTTTTGTCATAGTGGTTGCATAAGTATGGTGATATCCATTCAGCAGTTTGAGTTATGTCCATAGTTCAGTTAGTTCATAACTGACCTATAGGTCATAGGTCAGCATACCAACAGGTTTGAACAGTCACCTACCCCTCCCCCGGTCCAATCACCCCTGCTACAGCCCCCCTTGTCTGCACGTCCAGTACACAAAGGATTATGTCTCGGACATGGTGGTCTGCAGCACAGGGGTTCCGCTCGGAACAGTGCTAGCTCCATTCTTGTTCACCCTGTACACTGCGGACTTCAGGCACAGCTCTGTTAACTGCTATCTACAGAAGTTCTCTGACGACTCTGCCATCGTCAGCCTCATCACAGGCGACGATGACAGGGCGTGCAGAGAACTGATCAAGGAGTTTGTGGACTGGTGCCAGCGGAACTGCCTCCGGATCAACATGGGGAAAACCAGGGAGATAGTGGTGGATTTCCGCAGGTGCAGCCAAGTCCCCCCGACACCGGTGAACATCCAGGGAATGGACATCAGGAGGGTGGACTCTTATAAGTACCTGGGTGTTTACCTCAACAATAAACTTGACTGTCCAAAAACATCAATGCGCTATACAAAAAGGGCCAGAGCAAACTTTATCTGCTGAGGAGTCTCTGGTCCTTTGGAGTGCAGGGGGCACTCCTAAGGACCTTCTACAACACTGTGGTTGCATCAGCCATTTTCTATGGAGTGGTCTGCTGGAGCAGCAGCATCTCAGCAGCGGAGGGGAAGATACTTGACAAGCTGGTCAGGAAGGCCAGCTCTGTCCTGGGTTGCCCCCTCGACTCAGTACAGGCGGTGGGAGAGAGCTGGATAATGGCAAAGTTAATATCACTGCTGGACAACGACTCCCACCCCATGCAGGACACTGTCACTGCACTGAGTAGCAATCGCACAGTTCGGTGCCTCTGTATTCGTTTCTGACATAGGTTTGTGACTGAAACAAAAGATATGCTGCAAAGATTAGACAGCTTCCGGTGCTTCCGAACACATTTACCATCTTTCTTCCATGGTAGATTAACTGTAGTATTAGAACAAGCTGACTACTTAACCACATCAACGTTATAGAACACTTTTACAGCATGTTCACAGACCTCCATAAGAGAGTGCAAATTACATGAGCATTGTGAAGCCTAGCTCAAGGTTCTTTCCTTTTTAATCATCACACATTTAAGCCTCTGAAATTGAAGCTGGCAGTATCTGAATCAGCAACCTGAGCTTTCTCAATTACATTTTAATTGGACTTGAAACATGTACTATTCCAGTGACCTGCTGCAGATTCCCTTGGCTTGTAAGATGTTCCATGGGAAACTGCATTGAAGAGGGCCTTTGTTGAGCTTGGCTCGTGTGCTTCCTGGTTAGATTTAAGTTCCTAATTGCAAGTCTGCTGTAAGCAAACCCCTCTCAAAATCTCAGCAACAAAACTGAGTTATTTTCCCAACCCCCCCAAAAATCCCTAATAAAATTAGCTCAAGTAGGATCTAGCTAAGTAGGACACAAGGGATTAGCTATAAAGGATTTAACCTGAGATTCTCATGCAATCGGAAGTTTGCATGGTATGTGCAGCTTTTTCTTTGTTCAGATAGTTTACTGTATGCACAAAGGTCCCAGAGAAATAATGGGCATTAGGGTGCAATAACAATAAGGTGGCAGGAATTAAGAATATAAATATCTCACTACTTTTCAGTAATGTGACGATATCAGATATGAGAAAGACTTTGATCTGTGTGAATTCATTCTTTGTTTCTTGTTGTTTCAATGGTTTGGGCCCTACCTTAGAGGAAGGACTATTTTCAATCTCAAACTTGTTCATAAGTTAGAGCAGCAACTTTTTGCAGTCCCATTGTTGTGAATTTGTTCTCTGGTCCTCTAGTCAAGATAGCATCAATCCTATCAACCATCTTATTCTAATCACAGCATCCATTTTATATTTGTGAAAAATACTAAAAGATAATCGTCCTTTAAATACAGATACTTCAATCTCATCAAACAACTCCAATGATAGACATTTATATGTTATGAAGCAATTATCAAAAAAAGTACTTTCTCTCTGAGGTAATCCTGCTGCATTTTAAATGAATGGTTAAACCATTAGCTTTGTCTTTGTTGAAGAATTTTTCTAAACACCTTTTTAGGCAGACTGCTGCTTGGACAAAACGTTGTATTGAATGCAGGATATTAAAAACATGGTTTTTCACTGTATCTTGATACCTGTGACAAAAATAAACTAGTACCTATACCAATGTGTAAATCCTGAAAATCAGAAGTTTATAAAAAAATACCAAAATGCAACTAAAATAAATTTTCAAGCAACTATTTAATCTCTGTATCTATTTGGGAACATATTTAGAGGCTGAATGCTTATATATATATATATATATATAGTACTGTCAATTTGTTGTTTTAATCTGAGGTCACTTGCGTATTGGAAGAATATCTTTTTTAATTACAAAAATTATATTTATTATTAAATTGTAAGAATTGTCGAAAACAGTTATTCAGGTTTTGCTTTATTTTTGCAACCTTACTTTTAGATATAAGCACCATAAAGAATCAGATAAACAGTTTGCTTTTTGTGAAGAAAATCTGTGAATCGAGGGTACAGAGATTAAACTCTGGAAAGGTAATGTTTTTCTCTTTATAAATGTATTTACTCTATGCTTTTGAATTGTTCTTGAAAAAACTGAAGATATTTTTAAAATTTAAAAAACTTTGGGGACATGGAGAAATATCTATCTTTTTTGGTTAACTATATCTGAAGGAAGTTATCAATTGCCTGTGTCCCAAAAAGTTAAATGATATGTACTTTACTCAATTTGGTCCAGAATGGAATTGTTGTGCAATCCCCACATCTCTAATTAGGAGAAATTTAGGTTGTAAATGCAGTTCATCTCTTCAATCCTACCGATTGTGCTTCAGAGTGCCCCAGGGGTTCCAAAAGCAGCATTAGATTTGTTTGAAAAAAATTAAAACAAATCTGGAAATGTTATAACTTTAACATAAAGACAGAAATGCACTCATCTCAGTCAGTGACAATGACAAGCGACAGCATTTTGGATGCAAAATCTTTTCTTCAAACTGAAAAATAATTGAAACCAGCAGATTGATACCTTTGTCAGAATTTAATCTCCATCTAATTTAAAATATGACCAATGAGATTTTTTGTTTGCTCTTTTTTCTCCTTGCCATATGTCAGTGTTCATTAATAGAATCCATTACAACCCAGATCGGAAAGTTGAATTTTCATTTAGTGGGTTTTGGTGCATCAGGGTAAAATAAATATTAGTGCTGAGCCCAATATGACTGTCCTAAACAATTGCATCAGCATTGCTTGTCTGCATTTCTCAGTATTCTAGCTCAGCATTAGGGAGTGGGTTTGTAAATTTCATGTAGCTCATGTAAAAAAGAAAATCTGAATTTCTTGGGTATTCAGACTATTTTATGAAAATGTTCCTGAACCAGTAAGCAGAGTTTTGGGGATAGGCTCAGACCCCATTTGTCAGCAAAATGGTAACTGTTGACAGCTGTAATGTCCAATTGCATTTATAATACTATTGAGTTTAGTGTTATATTTGAACATGAAAGAATTGGCAATAGATAGATATGAATATACTGCTTTAGCGTGAAGTTGACTAACTCAATAAACTGAGAAATGCTGTAACCTAATAAAATAAAGGGAAAAGAAAAGTTTGTGCAGAGCCACTGTGTCACCCCTTAGAACAAAGGGTATAATTGCCACAGCAAACAGTCATGGAAGACTACATTTTTGTGTGTTTTTCCTTCTAGATTGACCTCAGCTCTTTAGTTGAGGCCAACCTCATCATCATCATATATATACAGCCGGAAACAGGCCTTTTCGGCCCTCCAAGTCCGTGCCGCCCAGCGATCCCCGTACATTAACACTATCCTACACCCACTAGGGACAATTTTTACATTTACCCAGCCAATTAACCTACATACCTGAAAAGATAAACACAAAAAGAGACCAACACTAATTCAAAACGAGCGATATCAATGGATAAAGGGGAGGGGGAAAGTGAGATAAAAGGGGAAAATGCAACAAGGGGATGGGAGAAGAGTTTACGGAGGAGTGGTGAGAAGCAGAGTGGATGGAGGGAGGAGGATGGTAGGAGTAATGTCGGCGTAATAGGGTAGGGGTAGTACCCAAGTAGAATTTGAGGGACTGTTCCTCCAGTTTACATGTGGCCTCACTCTGGCAATGGAGAAGGCTAAAGAGAGAGGTTGGTATGGGAAAGGGAGATAAAATGGTTAGCAATCAGAAGGTCCAGCATATCTTGGTGAACCAAGCGCGTGCCCATTAAAGCGGTCGCCTAGACTATGCTTGGTCTCGCTGATGTAAAGGAGATGCATTGAATGCTGTAGATGAAGTTTGAAGAGGTGTATGTGAGCCTTTATCTCATCTGGAAATTGCTGCTGGGACCCATGGATAAAAATGCCAGATGTGTAGGAAATACCAGGGAAAGGGTTGGGTTGGATGCAGAGGAATGAGCGAACCAAGGAGGCAGTTACCTCTATGGAAAGCGGAACGGGATGGGAAGAGGAGAATGTGACTTATGATGGGATCATGTTGAAGGTAGCAGAAATGTAGGAGAATAAAGTGTTGGATATGGAGGCTGGTGGGGTGAAAGGTTCCAAAGGGGAGGAGCGAGAGGGGAACTGCAGAACACAGGAGGCATGGGTGAGGGCTCCATCCACAACAATGAGAAACCACCTTCACTGTATGAGGAGGAAACCTCAGATGTCCCAGAATGCAAAGCTTCATCTTGGGAGCAGATGCAATGGAGACGAAGAATGTCCTTGCAAGAGGCAGGGTAGGACAAGGTAATTCTAGTTTGCTGAAGATTCCAGCATCTGCAGTTCCACTCCAAAATTTACGTAAAAGTAATCCTACTTTGAAGAGGTTCCCCTCTCATCCCATATCTCTTTTCTAGCTTTCTCTCCCCCTCACATAGTTGGGCCAAAGAAGGGTCCCAATCCATAACATCGTCTGTCCATCACTTTTTGTTTTGCTAATAATTCCAGTTCATTTTGTCCCCAAAGTAACTGATAATGATTCATGAACAGAGATACGTTTTGCACAAATGGGTGGACCATCATGAGTAAAATAATGGCATATGATAACAAATTTAATGATGTACTTGAAAGCAACAAGTCACAATTTCCTTGAAACTGGTGGACTCCATCTGGGGATGTTGAGAATATTGCATGTTCCTTGATTATAATCCTTTACAGTTATCTTGATTCCAAATGTTCTCCTTTAATTGGCTTGGAAAATGAACACCCAACTCTGGCGTTTTATGAAATATAAGAGGAAAACCAGTGATTTATAGCTCAGTTTGCTGAACAGCTATTCTTAAGAATAATTAAGAAATATTCAGCAGTTTAGTTATCAAAATGGATGCAAACTGAGCTGCTGAGTATTTCCTGCATTTTCTATTTTTTTCATACTTCCAGCATCCATAGTATTCTGCTGTTCAGTTATTTTGAAGAAATTGTCCAAGAATAACTGTTACAAATGGATTAATGTTTAACAGTTTGAACCCATTTTTGCTGATTGGAAAGCCAGCATGGATTTGTAAGGAATAGGTCATACCCGACGAAGATGATTGGATTTTTAATGAGCCGACAAAGACAGTGGGCAATAGAATATTTATATGAAATTTCTCTCAACCATAATCCACCTTGCTGTGACAGCACTTGACTTGTTTTTAATCTGTCCAGTGAAAACCAAAGAGGTAGCCACCAATGTTTTTTCTTTCTGCATCTGTGCTATTTAAGTCAAAGGCATACAATCTAATGAAGATTTGTGATAGAGCAGAAGATTGGGAAATCTTTAGAAATTAGCAAAGTTTAACTTAAAATTACAAAGACAAAAAATTTACAATGTGAGAATAAGAAATAGTATGAAAATAGACCAAGAACATCTGCAGAGAAAGGGAAAAAATATTTAAAGTATTGTTAGAGAATGAGACCTGAGAGCTAGCCATGAGAAGCAGTGCAGGGACAGTTTTTAAATAATTGTTTTGCACTTGTTTTCATGGTGGAAGACACCAAAACATTTCAATAATAATAATAATAGATAATCAATGAGCTGTAGGGAAGGCAGCACTTAAAGCGATTTCTATCACTAGAAAAAAGTACAGAGTACCAGACTAAAAACCAACAAATCCACTGGAACTGATAGCCTTAGAGAAAAGGGCTACAGTGATAATGGGTATATTAACTTACTAAAAAAATTACTCGTCTTGAGAAAAGTTTGTATAGAGCTGGTGATACTATACTTGGGAGTACTGTGTACAATCTTGGTCTCCATTTGAGAAAGGATGTACTTGGATTGGGACCTATGAGATTTTAATCTTTTCAGCCCTGCTGAAATAGGTTGAGCAAATTGGGCCGATGCTAGTTGTAGTTTTGAAAAATCACAGATAATCTGATTGGAATAAAAGATTCTGAAAGATGTTGACAACTTGCTGCTCAGTGGATGTCCCCCAAAAGAAGGGGCAAGGTATCAGAGCAAGTGACTGCCATTTATGATGGAGATGTGGAAGAAGTACTTCTAAGGATTGTGCCATTTTGGAATTCCATATTCCAGACAGCGGTGAAGACAATTATTGAACATATATTATTCAGGGCAGTGATTGACAGACATTCGAATGGCGAGGAAAATAATATGAATAGGGAGAAATCAGAAAAATAGTCATGAGATCAAACTTTAGTTATTCGTGATCCTGGTCTACTACTTCTGTTTATTACGTACAATGGTGGTTTAATACTGTGAATCTCAATCCTGCTCATGTCCCAAAATGTTCAAGCATACAATGTAAAGCAAAGTACTCCTGCCTTACCCCATCGACTTGATTATCGATTCATTAACAAGATTTTTCATAATATGCTTTATTGTAGCTCTGAATGTAGGGAAGGTTATTGCTGTTGCCTTCCTTTATATTACTGACTCCACTACTCAAATTTGGAGAACGAACCATACAAATTAAATTATAGACTTGAACATACAAATTCAATTCTTCATAGAATTACAATTTAAAATGTGTATAATTCTGGAGGCTCTAATTAATATCATTTGTTGTAATCTGCATTATGATCATTTTAAAAGACAAATTTAATTGTAAAATTTGGTTTAATCAAGGACACATTTAGAATAATTATCCACCCATTTGTCAATCATTCCTCCTTTCTGTATCAACCTCACTCATCAGGCATTGCCCCACCCCATCTCTCTTTTCCAGCTTTCACTCCCCAACTCCATCAGACTGAAGAATGATCCCAACCTAAAACATCGTCTATCTATTCTCTCCACAGATGCAACTTGACCCACTGAGTTTCTCCAGCACTTTATTACTTGTAATAAAGATGAGTTCAATTACATTTTATTACATGGATTGCCAATTCTCAGCAGATTTTTTTGTATTTTAATATGCTTGATTTCAATCTTCAGCAGTGTTAATAATCACAAGTCATTATTTTCTCATGGGCAATCAACAAAGTTTTAGCGATGCCTTTCACCAAGCATAAGAAACATTAAAAAAGATGGTTTAGTTGTCACTGATTCGTGTTTCCAGTCAAGAGCATCAATCAGCCATTTATACTGGTGGCGTGGCAAAACTTTGCTACCGCTTAACTTTCCCTTCTTGCACCCCTCAATACCCCTCTGCACCAAGGTGTTCCATACCTGAGCCAGAATAAAGCAAATTCTCTCTTTCTCCTTTGCACAAACTCTTTAGCTGCATAAAAACAATGTGCTGGAGAGCATGCAAAGATGATTCACCAAGATGTTGCCAGGATTGTTGAACTTTAGTTATGCAAAGCGATTGAATAGGCTGGGCTCGTTCCGTTTGAAGCGAAGGATGTTGATAGGTGTTTTATTTAAAATATGCATGGATAGGGTAAATAATGAAAATCTTTTCCCTTGGTAGGGGTATCAAAAATTAGAGGCTTCAGGTTTAAGATGAGAAAAATAAATTTTAACAGATTGGACAAATGGATGGTTTTCGCTGGAATGTTAGAAGCTGAGGAACAGCATAATAGAAATATATCGAGTAATATCAGTTTTTTCTGGATTGAAATACCAAATATTAGAGTATCGTTTTAAAATGAGAGGGGGTAAAGTGTTAAAGAGACTTACAAGTTTTTTGTTTTTCCCCTCACTCATGGTTGTTGCTAGGGGAGATAGTAGAAGCAGAGTTAAGAGGCATTTAGATAGGCATATGAACAGACAGGAAA
This sequence comes from Rhinoraja longicauda, assembly GCF_053455715.1. Lineage (NCBI taxonomy): Eukaryota > Metazoa > Chordata > Chondrichthyes > Rajiformes > Arhynchobatidae > Rhinoraja > Rhinoraja longicauda. The sequence continues at coordinate 78,932,921 of NC_135954.1, forward strand.
TGGAGGTATGTAGACCAAGTGCAAGCAGATGGGATTTGTTTAATTCAGTATCATGGTCATCACGGACCTTGTGGGCCAAAGAGCATGTTCCTGTAGTCGCTCTTCCATGGTGCAGTCTTATTTCAGGCAAATGGGATCAGTGTAGGAGGGCAAAAAGGTCAGCATTGGATGTGGCAGGCAAAAGTGTCCATTTCTGTGCTGTACAACTTAAACTCTATGACTGCACTTTAAAAATATATTATTGGTTTTACATCACCATGGAACGTCTTGGGGATGTGACAGTCACTATTAAAAATGCAGGCTTTCTCTTTACTCTATTATTTTATTCCAGTTCCCAGTTTTCTGAGGTGGCTTATGAAAAAATTCTCTTTTGTGTACAATATAGTATTGGATATGATACTTTTTTACTTTACCAACCTACTTTATGCAACTATAGAAGTTTGGCTGAATCAGGACTTTTGAAACCATTTGTGATGGCTAATTACACTTCTTTGATCTGCAGGAAATAGATACACTCAAGCTTGCTGCAAACTTTGGAAAACTTTGCACAATTCCCCTTGACAGTATTCTTATGAATAATGTGGCATTACAATTTTTCATGGGTAAGTATTTTAAAATACTTGCAATCAGCAATCGCATACGGATCGGAACATCAACGATTGGTTAACATGTTTTGATTCGGTACTATTAATAATTTGTTCCATTAAAAACAAAATAGATTTGCATGCATCACCTGTGCATACCTTGGTCTGTCTTGAATTTGGATTATTGATAATTTGGGTCAGTTAACATAGTTTCCGTCGATTTCCTTAACTATTTATTCTGAGGGACAATAGAAGATGGGAAGCATATTAGAAGTAGTGTGAATTTGTTGAATAATGCAATAAGGAGCCATATTCCACAAAACCTTTCCTGTCGATGTACCCGTACAAGTGTCTTTTTAATGTTATTATTCATGCCTCGACGACTTACTCTGGCACCTCATCACCGGAAAATGTTGCCCCTCAGGTTCCCATAAAATATTTGCCCTCTCACCTTAAACCTATGCCATCTGGTTCTTGGATTCCCATACCCTGGCAAGATTCTGTATATTCACCTCATCTATTGCCCTCATAATTTTGTACATCTCTATAAGATCACTCCTGAGCACCTTGTGCTCTAAGAAATAAAGTTCTAGCCTGCCCAAACTTAGCTTAGGCCCTCGATTCTTAGCAACATCGTTGCAAATGTACAAAAGGACACAAATTGCTGAAGTAGCTCAGCTGGTCTGGCAGCATCTCTGGAGAACATGGATAGATGACTTTGCTGGAAAAGATGAGGGACAGGACAAGAGGGGTGGCAGGTAATAAATTGACACAGGCGGGGGTCTATCTGACTTCACTCTTCCTGCTGTGCCTCAGTTAGTCCTTGAGCTATAAACCTTGCGGCTGCTGCTTTCTCCTGAATGATCTCCAACCCTGCCCCCCAACAGCGTCCATGGCTATCCACAGTGGCATACATGGAATGAAGTGACAAGACAGTAGATTTCTGAACTCTGCTTTCTCACTTCACCTTACCTGCTTGTTTCCAGCTAAGTTTTGCCTGCAGCTTAGGTGTGACCATCTCATTACATTTCCGATCTATGAGTCAAGAGTGTATATTTATCATCTGCATTGGATATGAACCAGAATAATTAAATTCTTGCTGCACCTTCACAGGGACATGGAATGCAACATTAATAAAAATAAATATACAATGAATTATCAATTATGTTACATGTATGCATACATACATTCATATATACTCCCCGACTTATGTAATAAGCAACCAGTGTAAACTCGCACTCGCATAAACAATTCATAATAGGTGGTCCTGTTTCCTGAATAACCTGTTATTGCAACAAGAGGACAGCGAGGGCTTCCCGTTTACTCCATAGTTATAAAAGCATTGCCTAGACTCGCTGCTCTTCCAGTTTCGGCCACTGTCAGCACAGCACTCTGAAGGCAAGCAAGCAGGAGGGAGACGGTGGAGAGCAGCAACTGGCAGTCACCGACATCTTACACTAGCCCCCAGCTGATAGCATTCTCTGCAGGCCGATACCCCCGACAGGACGCTCTAAGTCACCGTGCGGCTCCCTCTCCTCTCATCAGTGGCCACTTCCTGTCGGCATTTACTTTGTCCACACCCTCCTCCACTGGCGTCACCACCTTTTCCCATTGCTTTGTCCATTCTACACTCCCCCTTCACTGCCTCCTCCTCCTCCTCCTCCCCCAGAGTCGCTGATATCTTCGGAGGACGATAAGGAGATAGGGGTGAAGGGGGAGCAGGCAAGGTGGTGGCTTACAGAAGTGGCAGCGGGTGAGAGGGGGGGGGGGGAGGGGGGGGAGGGGGGAGCCTCACGATGAGCATGCACATCCTGTTACTGGCAGTGTCCTGAAGCAATCGTTGTCAGCCAGGGACTATAACGTGAGCTGCAAGAGCAGCCATGTCAACCAGATGGTGCGGCTGCTGGTGAAGAAGGGCTTCATCAGGTAACTCAGCAGGTCAGGCAGCATCTCTGGAGAACATGAATAGGTGACGTTTCATGTCAAGGCTCCAGACTGAGTTAGTCGTTTCGTGTATTAATCAGCATATGCAGGTCCTTGTTTCCACCTAGTTTTGAGGTGATTCCAATTTGCGTAAAATCTGACTTACATCAGGTGTTACAAAATGTAGCCTTACGTAAGATGGGGAATATCTATATATTCAATAAATATAAATGTACAACGTTATCAGCCTCCCAGATGATTCTGAGTTCCTTCGTCAGGAGCTGCAACCGGACACACTTCCCATTGTTGTAGTCACCAGGGACACTGGAAGATTCCCTGATTTTTGATATTGTACAGCAAGAGCATGCCAATGCCTGGCAATGCTACAACAATATTAAAAAGACCTCATCTTCTCTTGCCTTCTCCCTCTGCTCAGTCTCCTCACCAAAGCATCTAAAGCCCAAGCCTCAGCACCTACCCTCAATTATAGCACTGCATCTTAAACACAGCCATTCACAAATATGACTGATAATGCCTGCCTCTGTTTTATACACCACTTTGGGGTTTTACTCCCAGACACTAACGGTTGTTCAAATCTCCTGCACTGCTCCTCCTCCTCACCTCTGCAGTCTCTGTTGAAGCTAACCTGTTCTTACACGACTACCTGCTTATCAAATCTCCCACACTACTCTTTTTGGCTCCTAATAAAATAATTGAGAAATGATTTAATTGTGCCAAACCACAAATGAAACTTTAAGCTGCTGCAGGCCATTAAAAGTATCTTTTTGATGGCAGATTATATGCAGCAGACAGGAGGCCAGGCACATCTTTTCTTCTGGCTCACTGTGGAAGGATACAGAGTCACTGCACAACAGCAGCTAGATGTTTTACGAAGTGTGTGTAAGGATGGTGAAAGGCAGAGCAATCAAACCAAAGGATTGCTGCGTGCTGCAGCTGTTAGCGTGTATGAGCTGTATTTGTCAGAAAAGGTAAGTACACTGTTTTAGATTGAAGTAGAGTATTTTGTATAATTGTATGTGGCCTTTGCAGAATTTGCATTTTATTTTAATTTTGACAGACTTAATTTTTTAAATCTTTAATCATTAATATTGAGTTTTAAGCAAAAAATTTGAGATTGCCTAAAATACTCAGTGTAACAGTAATCAACCTTTTCAAAATATTTTAAAAAGTAAATATGCATAAATCAATAATCTAAGTTTTGTCCCCTTAAAATTGTGTTCATGTGGCAGCAATGTTACAGGTCATCGAGAGAAAAAGCATGGAAATTAGCCCTTGACTCGGTTGACTATCATCGGTTTATCACCTTTCCCATTCTCCCCACATTCCCATTGCTCATCTCTTCCATCATACCTTCTGCCATGCACCATTTATTTACACATGTTCACGATACGGAAGCCAACCAGAGCACTCTCACAGTCGCAAGAAGAACAAGCAAACTTCACACTTGAAAAATGCAATCTTGATCTTGGACTGTCTTCTCTTAAAATCAGTCATTTATACTCTAGAATGACCCATGCTGTTTATAGATATTGTTTAAAATGTTTGAGATGTCAATGAATTCCAATTATTAACAGCAGTAATTTTTTTCACAAAGTTATGCCAAGGGATTTAAATAGACAATTGGTCATTGTTGCTCGTCTATTGATTGTTCATGTAAAGTTGCTGGTAGCGCATAGTCTTCTGGATCTGTAAAGGTTGTGGGTGAAACCCTTCATAGTCCATCTAATATTACGTATTGAACAATAGGAGCTAAAATTTAACACTTAATAAACTTGTTAAACTGGACAAAAAAAATTGAAACTGCAGTTGCTGGATATCTGAAAAAAGCACACCATTGGAAACACTCAGTTCATTCAATATCTGTGGAAAGAGTGCTGCATTCTGATACGATCTTTTTGATGAAATACTAACTTGCTTACTTTAAAAGATCCCATGGAATAATGAAGAGAATCCATTTCTACTCAAAGCCTGGCCAATATGTATTAATCATGTACCAACAGAGGAGAGCCAAAAACTAATTATTGATTTCATTATTTTTAGAACAAAACTGTCTGTTCCATTGTAAATTTTGATAATTACAGCTTGCGTGTTAAATAAGTCTTTTGTTACTCACCTGATGCCTGTTACAATATTGGACACTAATTTGTGAAGCTCGGGGTTAAAGTATATTAAATTTTGATTTCACCTTTTCTGAAAGTGTGTAACTCTCCCCCCATCCTATCCCCATGCTAATTACATCTGATAATATTAAATTCCAGGTCTACTATCCTAACTTTGATTAAACTTGTAGTTCACAATTGCATAAAATTTCTCTTCAACCCAACAGTTGAGTTCGCTCTTCAAGTCGGGCACTTTACATAATTTAATGAACTTTGCCAGTCAGCTTAATTTTGGTGCTATAAATCCAAATGTTGATTCGAATAAAAGCAAAAACATATTAAGATTTCAAGATAACAAGCCATAACATGATAAATGGAAAGATTGAATCTTCTCCACTCTGACATTTGTCAGCGAGGCAGGTGGATATGTTTGTAACAGTGTTGTTCAAAAAGAGTAATCTATTGTTCTGAGTTGTGGACAAAATTGGCTTGATTAATGTGCATGTCAGTACCATCAAATTACATTAACAAAATAAACTGAACAATGATTAATACACATTCAGTGGGATTTTGAATTTTCAATAATATTTATTTTCTCCTTTGTCAGGCATCGCCGAGAGTCCATGCGGATGATAACCTGATTGCTAAATTGGCAGAAAGGTTGAATTGTGAGGATCCTACACCAGAAATATTCGATGATGTACAAAGAAAAGTATGTTCACTAACAATACCATTTTCAAAAAGGCCCAAGAGTTTGATAGAGTATGAAAATTTTGCAAGACACATAAAAGTAGTCTTTAAAAATGCCTCTGACGTGCAAGGAAAAAAACCAGGGAAAACAAATGTAGAAAATTATGGTCAGACACAAACATTTTTGGGAACAAAGAAATAACAAAGGAATTAAACAAATACTTTGCTTTTGTCATTTGGAAGAAGATGCAAATAACATCCCCAAAATTCTAAGAACATAAGAGCCTTGTGAAAAGGAGGATTTTAATTTGCTCCAATTTGTATTTGCTCCAAACAAACAATTAATGGCACTCAAAACTGAATCAAAGAGATCGCTATGGAAATAGTGGATATATTGATTGTCACTTCCCAAAGTTCTGTGGAATGGTCCTGCAAATTGGAGGATAGCAAATGTAATCTCATTTTTAAAAAAGGAAGAGAGAAAATGGAGAACTGCAAACTGGTTTTCCTAGTATCAGTTATGGGAAAATACTGTGTCATTAATGTGTTTGAAACTCTGGACTGAGGGGCCTTGGGTGCAAAATGAATTGGCATATTCTACAATAGTGTAGTCTTGTGAAAATGTTGATTCTGAACCTGAGACAACTGATGTATCTTGTTTACATTTTTTTAAGGTCTATGACATGATGCTGAAGGATGAGCAATTCTACCCTTCTTTCAGGCAAAATGCTCTTTATGTGCGAATGTTGGCTGAGTTGGACATGTTGAAAGATCCTAGTATCAGAGGATCAGATGATGGAGATTTGGGTATGAATAATGTATTTGTACACACAAAGTTTAACAACTACAACATTACTGCTTTGCTGAAATCATTTAACATAATTACTTATTTATGATATGAATTATGTTGATCTTGTGATTCTGAATGAATACATTTTATGATGCAAGTCCTTTATTCTGCCTAGTTCATTACATTAATCTCCTGCCTGCTACATTAATACAGTTGCTAGATTGTTACTTTCCCTCCCCGCCTTTCTCTTGCATTTATGTCAAACCTGTTACGTTTCTAATATTGTACAATTCTGATGGAAGATCATACTTTAAATGTGCTTCTCTGCTTTACAGAGAAGTACCAAACCTATTCACTTTTAGTGTTTAACTGAATCGCTATGCAACATTTTTCTTTGTTTCTTTATCATTCAAGTAAATCACATCTGCAGCATCTCTAGGATCTCAACCATAGCATGGCCACAGATGGGGCAGCTGTAGCTGATGGAGCAAGTGAATGAATAGTTTATTGCATTTCTTCGAGTGTGCCTTGAGCACAATTGTGAACCTTCCCTCAGCCTGGTAATCTTACGATGGGCTCTAAGAGTATTTCTGTCAGCAATCTGTGCCAGATATCCCACTGATTTAACCTGCCCTATGTAGTCGATTGAATGTAACTAAGGCCTCAATACTGGGAATTTTAGCACTCAGTTGTGAATTTACTCAGTTCATTTGTACATGCACAGTTCCGCAGCCGTAGAGTTGCTGCCTTGTTGTGCCAAAGATCCAGGTTTGCCCCTAATGATGGGCGCTGATTGTATGGAACTTGTATGTTCTCCCTGTAAGCACGCGGGTTTTCTCCTGGTGCTCCGGTTTCCTCCCACAGTCCAAAGACGTACAGGTTGGTACATTAATTGGCTTCTGTAAATTGTTCCCAGTGTCTAGGATGGAACAAATGTTCGAGTGATCGTGGTTGGTGCGAACTTGGTAGGCCAAAGGGCCTGTTTCCACACTGTATCTCTAAACTAAACTAAACTATTTACCTTTAACCAATCCATGTTGACATTAATAATTTTATATTTCCAAATGCTGTCCTGCTTAATTGCATCTAAAAGTTTCTCTACCCGTGTACAATAGATTGATTTGGTCTGCTGCTGCCTGATGTATCAATTTATTTAAGTTGCAGAATATCTGGTGTTTAAGCATTTCCTCCTCAAATAATTAGCAACGGGGAGAGTTGTTGCACCATGAAATGAGTGTACACTTCCAACGTTTGCAGATTTGAGCGCTCAACGATGGTGAAAATACACTTTGAAGTTGTTGAAGAAAATCATCTATGTGACAGCTTAAAATCCAGACGTTTATTCTGAATGGATTTTAAGATACCATTGTAGAAATGTGTTCCGAAATATATGTTGTTAAAATTGTGTCTTGTCATTCCATTGCTTTGTCCTATATTTGGATAAGGCCTGCATGATGTCAATTTATACTATTCACAGAATAGTATTGTAAGAATAGTTGTACTTTAGGTTGTTAAAATAACCATCAAACTCTAATCACTACTGAAGGGTTATTTTCCTGGATTTGTTTGAATACCTAACCCACAGGGATCAGTATTTGTATTGGCCATAACATTCAGCTCAAGTTTCAAGTTCAATAGATTTCAGATGAGATCCAAGGAATTTTATATTGAATCAAAGTAAATTTTGAGTGTCTGTTAAATTGGATTTGGGCTAAGGTTTTTTGGATTAATGGTCAACATTTTTCTATCGTTTCCATGTGTTTTGCAAAGCGTTCTATCTACATCTAGTGGCAAAATAAAATATTGCATGGTATTTTCCATTCTTCAACGCTTGAGTTGACTTTAAATAATTTTCAAATATTCAAGTGACCAAGAATTAGTGCATTCCGCCGCATGTCATAATGTCTTTGTAGTGCAGGCTTTTATAGATAACACTTTTCTGGATCATGGTGCTCCATGATCTGTTGTTTATTCCAGAATTATAGTAAAATTATTTTTTTATTGGTACATTTATGGTAACTTATGGCCAAAATTTTGGTAACTTGTAGCTTTCTAAGAATGTAATTGCTTTGTTGTGGTCATTTTAAATGTGAAAAAAAGTGGTAGCAACCAATTCATTTGCAAAGCTATGGTATTTTCTGCAATTAATGGGCAAAATTTACAAAGAACCTGATCTTTTCTGCCAAATTTATGACTTTCACTTTCCCGCATCTAATACCTGCATGCTTTTCCTCAATGGTGAATTTGTGCTAAACGCCATTTAATTAAGTATCCCTGTATTTCTATGTTGTGTTATTGCACATGCATTATTACAAATATTGAATACTGATCTTATTAGTACCATTGCTAGTAGTTAGATTTTATTTTTGCACAATGTATGTCTGCAAGAACAGACTATTGCACTGATACAGAAATTCAACATTGAGCTAATTCATTTATTGATATTCGTGTAATTTTGAAATAAGTATTTCAAAAGTTTGCCAATACCTGTTATGTCAAAAACACAAAAATTAATTGTGGACAACAATTTCTTGACTGCATTCATCCCTTATTAACATACTTGATAAAAACAAAAATAATTAATGAAATTGCTTTCAGTATACTTTATTGCATTGTGTTTTAAATACCAGCTTTAAAGTTAAATAATATCATTTGAAAGTATGAACTTAAAATCACCAATCAACTACTTTCTGATGCACAACTGCTCAGTTCCTGGCTGTCTCCAGGTGCAAACACTTGTTTTACTAGGTATCCTTTGGGTATTGTGTTGATTGTTGGGAATTTGCCATGAATTGGTTATTTTTCTTAATGTTTGGTCATGCCAAGTGATTTTTATTTTCAGTACATGACCTTCTTCTGTATCTCATTATTGTTCACCAAGTTTTTGATTCTACATTGAGATATTTTTTTTTCTCTCCAGAGTCTTTCAATGGTTCCCCAACTGGTAGTTTAAATTCGGTAAGTGTTAGAAACTTTTGCATAACCTGGGACATTTTCTGATAACACCCTTGACCGCATGTACATGGAACAAAATAACCTAGTTGCTATTGGTATGTCAAGCACAAAACTATTCAATGACATTTGCCTTTTCGTGCTTTGGGGCAAAAGCTGCTGGATGCTTTAATTCAAATTGTTGATGCCGTTGTTTTAATATGAATGCATTAATTTGTTCTGGCCCAGCACCATGTCTGAAATTGATGCATGCTTAAATAATTTTGTTCCTTTGTCAAGCTATAAGTAGCCAAAAGATGTGTCTGTTTGCAGTTTATCCTGTTAAGCTACTTTTTTCCTCATGGATGAGGTTCTCAAAAGATTTTGTAGATTGGCTTTAAAATGCAATAATATTTTCTGCATATTTATGGAAAGGAGAAAATGAAAGTGAGAAAGTGAAGTTTTCAGGAAGATGAATCCATGGTAATGACCCAAGTTACTGAGTACCCTTTGTGTATGACTTGGTATCTAGTGGTTATTACTTTTGACAAGTTAAACAAATTTCCTTTTAAATAAAAAATATAATAATTCCGTGACAAGTTGATTTTCTTAGTGTCATTGTGAAAGTTTTTTTTTGTCATTTGTATGATATAATATATATAAGCATACAAATATGAGGATGAACATGTTAAGTAGTTTGAGTTATAATCTTCCATGTTGAAAAATTTGTATGTTTTGTTCCATAGTCACTGGATGATCTTTCAAACAACAGTTCTGAAGAGTCACTGCAACTGCAAGTAACTATTAGTGAAACTGGTAAGTAAAAGGAAGCACAGAGCCTGCCGGCAAAGCTGATTTGTACAAGTCTTTTGACTTGTATACATACTGCTTAGCTGCTTGAGTTACTTCAGAAATATAACAAAATGCACTGAGGTATCAGTTACCTTAATTTTGTTTTGCGAGCTCATAGAGCAGTTGCATCAATTGAAAATGCCAGTTAATATGATAACTTAGCACTTATTTGATGCAAAATGGAAAAGTAATAATAGTTTGCGAATTGCTTAATTCTGGAAACTAATCAGTGATCAGATGCTAAAGATCAGGGGAATGTGTCTCAGTTCGTTTTAAGTCCAGGTTCCCTATTTAGCAACAGGAAATATACAATTATAATTGATGATCTTTCCTGTAATGTGCATGGATTGTTAATATTGAGCCTAAAAAAACCAAGCTTGATTTGTTTATGAATTTGATTGGCCTATTTGGAATGTGCTCTTCAAATTTATCAGTTTAGCTCAATGTGGCAGTAATTGAACATGACAATACCCTCTGTTTCTGATTATCATTCTTCCTTTTGTGGTTGTGCATTTCAGTTCAGTTTTCAATATTTGTCATTTTTACATCTGCATATCTTCCATGTTGTTTAGATTTTCGTGCGGTAAAGGTACTTTTATAGTTTTCAGTTAATTTTAATTTGATAACAGAATATTTCAGTTCCCTGTGGGTAGCCTTTCTTTGAGCCTTGTGTGATAGTGATGGCATGAAGGGAAGGATAGGCCAGGCGCAAATATGGGTGAGCAACTGGGTGCAGGAGGCATGGGTTCAGGTGTTTGGATCATCTGGAGCAGAAGTGATGGGTTGGACCTAAACTAGAGGGGAACCAATATCCTGAGAGCAAGATGTGCTTGTGCTACCAGGGAGGGTTTAAACTAGAAGGGCAAAAGGGAATTTCCCGGCACAGAAAGAAGACAGATGAAAAGTGTTGGGCAAATATAGTGCTTGAAGAGAGCAAGATTAGCAGCCAGGACCGGTTGTTGTATACCAAAGAGAGGGGGAAGACTGGAGATATAAACTATTGTTTTTGATGCTGAGGTCTTAACAGGTCAGGTGGATGAACTGGATTGGCTCAGGGATATTACACACTTAACAGAAACATGACAGAGAACGGAATGACTTGCAGCTCAATATCTCAGTGTAGATGCTACAGGCATGATAGAGATGCAGGTAAGAGAGGAGAGAGGGGTGCTTTTTGATCAGGAAGGGCACAGCTACAGTCCATGATAAGGTCAGGCAGCATCTAGGAGAGAGGGTATGGGTGACTTTTCGGGTCGAGACCCTGCTTCAGAAGAAGAGACCCGTCTGAAGAAAGGTCTCGACCCGAAAAGTCACCCATTCCTTCTCTCCTAGATGCTGCCTGACCTGCTGAGTTACTCCAGCATTTTGTAATACCTTCGATTTGTACCAGCATCTGCAGTTATCTTCCTACACTGTCCTCCATGATAATGTTCTTGGAGGATTGTCCAGTGAGCCTTTATGGGGGCAACTTAGAAACAGACAGGAGATGATTTCTTTGGGACTGTATTAAATGTCTCCCAGTAGACGCCGTGAATTAGAGGATGTGCAGGGAAATTGAAGATAACTCTAAAAACAACAGGCCAATTTTAGTAGGAGACTTCAACTTTCCTCATATTGATTAGTTATCCCACGGCCTGGTCGGGGTGGAATTTGTTAAATGTGTCCAAGAAAGTTTCCTTAATCAATATTTCGAAGACCATACTGAAAAGACGCAACACTAGACCTCTTCTTGGGGATTGAGGTGGGGCCAGTGACTGAAGGGTCAGTGGAGAAGCACTTTGGAATGAGTAATCATAATTCCATTAGTTTAAAGTAGTAGTGGAAAGATAGAACTAATCCGTAAATTAAGTACTAAATTGGGGCACGGTTGTCATTGGTGAGACCACAGATGAAGTACTGTGTGCCATTCTGGTCACTCAGCTGTAGGAAGGATGCCATTAAGTTGCAAAGCCATAGAGATTCACTAGAATGTTACCTGAGCTTGTGTGTTTGAGTAATAGGAAGAGTCGGCAAGTTTTTTTTTTTGGTGTGTAGGAGGCTGAGGGATGACTTTATTGAGGTATACAAGGTCATGAGAGGCATGGATAAAGTGAATGCTCAGTCTTTTTTCTGAGATTAGAGTATTATAAAACGAGAGGGCAAAGGTTTCAAGTGAGAGGGGAGGGATTTATGAGAGAAGAAAATGGCAGCTTTTCCACTCAAAATGAACTGCCAGAGGAACGAAAAGAAACAGATACAATGACAACTTTTAAAACACATTGGATGGATATGTGGATAGAAAGGGTTTAGAGGGCTACTGGCCAAATGCAGCCAATTGGGATTCGTTCAATATGCCAACTTGGTCGCCATGGACCAAATGGGCCAAGAATGTTTCCATGCTGTAAAGCTTTGTGACGCTGACTCGTCTTTTATAGCACGTTAAATTGTGAATTCTGTGCATTTAGAGAGTTGCCAAGCATTTTCAAAGTTAACAGCTATCAAGTCTTTTTCTGAAGAAAGGTTGCATTTCTATGTTCTCAAGAGATGCTGCCTAACCTGCTGAGTTACTCCAGCACATGATGGGGTTTTTTGTAAACCTGCATCTACAATTCCTAGTGAACTAAGCTTTTTCCACTGTCAATATAAATTACATGCTAAGACATTTAAACATATTTTTTCTATCTACATGACGCACAAGTTGGCAGCTATTTCTCAGAGTGCTTCTTTTCATTTGCACTGTTCAAATATGATATTTCATTCTAGCCCAGCTCACAAGATATTGAAGTAAACTTCAATTTTTTACCTAAATAATTCATTGATATGGGTTAGGGGGCAATATCTATGCCATGAAGTGATGCTGAAATTTACTGTTTTTTAAATTTGCATTTCTTTATGCAAGGACAACCTGAGAACTGAATTTTATTTTCAGACAATTGAATTTGCTTTTGAACTATAATTCAAAGCTATTTCCCATTTGTTCCTATCATTATTCCAAATTATTAAGTCACAGTAAACTTACAAAACAAGAGGACTTGCAATTCAAGTGCACATCAATTAAAAAAGAGCTACCCAATCAAATCCAGCTTTCCAGCACTTGTCCCTTCATTGCCGAGTATATAATCCAAGTATTTCTTATTAAATGTAGTGATGATGATTTTTTGTACTACATGTCTGCGTGAGTGAATTAAAACCTCTACCACCTTCAAGGTGTTGTATGCTTCTAAATCTCCTCATCCAGTGGTTCATTCTTCACTTTTAGCTATCTCCAGTCACTTTTGCCCAATGCGGAATGTTATATCAAAAGGCTTAATACAGTGAGCTCGGACCGATGAAAAGCTTGATTAATGGTAACAGTTATTTTGGACTTTTACAACATAGCGAAAGCTGTGGTGTGCAAAATGTTATATGATCCTGAGGGGCAACTCTTTCCACTCAGAGGGTGGTGGTATATGGAATGTGCTGTCTGAGCAGGTAATTGTTGCAGGTACAATGTTGTTATTGTACCTGCTTCTACTACCTCCTCTGGCAGGTCACTCCATAGGAAAGGTTTAGAGGGATACGGACCAGGTGCGGCATCTTGGTCAGCATGGGCAAGTTGTGCCATAGGGCCTGTTTCCGTGCTGTATGACTCCATAATTCTGAAAGAAAAGTTGAATAACAATTCAAAATATTTGATGTTTAAATATAATTTGGGCAATACTACCTCTCTCTCTACATTCACTTGTCATTCTACAGTTATCTTCATTCTGCTGTCTCCCATGCTTTCACCTTCTCTTTATGTTCCTATCCCATTTTCATGAATCTTTGTGTTTCCCATTTTTTTTTTTCTTTGTTTTCTTTTCATTGTAACTAGTCCATGCTGATTATGAACCATATCCTGTGGCAGGAGTATGTAATGACCATGGCAAGACCTATGCTCTGTATGCAATCGCTGTTCAGAAGAGAAACCCAGATGGAACTGAGGTTATATGGAAGACCTATCGCCGCTACAGTGATTTCCATGACTTTCACATGCGGATAACTGAGCAGGTAAAAGTTCTGCCAAAGTATTGTTTGTGCTTTTTTCCCTTTCAATTTATTTTTAGGAAATGATTGATTTCACTATCCCATCTGCATTGCTGAAATGAGATCACCAATAATGTTCTATGAAAGTTTAAAGGAAACTGATTTTCTTCCCCTTGATAAACAGTGTTGGATTATTACTGAAAAATGGATGGATTTTAAACACTATAATTTTGTGATATTATTCACTTGTTTCTGAGCCATTCTTCCATTTTTCCCTCTATTGGTATTGCTCTCTGCACCATCCACCAAATTTTATTTGCTTGTCATGTGGTCATTTTCAGACCATAATTTTTCATGTGGCATTAATTACTTTGAACTGAGCCACCTGAATTATACAAATAATGAAAATTTTTTTTTTGCTAAAATCAAATTAGTATCTTATCAACTTACCCTTTGAGATGCATTTTGATAGAATTGAAATTGAGCTTGTTTAAGATAAGATCGATAAATAATATTGCTTTATTCAAAATGGACACAGCTGCTTTGTGTAATTTTAATCTAAATATTTATTGCAGTTTGGATGCAAAAACTTCCATACAACTTCTGAAATAATCTGGTAGCAAATCAGCTGTATTTGTATTCAATTTTTTTGCTGTCTTGACAATTTTTCTGTCTTTATACTTTTGTCATGCAATTTGGCTGTTGGAAATTAAGTCCTGGATGATCAGCACTTGCTGCAATTCAACCATCATATTTGGCATTATCCCTTCCTAACTCCTGGTGATTAGATTGATAAACAAAACCCGCATCCTGTTAAAGTTTCAGCTGCACTGTTCCACACCAGTTTAATCACCAAGATTGTATTTCTTCATAAAGAATGTATAAAGAACTGAGTCAAACTATCCTTAAGACTCGTGCACCTAGCTTCCCATTTTTCAGCCGCTCCAGGGGAAAAAATGGCTTTTGCTTTTTCATGCATTTATTCAATCCAATGTTTGCAATATTCCTAGTTCTCCCTTCATTCAATTTATCAACAGTGCCGCTCCCTAATTCCTGCCAGTTTGAGACCACTTGCTCTATGCAAACATGCGATTTAGGAACAGGAGTAAGCCACTTACCCCGATTCCCTTGTCAATAAAATTGTGGCTCATCTCATTGCAATTTCTACATTCTCATCTACCCATCTACTGCATTATCTAGCTTTGCCTTAAAAATATTCAAGACTCTCCTTTTACCATTCGTAGAAGAGTTTTGCAAATTGTGACCCTTTGGGAGAAAAGGTATCACATCATTTCTCAAGTGTGCATCTTCATGTCTTCAAGCAGTGGACCTTGGTTCAGGATTCAATTAACAGAGAAAACATCCTTCCAAGCTGTTTTAGATCTTGATTTTTTTTTCAAGTACCTCTCATTTTCCTAAACTCCAGTGGATAGAAGCATAATCTGCTCTTGCCTCATAAGACAGCCTTACTCATTCTTGGTATAGGTCAGTAAATCTTCTCTGAACAGCTTCCACTATGTCTACATCCTTAAATATTGATGTCAAATTGGTTAAAAATTGAGTAAGCTTCATTTATATGTATCAAATGTATGGTTGCTAAACCAATTGTATTAAAAATTCCGTGGTATGTTTCTGACTCGCACTTGACCCACACTCATTCATTTTACCACCCCTCACCTCAAATACTGAGGAATACCTGCAGGCTGCTGTTATTGTTGCAGCTAGCTGAAACACAGGTTCCAAATGCTGAGCTTATCTGGGTGACTGTTCAGTTGAATGGGAAATGTTTCTTCACAACTGCCCCATTAATAGTTTAAATATCTACTTAGTTGCCTATTTATTTTTATCTTTCCTAGGAAAAATAATCTCCACATTCTCATAAGAGCCTCAATCTTCTTCGCATTCCCTTATAGGATAGCACTTATTTCCCTTTCAGAAAATACCAAAATGTATGACTACCCATAAAATAATTTTGAATTGTTGTCACTATTGTATTCTGGGATGCAATGTAACATGCTTCCACAAATAGTAATGTCATTTTGACTTGGTTATTTTTTTATTCAATATTGCTTAGGGGATAAATATTGCCATCTAACTATTTGGCCAAGACACTGGAGATAACTCCTTTGCTATCGGATGGATGTTTTAGTCTTAAAAATGAGGTTGTACCTTATCATTAGCACTTGTAATTTCATTCCTTTTCTTTCGCCCCCCCCAAAAAACTTGCTGATATGTTAAGTTTGCTTTTATAATCCAACAGAAGGCATACACTCAAACCATTAGTTTATCTTTGTTGTCAGCAAAGCAAGTTCAACTATTGTTTCCAGTATTTTATTTGTATAGTTTACAATTTTCAGGCAAGTGTCCTGTTAATAAATATAGTTGTATGAAGTATGGGAGTTAATGAAAGTAACATTCATATTTACTTAAGGTAGGGGAGATGAATACATAACTAAAATGCAAACATGCTACATTTTATTTTATTTTTTTGTTTTGCTAGAAACAGTTACAAAAGTGAATTTTGATGAAAACTTGTTTTGTGTAGATGGAGATTGAATTTAGTCAGTGTTGTTGAATTGAATTTTTGCACAAGATAGCTTAGCAACTAAACATTTAATAAATAGATCATGGAAAAACTCACATTGTCAGCTCTTGTGAATGAATAATTAAAAGGATTAATATTGACTTCCAAAGATCTACAATTAAGTTTAAAAATATGATATGCTTTCCAATTATCATGCTATTGCATGCATGGGTCTCTGACCCTGTGGTGAATATCACTTTTTTTAAAATTTGTGTGAATTTTTATCATGAAAATTAATATTTCAATCAGGCAAAAATCATTTGAGCATTTGTATAAATTAAGCAATTAACATGCAGATCCAAACAAGTGTGAGGTGTTGCACTTTGGAGTGTAAAATGTAAAAAAAACGTTTACAGTAAAAAGCAGGACCTTTAGGACCATTGATTTACAGAGGGATCTTGGGGTCTAAGTCCATGGGTCCCTAAAAGTGGCAACACAAGTAGATGGTGGTGGAGAAAGTGTATGATATGCCCGTCTTCATTAGTCGGGCATTTGGTATAAGAGTCAGGAAGTCATGATGCAGCTTTATCGAGCTATGATTGGCCATTTTTTTAAAACAAAATTAAGTTAATTTACAAACTGACATCTAAGACATTCAACCCCATTACAGAAAGGATGTGGAGGCTTTGGAGAGAGCATAAAAGAGATTCACCAAGGTGTTACCTAGATTAAAGTGCGTTAGCCATTAGTAACCTGATAGAAATATGTAAAATTAGATGGCATAGAAAAGGTGAGAGAGAGACAGATTTGTGAGGCAAGATTTTATACATAGAATTTGATGGGTACCTGGAATCTATTGCCAGGAGAGGTGGTGGATGCAGAGATACAATAGCAACATTTAAGAGACATTTATACATGCACATGCAAATAAGTTTAAATTGGCATCACTGTTGTCACAGACGTCATTGGACAAAGACCCTATTCCTGAACTGTTCTGTGTTCAAAGGGGAATTCAGTAAACATACTACCTCATTGCAGATCAATATGTGAAGACAAACATTAAATGGGAAATTTGCTAAAACACAGGCCAAGTACTGAACATTGGGATTAATGGACTTGGGGGTGGGGGGGCAGAATGGCATGTTTTCATTGCTCTAAGACTGTCGTTTGAGCTAATCACAATAAGTAACTTAACATCAATTTGTGATTTGCTAGTATCACTGAGTAAGATAGTATCATTGTATGTAGTTGAAACAAAGAACTGCAGATGATGGTTAATAAACAAGTGTTGGAGTAACTCAGTGGGTCAGGCAGCAATACTGAAGAATATGGATAGGTGAGGTTGGGACCGTTCAGACTGATTCAGTCTGCTGAGTTACTCCAGCACTTTGTGTTGTTTCACCTTAAAACAAGGCGCCAATGCCGCTGGTCTGCACCAGCAATCCCTTCTTCACCAGTTCATGAGGCTATTGTTGCGCCTCACATTGTAGTCCCTGGGGGCAACGCTTTTTTCAAGCTGTTGCCAATGACAAGACGCGCTTGGTCACAACGGGTTCCCTCTCATCTCATCTGCTGCCACTTCCTAGGTGGAGCATGTCGGCAACTCCAGGGGAGGAGGAGGAGGCATTGGAGGTGGGGAGAGAAAGAGGTCGAGTGGACAGAGCGATGGGGGAAGGAGGCGGCAGTAGAGCAGACAAAGCAAAGGAAGAAATGGCAGCTGGTGAGATGGGATGGAGCCCCATGGTGACCAAGCACATTATTGGCAGCGGTCTGAACAAAACATTGTCCCCAGAGGCTACAATGTGAGCTGCAGCAACAGCCGCTTCAAATGGACCGTGCCGTTAGTGAAGAAGGACTCGTGGGTGCATCTTGCAAGTCGGCTGAGGGCCCTTGGAAGCCTGCGCTCTAAGCGACCAGAGACGGTGCGAGTCTGGGATCCGTCCACTATAACCGAAATCCATTTTAAAGGGGTCCATAAAAACGAGGGTTTACTGTACACTCATTGCCTTCAATTTGAATTTGCAACATTCTGAAATTACTCATGCATAACTACTGCACCTGTGTGACATGCATGAAGGACTTCAAGAGTGTAATGTATGTGACCAATCATGAGTCCAAGGAATTAGAGAATTTTCACTATCAGACCTGTGGTCACCAAGCATGAGAACTCAGACTTGTGCTTGGGAAACAGAGCAAATGTTAAAGTATCACATAAAATGCATGAGATTTGGCAGGACTGAAATCTGAACAGCTGCCACTGAAAAGGAGCAGTTGACAAAAGCTGTACCCTCTGCCCTGTACTAATCTGTCTGCATTCTTACAATTTAACACCTGGAAACGAGAATAACTGGATTAATACACCATTTAAACAGCTGTGGTTTGAATGTACTGTATAATGTGTGTTCTTAGAGTAAATGTTAAATGTAAAATGCAGTTGCATTCATATTTATAATTAATGAATAACATGGAAAGTAAATGTTTTTCTTTATTCAGTTTGAGCATCTTTCAAGTTTCCTTAAACTTCCTGGGAAAAAAACCTTTAATAATATGGATAGAGAATTCTTGGGGAAGAGAAAAAAAGACCTTAATATATATTTGCAGGTAAACCTTTTCAGTCAATATTGAAAAATACCATAATTCAACAATACTGTTTTTAGATCCATTGTATTTTTAAATATTTTTACTGTATATGAGATATTAACAAAACATAAATCTAAAATATATGATCCTCTGCACAAATCGTGTAACTATTTGAAAAACTGAAACAAATTAACCAGAACTTGATTGTAAAAAGGTGCAGAAGTGTTTATGCAAACCATTAATTAATTAAAGCAAAACTATGAAAGCTTGACATAGACTCTAAAATCTCAACAACCAAATAATGTTTTGAGTGTCCATTTTTAAGCAAAATTTGTGGTAAAGTAATCCAAAATAAATCAAAATAAATCTGATATTAACTAACTAAGCGCAGTTTATTTTCTGCTTTTACTTAGTTGTTAATCAACCCTGACGTGATAAAAACTTGCCCCGCTTTGATTCCGTATGTGAATGACTTTTTGGAGAATAAAGCCTATAGCAAAGGAAAAGGTGATTTTGCTCGTAAGGTAAGCCTGCCATCTATTGGTCAGATTATGTAATGCTGCATAGCAAAAAAATGTGTGCATTTATTTTGTTTTAACACAAAGCTTTTACATATCTTTAAATTCTTGTTTATAATGTTTGTCAAATGGGTTTCAATGTCCATGGTCAACAGCTTCAGCTTTCTTGGCATCCATATCACCAGCAACCTAAGCTGGAATTTTCACACTGATTCGATGATCAAGAAAACACACCACTTTATTTACTTTTTTGGGTATCCAAAAAGATTCAGCATGACCATGAGGATTCTCTCGTACCGCCACAGATGCGACATAGAAAGTATTTCAACGCGAAGCATCTCAGCCTGGTGTTGCATTTGTTCTGCTCATTATCATCTGAAGCTGCAGACAGTAGTGAACACTGCCCAGTCCATCACAGGCTCATCACTTCCTTCCATCCAATTCATCTTCACAGTGCATCACATTAGGAAGGGTGGAAGTCTCATCTAGAATGATTGCCACTGTGGCCCTTCTCCTCTTGTACCTTGTGAAAGAAGATAGAAGATGAAAGCCCAGGCATCCAGATTTAAGAGTTTCTCTCCTGATCCAGTCACCCAGGAATACTGCCATGTCGTCATACTTTTAACTCTATCTCATTCAGTTATTCTAATTGCACTTTAGGTTTTTATTTGTATGATTTCAGATCACACTGCAATGTTTGTACCATTCTACTATGTGGCATTCGTTGTTGAATTTACTGCTGTACTTTGTTTATTTTTTACTTTGAGCATTATGCAACAAAAAAAAACATTGCACCTTGGTATCCATGACAATAACCAAATCTGAATCTTGTTCCTGGAAATTAATTCAGAAAATCCTGAGACTGAGTCATGCCAGGTTTTTGAAAATGTTCATGCAACCTTTTACGGGGTAAAATCATCTATGCCAGGAGAAATTACACCAACTGGAGCTGCGAGTGGTTACTCAGTAGTTCCAATTCACATGGGATTAGTGGAAAACCATGAGATCTGGAGGGTATTCTTCATCTCCCCCCCCCCCATAATTAAGTTGTGAAGTGTTCTGGGTTGGACAGCACCTGTGGAGGGAAATTGATAGAAAAAGTTTTGACCAGACCTTTCTTCAGAGGTCTTCTCCAGACTGGAGAAGGGTCTCAACCTGGAATGCGTCTATCTATTTCCTTTCACAGATGCTGCCTGACCCACTGACTTCCTCCAGCAGTTTTTTTTTTGGCTCAAGATTTCAGCACCTGCAGTCTCTTGTATCTCCAAGGTTTAACAGGAAATTAGCTAAATATTAACAAATCCAAACAGCTGAGGAAGGCACATGATTAGTTTAGTTTATTGGCACGTGTATCGAGGTACAGTGAAAAGCTTTTGTTGCATGCTAACCAATGAGCAGAAAGACAAAACATGATTACAATCGAGCCATTTAACGTGTATAAGATACATGATAAGGGAATAAGGTTCAGTGCAAGGTAAAGCCAGCAAGGTCCGATCAAGGATAGTCCAAGAGTCACCAATGAGGTAGATAATAGTTCAGCACTGCTCTCTGGTTGTGCTAGGATAATTCAGTTGCCTAATAACAGTTGGGATGAGGGGCCTGTTTCCGTGCTGCATAACATGACTCTGGGAATCAGACATTCCAACTGCATGGAGTAAGTGAATATCAAGTGTGCACATGTCAATCCCATGTAAGTTTGGTCCTTTATTACACAACCTAAAATTTTATAAAAGTAAACAGCAGAGAGCACAGGCAGGTGTGATCCTTGCATGAACAGATGATCAGGGATTTCATCAGGCCCATCCTTTCAGCAGCTACAATCCGAGGGGCATAATACTACTTGGAAAAAACTATGTTTAATGGCAGAGAGTATAAACAATGAAGGACATCAAAGTCAATCAACAAGATTGTTATGGTAGCACATCACTGACTATGTGGTTCAGTCCTCAAAGTTGAAGCTGATGGGTTACATCTGCAGCTGGAGTTTAAGAAAACCAGCATAAAGAATTAATTTATTTGACCTAGTTCTCATCATTTCTTCCATCTGTCTATGATAATAATGGTAGAAATGCATACTATGTTAAGGAGATGCTGTTAACCTCATGCAGTGGCACCAGTCGTTTGTATGTCCTTCCCACCATGCTAAATAGGATGCTTTGAAATAGAGCACCGCACCATCGCAGAAACGACTCTTCAACCTTATAGTCAAGTGATAGTTGATTCCATTCAAGAATACTGCCTCAATAAATGCTCTAGTTGAAGTAACAATAACTAGTATTTCAAAACTAATTTTCCCACAAACCAAGCTGTTCCACATTGGACACAACACTGATATTCTCTCAATATATGGAAAATAGCACAAATATATACAGTCCTATAAACAGGATAAATTCTGACCAGTTAATTCCTACAGTAATCATCAAAGCTCATAATATCCTTCCTTCTATCATGGAGTAGGAAGTAAGGTCATTAGGAAATAATTGACTGATATTCATATCTGTTTGCAACACCATGGGTAATTTAGCAGTCAATGCCTGTGTACGACAAGACCGAGATAATATTCCCACCGTTAACAATTTCATGGACACCATTGGCAAGATGTTGTGCATTGCTTCTCATTTGCCTAAATCACTTGTAGGTGGATGTGCATAGTAACCCAATAACACCCAAGTAGTTGAACATTACCCTAACAAAGCAGCGTATTCAATTAACATTCCATTTACTGCCTTCTCTTCCATCATTGCCACCATAGAATATACTACAGTAAATTGATACGGTTTTCTCAGAAACTCCACTCATATCTTGTTCCTTAGCCATCTCGGGGCATAAAAGAAGCAGTAATGTGGGAATGCCATTGCCAGGAAGTTGTTTTCTATCATTCACAATATACTGATTTGCAAATATATATCTGATTATTTACAGTCACTAGATCTAATCCTATATCCAATGGCACCATGCTGCTAATACTAAATATGTACTAGAAAAAAATTCACTACCACCACTTGGAAGATGAATAAGAATTAGCAATAATTGGCCATCCAAATAATATTACTCTAATGTAAATTCATTTAAAAAATATGCCCCCTGTACGTTCCAGTTCATTGTCTTTTTTGGCAACTTGAATTTCATATTGCAAATCCAGGTTATGACAAGTGATCAACTTGAAACATCTGTCTGTTTTTCCACGGCTGCTGCCTGAATTGCTGAGTGTTTCGAACATTCTTGATTTTGCTTTCAGATTTCTAACATCTGCTGTTTTTTGGTTTTGTTTTACATTTCACCCAGCTGGCAGAAACATTGTGAGAGTTAGACCAGATCATTCATAAAAGATAGGTTGTCCTTTCATGGAGAATTTTTGCTGACTATATTGAAAGTGTGTGAAAAGCTTGGCGATGGAATGATTTGCCAGAATTGATCACCTCCGAAATGGGGACTTGATTAAAAGTTTAAATATTTCTGACTGGCAAATGCTTCACAGCTTGTAAAATACATAAATTGATCTGTAGGATTTGTTTGTATGAATCGTGCCTATTTTGACTATAATAAATTCAGTGCATCTTGTTTGTGTTTTGCAGATGGACACGCTTGTAAATCCTCTTCGTAACTCAATGAGAAATGTTTCAAATGTTGTGAAATCAATTCCAGACAGTCTAGCGGAAGGAATGACAAAAGTATCTGACAATATGGGCAAAATGTCTGATAAGCTAGGACATGAAATTAAGACTACATTTTTAAAGGTATTATGACAAAAGTTTGCATTAATAACACGGCTTTAATATGGTACAGGTTGAACGCTGATTTTCCGGCACCCTCGGTTTCAGAGCCTTTCTGGATTATCAGTTTTTCTAGGCCAAGAGGTCACGTGATAATGAAATGACGATAATGATAGACCCCATGCCTGCTAATGACACCCCTCCAGTGTCAGAAACTTAAATAAGACAAATATAAACTGAATGTGAATAGAATAACCTGCCGACCCATCCCTGGCTCCCACCATCTCCCTGGCCGTTCACAGCACCCGCCTTCTGACCCCATTCCCGACTCGCGAGGTGCACTAGTGAGCCCTTCACCCAACACACGTTCTGGTGGAACAGCTGTTGTTATGGGTCGTATTGTAGTCCCTTTGGGTCGCCACTCCCTGCCCCCTCATCCCTCCACTCCCTGCCCCCTCCTTTCCCCCACCCCCCACCCGATCCCACACTCCTCATTCTCAGGGAATTGCAACTGAACCCCCGTAATTTTGTCCAGATTATAGGGGTGAGCGGACAGGCCATCAGTTGGCGGAAAAGCGGTGTTCAACCTGTAAAACATTTAAAAGTAAAATGCAATACCGTTTGACATCAAACTACATAAACAGCCATTTGGGCAGAACCTAATCAGGGAGTGTGGTATTCGAGGAAAGAGGTGCTGAGGTATAGGGTATAAATTGAAGAGTTTGGGACCAAGGCACAGCTATCACTGGTGAAATGATTTCAATCAGGTATGTACTTGGACAGAATTGTAGTGCATTTGTTGAAGCTTGGAAGAGATCAATGCTGTTGCTTTTTTAAAACGTGGAATCTATTGATTTGTGAGATATTGACCTTCTTCCAAATGCCTTATTTTAAATATACGTTTTTGCTCTAATTTGAGTATCACAAATAAGATTAACCTATCTCATTTTGCTGCAGGTTCCTCCATTGAAGCCAGAAGAAGGTGGTGAACATATTCGTGTTTCTGCCCAACTGGATGATAATGTACGTTATATTTTTGTTTAACATTACACAAAATCTTAATGTTTGATTAACATATTTTAAGACATAGTTGCTCTTGTTTTTTAAAGTTTTCATAGGAATTACTTTGCCCTGTAGAATTTTTAAAGTTTGCATATCTCTGCTTTCAAATGGTGATGAAGCACTTGTTTAAGTGTATGTAGAATCCTTTGCATTCACCATTTTCAAGTACAAAGATAACACTTAAAATTCACACTCTAAGGATTAGAGGACAGGGGTGCAGCAAATAGACCAATGCCTCTCAGATCCATCAATCCCTGCTGCTGACTGTACAGAGATTGCAGATTCGCCCTGTGAATGCACTTGTTTCCTGCTGTTGCTTCAGCTTCTCCCACATTTTAAAAAATGTGCAGATTTTGGTTAAAGGGCACCTGTTGATTGTCCTTAACAGGTAGATGAGTGGTAAATTCTGAGGTGGGGAGTTGATGAGAATGTGGGTAGAAATGGTATAAAAATGGTTGCTCTAGTTAGTGTAGGCTCAGAGGGCTGAAGGGCCTTTCTTTGCTATTTCTCTCCATGACTCTGATTACAGTTTATTAAAATGTTTAAGTGTTATTGAATATGGCTGTGATATTGAATATTGCATCGATTGATACCATTACTGGCGTTGTATGAGAACTATTTGCTAATAATAGCATAGCATATGAAGAATATTTTAAAGAAACTTTTTCAAGAATTTGTCTATCTTATGAATTGTATGTTATGTTAATGATTGACAAATCAATTTTAAGGATGAATTAAATCCCTAATTCATAATTATGTAGTAATGTTTTATATGTAAATCATAATTCTATGCTTACCTTTCTTGAAACCCTTTACAGGTAGATGACAATATTCCACTTAGAGTTATGCTGCTGCTAATGGATGAAGTATTTGACTTGAAAGAAAGAAATCACTGGTTAAGAAGAAACATAAAAAACCTGCTACAGCAACTTATCCGAGCAACCTATGGAGACACAATCAACAGGTTTGTTGACACCAAATTGTCCACTTTTAATACACACCAATATGCTGAATATTCTGTATTCTCAAACATGCAAAAGCTTTAATGAGTGTTATGCTATGATACTGTGGAAAGCGATGGCTCCATGGAGGGAGGGCCAGATTGCCATTGTAAATCCCAGAGGTACCAAACATTCCCACTGCTGGCATTCAAACTGCTTGCGCTGCAGTGTGCTGAGAAATCTGCGCACTGAAAATATGCTGGATATGACTAGATACAGCAAACTCCCTTTGTAATGGCAGTTTCTATACCTTCTCAAAGTCCAACTTCGATAGCCATTACTGCTCGGGGATGGAATGGAGGCATAGCTTACGCACACACCACACTCTGAGATAACAAAAACAAATCTTCTAAATACTGTTTCTTGATTAATTGGTCTTTATTAAAGTAGCACAAATCAAAGAGTAATTCATAACTTTTCATTCTTATCAACTGTTTCTTCTTCAAACAATACAGTAAAAATCGTGTAGTCGTTACCGTGTGGTCCTTGTGAGTGTAGCTGGCGCGAGTGTGGCAGACGTGAGTGTGGTAAAAAACTGTGTTCTCTTCATCCTCCGAGACTAAACTGACCCACAATCTCTGTCACTACGCTAGCCTCCTCCTATGTAGACACTCACCATTACGTGTCAAATCACACCCACAAGCATGCAAAAAAGACAGAAACTAGAAATATTAAACATAGCTATAATACAATGACAGTAACTAAATTAAGCGTAAATGGCTCCTGCACACCGGCCCCTAATTGTTCTGCATATATAACGAAGCAATTACCAATAGATATTAAAAGGAGCTATAAAAGCTTAATATTTATCAAAAACAAAAGTAATATGCTTTGTATGTTGGCATTCAAACTTCTTTAGCGATTCTTCAATCTTCTCCTTTAATAGTCAATAGCCAAGTTTATTTGTCACAAACACATAAATTTGCAGTGAAATGAAAGATTACCCACAGTCCAACAATAAGACCAATAAGAATAAGCAATAAAAATAAGCAATAACACACACAATCATAAACCAACACAAAACAAAAAGAAACATCCATCACAGTGAGTCTCCTCCAGTCACCTCCTCACTCTGATGGAAGGCCAGAATGTCTTTTTTCTTCCCTTGCCGTCTTCTCCCGTGGTCAGGCTGTTGAAGTTGCCACGTTCCAGGCCGCGCCGAACGGTGAAAGGTCCGCAGCGGGGCGACCCAAGCCCCGCAATTCGGGGCGGGCGAAGACGCTGCCGCTGCCGGAGCTCCCGATGTCGGCCCCCACCCAGGGCAGGGACTGCGAGCTTCCGACATCCAGGCGGCCGGAGCCTCCACAGGTGGTCCCAGGTGGTCCCAGGCTGCCAGCTCCAGGGGTTTGGCCGATGGTAGGCCGCAGCGTGAACAGAGACACGGCCCAGAAACAAAGGTCGCCTTTCCATTCCGAAGAGACAATTTTACATATCGTGGACATATCGTGGTTATCGGTCTTACCAAGATGTTGTCCTTAGTCTGAAGTCGTATAGTACGCACAGAACCTTTAACGTCTGACATGATCTCCAGTATCTTTTTACAAAGTTTCGACAACATGTGATTTCTTCCTCCATGTCCGATCTGTTCATGAATATGTCGTAACAGCAATATTGAAACATGAAAGTCCTTCGAGAGAATAATAGGATGCTTAGCTTCTTCAGGCATCGCTAGTTTATTTAGGCGACCACCTACTCTCAGAAACCTTTATCCAGTATCGGGTCAAGCCTGTATAAATAACTACTTCTTTTAACACCATGTTCACCAGCTTGTAATGCTGATAGCTCTTCCTTATATTCTTGTCTTTGACAGAAAGAGATAACTGCATTTTCCGCCTTAAAAAGATCATCCGGACATAAACACTGTCCCCGGTATGATGCCTTAAAGACTTGCATCTCTTTGTCAACCTTTTCTTTCAGCTTGCCAGGATCTGTTTCAAAGCTACTCATAGCAGCCCGAGTTTCCTTTCTCTTATGAGTCCACTGCAAAGCATTGTTTTTAATTTAAGAAACCAAGCTACCACAGTCTTCAACTTATTCCATGATGAGAAATGGGTAATTAAATAGTTTGTTGAATCCAATGGGTCCTTAATAATGGCATTCGCTATGATGTCTTGCTTGATCTCCGGATCATTAGCAGAGATTTCAGTTTCCAGGTTAAACTTTGGCCATTCTCGGTCTGGTTTACAGAGAAACTCTGGCCCATTGATCCATTCTTACTGCTTAAGAAGCGGTCTGCTGTTAATCCTCTAGAGGCTTCATCCGCAGGATTTTCCTTGGTATTAATATACTTCCACTGTGATACATTAGTAGCATCCCTTACAAAAGAGATCCTGTTTGCGACAAATGTTAGGGAGCGTTTGTTTTCATTGTTGATGTACCTAAGCACTGTCATGCTATCAGTCCAGAAGGTACATTCCTCCAGTTTAAGCTGCAGTTCTTTTTGCAGCAATATGTCAATTCTGACAGCTAAGACTGCGGCTGCACGCTCCATTCTGGGAATCGTCATTTGCTTCAATGGTGCCACTCTGGCCTTTCCCATTAAGAATGCAGCACGTACTTCATTGTTATCATTTTCCAGTCTCAGATATGAAACAGTACTGTAACCACTTTCACTTGCGTCAGAAAAGTGATGCAGCTGAGCAAATTTGATTCGACCAAAGTTTGTAGGCTTCACTCTGAACTCTGAGATCTTGTCGAGATCTTCTAACCACTCTGTCCATCGCTGAGAGAAGATTTGCATTATACTCTCATCCCATCCAAGTTTCGTCTTACAGAGATCCTGAAAAATTAACTTGGCTGGTAGTGTAAATGGTGCAAGAAATCCCAAAGGGTGGTAAACAGAACCAATCACGGACAGGATGCCCTCTCTTGTACATGGTCGCTCCTTAATCGGAATTCTGAACTTGAACACATCTGTTTCAACGCACCAGTGCAATCCCAGTGCTCTCTCCAAGGGGAGATTGTCTTTGTCCAAATCCAACTCTCGGGTCTCCTTGGCTCTGTTATCTAGTGGAATGGTTTCCAATACAGCACGGCTGTTGCTAATCCATTTCGATAGCATGAGTCCTCCCTTGTTGCAGAGGGAAGTCAAATGTTTTACCATTTGAATTGCTTCTTGTTCCGTAGACATGGATTTTAAACAATCGTCCACATAGAAATTGCTCTTTACTGTGTTTGTCACTTCTTCAGAAAAATGAGCTTTATTGTCCTCAGTGGTTTTCCTCAATGCGAAGTTTGCACAACTTGGTGATGACACTGCTCCAAAGAGATGTACCTTCATCCGGTATCCAACGAGATCTTGTTGTGCATCACCATCCGGCCACCATAGGAATCGCAAGTAGTCGACATGTTTTTCCGATACCTTGACCTGATGAAACATTGCCTTGATATCCGCCATCAAAGCTACCGGCTCTTGTCTGAATCTGATGAGAACTCCGATGAGTGAGTTCGTTAGGTCTGGACCCTGCAGCAGTTGACAGTTAAGTGATTTACCCTTGAAAACCGCAGCACAGTCGAAGACCACCCTTAATGTTCCTTTCTTTGAGTGATACACCCCATGGTGTGGGATATACCAAAGCTCTCCATCACTTCGATTCAGCTGGTCTTCTGGCACCCTTTCGGCATAACCATTATCAATCATCTCTGTGAGGAAAGATGTATATTCATCATGAAATTTCGTATTCTTGCCAAACCTGCATTTCAGATTCTGAATGCGTCGTTCTGCAATGCAACGGTTATTCGGCAGACTAACACTTTCTTGTTTAAAAGGTAAGTCGAAGCAATAGTGTCCTTCTATCATCTTTACTGAGTGATTCATAATCTCCAAAAAATTTACTTCTCTGGACATTTCTTCTAATTCCTTGCTGGTTCTTTCATTGAAGTCGTGATTATATTGCTTGGTCAACAACTCCTCTAGATTTACAATAGATATTCGATTGATGTCAGCAGCAGTATAGTTATTCCTTTTCCTGCCTTTGTTGTTCCTTCTCAGGGAGTCATAGATAACCCATCCGAGTATGGTTACATGGTTCTCACAGCAAACGATCCATCTCCTTGACTGGTAACAACCTTTCTCGGTTCTAATGCCTTCAAAGCATTCGTTCCGATAAGTCGATATCAGAATTTATTTTAGGTATCTTGACATCCTTCAAGTAAGGCCATTTTTCCAAGTCTTCTTGCTTGGGTATATTTGGATGAGAGACGGGCATAGTCTCTTGTGTAAACACATCAGATATTTGTATAAAATTGTCTTCCTCCAGACTAGATATTTCCATACTTGTGATATGATAACTATTATAGCATTTCTGACCATTCATGGTGTTCAAGAGAAGCTTAACCTTTTCTCCTGTAACGTCCAGCCTTCTCATCAAGCTTTCTGTGCAAAAGGTAGCTGAACTTCCACTGTCCAAAAATGCATATGTTTGCAACACTGTATTCCCCTTGTTGCTCCTTACCTGTACTGGTAAGATGGAGAAAATACAGGTTTCTACCCCGGCCCCAATATGTGCATTTAACTGAGGTGAGGCAACAACATCACTCGTAGCTGGCTTCTCCTTTTGTTCATTTGCTCCGGCTTCTCGTCCGTATTCCTCTGTTCAATGTGAAGCAATTCAGGCTGATCTTGTTTGCATATATTACAAGTTATCCGATTCCTGCAGTCTTTAACCATGTGTCCTTTCTTCAGACATCCATAACAGATTCCTTTCTCCTTCAAGAAGTCAATCTTATCTTTATATTCCTATTTTTTGAATTTTCGACACCATCTTATAGTGTGACCAACTTCATTACATGAAAAACAAAACCCTTGTGACTTAATGGTGGATACATCCTTTTTCATTCCGTCCTTCGTTTCTACGGGTATTACGGCAGCAGCAAAACTGCGTTCCTTAGGTCCTGATCGTCCCTTGGTTTTAGTAAAGGTAGAGCCTTTGACAGTTGCTGATTTAGGATCTTGAATATTCCCATAGCGTAGGTTTGACATTAACCATACTTCTCTTTCCATGAAATTCACCAGGTCAGGAAGCATGGCCTCTCTATCGTCAACCTCCTGTATCAGGCCTGCTTTATCTCTCCACTTTTCTCTAAGCCTATAGGGCAGTTTTAGAAGGATAGCCTTCATATTACTAACAACATTCATTTCTTCCATGTGGATGGTATTTCTCATTGAATTACAACAACCCCTAAGAAATATCGCAAACTCGTGCAAAGCCTTCACATCTTCCGCCTTGATAACTGACCAAGCAAAGGCCTTTTTCATGTATGCGCTAGCAATCTTCTGTTTGTTACCAAAATGCTCTTCAAGCAGTTCTCTTGCCATTTGATAGCCCTCATCCGCAGGCAAATGTCGACAACTCTTAACAAGTTGCTTCGAATATTTGCTTGTATATTGCTCCAGAAATCGTAAGCGATCTCTGTGACTTGTAGTTTTCATTTCCACTCCTTCTTCAAACGCTACTATGAAAGTTTCATATTGTAAAGGATCACCATCATATTTAGGAATTTCCATTGGGGGTAAGATGGCAGAAAGATTTTGTTGAACCATGAGCTCGCTGAGTCTCGTTTGATTCCTTACCAATTCATAGAATTCATTTTGAAATCCCTGGCTTAGGGCAGATCGATCCGGATAAATTTTGTCACGAGCCCCATAATCAGTTGTTTGTCTCTGGCTGGGTGCAGGTAGCTGATGAACAGGCCTCTGAGAAGAGTACTGGGTTGGCTCTTTTCGAGCCTTAACAGACATCCCAAAGGTAGGTTGCTTCGGTCTAGTTTTGTCGGCCATCCACTTAGTGCCAGTTTGGCGTCACGAGATCAGAATGGTTCTGGCTGTGGGTTGACTTTAGTTGTTGTTTCCAGCTTAGTAGCTCCTTCTTGGATTAAGGAACTCTTCTTCTGAGATACTGCAAACTCTTCTTCTCGAGCTGCATTTTGATCCTTGGCCTTCCGGTATGTCCCTCCTTGCCCTAGCAGCTGCCAGCTTCGTGGCTATTTCCAACCGTTCCTTCTCTCTCTTCAGCTGTTCTGCTTGTCTTTTCAGCTGTTCTTCTTGTGGCAGCCTCTCTTCAGCTGTTCTTCTTGTCTCTCAGCCTCTCTCTTCAGCTGTTCTTCTTGTTCCTCAATCTCATATTTTTTCTCTAAGACGGCAGCTTCTAGCGAGAGAGCAGCCATCTCAGCTTCAGCTTCCATTTGAGCAGAGACTCTCGTAGTTGAACTGGCTACAGAACCAGATTTACGTCTGGATCTTTGCGTTGAAAGGTTTGAGACTATCCTGAGGTGTAATTTCTTCCACTTCAACACCTTGTTGCATCGCACCTTCCACTGTAGAGTGCAATGTTTGAGCTACGGTTTCAGACAACCACTTCTCCGCGTCAGCCATGAAACCATCAAAAAATTCCACCCTCTCTTGGAACCACTGAGTGTGCCATTCGAGTAGCTTCTTTGGTAGTTGTTTGGGTCTTTGGCGTGTTGTTTTTCTCCAACCTCATGGCAAAGGTTAAGTAGTTGATCCAGATTAAATTGTACAATATTCGCATTCCCATCTGATTCCATTAGTTCCTTCTGATATTCAATTAATTTGATGACCTGCTTCCACAACTTGTCTCTATCCTTCTGGCATCTTTCCAGATAGGCTGCCTCTCCTTTTTCCAAAAGTTTAATGTCTCATTTCTCATAACTTCTTCTTGATTTTTGCTCCGCATTACCCTCCTGCGGCGGTTCTTCATACTTACCTGATGGAAGATCCATGATGAATTGGTGCTTATCGCTATGTTCCAGAAACACCAGAAGAATTTAAAACAGAATGAGTATTTTTTCAAAACACATCATTAATTCCAAGACTGAGAGTCTTCGGCCAGTACCAATGGGAAACAATCGCTAGCTGAGCACCTTATCTTGTAGTTCACAACATCGTTAATTTTCAAGGTCATGCTCTGCGAGTTTGGTTTTCTTATCTCCTCGTAGCATAAACAAGCTTCTTGTATCAAATAGTACTTCTACAGAATTTTCTCACAGGCTTTTAATTTTTTTAAACTCCTTAACTTAAAATTACGACTAAACAGTCGTCTACTCACGGTACCCGGTCAATGAAGTCTTCAATCTTCTAATGATCCAGGTGTAGACCGTGTCAATTTGCCTTTGACTGGCAGATTCTTTGTTCCAGGATATCAACTCTAATCTCTGGCAGAAATTCAGCTTCTTCTTCAGATCCACTGTTGAATCGGATTTTGCTTGTAGAAAAAGTATTTCGTAGATTCTTCTGTTAGAATAGCCACTTCGATAGCCATTACTGCTCGGGGATGGAATGGAGGTATAGCTTACGCACACACCGCACTGAGATAACAAAAACAAATCTTCCAAATGCTGTTTCTTGATTAATTGGTCTTTATATTAATTGGTCTTTATTAAAGTAGCACAAATCAAAGAGTAATTCATAACTTTTCGTTCTTATCAACTGTTTCTTCTTCAAACAATACAGTAAAAATCGTGTAGTCGTTACCGTGTGGTCCTTGTGAGAGTAGCTGGCGCAAGTGTGGCAGTCATGAGTGTGGCAGACGTGTGTGGTAAAAAACTCTATTCTCTCCATCCTCTGAGACTAAACTGACCCACAATCTCTGTCGCTACGCTAGCGTCCTCCCATGTAGACACTCCCCATTACGTATCAAATCACACCCACAAGCATGCAAAAAAGACAGAAACTAGAAATATTAAACATAGCCATAATACAATGACAGTAACTAAATTAAGTGTAAATGGCTCCGACACCCTCCATTTCAGAGGAATAGAACAGCTTTGTTGAGCTTAGTGTGTTTCATATAATTTATATATTTTTAATTAATTGAAGTTCGCATAATTTTTAAAGAACGATTGATTTTTAAAAAAAGGCATATTTTTAATTCTGAATCGCTTTTGCAATATTTTAATTTTGTGAACATCTGATATACGTAAAGACTTTTGCCAATGATAAGCCTAGGCGCATAACATAACCAGTTGCTACAGCAATTCAAGGGACTTTGCAAACTATGTGCCTAATTCGCACTGCAATCCCAATATTAAATTATTAAAACACATGGTCAGTTCTTTCTGGAATGCCGATAAAGTTGAATAGTTGAAGACAGCTTTGATATCAATCCTTCATGTTACATATTGAACATGATTTTAAAGCCTGATTGTAACGTGCTTATATGTATTATCTTATTAAGCTGGAAAACGTGCAGAAAAGACCCTCAAGGTCATTACCGGAATAGGTGGACTTGAGTTGTAAAGGGACGTTGGATAAGCAGGATTTTTTTAATTTCCTTTGCGATCTCATTGCTGTTACTGGGACTGATGGACAAGTTGTAAAGAGGGGTTAGATAGGCAAGGGCTTTTTTCCCCCTCAAGATCGCAATGCTGTTACCAGGGACTAGGATTAAGGGAATCTAAATAGCAAGTTTATAGTGGGTAGTAGGTACAGTATATGGAAAGAGCTGCCAGAGGAAGCTGTACAGGAGGGTGCAATTACAATGTTTAAAAAACATTTGGACAGGGGCATGTGTTGGAAAGGTTTAGAGCAATATATATATATATATATATATATATGGGAAGGGCTTGGATAGACATTTTGGTCAGCATGGAAAAGTTGGTCCAAATGTTCTGATTCCATGCTCGACTAATCTATTAAGGGTGAAAGGAAAAATGTTTTCAGTTATTACTACATGGGCTGGCTTAAGATACTAATATCAAAGTATTTTGGTATTGTCAAATTAGATAATTACCAAATTCCTAGGAAAGATACAATAGCCAGAAGTATTTTTGCCCTGGAGCATCTGACAGTGATTTCAGGCATTAATGAATTCCTACATGGGTACAGTTTATTTTGAAAATGGCTTATTGTTCACTGAGGTGAGTTAAATTGAACAGTTCTATGGTCAAATTTCATGCATAACTGAAATGTTATTGGGGTGCTGGGAGTTGATGAAGTCACTGAAATGTCTCTTTTGGAATAATTGTACAAGTTTTATTTTCAATTCTGATACTTCTCCATTTCTAGAAAAATAGTGGACCATGTTGATTGGATGACATCACCAGAGCAGGTTGCAGAAACTGTAAAACGATTCAGGTATTTAGCAATAGGTAATTATAGATGTTTCTTCCGTTTATTGGTGTTTGATAACATCTCTAAAATAAATTATTTATTTTACCAACAGAGATTCATTTTGGCCGAATGGTATCTTGGCAGAGGCTGCACCGCGCAGGGAAAAGGCCATAAGAATGAGGTCAAGAGTAGCAGCTAAGACAAAAATGCTAATGATTATGCCAGGTGAAAGACTTTTTTTCCTAATTTTCGACACCTCTTGAATTTATTTTATTGCATGAGCTTTTCCGGAATGGAAATTCATTTGGCTTTTGTTGCTCATTGGCAGCATTGCATTACGTGCAAATTAGGGGCTAAGTGGATTATTCATAAAATAACAGGCTTCTTCCTCACTGTGGGGGATTTGAGCTCATATTTAAAGGGAAGATGTCCTAATTCATATTGCCATCCTGTCAAACTCTCTTTCTTGGGATAAACAAGTTTGAGAAGCTATCATGATTATTATGGAGAATGGGAAATGCATCCTAATTTGTATAATGTACACTATTGATGAATCTGGTGGTGAGAAAACAGAATCATGTTGTAGTCATAGAATGATACTGCGTGGAAACAGGCCCTTCGGCCCAACTTGCCCACACCGGCCAACATGTCCCTTCTATACTAGTCCCACCTGCCCATGTTTGGTCCATATCCCTCCAAACCTGTCCTGTCCATGTACCTGTCTATCTGTTTCTTAAATGTCGGGATAGTCCCTGCCTCAACTACCTCCTCCGGCAGTTTGTTCCTTACACCCACCACTCTTTGTGTGTAAGAAGATACCCCTCAGATCTTTTCCCCTTCACCTTAAACTTATGTCCTCCTCTGGTCCTCGATTCACCTACTCTAGGCAAGATACTCTGCGTATCTACCCGATCTATTCTTCTCATGATTTTAGACACCTCTAAGATTGCGCCACATCCTCCTGCAATTTAAAAGTAATAGAGTTCCAGCCTACTCACGCTCCCTATTGCTCAGACCCTCTAGTCCTGGCAACATCCTTGTAATCCATGTGTGGGAAAGAACTGCAGATGCTGGTTTAAATTGAAGCAAAACACAAAATGCTGGAGTAACTCAGCGGGACAAGCAGCATCTCTGGAGAGAAGGAATGGGCGAATGGTTTCGGATCGAGACCCTTCTTCAGACCTTGTTATCCATCACTGATCAACCTTTCCTACTGCTCAGAGAGATACTTTTCCAATTTTAGATTGATTCTAACTTCATAGGAAGTGTGGAATCTTATGTACTAAATTGAATTCTAGTATTCTATTCTGTTATGATATTTCCTTGATTCTTTCTTCATTATTTTCCCCCCAGATGAGCTAAAACACATAATTGGAGCTGAAACCACACGCAAGGGCATTTTACGAGTCTTTGAGATGTTTCAACATAACCAGCTAAACAGAAGATTGGTTTATGTATTTCTAGAAGGCTTCCTTGAAACCCTTTTTCCACAGTATAAATTTTGTGAGCTCTTCATCAAATTGCATTCACGATCTCAGCGGATGCAAAGATATAAGCAGAAGTCTCAGTCAGCTCAAATTGCTTCCTCTCAGAAGAGGTGACGCTGCCAAGCATGAAAACTGTGCTCTGTGAACAGAATCTTAGGCACCTTCTCTAGTTCAGTCTCTGTTATGGCAATTTCCTGGGGCTCTCAAAGCTAAGTTCCAGTTACAATGCCATCTTTGTGCCAGCCTCCAGAGCCATGACTCAGTGGCTTACTTCGGAAGACATCGTTGTCTGCCGTGTTTGATTTCTAATGCACTTTTTTGCTCATAATACCCTGTGTATCATAAGTGGTTTATATTTATTACATGTTCATAGCTCATTGAGAAAATCTGTATTCATTTGTAATAGAAGAGCTGTGGATGCATGGTCCAACTGCTGCATCTTATAGCTGTCTTCTTGTATCTAGTTGGCATCAAAACCAATTATACATCTTTTAAATTGTCTTGTGGACAGTTAGTGGGAGTAGCAGCAATATTGCCTAAAGATAGAGCAAAGCACAATTATGATGATTTTGCATTGGAATAAAACTGGCGTGTATCCAGTTTGGAGATGATGAATTCTGCACAACTCGAAACACAACTGCACGATTGAGAGAAAGTGATGGTTAATGGAAATTGGTTTTTAAAAATAACATTAAAAGAGTATAAATGTGAAAGAACCTAAAGACCTGAGATAAACATTCCCACTGACAGGAATTGTACTTTGGGGTTTCGAGCGAAATGAAAACTTGCTCACTGGACTGAGAGAACCATAATTTTGGATTATCTTCCATCCCATTGCCTGCACTCCCCAAACAGCTGAATAGAGCAGTTTATTTTGTGTACATGTCTGTGCTTGATCCATTATTCCAGAAATTACTGAGCCGTGTATTTTCATACAACTGTAACGCCTCCAGACATGATTGTAGATTTTAATGTACAGAGATTTTAATGAACTTCAAAGTCGGAATGTTCAAGGTAACAAGTGAGTGCTCTGATTAGGATTGATCAGAATAATGTTGCCACTAACAAATGTAATTGAGATTAGCCTTAAATTTCCTGTTTAAAAAATAGTTTTCTCATTTTAATCTGACCAGACTTTTTCTGAATGCTGGTTTTCACTTGTGCCACAGAAATAAAGTGCCCATTTCTGCAATTGTCAGGAAGTTATGATCTGTAAGATGCATTATGCATATTACCAAAACTTAATTCTGACAGATATCTGCATTAAAACCTAATTTAAATCAACCCACCTACATACTTTATACTGAGATTTTAATTTTGTGCAATATTTTCTTTAGCATATGTGCATTTAAATAAATCGTATAATGAAAAATTTTAATGTTTTGAATCGTATGTTTAGCAGTCTTCTTAACCCAACAACTTGCATTGTGTTGTTGATGCATAAGTTTATTTAAGGACTTGTTTTAAAAGTCTTGGTTGTCACTCCTTGTGAGACTCACTTGTCACGGATGAAATGTCCTCATCCGAGCACGCTTGTAAACTACAGGGGGAACCTAAGAGCACATGGTAAATAGCTGTTAATGAATTTTGTGCATTTCATTGTACAGTGTCAACAGTGTGCCTAATTGTACTGTCAACCTTTTCTTATTTCTGTAATGAAAGAACAAATGTCAATCAGAATGTCTTGGTGGTTTTTAATAGACTGAAGAGGAACTCTGAATTTGTGAGTTTGCTTTATGCTATTAAAATGTTCAGTAGGACAGATAAAAGGTATCACACTAAATAAAAGTATTAACTGAAATATGTTTTTTGCTTGTGTTTTCATCCAATTCACTAATGCCTAGCTTCAGACTAATTGGTGCATAGTTATCATGTTTTATATTTATTTTTCTTTGTAACCTCCAGGGATGGCATTTAACAGATAATTGGAAAAGAGATCATGCAAGCATCACTGGCTTTGAGAAATTTATATTTTTTGTATATTTGCAGTTGGGTAAATGGAGTTTATTTTTGTTTAGAGAATAAGGAAGACCTCTAAGATAATCTTTTGAAGGGTCTATAACGCATGATTTTATACATTCACCAAACAATTCTGTAATTTGACAGAAGTTTTAATGTGGAAATTTTGTTTGAGTTATGGTTATCGACATTGGAGCTTGAGGCACTCTTATTTTTCCACTGTCCTGATTATTTGTTAGCAGATTGATAAACAATCAATGTTATATTTACTACTGCAACAGCTTGAAATAGACTTTGTCTACATGATAGGGATATCTAAATTATGGAAAAATGATTGCATATTTGCTTTTTGTTGTTCCTTAAATACTCTCGAATCCAGTAATGAAATTTCTGCAAGAATCTCTTTACAATACTAACTGACACAAATATGGGAGCTGTATAATTATTTAAAATCGCAATCTTCCTCCATCTTGAATGTACTGTTGTTTCACAAATAAAGAATTTGAATAAGCAGAGCAAAAGCTATGTAATTTTTGCAGGTGGAAAATCTTCCCTTTTCCTGACCATCTATAACGTTTTATATCTCTATCAGGTCACCCCCTCAGTTCTTTGCCCTAAGAAAAACCATCCAGCCTGTCTAGTCTCACCCCATAACCAAAGTCCTCCAATCCAGGCAACATCCTGATGAATCTTCTCTGCACTCTCTCCAGCTCACAGTATCCTTCCTTCAGTGTGGCAACCAGGACTGCACGCAATAGTCAAATTGTGATCTAACCAGTGTTTTGTGAAGTTAGACACAAAATGCTGGAGTAATTCTGGCTCAGGCAGCATTCCTGGAGAAAAAGAATAGGTGATGTTTCGGATCGGAACCCTTCTTCAGACTTGTGAAGTTGCAATGGTACGTTTCAACTTTTATATTCAATGGCCTGACCTATAAAAGCAAACATGGCATATGCTTCCTTCGCTTCCCTAGCTATTTGTGTTATCTACAGACAAACAAGGTAAGTATTTTAAAACCAATTAAAGCTTGAAGTAGCGAGAAATCTATATATTTATTACTAAAACTCATCTTGCATGTTTGTATACATATTTGTTGGTTTGTTCATGAGATACAGCCAAAACGGTACACAATAGCGCAGCAATTTTAAGCCCACCTTACTCGCCATTGTCCTGCGGTGTGCAAATAGCAAGTTTCATTCAAATTGGTGTTTTATTTTTTAAATTATTGACATTTTATAATTTTAAAAATCACTTTTCCACATACCCTGGCCGTTAGCCGTGCTCGACGTCACAATGGGACCCCCCCCCCCCAAGTGACGGGAGTGGCGGCCAATGAAGGGGGGGTGCCCAAGATGGCCACCGAGGGCAGGACCCGCGCGGGTGGCGGACAAATGGCTGAGTGGTGGACATGTGGTTGAGTGGTAGAATCTAAGGTAATTGTTGTGAAGTGAAAAATGGATTAGTGTAGGATTAGTATAACTGTTGCTTGATGTTGATATGGACTCAGTGGACAATAGGTCTGTTTATGACTCTGACTCTCTAGCATAAAACATAACTATTTGTCCTTTGAGTCTGCCCTGACTCTTTTGAAAACAATATAGTCAGTACTTCAAACTTTCTCTTATTTTCCTGTTATTTTTAAATTTCTCATTCATGTATTACTCGATCCCTCCCGAGTGACGGGAGTGGCGGCCAATGAGGGGGGGGTGGTGAGGAGAGCTCTCCTACTGCTGGCTACCCGGGACCGGGGTGAGTGGCTCCTCCCCTTTCCTCTCCCGCCCCTGGCCCCGGGGGAGTTTTGAGGGGGGATGGAGTGGGTGAGTGTCATCCATTGGGGGAGGGTTGCCGGGCCCGCAGGAGAGGTTTGCACGGAGGGTTTCCGGGCCCGCAGGAGAAATTTGGACCCAATGAGTCCACGCCCGGCTAATATTAACTAAAACCTGAGTGCACAAGTTGTAATAATGCTTAAAAAATGGATATGTGTTTGAGTGAAAAGTTGAACTGATCACAAAATGCAATTAAGTTGATTATTTACAGATCTGTACATAATTGCCAACCTATTATGTAAATCATTTTTATCATGAGGAAAACCCGAATGATGTTTACTCTCTTTAATAATGTGACTCTTGTAGATTACAAGATTGTAGATAAAGCATTTTCTCATTTGCATGTAAGATTTGATCATTAAAGTCTTGTTAAGGGATTGATTACAACTTGTACTCTTTCTATCCATAAACTATTACAATTTTGGTAAATGGTACAAGTTATTGATGTTTAATGAATAGTTAATTTTTTTTGTCTCCAACTGAGTTTAACTGTGACAGCTTTAAATGATGGAATGCAATTGGCAGTGAAATTTCATTACACGGGGCCTGATTGTAACTGAGGCATTTAACCCTCAAACATTGCATGTACAGTTCCCACAGAAACTCTTTCGGACTGAGACATTGCTGCCGCTGTTACATCAGCCCCTGACTACATTAGAAACAGCCATTTGTCTGAAATCAATCACTGTATTAATCTACCTTTTAATTAGATTAGAAGTCATATGGTGACATTTGCCACAAAATGTTTGTGGCAGTTTCTACCTTGATAAGACGTTGAAGAGAGGCCAAAGAGCCTGTTCCTGCGCAGTGGTGTTCTAAGTTGGATGCTGGGAAAGGGGAAATAATCATTCCAGGCAAAAGTATTAAGAGCTAGCAGTATACAGGGATATCATCTAAAGACCTTAATTTGGTCTATTTGAAGTTAAGGTAATTGTTCACTAGTGTGCTTTAAAATAAGCAAGGTTGTCCTAGATGATCATATCATATCATATCATATATATACAGCCGGAAACAGGCCTTTTCGGCCCACCAAGTCCATGCCGCCCAGCGATCCCCGTACATTAACACTATCCTACACCCACTAGGGACAATTTTTACATTTACCCAGCCAATTAACCTACATACCTGTACGTCTTTGGAGTACGTACGTACAGGTATTTGGATATTCCTGGTTGGTATTTTTCTCTTTATGACAATTTTCAGGACCCAAAATGCACTGGTATTATTGCTTATTGCTTGGTCAGATTTGTCTTCAACAGTTATTCGGTATGGTTTAGTCTAATGCCAAGTATTTTTTGCCCCTCTGCTAAGAATTCCTTTCAGAAATAGCTAAAATGCACATTGTGTGAAGCTACTGGCAAAGGCAGGTTTACAATATCTGTTGCATCTATCAAATGAGAATACTTCTGAGGTTCATGTGATCAGAGACTGTTTTCACTGTTTTACTGTGGCAGTACTTTTAGATCAACAAGCTCATAAATCATGTTCTACCACTTGGCCAATAAAACTTATTCATTCATTCATTCATTCATTCAAATTTGAAACTTAGTTTTGTTTGGCAGATCTGGGCAAATATGCTTTCATCTTTTTGAATTTTTAATTCTCCCTCCACCTCCAGTGCTGGAACCTCTACCACTTGGAAAGACAAAAGCAGCAATGACATCAGAATATTACCACCTGAAAGTTCCCTTCCATATTCATGCAATCCTGGCTTGAAAATACCTCACCATTTATTAAAATTTTGGAGCTTCATCCTCAACAACTCTGGGAGTGTATTCATGGCAGCAACACAGTGGCTAAAGAAGTTAGCTATTACTCAGTTCACGAGTAATTGTACTTCAGGATTATACTACTATAATTATACTACAGAAAGCACACCAACACCTCCACTTCCTCAGAAGGCTTGGGAAGTTCGGCATGTCCCCTACAACTCTCACCAAATTCTGCAGATGCACCATAGAAAGCATTTTATCAGGATGCATCAGTTTGGTTTGGGAACAGCTCCATCTAAGACCACAAGAAATTGCAGCTTCTTGTGGACGCAGAAACCAATCCCCCCTTCTATTGATGTGTAGGAAGTAGATTCTGAAGAAGGGTCTCGACCCGAAACGTCACCCATTCCTTCTCTCCTGAGATGCTACCTGACCCACTGAGTTACTCCAGCATTTTGTGTCCCCCTTCTAATGACTCCATTTATACCTAATGCTGCCTCGGCAAGGCCAGCAGCATAATCAAGGGTGAGTCGCACCCTATTCAATTTCCCCTCTTCCCATCAGGCAAAAGTTTTAGATATGTGAAAACGCACACCCCCAGATTCAGAGACAGTTTCTTCCTAGCTGTTATCAGACAATTGAATCATCCTACCACAACCACAGATCAGTGATGAACTACAACCTACCTCATTGGTGACCTTCAAAGTATCCTTGATCGGATTTTGCTGTCTTTACCTTGCACTGCCTCACACCTTACCTTGCTGTCTTTACCTTGCACCTTATTCCCTTACCATGTATTTACACTGTAAATAGCTCGATTGTAATCATATATTGTCTTTTTGCTGACTGGATTGCACGCAATAAAAGCTTGTCCCCTGTACCTCGGTACACGTGACAATAAACTAAACTGAACTGAACTACTTCAGCATTGAATATTAGCTTTGCTCAAATTCCACGAATGAATAAAACTATAATTGCATGTGCAAACTTTCAATGTAAAAAAAAAAGCAGTCATTCAGATGGTAATGATATAAAAGTTGATCTTCAAAGTCACTTCTGTTGTTGTCCATTTTGCATGAAATTAAATGTTTTCCCCAAGTTTTAATATATTATCTTTAGACAACTCAGAATAAGTATCAGATGTCAGGAATTTTTACTGGTACAGCAATTTGTTTCTAATTGTGAACGTGATTGACAATTTGACAAAGGCAATTGGTTATGGCTGTATATACAATAGCTAGTAAACTAAGAATTGGAAAAAACATCTGGTGATACTAGTCCCTAATATGTTAAGATGCGATTTTGTGGCCAAATATGAAGGGATGGGGATAGTCACCAACATCTAAAATATTTCTCAAATCAATTTCCTGACTGGTTTCATCTGTTACTTTCAGTAAGGCATGATTTTTAGAGCACGGCGAAAGCCAGGCTGGTCAGCAAATTGCATTGCAGACTACTTAAACATTGTAAAGAAGTAAAAACGGAAATATAATTCACATTTTAATCATTGTACAGAAAGCAAAGTATAGATTATGTAAAACCTGAAGTACCATTTAATAAAAATAATTGTGATTTAAAATTTTCTGAGGGATGTAAGTGGCATCTTTAAAGATAATTTGCTAAGATTAGGAAATGATTCAGTGATTTAAACCCAGTAAAAAGTTAGTTATTCCTGATCAAAAAGGGTGGCAGGGTGGCGCAGCGGTAGAGGTGTTGCTTTACAGCCCTTGTCGCACCATAGACCCGGGTTCGATCCTGACTGCAGGTGCTGTCAGTAAGGAGTTTGTACGTTCTTCCCATGTCCTGCGTGGGTTCTCTCCGAGATCTTCGGTTTCCTCCCACACTCCAAAGACGTACAAGTATGTAGGTAAATTGGCTTGATATAAATGTAAAAATTGTCCCTGGTGTGTGTAGGATAGTGTTAATATGCTGGGATCACTGGTCGGCGCAGTCTCGGCCGAACGGCCTGTTCCCGC
This sequence comes from Rhinoraja longicauda, assembly GCF_053455715.1. NCBI lineage: Eukaryota > Metazoa > Chordata > Chondrichthyes > Rajiformes > Arhynchobatidae > Rhinoraja > Rhinoraja longicauda. The sequence goes on from NC_135954.1 coordinate 78,976,223, forward strand.
GCAGTATCTCTAAATTTTTATTTAAAATCTAAATACGTTTAATATTTAATTTATTTTTAAGTGTAGTTAAAATATATATAAAACCAATTATTCTACATTAATTACTTTTCAAAGATTGCAAAAATATACTCTCAAAAAGGGTAGGGCAATATTTTCACTTCAGGATTTCCTTATCTGCATATGTGTAAATGCCTAAAGCTGGTGTTATTTTAAAGCAACAATAGAAACAATGGTGATTTTGTCACTTATCTATAACAGTGAATGCTCAACCTTTTAAGTTGCTATCATATGGTTTCAATAATTAAATGCTTCAGATTGGGTGTGAAGTGTGAAACCTAAAGATGTAATGAAGTCAGCCAACCTGCAATTGTAAAATGACTAATATGTTTTTCCGGTGACGTGCGGTAAGATGAGAGGGTAGACACTTCCCACAGTCCATACTAACGTTTTTGGACTACCATACTATTATGGTATGGTGTAGGAAGGAACCGCAGATGCTGGTTCACATTGCAGATTGACACGAAATGCTGGAGTAACTCAGCGGGACAGGCAGCATCTCTGGATCGGAGGAATGGGAAACGTTTCGGGTTGAGACCCTTCTTCGGATTGAGAGTTCTATCATGTGTACTATATGTACTAATAGTACGGTACTACCATACTATTATGTTAAAATAACAGCTTTTATTTTGATGTTAAAATGAATATTTACATTTGCAACATTTACATAGTTTTATTGCTGTTCATAATCTTCCACCTTCACTGCCTCTTACCCCCACATCCCCTGAACCTCAACATCCTCTAGGATCTACATATACTGCAAATCATTACTTTTTTTTCTTCAGGTTATCACCTTCAGTTAATCATCGAAAAGGAAGTAGTTTCCCCACCACCCTCCACCCCACCTCTCCAGGAGAGAGATTGACAATTTGATTGAATGGTGCCAGAGGAACAAATCTTACTCAACATTAACAAGACCAAGGAGCTGATTATAGATTTTAGGAGGGGAAAGCCAAGGATCCATACGAATCTGTTTTCATCCACAGGACGGTGGTGGAGAGATTGAACAGATTTAAGTTTCTGGACGTGCATATTTATGAAGATCTTTCTTGGGCCCAGCACATTGTTGCAATCAATACAAATGCTCAGCAACGCCTCTATTGGATTTAAAGTTGAGGAAATATGGTATGTTCATGAATACCCTATTGTACTTTTACATGTGTATGATAGAGCATGCTGACTCTTTGCACCATAGCCTTGTTCAATTTTGGAGGAGATCAGTAGTACACTTTTAAACATGAACACTGTTCTCTCTGTATTCTAATGCTCTTGTATTATGATTGTCTTGGTTGGGAGTCACGTGAAATGTCTGCTTTGCAATGTAATGTCAACGTCTCGAATATTCAGCCTGCTAGCTGCAAATTCAACATTTTCAACAAATGTTCTTTGCAATTCAGACAACAACATTTAGCATATAATGTCACAATGTATTTATCAAATGTTACCTATTAGTATTTGTGAAATCCAAACCAGCATGTAGAAAGCAAGATGGGTTAGAGAAGGCCCTCACTAATGTGGCAACGCTTGAAAGAAGTAGCAGTAAAGTTGTTCCATGGATGGGTTGGTTTATTTGTGAAGCAGAACACTTAGAACTACAGTATTATGTTAGGGCTTCAAGCTGGTAGAAAATGAATTTTCCAGCTATTTAGTGAAAATAAAAGTTGTGTATTATGCATAAGTCATGGAAACAGGCCCCTCAGCCCAACTTATGTCTGTTGACCAAGGTGCCTTCATAGGCTAGACCTATTTGCCTGCATTTGACCCACATCCCTCCAAACCGTGCCATTCCAGGACTCTGTTCAAACATATTTTAAATGTTGTAATTGTACCCAGCTCTCCCACCTTCTCTGACAGCTTGTTCCATTTATTAACCACCATCTGTGTGTAAAAACTTGCTCCTCAGATCCCCTTTGTCTATCCCCTCTCAATTTAAACCTATTTCCTGTAGTTTTAGACATTGCTACCCTGGTTTAAAGTTTGAGACACTCTATTCTATCTATGTCCCTTATAATTTTCTAAACTCTAAGTTTACCTGCATACAACCAGCAAGCTAATCCGGTCCCATCACATAAATGCGGCAATCAAGAAAGCACATCAACGTATGGCATCTCAGAAGATTTGGTGTATCCAAGAACATTCCAAGTTCTGTAGATGCGACATAGGAAATATTTTGACAGGATGCATCTCAGCCTGGTATGTCCTGATCCTGCAGAGAGTGGTGAACACAGCCCAGTCCATCACATGCTTGTCACTTCCTTCCACCTACATGGTGGTCAGAATGGCAGGCAGTAGCGAATGGAGTGCCGCAAGGCTCGGTGTTGGGGCCGCAACTATTCACCATATATATTAATGATTTGGAGGAAGGAATTAGAAGTAACACTAGCAAGTTTGCAGTTGACACAAAGCTGGGTGGCAGTGTGAACTGCGAAGAGAATGTTAGGAGGTTTCAGGGTAACCTGGACAGGTTGAGTGAGTGAGCAGATGCATGGCAGATGCAGTATGATGTAGATAAATGTGAGGTTATCGACTTTGGTGGCAAAAACAAGGAGGCAGATTATTATCTCAATGGTGTCAGGTTAGGTGACAGGGAAGTGCAGCAAGACCTGGGTGTCCTTGTACACCAGTCACTGAAAGTTGGCGTACAGCAGGCAGTGAAGAAAGCTAATGGCATGCTGGCCTTCATAACAAGAGGATTTCAGTATAGGAGTAAAGAGGTTCTTCTGCAGTTGTATAGGCCCTGGTAAGACCACATCTGGAGTATTGTGTACAGTTTTGGTCTCCTAATTTGTGGAAGGACATCCTTGTAATTGAGGCAGTGCAGCGTAGGTTCACAAGATTGATCCATGGGATGGCGAGACTGTCATATGGGGAAAGATTGGAAAGACTAGGCTTGTCTTCACTGGAGTTTAGAAGGATTAGAGGGGATCTTATAGAGACATATAAATTTATAAAAGGACTGGACAAGCTAGATGCAGGAAAAATGTTCCCAATGTTGGGGGAAGTCCAGAACCAGGGGCCACAGTCCTAGAATAAAAGGGAGGCCATTTAAAACTGAGGTGAGAAGGGACTTTTTCACCCAGAGAGTTGTGAATTTGTGGAATTCTCTGCCACAGAGGGCAGTGGAGGCCAAATCACTGGATGGATTTAAGAGAGAGTTAGATAGAGCTCTCGGGGCTAGTGGAGTCAAGGGATATGGGGAGAAGGCAGGCACAGGTTACTGATTGTGGATGATCAGCCATGATTACAATGAATGGTGGTGCTGGCTCGAAGGGCCGAATGGCCTCTTCCTGCACCTATTTTCTATGTTTCTATGGTGCATCAGGAAGCTGGCAGTATTGTCAAGGATATTGCCAACCTAGACATTCCCTTTTCTTTTTTCTACCTTCTGGCAGAAGGGACTGGAGCTTGACAAGAGCATTTTCTTCACCACTGCTATTAGACTCCTGAACAGATCACCTCTTTCACACTGCCTTCCTGGAAATGCTACCACATACCCTTGCTCTTAACTTTACCTCTTTCCATAATTCTATTATTATACTTTAATTTCTTTTTTGCTTTACTTTAATTTGCACCTCAAATTTTGCACCATTCTGCTGTATTATGTTTATTGTTGTATCTTTCATCATCATATACTATTTTACTCTATGAACTTCATGCGATCAAGGAATTTCAATGTACCCTTGCGTATATGGCAAACTAGTCTGAATCTGAATCTGTACTGCGAGCCGTTCTGGAGTAGGATGGATAAAGTGGAAAATTGCAAGGAATCAAATTATGGGGAAGTCCTTGGTCTGAGCCATAACACCTGCCATGCAGAACAGGGCAGTAACTCTGTGACAATCCAATTGTATAAAGCAAATTAAAATGTATTTCAATCCTGCAAATCACAATTTTAGCATTAATTTCAACTTGCAAGCCTAATTCTATTTCCATTATTATATTTGATATCTTTAGTGAAATAAGTTATGTTTTTTAAAGCTTATTTGGAGTGTTCTTCTCTGCAGACCACTAACTTGATGACTGATTCTTGAATATAAGATATATAAAATGATATGACAAATGTGATCCAAGCCCATTCAGCAGATTCTGGTGACTTTACTTTCCCAAAACAGCACAGTGGCAAATCTGACAGAGTGGCTCATGACACCTGTTATCTCCATCAATGGATTGTTTTTCTTCCCACAGCATTTTACACCTCTTAATTTAATTTGTGACTGGCCCCTACACCCCCCCCCCCCCCCCCCCCCCCAGCTGTCCAGAGAATGATCATTCCAGCTGGTGTTATCAGGAGCTTAAGGGGGCTTAGAGCCAGAGCCAAGAGAATTACCAGTTCTACACAGAACACTAAATGTTCAGCACTTTTAATGCTTTATCTCTGTGCATTATTGAAACTCAATCTTTAAGATCTAAAGTTAAATAAACACATTTAAAATGCAATGAACCAATTCCCATCCTGAAATTTTGCCTTTCTTTATCAGTCCTTAGAATCACCACAGTAGAAATTGCAGACCACGATGATTAAAAATGCTCTATCTTTTTTCCGAGAATATCAAGTAGAAAACGTATCATGTCATTTTCTATATTTCTCTGACTTTATCCTTAGAAAAAGCTAACCAGTAAGAAAATACAAAGATATATTCAAATGAAATATCTAAATCATTAAGCCCATTCCCTATCAGAAAAATCATGTTCAGGTTGTCCCTTGTATCACCTAGTTCTTGAATAAAGCTTTACGTGAGGTACCAGAGGGATACAACAGTACATGGAATTACGCACATTATAAGTCAGTCTTATTTTAAAATCAGCAAGCTGCAGAAAATGTCGGGTATTCTTTCCCTAAAACAAATGCAAGTATAATTGATCAATTCTTCTCCGTTGACAATCAGAACAAATTACTGATGTATTATTATATGACCTTCCCATACAACATACATTGATCAAGAAAATATTTGTGAATGTTGCCAGATCTATGGGATTTGCATCATATTCTGTCTTGCCATTCATTAATAGCATTGTGCCTTCAAAATGAACACCAACAATTATTTTTAAAACCTAAAGTTTATATTTATATTAGAACAGTTTGGCAACAAGCAATAATGACTTATTCTGACTGTCCAACATGCAGTTTTTAAAAAGCTTTCTAAATCCAACTTTCGTATGTCAACTACAACAATCAAAAGTGGCAATTGGTGAGGTAAGTCTCTAATTGGGGGTTATCAAGTTGGGATAGTGGGCAGGGAGGTCCTGTCACAGCACATTCCCTTCGGACATGTTTGTTGGTCTGTACTTGACCACAAGGACAGAAGTCGGTGTGTGCAGTGCCCCATCTTTTCATGTTGGCTGCGAAGCGACCAGCACCAGTTCGTAGCCTGTTCAGTTGAACCCAGGCCTTCCTGCGGAGGTTGTTGCCTGGAGGGTGTGGTGACCAGGTCTCAAAGTATGGCTGGAGTCCTTCTGGGGCAGCTAGTGCTACATTGCTCACTGCATCCAGACTCTCCATGTATGGGCGCAGAGGCTTCCGTGAGCGCAATCGGCATGGGGCCTCCTTCTCATAAAGGATGTCATGCAGAAGGTGGTCAGGCTGAGCAGCTTTCTGACGCAGTCGTCCACAGATGTTATTAGGACGGGCTTGGGGTGGTTAAATCCCAGAAAGAAATGGTAAATGAGTCAGTGGGGTGCAGCGGATGCAGCCTGAGATGATCCTCATCGCTTCATGTAGGGGCACATCCAGTCTGCAAGCGTGAGTACTTTGTGTCCACAGTATTCTGCGGGAGCATATGCTAGGGGCATTACCAACGTTTTCAGGATGCTGAAGGATGCACCCCAGTTTGTGCTAACAAGGTGCCTGACTAAGGATACTCTAGCACAAACTTTTCTCTTCAGTTTCATCAGATGGCTTTTGTAGATGAGGCTGCGATCTAGTTTGACTCCAAGGCAGCGGGATACTCAGCGGCAGCGTGAGCCTCGACGGCAATGAGAGCCTCGGCGGTGATGGGGCCTCAGCGGCAACAGGAGCCTCGGTGGTGGTGGGAACCTCGGTGGCGGCGGGAGCCTCGGTGACAGTGGAACATGAAGGGGGTGGCGAGGAAGGCATTGGGGACCCGGCATGAGGGGACCCCCGTGAAGAACAATGGAGGACCCGGAGAGGGGGGACCACCATGAGGGACGGTGGGAGAACAAAGGAGGACCCAGGGAGAGGGGGGGGGGGGGAATTTAGTTTTAGTATCCTCTGCCAAGGGGATAAATCTGCATTCATTTGTTTGTTGTTCGTTCCGGTTTAGGCACTATGCGCACGGCAGATAGCGAACAGTGACTTGTCCTTTCTTTTCTATTTTTTTGCACTTTTCATTTCAAGTTTTTGTGTACCTTGTGTGTTGTAACTGTTGGCAGACCAATTTCTTTCTGGGGATGAATAAAGTTTTACCGTATCGTATTAGATACAGGTTATTTCATGTACTTAAGAGAGTTCTAAAACTATCACAATTTTGGAACGTAGAAAAATCAGCTTTGCTTGCCTTTCATGTTTAATTTTATTCACTGAATTCGCCCTGGCTACAAGGAACTCACTCTCGGATATATTTTTCACAAGGAGCCTGCCCTTCACAGCAGTATTGCGGAGCGAAGACCACGTGCAAGGATTTAGCAGCAACTCTCTCACACAACATCAGAAGGTCACGGCACAGACAGTGGCCACATATAGTCTTTCTGATTTTATGCCATCCAAATTTTATCCAATTTGAGGAAACCACGTGAGCCAGGTGCCAAGGAAGTTATACATCTATTCTTCCACTTAGGAGCCATCAAAACAACAGAGTCTGAAGAAGGGTCCTGACCTGAAACATCACCTATCCACGTTCTCCAGAGATGCTGCCCGATCTGCTGAGTTACTCCAGCCTCTTTTGTGTCTCTCTTTGCACAGATTAAAGTTTCCTCTATACTGCCCAACAACATAAAATTAACCCTTTCGTATTTTCACTCATCACATCAATTATTGTTATGATCTCTAATATTGGGAATTGCCAAAGCTGAATGTAATTCTGCATTGTATGATCCTGGGCGCTATGGCTGGGATTGATACTCTCCCACCAGTGGATTGTTGTGCCTAGAGTTAACAAAAATGATTATGAATAATCAGATGTTACTTCACAAGATCCACAACCATAGATTATAGTACAACCTTGGGATCACTTGGAGTATCTGATATGATATTGCAGTTCTATTTTCACATAACATTAAATGAATTTGAATTTGCTAGCTTCAATTTATTAATGTTAATGTAATCTGTCACTTTATTGCAATGCTGAAGTTGTCAATAAATAGCAAGGTGGGTAATTATCTTTAGTTGCTGAATATTAAAAGACTCACTGTAGGAGAAGAAAAATAAAACCAGATGTGGTTGGCTCCTCCCAATGGCACTTCATGAGTTGCTACTCCCTTTCCAGACTTCTTCCACTGCCCCCCTTCTACCCACAACAATCCCGTGCCTCTGCTGCACAATTCTTCCGTGACGATGAATTTGAGCAAAACCTCTGGCTGTCTTTGGTAAAGTAAGTGACAGCAGCCTGACCTGTTCTTACATGATCATGTTTCTCCTGTGCCTGCAATTGTTGCCCCAGAAATATTGAGGCTACGGAAAGGGTCAGAGGGCTAATGTCACACTATGTTAATACTGCCTTTATTTGGAAAGGCACAGATTACTCAAAGGCAGTTAGCATGAATTCACCAAGGGAAGGTTGGTCTGGCTGATGATTGAAATTTTTGAGAAGGTAACAAGGAGGGTCAATGAGGGCAGCATACTTGATATAATCCACATGGGCTTTAAAAAGGCATCTGACAAGGTCCCACAAGGCAGACTCATCAGAAGGGTAAATGCCCAAGGGAACGAAAATTGGCAGGAATCAAAGGCTAATGATCAATGGGTGTTTTTGTGACCAGAAGACGGTTTGCGGTGACATTCCCCAGGACTCGGTGCTAGATCCTGTTTGTCATGAAACATTTCAATGATTTACATTCACATTAGGTGACTTAATCATAAAGATGGTACAAACTCAAGCACATAGTTGGCGCAAAGAAAGAAAGTTGCAACTTCCAAAGAGTTACTAGTAAAGGAAAGGCAAAACTAGCAATGAAGGACCCATTCATTCCAACTCTGCCTTCAATGAAAAGAGACACAAAATGCTGGAGTAATTCAGCAGTTTAGTCATATCTCAGGAGAACATGGAGAGGTGGTATTTTAGGTCGAAATCCTTCTTCAGACCAAAGAAGGTTTCTACTTTCTTCTTTCTTTGAGGCAGCCAATCTTCAATCCATTCTAACTCACTTCCTCCGATACCATAGGCTTTTCATTTCTGATCCAGCTTCTTATGCGGCACCTTGTTAAATGTCTTCTGATATTCTAAATTCATTACATTTGCAGGTTCCACAAAATCAACTCTCTCTATTACATCCTCAAAGCATTTGAGCAAGTTTGTCGGGATTTACCTTTCATAAAACCATGCTGAATAGGTTTATCGGGAAGATCTTATAGTACTGGAGAGGATGCAGAGAGGATTCATACACATGTTGCTTGGTTTAGATAACTGTAGTTATGAGAAGAGAACAAGTCTGGACTGGAGTTGGTTGTTTTGGAACAGAAGAAGTAGAGATTTAATCAATTGATATATAACAATGGGAAATATAGATAGGTTCAATCAAAAGGACCTATAACCCTGGCAGTGAGATCATTAAATGAACAGCTGATATTTCCAGGAGTTGATAAGGTGCAGTAGATGTAATTTCACCGAGAGGGTGATTTGAATATTCGGCTCGCTGTCTGAAAGAATGGAAGGGAGCAAATACCCTTAGCAAATTTAAGAAATACTTGGATGAAAATGTAATTTCAAAATTTGATGAGGGTGTTTACTCCCGCCATTCCTTGCCAGTGGGTGTGCTGGGGGTTCTTTGCCAAGGCTCTCTGAGACATTGGGGTCTGCTGCAGGAGGCACCCCCCTCCCCCGGGCATGGAGGCTGAGCGATGGTCGCCGGAGGCAAGAGACCACCCCCTTGCACTGTCACATTGATGCCCACATTTTACTTGAGGAACATCATCCTACCTTCTGTCAGACCATGGTGCAGCCTTCAGTTCTCAATAAATAATCTCTAAATTTTGGTAACTCACTTTGTCTTTATCAGAATTGGCTATTTTGGCTGTAAGTCACCTGTGATTTTGGTTCCTTTTTTTTCTCTTCATTAGCAGAGCCTGACCTGCTAAACACTCTCCGGCCTTGCTAAACACTTTCCGGCCCTGCTAAACACTCTCCGGCCCTGCTAAACACTCTCCGGCCCTGCTAAACACACACTCTCCTGCCCTGCTAAACACACACTCTCCGGCCCTGCTAAACACACACTCTCCGGCCCCGCTAAACACACACTCTCCGGCCCCGCTAAACACTCTCCGGCCCTGCTAAACACTCTCCGGCCCTGCTAAACACTCTCTGGCCCTGCTAAACACACACTCTCCGGCCCTGCTAAACACACACTCTCCGGCCCCGCTAAACACACACTCTCCGGCCCCGCTAAACACTCTCCGGCCCTGCTAAACACTCTCCGGCCCTGCTAAACACTCTCTGGCCCTGCTAAACACACACTCTCCGGCCATGCTAAACACTCTCCGGCCCCGCTAAACACTCTCCGGCCCTGCTAAACACTCTCCAGCCGTGCTAAACACTCTCCGGCCATGCTAAACACTCTCCGGCCCTGCTAAACACTCTCCGGCCCTGCTAAACACACACTCTCCGGCCCTGCTAAACACTCTCCGGCCCTGCTAAACACTCTCCGGCCCTGCTAAACACACACTCTCCGGCCATGCTAAACACTATCCGGCCCTGCTAAACACACACTCTCCGGCCCTGCTAAACACACACTCTCCGGCCATGCTAAACACTCTCCGGCCCTGCATTTTGCAGTTTTTTTATATTCCTTTGTTTGTATTCTTTAACTGCTCTCATCTGATGCTTTTGTACCATATTTTCCATTAGTTCCATATTCTTCTCTCTCTCACTGCCCCGTCAACTAATTGACTTCAACTTATCCCCACAGCAACCTCAACCTCATCTACTCTGAAATATTCAATTTCTCCTATCCATATGTCCTGCGTTTTCTCTGCCAATTAAAATTAACCCTTTTCCTCTTTTCCCCAGTTCTGACAAAGTGTCTTCCTCCTGAAGCATTAATACTGTTTCTCAGATGCTACCTTTTGTGTGTTCCTAGCAATTGTCGTTTCTCTTTCACTCTTTCACTCTTTTAGCACCTGCATTTTTTAAATTTGATCTTGGTATTGCTGGTGAATGGTGCCAGATGGTTCTTGGCTGATATCGGTCAATAGTATTGCTGCAAGACCTCTCTGGGTGATGGCCTCTTGCAGCCATCTGTGCATCTGTACTTTTTTCTTTCAGTTGGCAGAATAAAGTTTTATTGGTAAAAAGAAGATAATTAGCGGGGGATTTTATTGACCGGATGCTTCATTCATTTGTAGGATTTGGAGCCAACATTAAGACTGATCCTCCAAATAGGTATTATCCTTTATTCCCTTACCTCCCTCCTTGGGAGATCATTTCCTCATGAACAATCTGAATCAGTTTACATTCATCTCAACTTGCATGTGTTCTTCTTAAAGCATTTTTGTGCACATAGATATTTGTGTAAACTTATTCATTCATTATTTCAACCACAAAAGGCCTGCTTCCATGCTGTACAACACTATAACTGGAGTCACTTATTCACAAAATGCTGGAGTAACTCAGCAGGTCAGGCAACATCTCAGGAGTTGCATAACTGGAGTCACAGTTAGAGTGTCGGACAGCATGGAAGCAGGCCCTTTGGCCCACCTTGTAAATGCCGACCAAGTTGGCATATTGGTCTCGTCCCATTTTCCAGCAATTGTCCCGTAGCTCCCTCAACCCTTCCTAAACGCCAACATAATCTTTTCTCTTTTGGTAATCTGCATTCATTCATCATTTCTATACTGCATGCAGAATTATGAAATCAAGATTGTGTTGCAGTTTTAAAGACGCTCTCGTTTAAAATACAATCTTTTTTTGCAATAGGTAGAATGATTTACAAAGGGACTATTGATTTATTTGTAATCAATTTTGCACTAAAAAACGATTCCCTTGGTAAACTAGCACACAGATCTGTTTGCATGGTGTAAATGTTACAGATAAAGAAGAATGCACCTGGATGCCTTTGAATAAAGCAAGTAGATGAAGCCAATGCTAGGGGAGCCTCACTTGTAAGGGACTGGGAACTTGCTGCTCAGCTCATTAGCTGACATTCTGCCGAAAGCTCTTTTGATCTATTACAGTTAACAACAAGGTTACACCAAGCTCGGGATCTGCTTGACAGTGGATGAGATGACCCTCCTGGGACTCTATCTTCTGTTTTGAACATTGATATGGTAATGGCAATTTTGAGATAGAACAGATTGCTGTGACCTCTTTCCCGTGACCTTCTTTGATCAGTCAGGCAATAATCTCGGAGCCAGTCATTTTGGCAAGTGTAATGGACAACATTCCTACAGTCAGCAACTCAAGATCCCTCCTGTCCACACCTGTTCACTTTCAAATGTTTTGGTTAAATTAAATAGAAAGCAAAGTCCTAATTGAAATAACATTCACCACACCTCAAATTACTGAAAACATTTTAATAGTAAATGGCTTTTAAGTGTTCCCATAGACATTGAAATCTTTGTCACTTTCTTAAACAAATGAGCATTGTAATATAAAATCCTATTAAATTCAAATTGCTGCTCATACATTTCTCATTCAGCATTATTTAAATGATAATCATGAACTGATTCATGCTACTAAATTCAAATATTTTTGTTTATAAATACAAAGTGAACATTGGAAAATGTGAAAAGAACAAATGTTGAATATACAAAAAATCTTTTGCCTCGTGAGAAACGAAATCCAGGCCTAAGATTCTGGTGGGATTGATTATTGCAATAAAGAAAACCCTTGTTTTAACAGACTTCTTTATAATTGATTTTGGTTATAGTGGACAGACCTGCCGATGACTGTCCACACCGCCTCCAGTTCATGCCGCTTCCCTGGCCTCTTGCAGCCTCCAGATCGCCGGCCCACACGGCTTCCTTGGCCGTTTCCAATCTGCGTCTGCTGCCGCCACCAGCACCACTGCTGACCCTTACCTGCACTCTGGCCGCCTGTGAGCCACAACCATTGACTCCGCCGATCCTCGCCTCCCTCACCTGGATTCCAGGGTCAATTCCAGACTGAGCGTCTGACGAAGGGTCTTGACCCGAAATGTCACCTTATCCATGTTCTCCAGAGATGCCATCTGACCTGCTGAGTTACTCCAGCACTTTGTGTCCTTTTGTGTATTAACCAGCATCTGCAGTTCTTTGTTTCTTTTGTTAACCACCATTTCTGTTGGTACCCGATTTATTCGGAGAATGCATTCATATAGCCCCACCTGAGGTTGGGATAGAAGGGGGTTGTGTCTCAACACTCCCGACATTGTCCAATTGGCTTTCTGTGCCATGAGTGTCTTCAAGCCACTGGGATGTTCTGGGCATCAAGAGGCCTGTGATTGTACCATCGTTAACCATGGTTTAAGTTACAGTATAAAGCATTGCAATCCTTGTCAGAGATCATGCAGACAAATGTGTCTGAATGTATTCAAGAGAGAGCTAGATAGAGCTCTTAAGGATAGCGGAGTCAGGGGGTATGGGGAGAAGGCAGGAACGGGGTACTGATTGAGAATGATCAGCCATGATCACATTGAATGGCGGTGTTGGCTCGAAGGGCCGAATGACCTCCTCCTGCACCTATTGTCTATTGTCTGGCGTAATGTAGCCCCAGTGAGAGCCCCTTAATTCATTACTCTTTAGCACTTGCCAGTTTTATTCCAGGTTTTAGTGTGAGTGAAAAATGAAAGATGTAAGTCAATTACAGTAGTGAGGGCTGTGCACCAGGGGACATTGCTGGATGTGACCTTGACATTGGGCAATCGTCAAACATAGAGTCAGAGTCTTACGGCGTGCAAACAGGCCCTTCGGCCCAACTTGCCCATACCGCCCTACATACCCCATCTACACCAGTCCCACCTGCCTGTATTTGGCCCATATCCCAAAAACCTTTCCTATCCATGTACCTGTCAAAATGTTTCTTAATTTTTGCCTATAGTATGTGCCTCAACTACCTCCTCTGGCAGCTCATTCCATACACCCACCCCCCTTTGTGTCAAAAAAGTTACCCCTTGGGTTCCTATTAAATCTTTCTCCCCTCACCTTAAACCTATGTCCTCTGACTCTCAATTCCCCTAGTCTGGGCAAGAGACTCTGTGCATCTACTTATTCTATTCCTCTCATCCTCTCATTCCTTATCAGACATGTTAAAGTGAAACAAGGTCCAAACTGCCCAGATTGGTCTAATTTCTAAGCACAGATGCTAAAATCATTGCAAAGGCAGCACTTTCCATGTTATTGGAATTGTATCAATGAAATTGCCTGCTTACTTTTACCCATCATGTTGAAGGTCATTTGGTATTGGAGAAAGTCATGTCAGGCTTAATTACCCTCAAATGAATCAACTAATCATCTGATGGGTAAATAGTAAGTGGGCAACATCAACTAATCATCTGATAAAAGTTCTGGTCCCACATTATTGGATGAGTTTTGTTTGCATGAAGCTATTGAAATCAGAGTCCCAATTGGCGCAATACAGAAAGGTTAGATGCATTCAGTGGTCCTGCCCTCCTAATGCTGAACCACACTAAACTGTTAGTGCCGGCTTGGAACTTGTATGCTCAATTAGCCACATTCAGACCAAACTCTGCTGCTTTAACACACTCTGACGTACACCTACAACACTCATAAACACACTCTAACGTACACCTACAACGCTCATAAACACACTTGCACAGATTCAGACCACAGACACAGCTTCAAAATTAAAGACAAAAATATGTTTATTCTGCTGCTTTGAAATTAGTTTCAATGTATGTGTTTTATGTCAGCTTTCAAGAAACTAATTATTTTAGCTGTGGGTGATTGTGCTGCGTTGTCAGTGCTGGGATAGGATTATTGCACTGCAGGTGTAAAATTGGTACTGTACAGAGTTTATAGAAACTGAGCTTAATGTCAGAAATTAGACAGCTGGGGGATGGTTTTACATTAATGCATCAGATAGAAACTTACAGTGTTATCAGGACTGTACAATGCCATAGTTCTTTAATTAAAGATTGTTATTTTAAGAATATAAGATAAAGAGGAAATCCCTAATCAGTTCCTCTGCCATTTACTAAGTTCCTGTGCCAAGTCCCTTTCCCCATTTAAATCTATATTACTTAATTCTCTCAGTGCGTAAAACATCTATCATTCTAAATGTTGAATATGGAACAGGCTGTGAGATAAACTTATAAAGTTACAACTCTCTGTGTATAATATTTTCTCTTCATCTTATTCCTAAATGTTTTCTTTTTCTCTTTCGTTGAGGTTTTGTTGCCTGATTGATCTCCAGCTAGAGGAAGACTCTTCTTAGTATCTCTCCTGTCAATACTCTCTCAGCGTGATTCTTTTAAATTTCATTGAACACGGACAAATCTGACTCAATCTCACCTTGTAAAACAATTTCCATATTCCAGAAATGTTAAAATTTCATCCACGGGGAGTAGGCTTTGTAGGCTGAGCCAGCATTTAATTTCCCATCCTCAATTGTACTGAGGTGAGATGAATAGTCTTCTTGAACCGCTGTCGTCATTGAGGTGTGGATATACCCGCAGTGCTTTTAAGGAGAGTGCTCCAGGAATTTCTTCTCCCAGCCAAATCAATTTAATAAAAATGATCTTCACCTGCCTGTAGAAATTTGGAAAATCAAATTAAACAATCAGTCACAGAAACATGGAATAGTTACAGCCATGTGGCCCATTGACTGCGAGCAATCCAGCTATTCCCACTTCCCCATCTCCTCCCACAGTTCTGCAATTTCTTTTTGGATGGACATTTATTCACCTCCATAATGAACACTACAATTTACCATAGCGATATTTAACAGGCATTTTGACAGACACATGATCAGACTGGGAATGGAGGGCTATAGATGATGTGCAGGCAGATACGCTGTTTAAATTGCAATCATGGTCGGCACAGACATCGCGGGACAAAGGGCCTATTCTTTGCTCTCTGTTCTATCTGCCTATTGTACATGTCTCCAGATCCTTAACACTTGCTGCATAAAAATGTTCTGGTTCTTTTGCCAATCATCTTTATTCCACGGCATTTTCTTTCCATTCCACCAGTTGTAACAATTTATTCCCACCTACTCTATCTAGACCCTTCATTAATTTAAATACCTCTTGCAGATTTTCTTTTAATCTTTTCTGTTCTAAGAACTGCTCCAACTTCTTTACGTTTTATGAAGGTCAGCCATCATATCCCAGTTCTTGTTCTCTCTGCATCTATAAAGAAAATTGAATCACTCCCCCAAAACATCTGACTTATTGAGCACAGTCAACAATTGCAAAAATTCATGGCAGTTGTAAATGACTAGCAAACATGATTTTAAATATTATTGCTTCATTTTTCAATGTTAATATAAGCATTTTTTTACATACTGTTCAATTGCATCATTACTGTTTTAACAAATGAAAATATATCATATATCATATCATATATATACAGCGTGGAAACAGGCCTTTTCGGCCCACCAAGTCCGCGCCGCCCAGCGATCCCCGCACATTAACACTATCCTACTAGGGACAATTTTTACATTTACCCAGCCAATTAACCTACATACCTGTACGTCTTAACAGAGATTGTTTGCAATAGAAATGAAGTTTTCTCAAGCTTTACCAAACGAAGCTTCCGAACTCTGAAACTCGAGATCATCCAAACTCTGCTGCCTGTCCTAACTGCATCAAATCCCCTCACTCATCAACTATGTGCTCACTGGTCTTTCAAACCAGCCATATCGAGTTTAAACATTTTCCGCATTGTTTTCAGTTCATTCCATGGGCTTTTCCCTTCCCCATCTTCATAACTTTCTTTCAATGTAAAAAACAATGACATATCTACATTCATCTAATTCTCATGCCTTGGACATTCCCAGTTATTTTTCTCTCCATTATTGATGGTTGTGCTTTCAGTGATCCAGGCTCTGAATTTGGGAATTGTTCCACCTCATTACCTTTGGGATGTCTCTCTCTGCCTCTTGACCATCCATTACTTCCCATTATCACACCCTCCCCCCCCCCCCACTTTATATCCCTCCCTCTTCTCTCCTTATCTAACACCCTCTGTCTCCTTTTTAGCTCTAGCATTTCTCTCTTATGCCACCCATCTGCCCAATCAAAACCTCTTCCACTTATCACTTTCCAAGCTTTGTCCCACCCCATCTCTCTTTTCCAGCTTTCTCCCCCACTACAATCAGTCTGAAGATGAATCCCAACTCGAAAAATCACCTGTCCATCCCCTCCACAAATGCTGCCTGACCAGTACTCCACCCCTTAATGCTTTGCTCAAGATTCCAGAATCTGTAGTTCCTTCTATTTCCAAAAAAAACATGACTCTCTAGATTAATCAGATGCTGAGAGATCAATATGTTTTTGCCAAAATAACTAATACAACATGAAAGGTAATAGGGCTGGGTTACCAGTACAACAGCAAAATTATACCATCTTTTATTGTTGCTTAGGCTGAGTGTTCAGACAGAGAAGGTCGATGATTGATGATCTGTAGTGATGGAGGGAAGGTTCCTCAATTCAGTGCTCAGAAATGAAATCTACAGAAGGTCTTCTGAAGACTTAAATGAAATCCAGGAAAGCCTTCCCAGTTAGCCTGTGACTTTTACTCTTCCTGTTGATTATTTTCTCTTGATGACACTCTTTGTCCTCTGCGAAATATGGCTTCTTTTTAAAGCAACATCAAATATCTCACCATGACCCTTGAGAACATTAGCGGAATACAACATGGAAAACCTTCTGCTTGATCAAAACGCCTGAAGCGAGCCCTCAGCATGGCTGAAGGGCCACCCAGAAAATACTCTTTCTGGCTTAGAGTGAGGATTCACGGCAGAGTTCATGAAAAGAAAGGCATTCGGGCTGTTGCCAGGGGAGCTAGCATTAATGTGCACGATGGTGTGCTGTTGATTGCAAACAAGCAGCACGAGTGATTGCTATCCTTTCCTGTTGATGTACATCTGGCGATTGATGAAAGGAACAAATACAGCCATGTGGATGCCATATGACTCCTATGACTTTGTGGCATCCTGCCACTCGATACAATTCGCAGTGCTCTGAAGTAGTTATTCTGGTTGTTGAAGTCAAAATGACTAGCTGCAAAGAACAATAAGTTTATCCACTGCCATATGTCTGTAGCTCTTTAGCTTATGTTATATCAAATAGAACGGACATCAGTGGCAGACCACAGCAGAGACATGAGGAGCAGTGGTGACATTAGCGGGTAGTATTAAAGGATGCATACAACGCAGATCACTTGTGGGTCTGCACCGAACGTGACATTTAGTATTCAGCAGCTTTCTTTGGCAAATACGTTCATAAATTATAGGAGCAGAATTAGGTCATTCGTCCCATCATGGCTGATCTATCATTCCCTCGCAAACCAAATGCTGGTATTTGATGGTATTCATGCCTCCTTCTATTTCTCTGCAGGTATTCAGATTACAACATGCCTGGCATGTACCCTTGGCAGCTTGGTTTCATCTCTCCTTCCAAATTACAATGTTGAGCAGAATCCTCCAATGGGAAACATTCTCTGCCCTTTTCACAGGAGTGGAATAAGGAAAGAGAAAAAAAGAATTGAGCTAAAATAGCAACCACTCATCAAAAGATAAATAGATTAAATTACCAAGAGTGGTTTTGTGCTCCATACACAGGAAAATAATGAATGTTGCAGGAAAGGTACAACTCTTGCTCATCTTGTTTAGAGCATTGTAGAGAAGATAAAAATATGAACTGCACTTGAAAAAAATTGTGGTCTATGTCCATTCGAGCAGGACATATCAAAACATTTCAATTTTCACCTCATAAGTAATGGGGAAAAAGCAGATAGAAATAGAATGCACCAGATGTCCTGATGGAAGAATCTTTTACCATAAATATTAATGCTGATTCTATTTCCACAGATGCTGAGAATTCCCAACATCTTTTGTTGCTTTCAACAAGATTTTGGTAGTCAAGAATGAGGGTGTCATGATTTGAGTGATTTAAGGCAGAGCCAGAGCAATTTTCTCAAGCACCCAGGCTGCAATGATGTAAAACGTGTTCTCCTTAAAGTGTGGATTTTTAGAACTGCATGTGTGGCTCCCATGGAAATTTGCAAAGTGCAAGTCAGTAAGCAGCAATGTTCCTCAAATCTCAGTGCATTGTAATTCAGACAATGTCATCATTCCTTTATCAACATTCTGTAGTTATTCAGGAAGTTCCTTCTTAACACAAAGACTGCAAGTATGAGGGGAAAGACTAAGCGCCACCTCTACAGAGAGATAAGCAATGGGCTACATGTACAGCCTAGATGATATTTTGGAGCCTGATATTCCATATCATTGAGTTAAATCTATGGAGACATTGAAGCTAATGCTATCTTTGTCAGGCCATTTCATAGGCCTTCCAAAAAATGCTTAAAACAACAACAAGCACTCTGAAAATGTAAATATGGGCTTTAACACCTACATTAAAAATCTTTTGTTCAAACTAGTCAGCAAAGCGTGGAGCAGCCATTGCACTTCACCCTAATGTATTGATGCTTCAGAACTAATTACTACCAATCCTCTTTCATCTTAGCTTTGATAAAGCCCACACAAATTTTAAAGCCAGAATTGTATCTTTTGCACTTCTTGACACCTGTTGCCTGATACTATGAATCCAAATATATTTTTCTTTCTAAAACATAATGTCTCTCCTAAGGTTTCTGTGCATGTTAAGAGCCACTAACTTGTCCATCTGAGTCGGACAAAAGAATTGTGGCTGCAATTTATGAGGCTAGGTTTCCATACCATGGAGAAATGAAGAAATTCAACAAACAGTAACTCTGCAGAGTCCAAAGAGCCAACTGACAAGATAAACAAACCTCTTCACTGTCAATAGACACAAAATGCTGGAGTAGCTCAATGGGACAGGCTGCATCTCTGGAGAGAAGGAATGGGTGTGTCAAGACCCTTCCCTGTCAATATCCACTTCGGGTACCTGGGCCCTAATCACATTTAGTCAGCTCCACTGGGCAGGCCAAACCTTATACATCTGAAATCAGGCTCCAAAATAGACTCTCTATTCCCAGTTTATTATCGGAAGAGGTTACCAGCTGAACAAAAGGAAAAGATTCAAGGATATTTTCAAAGCTCCGAGATAGAACACAACATCCCCGCTGACTGCTGTGAATGCTGTGAAGCTCTGGTCCAGGACCACTCAAAGTTGAGAAGGAATATTTGGGATAACATTGAGCGCCTGTGTATCAGGAGATGGAAAGTCCGGCCATCCCTACTCTCTCAAGATAGACACAAAATGCTGGAGTAACCCAGCAAGATAGGCAGCATCTCTGGAGACGGGTTGAAACCCTTCTTCAGATTCAAACTCTGACAAAGGGTCAGACTTCAGACCCTTCTGCTCTCTCAAGCATGTGTTGGACATCAAAGTTTGGGACTTCCCTGGCCAATCTTCAGTGTTCAATTGAAAACAAACTCTCTGGTTATTAATTCAGTACTATTCATTGGAGTCTTATTGTATGCAGGTTGTTTACTGTGCATTTTACATTATGGTATTAATCACCAAAATCACAGGCACGTCATTGGCTGTAACATGGTTTGAAACATTATGTTACAATGAAATTCTTACCTATTATGTATTCAAGAGAGAGTTAGATATAGCTCTTAGGGCTAATGGAATCAAGGGAAATGGGGAGAAAGCAGGAACGGGGTACTGATTTTGTATGATCAGCCATGATCATATTGAATGGTGGTGCTGGCTCGAAGGGCCGAATGGCCTACTCTTGCATCTATTTTCTATGTTTCTATGTTTGTTGCATTCTTTATCTTTGCAGATGCATTGTGCAAATCCCTTTCCACTGTTACCTGCAAGATGACTTTTTAGCTTACTGTGTTTAAAAAACCCATCTTTACAGCTAACTTTTGATTGGCCAGTAAAACACGTTTGGCACTGATGGGTAATTTACTAAGTTCACACTATCAGCATGAAAATCACACTCAGCCATCATTTCGCTTGACAGCATTAATGATTGCAAATACATTACAATGCAAATACACTCCCCTGGGGAGGGCAAAGAAAAATATAGCTCATAAATAAAATTGTTCCCAGGCACCACTATCAAAATATCACAAATGGTGCAGAAATCTAAGCTGTGGAAGTCCAGTCCCTCAGGCGACTTGGCAAAATACCATTTGTTGACTTCACCCTTGTTACATTGATGGTTTTGCATCAAAGCGACATGGTTTACAAAGCTCAGTGCTGCAAAAGAATGTGGAATTAATAGGTTATTAACATCTTGGGAACTTTGTTTTTCCAATATGCTGCATAACTTCCCAATGTAAATACAAATTTATACATTTGAAAACATTGTCCTGAATTTCCTCTGATTTTGCTCTCTATAATTTTCTTTGAGGTCAATCCGGGCTCTTCTTGCAAGAGGTGCCAAAAGACTGAAGGGTATCTATTAGCAGTAATTATTTTTTTGGATGATGTTAAAATCCTAAAACTGCTTTAAATTGTGCAAGAGTTCTCAAGGGTACCCTTCAGAATTACAAGGTCCATAAGAATGAAGCTCTTCAGAAATATGAGCTAAGAAATATTTGTGAATTCAAATCTTTTGCATGCTTAGAATTCCCGACCCACTCTGTAAAACACTGGCCTCTTCTGTAAATCGTGAATGTACTGGAAATGCACAGATTGTTCAGGCAAAGATAAATTAATACTTCAGATGTGATTTTTCATCATAATTTAGTGATATATTTGGGCATTTGGTTCCTGTCATAATATTATGTATGCTTAATGCATCAGCCGACGTAATTATCATGATTATCAGTCATAATCCCGAAGGATTATTATTTTTTTAAGTTTTGTGCTGTGGGTAACTGGTGCTACTGTGTTTGAGTATGAGATACGGCCAGACCTTTAATGTAACATATCCATTCACAATGAATTGTTCACAGCCTGTACATTCCAACTCTGCCAGTTATAAGCCTATTGAAAAGGCTGTTTCAAACTCTAAACAGTGCAAATTTATCAACAGACTCTTCGCAAAGAAAATAAAAGATTTTCACCACATTCAGAATTCCAGTTTCCACATTCTGATTTATTGGGCAACATTGCCACCTGGTGACTACTTGGAAAAAGTACAACAATTAATGCCGCATCACAAAAAAATAAGGTGCCAATTTTCACCAAATGCTTTTTGGTGTAAAGTGGTGGCCTAGGTTGGGACTTTAGCAGGAATGTTGGTTAAGTGTAAAACACCATTTTGATAACGGAAGTTTGAATCAATGCTAAGAGGCCCGTTAAAGAGCTGATTGCCAATTGATTCTTGTGAATGCTTATCAAAAAATGCTGGATTGTATTTTGCCTGTGAGTTCTACATCCAGGCTTCAGCTGACAGGGATCAGCTTTTAGCAGTAAACACGACATGCTTACTGGTTTTAAGCTCTACTTTAAAAAAAATCCTCAATAGTTATAGGGATAATATTCTATATATCATTGGCAGGGCTTTTAAATCTGTTCAATCATTTGGGAAACTGGGGACATTGTCAAGATCTCATTAACTCTTGAGCAAATTAAATCTAGAAGTTCTCTCAGGGGAAAAAAAGTTGATGTGCCAGCCAAAGCTTAATTGGCAGCACATTTAATTGTTGATTATACAGTTAAGAGTTCAGGTCCTGTTTCAAAGCCTTTGAGTAAAAGAAATGCAGTTTGAAATTCCAGGCCAATGTTGAGGGATACAGCACCTTTAGAAATAGTTGTCTTTTTGATGAGATGTTATTCTAACTCCCTGTTTGCTTTCTCAGGAGAATGTGAAGATCCCGTGGCGCTATGTTATAATAGAATAGGCAACCTATTGTCAACGCCCTGGTAAATATCTCTAAACTAACAACAGATTATTTGGCCACCATCAACTGACTGTGTGCAAATCACCTGCAACGTTGCCTATGTTACAGCAATTACTACACTGATAAGGAACATTTATTTGGAAAATTGTTTATTCAGTTTTTGGCATGTGGACAGAGCTGGGAAACCCAAAATTTATGAGTCATTACTAATTATTCTTGAGAAGTACGTGGTGAGTTCTTGAAACACTGCTGTTGTTTTGGTGAAGAAACTCCCACAGTGCTGTTGGTGAGGGAGTTGCAGGATTTAGACTCAGTAACAGTGAAGGGCTGGGATACATTTCTAGGTCAGGGTGGTATGACTTGCAGAGGCACCTGCAGGTAGAGGTGTTCCCCAGCACCACAGCTCTGGTCCATCTGGGCAGTAGGAGTCACAGGTTTGAAAGCTGCTGTTGGGGTGGCCAAGGCAAACTGATGCGAGGAAGTTTGTTGTAATAACAAGGAACTGCAGATACCAGTTTATGCCAAAGATAGGTACAAAATTCTGGAGTAACTCAGTGTGTCAGGCAGCATCTCTGGAGAAAATGGATAGGTGACGTTTCAGGTCGGAACCCTTCTTCAGATGAAGGGACCCAAACTGAAACATCTTTCCATTTTCTCCAAAGAAGCTGCCTGATCCCCTGAGTTGCTCCAGAATTTTGTGTCTATCAAGAAAATTTGTTTTAAAATTTATAAAGCAAAAACTGTGTGCAGGTAAGGAAGGGAGTGAATGCTCAGGGGGTGTTTGAGATTTATGAAAGGCACCATGTAAATACTTCACCTTATCTTTATTATAATCAGCAGAACAAAAGGGAGTGTGTAGTGGCCTGGCGGAGGCCAGAGAAAAGGCAAGACGCCAGGCAGTTTTTAGTAAGATTCTTTTATTATGCTGTGAGCTCCTGCCCACAGCGTAGTTCTCCCAGGGATAGTCACGCCTCCCCTTGGTCTCACTTTTAACCCCTTACGCCTGTCCGTCACGTAACGAGGGGCTGACCCAAGGAGTGGCCTGATCCGCCACAGGACCCCCCCCAAGAACCGGAGGTACAAAACGGACAGGAGGGCGCACGAGGCGACCAGCCCGGGTGCGCACCATGACCGGCGCAGGGACCGGCGACTGACCGACAGGTGGAGGGGTCGTAGCAGACACTGGAGGGGGTAGCTTGGACGGGGGGCGACCGCGCGGGCGGGGCTGCGCAACCGGCACCGGCCGATCAATGTCCACGTGTGCCGGCTTCAGCCGTGCGACCGAAACAGTCTCTCTGCGACCCCCCATGTCCAGAACGAATGTGGCCGAGCCGTGTTGCAGGACCCGGAAGGGGCCCTCGTATGGCCGCTGGAGAAGTGATCGGTGTGCGTCCCTGCGCAGGAACACAAACTGGCAGTCCTCTAGAGCGGCAGGGACGTGTGGCTGGAAGGTCCCATGACGTGACGTGGGCACAGGTGCCAGCCTGCCCACCGTCTGCCGAAGACGTTGCAGGGCGTCAGAAGGCTGCTCCACTCGACCCTGCGCTGGTGGGATGAACTCCCCGGGAACCGTCAAGGGGGCCCCGTACACCAACTCGGCGGAGGAGGAGGCCAAGTTCTCCTTGGGTGCGGTGCGGATCCCCAGCAAAACCCACGGCAGGGCGTCCACAGTCTGGGCCCGTGAGCCGAGCCTTCAGGGCAGCTTTCAGCTGGCGGTGAAAGCGTTCCACCAACCCGTTCGATTGTGGATGGTACGCCGTAGTGTGGTGTAGGCTGACACCCAAGAGTCTTGCCATGGCCGACCACAGTTCCGAAGTGAACTGTGGCCCCCGGTCGGATGTAATGTCCAGTGGCACCCCGAACCGGGCGATCCAGTGCGCCGCCAAGGCCCACGCGCAGGTGGCCGTCGAGGTGTCTGCCAGCGGAATGGCCTCCGGCCACCGCGTGAAGCGATCTACCACAGTGTAGAGGTGGGTCATGCCCCGGGACGGCGGCAGCGGCCCCACGATGTCCACATGAATGTGGTCGAAGCGCTGCCGAGGGACACGAAACTCGTGCAGAGGAGCACGCACGTGTCGCTGGATTTTTGAAGTTTGGCACGGGATGCAGGTGCGTGCCCAGTGTGCGACCTGCTTACGCAGCCCGTGCCACATGAAACGGGAGGAGACAAGGGCCACCGTCGCCCGAATGGAGGGGTGAGACAGCTCGTGGAGCACCTCGAATACCCTGCGACGCCAGACGACAGGGACGATGGGCCGCGGCAGGCCAGTGGAGGTGTCGCATAACAGTGTTGTACCCCCGGGGCCACAGACAATGTCCTCCAGCTGCAGGCCGGACACGGCTGTACGATAGGTGGCCATCTCCTCGTCCCCCAGCTGTGCGCCTGCTAGGGCGGAATAGTCGATCCCCCCGGCCATTTGTAGGACGGCGTGGATCGCGGGTCTAGACAGGGCATCGGCCACCCTGTTGTTTTTTCCCTCCACGAACCGAATTGAGGTGGTGTATTCCGACACATAAGCCAATTGTCTCTGTTGCCGCGCAGACCACGGATCCGAAACCTTGGCGAATGCAAAGGTGAGTGGCTTGTGGTCTATGAACGCGGTGAAGGGTCTCCCCTCTAGGAAGTACCGAAAGTGGCGTACCGCGAGGTAGAGGGCGAGGAGCTCCCGGTCGAACGCGCTGTAATGCCGTTGGGCCCCGCTGAGGTGCCTGCTAAAGAAGGCGAGTGGCCGCCAACACCCGTCGATGTGCTGCTCTAGCACCGCACCGACCGCCACCTCAGAAGCGTCCACGGTCAGGGCGGTTGGGGCATCCTCCTTAGGATGGACGAGCATCGTGGCCCTGGCTAGGGCCTCCTTAGCCTGCTCAAAGGCCGCTCCTGCTTCGTCGTCCCACTCGACCTCCTTGCGGCGACCAGCCATGAGGTGGAAGAGTGGGCGCATAGTTCGGGCTACCGACGGCAGGAAGCGGTGATAGAACGAGACCATCCCAGCGAATTCCTGCAGGCCCTTGACAGTGGTCGGTCGGGGGAAACGGCGGACAGCTTCGACCCTGTCCGAAAGAGGTACCACCCCTTGTGGGGTCACCCGATGGCCGAGGAAATCGATGGCCGTCACCCCAAAACGGCACTTGGAAGTATTGATGGACAAACCGTACTCGCTGAGGCGTTCGGTCCCCAACGACGGTGATAATAGCACCAGCCACTTTTGCTGGTGTCCGGTGGTGGTGCAGACTGGGATGCCCACCAGCGACCTCCGGTGGTCTCCAGCGGTATTGGAGGTGGTGCTGCTTGGACCGACCACCAGCGACCTCCGGTGGCGTCTGGCTGAACTGTCGGCGGGCCGTGTGAGAAGGGCGTGCCGGCACCGGGGTGCCCGATGGCGGCCGGATTTCGCCGCTGGGGTCGCCCTGAAACGGGGTCGACGGCGGCCCCAGCTTGCTGTTGGCCTTCCGACGCCGCGGAAAAGACGGCTAGGGCTTCCAGGTCCTCCCGATGGGACATCCAAATTTGATCAGCGCGCTCGCCCAGCCGCTGCGTGTCGGTGAAGGGGTCCTCAGCGAGCTGAGAACGGAGGTCGACCGGGAGCTGCCGCAGGTAGGCCTGCTTAAATAAGAAACAGGGCGGGTGGTTGCCCATAAGGGCGAGCATGTCCTCCAGAAGGGCCGACGGCCGTCGGTCCCCGAGCCCCCCCTGGCTCATAACGCGAGTTGCCCTCTCGGCGTCGCTGAGGCCGAACCTCCTGATAAGGAGTTCTTTAAGGCCCTTATATTTGTCATCCGCGGGGGGGTCATTAAGGTAAGGCTTTATTCGCCTTGCTGTCGCCTGGTCCAGGGCGCCGACGACATAAAAGTACTTCGTCAAGTCGACGGTTACCCCTCGCACAGCAAACTGTGCCTCTGCCTGCTGGAACCAGACCTCAGGCTCTTCGGTCCACAGGGTCGGGAGTTTGAGGGAGACGGCATCGAGGTCGGCAGGACCGAGGTCGGCAGGACCGGGTTGCGCATCAGCGTTCGACATCACTACGTGTGATGTCCGTCGAGGTCACCAATGTAGTGGCCTGGCGGAGGCCAGAGAAAAGGCAAGACGCCAGGCAGTTTTTAGTAAGATTCTTTTATTATGCTGTGAGCTCCTGCCCACAGCATAGTTCTCCCAGGGATAGTCACGCCTCCCCTTGGTCTCACTTTTAACCCCTTACGCCTGTCCGTCACGTAACGAGGGGCTGACCCAAGGAGTGGCCTGATCCGCCACAAGTGCTTGATTAGAAGCTGCTTTCTCATTTTCACTTCCCCAAAAACCTCTCCATCTTGGTGGGAACAAGGAACGGGAAGAGGTAATGGGTTCCAAATAAACTATAACAGCTGCTTTTGAATAAATCCAAGAGTGATACCACCACCACCCCCTCTTCCCCCCTCAACCCCCCCCCCCCCCCCTTCCCCCCATCTCACATGATTACAGAATATTCTTCCTTCACTAAACTCCCTCCATCAGACTTCCAGCAGGTCTGGTCCCTGAGAAATCCTGCAAGTTACCTCGGTATGCAAGCTAGTACATCACATGCCTTCCAGAAATAAGCCAGGATATTGATCTCAAACAGTCTGCCAAGTTGAAGTACTTTCATCCAAACCAGGTGAGAGCTTCACTTGGATATTAAACCAAAAGTAAAATCTGTAAAGCACAATTTTCCATTCATTCAAGGCAGCAGCATCATGTTGCCCTAGTCCATGAAAATCTCCTTATGTTAGTAACATCAAAACCACACAGTTTTTAAATCCGTTAGTTGGTAACAGAAGATAGGATGAGATTATTTAGCCATAAAGCCTGTTCTTCTAAGGTTATGAGTGATTTCAAACCTAATTCCACAAGCACAAATTTAGCCCACATTGCTTAAAACTTCGGTTAGCAAAAATCCATCAATCCTTTAACTAATAATTACTGTGCCCTGTTATAACCAGGACAGGTGATTTGAGTTTTTTCCATGTTCATTCCCCTGTGACTATTGGATGGAAGGACATTTCTGTAATATTAAATTAAATGCTGTGACCTTATGATGACATGAAGTCAGCCTGAAGTGCTTTTGGTTTTATTTTCAGGTTTGGAGTCCGTAAGAAATGATGAACACAAGAACGACTGCAATGGTTAACTAACAACAACACGTGGTTGCTTTTTTTTGCATGCTATTCAAACAGATCCGATATACCATACATTGATATATTCAAGTCAAACTCAAGTACAATAGATAGAGCAAAGGGATGATACGGAGTGTAGGATATAGTTTAGAATATTACAGCGCATCAGTTCCATAGACAATGTCCACAGTGGAGTAGAGATGAATGAGAAATGAGCAACACAATTAGTTTTGACATCTGCTATTCATGGACAACACAATCTGAATTTTAGTTTTGGACAATATTGTATGGTGGCAGAGAAATATGTTTCTGTGCATTTGCTGAAGATCTTCCTACTTTTTAAACAACCAACAACCTTCTAAGAGCAAATTACTAAATTTGAAGTAAATCTGAAACTGGAAAATTCATCATTCAGAAACATTCAGTCTGTCTCTCTGTGCACAGATGCTTCTGACCTTTAGAGTATTTCCAGTATTTTCTTCTTCTTTACTTAACATTTTGCTAAGATTCTGCAGCTGGCTTGGAGCATAAAAAGAAGCTTTTTTTCCCCCCAGTGTACATATCAGTACTGTCTTTTGTCATCTCCACGCAGAATGGAAATTACTAAAATCTGTGCACTGTTCAGAAACAGCATCACTCTGCACATCTGTTACTTTAATTATTGCAAACATATGCCAAATAAAACAGACACAGATGAATGATAGGTAGAGATGTGCCACACCAATTATCGTCAGCAAACTTTTCCACTTCTATGGCTGTCGTTTTATAAAGTAGGATAGATGTTTTGTTGATATAAAGCCTGGAATTCCAAATTCAGATTATTTCATACAAATCAAAAGAGGTGAAGGAAAAAGAAGGAAACAACAACAGCAACATCTTGATGTACTATGTTTAGCAAATAGTTCAGTTGCATGTCTGTATTAATAGTTTAACACTTTAGGATTTTCTTCTGAATGCTATTACAGATATTTTGCCTTGTGCATGTTATCAGCTGCTGTTGAACAGGTTTTCAACAGCTAACACTGTGGAAGGCAGATTACGTTTCCTCCTCTGCTCTGTTTTCCTCTTTTGTTTTGCTAAAAAATTGTTTATCTCTAACTTATTCCGGTTCTAATGACTTAAAACATTTACTGCATTTTCCCTCCTCAGAGCTGCTCTGTTTTTATTTCAGATTTTCAGTTTCTGCAGTATTTTACATTGAGGTGTTTATTTACAGTCTGTGTTTCTGACCTTAACCACATTTCACTCATACATATCAAACAATAATTGACAGAAAAAATACCTGTTGAACCTCTCCATTTGGATTTGCATGGTTGCTGTGATGTATATGTGATATAAACGCCAGTGCCCCCTTGAGGCCAAGAGCAGAAGTGGGCCAATGGGCTTGTGCCTTGTGACTGAGGTCAGGTGACCTTCTAGAAGTTTCCTGGTGAAGGATCAGTAATAGAATCTTCTTACAAGATGTCAGGTGTATATTCATTGTGCTAGCCACAACAGGGTCTTACAGAGGACATTACAGTTGTAGAATGAATTAATTAGATGACTAAACCTAATATTTCTATATTACATTTCTATATCGAGAGCAGACAGAAGCCTGGTTTCAGATTCCCATTCTAATTGATAGAAGATATTTATCCACAACTATTCATTTCATCAGAAACCCAGAGTATTTTAAAAGTAAAATTCCCTTGTCCTGTAACTATTTATGAATTTCAAAATAAACATGCTGTTATGGCGAGTCCGAAACTTGTTGGTTGTAGAAGAAGTTTATTGCAGCCGCAATCTTCGAATACAGAGTTAAACAACAAGGTAAAGGACAACCATTACAAACTTACTGTCTTCCTTGAAGACTTCGCAGAACTGACTAAATCGGGCACCAAACGCGCACCTGACATCGCTGGCCAATCAGCGATGTCGCTCCCTGGACCAATCCCCATGGTCGCGTTCCCACGTGACCTCGCTGGCCAATCCGAGGGTTCGACGACCTGGACCATTCTCTATGGTCGCTACATGACCCCCCCCAGAACCCAAGGTGCGGAACCTAACAGGGAGCCGGATTTCGCGACCATAACGGGTACGGAGAGGGACAGCCTGAGCCACAGGAGCCGGAGGTTCCAGACTTGGCGGAACAGCCGGGACGGGAGGTTCCGGAGGAACTACCGGAACGGGGGGTCCAGGAGGAACTGCCGGAACGGGTGGTCCTGGAGGAACTATCGGAACGGGGGGTCCTGGACTGAGCGGAACTAGCGGAGGTCGGCCTCTCTTAGGGGTTTGACCGACCAGGACTGGTTGATCCGGATCCAAATGTGCAGGTTTGAGCCGGGACACCGAGATGAGCTCACTCTTGCCGCACATGTCTAAGGTGAAGGTAGCCGTTCCCTTACGCAGAACCCGGAACGGCCCTTGATAGACCCTCTGCAACGGGGCGCGATGGGCATCTTTACGCAAAAAAACAAACTCACAGTCCTTCAGGGAAGACGGTTCATGTACCATGGGACACCCATGACGTGAAGTCGGAACTGGAGCCAGGGAGCCCACCCGTTCCCGGAGAGATGCTAACACTGATGGGACGGTAGGCAGCTGGTCTGAAGGGTCAGGAAATAGATCTCCGGGTACTCGAAGTGTCGAGCCATATACTAGCTCTGCGGACGACGCACCGAGATCTAGCTTAGGAGCAGTCCGGATGCCCAAAAGAACCCAAGGGAGTTGGTCTACCCAGTCCGGGCCTTCAAGCCTTGCACTGAGGGACGCTTTAAGTTGGCGGTGGAACCTTTCTACGAGTCCATTTGCCTGGGGGTGATAAGCAGTCGTGGGTTGTAACTTGGACCCGTACAGCTCTGCCAGCGCGGCCCAGAGGGACGAAGTGAACTGTGGCCCTCTGTCAGTAGTAATAACTGCCGGGACCCCGAAACGAGCTACCCAATGAAGGGCCAAAGCCCTAGCACAAGACGCGGACGAAATATCAAACAATGGGAAAGCCTCTGGCCACCGGGTGAACCGATCCACCACCGTGAGGAGGTGGGTGTAGCCCCGGGAGGAAGGTAAAGGCCCGACTAAATCCACGTGGATGTGAAAAAAACGAACAGCCGGGACCTCGAAATCCTGTACGGGGGGCTGGACGTGGCGTTGGACTTTAGCGGTCTGACAGGGCACGCAGGAACGTGCCCACCCCGCTACCTGTTTCCGCAGGCCGTGCCAGACAAACCTCGCTGCTACCAAGGCCGAGGTGGAGCGGATAGACGGGTGCGCCAGCCCATGAATAGCATCGAAAACCCGGCGCTGAAGGGAGGGCGGTACTACCGGCCTGGGACGGGGAAGAGAAACATCGCACCAGACTTTCGTGCCCTCCGACCCACAAGCTACCTGGGCCAACTTCAATCCTGAAGTGGTGGACCGGTAAGTCGAAACGGTATCCGCTAGGAGCTGTGCCTCCGCAAGCTCCTGGGGATCCACCTCGCAGTCCACCGCCGAAATAGGGGGAAAAGCAGGTCTAGACAGGGCGTCAGCAACGGCATTAAGCTTACCCGCGTAAATTCGGAGATAGCAGTCAGATGCCGCTGCTGGCGGGCCGACCTAGAAAATCAAGAGCAGGAAGGCCGAATTGACATTTGGAGGGTTGGATTATGAGCCCGTGGTCTTGGAGCCGCTGGAACACGGTCCGCAAATGGGCCTGGTGTTCCTGCACGGAGGGGCTGGCGACCAGGATGTCGTCTAATAAAATAAACACAAACGGTAAACCCCGGCCCACGCGGTCCATCAGCCGCTGGAAAGCCTGTGCCGCGTTCTTTAAACCGAAAGGCATACGCAACCATTCAAACAACCCGAACGGAGTAATTGTTGCAGTTTTCTGTATGTCCTCCGGTCGCACCGGAATCTGATGGTATCCTCGCACCAAATCGATTTTGGAAAACACCACCGCTCCTTCCAGCCCAGATGAAAAATCCTGTAGGTGCGGTATGGGGTAGCGATCAGCCGTGGTGACAGCATTGAGACGCCGATAATCGCCACATGGTCTCCACCCCCCAGATGCCTTGGAGACCATGTGTAACGGCGAGGCCCACGGGCTGTCAGACTGACGGACAATTCCCATCTCCTCCATTTTCCTGAACTCCGCCCTTGCCACCACCAGTTTGTCTGGCGGTAGTCTCCTGGCCCGAGCGAAAACGGGAGGGCCTTCGGTGCGGATGTGATGGACCACACCGTGCTTAGCCGAAGGCGTGTCAAAGCGTTGGACGAGCAGCTCCGGAAACTCTGCCAGAATCGCAGCATACGAGTCGGGGGCCGCGACGACGGCCTGAACAGTAGGGCTGGGCGAGGAGGCGATTGTCGGAGCGACGTGCTCGTCTTCGGCGGAGGGTCGGAGGTCGTTACCGCGGACATCCGGAACCAGTGAAAAAGCCCAGAGAAAATCTGCGCCCAGGATCGCTTGTTTGACGTCGGCTATGATGAATGGCCATTCGTACGTGCGGAGGCCTAACACAAGGGACATCTTCCGTGTACCGAAAGTGCGAATGGGGCTGCCATTAACCGCGATGAGGGTGGGACCTGTCTTACCCGATCTGGTTTCGAGGTCGGTCGGCGGCACTATGCTGACGATGGCTCCCGTGTCTACCAAAAATTCTGTGTCCGTGAATCGATCATGGACATAGAGGCGCCGGTTCTGGCCAATCGTAACTGCCCCTATGTACGATCGGCCGAGGCATTTCCCGCGAAGGTACAAGGCAAACGGCAGTTGCGGGCTCCGTTACCCCATCGTAGGTGATAATAGCACCAGCCGCGCTTGTGCGGATCTTTTTGGCGGGCTTTCGGAGAATTGGCGGGAGACGTGGCGCCATCTTGCCGTCGCTGTGGCGTGGTCACTGATGTCGAGACTTTGTTGATCGAACCACTTGCCTTGTTTTTTGCCGCTATGAGCTGACGAGGTAGAAGTACTTCGTGGATTCGTCCGACACCTTCTTTATATGAAATTGAGCCTCGGTGTGGATAAACCAAGCTTGCGGTGCGTGCGTCCAAAACCACGGAAGATGAACGCTTCCGGCGCTTAACTCCGGTGTGCCCGGCTCGGTCATCGTCAACGAGGCGTCGGGTTCCTGCTCAGTCGGTGATCGTCCAGATCACGTCGGGGTCACCAATATGGCGAGTCCGAAACTTGTTGGTTGTAGAAGAAGTTTATTGCAGCCGCAATCTTCGAATACAGAGTTAAACAACAAGGTAAAGGACAACCATTACAAACTTACTGTCTTCCTTGAAGACTTCGCCGAACTGACTAAATCGGGCGCCAAACGCGCACCTGACATCGCTGGCCAATAAGCGATGTCGCTCCCTGGACCAATCCCCATGGTCGCGTTCCCACGTGACCTCGCTGGCCAATCCGAGGGTTCGACGACCTGGACCATTCTCTATGGTCGCTACACTGTTCCCTTCTGTGTGCTGTGTATTTTGTTGCGGTATAGGATAGAATATTAAATTAATGGACCAAGATTCTGTGATGAGTTTGAACCTGACCACAGTAGCTGGTGAACTTAAAGTGAAGTTAACCAGTCTGGCCTAGACATAAATCTCCCACTGAAACATGCCAGCAAGTCATTCAGCTCAATTATGGATGAATGGTAATGTCCACATTGCAATAAGGAAACAGTATGGACTTTGTGTCACAAATTGATCTACACACAGAATGTGTGGATTCATTACTGAAGACATCAATGGAAATAGTTGGTAGTTTATTTTTAGTTACTTGCTGGATTATGTTTCAAAGCTTTTGGTGATGATCAGATATTTATTTTGCTGTAAGTGATAATAGTTCAGACCTCCGGTGACTTCGGGTGGTGCCTGTGTAAAGTTTACATGTTTTTCCTTTGGCCATGTGGGTTTCTTCCAGGTGCTCCGGTTTCCTCTCACATTGAAAAAGTGTGTGGATTGGTTTGTAAATTGGCTAGACTAATTGCCTCTCGTGTATAGGTGAGTGGTAGAATCTGGGGGGATTTTACAGGAATGTGGAGAGAATGAAAAATGTAGGATTAGTGTGAATAACCAGCATGGATTCATTGTGATAGGTCTTAATGGTAAGTTTCCTGTACTTCTATGACTCTCAGAGAAATTAGCAGTCTGCATAAGCAAAATGGTTTCATTTTTATATTGATATTGGGTTTTAGTTTGTGTGATAAATATTGCATGTTCCACCATGATATGAGTAAAAACAAAGGGACACATTTAACCTCTTTCTGTTAAATTGACAAGAGTAGAAATGTAAGAAAAATGTAACTTATGTGATTAGAAAACTCCCCTAGAGTTCTTCCATATTTATTGACTGTATTTCAATCCCCATCAGAGCATGGAAATAATATTTTGGTGTCATGAAAGTATATTTTTGTTATAAGAAATACTGATACAATTAATCTAATTCAAAATGCTTTATGATTTGAATTGGTATATTGCTAATTATAATAGCTGTTTTCAGTGTATAAAGGTATTAAATGAAGCATTAATCTAAGGATTTTGCAAGAAATTCATTGTTCCATTTCGGTACATATGACAATAAAACAATCTTGACTCTTGGGTCATTGGTCATTCAACAATGAATTAGCAGAAGTGAATTTCACCAGTTTGTTATGTTTCTCTGCATCAGCAATCCCTTATCCTTGGGGGACAAAGTATCCAGTAATTAAATACAGCTCCAATATAGACTGCATATTTTATATTATTCTTGCAATGGAATCCACATGACTAAGTTTCAAACTGAGGACTAAAATTTTGTACAAATTCAACATCACTTAAATTCAAAACGAAAGTTGTTTGAATGATCTGCAGATGGTGTAGCATCTGTAAAGAGAGGAACAGAGTTAATGGCCCAGGGCAATTAGCTTTCTGTGCTGATTTCAAAGGGTTTTTGGGTCAGCTCCTTTCTGACTCCTGCGCCAGAGTTTTGTAGCAGAGAATTCGGGAACGAGCTGAAGGTCAGATGTCAACACAATGAACCTTCCATCCTGCTACTGAACATCCCTCAGTCCAGACTCGGTGCACAAACATCCCGAGCTGATAGACAATAGACAATAGACAATAGACAATAGGTGCAGGAGTAGGCCATTCAGCCCTTCGAGCCAGCACCGCCATTCAATGCGATCATGGCTGATCACTCTCAATCAGTACCCCGTTCCTGCCTTCTCCCCATACCCCCTCACTCCGCTATCCTTAAGAGCTCTATCCAGCTCTCTCTTGAAAGCATCCAACGAACTGGCCTCCACTGCCTTCTGAGGCAGAGAATTCCACACCTTCACCACTCTCTGACTGAAAAAGTTCTTCCTCATCTCCGTTCTAAATGGCCTACCCCTTATTCTTAAACTGTGGCCCCTTGTTCTGGACTCCCCCAACATTGGGAACATGTTTCCTGCCTCTAATGTGTCCAATCCCCTAATTATCTTATATGTTTCAATAAGATCCCCCCTCATCCTTCTAAATTCCAGTGTATACAAGCCCAATCGCTCCAGCCTTTCAACATACGACAGTCCCGCCATTCCGGGAATTAACCTAGTGAACC
This sequence comes from Rhinoraja longicauda, assembly GCF_053455715.1. Taxonomy (NCBI): domain Eukaryota; kingdom Metazoa; phylum Chordata; class Chondrichthyes; order Rajiformes; family Arhynchobatidae; genus Rhinoraja; species Rhinoraja longicauda. The sequence continues at coordinate 79,011,008 of NC_135954.1, forward strand.
TACGCTGCACTCCCTCCATAGCAAGAATATCCTTCCTCAAATTTGGAGACCAAAACTGCACTCCAGGTGCGGTCTCACCAGGGCCCGGTACAACTGTAGAAGGACCTCTTTGCTCCTATACTCAACTCCTCTTGTTATGAAGGCCAACATTCCATTGGCTTTCTTCACTGCCTGCTGTACCTGCATGCTGCCTTTCATTGACTGATGCACTAGGACACCCAGATCTCGTTGAACTCCCCCTCCTCCTAACTTGACACCATTCAGATAATAATCTGCCTTTCTATTCTTACTTCCAAAGTGAATAACCTCACACTTATCTACATTAAACTGCATCTGCCATGTATCCGCCCACTCACACAACCTGTCCAAGTCACCCTGCAGCCTTATTGCATCTTCCTCACAATTCATACTACCCCCCAGCTTAGTATCATCTGCAAATTTGCTAATGGTACTTTTAATCCCTTCGTCTAAGTCATTAATGTATATCGTAAATAGCTGGGGTCCCAGCACCGAACCTTGCGGTACCCCACTGGTCAATGCCTGCCATTCCGAAAGGGACCCATTTATCCCCACTCTTTGCTTTCTGTCTGTCAACCAATTTTCTATCCATGTCAATACCCTACCCCCAATACCATGTGCCCTAATTTTGCCCACTAATCTCCTATGTGGGACCTTGTCGAAGGCTTTCTGAAAGTCGAGGTACACCACATCCACTGACTCTCCCCTGTCAATTTTCCTAGTTACATCCTCAAAAAATTCCAGTAGATTTGTCAAGCATGATTTCCCCTTCGTAAATCCATGCTGACTCGGAATGATCCCGTTACTGCTATCCAAATGCTCAGCAATTTCGTCTTTTATAATTGACTCCAGCATCTTCCCCACCACTGATGTCAGACTAACTGGTCTATAATTACCCGTTTTCTCTCTCCCTCCTTTCTTAAAAAGTGGGATAACATTTGCTATCCTCCAATCCACAGGAACTGATCCTGAATCTATAGAACATTGAAAAATGATCTCCAATGCTTCCACTAGATAGACTGGTTGCACATCATATCTGTGTAAGTAGGAACTGCAGATGCTGGTTTAAACCAACGGTAGACACAAAAAGCTGGAGTAACTGAAGAAAGGTCTCGACCCGAAATGTCACCTATTCTTTTTCTCCAGAGATGCTGTCTGACCCGCTGAGTTACTCCAGCTTTTTGTGAATATCTGCACTTCATATCTGATTGCTTAGCTTTATGTCAGCCATGCCGATCATATATACGACAGCCCCCATTCAATAAAAGTGGGGGTCAGGGAAGAGGGGAGAGTGGGGGGAGGGAGTGGGGAAGGGAGGGAAAGGGGGGGAAGGGGGCAGTGAGAGTTAAAGGGGGAGGAGGGTGTTGGGGAGGGTGAGGAGAGTGGGGAGAGGCGAGACGGGGGTGTGGGGGGAAGGGGGTGATGGTGGGGGGAAGAGAGAGGGGGGAAGGGGACAGTGAGAGTTAAAGGGGAGGAGGGGGTGGGGGGGAGGGTGAGGAAAGGAGAGGAGAGAGGGGGTGTGGCGGGGAAGAGGGACAGTGGGGGTCAGGGGAGAGTGGGGGTGGGGAAGAGGGGAGAGTGGGGGGGAGAGGGTGGGGGTGAAGGGGAGGGGGGTCAGTGAGAATGGGGGTGGGGCGAGTGGGTGGAGGGAAGAGAGAGTGGGGGTGGGGGGAAGGGGACACGGTGGTGCAGCGGTAGAGTTGCTACCTTACAGCGATTGCAGTGCCAGAGACCCGGGTTCGATTCCAAATCCGGGTGCTGTCTGTACGGAGTTTGTACGTTCTCCCGGTGACCCGCGTGGATTTTCCACGAGATCTTTGGTTTCCTCCCACACTGCACACTCCAAAGAGTTGCATGTTTGCAGGTGAATTGGCTTGGTATCAGTGTAAATTGCCCCTAGTGTGTGTAGGATAGTGTTAGTGTGCGGGGATCGCTGGTCGGCACGGACTCGGCGGGCCGAATGGCCTGTTTCCACGCCATATCTCTAAATTAAACCAGCGATCTAAACCACTTTACCCAGGCAACATAAAGAATCTTTCAACTTAATGTAGTGATATTAGTAATGAAGGAAACAGTGGGCGGTTGCTTCTTCAATCTGCAATAAATAAAATGATATTTTATTCCTTCCTTATGCCTGTTGTTCAGAACACAAACGACGTCCAGCTCTAGAGATGCATTTATTCCTGGGGCTACATGGAGTTGCAACAAACAGCAACACCCAGCAATAACGTATTATTTAATTGGCGGAGACCTACTTGGGAAATGAATTTGTAAATAAATCAACAGGATGAAAATCAAACTGCAATGAGCAGAATGTCGGGAGTGATGGTGAAGGGAACAATTACACACTCTCCAATGGTGAGATTAGATAGTAACTTTGCGTTGCTGCACTGATTAATGACTGCAATCTACCAACGCTGCACACAGAGTTAAGTAGAATGAGGGGGGGACCTCATTGAAGCGTACAGAATAGTGAACGACTTGGACAGAGTGGATGTGGAGTGGATGTTTCCACTAGTGTGAGAGTCCTGGACTAGAGGTCACAGCCTCAGAATTAAAGGACGTTCTTTTAGGAAGGAGATGAGGGGACATTTCTTTAGTCAGAGGGTGGTGAATCTGTGGAATTCTTTGCCACAGAAGGCTGCAGAGGCCAAGTCAGTGGATATTTTTAAGGCATAGAGAGATAGATTCTTGATTAATACGGGTGTCAGAGGTTATGGGGAGAAGGCAGGAGAATGGGGTTAGGAGGGAGAGATAGATCAGCCATGATTGAATGGTGGAGTGGACTTGAATGGCCAAATGGCCTAATTGGTCTCCTATTTCTTATGTCCTTATGACATCTTGTATCCGTCTCTGAGTCCTGGCTGGCAGGAACTGTGTGGCACGGTGGCGCAGCGGTAGAGCTGCTGACTCAGTGCCAGAGACCCGGGTTCGATCCTGACGATGGGTGCTATCTGTACGGAGTTTGTACATTCCCCCCGTAACCTGCGTGGGTTTCCCCCCCGGTTGCTCTGGTTCCCTCCCACACTCCAAAGACGTCCAGGTTTGCAGGCTAATTGGTTTTGGTAAAAATTGTAAATTGTCCCTAGTGTGTAGGATAATGTTAGTATGTGGGGATCGCTGGTCAGTGCTGACTCGGTGGGCCGAAGAGCCTATCAGAGATTACGGGTGGAATGGGGTTAGGAGGGAGAGATAGATCAGCCGTGATTGAATGGCGTAGACTTGATGGGCCGAATGGCCTAATTCTGATCCTATCACTTATGAACATGAACTTTATGCACTGCATCTCTAAACTAAACTAAAAATACTCCAAAGCATTTGCTTTAGAGGCATATAAATGAAAAACAATAAGTATTAATTGGGCAAGTCCAGACAATGGCAAAATCCTATTACTTATGAATGTAGGCGTTGGGCGATGCACACTAACTTGGCAACTAACCTGTTTTATATACATTGTTGAAATAATGATGGCCAAAGATAGTGGATCTCTGGATCTCTGAACCTGACGTTTTAGACATGCATCTATTTTTGCAGCATACATAGTTAGGAGCCAGACTAATTATTCAGACATGGACCGCGTTAATCTGACCGTATAAATGATCGCCTCAAGTAACGAGTGCAGTTGCAAAGATAAAATGTCTAGGAATGAATGCCAAAGTGGAATTGCCGAAACAAGGAATTGCAGATTTTGGTTTACAAACAGGGTACAGTGACCAGGGGAACGATTGCCATTCTGACAGCTCGGGTGGTGGGGCTGGAACCACGTGCGTGTTCTTCACAGAAAGACACAGGGCACGAGTGAATGGGAATTAGGGTAGGGCACTAGTAAATGGGGATTAGGGTAGGGCACTGTCTGATTCACCTCTACTACTTGAGATGTGACCTCTACTACTTGAGACTGCTTCTCCATCACGTAAAAGGGCCAGTATCCTTCGATTCATCGAGAACACAAGACGGACATATTCTTCCTTCCTTCAAAGACGTCTGCATAGAAAGAGGTTTGTTGCAAACTGATGACCATTGGCAACAGACGATGGAAGATGCTGAGCGGACAAGACTCCCCGATGCAATGAGAGATTTGTTTGTTTTGCTGACGATTGCTGAGATCAACACTTCTCGACAATTATGGGATCGCTTCAAGAATTCAATGTCTGAAGATTACCTTCAAAGAGAACGGAGAACAATCGATGATCCAAATATCATGATTGATGAGAGGCATCATGATCAGGCTCTGTTGTATATTCAAGACAAGCTTGTGAATTACAACAAGACACTGGGATACTTTCATGTGCCACTACCAAGACATGGAAGGGTGAACCTTGATGGTGACAATCCAGAATTACTGAGTGAACTGCAGTACAATAGACCTGAAGAGTGATTTGTTGAAGAGAAGGAGTCTCTGCTGAATGCTGAGCAAAGAGCAGTGTATGACCATGTGTGCAGCTGCTTGGAAAGGAATGTTCCTTCAATGTTTTTCATTGATACACCAGCACGAATGGGCAAAACAATTCTCACCAATTTGATCCTCTCCAAAGTTTGAGGTCAAGTTGATGTTGCTTTTGCTGTAGCATCCTCTGGTATAGCAGCTACATTGATGCCTGGTGGAAGAACTGCACATTCTCGATTCAAGATACCCATCGAAGTGACCGATAATACCATGTGCAACATTTATTTTTATTTTTAATTTTATTTAAATTTTAACAAAACAAATACATGAACTCATAGTACGCGATGGTACCTACATTATAAATTCGATTATACATTTAAATTCGATTATACCTGTATTGTTCTGTATTATCTCCCCACCCACAACCCCCCTCCCCCCACCCCCCAGTTAGAAAAAAGAGGAAAAAGGAGAAGAAGAAAGATAAAGAAATAAAAAAATTAAAAAAGGAAAGAAAGAAAGAAAGAAGAATGAAGGGAACCTGGAGACAAGAAGGAAACACTTCCGGCTAATTTCTTATTAAATTCTTTTCAGGGAGGAGCCAGCGCTGCCGTCGCAGCTGCGGCTTGCCTGCAGTCCGTCTGTCTTTTGTGTTTTTTGTTGTTTTTGTCTGAATTGTAGTTTTAATATGATGTAGTGTTGTATGTTATGTTTTGTGGGGGGGGGGGGGGGGGGTGGGAGGGAATGGGAACTGTAACATTCTCTCTCCAGAACGGAGACGTGACCTTTGTTCTGTGTTGTGTCTCCGTTCCCGTTGCGGCCTACCACCGGCCATTCACCTGGGAACACCTGGGGCTCTGGTTCGCAGAGCCCGCGGCGCGGACTCACCACCTGCGGCGCTGGCCGCCTGCGGATGTTGCGGGCGCGGCTGCGACTCGTCTCCGGAGGCTCCGGCGCGGGCCGCGTGGATGTCGGAAGCCCGCAGGCCCCTGGATGGGGGCCGACATCGGGAGCTCCGGCAACGGCAGAGGCAACGTGTTCGCCCGCCCCGAATCGCGGGGCTTGGGTCGGCCCACCACGGACCTTTCACCGTCCGGCGCGGCCTGAAATAGGCCGTTGACCTTTCACCGCCCAGCGGCGGCTTCAATGTCGGGAGCCCCGACCGCCCCGACGTGGCAACTCCAACAGCCTGACCGCGGGACAAGACGGCAGGGAAGAGAAAAAGACATTCTGGCCTTCCATCACAGTGAGGAGGGACTGGAGGAGACTCACTGTGATGGATGTTTCTTTTTGTTTGGTGTTAGTTGTGATTGTATGTGTTATTGCATTTTTATTGTTTAATCTTATTGGTCTTATTGTTCAACTGCGGGTAATGTTTCATTTTACTACACATTTATGTGTATGTGACAAATAAACGACTATTGACTATTGACTATTGACAATCCTGAAATTAAATATTTCCAATTCTTAATCCTAGTTTTAAAGTGAATGGGTTCCAAAGTTTCAAAAAGAAATCATATTTATCTCTCAGATTATAAGTAGCTTTTTCTAATGGGATACAACTACACATTTCTGCATACCATCTTGCAATTCTTATTTCATTGTGATCTTTCCAAGTGACCGCCACACATTTTTTTGCTATTGCTATTGCTATTTTGAGAAGTCTTTCCTGATATTTATCTAAAATTAATCTTGGTAATATTCCTTTAGTATCTCCCAATAAAAACAACCTTGAATCCAATGGTATGGTCTTATTCATCAATTGTTCCAAAAAGTTTTTTAGGTCTTTCCAAAAAGGAGTTACCTTAGGACATGCCCATGTGGAGTGTAAAAAAGTACCCACATCCTGGTTGCATCTAAAACAAATTTCAGGTAAATTTGGATTTAAATTGTTTAATTTTTTCGGTTAAATATAGTTGATGTAAAAAATTGTATTGTACTAAACTATATCTCACATTAATAGTATTTTTCATACTTTCTAAACACAATCTTTCCCAACTTGGTTCATCAATGCTAATATTCAGATCTGTTTCCCATCTTTGTCTTGATTTTTGAATTCCTGTCTTTGGACTAGATTTTTGTAACAATTTATACATTGAAGATATAATTTTTTTTAGTTCCCTTGCCCTGAATCAGGGATTCAATTCCTTTAATTTGAAATAAAAACATTGAATTACCTAACTTTTCCCTTAAATAAGATTGTAATTGATGATAGAAAAAAATACTATTCCCTGGAATTTGATATTTGTTTCTCAATTGAGAAAATGTCAAAAAATTATTTCCTTCGTAGCAATCTCCCATATGTTTAATACCCTTCTGTTCCCAGACTTGTAATATTTGATTATTCCAAGCAAACGGCAGTAATCTATTTTTTACTAATGGAGTTTTAGCTGTTAGAAAAAATCTTTTATCATTAGCTTTAACTGTTTTCAACAATATATTAATTAAATGTTTTAGCAAAGGTGACTCTTGATCCTTAACTAATAGCTTCGCTTCCCATTTATAGATAAATTCTTCTGGGCATAGTTCTTTTATTTTATCCATTTCAATTTTAACCCATGCTGTTTTTCCACCCTCTTGATAAAAGGATGAAATAAAACTCATTTGTGCTGCCAGATAGTAATTTTTAAAATTTGGTAATTGCAGTCCACCTAATTCAAATTTCCATGTTAATTTTTCCATAGACACTCTTGGCATTTTACCTTTCCAAAGAAAATTTCTCACAATTTTATTCAATTCTTGAAAAAAATTATTTGGTAAAAGTATAGGCAGTGTTTGAAATAAATACTGTAACCTCGGAAAAATATTCATCTTAATACAGTTCACTCTCCCTAGCAATGTAATTGGAAGATTCATCCATTTCTTCAAGTCCTCCTCAATTTTTTTAATTAGTGGTTTATAATTTAGTTTATACAGATTATTTAACTTATTATCTACTTTAACCCCTAAGTACTTCATGCCTTCTTTTTGCCATTTAAACTGACTTTCTCTTTTACATTGATCATAATTACCTTCAGAAAGAGACATTATTTCAGTTTTATCTTTATTAATTTTATATCCTGATACTTTCCCATATTCTTCCAGTCTGAAATATAATTTTCTTAAGGATTCCAATGGTCTAGTAAGACAAATTAAAACATCATCTGCAAATAAAGTAATTTTGTGATTTTCCTGATTCACTTTAAATCCTTCAATGTCTAAATCTGATCTTATTAGCTCTGCCAGAGGTTCAATGGCCAATACAAATAAAGCCGGTGACAAGGGACATCCCTGTCTACTAGATCTTTCCAAATTAAATGATTGAGAAGATTGGCCATTTGTCACCAATTTGGCTTTAGCTTGTTTATAAAGAGCTTTTACCCAGTTAATGAAACCATTTTCTAATCCGTACTTCTCTAATACTTTAAATAAAAAATCCCATTCTAACCTGTCAAACGCCTTTTCAGCATCTAAAGCAACTGCTACGCTCAATTCCTTTCTTTTCTGTGCTAAATGTAAAATACTTATAAATCTTGCTACATTATCAGATATTTTCCTTTTTTTGACAAATCCAGTTTGGTCCTCTTTAACCAGCTTCGGTAAATATTCTGCCAATCTCCTTGCCAAAAGTTTAGCAACTATTTTATAATCTGCATTCAACAATGATATTGGTCTATAAGAAAATGCATTTAAAGGGTCTTTCCCTTTTTTTTAAATTACGGTTATAATTGCCAGTGAGAAGGATTCTGGTAATGTAGAAGTTTTTTCCACTTGATGTATCACTTCCATAAATACTGGTAACAACAAATCTTTAAATTTTTTATAGAACTCAGGCGGGAAACCATCTTCCCCTGGAGATTTATTACTTGGTAAAGAATATAATACTTCCTCCACCTCTCTCAAAGTAAAGGAGGCATTTAGTCCCATCAGCTCCTCATTAGAGATTGTTGGTAATTGTATCTTGGATAAAAAATTATTTATCTTAATTTCATCCTTTTCAGATTCAGAATGGTACAGATTAATGTAGAATTGCTTAAATACCTCATTGATTTCTCTAGGTTTATAAGTAATAATGTTTTGATCTGTTCTAATTGAATTTATTGTTCTTGATATTTGTTCTTCTTTCAGTTGCCATGCCAATACCTTGTGCGCTCTTTCTCCTAATTCATAATATCTTTGGTTAGTTCGTAATATTAGTTTTTCTGTTCTGTAAGTATGTAAAGTATTGTACAACATTGAGAAGAACTCCAACATGGTTCATTTGATCAGGAGTGTGAGACTGATTGTTTGGGATGAGTGCCCGATGATTAGGAGGGAGAGCTTTGAAGTGGTGGACAGAGCTCTTCGACATCTATGCAAAAAGAACGATGAGCCTTTTGGCGGCATTCTTACCTTTTGTTGTGGCGATTTTCGCCAACTCCTTCCTGTTGTGAAAAGGGGATATGATGCTGATGTTGAAAATTCCTGCATCAAAAAATCCTATTAACATTCAAATTGTTATATTTTGTTATTCACATTTTAAACTTTAATAAATCCCTTTTCCACTTGCTGTGCCCGTCAGCCGCCCATGCGCAGTAATACCTCCATGTTCCACATCATAATGGAAACCCGACGGGCGGGAATGGTGGCGCCACCAGAGCCCCTAAGAATGGAGGGAGGAGATAAGGGGGGATGGAGTGGGTGACTGGGGTGTGGGAGGGGAAGGGGGGGAGTGGGTGGGGAAGAAGAAGGGATGAGGGGATGGAGTGAGGGAGGGGAGGGGAGGGGAGGGTGCTAGACCAATGCAGAAAAAAAACAATTTTAAAGAAAAATCACGATTTTCAATGAGATTTTAAAAAAAATGTAAAGGCATTTATTTTAAAGAAAAAAGTGTGATTTTTACCAACATCACAATGGCAACCCAATGAGTTATGGGCCCAACGGGTCCACTTGGTCTAGTAATTACTAAAACTCTCTATTTGTTTGCTCATTTGTGCCCCCTCACACAATTTTACTCACGTTATATTTTTTAAGTGAGAGATAATTTAAAGTTTAAAAATTACCTTATTAAACTGATGCTTGGCAATGTTCAGCGTAGGATGCCACAATAGGACCCGCCCGAGTGATGGCCAATGAGGGGGGGGGGCACGATGATCACCGGGGGCAGGACCTACCAGAGTGATGGGAGTGGCAGCCAATGAGGGGGGGGGGGGGCTTTGGGCTGACGATCTGCCGCTAACTCACCCACTCCATCCACCCTGAACTCCCCTCCTCCACCCCACTCACCCACTCCTTCCCACCTCAACCTCCTCCCTCCCCTCCCCCCTCACCCACTCCATCCCGCCCGTACCCCCCTTATCCCTCACCCCCCTCCCTCACTCATTTACCCTCCCCACCCCCACCCCCCGCACCAGGGGAGGGGGAGGATGGGGGTTGAGGGGGGGTGGTGGGTGAAGTGGGTGAGGGAGGGGTGGGTGAGGGGAGGGGGAGATAAGGGGGGTTGAGGAGGGATGGAGTAGGTGAGGGGGAGTGGGGTTGAGGGGGATCGAGTGGGTGAGCGGGGGAGAGGAGAAGGGGGGATTAGGGGGTTCAGGGGGATCGAATGGGTAAGTGGGGGGAGGGAAGAAGGGAGGATAAGGGGGGGTTGAGTGTGGATGAAGTGGGTGAGTGGGGGTAAGCGGGGAGGAAGGGGTGAGGGGAGTGGGGGAGGAGGGTGAGCTGGACCGATGCAGGAGAGGTTTGGGGCCAATGAAGGGGAGGGGGGTGCTGAGCCCTTGCGCTCCCCCACAACCCCCCCCCAGGCAGACCGGCACCTGTCCCGGCGTGCTCTGTGCCTGACCTTCCTCCCGTGGTGTAGCGCAGCGGCAGAGGGTCCAACAAGATGGCCGTCGCCACCATTCGCAGACGATCGTCGCCAAGCTGCAGGAGATTCTTTGGGTCCACGGCTCGCTGGTGTCCACTGGTGGCATGGGGTCGATGTGAGTGGCTTCCTCTCCCCTTCCCTGTCTCCTCTCACCTGCGCCCTCTCACCTGCCTACGGCCCCGGGGGACATTCCCCGCCCAGCAACGGGCTTTGTCACTTGGAGAGGGTTGCCGGATCGTCAGTTGGGGAAGGGTTGCCCCAGGAGAGGCCCGCAGGAGAGATTTTATGACCCAACGGGTCCACTTTAGTCTAGTATTTAATAAAACAGCATCATCCTATGGAGCAGCGGTCATAATATTGATATTTAATGGACCAAATTCAGAAGCCAACATATGAACATTGGGATTAGGGCAGCATGGTGGTGCAGCGGTAGAGTTGCTGCCAGAGAAGTGCCAGTGCCAGTGCCAGTGCCAGTGCCAGTGCCAGTGCCAGTGCCAGTGCCAGTGCCAGTGCCAGTGCCAGTGCCAGTGCCAGTGCCAGTGCCAGTGCCAGTGCCAGTGCCAGTACCAGTGCCAGAGAACCGGGTTTCGATCCTGACTGTAGGTGCTGTCTGTATGGAGTTTGTACGTTCTCCACATGACCTGCGTGGAATTTCTCAGAGATGGGCCAAAGGGCCTGTTTCCACGCAGTATCTCTAAACCAAACTAAAGTAAACATATTAACTTTTTAAGAACAATTGTGTAATATGTTTGCCTGTTGTGATTGTGTACGCTTAAACAAACTGTTTACGCAAACATAATTAACAAATTGCACTGCTCTGTCAAGCTAAGTCTGGTGCAGAGATATCTAATGATTGCACTTCCAGACACTGGCCACAAGATTGGTCCAATCTCAGTATGAACTGGAGTTTAGCAAGGCTGAGTAAACAGAATAGTATAAAGTGTGAGTCAGTCAGCATCTTTGGAGAACATGGAGTGGCAATGTTTCAGGCTGGGACCCTTCTTCTGCCTGAAACATCGCCAATCCATATTCTTCAGATGCTGCCTGACCCACTGAATTACTCCTGCACTTTATGGCTTTTTTGGTAAATCAGCATCTTCAGGTCCTTGTGTTTCTAAATAAGCACACCGATCTTTTTGCAATCTTCTTCTCTAGACTCCCCACTTCCATTACAGAACCCGGTTTCTGTCACTGAGCTAGGTACACAGACGATGTTTGCAAATGTCGATAAATGGTAGCTGAGCTCCTAATCAGCATTGATTCCTATACAGAAGCTTCCATTAGAATGGGCCTTGTACTAAGCATCTGGAAGATAAATATTCTTGCCCAACCTGCCACCTCTGCACAAACACCCCCACGCACACAACCATCCCCCCCCCCCCCCTCGCTCCATCCCATTAACTGAACTCCATGATGACATATGTCAATACAAACATATTATGGAAATCTCCTTTCAGCGAGGGCAAAGGGAAATCCAGCACTGTCTTCAGTACATTATTCTTTGGTCGCCTTCAAGAAAGAGTGTTTGAAAACTGAATCCTTAACTCCAGCACTAACTTCATGTTTCACTGGGCAGCAGTGAAGAGTGTCCCTCTGTATGCTTTAACTTGGCATCATGTTTGGCAAGGACATGGTGAACTGAAGGGCCTGTTCCTGTGCTGTACTGTTCCATGTTCAATGATTGTATTTTACATGAATACACAAGAGTACCAAGCCGAAAAGTCGTCTGCCCATTTGCTTAGACAGATGCTGCCTGAACCACTGTTTCTTTTTATGCATTGTGTTTTATGTCTTGGCAGGAAACAACAATAGGAATGAAAATCACTGTTCAACACCCACAAAATCTTACCTTGACTACAAAACTATCTCAACTAATAATTTTCAAAAATAAAGTGTAAAATTAGTTTAGAAAGCTAATTTGTTTTAGGTGAATCTAAAATCTAACCACCAGTGCATTTGGATAGAAAATAAAACTTGGAGAAAAGAAAAGACATCGATGGAAAAGGAGCTCAATAGAAGTCTATAAGAAAATAACTGCAGATGCTGGTACAAATCGAAGGTATTTATTCACAAAATGCTGGAGTAACTCAGCAGGTCAGGCAGCATCTCGGGAGAGAAGGAATGCGTGACGTTTCGGGTCGAGACCCTTCTTCAGACTGATGTCAGGGGGGCGGGACAAAGGAAGGATATAGGTGGAGACAGGAAGATAGAGGGAGATCTGGGAAGGAGGAGGGGAAGAGAGGGACAGAGGAACTATCTAAAGTTGGAGAAGTCGATGTTCATACCACTGGGCTGCAAACTGCCCAGGCGAAATATGAGGTGCTGTTCCTCCAATTTCCGGTGGGCCTCACTATGGCACTGGAGGAGGCCCATGACAGAAAGGTCAGACTGGGAGTGGGAGGGGGAGTTGAAGTGCTCGGCCACCGGTCTTCACATTTAGTCTAGTTTAGTTTAGAGATGCAGCATGGAAACAGTCCCTTCGGCCCACTGAGTCCTTGCCGAACCAACAGTCACCCATAAACTAGTTCTATGATATCCCAGTTTCGCATCCTACGCACTGTGGCAATGAACAGAAGCCAATTAACCAACAAGCCTGCACGTCTTTCGAATGTGAAAGGAAACCGGAGCACCCAAAGAAAACCCACACAGTCACAGGGAGAACGTACAAATTCCGTATGGACAACACCCATGGTTGGGATCGTACCCGGGCCTCTGGCGCTGTAAGGTATTAACTCTACCGTTGCACCACTGTGCCGCCCTATATCTTTTGAGCAGTGGATAATGTTTAACACAGAAAAGACATATGGTGAGAGAAAATGATCGTGGCTTTAAGTAGAAGTTGAAACAATATTAATAGAGGCCAATATCAATTGAGGCTGGGTAGAATTTAAAAAAAAAATTCAAATTGAACTCAGTGCATTAGCTCTCTTTAACAAATGAAAATTTCAGTGTTTGATGCAGGCCTCTAGTGACAGTGCTATAGGGGTGTGGAAGAAATGCTTGACCCAGATGTCTGGTTTCTCCCGACCTCTGACTTTGCCACTCCCTGGGTCCTTGTCAAATGCATGCCAACAGGAAACGCTCCGTGAAAATCAGGGGACTCCACTTATGCCCCCAGTTTGCCTGACAGCCTAACAGACCCTGAAGGAAATTCTGGAACTGCTGGAATCTTCTGGCTTTACAACTCGAGTGGTGCCAGAACTCGTGCCAAGTAATGTTACAGGAAATAAAAATCACAAATAATGCAGATTCTGGATGTAAGATTTAAATGTTTATGTCAGGTGGCTTATCATATGAGGAGAGAGATAAATGTCAATATTTCCCCATTGCGACACAATGCTTTTATGTGTAGATTTTTTTTACTCTGTCATGGGCACATTGATGAGTAAGAGGAAATGGATTTTTTTTATCAGACTACACCAGACCACAGTTGTGAGGATCAAAGCTATGAAGACATGTGTATCTAATACAAGAGTGGGAACTCAAGCTCAAATGAATGCCAGTAGAGAGACCACAAAAGAGAGAACAACGCAAGTGAAATTCTCCTTCCACTGTGTTCCATCTATTCCTCTGTGCCAACACTATACCTTTTAATTTGCTTTTTCATTTGACTGCCAATACTTGCTCTCCTTCAGTTCCTTCAAAAACCAGCAGCAGTAAATAATTTCCTGCCACATCTCTTTCCATTGTCAAATACCAAGTTTAGCAAAGGTTAAAGTATAAACCTGTTAGATTTATTTTGTTCCCAATTAAAATAGTTTGGCGGTTTCAACAGGGACAAGATGAAACAAGATTCATAATTGTCATTGCAGGGAATATAATTAAATTTAGGAGCTGCTTCATAGGATTTGTCGATATGTGCAAAATAAAAGTGTCCATAAGTAAACTCAGTTCCTTCTGTAATTGTGTTTGCCTCGTCCAGTGGCCCTACCCTGAATCAGTGGGCTCTCAGTAACTAGGGGTTTTGAAAAGGTGGAAAGGGACAGTCAATTTGCTCTGGCTGATAAGTCACTGAAGGACAGGCCAAGAACTCCACAACGGCAAACCAATGGGTAGTAATGAAACTTTGGCCTCTGGCCGGCTCAGCAGCTCAAAAAGATTGTTATGTATGAGTGTCGTATCCAAACTGTAAGATGGTCTCGTAGGATCTGGACATACCTTCTACCAAACTTGGTGTTTGGTTATTGAGAGTACGCATGTAGCTTGTGTGCCACAATAATAAATTGGTTATTCTCTTTTCACCATTTTTTAGTTTAGTTTAATTTGGAGGTACCGCGCAAAAACCGGCCCTTTGGCCCACAGAGTTCGTGCTGACCAGTGATTCCTGTACACTAGCATTATCCTACACACTCGGGACAATTTACAATCTTTATCGGTCAATTAACCTACAGACCTTTACGTCTTTGGAGTGTGGGAGGAAAACAGAGCACTCGGGGAAAACCCACGTGGTCATGGGGAGAACGTATAAAATCCGTACGGACAGCACCTGTGGTCAGGATCGAACCTGGGTCTCTGGCGCTGTAAGGCAACTACTCTACTGCTGCTCCACCGTGCTGACCAATCATTTGGGATTAATGGATAGCAATACTTACAAATGTCTGTCCTGGTCACGTTATGTCTCAGTTCCTCCCTGGGCCAGTTCCTACTATCTTAGTTAGTCTACTAGAAGCTTGCAGAGCTAACCGAATGAACATGTAATCCCTGTAAACTGATTGTATGATTTCCTTTCCATTCTATGAGTAATTCAACCTCTGTGTTGCCCAACCCAATGTGTGCTGGCTATTTCTAAGTACCTGCGTCACATTGCATGCTAGTCTGCTCCTCTTATTGTCCTTCAATCCTGTCAGGTCAATCTGTTGTATATAGACATCAAATGTACACGCTGTGCACTTGGTGACCAGAAGTAGGTTGCCTTGATGATGTGCTCATCATCATTAACAAACTCATCTGGAAGGCTGGCTCCGTCCTGGGGGCAGAGTTGGGTTCATGGGAAGTGGTATTGGAGGGGAGGATGCTCCTCAAACTGCGGAGCATCCTGGACAATACAGCTCACCCCCTCCATGACTCACTGGTCAACCTGAGGAGTACCTTCAGCAACAGACTGGTTCCACCAAGATGCAGGACAGAGCGCCACAGGTGATCCTTCTTCCCTGTGGCTATCAAACTGCACAACTCCTCCCCCTTCTGTCGTGGGGTAGACTGACTCCCCTCCCCCCCCCCCTCTCCAATCTTTGCACACCCCTAATCCTTTTCACTCGTCACTTTAATTTCATGTTTCATGTATTTTGTGTTTTTATAACTGTTGGCAGATCAATTTCCCTCCTGGGATAAATGAAGTTCTATCATCTCATATTGTGTCGCATGGTATTACGCATTCTGGATGCCCTAGATTGGAATGCTACATCTTGGGAGCAGATATGGCAGAGTCGGGGATTGAGTAGTGGACAGTGCCTTTGCAAGAGGCAGGGTGGGAGGAGGTGTAGTCCAGATAACTCTGGGAGTCGATGGGTTTGTAGTGGATGTCAGTGAAATAGCCTCTCCCCTGTGATGGAGGCAGAGAAATCAAAAAAGGGGAGAGAGGTGTCAGAGATAGTCCAAGTAAATTTGAGGGCAGTGTGGAAATGAGTGGTAAAGTTAAAAAGATCAATGAGTTCTGCACAGATGCAGGAGGCAGCCCCAAAGCATTCGCTGATGTAGCAGAGAAATAATTGGCTGCAGGTGCCAGTGTACGTATAGAATAAGGACTGTTTGACGTAACAACAAAAAAGCAGGCATAGGTAGGGCCCATTCGAGTGCCCATAGCTACAGTTTTAAATTGAAGAAAGTGAGATGAGTCCAAAGAAAAATTGTTGAGTGTGAGGACAAGTATCACCATGCAGAACAGTGTTAGTAGAGGAAAACTGGTTGGAATCTTGTTCAAGGAAGAGCTGGATGGCCTTGAGACCTTCCTGGTGCCAGTGCCTGTTCCTGTGTTGACCTGCTCTATGAAGCCCTGTTCCTGTACTGTACTGGTCCATGTTGTGCGTTCCAAATGCATTGGAAACGGAACAATAAAGAGACTCTGTCCTGTTAAGGCCATCCCATCCTGTGGATCTTGTAACCTCACCTCCTGCGTTCCGCCTCCCAAAAGCTGTCTCTTCGAACAAGAAAGAAGAATAGCCAATTAAAGTAAAAGAGTCTGACCATTTCTGTTCCCTCTCTGAAGCACGAGGAGAGACATACCACAACCTAATCTAACCACTAATTCCTTTTAGCCAGCAGTATTCACTCAGGAAGTTCTCAAATTCAATCTGACCAGCAGTGATCTCACACTCAACACTCAACACACATGTTTAACATATGTTTAAGAGGATAATGCTTCTATAAACTAGTTACACCATCTGCTATTTACAAGCCTCCAGTCCTGCAAGCCTTTTATTTCAAACTAGACCAAGTGGACCTGTTGGGCCCAAACCTCTCCTGCATTGGTGCAGCACCCTCTCCTCCCCCCCTCTCCCTCCCCATCCCCTCTCCCCCCCCCACTACCACCCCTCCCCCCTCCCCTCCCCTTCCCCCTCCCCACTCCCCCTCTCACCCTCTCCCTATCCCCCTCTCTCCCCTCCCCTCTACCCCCTCCCCTCCCCTTCCCCCCCTCCCCTCCCCCTAACCACCCCCCCTCCTGCCTGCCTCCTTCCCCCCCCCCACAGCATCCCTCTCAACCCCCCTTATCCTTTCTCCTCCCCCCTCCTTCCCACCCCTACTCCCTCCACCCCCTCCCTCCCTAGGAGATAGATTGAAACTTTAAACTGTGAATAACTTTTAAAATATAACACCGATTTCAATGAAACTTCTTCCATTAGCACCAAAGGGATGATGGTGAGTAAGGTGGGCCTAAAATTGCCGCGCTGTCATGTACCATTTTGGCTGTAGTTCAGGAACAAACAAACAAACAAATGAGAGTTTTAGAATATAGATAATTGGGTTCCTGTCATTGCCCCAAGCATGTTAAAACCCTCATTCATGTCTCTAAGCCCAGGATTTACCAAAGGAAATTTGGGTGACATATTGGTGCCGTATCTCACAGCTATCTCACAGCTCTAATAATCAAGGTTCAATCAAGTGCTCTCTGTCTGGAGTTTACACCATAAGGGTTTCCTCCCGAGTGCTTTAGCCACCTCCCATATTCCAAGAATGATTTGTAGGTTAATTAATCAGTGATGAAATTCATCGCCACCTTTACTGTAAAAGCACAAACTTTGGTTGATTGAGGTGAAAGATATTTGAAGATCAAGACCTCAGTTTTGGCACCAAACCAATGGTCAACCAGACAGCTATGATCCCTACCCTCTTGTATGCCTCTGAGATCCGGACTACCTACAGTAGGCAATTCAAAGCACTTACTAATTCTCTCACTGCCGCAAGTCACGGCGCCAGGCGGACGAAGGCTCTGTCCGAGCCGGCTGCTTGCTCCTTTTCCGGGGTTACGTCCGCACCCGGGTGGTTTTAGTGAAGGACTAAGCGCTGTCCACGGGCACCCTGGGGGGTTTCCGGGACTGCTGGGCACCGCGGACGGTGGAATGCATCCAACATAAGGATTGTGACGAGCTACCAAAAGCAATCACTTTTGGAGTCACAATTACGATTACCTTCTATTTGTCATCAATCTCCAAATGTTGTTCAATTATTGCCATAAATGGCCACGGATGGCTTCACTAGTTGAGGAGCTGCAAGTGGAGTTTCTTAACATACAATCATTAATGATCAGCCCTACGACTGATCTTATGACGGTGGGAAGATCATTGAGTTTACAGCTGGAGATGGTCAGATCTAATCTCAGGTAAATGAGCTTCCGACAACGATGAACAACTTTCACCAGTGAAAGGAGAGCTTTCTCTCTGATTCCCATTAACTTCAATTTCACCAGGGATCCATTTGGTCAAGCCCTGCCGAGCTACCAAAAGCAATCACTCCAATCCATCTTCTGTAACTCAACTCTTTGCTCCATGTTTGGGCTAACATTGCAATGATATCTGGAGCTAAGCTGCCCGGGTTGTTTGGTGGGTAGATTACTGCTGAGTATGTGCTACTTTGTAAAACTATCAACAGTAATTTCGGTCACTTGCTAATGATTTGAAATAGGCTGATAGGGCAATAATCAGGTTGGACTGAATTTGTTCTGTTTTATGTGCATTGGACATTCCTGGGCAATATTTCATGTTGTCAGTTAAAATGATAATTATTGTACTGGACACCTTGGCTAAAAGCACTACTAGTTCTGCAACATAAGTCTTTGGCACTGTATTCGGGATGTTCTTGAGGCCAATTAGGGTTTCCAACAGCAAATATATTCAGGCATGTCTCAATAATAAAAGGAGTGAACGGAATTGACTGAAGACCAGTATTTTCTGAAAGAGGTCCAGCTGAATCGTCCTCTTCACAACATGATTATTTAGAGTCCTTCAGCCTTTGACTCGTCCTGTCAGTTGTGACCTCTGCCATTATTGAGGTTGGCCTTGTTCATGTCAGGTCTCAATTTTAGTTGTCCACCACTATTCATGGCTTATGGAGCTTTGATCTGATGTCACTTGTGAGACTAGTTTGTTCTGCCCCTGACGTGTTGTTTAGCATTCACAAAGACCTATGTTGTGGTTTTGATGGACTGCCACCTCATCATGGGGGGTATCAACAGGATGAATGCACGGAGTTTTTTTAACCAAAGATGGGGAATCAAGAACACAAGGACATGTGTTTAAGGTGAGAGGGGAAAGTTATAATAGGAATATGAGGGGAAAATTATTCACACAGAGGGTGGTGGATATATGGAACAAGCTGCCAGAGGAGGTAGTTGAGACAAATGCTATAACAACATTTAAAAGGCATTTGGTGTCTTTGATGGCATTAGTGTTGGGACCTCTGTTGTTTGTGATATACTTTGATGGAAATGTAGTAAGTAAGTTTGGTTAGTACATTTGAGGATGACACAAACATTGGTAGAGTTGCGGTCAGTGAAGAAAGCTGTCAAAGGATACAGCGGGATATAAATTAGATCAATTACAGATATGGGCATGGAAATGGAATTTGGAGTTTAATCTGGGCAAGTGTGAGGTGTTCCACATTGGCAAGTCAGATATAAGGAGAAAATAGAAGGACTCTTAACAACATTGATGCATGGAGGAATGTTAGGGTTCAACTCCATAGCTTCCTGAATTTAGCAACACAAGCCAAATACTAGAGGGCACCACTTGAGGTTGAGAGGGGGAATGTTTAAAGGAGATGCACGGAGCAAAGTTTACACAGAGAATGGTCGTGCCTGGTAAACAGTGCCAGGGAGTGTTGGTGGAAGGAGATACGATAGTGATGTTTAAGAGGTTTTCAGATAGGGCCATGGACACGCAGGGAATGGAGGGATATTGATCATGTGTTGTTCGAAGGGATTAGTTTAATTTGGCATCATATTCAGCATGGACATGTGGACAGAATGGCTTGTTCCCATGCCATACTGTTCTGTGTTCTATGTAAGTCCCTGTATTGATGAAATCTGTGGTATTCTTAGGCACTTCACTTTTAATAATAGATTTATATTTCTTTAATTCTTTTTGCAATCTCAATAACTTCCAGTCTATACAAACCCCCATGTGGTCAGATAACATTTCCGATGTTAGGTGAGGAATACACCAGGATACAAGGAGAACCTGCCTGCCCTACAAATAATGCCAGAGTATCCTCTGCATTCACCTGAACTGACAAAGCCTTCGTTTTATAGGTCTTATAGAAACATATAAAAATCTTAAGGGATTGGACAGGCTAGAGGCAGGAAAAATGTTGGGGGAGTCCAGAACCAGGGGCCACAGTTCAAGAATAAGGGGTAGGCCTTTTGGGAGTGAGATGAGGAAAAACTTTTCCCCCCGAGAGTTGTGAATCTGTGGAATTCTCTGACACAGAAGGCAGTGGAGGCCAACTCACTAGGTGTATTCAAGAAAGAGTTAGATAGAGCTCTTAGGGCTCATGGAATCAAGGGATTATGGGGAAAAAGAAGGAACGGTGTACTGATTCTGGATAATCTGCCATGATCATATTGAATGGCAGTGCTGGCTCCAAGGGCCGAATGGCCTCCTCCTGCACCCACTTTCTATGTTTAATGTTTGGAATCTTGCTGATTGATACTGGGTGTCGTCAGTTTATGCTTAAAAAACATCTTTGAGTTCTGCACCTGTGAAGTCAGGCTGAAGGTCTAGAATGTGTCAAAGGTTCCTCTTTGCTACTGGACTCAGCCTTGTGGGACTCAAACATCGAGAGCTGAGGAGTTGAATGCACTTAACATTGGCTAGATGATGTAATGGAAGTTCAGTCACGAAGTTAACATCACTTTAAAAGGTTAATGTTGTTAGGTGTTTATTTCCCTTTTTATTTAACATTCAAATCTTGATTTAGTTTTTAGCACTGAAAGGTGTTTTTAAACAAAATCGTTATTTAACCCCATTTGAAGTGTATGATTCTAATAGTTTAAAATATTTTAAAGCAATTTGAATGCCTTTGACAGCTGCATCCTGTCAAAAGACGATCGTGACAGTCAAGGCCTGTCCTCGGATGTCCTGGCATGCAGTTTAAACTCCCAATCTGCTGAACAAAAGGTGAGAATTACACCACAGAATTATTCTGTCACTTTATAAGTCTTGCCTTTAAATTACAATTAGTGCTGAACACATAACTGCTTTGAAATATTAGATGAGACACCAGGCAGATGCCAACTGGAACATTTTAACCTTGGGGTACATCGAGGCAGGAAGGCAGGGCAAGCTCAAACAATGCTACATCGAACAATTCATACCGAGTCCTTGCACAGGACCCGAGTACACACATTGCTAATGACTCTCAATGTAAGGTAAATCCAGCTGAAATGTGTGATGACTTTTTATTAGAAATTCATACTTGCATCTCACATTCTAACTGGCATTCTATGGTGATCCTGAAAGTTCTTGCTGATATTTAAGTATATTTATATATACTTGCACTTTAGGCTAATGACAAGTTCAGAGAAACTAAATGATTAATATTACTAACCCCAATAGCTACACGCTGACATATAGACTGCGATGAGCAAGAGATGATTGATGAAACCAATGAAGCAAATAGTTTTAACAAAGGAGATATGGCAGCAAGCTTAGTTTAGTGTCAAGTGAGTTGAAAATGTACAAATAACTGTTAATGGAGTGTGGCAAGAAAAGAATGGGTGAGAGCTGACATACAAAGTTTGTGTACAAAAAACTTTCATTGTGGTTAACTGAAGGAACTTATCCAGGAATGGTTATTGGTCAGGCAGACTGTTGATGCAGAGCCAGTGAAAAGATCAGAGAAAAACAGAGCTCAGCACATAAATAGAAGTAGAAATCATGTCTGTAGATGACGAGGGAAAAATTTTACTGCCCTAAACAATAGTGTGCTCTCGCATTATAAACGGTGTTTAGCGATTGAGCAGGATGAGGAAGGTGAGTGCCTTGTATGCATCTTCACTGAAAACTTTTAATGAATTCAAAGCATGGCCAATAAAATCTAAACATCATTCCACAACCCAAGCATAAACCAGAGCAACAGACAATAAGAAGAGCCTGACCAGCTGAGTGAGTTACTCCAGCATTTTGTGAATAAATACCTTCGATTTGTACCAGCATCTGCAGTTATTTTCTTATAAGAAGAGGTAATGGTCGTCGGTGGTCAGATTAGTTAGATTAGTGAGATTAGGTGAGAAACTAGAAAAACATACAGGTGATGGAGAAAATGCTGGGAAGAGCAACAAAAAAAAAATCCTGAATTGTGAAAACAAATGAGAAATTCTTTATTGTGCTGGTTTGGAAAGCAGAAGTGATCATCTGGACATACACAAATAGTTTAAGATGCAGAATAGCAAAACACAAAGTGCAAGAGGAACTCAGCAGGCCAGGCAGTATCTGGGGAGGGTATGGACAGGTGATGAACCAGGAGCCTTCTTCGGGTTGGTTCATTTGTAGAATATTGTAAAATAGACCGATTCAGCTGTAGAATAGTTTAAATTTAAAACACTGCTGTAAATTAAAACATGGGTGCGATGATGAGGACACAGGATCAAACTAAAGATATTAACAAAAGTCAACAAACAGAACATGAGACAAAAACCCTGGAACAGTTTCAGAACCAATTTAATTCTACAGATGATGAGTGGGAGAAGCTACAACCTTTCTGGAGAATGGCTGATTGGCCTTCCTTGTCCTTAATCACTTAATTAACCTCGTTTCCTAAAGTGGCGCCTCAGATGAGTAAGACGTTTCAAGTAGATCTGCGTTGCTGCCTGTTGTTCATTCTCCCTTTGTGGCTGCTCCAAAAGCTTTTTTGGCAAAGCATTAAAAAAACATGAGGCCGGAGGCAGAAAGGAACATCGTCTTATATAAACAGTAAGTAAAAATACGAAGGGTTTTATATATGTGTGTTCTCATTAATACAAAACAAAAAATAGTGTCCTGTTGCCATCTTGTGACAACGATTTGAGGTTATGAAAATAAAATAATACATTTAGATTGAATAATAAATCTTTAATATAATCAAACAAGTTTGTTTATTCATGCAATTCAATATATTCAGTCTGCAAGAAGTACTCTCTGCTCCAGAGTTAGTTTTATAGCTTCGTAATGTTATGAGCTTGTCCTGGCTGGATGCCAATGCCTCAGGCATTGAAGTGATCTGAGTCAAAGATAATTGCCTCCAAATGTGGGAGCAGTATTCACTGCTTTAAAAGCTATCCATTTATGTTGTACAGGTACCTACCATTAGAACACAGGGTGTTTCTTTTGCCTTTTATCCCAAGGTGCGCTGTTCTTTTCTCAGCTAATCCTTAAATTACCTGCAGAAGAAAAACTGGCGGTGTTCGGTTATCAACTGACAATAAACAGCAGTAAACACTGGATTCTGTCACATTCGTTTGTGGGTTAACTAATTTAGGGCTGCAAAATAGATATTTTGAGGATGTACATTTCATGAGGCATGCTTAATATTAACGTACTAATGAGCCAAAACAACTACTGTTTTTTATTTGGACCAGTGGCCTTCCCCCATTGATTTAAGTAAAGCTTCTATCATTTTCCTGATGTGTGTCACTGAAGAACATTCAGCATTTTGTTAAGGCAGTGATGAGATTTTCTCAGATCCAGTACAACCCTGCTCTGCTTGATGCCCTTGCCTTTTCTGTTGTTCAGAGCTGAGATGCTATAGGGAACAACTCCTGCAGAGTATTTATACATGACTTGAGGACGCACATTGCAAATGACTCTCAATGTAAGATTACTCCGGCTGAAATGTGTGATGTCTTTTTTTTAAGAAACTCATACTTGCATCTCACATTCTAACTGGCATACTATAGTAATGGTGATTCTGAATATTCTTGCTGATTTTACTGCACAGCCGATCCTTCTTTCTCAGATTTTCTTGTTTATCTGAAAGGAAAATACTGCAGCCTGCTGGAAATCTAAAATTCAAAACAGAAATTGTAAGTTAGGCACCACCTGTCATCCTAACTTTCTCAACTGCCCATAGCCATTCCATCACTTCTAACCTGTCACAAATGATGAATTTTCCCCACGTTATATTATTAAACTCCACAGGTCAATGGCTTGCTTTTTGTTTGCCATCAATCTCCTCGGAAGTCGAAAATCCTCCAAGTTGAAGGGAATTGCACTTTAGATTCCCAGTCCTGTTGTTTACATTGAGTTGAATCAGATTCATTGGACAATGGACTTTACTTGATTCTGATTATCTTGAGACCTGTCATGAAAAAGAACACAGTTTTCAACAGTCACAGCCGAAACCATAAGTAAAGGCATTCTTCATCTTTTCCAAAATTGGCCCTAATATTGTTCCTTTTGCACATCTGCAAAAAAAGCTGCTAACATGGGTCTGAATCCTAATCAATTTCTTCCCTGATTTGCTTTCCAACCATATTCCTCTGTGTAC
This sequence comes from Rhinoraja longicauda, assembly GCF_053455715.1. Lineage (NCBI taxonomy): Eukaryota > Metazoa > Chordata > Chondrichthyes > Rajiformes > Arhynchobatidae > Rhinoraja > Rhinoraja longicauda. The sequence goes on from NC_135954.1 coordinate 79,035,187, forward strand.
ATCCTATTAATTGTTCTCTGCCCCGCCCACCTCAAATCTCATCGATCCATGCCCATTTAGCTTTCCAGAACAGCCTTACGTTTTCCTTTTGTAACATCAAGAGCACTCAAGTCACACATTTTGTACTCCACCCCTCCGGTAGAAATCTAGTCCAAACCTTAATTTATCTTTGTGGAAAACAGAAGTTATGGATATAATCTTTCAAATCTCAATCATTTTGTCACAAAGGATTCTTCACTTTTACCTTCTGACCTCATTCGCCTATCCCCTGATGCAACTCCACAGAAACACTTCACAAATGTTTTCTTTTGTTAAAAAGCCCATGTTTCTCCAATCTTCTTGCTCTCAAAAACTATATTCACCACTTCTCATTCTACTGTCCACACCTTTTAAGAGCAGTGACTCCAGTATAAATAATGCTTTCTTCGACATCAAAAAATTCCCCCACCTTGGGAAAAAGACTGTCACATTCACCCAATCTATTCCGCTCATGATTTTCTATCACCCCTCAGCATCCTGTGCTCCAAAAAACCCAAGCGTGCACAATCTTCTTTCCCTGAAGCTCGGGCACTTGCATCTTGGCGACATCTTTGTAAATCTCCACTATGCCCATTCCAGCTTAGACTGAGAAACATCGAAGAGGATAACAAGGGACTGCAACAGATTTGTAACTAGGTTGGAAGGCCAATGATGAACAAAGTTTAATGCAAATATATGTGAAATGATGTTTTAAGATAGAAAGATTTTGATTAAACACCATTGTTCTAAAAGGTATATAGGACCAAAGGGAGCACAGGGACCTTGGTGTACTTGTCCATAAATCTTTGCAAGTGGAACACGTTGAGAGAGTGGGTAGTGAAGCACATTCTCTTGTGTCTCCATCGAGTTGTTTTCCCTTAATTCCCATTGACTTCAATTTTAGCAAGGTTGCTTGATTCCACAGTCAGAAGTCACCTTTACTTCACCTCTGGCAGACTGAGATCTGGATTTGAGTGGTTCATGTGAAACCCAAACTGGATATTGATTATATTACCAATTATGAATGCATAAACTGAGATCCTTTGTAGGCTCTGATTGTTATGTGAGCTGTTGTTTTACATGTTTGCATATACATCTACTCCCTGGTTCTGTACACAGTGAATAAAATCCATGTTTGCACCAAAAAAAGATGGCAACTTTCGAACTAAACATAAGAGCAATTAAAGCTGATATAAATGGAATCAACAACATCTAAAAGCTGAATTAAGTATCCATATTATTCTAGAAAAAAACAATTGGAAAGCCTCAGCTGAGTGAACATAATTGAAATTGAATGATTAGTTGTGATAATTTTAAGTGATCAGCGTTAAATTATTTTTATGCTTCCTTCTAAATAAAATCTTTTCAGGCAAGTATAAATGCTTATGGAAATTTGCTACAGAAGGCATATGGTGTGCTTGCCTTCATCAGTTGGGGCATTGAATATAAGAGTCAGGAAGACATGTTGCAGCTTTACATTACTTTGGTTAGGCCGAAGCTGGAGAATTGTGTGCAGTTCTGGTTGCCACATTGCAAGAAGGACACGGAAGCTTTGGAAAGGGTGCCGGACATTTTCTACCGGCGGTGCCTGCGGAAGGCACGCAGCATCATCAAGGACCACAGCCACCCAGCACGCAGGCTGTTCTCCTTGTTAACGTCAGGCAGACGATACAGGAGTATGGCTGCACGTACCACCAGACTTAAGAACAGTTTCTACCATCAGGCCATCAGGCGTCTGAACTCATAAACACATTTCAAATCATATATGTTGATTATTTTTAATATTGTCTTTTTAACTATTATTAATATTGTCTTTTTACCTTACTAATGTATTTTTAATTTTTTTAAAATTTATCTTATTTATCCTTGGAATATTACTGCTGAGGTGACCCGTTGTCTTGTCGTTGTCTTGTCAAATACATTTCATTGTACCGTTGACCCTGTGCCAACCTACATATGACAAATCATTTTTAAAATTATTATTATTATTATTATTATTATTATTATTATTATTATTATTATTATTATTATTAGAAGGTTAGGCAGAATACTGCCTAAATTGGAGGGCATTAGCTAAAAGGTGAAGGTTGGATAAACTTCAATTGCATTCTCTGGAATATCGTAGGTTGGGGGGAACCTGATTGAAGTATACAATATTATAATTGGTACAAATAGGGTAGTCAGTTAGAATCTTTGTCACAGGGTGGAAATATCAATGACTGGTGAGCATAGTTTTAATGTGAGAGGGGCCAAGTTCAAAGAGAATGAGCAGGACAAGTTTTTTACAAACTGAGTGATGGGTGCCTGGATTATGCTACATGGGGTGGTGGTGGAGGAAGATATGATAGTGGTGTTTAGGAGGCTCCAGGCTAGGCGCATGGATAAGCAAAGAATGGAGGGATATGGATGAAGTGCAGGAAGAGGAGATTAATATACCTTGGCATCATGTTTGGCACAGACATAGTGGACCAAAGGGCCTGTTCCTGTGCTCTACTGTTCTATGTTCTAAATCATTCAGTGAGAGTAATTTCTAATATCTTTCTCTACCCATAAGCAACCCTTTGTGTCCTCAAGTCTCTTCATTTCCACTGGGTGTTTCATTTCTTGATTCGGTCTGTGAAACACGACTACCTCAATATTTTTTTTGATATTTTATAAATTCACACCTCATCAAGCAACACAATTCTACAACACAAACCAAGAAGCTTTTGTTTGGATTAGAAAACATTTATCAGTAATGTATTCACTGTGAGGCTCACCAGCATCCCTAGCGCAATAAAATGAAGACACATAGAACTCCAGATGGAAGTTTACAAAAGAGACACAAAGTATTGGAGTTACTCAGTGATGAAGCGGCATCTCTAGAAGATATGAATAGGTGACATTTCGGGTCAGGACTCTTCTTCATCGGACACCAGGGTACAAGAGGTATAATAAATATTTTCAAAAATGACTCCAGCAGTACTAATTCATCTAATTGAAGTCACTAGACCACATTGGAGGCTGCAATCTTCCAACATGTGCTTGCTGAATTCCAAGTCTGGCAGAGTATGTTTTTCTTTTCTTGATACTTAATATTTATTGTGGAGTTGAGGATGTCATTTTTTAAAAAAAGTTCTTGTCTTTTAGCTGCCTTCCTGGTCAAAACATATTTTATGTCTATCCAGCAATATATGAGAGAAACAAAAATGGGAAACAGAGAGGTTAAAACCCCCCTCCCCCATCTCCCCCTAAATATATTAATGGCAACAGCACTAGCAATGGATGGTAGTAAGTGCATTCATTGTTGGGGATGAAACATCGTAGAACAGAACAATTATTGGCTCAAGTAGGAGAGCAGTTTGCCATATCCTATACGTTACTCTGCTCAGTGACATGACTCCTCCATCTGAAGGAAATCCTTTTATTCATTGAGCCGGCTGGAACAGTCCGCTTGTCTTGTTTTAGGAATTCAGTTCTGCTCACATCTGCTGCACAACTGAAAACTTAAAACTTGTAATCAAAATGACTGACGATAATACATTGAAGTGAACCCATCAATTATAATGCTTGTGTGCCTTTCTGCAGCTGTATAAATGGCTGGCTATTTTTACTGAGATCAGACTGAAGCTCTGGTCTTTCCTCTTTTCCCAGGCAGATGACTTGTGCCCGCTCTGGAATTGTGCGTTCTGAGGAGGCTAATGAGGCCAGCGTGAGATCTGTAGACTTGTCCGCAGGTGGCGGCTTGTGGGTGGCTAGTGGGTAGTTTTTGAGGTGGTCTATCTCCTCTGCTACTTATACATGCTTCTGTGTCTTCTCAGTCCAAAGACTCGAGATTCATTATAACATCCTGAAAACTCCCCTTTCCACTTTTAACACTCCTGCGCCGAACATTCCCAGGAGTCATTGTGGTGTTACATTTCTTCAAGAAGGTTTTGAGTAATACCATTTGAATAAAATGCCTGTGCATTGTCTATGCGATTTTAGAAAGTGTAGTGCTTAGAATTTGGTACAATATTCCTGCTGATATATCATTGGTGATTTATTACAGCCTGCCATATAGTTTAGTTCAGAGATGCAGCACGCAAACTGGCCCCTCAGCTCACCGAGTCCGCACCGACAAGCAATCCCTGCACATTAACACTATCCTACACACGCAAACTAGGGACAATTTTACACATACACCAAGCCAATTAACTGACATACCTATACGTCTTTAGGGAGTGGGAGGAAACTGAAGTCCCTGGAGAAAAACCCATGCTGTCACGGGGAGGTCGTACAAACTCCGAACAGACATCACCGACATGGGACATGTTGGTCGGTGTGGGCAAGTTGGGCCAAAGGGGCCTGTTTCGATACTATATGACTCTCCGAACAGACATCGGGATCGAACCTGTGTCTCTGGCGCTGCGTGCTTAAGGCAACAACTCTACTGCAGCGCCACCGTGGCCGCCCTATGTAAGGTCATAGAGAGGCACAACATGGCAACAGCCCTTTCAGCCCACTGAGTCTGTGATGACCATCAAGCTCATTAATGCTATTTCCCCATGAATTCTATTTTACTCACATCAATTGGATGTGAGCCATATTAAACAACATTTACATTAACTCCCCCCTGATTATATCACATGCCTTCACAGTAGTAACAATTTGCAGTGGCCAATTCAGGATATCTTTATTTGTCATCCAAAAAACCAAGTTTTTTTGGACGAGATTTCGTCACCCACAGTCCAACAATAAGAGCAATAAAATAAGCAAATTACACAACCCCAACCAACACAAAACACATTAACTTTCCATCATGCACGTCATTGTGATGTGAAAGAAAAACTAGAACACGCAGAGCAAGCCCATGCAGTAACAGGGAGAACATGCAAATTCCACGCAGATTCACTTGAGAGGAATATATCGGGTGGGCGCACAGAGTCTCTTGCCCAGAGAAGTGGAAATCGAGATCCAGAGGACATAGGTTTAAGGTGAGGGGAAAAGATTTAAAAAGAACCTAAGGAGTAACCTTTTCACACAGAGGGTAGTGGGTGTATGGAACTACCTGCCAGAGGAAGATGTTGAGCCAGGTAGTGTCACAACATTTAAGAAACATTTGGGCATGGATAGGACAGGTTTAGAGGGATATGGATCAAACGCAGGCAAGTGGGACTAGTGTAGATGGGACATGTTGGTCGGTGTGGGCAAGTTGGGCCAAAGGGGCCTGTTTCGATACTATATGACTCTCTGACAGCACCAAAGGTCAGGAATGAATCCAGGCCACTGGCACTGTGAGGCAGCAGCTGTTCCAGTTGCCCTATACCTTTATTATTTTTACACCCAATGCCTTTGCTTGTTCTAGGTGTTTTCAGCAATCTCATCAGCATATCCACTGGATGTGAGCCATATTAAGCAACAATTCTTACAACATTGTCAGACTTTCCACATCAGGATTACTAAAAGAAACAATTGTTGAGCAATAGATAGCAAACTAAGTACAGCAAGGGCAGCTATCATTTGTGTTGACTTCTTCTTCATTTCTAGTGTTAATACTTGGAAGATATAAGTTTTAATCTCTGCATAATGTTTGATTTAATTTTTCAGATTTTTAGTTCAACATCTTAGAGATGGTTGCTGAGGAATTTAAATCCCTGGTGCATTATTTATTTAAGTACTACCTGATTGCATTGAGCAGTATATTCCATTTGTGGAGTAACATCAGGCCTGCTATGAAACCATACCATAAACAAGATGGCCTATTCAATACTGTGAGCCTCCAGCATGGACAGTGATCTGAATGTAAGAGTTTGTGCTTTTGGGTGGGAGAAATGATTCTGTGAGTGTGAAAATAGTGTGCAATTTTGGTCTCCTAATTTGAGGAAGGACATTCTTGCTATTGAGGGAGTGCAGCATAGGTTCACCAGGTTAATTACTGGGATAGCGGCACTGATATATGATGATAGAATGGGTCAACTGGACTTGTATTCACTGGAATTTAGAAGGATGAGAGGGAATCTTATAAAAACATATTAAATCCTTAAAGGATTGGACAGGCTCGATGCAGGAAAAATGTTTCCGATGTTGGGGGAGTCCAGAACCAGGGGGTCACAGTTTAAGAATAAGGGGTAGGACATTTAGGAATGAGGAAAAACTTCTTCACCCAGAGTTGTGAATCTGTGGAATTCTCTGCCACAGACGGCAATGGAGGCTAATGTTCTAGAGAGAGGTAGATTTAACTCTTAGGGCTAAAGGAATCAAGGGATATGGGGAAAAAGTAGGAACGGGGTACTGATTTTAGATGATCAGCCATGATCATATTGAATGGCGGTGCTGGCTCAAGGGGCCGAATGGCCTACTCCTGCACCTACTTTCTATCTTTCTATGTCGCTATGTTTAATGTTTGGGTGGTGGTGGTGGGGGGAAGGGTTGGGGGGGGGGGGGGGCAGTTAATTGGCCACTACAAATTGTTACTACTGTCAAAAGAGTAGAAACACATGTGTCTGTAGTTGCAAGTCTGGGTGAGAACATGGTCAAACGGAGAGCGCCAGAGTAAGTAGCTTTGTGGCATTGGTTGGTCAAGAGTCTCATCTCAATAACGATCCAGTTTATTTCCAAACCATGAATAATTATATAAGATAAAATAGAGTTGATTACATTTTAACTGCAATGTATTTCGAGTACACAAGCTCATTTTAGATTGATTCTTGGCTTCAGTATTCCTCTCATTCCTAATTATAGTTGCACTCATGGAAGAGCTGATTATTTCCAATTTGTGCAATTACTCATTTAAAATTTTTTTTGTACTCAAATAGCTGTTTGCAGAGATCAATCATTTGCTCATTATCATAAACTGGAAATCATTTCATTCTATGTGAAAGGTGACTTGCATTAGTAAAAAATATTTACTTCAAAGACCAATTAATAAAATCATTCAAGTTACTAGATAATTATCAGGCAAAAAGTTGTTCAGCTTTTTGTTCCAATTTAGCTATGATTAGAGACTTGGTCTGAGATATGTTGCACCATTCTCCAATTGGCCTGTGATAATATGATATGTTGTAAAAAAAGTCTTACTGTAAAATAATTCTTCAGTCGGGAGAAAGTTTAGGAAATAAAATGAATTAATTTTGGGAATGAGCAAGACTTAACTAGTTTGCCAAGTGATCTTATAGTTGGAAACAAGGGTCTTGACTGCATTTGTTGATAGTTTCACAGGTGTAAAATGTGAAGATTTTTTGTGTGCAATTAACATCCACCAATGATTGTTTCAAATTGCAGATAATGCTACCATGAATCTATGCCTATCTTCAATGTTACCCTAACAGTCATGATGCTAAATACAATAAAGAAATAGTTACTAGGTTAGAAATACAGCCGGGAAACAGGCCCTTTGGCCCACTGAGTCTGCACCATCCAGTGATCCACGCACACTAACACTATTCTATGCACACTAGGGACAATTTACAACTATACACGCCAATTAGCCTACAAACCAATACCTCTTTGGAATGTGGGAGGAAACCGAAGATCTCAGGGAAAACCCATGCAGGTCACGGGAAGAACATATAAACTCCGTACAGACTGCACCCGTAGTCAGGATCGAACACCAGTCTTTGGCGCTGTAAGGCAGCTACTTAACCCCCGTGCCACCATGCCACCTAGGATAAGATCCATTTAAATTTGACCTCAAAAATAGCTAAATCCTGTTCAGTGTTCCATGAAGGCTTGATCAGAGGCCAAACACTTTCAGGACATTGTTGGGAAATACTTCCATTTAATGGAGCAGAAACTTAAAAGTATCATAAACAGTGGGTTGTGAGTTTGCCAATTACCAATAATTTGACTATTGGACTATTTATGTGCCGGACTGTTGGCATGAAATACTCAATCTTGCAATGACTGTAGACATTTTTTTCACTTAAAGAGAAAACAAATCTCGCAGCCACAGGTACTCCCAGTCCACATAATTTCTTGATTAGAACGGGTGTCAAGGGTTATGGGGAGAAGGCAGGAAAATGGGAATAGGAGGCAGAGATCACCCATAATTGAATGGTGGAGTAGACTCAATGGGCCGAATGGCCTAATTCTACTCCTATAACTTGTGTGTGAACATAAAGTACTAATGACCTCTGTTCATCAAAAGGAAGAAGTCTGGGAGATCTTACAAATATCTCGAGCTCAGAGTAATCATTGAAACAGTGGAGAGTTTACCATAACTTATCTATAAGTATGTCTGCAATCTGCCTTGATAATATTTAAGGTGCACAAAGACATTAACAAAAAATGTGAAGCTCTTGAAAACCTAAATGTAAATCTAAATGATAGAATTTTGCTCTTGAAAATCAATCACGCTTTTTTCTCGCACTACTAGAAAAAAAAAGCTAAATATTGATTACGCGATACAGATTTCTCACAGGGTCAAGCACAAGATCAAAGGTGCAAATGGCAGAAGGTTTTTCTAAAAGCATTCTCTGCTTGTATATCTGTAAACTCATGTTGTAGGTGTTCTACTCTGCAAAGTTGCACGCTGCTTACAGGACTATCTCAAACGACTTTGATAGATTGTAAATGTGCATTAAGAACACTAACCCAGTGCCCTTCACGTCATTCAAAGGATATTCCATTGTACTTTTCAGTTGATTATCTTTGAAATGAAGAAAATATTACATCGCAGCCAGTCTGATACCGACCGAGTAATTTGTATTTATTAATGTTGACTAATTCTCACTAACTCCTGACTTCTGAGCAATAAGAATGATGTGGCTCACACCTGCTTCACAATGTTGTTTTCTCCGCTAATGATAACACTAAGATACCTGGTTCTACACATACCAGCAGCTGGGAAGGCAGGAGAGAAAGATTCCTCCCAGGGTCTAACCTACCTGAAAAGAGAGTCATTTCAACAATAGCAATGATACCAAACCCAGATCTGCTGGCTTCCCCCCACCAACACAGCAGCAAGACCCGGCTTTGAACAACACACCGAGTTACCATATGTGGAAATACTGGCAAAACAAAAACTGTTGTAAATCTAAAATTGTGCAATAAAACTGTTTTGTAAATTCACAATCTAGTTTAACGATGTGTATCTGTTCTTTGCTTTTTATTTTCAAGAAAGTCTTTGTGAGTCAATCTGCGAAAGAACATACAGTTCCTTCAATGCCTCTGCACTGGCATTTTGCCTTTTCCAATTTGTTACAGCAGTAGAGAACGTAAGTAGGATAAAAGGAGAAAAAATAGTGGTACTTAAAAAGTTCAAAGATCTCATCCGGTCCAAGTGAGATGAATGATGGTTTGCTGATAACTGCTGTATAATGGAAAGTTGCTGGCATACAGGGGAGGAGGGTATTTGCACAGTTGATGGTAAAAGGCAAAACTTTCCGTACTGGAAATATGTGATGAGGAGTGGGTGTTAAGCCACTTAAATTATATGAACAATAGCGAAGGAAAAAAATTGGGATTTTATTAATGTTACCAAGTAGTTGGCATATACAATTTGATGAAGACTGTGATTGGAGAAAAATATAAATATCTGGTAGGATGGAAATTACATAGCAAATACTGCAGAAACTGGAAATCAGAGCCACTGAGAGGTCTTTAGTTTAGTTTAGAGGTACAGTGCGGAAACTGACCCTTCGGCCCACCGAGTCCACGCTGACCAGCGATCCCCACACGTTAACACTATCCTACACACACCAGGGTCAATTTTACATTTTTTTACACCAAGCCAAATAGCCTACAAACCTGTATGTCTTTGGGGTGTGGGATGAAACCGAAGATCTCAGAGAAAACCCATGTAGGTCACGGGGAGAACGTACAAACTCCGTACAGCCAACACCCGTAGTCAGGATCGAACCCGGGTCTCTGACGTTGTAAGGCAGTGGCTCTACCGCTGCACCACCATGCCACCCACATTTAACTGGACACATTAACTATTTCTTTCTTCACAGATGTTCCACAACTTGCTAACAATTTCCAGCCTTCCTGTTTTATTTGAGATTATTATAAAGTTACATTAAACTTCAGTTGTGGTTCAGCAGTGCAGTTTTCCGGACCACATAAGAAGAAAAATGTAAAAGAAAATAAATGTTTACGTTATTACCATGACTATTCTTTGCTTCGTTAAGGTCTTTTCATTATGCTGAGAAGCTAATTGGGTTATTCTTTGGGACATCTTAAAGAACTATGATAATGAATTTGTTATTTCATAAACTAGAGGCTGGTTACAAAATGGACTTTTTGTCATCATTTGTTCTTGAAGCAAAGTACATCTGTTATTTCTAAACAAAAGAATGAGATGTTTATTTAAAACAAACACATTTCATGAAGGAAGACACAATGTGCTGGAGCAACCGCGGGTCAAGTAGCATCCTGAAGAATGGGTCGACTGGGCTTGTATTCGCTGGAATTTAGAAGGATGAGTGGGAATCTTATAAAAGCATATCAAATTCTTAAGGGATTGGGCAGGCTAGATACAGGAAAAATGTTCCCGATGTTGGGGGAATCCAGAACCAGGGGTCACAGTTTAAAAATAAGGGTTAGACCATTTAGGACTGAGATGAGGAAAATCATTTTCACCCAGAGAGTTGTGAATCTGTAGAATTCTCTGCCACAGAACGCAGTGCAGGCCAATTCACTGAATGTTTTCAAGAGATAGTAAGATATAGCTCTTAGCGTTAATAAAATCAAGGGATATGGGGAGAAAGCAGGAACGGGGTACTGATTTCGGATGATCAGCTATGATCATATTGAATGGCGGTACTGGCTCAAAAGGGCCGAATGGCCTACTCCTGCACTGATTCTCTATGTTTCTAGCCCTGGAGTACATGGATATGTGACATTTGAGGTTGGGACCCTTCTTCAGACTGATTCTCTACATTTTTACTGTTTCTGCATTTCACAAAGGAACTGGTCATACAGAATTCTCATAACAGAATATGTCCTACATAATGAGAGGAAATGATAGACATCATGAACTGAATGGTCTTCTCTTGGCCTATACGATTTTATGAGGTCATAAATCTGATAATATATGTTTCTTCCTCCTTGATAATTTCAAGACCACATTTAAAAAATATTTTCATACATAAGCTTCAAATTCTCACTGAACATCATCAAAAGATTCTTCCTATTAAGCCAATAATTCCAATGGAAAATAAAGACATTTCCTCTCTTTGTGATTTCAACTGTTCAAAGGTTTTAGTACATTCCCATCAATGAATGTTAAATTTCATTTGCTTCTCATAATCTGCAAATTAGTTTATGAACATATAATACGCCAAAAAATATTTGCACAAGGTTAAATTGCAATTGCTTTGTCAGCTATAAATGCCTCTGCATCAGTACAAAATTCTTTGAAGTTAATATTATGTAATCCTAAAAGAATCGTTTATTATTGGAATATTAAATAACTCAATTAAAGAGTCTTGAACTGCACTTACCATGTGTTCTTTGCTCTCAAATGTTACCCAACAATGAAATGTAATAATTCACACAATTCCAGCAATCCAATGCCTTAACAGATGCTTGCCAAAAATTGGAATCCACTCCAACAGAATCCATCTGAGATACATTAGCAAATTCAACAAGCCCAGGATGAAGCATATTAAGAAATATTTAACAGGCCCAAGCGAGTACTAGCAACAGATTTCAATGATTGGCTAGAAACTATATTTGTAAATCCAGCAGGCCCAGACTGATGCTCCAAAACACCTTCCTGTAGAGCAGAAGAAATGCCAGCACTTATCTATACCCCATCAATATGAAACGCAGTCTTTAAGGTTGGCTCACTTTAAAACCGATAAATGATTTGCATATCTGTACCCAGTTAGTCACTCAATTTACTAAAATCTTTGATGCTTAAAATACAACCTGGGTATTGACAACACTGAACCAATGAGTTAGAGGCAGTTCAGGGTGAAACTCCTCTCAATAGTTAGTTATCGACAATAGACAATAGACAATAGGTGCAGGAGTAGGCCATTCAGCCCTTCGAGCCAGCACCGCCATTCAATGCGATCATGGCTGATCACTCTCAATCAGTACCCCGTTCCTGCCTTCTCCCCATACCCCCTAACTCCGCTATCCTTAAGAGCTCTATCCAGCTCTCTCTTGAAAGCATCCAACGAACTGGCCTCCACTGCCTTCTGAGGCAGAGAATTCCACACCTTCACCACCCTCTGACTGACAAAGTTCTTCCTCATCTCCGTTCTAAATGGCCTACCCCTTATTCTTAAACTGTGGCCCCTTGTTCTGGACTCCCCCAACATTGGGAACATGTTATCTGCCTCTAATGTGTCCAATCCCCTAATTATCTTATATGTTTCAATAAGATCCCCCCTCATCCTTCTAAATTCCAGTGTATACAAGCCCAATCGCTCCAGCCTTTCAACATACGACAGTCCCGCCATTCCGGGAATTAACCTAGTGAACCTACGCTGCACGCCCTCCATAGCAAGAATATCCTTCCTCAAATTTGGAGACCAAAACTGCACACAGTACTCCAGGTGCGGTCTCACCAGGGCCCGGTACAACTGTAGAAGGACCTCTTTGCTCCTATACTCAACTCCTCTTGTTACGAAGGCCAACATTCCATTGGCTTTCTTCACTGCCTGCTGTACCTGCATGCTTCCTTTCATTGACTGATGCACTAAGACACCCAGATCTCGTTGAACTCCCCCTCCTCCTAACTTGACACCATTCAGATAATAATCTTCCTTTCTATTCTTGCTTCCAAAGTGAATAACCTCACACTTATCTACATTAAACTGCATCTGCCATGTATCCGCCCACTCACACAACCTGTCCAAGTCACCCTGCAGCCTTATTGCATCTTCCTCACAATTCACACTACCCCCCAACTTAGTATCATCTGCAAATTTGCTAATGGTACTTTTAATCCCTTCGTCTAAGTCATTATAAAGCAGGGTTAGTTATAAAACATGGTTAGATGGCCTTTTTTTAGTCGGAACCCTTCTTCATAACCAAAATGTTGCCTATCCATGTTCTCCAGAGATGCTGCTTGGCCCACTAAGTAACTCCAGTACTTTGTGTTTTTTTGCGTAAACCAGGAACTGATTTCCTAACTTGGTTCTCAATTTTAGGAAAATACTTTTTAAAAGGTGGAAGAAATAGCATTCTGCAGAAAATTGGCCATCCGTGAGTCACGGCGCCAGGCAGAAGAGGGCTTTGCCCAAGCCAGATGCCTGCCCCTTTTCTGAAGTTACATATCCGGGTGGTGTTGGAGAGGGACTACGCACTGTTCACGGGTGCCCTGGGGGATTTCCGGGACCGCTGGGCACCGGGGGGGGGGGGGGTTGAATGTATCCTTGACAGGGATCGTAACATAGTTGTATAGTAGTTATTTGGTATATTTGTAAGGAATGGAACATAGTTGTTTGAAATCTTAGTGTCTAAATAATTTGGTGATTTTGTACTATGGTGGTGGGTGTGTTACCCTGGTTTTGTTCTGTATCATGATCGTAACTAAATAAATAAATTATTTTTGATACAAAATAAAAGCTGGTTACCAAGCTCGCAGAACTGGGTCTCTGCACATCCCTCTGCAATTGGATCCTCAGACCACTGTCTGTTCGAATTGGCAGAAATACTTCTTCCTCATTAACAATCAGTACGGGAGCACCTCAAGGCTGCGTGCTCAGCCCCCTGCTCTGCTCACTCTATACTCATGATTGTGTAGCCAGACACAGTGCAAACTCCATCTTCAAGTTCATCGATGACACCACAGTTGTTGGATGAAGTACAGATGGTGATGAGTCAGAGTATAGAAGTGAGATCGACCGATTCACCAAATGGTGCCAGCACAACGATCTGGCTCTCAATATCAGTAAAACCATTGAACTGACTGTGGACTTTGGAATAGGAAGTATGAGGACCCACAATCCTGTTTATATCTAAAGGACGATGGTGGAGAGAGTCAAAGACTTCAAATTCCTGGGCGTGCATATTTCCAAAGATCTTTCCTGGACCCAGCACACTGATGCAATTATAAATAAAGCACATCAACGCCTCTAGCTCCTGAGAAGATTATGGAGATTCGATATGTCAGAGAGGATTCTCTTGAACTTCTACAGGTATACAGTAGAGTGCATATTGACTGGTTGCATCACGGCCTGGTATGGCAACTTGAAACGCCCAGGAGATTGCAAACAGTTGTGAACACTAGCCAGTCCATCACCGGCTCTGACCTCCCCACCATCGAAGGGATTTATCAGAGGAGCTGCCTCAAAAAGGCAGCCAGCATCATCAGAGACCCACACTATCCTGGCTACACACTCATTTCACCCCTGCCAACGGGAAGAGGATACAGGAGCCTGAAAACTGTAACGTCCAGGTTCAGGAGCAGGTTCTTCCCTACAGCCATCAGGCTATTAAACATTACAACCTCAAATAAGCTCTGAACTACAAAAGACTATTATTATTATTATTATTATTATTATTATTATTATCATTATTAATATTATTATTATTACACTATGATTGTTTGTTTCTTGTGTGTACGTATGTGTGCGTGTGCATGTATGTGAGAATTATATGTACTTGTGAGTGTGTGTATACATACACACTCCTTTTTTTTTCTTTCTTTTATTATTTTGTTTACAGTGTACTGTGTTTACATATTCTGTTGTGCTGCAGCAAGTAAGAATTTCATTGTTCTATATGGGACATATGACAATAAAACACGCTTGACTCTCATTAAGAGATAATTACTTAAACATCATGGCTCTAAATTGGTTGTCACTATGTACAAACAGCAATGAAAATAAATATTATTCCTCCACATAGATTTGAATAAAATGTTTCCTCTAACTTCTTTGCTAATATGCATGTTTTCAATTGCTACCATTCTAACATGATGAGAAAATATAGGCTTTTCTTCAAGCAAACTAGTTTTTTATGAACAAAAATAATTCTCTGTTACAATTACATTACAATTAAATAGAATGAGGTCGATCATTGGATTGCTCATGATTACCAGTTCTGTGGTTCAGAGGCAAATCCTGGATGATCTACAGTTTGAAATATGTGTTCCACAAAATGTAATTTCTACACTTTGGAGATAGGTATATGGATAGGAGGGGATTAGAGGGTTATGGTCTGAGTGCAGGTAGATGAAACTAGGTCAGGGAGAATGGTCGGCGTGGACTGGTAGGGCCGGACAGGCCTGTTTCCATGCTGTAGTTGTTATATGGTTATATGGTTATTCCAGGACTTAGCTTTCACTGAAAAGTGAACCGGAAAGACATTTTAAAAATTAAGATGCCCCAATATGTTTCAAAGGATTCTCAAACAGAATCTTCTGCAAGCTAACCTGCAAATTGAACTGGCTTTTTGTTTAGAGGAAATAAACGGCATGATTGATCATCATAACAACTAGTATGACCAGTTTTTAATCTCCAATGTACTGTTCCAAGTAAGAAGATTTGCAAATAAAAATTCCAACACATCAAAATTTCATTCTTTGTCCTGAATGGTAAAGGATATTTGACAGCAATAAAAATGCAAGTTAAGAATAATGGAAAGTACTGTATTGCTTCTTTTCTTTTGTGCAAAGGTTCACAGGAGGTTAGAATTTCCAAATAGGATTTCAATATCTCCCACTGTGACTTTGCCAATGTGCTGGTAAACCCCTTGTGAAATGGAGGAAGCTGTCGTTTGTGAATTTTCCTACAGTTGCTGCCAAAGCCCTTATGGTAATTTGGACGAACCACGGTAAAAAATACTATCCGCAAGAACATAAAGCAGATTCCATTACTTCATACTCGCTCCAGTGCTTTTCCTAGTAATTTGGATTCCCTGGAAATGTATTCCTAATGGAGCCCAGCAGAGAAGCAGACCTTCTACAGATTCCCCTGCACAATAACCTGGCGTAAGTCCAGCAACTCCAATCAGTTTACTGCAAAGAAACTACTGCTGTATTAAGGACAAATATAAAATAATTTTACTTTCCTCTACTTCTCATCTAATTGGTTTGATGTAATTGTTTTTAATGGTTTGCGAGTCCATTTAGCCTTTTGTGTTTATTTGCTTGACTGCTTGAAATGTTTTTTATTAAATCTTTGGTGTTTATTTTAAATGTTTTAATATGTTTAAATGCCAGGCAGTCTCAGATAGTCATTGCTCTTCATAACTTCAATTGTGTCCATCTGTTTAAACACATATCACCATATTGGTTTTCAGTCCTGGTCATTTAGTGGAGTCAGAGCAAGAAAGCAGTGTCGATAAAAGCTCACCACTACCTTGCTTAATGCTCCTCAATACTGTTTGAACCTTGGAGGATAGCCAAGAGATCATCAGTTGGTCTGGCACAGGGACTGTGCATTTCAGCCAGCTTGGGGCACAGGGAATAATAATTGAGGATCAAAGTTTTGCTGCAGAGGACTGTGTTGAGGAAATCAGTTCTCTGGAGTCCTAAAGCAAAAGCCGTAGGGTTCATTCAACAAGATTATAATTCATAATTGACTCAAACATGATTGAGCTTCATGTTCCAACAAGCCACAAGGAACCAAGGGGGTTTTAAATGAATTCTTAAAACAGGCTGTGAGGTAATGGAAGGGAACTGTCAAATGGTCTGGCCAGAAATGATTGTCCATCATTAGAGCACCTTCAGAAAATGGTGTTGAACTTCTGTTATTTTTAGAGATACAGCGTAGAAATAGGCTCTTTGGCCCACCAAGTCCTTGCCCACCAGCGATAACCCCATATACAAGCATTATCCTATACACTAGGGACAATTTACAGTTAAAAGAAGCCAATTAACATACAAATCTGTACGTCTTTGGAACGTGGGAGGAAACTGGAGCACCCGGAGAAAGCCCTTACGGTCACAGTGAGAACGTACAATCTCCGTACAGACAGCACCCGTAGTCAGGATCAAACCCAAGTCTCTGGCACTGTATGGTAGCAACTCTACCACTACGCCACTCTGCCACTGTGTTGGGTAGGATTTAGTCCTTCTATAAAGAAGGACTGGAATAACTCTCCAAGATGACATGGAGGGGAACTTGCAGTGGCGTTCCCCAAATGCTATCTGTCCTTGTCCTTCTTGATGGTAGAGATTGAGTTTTTTGAAAGTGCTATTGCTACTTTATACTTAACAGATAGTATGCATTGCAGTCACTGTGAGCTAGTGGTGGAGAGAATGAATGTTTAGTATGTGTAGGAAAAAACTGCAGATGCTGGTTTAAATCGGAGGTAGACACAAAATGCTGCAGTAACTCAACGGGTCAGACAGTATCTCTGGAGAGAAGGAATGGGTGATGTTTCGGGTTGAGACCCTTCTTCAGACTGATGTCAAGGGAGTGGGCGGGACAAAGATAGAATGTAGTCGGAGACAGTAAGACTGGTGGGAAAACGGAAAGGGGAGGGGATGGAGAGCTATTTGAAGTTAGAGAAGTCAATACTCATACCGCTGGGGTGTAGTTTAGTATGGCTCATGAGGTGCCTATTAATTAATCTGCTTTGTTCTGTACGGTATCAAGCTTCTTGAGAGTTATTGGTGCACCACTCATCCAGGACGAAAACCTTGACAGGCTGGATGCAGGAAGGATGTTCATCTAGCTGAGGAGTCTGGAACCAGAGAATCACAAACCTAGAGAGGGAGGCCATTTGGCACTGTTATAAAGAGAAACATTTTCACATAGAAGGTGATGAATCTTTGGAATTCTCTACCCACAAGTGTTGTGGGAACTCAGTCATTGGATTTATTTTTGAATAAAGAAGGAATACGGAGATAAGAGGACAGACAGATGGGGAAATGTCACTGAGGCAAATCATCGACCATGATCTCAACGAATGCTGGAGCAAACTTGAAGGGCCAGGTGGCCCATACCCACTCCTATTTGTTATGTTCTTATTCTTTTTATTTTCTGTTTTTCTCTCTCTCTGTAACAAATATAATGAACCAAAGTACAGAACAAAATTCAAGAACTCAATTCGAACTGAGATTAAAATTTGAAAAGTATGTCGCTAATTGGGAAGTTTAAGAGATAGATTTTCACTCTATTACAGATAGCTAACAGGTGTGCCGTCTGCCCAGAGTTTACAGATATTCCAGAACCAGGGGACACAATCTAAGAATCCAGAACCAGGGGACTCAGTTCCTTCCTACACAGCCTTACATCAGTGATGGAGTTGAATTGAATGATCTTTAATTTGCCCATTGCCACAACTGGTCAAAAGCAGTTGTTATCTCACTGCGCCTCTGTTGTGCTCTGACCAACACGTAAGTCAGTCTGTTGTTCATCGGCTACTAGCTCGAAGTTCAACACTATCATCTCCTCCAAATTCACTATAATGCTCCCAATACCTGCCCCCCTGCAAAATCCCATTGCAACTGGATCCTTGATTTCCTCAAATAATGCTCAATCAGTGTAGATCGGCAACAGCATCTCCTCCTTAGTGACCATCAACACACAGGTGCACCTCAGGGCCACACGATAAGCTCCTTGCTCTACTATCTCTATACCCATGGCTCTATGGATCAGCTCAGCTCCAATGCCAACTATAAATACACCAACAACACCTCGATGTTGGCCGAATCACCAGTGGTGATGAGTCAGTTTTGAGGAGAGAGATAGAACATCTGGATGAGTGATGCCACAACAAAGCAGGGATGTAATGCTGAGGCTTTATAAGGCACTGGTCAGACCACATTTGGAGTATTGTGAGAAGTTTTGGGCCCCATATCTAAGGAGGAATGTGCTGGCGTTGGAGAGGGTCCAGAGGAGGTTTATGAAAATGATCCCAGGAATGATTGGGTTAACATATGATTGGGTTATTTACACGTTCGCCTTGTGACCATGTGAATCTCCTGCAGGTGCTCAGGTTTCCTCCCATTTCCCAAAGACATGCGGGTTTGTAGGTAAATGGCCTGTTTGGAGGGATATGACTAAATTACCTAGTATGTAGGGAGTGGATGCAAAAGTGGGATAACATACTACTGGTGTAAATGGGTGATTGATAGACAGCATGGACTCAGAGAGCTGACGGGACTATTTTCAGGCTGATTAAGTGATGAAGAAACATGTGCACACAGTAGTAGAGAAGGTAATATTATTAATTGATCATAGCATGATTAAAATGCTTCTAAATTTAGTGTGGAACAGTCAGAATTCTTGTGACAAAATCCCCATAGCTTACAAAGCTGCTAGTCGAAATGATAAATAGTGGTATTTGATTGTTTGCCAAAGTTTATTTTAAAGTGTTTGGCTGCCTGCCTCGTCTTTCTGCAACATGTCAGTTCAAAAATTATTGGAGACATTAATTCAACATCTTTGGCAATGAATTCTACACAGGTTTCATATTAAATTCAAGAAATGCAGGAGCTGAGGACTTTATTTTGTGATTTCTCTAGTTCGCAGCTTATTACAACCTTGATAAATAATTTATTTTATCATTGAAGTTTTTCCAGGACCAACATCTGTTGTTAGTTCTTAAACACGGTAAGAGTTGTTCACAATTTTGATGGGAAGCATATGTTAATTAAGTGCAAGGGAAAGAATTAGGAAATCAAATGGTGTATGTGGTTTTATTATTAGTATAAAAGTAAAATGGAATAACTGGTCTTTGTGGTGCTTGTTGTCCATTGTCACGGTATGAAAGAGAAGCACCATTCTTTCTGCAGAGCACTGGAAAAAGGTCATCAAAGATTGTAATCTTTCGGTCAATCCCATGGGCCACATATAATACGATACGATAGAACTTTGTTTATCCCAGGAGAGCAATTGATCTGCCAACAGTCGTAGAAGCACAAAATACATGAAACATGAAATTAAAGTGACGAGTGGAAAGGATTGGGGATGTGCAAAGATTAGGGGGGACAGTCAGTCTCAGTCTACCCCATGACAGAAAGGGGGAGGACATGAAATTTGGGCGAGAGCTAAGCAAATTAGAAAATAAATATGTGGGTGATGAAGCGGAATTGGAAATTAGGGCTCCATTGTGTGGGACTTTGGTGCCTGTACTGAGGTAAAGTGCATCTGAACCGAGAATGGAGAAGGGTCATGGTGAAGATTATAAATAGCATCAGGGGGGGCTTTAAGCTGTTACTCAGTTAGTGACTCCGTCACATCCCAGACAACAGTTTGTGAGATGATGCCCTACATCAGGCTTAATCTTGCGAAGTGCAAAAATCTAGGTTGACACTGCAGTGCAACGCTGAGAAACATGAGTGAAAAGCAAACTGTTGAAGGAACTCAGCAGGCCAGGCAGCATCTGTGGAGGCAGATGGACAGATGATGTTTTGGGTCGGGATCCTTGTTCAGACTGAGAAGCTTGCACTGTTTGAGGTGATTCGTTTGGGCGAGTCATTAAACTGAGTCTTTGTTGTCTCATACAGATATAAAAGATCACATAGCAAGGGAATTACTCCAACTAAGCTAATCCAAATAAGATCTAAAGCCAAACTATTATCACATTACTGTGCTGGAGGTTTGCTGTCCTTCCCACAACATTGGTTGTATTTTTAAAATAACCTAATAGACTTTGGTCACTTTGGGACATACTGAGGATGTAGAAGACAATGCAGAAACACATTCCAACCATCTGTCTATCAACCCCACACACCCCCTCCCCTCAAATTTGTCCATTTATTACCTGCCAGGCTTTGTCCTACCGCTCCCTTCTTCCAGCTCTCTTCTTCCTCCCCCGCCCCCCCACCCCACAAACAGTCTGAAGAAGGGTCTCGACTCCAAAGATGCTGCCTGACCTGCTGAGTTACTTCAGCACTTTCTGTCCTTTTGTACATTAAACAGCATCTACCGTTTCTACAGAAACGTGTTTGTTTTATTTACATTGGCTCAGATGAGCACAGCAGGACAAATGATAGTTCTAAAATAAACAAACAGTCAGAAATTGTGCTTTGGTTGGTACAATAAAAGAAAAAAATAAAACATACTATAGCGAGAAAAAGAAAATTTGTGAATATTAGATTAGATTTAGAGAGATTATGATTTGTGAACCAATTAATAATTCTTTGCATACACCCTTGTAGTACAAGTAGCACAATTTCTACCAATTAATTTATTGGTTGAAATTTTAAAAGGATTTAAATTTTTTAATTTTAAATGCATTATTTACAGAGTCACAAAGCATGGAAACAGGCCCTTTGTTTAATTGAATTGGGGTAGACCATTAAGCACCTATTCACATTAACCCTACACTAATTCCATTTCATTCTCATTACATTCTCATCAAATCCCCACAGATTTGTCTACTCTGTTGTACACCAGGGGCAATTTACAATGGTCAATTAACCTATCAGCCCATATGTCTTTGGAAGTGGTTGGGTACCAGAGGTCCTGGACAAAACCCAGGGAGTCACAGAGAGATTGAACATACTACGCACAGATCACTGCAAAGGTCAGGGATGAACCTGTCACTGGAGCTGTGAGGCAGCAGCTCTACAAGCTGTACCACTGTCCTGCCTCCTTTTTAAACATTAATAACAGCTAGTGGCCACTCCTATACTCCATGGATATTCAGAGTCACAAGGAATTATAGAGTTGTGCAGCACAGAAGCAGACCTTGGCACACTATCGCTGAGGTATGGCTGCATGAACAAATTTATCAGGTGAGAGTTTTCCGAAAAGATTTTAAAAAGCAAGAAGGGGAGAAGTTGGGAGGTCATGTTGTAGTTGTATAAGATGTTGGTGTGATTGCATTTAGAATATTGTGTTCAGTTCTGGGCACCATGTTATAGGAAAGATATTGTCAAGCTTGAAAGGGTTCAGAAAAGATGTACGAGGATGTTGCCAGGACAAGAGGGTGTGAACTGTAGGGAGTGGTTGATTAGGCTGGGCCTCTATTCCATGTATTGCAGGAGGATGAGGGGAGATCTTATAGAGGTATTCAAAATGATGAGAGGAATAGATTGGGCAGATGCACAGTCTTTTGCTCAGAGTAGGGGAATCGAGGACCAGAGGACATAGGTTCAAGATGAAGGGAAAAAGATTTAATAGGAATCCAAGGGGTAACTTTTTCACACAAAGGATGGTGGGTGTATGGAACAAGCTGCCAGAGGAGGTAGTTGATGCTAGGACTATCCCATCGTTTCAGAAACAGTTAGACAGGTACATGGATAGGACAGGGTTGGAGGGATATGTAGCTGGGACATTGTTGGCCGGTGTGGGCGAGTTGGGCTGAAGGGCCTAGTTCCACACTGTATCACTCTATAACTCTATGCCTGTATGATTAGAAATTCTTCAACGCAAAATGTTAGCTAATGATGAAGCTCATGATATTGAAAAAAAAAATTGAGCTGGTTAGGAAAATGAGTGCCTGAAGACAAAGTAGAGATAATGAATGAATGCTCAAATAGGTATGCCTCAAGGATCTATGTGAGGATGCATCTTACATGATGTTAATGATGGAATAGACAGCCATTTATGTAGGATTACAAAATGTACATTGCAAGCATTAAATGAAAAAGATAGCTTGAACAAAAGAACAAAACTCGACAAAATGGATTTCAATGTACCAAATGTGAAATATCTTTTTGTATGTAAATATTATACCATTCTAAATGATGAAGGACTAGAATCAGGAGGCACACCGAGGCTTGGTCGTAGATGGTTAAAACAAAATGCACTGGTGGAGGTTAATCTGAAAATCTGCTGGGCTGGGGCTCTTTATATTCTGATCAATGGTTACCAACCTGGGATGCATAAACAGCTCTGGAGGATGCCAATGATTAGAGAGGGAGTGGGCGGAAAGGATGCATGAAAAGATGCTTCACCCATTTCCAAAAAATGCCCGGTGATATCTTAGGATGGTCCCAACTGATTAAAATGAGTGCCACATGATATCATTGGGCATTTTTGGAGGAGAGTGCTTACTTTACCAAGTGTGAACCAGTGAGGGTTTCATTTAAAAAGGTTGAGAATCACCACTCTGGAGGATTAGAGGTAGTGGTCTACAGATATGTTTAAAAAAATCAACTTGCAGAGGTGAGTGAATCTCTGGAATTCTCTACACCAGAAAATGTTGGAGGTCATATCATTAGACATGGTTAAAGTGGAGGTCGTAACTTTTTGAAAGATCAGGGGGTTTGGGCCATGGGGATCTGGCACAGAGGAGGAGTTAAGCCTGGTTCACCTCACCCCAAAGGAGGAGACAATGCTCCAAGCAGCCTCAGCTTCGGTACACCTGAAATCATTGATAATAACTGTATCATATTGCTTCTAACACTCTGTTCCACACTCCAACCCCTCCTGCAGCTCCAATCTCAGAATATTTATGAGCAACAGCTGGCAGAAATATTCCACACCTTCCATTCTACCTTGCCAATTTCTTATGCATTTCTCCTTTCATAAAATCCAAATAGGATCATTGTTATTGGATATTGTGACTGTTAGCCAAAATGGGATCTCCATGTGGTGCATGTACCATTTGGTCGAGACGTAATTTGATTGAGTTTTTTGAGGAAGTGACAAAGGTGATCGATGAGGGTGGGGGATGTTGCCCGACAACATGGATGTTTGTAAGGCATTTGATAAACTTCTCATGGTAGGCTGTTCCAGAAGATTAAGATGTACGGGAGAGAACGTGACTTGGTCGTAAGGATTCAGAATTGGCTCACTGATAGAACACAGAGGGTTGTGGTGGAAGGACAGTATTCAGGCTGGAGGTCTGTGACCAGTGGAGTTCTGCAGGGATCTGTGCTGGGACCTCTGCTCTTTGTGATATATGTAAAAGATGGACATAAACCTAGACATTGGTTATTAAATGTGCAGTTGATACCAAGATTGCTGGGGTCACGGACTGTGAGGAAGGCTGTCAAAGTATACAGTGGGTTAATAATCAGCTACAGAAATGGGCAGAGAAATGGCAGATAGTGTTTGATTCAAGCAAGTGTGAGGTATTGCACTTTGGGATGTCAAATGTAAGTGGAAAACATACATATAATGGCATGACGCTTAACAGCATTGATGTACTGAGGGCTCTTGGTGTCTGAGTCCATAATTCCCTGAAAGTGTCAACACAAGTGGAAAGAGTGGTAAAGAAAGCATATGGTATGCTTGCTTTCATCAGTCGGGGCAATGAATACCAGAGTCAGGAAGTCATGATGTAGCTTTATAGGACTTTGGTTAGGCCGCATTTGAAGTCTTGCGTGCAGTTCTGGAAGGATGTGAAGGCTTTGAATGACGCCTGGATTAAGGAGTAATTGGCTACAGGGAGAGGTTGGCCAGACTTGGATAGTTTTCTGTTGAATGCCAAAGGTTGTGGAGAAACCTGATAGAAGTTTATAATGTTATGAGAGGGACAGATAGGGGAGACAGTCAGATGGAAAAATCAAATACCAGAGAGCATAGCCTTAAAGTAAGAGGAGCAAAGTTTAAAGGAGATGTGCACGATATGTTTTGTACACAGAGGATGGTGAGTTGTTGGAACGTGCTGCCAGGGGTAGTGGTTGAGGCAGATATGATAGGGGCATTAAAGAGACTTTTGGATAGGTATATGGAAATGCATGAAATGGAAGTATATGGCTTATGTGCATGCAAGCAGATAAGAGTTGGTTTTGGCATCATATTCGGCACAGACATTGTGGGACGAAGGGCCTGTTCTTTCACTGCACTGTTCTATGTTATATGTTCTAATCACAGGGCAGGAGAATCCTGCAGCCATGGCAGGGGAGAGAGATAATCCACATGCCAAACCTCCAGAAGACGGAATGGTATTTGAGTTCTATTTGCAGAAGGTTCAGATGAAACTTCGATGGGAAACCCTCGGGTAGGATTCCAAGGAATAAAAACAATTATCTTAATCTGCTGCCAACCTGCATGGACTTGATAATTCATTCAAATAATATAGGTGGAGAAGGGAGCAAAATGAGGGACTGCCGAATGTGTTCAGCTTAGCAAAGCATTATCTTAGTTATTGAAGTCCAACTTGACATTGCCTTAACAGGTTATTCATCGCAATCTGCCCATTCTTCATGCTGTCAGCTAGTGTTAGCACTTCAGGTGCTAATGTCCTTCTCAGCATGGCGACTGGTGCGTTCTGACACTCCTCTGGTGCTAAACGGGCAAATTTCACTTTTTGACCGTTTGATTATTTTGAAGGAACTGAGCTTAAGTTCTCAAGTTGTTGCTCAACTGCTTCAGCAATTATTTGTGCCAATAATTTGATGGACCAATTAGGTTTGTTAGTACCAATAGAGTAATACCAGATCTGGTATCATGTAACCTTCCCATCAAAGTTGCATCTGAGCCCACTACAAATAGAACTCAAATACCAACCCACCTCCGGGGAATTGGCACGTGGACTGTCTCTCCCCCTGCCATGGTGCTTTGAGTTAGCAAACAAGGCAAACAGCACTTTCCGTAGGTCCATGGCTTTAATTATGAAAGGGCTGATGTAGCATTTGTTGATGTTCTGACAGCAAAGGCGTTCAATGTCAATTGTTTGGACGATGGCAGCAATGGATGTAGCCCTTTGGATTCTACATTTTATTTTCACTTAGTTTAGAGATACAATGTTGAAACAGGGTCTTCGGCTCACCGAGCCTGCACTGACCAGCGATCCCTGCTAGGGACAATTTTACATTTATACATTTATATCGCCAATTAACCTATAAACCTGTACGTCTGGTGTGGGAGGAAACCGAAGATCTTGAAGAAAACCCACGCAGGTCACGGGGAGAATGTACAAACTCCATACAGATAAGTATCCATAGTAAGGATCGAACCCAGGTCTCTGGCGCTGCAAGGCGGTAGGCGTACCGCTACGCCACCATGCATTAAGAGGCCTGGTTTGGCAAACTCAACCCCGACTCATTAGAGCCCAAAAGAAGCAAGGATGATGCAGGTACATTTTCAAATCCTTCCTGATGGAAAGTGCATAAATGGAATGCATCAGCTGAAGTCTGTAACAGTGGACTATCATTCATTCACATAGGATAAGTCTGAAGAAGGGTCTCGACCCGAAACGTCACCCATTCCTTCTCTCCTGAGATGCTGCCTGACCCGCTGAGTTATTCCAGTATTTTGTGTCTACCTTCGATTTGAACCAGCATCTGCAGTTATTTTCCTACACAATCACATAGTCTGCTTAATTTAAAATTCATATTGCACGGACCAATACCTGGTTGTAATTTATTTTACATTATATTTCCCAGAAAGGTCACTTAAATTTGTTAAACTGGCAAATTAGTTTGGATTAGTACATGATGGCTGACAGTACACATAGATGGCAGTATTGCCCATCTGATGAAAGTTGCAAATGATGAGATGCAGATACAGTTTCAAAGCAATGCAGACTGAAATGGAGTCTGACTCAGAAGAAAGAGGAACAAGATGTGAAACACCATTGGAATAAAACACATTAGCTCCACATTAATCGGGGAAACAACAGTTCACTCAAGTTCATTTTTTAATCTGAAGGTCTATGTAGCAGATGTGTTCTTTTAAATAACTGCCATTTACTATCCTGATCTCATTTGTAGTAATATATGTTATTATTTGAATAAACAGGTACAGATAATCTATTCAATATACTATTACACAATGTTTTGCAGTGTAAATTGAGGCTATAAAATAAGAGCACTGAGTTTTCCAAAGTAAACTTAAAAGTACAAATGGGAAGCCTGATCATGTGACCAAACTACTGGAATCCCATATGTAAGCTGTGTTTATTAACACGTGTAAAATGAGTCAATCTTCTTGTTTCATTTGGTTTTTTTCCCCCTTTGGTTGTGTGACACAGAGGATAGTGATTTAGAAAAAGTTGTTTCATGAATTTGAAGGATGACTTCGATTTTTCCTTGCACTTTTGTTTCTGATTAAAAAAATAACAGATTTGATGAAACAAATGTCTTTTATATGAGAAATATATAGGACGGCACAGTGGCGCAGCGGTAGATTTGCTGCATTATAGCACCAGAGGCCCGGGTTCGATCCTGATCAGAGGTGCTGTCTGTATGGAGTTTGTACATTCTCCCTGTGGGTTTTCTCTGGGTGCTATTGTTTCCTCCCACACTCCAAAGATGTACATATGTAGGTTAATTAGCTTTGGTAAGTTGTAAAATTGTCCCTAGTGTGTAGGATAATGTTGGAGTGATCGCTGGTCGGTGTTGACTAGGTGGGCCAAAGGGCCTGTTTCCCTGCTGTATTTCTAAAGTCTACAGTCTAAAGAGAAGAATTTAAAATATCTGACATTCCAGTGCAGGGGTGCCATGCTGTTGAAGTGCAGTTGAAGTGTGACTTGAACTTTTCTGTATCTTGGTGAATGATCTCCTCTCACTTCAGGAGCATTCCCTCTTCTCCCCTCTCCCATCAGACAAAGGTATAGAGGTGCGAATACGCACACGTTCCAGATTCAGGGACAGTTTATTCCCAGCTGTTATCGGGCAGCTGAACCATCCTACCACCAACAAGAAAGCATTCCTGAGTTACCATCCATTGGAGTTCCTTGGACTATTTTTGATTGGATGTGAGTGGACTTTATCTTGCACTAAACGTCATGCACGTTATTTCCTTCATCACATATCTGTACACTGTGGATGATTTGATTGTAATCATGTATTGTTTTTCCGTTGACTAATTAGCATGCAACAAAAGCTTTTCACCGTACCTCGGTACACGTGGCAATAAATTAAACTCAACGCAACTCAACTCAACAGAGCCTGACCTGAAGGGAAATCTACAGAATGATATATCAAAATGGAAATGGAATACAGCCCTTATTAAACAGCATCCATCACTATGTACCATGCTTTATATCATAGAATAAGTATTGTCTGAATCTAATATCCATCAAAATCATGTCCCACATTGTTGAGCCAACTGTAATTGATTAGCTGGATACACAAACCCCCTCAGATTTGGATTCTCATTATAAACAATTTACTTCCTACCTCTGCACAAAAATGCTGGATGATCTCAGAGGGTCAGGCAGCAATTGTGGAGGGAATGGACAGGCAATGTTTTAGGTTGGGACGGTTCTTCAGATAAATGATTGCCCGAACTGAGCCGTTTCTTTCTTTCTTTCAGATGAATAAAACTGGTTAAACTTATTTCCATACTTTGAAACTTTCCTTTTTCTCTCCACCCACAGAAGGAATTTAATAATGACACTTTTGTGCCTTCCATGTAATTTAGACAGCCTTCAGGGTTAGCTCACCTGACATTACATGAACATTTCAAAACTGCTAAACCCGCAGCCTCTCAAAAATTGTGCTTACCTTTATGGGAATGGGAGGTCAGGTTGAACTTTTAGATTTACAGATCTATCAGCGTGTCTGTCATTATTCAGGCTGGGAAAAAAGTCCTTTGACAATTGGAAAGAAAAAGCTTGGCCTATACTTGTTGGCAATCTCTCCATTAATCCACATTCTCAACTGCACCCATCTCTTTGACATTATGGTGAGGTCTATTTTCCTGGCATAGCATTATGTGAAATTGAACATTAGTTGAGGAACAATTCATACTGCTGGAAGTCATGAAATATTGTTTCGCTGACAAGATTGAATATGAATTTGAAGGCAGTGAATTAAAGATCACAGCCCAATGTTTACTTAGACTTGTTCTGATGTTGCAAATTATCTTTATAGTAAAAAAAACAGTGGTCAAATTCCAGATCTCTTCATTGAAAAGCAATGCCCAACCCTATATCTTCTGGGGTTGTTTCATTGATATGGAATGTTTACTGCACCCTGGCCATTTCATGGACATTACAAAATGACCAAATGATGTAAAAACATGTGTGTGTGTGCTTGTGTGTTGTGTTTTCATACTTAAGTCCATTGAGTGTCCTTTGATGCCAATTAGTTCTGGACCATTTATAGAGCTTGATATTATATATTATATTATATTATATTATATTATATTATATTATATTATATTATATTATATTATATTATATTATATTATATTATATTATATTATAGTATTATGAAATAAGTATTTACTGTGCAGTAATTGAGACAGCGGAGTACAGTACATTCAAATTGCACACCCTTGCATGCATAAATGATGAAATGATAAACCGTGTGCCAACACTAAAAGGCATACCAGAGTGGGCTGGTAATGTCTTGCCAAATTGGAATATTTATGGAAGGTCACATAAATTTCTTCCTCTTATTTTTGGTTAGTAATCTAAAATCAAACATTTTCCTCAGAAATTGGATTTTAGCTCTTATAGGCAGGAAATAAGAATCCATAACAGTGTATGATCCAAAGACATTTGGATAAATGTCTGAAGAAGGATCTCGACCCCAAAACATCACCCATTCCTTCTCTCCTGAGCTGCTGCCTGTCCCACTGAGTTACTTCAGCTTTTTGTGTCTATCTTCTTTTCTAAAAATATAATTAACTGAGTATTTGCAACTCGAAAGAGCATAAACAAAAATAGGATGTAGATATCAGCACAAATTGTCTGTTATATAATAAATGATGTATTTATAGAAACTAATTGCTAAGTTAATATTTATCAATATTTGCTTTAGCCACACCTGCAATATACAGTAATGATAAATCTTTATTAGTTACTGTAATATCACCATAATAAAACTTTCCCCATCGGATTATTTCCTGGTAGGTATTTGCTCTATATTTGAAAGCGAGCTATGCTCTCTTTAACTGGCACGGAACTGATCTTTCACTGCCCTTGGTATTGCCAGATACTCTGCAACTGGACCCTGCAACAGCTCGGCTCGACCCTGGGACTTTCCATCGCCCGGTGGGGGCTTCAAGGGGTTGGGAGCCTCGATCGCCTCGTGGCGCCACGGGAGAAGAACGAGGAGGAGATAAGACTTTGCCTTCCATCACAGTGAGGGTATGCCTAGAGCAATCACTGTGATGGCTGTTTTGTGTAAAAAATTGTATCTGTGTGTCTTGTGTTCTTTAATGTCTACTGCCGGACCCTGACGTGAGAGGACGCTGGCGTTGATTATTCGCCGCTTTTCCGTCAGGATAGTTTGTCTGTTTGTCTGTTTGTTTCTATGTTAATTGTATTTGTAAAGCGCTTTGTGCATGTGTTAAGGCGCTATATAAAATAAATATATTATTATTATTATTATTATACTGTTTATTCCAGTGTGGTCCCAACACAGTGTGTAGGAAGGAACTGCAGTTGCTGGTTTAAACCAAAGATAGACACAAAATGCCAGAGTAACTCAGTGGGACAGGCAGCATCTCTGGAGAGAAGGAATGGGTGACGTTTCAAGTCTGAAGAAGGGTCTCGACCTGAAACATCAGCCATTCCTTCTCACCAGATCTGCTGCCTGTCGCGCTGAGTTACTCCAGCATTTTGTGTCGATCTTTGGCCCCAGCACAGCCCTTTGTTGGCAGCTCAGTTCTCAGCTCATTGGGGTGCACTGTGATTTTACGGAGCCCTCCCTCAGTCTTAAGCATCAGGCTGCTCTTCCACAAAGGCCTTGATGGCTGGTGTGCACTGCCCCAAAGCTCCTCAATGGACAGTCTGAAAATATATGCAGGTCATTGCATTAAAATGTCAGCCTGGTTTGTAAAATAATATGTTCTTTTCATTAAAGGTCAAAACTAATTTCCATCATGTCTTCGGTGGGGGTCAACCTCTCATGGAATTATTGTAAACTAGAAAAGAGGGCCCGTTGGGCCCGTCCCCACACCCCCCATTCTCTCCTCCCCCAGCCCCACCCTTACTCTCCAAGTGTGCCCGTTGGGGAGGGCCCGTTGGGCCCGTCCCCACACCCCCCATTCTCTCCTCCCCCAGCCCCACTCTTACTCTCCAAGATGTTTTGTTTTTTTTTCCTAATCAGATGTGCAGTACTTTGGTCAACGTGGGTTGTTTTTAAATGTGCTATACAAATAAAATTGACTTGACTTGACTTGACTTGACTTGCAATAACAAAAAAGACTTCTTGGAAGCTTTTCGAAACAATGTAGCCGTCACAAGCTGAAAACTAAATCCTTGCTGAAAACTAAATGATTTTCTGTAAACTTTTTGAAACAAATGTAGCCCCTTGAAGAAATGGGTTAGAAATGAAAATTTAAACTTTAATATCTCTCTAGCTTTAAAAAGGTAGCTTCAATTTGAACGAAAGTACTTACAATAGTTGCCCAGGTTAATGGTGAATACGGCGGTACAAAAATCGTAGCGCTTTGGTGTACCGTCTTGGAGGAGTAGGGTTTGTAAGTTAAACTTCCGTACATACACACATACATCCCTACATACGAACGCAGAGTTTTAGTATTATACTAGACCGAGTGGGCCCGTTGGGCCCGTCCTCGTAGGGTTTCCATTGTAACCGGGAGGGGAGGAAAGGGGGAGGGTTGGGGGAGGGAAGGGGGAGGGAGGAGGGAGGGGAGGGGGGGAGGGGGGAGGGAGAGGGGAGGGAGGGGGGTAGGGGGGAGGGAGGGGGGAATGGGAGGGGGAGGGGGGAAGGGAGGAGGGAAGGGGGGGAGGGAGAGGGGAGGGGGGAGGGAGGGAGGGGGACCTCCCCTTTTCCCAGTACCCCTCTTTCCCCGTTGGGCCCGTCCTCGTAGGGTTTCCATTGTAACCGGGAGGGGAGGGCGGGAAGGGGGAGGGAGGGAGGAGGGAGGTGTGGAGGGAGGAGGGGAGGGGAGGGAGGGGGGAGGGGAGGGAGGGGGGTAGGGGGGAGGGGGAGGGAGAGGGGAGGGGGGAGGGGAGGGGGAAGGGGGGAGGGAGGGGACCTCCCCTTTTCCCAGTACTCCTCTTTCCCCGTTGGGCCCGTCCTCGTAGGGTTTCAATTGTAACCGGGAGGGGGGAGGGAGGGTGGAAGGAGGGGGGAGAGGGATGGAAGGGTGGAGGGAGGGGGGGAGGGATTGGGGAGGGAGGGAAGGAGGGAGGGGGGAGTTAGGGGGGAGGGGGGAGGGAGTTGGGGAGGGAGGGGGAGGAGGGGGGGAGGGAGTGGGGATGGAGGTGGGAAGGAGGGGGGATGAAGGGGTTGAGGGGGAAGGGGGACCTCCCCTTTTCCCAGTACCCCTCTTTCCCCGTTGGGCCTGTCCTCATAGGGTTTCCATTGTAACCGGGAGGGGGGGGGGAGGGAGGAGGGAGGTGTGAAGGGAGGAGGGGAGGGGGAGGGAGGGGGGAGGGGAGGGGGAAGGGGAGGGGGGAAGGGGGTAGGGGGAGGGGAGGGAGGGGGATCTCCCCTTTTCCCAGTACCCCTCTTTCCCCGTTGGGCTCGTCCCCGTAGGGTTTCCATTGTAACCGGGAGGGGGGGAGGGAGGGTGGAAGGAGGTGGGAGGGGGAGAGGGATGGAAGGGTGGAGGGAGGGGGCAGGGAGTGGGGGAGGGTGGGATGGAGGGAAGGAGGGAGGGGGGGAGTTAGGGGCTGTGTGATGATGGAGGTTGGGATTGAGGGGGGAGGGAGGGGGGGAGCGAGTGGGGATGGAGGTGGGAAGGAGGGGGGAGGAAGGGGTTGAGGGGGGAAGTGGAACCTCCCCTTTTCCCAGTACCCCTCTTTCCCCCACCACCAAGCCCCCTCCGCAACGACCCCTGTTGTCCCCCTCCCCAGTCCCCATTCTCAGACCCCCCCCATTCTCTCTCTCCCCCAGACACACTCTCAGTGCTTTTTTCGAAACACTTGCCCCGGTGGCCCACGAGCATAGGGGCCCAATGCTGATTTCTGTATGTTAAGTGACTTGCAATAAAAAAAAATACTTTAAAAAAAGATAAGTGCTTTTTAAGTGCTTGTTTTGAAACATTCGCGGTCACATAGTGCTTCTCACTGCGATCTGTTAGTGGTGCTTTTCGAAACAATGTAGCACCCATCTCAAACAAGCATTGGGAGGATGGGAGGGAGGGAAGGGGAGGGAGGGAGGAGAGAGGTGTGGAGGGAGGGGGGAAGGGGAGGGGGGAACGGGGGAAGGGGGAGGGAGAGGGGAGGGAGGGGGGATGGGATGGGGGAAGGGGGAGGGAGGCGGACCTCCCCTTTTCCCAGTACCCCTCTTTCCCCGTTGGGCCCGTCCTCGTAGGGTTTCCATTGTAACCGGGAGGAGGGGAGGGAGGGAGGAGGGAGGTGTGGAGGGAGGAGGGGAGGGGGGGAGGGGAGGGGGGAAGGGGGAGGGAGAGGGTTAGGGGGGAGGGGGAGGGGGGAAGGGGAGGGAGGGGGACCTCCCCTTTTCCCAGTACCCCTCTTTCCCCGTTGGGCCCGTCCCCGTAGGGTTTCCTTTGTAACCAGAAGGGGGGGAGGGAGGGTGGAAGGAGGGGGGAGGGGGAGAGGGATGGAAGGGTGGAGGGAGGGGGGGGAGGATGGAGGGAAGGAGGGAGGGGGGGGAGTTAGGGGAGGAGGGGTGAGGGAGGTGGGGAGGGAGTTGGGGAGGAGGGGGGAGGGAGTGGGGATGGAGGTGGGAAGGAGTGGGGAGGAAGGGGTTGAGGGGGGAAGGGGGGGAGGGAGGGAATAGGGGCCCCATGCTGACCTGTGTATGTTAAGTGACTTGCACAACTTTAAAAAACTGGCAGTTGCTTTTCGCAACAATGTTGCAACAATCTCACACAAGCATTGTGACGTCACAAGCTGAAGATGTAAATTTAAAACCGAGCTGATCTCTCATTGGTGCACGGGTGCCATTGTGACATCACGCGCTGAAGCCCCTTCAAGAAAAGGGTTAGAAATGAAAATTTAAACTTTAATATCTCTCTAGCTTTAAAAAGGTAGCTTCAATTTGAACGAAAGTACTTACAATAGTTGCCCACGTTAATGGTGAATATGGCGGTACAAAAATCGTAGCGCTTTGGTGTAACTTCAGGGAGGAGTAGGGTTTGTAAGTTATGGACAGAAATTCTTCGGAATCTTCCGTACATACACATATACATACATACATACGGAATGTTGGACCGCAGAGTTTTAGTAGTATATAGATATAGATATAGATATAGAAAAGAGGGCCCGTTGGGCCCGTCCCCACACCCCCCATTCTCTCCTCCCCCAGCCCCACTCTTACTCTCCAAGTGTGCCCGTTGGGGAGGGCCCGTTGGGCCCGTCCCCACACCCCCCATTCTCTCCTTCCCCAGCCCCACTCTTACTCTCCAAGTGTGCCCGTTTTTGTTTTTTTTCCTAATCAGATGTGCAGTACTTTGGTCAACGTGGGTTGTTTTTAAATGTGCTATACAAATAAAATTGACTTGACTTGACTTGACTTGACTTGCAATAACAAAAAAGACTTCTTGGAAGCTTTTCGAAACAATGTAGCCGTCACAAGCTGAAAACTAAATCCTTGCTGAAAACTAAATGATTTTCTGTAAACTTTTTGAAACAAATGTAGCCCCTTGAAGAAAAGGGTTAGAAATGAAAATTTAAACTTTAATATCTCTCTAGCTTTAAAAAGGTAGCTTCAATTTGAACGAAAGTACTTACAATAGTTGCCCAGGTTAATGGTGAATACGGCGGTACAAAAATCGTAGCGCTTTGGTGTACCGTCTTGGAGGAGTAGGGTTTGTAAGTTAAACTTCCGTACATACACACATACATCCCTACATACGAACGCAGAGTTTTAGTATTATACTAGACCGAGTGGGCCCGTTGGGCCCGTCCTCGTAGGGTTTCCATTGTAACCGGGATGGGAGGAAAGGGGGAGGGTTGGGGGAGGGAAGGGGGAGGGAGGAGGGGAGGGAGGGGGGAGGGAGGGGGGAGGGGAGGGGGGGAGGGGGGAGGGAGAGGGGAGGGAGGGGGGTAGGGGTGAGGGAGGGGGGAGAGGGGGGGATGGGAGGGGGGAGGGGGGAAGGGAGGAGGGTAGGGGGGGAGGGAGAGGGGAGGGAGGTGGGTAGGGGGGAGGGAGGGAGGGGGACCTGGTCAACGTGGGTTGTTTTTAAATGTGCTATACAAATAAAACTGACTTGACTTGACTTGACTTGCAATAACAAAAAAGACTTCTTGGAAGCTTTTCGAAACAATGTAGCCGTCACAAGCTGAAAACTAAATCCTTGCTGAAAACTAAATCCTTTTCTGGAAACTTTTGGAAACAAATGTAGCCCCTTGAAGAAAAGGGTTAGAAATGAAAAATTTAAACTTTAATATCTCTCTAGCTTTAAAAAGGTAGCTTCAATTTGAACGAAAGTACTTACAATAGTTGCCCAGGTTAATGGTGAATACGGCGGTACAAAAATCGTAGCGCTTTGGTGTACCGTCTAGGAGGAGTAGGGTTTGTAAGTAATCTTCCGTACATACACATATACATACATACATACGGAATGTTGGACCGCAGAGTTTTAGTATTATATAGATAGATAGATATAGATATAGATACTAGAAAAGAGGGCCCGTTGGGCCCGTCCCCACACCCCCCATTCTCTCCTCCCCCAGCCCCACCCTTACTCTCCAAGTGTGCCCGTTGGGGAGGGCCCGTTGGGCCCGTCCCCACACCCCCCATTCTCTCCTCCCCCAGCCCCACTCTTACTCTCCAAGATGTTTTGTTTTTTTTTCCTAATCAGATGTGCAGTACTTTGGTCAACGTGGGTTGTTTTTAAATGTGCTATACAAATAAAAGTGACTTGACTTGACTTGACTTGACTTGCAATAACAAAAAAGACTTCTTGGAAGCTTTTCGAAACAATGTAGCCGTCACAAGCTGAAAACTAAATCCTTGCTGAAAACTAAATCCTTTTCTGGAAACTTTTGGAAACAAATGTAGCCCCTTGAAGAAAAGGGTTAGAAATGAAAATTTAAACTTTAATATCTCTCTAGCTTTAAAAAGGTAGCTTCAATTTGAACGAAAGATAGAAGATAGATATAGATGTTTGTCTGGCTTCAATTAGGATTGGCAGTAAAGTTGAATACTTTATAAATTGAGTACACTTTCAACTTGACAGCATCATTGCAACTCATTTCTTTAACTTTATTGGTACAACATTTCAACTCCACTACTGTAAGGTCAGAAGGCCTGACATTCATCAGTTTAAGCAGCAACAGAGTAGCCAGTATAGCTTTTTTTTTAAATAATTCGATAGGATGCCTTAAGAAAAAATCAAATTGAAATTTTGTAAGTAATAATTCTCTTCAAGATCAATACAATGCTGTAATAATAAATGTGTTGTGAAATAAGTGTATCCAAGGATAACAAGGGCTACTGAACATGGAGCATGAAATGCCACTGCAATTAAATACAATACTCCTGGAGTTCAGGAAATCAGTGGGTTGTAGATTCAGCAGTCAGTGGTTGCTATCTTCAGCACTGATTCAACCAGAGCTCCTAAGAGACGGTAGCCTCAAACCTCCTTCACAAGATTCCTTCTGGTTC
Source organism: Rhinoraja longicauda (assembly GCF_053455715.1). Classification (NCBI taxonomy): domain Eukaryota; kingdom Metazoa; phylum Chordata; class Chondrichthyes; order Rajiformes; family Arhynchobatidae; genus Rhinoraja; species Rhinoraja longicauda. The sequence continues at coordinate 79,071,365 of NC_135954.1, forward strand.
CCAATGAAGGGGCCTGATCACTTTAAGAGTACTTTCAATCATCCCTTTAAGAGCTCAGGTACAGTAAATATCAATGATTATAATACCTGTTCTCATACTGCTTGAAAATGACTGAACCTAGATGGGATGAAACATTCTCTGTTGCTTAACTCCACTAGTAGTTTGAAGTAGACCATGACTATAGTTGTTAGAGGAAAAATTAGAGGAGATCTCATTGATCAAGATGATGTAAGAAGATTGTATCCCCTGGTTGAGGAGTCCAGGACAGTTTCAGAATAAGAGGGAGGACATTTAAGGGTTAAGATGGAGAGAAATATCTTCAGTCACAAGATGGTGAACTTTTGAAAGTCTCCAATTTGAAAGTCTGTGAATGCTGAGTTATTGTGTGCATTGACAACAGTGATTGACAGGTTGCTGGGCATTCATAGGATAAAGGCATGTTGATTTTTTTAGTTTAGTTTAGAGATACAACGTCGAAACAGGTCCTTTGGCCCACTGAGACCGCACCGACCATCAATCCCCGCACATTAACACTATTCTACATACACTAGGGACAATTTACACATACACCAAGCCAATTAACCTACAAACCTGTACGTCTTTGGAGTGTGGGAGGATACTGAAGATCTCGGAGAAATCCCACGCAGTCACGGGGAGAACGTACAAACTCCGTACAGGCAGCACCCATAGTCGTGATCAAACCCGGGTCTCCAGCGCTGCAAGCGCTGTAAGGCAGCAACTCTACCGCTGTGCCACCATGCCATATAATCCAAGAAAATGCCACTGAGGTAGAAGCTGTGCCATCATCTTGATGAATGGTGGAGGAGACTTAAATGACCAGATGGTTTACGCGAGCATTTATCTCTTATGATTTTATGGATTTTGTACCAGATTTGAGGTCTCAAACTTCAAAAGCTCTTTTCCTAAGACAGTCATATTTACTGCTGGTGCGCTGAAGATTATAGTATCATGAATGTCTTTCTTCACTTAGAGGTGACACCTGTGAAACAGGAAGTGGTCCATGCTTTCCAGCTCCAGGCATTGGACCTTTTGCTGTCAGGGGCAGTGTTGTGCAGCATTAGGATTTTATAGAGAGAGCATTTGTTCCGCAAAAGTTATGTGTGAGGTCTGTTTTCTCTTACATTTCAGTGAATGAGTCAAAGATGACCTTTAGCATGACATCCGAATGTACACATACACAAGCATCATCCATATGGAGTGACCTTGGTTGAACTCTGGTTCAGTTTCATTCCAGCTGGATTTTTTGAGTGAGATGCAGCATTGCAACAAGATTGAGAACACATTATACAAGATCCTGACTCTTGTCTCAAAAGTAGATTTTTGTACAGTCATAATTCCAAAAATCCTGGGCATTCAATGCAGTCACAGGCATGCCAAGAGTACAATTACTCTACTTCCTTTCCCATCGGTACAGCAAATTTAAATTTGCTCGACAAACATTCTTATCTAAAAATAAGCAATAATCACACTGAATCTGGGAATGATTAAATTCTGTATCAGAAGTTCCGTTTGAAAAATTATTTTGAAGCAGCAACCGGAACTAACATTTATATGGTAATTATAGCATATTATAACACTCAAGGCATTGCAATCCAAAGAACAGTTAGGATGGCTGAGGAGGGGAGAGGTGACCTGAGGAGCATATCTGTAAATATTGGTAGTCTTTTAAAATTAGGTATAATAAAAGAATGTCTTTAGCATTGGAATTTTAGTAAATAGGGGTGAGGTTATGATAATTAAATTTTTGAGTAAAGGAGCAAGGAGGTCCTACTGCAGTTGTACAGGGCTCTGGTGAGACTGCACCTGGAGTATTGTGTGCAATTTTGGTCTCCTAGTTTGAGGAAGGACATTCTTGCTATTGAGGGAGTGCAGCGCAGGTTCACCAGGTTAATTCCCGGGATGGCGGGACTGACATATGGTGAAAGAATGGATTGACTGGGCTTGTATTCACTGGAATTTAGAAGGATGAGAGGGGATCTTATAGAAACATATAAAATAATTAAGGGATTGGACAGGCTAGATGCAGGAAAAATGTTTCCAATGTTGGGGGAGTCCAGAACCAGGGGGTCACAGTTTACGAATGAGGAGCAGGCTATTTAGGACTGAGATGAGGAAAAGGTTTTCACCCTGAAAGTTGTGAATCAGTGGAATTCTCTGACACAGAAGGCAGTGGAGGCCAATTCACTGGATGTATTCAAGAGTTAGTTAGATTTAGCTCTTCAGGCTAATGGAGTCAAGGGATATGGGGAGAAAGCAGGAACGGGGTACTGATTCTGGATGATCAGCCATGATCATATTGAATGGTGGTGCTGGCTCAAAGGGCCGAATGGCCTACTCTTGCACCTATTTACTATGTTTCTATGTTCATATTAATTAATCCATTAAACAATTGGGCAAGAAATGCACAGTGGAAATAATTTGAATAATGTTCCTAAAGCTGGAGAAGGCAGATGAAGGAGTGTGGATTGAAGCTGACGATTGATTTGTGAAAGTTGAACGTAGTGTAATTCATAAACACAATTCAAAAACACTTTGATTGATTGATTGATTGATCGTTTAATCAATTGATTGCTTGATCGATTGAACATACAGCAAGGATTTGGCCCACTAACTGTTGATCTGTTGACTGTTGATCACACACCCGTTCTATATTATCCCAGTTTCATATCCGTTCCCTATACACTAGAGACAATTTGCACAAGGCCAATTAACTCACAAACCCACGTGTCTTTGGGATGTTGGAGGAATCTGGAAAACCCAGAGGAAACACAAGCTGTGAGAGGGGGAATGTGCAAAATCCGCGCAGACAGCACTCGAGGTCAGGATCGAACCTGGATCTCTAGTGCTGAAAGGCAGCAGATCTACCTGCTGCACCAGTGTGCTGCCCTTTGAAAATATCATAATTGTCAGTATTTTTGCAATAATTGTTGCAGTGATATTGTGAACTTCATTTAGTGGTCTAATGGGTAGAGCTAGAGATGATTACAGAGAGGTAGTCCCCTGTCACTTGGACTTCACTTTGGATATATTATAACTGCCGAACATTCAAAACTTCATTAACAGAATTATTGGATCAATTAGGGATTTTTTTTAAGCTTAAGAAAGACTCCTTTCAAATTTAGGGCGAAACCCATAAATACATACTAACATGAAAAGTAAAGGAAATAATAACCATATAACAACTACAGCACGGAAACAGGCCCGTTCGGCCCTACCAGTCCACGCCGACCACTCTCTCTGACCTAGTCTCATCTACCTGCACTCAGACCATAACCCTCTAATCCCCTCTTATCCATATACCTATCCAATTTACTCTTAAATAATAAAATCGAGCCTGCCTCCACCACTTCCACCGGAAGCCCATTCCATACAGCCACCACCCTCTGAGTAAAGAAGTTACCCCTCATGTTACCCCTAAACTTTTGTTCCTCAATTCTGAAGCTATGTCCCCTTGTTGGAATCTTCCCCACTCTCAAAGGGAAAAGCCTACCCACGTCAACTCTGTCCGTCCCTCTCAAAATTTTAAAAACCTCTATCAAGTCCCCCCTCAACCTTCTACGCTCCAAAGATTAAAGACCCAACCTGTTCAACCTCTCTCTGTAGCTTAAGTGCTGAAACCCAGGCAACATTCTAGTAAATCTCCTCTGTACCCTCTCCATTTTGTCGACATCCTTCCTATAATTTGGTGACCAGAACTGCACACCATACTCCAGATTCGGCCTCACCAATGCCCTGTACAATTTTAACATTACATCCCAACTTCTATACTCGATGCTCTGATTTATAAAGGCAAGCATACCAAACGCCTTCTTCACCACCCTATCCACATGAGATTCCACCTTCAGGGAACAATGCACAGTTATTCCCAGATCTCTCTGTTCCACTGCATTCCTCAATTCCCTACCATTTACCCTGTACGTCCTATTTAGATTTGTCCTACCAAAATGCAGCACCTCACACTTATCAGCATTAAACTCCATCTGCCATCTTTCAGCCCACCCTTCCAAAAGGCCCAAGTCTCTCTGTAGACTTTGAAACTCTACTTCATTATTAACTACACCACCTATCTTAGTATCATCTGCATATTTACTAATCCAATTTGCCACACCATCATCCAGATCATTAATGTAAATGACAAACAACAGTGGACCCAACACAGATCCTTGGGGTACTCCACTAGACACTGGCCTCCAACCTGACATACAATTGTCAACCATTACCCTCTGGTATCTCCCATTCAGCCATTGTTGAATCCATCTTGCAACCTCACTATTAATACCCAACGATTTAACCTTCTTAATCAACCTTCCATGTGGAACCTTGTCAAATGCCTTACTGAAGTCCATATAGACAACATCCACAGCCTTGCCCTTATCAATTTCCCTGGTAACCTCTTCAAAAAATTCAAGAAGATTAGTCAAACATGACCTTCCAGGCACAAATCCATGTTGACTGTTTCTAATCAGGCCTTGTTTATCCAAATAATTATATATATTGTCCCTAAGTATCTTTTCCATTAATTTTCCCACCACAGATGTCAAACTAACAGGTCTATAATTGCTAGGTTTACTTTTAGAACCTTTTTTAAACAAAGGCACAACATGCGCAATGCGCCAATCTTCCGGCACCATCCCCGTTTCTAATGACGTTTGAAATATTTCCGTCATAGCCCCTGCTATTTCTGCACTAACTTCCCTCAATGTCCTAGGGAATATCCTATCAGGACCTGGAGACTTATCCACTTTTATATTTTTCAAAAGTGTCCGTACCTCCTCTTCTTTAATCCTCATAATTTCCATCACTACTCTACTTGTTTCGCTTACCTCACATAATTCAATATCCTTCTCATCGGTGAATACCGAAGAAAAGAAATTGTTTAATATCTCCCCCATTTCTTCCAGCTCAGCACATAGCTGTCCACTCTGACTCTCTAATGGACCAATTTTATCCCTCGCTATCCTTTTGCTATTGACATATCTGTAGAACCCCTTGGGGTTTACTTTTACATTACTTGCCAAAGCAGCCTCATATCTTTTTTTTGCTTTTCTAATTTCCTTCTTAAGATTCCTTTTACATTCTTTATATTCCTCAAGAACCTCATTTACTCCCTGCCGCTTATATTTATTGTATATCTCCCTCTTTTTCCGAACCAAGTGTCCAATTTCCCTGGAAAACCACGGCTCTTTCAAATTATTATTCTTTCCTTTCCACCGAACAGGGACATAAAGACTGTACTCTCAAAATTTCACCTTTAAATATCCTCCATTTCTCTATTATATCCTTTTCATAAAACAAAAAGTTCAATTTCACTCCTTTTAAATCCTTTCTCATCTCCTCAAAATTAGCCTTTCTCCAATCCAAAATCTCAACCCTTGGTCCAGATTTGACCTTCTCCATAATTATATTGAAACTAATGGCATTGTGATCACTAGACCCAAAGTGCTCCTCAACACATACCTCCGTCACCTGACCCGTCTCATTTCCTAACAGGAGGTCCAACACTGCCCCTTCTCTGGTAGGTACCTCTACGTATTGCTGCAAAAAACTATCCTGCACACATTTTACAAACTCCAAACCATCCAGCCCTTTAACAGAATGTGATTCCCAGTCTATATACGGAAAATTGAAATCACCCACAATCACTACTCTGTGCTTACTACTAATATCTGCTATCTCCTTACATATTTGCTCTTCCAATTCTCGTTCCCTATTTGGCGGTCTATAATACACCCCTATAAGTGTTGCTAAACCTTTCTCATTTCTGAGTTCCACCCAAACAGCCTCCCTAATCGAGCCTTCTAGTCTGTCCTGCCAAAGCACTGCTGTGATATCCTCCCTGACAAGCAATGCAACACCCCCACCTCTTGCCCCTCCGATTCTATCACATCTGAAACAATGAAATCCTGGAATATTTAATTGCCAATCGCAACCCTCCTGCAACCATGTTTCACTGATCGCCACAACATCATACTTCCAGATGTCAGTCCAGGCTCTAAGCTCATCCACCTTTCTTACAATGCTCCTAGCATTAAAATATACACATTTAAGGGACCCATCATTTCTTATTCTCAGTTTTTTCTTTTCACTTCTTTCTCTCCTACATATTGGGTCTGAGTGTTTCCCTTTTCTGCCTCCTGCCTCACACACTGCCTATTAGCTATCTGTGTTTGAGTCCCTATTATTTTATGATTCATAATTCAAGGATCACAAATGAAACATTCATTTATTGTCCCATGTACAATATACCCATGAAATGTACCCATGAAACTGCTAAAAGAGCAATTGAAGTGCTTCCATCATGATATCGCAGTTAATCATTATTTTTGCAAGAGTTAATAATCGTAGCAGGGTCATTCAGGGGATGCATATTTAATACTGGTTTTGCTCTGATCATCAGAAATAGCAGTTCAACTCTAAGAGAGGCACCAGGAGGTACAAATGCTGGAACTTGTGTAAAACATAAATTGGTGGAGGAACTCAATAGATTAAGTAGCATCTGTGGAGCGATTAGACAAACAATGCTTTGGGTTGGGACTCTTATCAAGACTCATTATTGTAGGGGGAATAAAGCTGGAAAAGGGAGGTGAGGGTCAGACAAAGCCTGGCAAGTGATAGCATAATTACTGTATTCACAATGCAGAGAAGATATACAAGGATGTTGTCAGGACTCACGGGCCTGAGCTATAGGGAGAGGTTGAGCAGGCTAGGACTTTATTCCTTGCAGTGCAAGAGGATGCGGATGATCTTATAGAGGTGTACAAAATCATGAGAGGAATAGATTGGCTAAATGCACAGATTCTTTTGCCAAGAGTAGGCTACTTAATCTATTGAGTAGGGGAATCAAGAACCAGAGGACATAGGTTTAAGGTGACGGGAGAGGGGATGAGAGGGGATGAGGAGGAGGAGGAGGAGATTTAATAGGAACCTGAGAGGTAACCTTTTAACACAAAGGATGGTTGCTGTATGGAACAAACTGCAGAAGGAGGTAGTTGAGGCATGTACTATTGCAATGTTTAAGAGACAATTAGACAGGTAAAGGGATAGGATAGGTTTGGAGGGATATGGGCAAAACACAGGCAGGTCGGACTAGTGTAGATGGGACATGTCGGTCAGCATAGGCAAGTTGGGCCAAAGGGCCTGTTTCCACATTATATGAGTCTGTGATGCTTTGATTCTAAGAAGTAAATTGTTCCAAGACTGAAAGAGTACTGGCAATAAAATGGCCAACAGCTGTAATCATTCAGTATACAACTTGATTGGGAAATCTTGATGTTTCCCAATTTGCTGGAAAATGGAGCAAAATTTATCTCTTAATCTTTGAAACTCAGTTTTTATGGTATTGGCAAATAAATTTATGATTGAAACATTTAAAATAATCTGTATTGACCAGAAATGTACCTAGTGAAAAAAAACAACAAAAAAAATAGTTTTCAGAACTGATTTCATGTCACAACATGTCATTAATTATAAGCCGAAGGAAATTCTTACTTCAGTACTAATTTGTTTTAACAGCACCTAGAAAAAAATAATTGCCTACAATTGGACTGCACCCATCGTTGGAGTACTGAACATACATTAAACCTGGTGTTAGCATGAAGTCAAGTAACCAAAAAGATTACGAAACTGAAACTTACTGCTTTCAAAAGCATTGTTGTGATTTACCACTTTAATGCTAATTAAAACCAATCCAAGTTGTTTTATACCAGATATTGTTTGCTGTGAGATGAGGTCAAACTAGAGACCTAGGAGGGGGAGGGAAATCTTGCAAAATAGAGGTGGGGAGAGGGGAGAGGGGAGAGGGAGGAGGGAGAAGGGAGAAGGGAGAGGGAGAGGGAGAGGGAGAGGGAGAGGGGAGAGGGAGAGGGGAGAGGGGAGAGGGGAGAGGGGAGAGGGGAGGGAGGAATATAAGTTGCAGGGGAGAGGAATGCAATGTAGGTCTCTGAGGAAGGCAGCCCAGAGCATAGTTCAGGCCAAAAATGCTCCATGACTGAGAACGATCCTGTGTGCTTCAAAATAAAATTGTAAAGGATGATTTTCAATCTATAAATGTGAAACCCTAGGGAGGAAATTAAACTTTCTGGAAATTGGAAGAATCTATGTTATGAATCAAATGGTGTTGAAACAGCAGATCACCCATGATCTTGTGAATGGCAGAGCAAACACGAGGGGACAAATTGCTTACTCTTGCCCTGATGTTTTAGTATTCGTATGTTCAAAGTCATGCAGGTGACATACTACTTGTTGACTTGTGCTTTAATATAGAAAATATGATCAGGCAACTATAAGCTTATTTGCATTGTATCAAGTAGACTTCAGTTCAGTTTCTCAATGGAGGTGGAGTGGAAGCCTCATCTTGAACTGTGTGCAAACACTGAAAAATATGACCAATGTCATATATTATGTTCTACTTACATGTAAAGTTCAGATGCTAATGGATTTTCGTAATCTAGTTTTCCGGCTAATGTTCCCCTTTACTCTTGCAATGTTTCATAAAGGTGAATGCTTGCATTATGTGTAGAGAAAACTGCAGATGCTGCTTTAAATCAAAGGTCGACCCAAAATGCTGGAGTAACTCAGCGGATCAGGCAACATCTCGGGAGAGATGGGTGACATTTCGTGTCGAGACCCTTCTTCAGACTGTATCAGCTTGGATTATGTACTAGTTTTATTGTACTTCAAAGGGATATCTTTGTGTTTGGAACTTGCAGTTCTCCACACATTCAACAGTAATACGCAATGGGAGTATCTTATTTCATTTGATAGGTTGAGTTCCAACTTTTCATGTCCACTCACAATGCTGCTCAGTGATTGGAACAGTGCTGGGCATTGGACTGTTCATGTAAGCACACTCATTCTCTGGATAAGTAAGTTGAAGGAACCACAGAACAACAGATTCAGTTCTAATTACGATTATTATACACTGAATTCTTCCAAGATTTACCCTGTCATTTGCAATGGCAAACTGATTTAATTGCCCACTGGACATTTGGGCCAGCACAATGACCCATTGGCAGCGGCAGAGTTGCAGCCTTACAGTGTCAGAGACCCGGGTCAATCCTGACCTCAGGTGCCGTCTGCATGGAGTTTGTATATTCTCCCTGTGACCATGAGGGTGCTCCGGTGTTCTCCCACATTCCAAAGACGTGCACGTTTATAGGTTGATTGGCTTCTGTAAATTGTGTAGAATAGAACTAGTGTACGGGGATCACTGGTTGGCACAGAATCAATGGGCTGAAGGGCCTGTTTCCACGCTGTATCTCTAAACTAACGTACATGTGTATTGCTGTTTTACAGCTGCAACTCCTATGGAATTATATCAGGAGCTTATTAGCTTGTGTCATCAAATATGCAGACAAAAACTGGTGGAAGGGTAAGGGTTTTTACCCTGAAATACTATCAAAATAAACAGGTCTCCAACATCTAATGCTTTGATTGCATTATAAATTCACGTACAAATCTGCAGCACAAGCAGAAATGGAATATATTTTTCCTGAGGCAATGGGAAATTGCTGAGGCAACTACAGTACCACACCCCAGAACTGCAGCTTCCATTAAGAGTGTTACAAAACAATAACCTTTAAACAATTCATATTATTGTACTGTCATTTACTAATAAAAATGTAATATGCATCATTTCCAAGAATGCAAGTTTAACGCAGGAGAAAATAAGCATTTTACATAGATTATATTTATGAATGGTAATGTATTACTTTTTTTATGTGGTAATGTGAATTCTCATTTATTTCATTGAGGGAGAATGTCACCACTACGATGATCTTTATCCTGAATGCTGGGCAATTAACATACACAAATTATTTTTTATTAGAAAATATTTTTTTTTAAGTTATTGTTCCTGTACAACTGTAACAGGAAGTAAAACTATAATTTCTACAAAGTCTACAACATTCAACATCACTGATAATAATGTACATATATAAGTCTGAAGAAGGGTCTCAACCCAAAATGTCACCCATTCCTTCTCTCCAGAGATGCTGCCTGTCCCAATGAGTTACTCCAGCATTTTATGTCTATCTTCAATTTAAACCAGCATCTGCAGTTCTTTCCTATACATAGATAAGGTTCCTTGCATATCTCATGTTTGGAATTGCCACAACTTTTATTGTGTATTCCAGATGGTGAAGGTTAAAACACCTCTAAGATTAAATACAACTGTAAACAGGAAGCCCAAGAATCCTGGTGAAATTAAGAGAACTTCCAGTAACTTTCTGCTCCTTAATTTAAACCTGCCTACTCACTCTGTCACTTCCAATTAACGGAAGGTAAAAATGTTTAAAATGTTCTAAAAATGTTTGACTAGTTCAGCCTCTTTTAAATCTAACATAGTGAGCCTTTGATCTGAATGAAGCGCCACTGAGAAAAGTCTGAAGAACCGGGTGAATATTATAAAGCTAAAATTAGATTATTGTTTCAGATGGTAGCATGACTTATAAAAGGAAAAGAAATAAGAAAATGCTGGGTGTGTCCTAAAAGGAATTAGCCTGCAGCGGCATTTTATGAAACAATCATTGATGTGACCGAAAGTCAAAACATAGGAATTGATTTGTACAGGTGCAAAATCCAAAAATACATTAATTGTACATCAGTGATTCCCTTCCCTTAATATTCTTGGCTAAATTCTGATCCAGATCTGGGAATTACTTTACACAAATTTGTGTGTGGGTTTCATTGTGGCTTTTGGACAAGCCATTTGGTTTAAAATTTGAAGCAAAACACAAAGTGTTGGAGGAACGCAGCAGGTCAGGCAGCAACTAGAGAGGGAATGGACAGGCAATATTGCATACAGTTTTGGTCTCCTAATCTGAGGAAAGACATTCTTGCCATAGAGGGAGTACAGAGAAGGTTCACCAGATTGATTCCTGGGATAGCAGGACTTTCATATGAAGAAAGACTGGATAGACTCGGCTTGTACTCGCTGGAATTTAGAAGATTGAGGGAGGATCATATAGAAACACAAAATTCTTAAGGGGTTGGACAGGCTAGATGCAGGAAGATTGTTCCCGATGTTGGGGAAGTCCAGAACAAGGGGTCACAGTTTAAGGATAAGGGGGAAGTCTTTTAGGACTGAGATGAGAAAGTTTTTTTTCACACAGAGAGTGGTGAATCTGTGGAATTCTCTGCCACAGAAGGTAGTTGAGGCCAGTTCATTGGCTATATTTAAGAGGGAGTTAGATGTGGCCCTTGTGGCTAAAGGGATCAGGGGGTATGGAGAGAAGGCAGGTACGGGATACTGAGTTGGATGATCAGCCATAATCATATTGAATGGCAGTGCAGGCTCGAAGGGCCAAATGGCCTACTCCTGCACCTATTTTCTATGTTTCTACGTTTCTATGTCAGGTCAGGCCCTTTTCTCAGTCTGAAGAAAGATTCTGACCCTGAAATGTCCATGTCTATTCCTCCCCAGATGGTGCCTGACCCGTTAATTTCCTCCAGCACTTTGTGTTTTGCTCAAGATTCGGCATCCATGGTCTTTTGTGTTTCCGTGTTAAGAATTTCACTTTGTCTGAAAGGTTTTCTTATTTTATTCATACTGCTCTGCTTTAAAAAAAAAACTACTGATGTCTTTGTTTGTTGTATGTTATTAAAACGTTTAGCTTGGAATTAAGTAAATCGCTCAAAAATAAATAAATATAGTTGCAAGATAGTTTAACCATCCCCTCCCCCAATTCCCACTTCCTCTCATCGGGACATATAGCTGAGAGAAGTGTCCGAGCTGCCACCAGAGTTACCTCACTAAGAATGCTAAGAACCAACATTTAAAAATGTCGTTTATATTTGCAATCTTTACACTGCTGCTTTGGCTTTCCAACTATATATTCTATGTGTTAGTTTGGATATACTGCAACGAACAAGTTATATAGAGAACAGAAACAAAATATTGTAGGCGCTGGGAATTTGAAATAAAATCTGAACACTCCAAAGCCAAACAGGTTTGCAGGTTAATTGCAGTATAATTGAAAATTGTCCCTCGTGTGTATAGACAGCATTAATGTGCGGTGATCACTGGTCAGCGCAGACTCGGTGGGCCGAAGGGCCTGTTTCCGTGCTGTATCTGTAAACTAAACTGAACTAAACTAAACATTGGTAATGCATAACAGGACAGACGTCATCTTTGGAGAGAGAAGCAGAAGTAATGTTTCAGGGCAATGACCTTTGACTGGAAGTGAGAACAGTTGGAGATGAAACAAATTATAAAACGCAGAAAACAATGAGGAAAGGTGATGAGAATAGAGAAGGTCTGTTACAGTTATAGTTTAGTTTCTTGTCACGTGTACGGAGGTACATTGAAAAGCTTTTGTTGCATGCTATCCAGTCAGCGGAAAGACAATAAATGATTACAATCGAGCCATGTTGAGTGTATAGATACATGATAAGGAAATAGCGTTTAGTGCAAGGTAAAGCCAACAAAGTCTGATCAAGGATAGTCCGAGGGTCACCATTGTGGTAGATAGTAATTCCGGACTGCTCTCTGGTTGTGGTAGGATGATTCAGTTGCCTGAAAACAGCTGGGAAGAAACTGTCCCTGAATCTGGAGGAGTGTGTTTTCACACTTCTATTACTTTTGCCTGATGGGAGAGGGAAGAAGAGGGAGTGGCCAGGGTGCGAGGGGCAGGAGAGATTAACCAATGATTAGAAGTCCAAAGGGGAAGCAATCTCCTCATTTATACACACTCTAATCTTTTGCTCATTTGCTTTGTCACCCATTTATCTGTTTGATGCTTGAAATGGTAGGAAGTTCCTAGGGGATGATTTCTTCTTTTACACCTTTTCTAAGCTTTTGAAGGCACGAGGAACTGCAGATGCCAGTTTACAAAAAAAGACACAAAGTGCAGAAGTAACTCAGTGGGTCAGGCAGCATCACTGGAGAACATGGATAGGTGCCGTTTTCGGTCGGGTCACTTCTGCAGACTGATGGTGGTGGTGAGGGGAAGAAAGCTGGACGAAAGGTGGGGGCAGGACAAAGCTTGTCAAGTGATAGGTGGATAGAGGACACAGGGAGTTTTGATTTACAAAATATATATGGCACAGCTTTCAGGAAGCAACTTGACACTGTCTACATCTTTTGAGAGTAATGCGCACTAAGATGTTCCTTGGTCTTATTTCTGCAGGATGTTTGAGATATGGCCTACCTCCAGGGTGAAACCCAGGTGAATGTTACTGCAGAATCATGTCCTCATGATTTCTTTAGCTAACGTCAAATGTTTCCGTGTGGAAGTTAGGCAGAGGTGAAGCACATTGTTATGGAAACTACAGTCAATTTATTGTCAAAAGCATAAAGCATATGATGGCTTTAATAGTGGCCAAAAATGGAAGCTGAAGACAGAACACATTTCAGCCGAAACTACTTCAAAAAGGATTGGAATTGCAGATTAAATGCTCTCTGGACTCCATTTTTTAATCAAATGGAAAACATGTATTGATTCGTATCAAACTAAACTATCAAGAACTTCAAAAAGTGGTTTCCTGAGTGAACTTATCGAAGTGATTACATCTTTTATAGGTACCAGTGCCAGTGAGCAATAACAATCAGCAGCCATGTGCCAATTGGTACTCTGGGGAGTGAGACTTCCAGCCAAAGGCAAGAATTACACTGGCACTAGATAACTATGACTCTGGACAAATTAGTGAGTATATTGGCAGCGATCCTTGTATCTGGCACCTCGGCTGTCACAACACTGGTCCACATGGAAACAATAAGTCATGGTCATTGGTTTGAATGCTTTACTAGTTTAATTACTACGAATACATTTTAATTAGTTTATACCAGGTAAATGTTGCCAATTGAATGCTTTTATTAATCATTTTATTTTTTAATCATCGGAGATATCTGGAAACAATTATGAAGGGCTTTAATGAAGTTTGTTAAGGCATTCGAGGATGTGGAGGCTTTGGGAAGTGTCGAGGGGGTTTGCAAGAATAATCCCTGGCTTAGGAGACATGAGATACAGAGAGAGGTTAGACAGACTTGGATTGTTTTCTCTGGAACGCCCGAGGTTTTGATGAGACCAGGTAGAAGTACATAAAATTATCAGAGGCATAAATAGGGTAGACAGTCAGAACCTTTTTCCCAGAATGGAAAAGTCGAATACTACAGGGCATAGCTATAAAGTGAGAGGAGCAAAGTCTAAAGGAGATGTGTGGGACATGATTTTTATACAGGGATGGTGAGTGCCTGGAAAGAGCTGCCGTGGGTGGTGCAGATACAATAGTGGCATTTACAAGGCTTTTGGATGAGCGCATGAATGTGCAGGGAATGGAGGATATGGATCATGTGCCTCGAGATGAGAGATTTTCTTGTCATCATGTTTGGCACAGACATTTTGGGCAAAAGGTCCTGATCTTGTGCTGCGCTGTACTATGTTCTATGTCCAGCTGATATGTTTGGACCTCGGCAGCAAGACCTAAAGACTGCTGGTAATCACTAGACTTCCAAAGGTGTATGCGGCCAGGGAGATGATACAGGAGGCACAGTTAAGGTGGAAGATAAATAAGCACCACCCAGCAGAATGTTTGTGGTGTATATGATAAGATGCAAAAATGTCTACACAGTTGCCATTCGAAGGAAAGCAATTGAGACACCTAAGTTTGTGTTTTGTAGGTCTGTGTCAGTCCTTGAATTTAATATCCAGTCTCTTCTCCAGCCTTTACAACTCATATCAGCATCAATCTCCCTCTTACCTTCTAATTGGTCTTAAAACTCTGCCTTCCTCCCCACCTCAAGATGGAGCTCACAGCTCTTGTGCCATTCCATCCCCCTCCATTGCCTTCTATTTTCATCTCAGTGATCCTTCTTCCCGATGATGATCTGGCTTTAGCCTTAACTGCACCGATTGTTAATGGGAGGACTTCCTCCATTTCGTGCAGTAGATGGCAATTCTTAGACCACAGGATGCCAGAATCACTAAGTCTAGTTTTAGGAACAGCAGTGAAAGAAGATGAAGTCTGATTTATGTTAGTTCTTTTTCTCTCTGTGAAAACCTTATCAATACTCAATAGTTACTTTTTTGTCATATGTAGCTACATACAGCGATATGCTTTGTTTTGCATACAGTCCACTAAAATGATACTATACATAAGCATAATCATACATGAGTAGAAGAGTGCAACAATTATAGTGCTAAAAAAAGTTGATTTCTTCTGAGGCACCGCATCATCGCAAAGAGTCGCCACATTTCTGGTGCAATCTTGTAGCTTTCAATTATCAAGTTCTGAAAAATTCAAATCCTTTTCTGATTAGGACTACATAAATCCTAATTATTCAGTGTCTGATAGTGTAAGGACTCTACTTCCCCGCATCGATATGCCTGACTTTTATGAGCACCAGAAGAGTTTTTTCACGTATTCAACAAAACATATTTCTACGGTGCCTTTTACTGCAAAGGGTCAAATTCAATTTAATGTTTTCCTGGTATTTCCTCTTTCCAAAATCCTAGCTGTAAACTGACTATAGATTAACAAATCAGGCCCTGGAATTTCATTACAACTGTTGAATTTATTCACTGTTTTATATCTCGTTGTTGGCACCCACAGAAGATTGTTAAAAGTTAGTTCTGAACCTTTGCATCTATTATTTACAACAGACATCTTTACCAGTCAGTTTGCATGATCCAGATGGAAAACAATCCCTTGTGCAAATTTGTGTGTGACCGGACAGGCTGTTCTTTGCCAATGGGCTGGAGGCTAAATGTAAACAATAAGGCCTTATTTCAGATTGCATTTCAGTGTTGAGTTAAGTTGCAATAGTAAATCACTATTTTAAATATATATATTTATTTCAGGTGAAAATCTAACTGATTGCTTTGAAATCACGTCCTGTTTGGGGATTCATAGGAAGTCAATCTCTCTGACACATATCCTCTTTGTTAATCTAGAACATTATAATCACCATCACAAATCTAGCAAAATTACAAAAACCTGCCTAAATCAATAAAATATGACACTCAATTGCAATCAAGTGTATATCAAAATAACTTTTGGTCTGAAAGAAAATTCTGCATTAATAATCTTTCTTGACCCATTAAATTCTTGAAAGCATTACAGTTAATAAGTACTTTTAAAGAGTAGCCATTGTTACGATGTAAAAAGTGGAAAAGCTGGCTAGTTTCAGTGCTCTTGTAAGCATTCTGAATAATTATCAGTCCATGTCTCCCTTGTGCATGGCATGAGTTGGTGCATTTAGAAATGTCGTCATAGAGTCAAAGAGCATGGAAATTGGCCATTTGGTCCAATTTGCCCATGCCAACCAAAATGCCCCATCTAGTCCCTCCTGCCCATGTTTAGCCCCTATTTCTATGAACCTTTCCTATCCATGTACCTGTCCAAATGTTTTTTTCAATATTGTTATAGTATCTGTACTCAACTACCTCCTCTGGCAGCACATTCCATGTATCCACAACCGCTCTGTGAAAACGGTGTCCTTTGTGTTCCTATTTCTTCTTTCCCTCTCACCTGAAACCCATGTCATCTGCTTCTTCCCCTCCTATGGGCAAAAGATTATTTCTATTTACCCTATCTATTCCCTTCATGATCTTATACACCTCTATAAGATCATCCCTCATCCTCTGACATGGATAGAAAATTGGTTGACAGACAGAAAGCAAAGAGTGGGGATAATTATCCTTCCTTTTGTCCCGCCCCCCTGACATCAGTCTGAAGAAGGGTCTCGACCCAAAACGTCACCCATTCCTTCTCTCCCGAGATGCTGCCTGACCTGCTGAGTTACTCCAGCATTTTGTGAATAAATCGATTTGTACCAGCATCTGCAGTTATTTTCTTATACATAAGATTATTAAGGGGTTGGACACGTTAGAGGCAGGAAACATGTTCCCAATGTTGGGGGAGTCCAGAACAAGGGGCCACTGTTTAAGAATAAGGGGTAGGCCATTTAGAACTGAGATGAGGAAAAACTTTTTCAGTCAGAGAGTTGTGAATCTGTGGAATTCTCTGCCTCAGAAGGCAGTGGAGGCAAATTCTCTGAATGCATTCAAGAGAGAGCTGGATAGAGCTCTTAAGGATAGCGGAGTCAGGGGGTATGGGGAGAAGGCAGGAACGGGGTACTGATTGAGAATGATCAGCCATGATCACATTGAATGGCAGTGCTGGCTCGAAGGGCCGAATGGCCTCCTCCTGCACCTATTGTCTATTGTCCTGTGCTCGAGGAATAAAGTCATAGCCTGGCCAATCTCTTTCTATAGTTCCAGCCCTTAATTTATGGCTACATCCTCATAAACCTTATCTGCATTCTTTCCAGCTTAACAACATCTTTCCTCTAGTCGGGTGACCAAAATTGAACATGAATGAATGAATGAATGAATGAATGAATGAATGAATGAATGAATGAATGAATGAATAAGTTTATTGGCCAAGTATGCATATACAAGGAATGTGCCTTGGTGCTCCGCTCACAAATGACAACACAAACATACAGTTAACAATTAAGAATAAAGCATAACCACATCAAAACAATAAGGATACAACATTACGGTCTAAACATGTGGGTGAAAATAAACCAGAACAAAAAAGAAGCTACAGACTTTGGTTATTGAGTAGAACTATCATTCGTGGAAAAAAGCTGTTTTTACGTCTGGCTGTGGCTGCTTTGACAGTCCGGAGTCGCCTTCCAGAGGTAAGTGCTTCGAAGAGTTTGTGGCCAGGGTGAGCGGGGTCAGAGATGATCTTGCCCGCTCGCTTCCTGGCCCTTGCAGTGTACAGTTCATCAATGGGGGGAAGGTTGCAGCCACCAACCTTCTCAGCTGTGCGAACGATCCGTTGCAGCCTCCGGATGTCATGCTTGGTGGCAGAGCCAAACCAGACCATGATGGAGAAGGTGAGGACAGACTCAATGATAGCAGTATAGAATTGGACCATCATTGCCTGTGGGAGATTGTGTTTCTTCAGTTGCCGCAGGAAGTACATCCTCTGTTGGGCCTTTTTGACTGTGGAGTCGATGGTGGCCCCCCATTTAAGGTCCCTGGAGATGATGGTTCCAAGGAACTGAAATGACTCCACAGATGTGACTATGGTGTTGTTGATGATGAGTGGGGGGAGGGGAGGGGGATCTCTTCATAATACTCCAAATGCAGCCTCGCCAACATTTTATGCAACTGTAGCACAACATCCCAAACCTGCATCTATTGCATGAAAATCTCTTGTGCCTCCTCTTGCATGAACCCTTCTTTAGACTGATTCTAGTGATGATGAATGAGGCAGGCATCATTCACGATACTGTGAGTATGAAAGATAAAGATATGGTGGAATCGTAGGATGCTTGTCTTACATAATCTTATGAAAAGAGCAAATATTGGAATTCAAGTAGAATCTCCTAGGTTGACTTGCAGGAGAGCATGCTGGAAAGTTTCTACTTTGATGGCATTTGGTTGTTGTCAGTTGTAAGGGGTGGGAAGTGAGTGAGGGAAGCTGAGTACAGAGGTGTAGTCAACGACTTTGTTGAGTGGTGTGGGCTGAATCACCTGCAGCTCAACACTGACAAGACTAAAGAGATAGTGGTGGACTTTAGGAGGAGAGGAACACCCCTGTCCCCTGTCTCCATCAAGTGTGTGGATGTGCAGTTTACCAAGGAGTACCAGTACCTTGGTAAAGAGACTGACTCCCCTTACTCCTCCCCCTCCCCACCCCCCCCCCCCCAATCTTTACACATCCTCAATCCTGGACTTTTCATTCATCGCTTTAATTTCATCTCATGTATCTTGTGGTGCTTTATGACTGTTGGCAGGCCAATTTCCCTCATGGGATAAATAAAGTTTTATTGTATCGTATCATATCGTAATGAACCCCAAGCTCAGTGCTTTCATTCCAAATGTAGGCATTGAAATTGAACAGTGTAGCACTTTTTAGTTTTGGGAGTTTGCCTGCAAAGAACTACCTTGGCTTCCTAATTGTGTGATTGCAGGAAGCACCATGCAGAATGTCTCTATAAACTGAGGAAACTGCACCGCATGCTTCACAATATCACAAACAGAAAACAGTAACTGGCACCTCAGGAAGATCAGTAAATAAATCTGGAGCCCGTGGTCCAGGAAGCAGCTGCTGACGAATTGCCATGCAAGAGAAGCAGATTAATGAAGGGTCTTGGTGAGGGGGGGGGGGGGGGGTCCCTGCCCAACAGCTATGTATAGGAAGGAATTGCAGATGCTGGTTTATACCGAAGATAGACACAAAATGCTGGAATAACTCAGCAGAGTCAGGCAGCATCTCTGGAGAAAATGAAGAGGTGACGTTTTGGGTCATAACCCTTTTTCAGACTCAGCTTCCTTATATGGCTAAGTTAAGAAAAGAAGCACTTTTAAATAAGCAATAACTAATTCTCTTGTAGATAGACACGTTTCCGAAGCAGCTGTACAAACATGGTCCTCTGAGCAAACCTAATGACCCTCTTGGTAACCAAACATTACCATTAATGCAGTGCACCCTCAAGCAGCCGAGAAAGCCCAGATGACACACATCTCCAGTTTTGCAGCTCCGCTTGCACTGATATAACACATCGATGAATGGATCCCTGAGGCAGTTACAGTGATATCCCTGGCTTACTACAACATTGCTGCATCTCAAGAATGAGTTGCACCCTGGCCACTCCCTCCTCTCCCCTCACCCAATGGACAATAGGTATAGAGGTATAAAAACGCACACCTCCAGATTCACGGACAGGTTCTTCTCAGCTGCTATCAGGCAACTGAACCATCCTACCATCATCCTTCATGCAAATCATTGGTGTAAACCACAAACAGCAATGGGCCCAGCACTGATCCCCGAGTCACGTCTCCAAGGTAAATCAACCTTCCAACATCAACCACTGCTTCCTTCCACAAAGCCAATTCTCTATCTAGTTGGATAGCTCTCCCTGGATCCCACATGCAATCTGATTGCATCTGGTTATAATGTTTAGGTCAGGTAATAGAGGTGCAACTCCAAGCAAGGCTTGGATGCCAAATTATTAATTCCATCCTACTCCATTCAGTGATCATCTTACAATACTTGTTTCTTTTGATGGATATGTAATTAGTTCTTCTCTCTTTCATGAAATGATCTCTGCTATCTACATAGAAGCTGACTGAGTCTAAATCTACACAAAGCTAAGCCAAGTCGTTTGGCAAGAGTTCTGAATTAATTTAAAATAATATTTACATACATGGTATAAACAGGGAATTGAATGACCTTTTAATGAAATAAACATTTTTTACTTTTTAAAAATGATCACCGTTTGTTGGTATTTAGAACCTCATTAGTCATTTGATCTGTCAAAGCCATCATCAGCTGACATCACCAATTAGATATGACCTCATATGCTACATGTAGGAATCTTGTGCTGAATAAGTAATTTATTTTTTGTTATTCAGCTATGCACATTGGTTTTCCAAGTTATGCTGCCATTAGCTAAGAATCTCCGCAATCATTGTTTCAACAGAGAGTTACCCTTTGTCTATACCTCAATAATTAACAGTCCACGTAAACATTTAAACAAGGGTTCAAAGGGTTTAAATGTTCAAAGGGTATGTTATTGTCACATGTACCAATTAAGGTACAGTGAAACTCGATTTACCATACCATCATACTATAAACAGCAACAAACCCACAACTGCCTAAAAGTTAACATTAACATCCACCACAGCGGATACCCACATTCCTCACTGTGATGGAAGGCAATAAAGTCTAATCTTCTCCACTCTTTATTCTCCCGCGGACGGAGCAGTCGAGAAATCCGCAGTTGGGGTGATTGATGCTCCGGCAGCCGGCGGTCGAAGACCCCGCGTCGGGGTGATCGAAGCTCCCGCGATTGTGGGGGTCGAAGTTCCTGCAGCCTGGAGCTCCCTAAGTCGGTCCCTAACCAGGGACCGCGAGCTCCACGATGTTAAAGTCCGCAGGCTCCCGCGGTTGGAGCTCCAAGGTTGATCCCCGACTGGGACCACCAGCTCCACGATGTTAAGTCCTGCAGTCTCCCGCAGTTGGAGCTCCCAAGGTCGATCCCCAGCAAGAGGCTGCCAGCTCCTTGATGTTAGGCTGCAGTGTGGACAGATACGATGCAGAAAAAAATTGCATCTCCGTTGAGGTAAGAGATTTTTAAAAGTTTCCCCCAACCACCCCCCCACACCCCACGTAAAACAAGCGAAAGAACACATCTAACACATACTGTACAAAAAAAACAACAAAGAAGAAAAGGAAGAGACAGACTGTTGGCAAGGCAGCCACTGCGACGTCACCCGGTTGACTAAATTTAAAAGTACTCCATTCAAAAAACATCCAGTGAATAGGACTACGTGATGTTAAGGTGTTTTTCTCATTGTTCATCCTTTCTTAAGAAATAGGTATCCTCGTGCTTAACCAAATCAGGACTGACCTAAGGTTGAGGTCAAGGAGCATTATTGGAGTTATTTTACATCTTGGTTCAATGGAAACTTATCCTGGATTGGTGCTGTATAGAATAGTCATAGATCATGCAGCATGGAAACAGGCCTTTCAGCCCACTGAAGCCATGCTGACCATCAAACACCCATATTGCATGCTTTTGCACACAAGCTAAAGTTAGAATAAAACCCAACAAATTAAATAAGATTATAAGTAGATATGATCAGCTGTTTTATTGACATGTAACCACAACTTTTAAATTCTTGTAAGCTTTATCTTTTTATGTCTGAGAATAATATTTGATTGATGCTTGCAATGTTCATAGATTTTTTCTAAAGTTGGGTGTGTTGGTCCTCAGATTTATATTTTATGAAAAGGAAATATTAATTTTGAACCAGAATAAGAATGCACCTACTGTTTCATGATAGTTGTCTAGCAAAAGTTAGCAAAGGATAGTTTTAGCAAAAGCTATGACAAAATTGGTTGGGTTACAGGAATTAATTATATAATCATTTCTAACGCCAAACTAATTAATTAGACAGGCTGAATAAGTCACTTTCATCTAATCTGCTCAGTAGAGAATTTTCTGTTGTTATACTTGGTCATTAATATTTACTTTTATTTCAGCAGTTTACTGCGTGCTTAGGTTAGGTTTATTATTGTCACATGTACCCGAGGTACAGTGAAACCTTTGTTTTGTGTGCTCCCCACTCAAAGACTTTGGCTTGTTTGTATCTAATACATAGATACAGACAAGCCAAACTCAGGTACAATAGGTAAAGCAAAGGAAAAGATACAGCATGCAGAATATAGATCTCAGCAGCACAGTGCAATATAGCACAATATAGATCTCAGCGGACTTCCAGAGACAAAGACATGTGGAAGATGACCTTTCATACTAAAGACCCAAAATCCAGTGGACAGCTGAAGGCCAATTTTACAAAGTACATTTATCGTAGGATAGAGGGATTCTCACAGTACTGAAACTTTTTCCCACAAGAGTAAAATGTAAGTCCATTAATTTAAAAATACTGATAAGGTAATTGAGGCATGAACGAAGAATGTCAATATGTAGTTGTCTTTTGAAACTGTATGTCCTATTTTAAAAAGCTTTCTTTACCCCCGTACTGAAGTATCAAATAAATTTCAGACTTCTTAAAAAATTAAAACATTGGCTGGAATGAGATGTTAGCGTCATGCTTTGAACTACAAATGTAAAGGTTATGTCAAGTCATTTCTCGCTTTTATGACAAACCTGCTTTTGATATTGGTGAAGGATTTTTCGAGGAAACCACAGTTCACCACAGCAGAAGCTCTGTTTGTCAAGCCCGGACAGATCTCCTTAACCATTCAGCTTTCTACAGCTCAGTTTTCCCCGCACACAATGTGCTCTCTGTGCTTTTTGAGGAGTCTGGCACAGACTAATTGAAATTCAGGCCATGGCATCTGGCCTCTTGTTTCATAGTCCTTGTACATTTTTCTTTATTCATGTAGCTAAGTACAAAATAACAAAAGTCTTTACTGTACACTAGCAACAAGCAGGGCAAAGCTAAAAACTTTGGAAATAAGAAATTATCTCACAAAATCCATTTAACTAGGCATATCCACTGTTATTCACTTTAGTTATGCATTATTTGCATCAAAAATACAATTTAACTTTTCATGAATAAAAAGAGTAGTAAGTATGTATATGATATGTACTTCTCTTCTCTTGACTACAGTACTCCTTCTAAATTGTTATCGTGTTTGCCTCGTGCTCAGTCCACGATGAACATTACAGGATGAATATCTAAAAAAAGGTCTCAACCTGAAACGTCCCCAATCCATGTTCTCCAGAGATTCTGCCTGACCTGCTGAGTTACTCCAGCACTTTATGTCCTTTTTTGAACATTATATTGTTCCACATAAATAAGTGAAGCGCCAAAGCCTTCATCTTCAGACCCCATCACCAATTTCAGTGTCTGATCACTAACTCTAACTTCCTGGCATCTGATTGAAATTGAACCCAAACTGCAGATCATATTCAATGTTGAAATAAACCTCAGCCATTGATTAGTATGGGTGTCAGGGGTTATGGGGAGAAGGCAGGTGAATGGGGTTACGAAGGAGAGATAGATCAGCCATGACTGAATGGCGGAGTAGACTTGATGGGCCTAATGGCCTAATTCTGTTCCTATCACCTATGACCTTATCTGTAGCATCACTAATATGGCTAATGTCCATCGATAATATTGTTTGATTTTGAACCTGCCATATTCCATTTGCTGCTGAAGATCTCCTCCATACCTCTGCTACCTCAAGACTTAACTAGTGCAATGTGGTCCTAACTAGCCTCTGTAAATTTGTCACGAAACATCAAGTTGCTCTTGGCTAAACTTGCATCTGTAGTATATTGAATTGTGCAATTTGTTGTGTTTGGCTGCTTGGGATTGCCATAGTGCTGGTTAACCACAGTTTACCAGTAGGGGGAGATTGGAAGAAGGGAAAATTAAAAATGGCCGACACAGATGGCGAGCACATGTCTCTGCCTCTCTTTTTGTACAATAATAACAAGGACTATTACAGTGATGATGAGGTAAAACTGACTTGAACTGCAATTTCTAAATGTCCTGTACATTGTTTTAAATTTGTGTGAGTAATCAGCAATCTTTTGTTATCAGTTAGACATCTTTACCTGGGGAAAAAAACTGCAAAGCAATAAAATGCCAACAATTGGTTAGCACTTTAAATCTGTTTCTGCATTGTCTGAATGGTGGTTAATGCAAATAATATTACAGACAAGAAAATACTGTGCTGTACTTTTCGATGTTCTATTATTGCAAATGTACAGAGCCATGTGAGACCTGGAGTATTGTGTGCAATTTTGCAGGGGGATATACTTGCCATAGAAGCAGGTACAGCAAAAGTTCAGCAGACTGCCACCTGGGATGGCAGTACTTGAATAAGTACAATGGATTGGCTGACTAGACCTATAAGTAAAATAATTGAAAAGAAGAGAGATTTAATTGTAAGGTATAACATTCTGATAGGACCAGAGAGGCTAGATCCAAGGAGGGTGTACATATCCCCTGGCTCGGATGTCCAAAAATAGTATCATAATTTCACGACATTGGGTTTTCCAAACAAATTTGATTGAGCTTTTTGAAGAAGTAAGGTTGATGAGGGCAGAGCTGTAAACATAGTCTATCTATATGGGCTTCAGTAAGATTCTGCATAGTAGGCTGCTCTGGAAATTTAAACCAGATGAGAGCCAGGGAGAGTAAGTTAACTAGCTACAGAATTAGCTTGTTGGTTGGAAGCTGAGGGTAGTGGGGGGAAGATGGTTTCTTGGACTGGAGGCCCATGTCAAGTGGTGTGCCTTTTGTTTGGTGCAGGGCCCATTGCAGCTTGTCATCTATATCAATGATTTGGATGAGAATGTACAAGGCTAATTAGTAAGTTTGCGGACAACACTAAAATAGGTGTTATTGTAGATGGTTGTCAAGGATTACAGCAGGATCTTGATCAGTTGAGACGTCGGCTGAAGAATGGTTAATGGGCTTTAATTCAGATAAGTGTGAGGTGTTGCATTTTGGGAAGTCAAACCAGGGTAGGACATTCAGTGAATGGTTTGGTCATGGGGAGTATTGGAGAGTGGAGGGATCTATGAGTGCAAGTACCCAGCTCCCTGAAAGTGGCATCAAGCTAGTCACTTTGGTGAATAAGGTATTTGGCATGGAAGCCATCATTCAGGTAATTGAGCATAGAGGTCGGTTCATTATGTTATAGTTATACAAGACATTGGCAAGGCCGCACTTGGTATAGTGCACAATTTTGGTCACCCTGCTACAGGAAAGATATAATCTGGCTGGAAAAAGTGCAGAGGAAATTTATGAGGCACTTATTTTGGCAGCGCTTGAATTATTGGAAATATTTTGGCAGGCTGGTATTTTATTCCTTGGAGTGAAGGAGGCTAAGGGGTGATCTTATTATGCTGTACTAAATCATGGGAGGCATAGATAGGGTGAATGTCTCTATAACTCAATGACATGTAAGGCATTTAAGCCTGAGAAAAGGTGGAATTTCTTCACTTGGGGGATGGTGACCTATGGAATTCTCTATCTGGAAGGTTCTTGACATATGTTTTTTTTCAAATACACATTTTCTAAGCATAAAACGCAGAAAAGGGAATGCGTGAAGAGTATTGGATAAGCAACCGGCCATGATTGTGCTGAATGGGGAAGAGATTTGAAGGACAGAAATCCTACTCCTATTTTTCTATCTATTTCTATATTCACTATTTTGGATTTTACATGTTTTGGACTTCTCAGAAGTCTAGTTGTACCAAGGAAATTTGGAGAATTTTGCACAGCTGTTATAGAAACGTCACCGAAGCACTTCAGGCCAAAGTTAATTTTGTTTGTGGAAAGTTTAAAATTTCATTGGCATCGCCAAGAATTAGGGGAAAATCTCGCAAATGGTGTTGTTGCACTGATGTGTCTCGTAAGCTCCTGTGATTTTGGTACATTCCTAAATGATGCACTCTGAGATCCATACGTCTGTGGTTTCCAATCGCCTTTATCACAAATGGGTGTTATCACAAAAGCGTTTCAATGTTATGTCAGCTTGCTATATTGCATTGTCTTTGCAATTTGACTGCATAGACATCAAGCAGACAGTGCTCCATTCTGACTCAACCAGAGGTATTGTTCAAAGAGGTAGTGCAGCAGAAGAGGCAATGCAAAGTTTTCATTTCAAAAATAAACTTTATTCATAATTTAAAAACTATATATATATATATATATATTTATTTACTTTTTCGGTCAATACAATACAGCAGATTGACCATACAGTTGTGAAAGTTAAATAGTACAAAATCATTATATCAAAAAGAAAACAATATAATCACACATGATATTCTCTGACCAAAAAAAAGCTGTTGGCAGAAGCCAAAGCTTATTGTGCCTACCCTTAATACCCTAACAAAGCATTACCCTAACTAGCCAAAATAGCAATGAAATAAAACAGAATATAATTCTAAAAAAACACAACGTCATAAGTCAGAAGTAGATAAACAAAACATAGAAAGAAACACACATATGATCAAGAAACATCATTTCTGTATATATTTTTCTACAAAATAATAATAATAATAATAATATATTTATTTTATATAGCGCCTTAACACATGCACAAAGCGCTTTACAAATACAATTAACATAGAAACAAACAGACAAACAGACAAACTATCCTGACGGAAAAGCGGCGAATACTCAACGCCAGTGTCCTCTCACGTCAGGGTCCGGCAGTAGACATTAAAGAACACAAGACACACAGATACAATTTTTTACACAAAACAGCCATCACAGTGATTGCTCTAGGCATACCCTCACTGTGATGGAAGGCAAAGTCTTATCTCCTCCTCGTTCTTCTCCCGTGGCGCCACGAGGCGATCGAGGCTCCCAACCCCTTGATGCCCCCACCGGGCGATGGAAAGTCCCAGGGTCGAGCCGAGCAGGCCGATGAAAGTCCTGAGCCCCCACCGGGCGATGGAAAATGCCGCGGCCGAGCCACGCAGGGCGATGAGAGTCCTGAGCCCCCACCGGGCGATGTAAAGTGCTGCGGCCGGGCCACGCAGGGCGATGAAGGGCCTGCGGGCGGGTTGATCGTGCCTCGTGCTTCGGGGCGGTCGAAGCTGCTACGGCTGGAGCTCCCAAAAGCCGGTCGCCAGCCAGGGACCTGCGAACTCCCGATGTTGCAGTCTGCAGGGCCCACGGCCGAAGCCTCCGAGATGGTAAGTCCAGGCCCTGCGACCGGAGTCTTCGAGGTCGATCCCAGCTGGAGGCCGCCGACTCCACGTTGTTAGGCCGTTGCGCGAACGGAGATACGACACGGTAAAAGTCGCATCTCCGTTGAGGAGGAGATTTAAAAAAAGGTTTCCCCCAACCCCCCCACCACCCCCCTACATACACAGAATTAAAAATAAAACAAAACGTACATTTAACATCAACAATGACAACAAAAAAAAAACATTTTAAAAAAACGGAGAGACTGCCGGTGAGCCGCAGCTGCAGAAGATGATAGTTCAAAGCTCTTTACATTTTTAGTGTCATTCAGTCCATACATTGTGCTGCTGATTTTATGCATGGCATTGTTTTATTTTTATCATGCGTTACAGTGAAAAAGCTGTGTTGTGTTGGCCAGTCAAATCATATTGTACATGGGTATAGTCAACCCATACACAAATACAACAGGTTGTGCAAAGATTTAACTACACTGAATACAGAATATCATATCATATCATATCATATATCTACAGCCGGAAACAGGCCTTTTCGGCCCTCCAAGTCCGTGCCGCCCAGTGATCCCCGTACATCAACACTATCCTACACCCACTAGGGACAATTTTTACATTTACCCAGCCAATTAACCTACATACCTGTACGTCTTTGGAGTGTGGGAGGAAACCGAAGATCTCGGAGAAAACCCACGCAGGTCACGGGGAGAACGTACAAACTCCTTACAGTGCAGCACCCGTAGTCAGGATCGAACCTGTGTCTCCGGCGCTGCATTCGCTGTAAAGCAGCAACTCTACCGCTGCGCTACCGTGCCGCCCATAATAATATAGTCTTATAGCATTTCAATTACAGAGAAAAGGTGCAATGTCTTCAATCGGGTAGGTTGGGAGATCAGAGACTACATCCTACCTTATGGGAGGACTGTTTATTAGGCTTGTAAAGAGCTGATCCTCAATGATAGCAATGTTAGTTTTTTTTTACATACATGACTTCATTGCTATTCATGGGCCCTTGGGGTGATATATGCTTCCGTTGTCTGGGGAATGTCCAATAACTTCCTTTCCTCAATGTCCAGTAGCAAAAGGTCCATAAACTGTAGCCCTTCCACACAGAGCCTTTGCACTGATGCAGTGAGTGAGTTCAATAACTGGCTGTCTTCTAGAAACTCGTAACTAAATGAGAGAGAGAAATACGAAAGCAGTCAGAAAACAAATTTGGTGGTGAAGGCTTTATAGTCAGGAGAGACACAAGAGACTGCAGATTCTGGAATCTAGAGCAGAAAAACAGCCTGCTGGAGAAACTCAACGGGTTAGGCGGAGTGTGTGGGGAAGGGGATTGGGGGGAGTCGACATTTCGAGTTTAGATCCTTCATCTGGACTGAAGGAGTAGAGGGGAGATGGCCAGTATAAAGAGGAGAGGTTGGGGGGGGGGGGGGGGGAGGGGGGGGGGGGGGGCGGGGGGAGGGGGGGGGGAGGGGGGGATCGATCTGGCAAGAATTAGTGGCTTCCCCTTCTCCTCTTTCTACTGGCTGTCTCCTTTCTACTCTTTGAATCCAGATGATGGGTCGACTGTCCATTTCACCTCCACAGATGCTGCCTGACCCACTGAGTTCCTACAACATGTTCATAAGTTATAGGAGCAGAATCAGGCCATTTGGGCCATCAAGCCTACTCCACCATTCAATCATGCTGATCTATATTTCCCTCTTAACCCAATTCTCCTGCTTTTTCCCCATAATCCCTGACACCCATACTAATCAAGAATCTGTTTGAGAAAGGTCTGTCTGAAGAAAGGTATCGACCCAAAAAGCCACCTATTCCTTTTCTCAAGAGATGCTGCCTGATCCACTGAGTTAATCCAGCATTTTGTGTTTATGGTGTAAATCAGCATCTGCAGTTCCTACACCAGAACCTGTCAATCTCTGCCTTACAAAAATCCATTGACTTGGTCTCCACAGCGACAGATTCAATTCAGTTTAGTTTTTGTTACGTGTACCGGGGTACAGTGAAAAGCTTTGTTGCGTGCTAACCAGTCAGCAGAAAGACAATACATGATTACAAACGAGCCATTTACAGTGTATAGATTCATGATAAGGGGATAACGTATACTGCACTAATCTAATTCTCAGAGGTTATGGGGAGAAGGCAGGAGGAAGAGATAGATCAGCCATGATTGAATGGCGGAGTAGACTTGATGCGCCAAATGGCCTAATTCTACTCCTATTTCTTATGTCCTTAAGGTAAAGCCATCAAAGTCCCATCAAGGATAGTCGGAGGGTCATCAAAAAGGTATATAGTAGTTATGCACTGCTCTCTGGTTGTGGAGAGGATGATTCAGTTGCCTGATAACAGCTGGGAAGAAACTGTTCCCCAATCTAGTGGTGTGCATTTTGTGAGAGAAGGGTGTAGGTGAGGGTTACAAGCATCATCAGAAATAAGTGGGCAATGATATCAGCGAGAAGGGTTACTGAAGGAGACCGAGATAAAGACTCTACTCAGGTTCCCAGGACTTTCCCAGCACCTGATCAGAAAGAAGCACGTACGAGCAGGCATGGTAAAAAGACCATGGTAAAAGAGCAGGCATGGTAAAAAGATTCTATATAAGCAGGTCGCAGTGCAGGTCATGAATGCACTATTGAAATTCTAGAAGCACAGCCCAAGCATGTGTTGTGTGGCACTGTACAGGATCTTGGATACACTGGGCGTTAGTGTTAGCTGTACAAAAGAATCAGAAAGAATGTCATCGACTTTGTTCAATAACTTTTCAATTTCCATGGATTGTGTAATGCTTCATAATCTTCTATCTGAATTGAGGGCCATTTGAAACAAGATCGAATTTCCTGTCAAACAACGACACAATGAAAACTGCTCATTTACAGTTCCTTTGATCAGGATATGGTTTGACCTTGCTAGGTGTTAGAAAATGTGCAAATTAATACTTCAAAAGAAAAAAAATGAATTAGATGAAGAATGGCATGTAGAGTTAAGATAGGGTACAATTTTCATTCCGATGAATGCACCCATTTTAGTATTTGCAAATACATTATCATTTTAGTCTAATCCCAGGCAAGAATGGGGAAGTTGTTTGCAATTCTTTTAAATACTGTGCCTGTTTGCTTATGCTTGCAAAATGTTCCCAGTTTTCAGCTAGGTGTTTTGCTTTGGAAAAAGTAATGGACATGGTAAGCTTCTCTGGAAGGTTGGATCGCATGGGATCGAAGGAGAGATTGCCGACTCGATAGAAAATTGGCTTCATGGAAGGAAGCAGAGAGTGGAAGGATATTTTTCGGAGTGGAGGCCTGTGACTAGTGGGTTCGGTGCTGGCCCCATTGTTTATCATCTATATATATGATTTGGATGAGAACGTACAAGGCATGATTAGTTAGGAGGATGAGGGGTCATCTTCTAGAGGTGTACAAAATCATGAGAGTAATAGATCAGGTAAACGCACAGAGTATTTTGCTCAGAGTAGGGGATGGGTTTAATAGACAATAGGGAATAGGTGCAGGAGTAGGCCATTTGGCCCTTCGAGCCAGGTGAAGGGTGAAAGATTTAATGGGAAGCTGAGCGTTAACTTTTTTACACAGGGTGGTGGGTGTATGGAAAGCCAGCTGCCGGAGGGGGTATTTGAGGCAGATACTATCACAATGTTTAAGAAAGATTTAGACAGGTACATGGATAGGTTAGGTTTAGAGGGATATGGGCTAAAAGCAGACAGGTGGGACTAGTGTAGATGGGGCATGTTGGTCAGCGTGAGAAAGTTGGGCCAAAGGGCATGTTTCCATGCTGCATGATTCTATGCCTCTGAGTAAGTTTGCAGATAACACTAAAATGTGTGGTATTGAAGATACTGAAGATGATTATTAAAAATTGCAGCAGGACCTTGATCGGTTGGCTAGGTAGGTGGGGGAATGGTTTAATACAGAGAAATGTGAGGTGTTGTATTTTGGGAAGTCTAACATGGGCAGATCCTACACAATGAATGATAGGGCCCCGATGAGTGTGGTAGAGCAGAGGGATCTAGGAGTGCCAGTACATAGTTCCTTGAAAGTGGTGTCACAGGTAGATAGGTTGGTCAAGAATGCTTTTGGCACATTGGCCTTCATCAGTCACAATATTGCATATAGAAGTTGGGAGGTCATGTTGCAGTTGTACAAGACATTGGCAGGCTACATTTAGACTATTGTGTTCAGTTTTGGTCACGCTGTTATGGGAAAGATGTTGTAAGCTGTGAAGGGTGTAGAGAAGGTTTATGAGGTCTCGAGGGCCTGATCTGTAGGGAGAGGTTGAGCAAGCTAGGACTTTATTCCTTTGACTACAAGGATGAGGGGTGACCTTAGAGAGGTGTATAAGATCATGCAAAGAATAGATAGGGTAAATGCACAGAGACTTTTACTCGGAATGGGGGAATCAAGAACCAGAGGACAAAGGTTTAACATGAGGATGACAGATTTAATAAGAACTTGAGGGGTAAAGTTTTACACAAAGGATAGTAGGTATATGGGATGAGCTGTGCATGAGGCAGTTGAGGCAGGCAACTATCACATCATTTAAAAATACATTTGGACAAGTACATGGAAAGGATACATTTAGAGGGATACTAGACCAAGTGGACCCGTTGGGCCCAAACCTCTCCTGCATTGGTGCAGCACCGTCTCCTCCCCCCCCTCCCCCCCTCCCCCCCCTCCCCCCCTCCCCCCCTCCCCCCCCCCCCCCCCCTCCCCCCCTCCCCCTAGTCTGTAGGATAGATCTGGGTTCTTGCTGGTTGGCGTAAACTCGGAGGGCCAAAGGGCCTGTTTTCATGCTGTGTGTCTAAACTAAACCAGACAGCTGATGGCATCTGCTGTTGATGGAGCGATTAAAATCAAAGTAGTACAAGGGGGTAAATTAAAAATTAAAAATGCACAGTGATATTGAATTGGTTGAAAATGCAGAGATGAAGTATCAGAGCCTGATAGAGGTGTGACAATATAGATGAGAATGTTCCTACAGGTATTGCCAGACCAGACCTCGGCTTTGGTCAATGTGTAAAGGGGTGATGCATGAACCAGGGCTAGTTGGGATACAAAGCCTTGAATGAGCTCACATTTGCAGAACATGTAAACTGGGAACCTACTGAAGAGAACATCTTTGGATGGGGATTTTATGGCAATCATTTTGGAGAAGATGGCTAAAGAAGAATTATCCATCAGTGACAATCAGTTGATTATACTGGTTCATCATGAATTTGCAAAATGAAAGCATAGTGAGAGGTTTTGGGATAACAATAATTGGTCAAAAACAAACAATATTATCCTCTAACATTTTTAAGGGCACCTCTGTCAAGGCAGCCTGAGCTTCCATTGAAAATATATGGAATTTTTGTGAGCCCCGATGCGGTTGAGATCCTAATCTTTTCCATACCCTGTAAAGATTAAAGTTAGGAAAGTTGCCAATTCCAGAAATAATTTAAAGGATTCTAAACTCCAACGGTGTGAAGAAGAGTAGAGCTTTGAAGAGCATTTGCAGGGTCGTTGCATTTACAATCTGCTCGGGGGCAAGTACATTGACCAGTATAGGAGCGACTTGTTAAGCTGACGTCCTATGCTGATAGGCGTATGTGTATGTATCTGTAACATGCTTATTGATTATAAGGTGCAGTCCCTGATGTTTCCCAGCCATGCATGTTTCTGCTTTTAATTAAAGAATTTTGAAGCAGGAACAAAAAATTCGAAGGGGCTGCAGCCATTTTCAGATGTTTGTTACTATACATCCTGCACAGATGTTTGCTCCTTATTGTCCTCTTGTTCACTTCTGGCATAAACGATCTGTCCCTTTTAAAATGCTGGTTCTGGCCTTTCATGGGCAGACATCCTGTCTGATATCCTATCTCTCAACAGATGAGCTGTCAAATGGTGAGCAAGTCCTTGCATCCCTTTTAGTGTGGTTTAGTCAGTAGCACACTCTTCCTCTTAATTAGAAGGCTGCCAGTTTCAGTCCCTCTGCAAAGCCCTTGCCACATTATTCGAGGTTGCTAATTCAGTGCAGTAATGAGAGACTGTTCAAGAACCGTTGGGGGTGTTATAGAATGTTCTAAGTGATATGTTATGGTGATACCTACTCAAGTAGATATAAAAAGGTGCCATGGCACCAGTTCAAAGAACATTAAGGAACATTGGCTAATGTTTAGCCCTCAGCTAATAATCATAAAAACATTATTTATTTCACATTCCTATTATAGGATCTAGCTGCATATAGATGCTATCTATCATTTATTACAATCACTATTATAATTCGGATACACTTAGCTGACCACAAAGCAATTTGACATTCCAAAGAAACAGCTGAAAAGTACAAGTCCTTTACATGCTAATCTCTTATAAGAGTAGGATACTTGAAATCTAATACTAGAGGCTGCTAAGCCTAATGTTCACTTCTATTTGACTGGCTAAAACTGTCAGTTATCAGTCACCTCAAACTCGTCCTGCACCCACTGTTTGTGGGTGTCTTATCTCATGAAAGTTCCCCATCAGAATTGGTTGAAAGGTTCTTCACCTAAATAGTAGATAGACTATATCTACTTCAATAGAAACTGTAAACTGAATGCACCAAGTATATTCAGTTTTTTTAAAGTTTAGTTTGGTTTAGAGACACAGTGTAGAAACAGGCCCTTCAGCCCACCAAGTCCACACTGACCAGCGATCCACACACACTAACACTATCCTATACACACTCGGGACAATTTACAATTTTACTAAACCAATTAGCCCACAAACCTGTATGTCTTTGGAGTTTGGGAGGAAACCGGAGCACCTGGGGAAAACCCACATAGGTCACGGGGAGAACACACACTTTTTGTTGCAGAATTCTATGGGGTGGACGATGAAACACAAAGTTTGCTTGATGGCATTGGTGATGGTTTAGTTAAGATGAGAGGAGGTGATTTTTAAAAATTCCTTTGGTTAACAATGAAAGAAATTGAAAAGATGTTACACTATTAGGCAGCTACAGACAGAGTTCCTCTCGCTGGTGTATTTAAGCTCCTGACTGTGGTCCATTTAAACCAGCAGCTGCCTTCCTACTTCTCCAATCCTTGCCAACAGCTACAGACCAGGGACTCGAGCACTTCCTCCTTGTCGCTTAAAAGGTTTCATGTGAGAGTGAGATGACCATTTATGGCCTTGACTTAGCATAAAGTGGTATGACCACAGCAATGACATTCAGAACAGACCCCTTTGCAATTCAAAGCTATGTCCAAGAATCTACAGCAAAAGAATTATGCAGACTTGCATCAAATATAGAGCACAAATGATATTTTGCACAGCTCATCTATGAGGTTTATAGCGACAAGTTGAACTGCATACAGTCTTTCAACACTCTAGATTCTCCTTTCCCTCATGTACTCATCTAAGTTCCATTTGAAAGCAGCCAAGTCATTGGCCTCAGATAGTTATTTTCTTATCCTAAACTCCCCCACTCACTGACTAGAGTCATTCCACTTTATTTCCCTGTTGTATTTATTAGTAACCATTTTGTATTTATGGGCTTCCAGTTATGGATTCTCCCACATGTGGAAACATTCTCTCGAATCCTACGCTGGCTAACTCCTTCATAAATCTAAAGCAACCCATCAGGTCTTTGCTAAATCATTTTCTCAAGATGAAAGTGCATACTTCGCTCTAACCTGACAATAGTCTGAAGAAGGGTCTCGACCCGAAACGTCACCCATTCCTTCTCTCCCGAGATGCTGCCTGACCTGCTGAGTTACTCCAGCATTTTGTGAATAAATAGTCATTTTTCATTCTGGTGTGTAAAGCGTTGCACTTTCCTCCTGACTTATATGTATTGTTGCAGTGTGAAGAGATCTGATCCACAGACAATGCCTTAACTGCCAGTTTACCAGGGTCTAGGTGAGTCCTATGCAACATTGTTTCACTGCTTTCGAGTTTATGCAATGTTTGTCAGCAAGTATAATTTGCCAAAGGTTCAATGCTGTTTTAATTTTTTTACAGTGTTAATCACAATTCTTTTTCTATGCTATCCCGTCCATTTCATATGTTCTAACAGGCGATATTTGTGTTTGACAGAGTGCAGCACCTCATACAGGTTTGGGTTAACAAGGCTGTGTCAAATATTATGCCAAAAGACCCCTGTTACATGCCAGATGATTAATGGAGGTGTATTTGTAAGCACCAAATAATCATTAAATATATTCAAGAACAAATTAGCTGCAGATTAAATGTAGACTTGTTGGTTGTAAATTTAATTGGTTGTTGTAAAGCAGCTCATTAATTGACTTGATTGATTGAAAGACACATTGATGGAAACAGGCCCTTTGACCCACAAGTCCCCGCCGAACATCAATCACCCATTCACACTGGTTCTTTATTATCCCACTTTCCAAAGTTTAAAGAGGTCAAGTGATATGATAAGAAAGCAAGGACAGGGGTGCTGGATTTGGATGATTAGTCATGATTGTGTTAAATGGCAGAGGGGACTCAAAAGGCCGAATGGCTTATTCCTACTCCCTGATTCTATGTTGAATTGAGGAAGTCCACAAATAAAGGTGTAGAAAGGAACTGCAGATCCAAGGTATATGCCGAACGTAGACATAATGTGCTGCAGTAACTCAACGGGTCACACAACATCTCTGGCGAAAAAGAATGGGTGACATTTCGGGTTGGGACCCTTCTTCAAACTGAAGAAGGGTTCCGACCCGAAATGTCAATCATCCTTTTTCTCCAGAAATGCTGCCTGACCTGCTGAGTTCCTCCAGCACTTTGTGTCTACCTTTTCCATAAATTAGGGACCGAGTACTGTTGTGTGCATGGAACTTTCAACCACTTTGCAACACATCTTTGCCCATTAATGCTATTGCCCATTACGCAATAGCAGGGTTTTACATCGTGCATCAGCCTGTCTCCACTTCAGCTACTAGTTCCATCCCTACCCTCCCATATTCCAAATTAATATGGAACACTGAATATCTCAGTTGTTTTCCCAATTATGTTATTTTCCCTATCACTTCTGTTACTGGGTCGATATTGCCCCACTTTCTCATTCACTCCATACACATTTAAGGCAATTTTAGAGACAAATTAACCTACAAATCCTCGCTTATTTGGGATGTGGGAGGAAACTGGAGCACTCACAGGAAACACACGAGGTCATGGGAAGAACATGCACACTCCGCACAGACAGCACCCGGGGTTAGGATTAAGGTACAGTTGTCAAAGCTCCAGCCCTGATTAGCCTTTGGCTATGTAATGGCCCTGCCAGAATTAGTAGCCCTGTGCTAAATCTCAGTGCGTGATGTTCGGTCATGGAAACTCAATGGATCTAAAGTGGTTCATGCCTGCTATGTTGTTAGAAGAGGCGGAAGAGAGTTGGTTTAATGGCTTGTAGAGATTAGAAAAAAACGGAGTATTGGACTGGGCAGAAGTGAAAACTATCATGGTAGAGTGAGAGTAAGGGGAAGGAGGTAGGTGGTAAATGCCAAGACAATGTCATGGGAGAGGAATAGGTGGATGTAGAAGTAAAGGGTGTGTCAGTAAAATTGTACATGCCTAAAGGAACAGAAGAAATTTGGGGTGTGTAGTTATTGTCAACAGTGCGTGTCTGAAATTGCCTGATCCTGTCTATTCTCGGGAGCTAAGCTGATTCAGGTCCGGTTACTACTTGGATGGAAGCCTGCTTGGGAATACCAAATCCAATAAACCTCAGTAAATCACATAACCCTGCAAACATGGTACATTTTAACCAGATGGTGTGTAATAAAAGCTGTAGAGAAATTGTTCAATTATGGAGTTTCCCATTGGGCATAATTTTCCTGTCCATTGGAATACATTGAATGCGTAATCCTAGCAGAAATTATTGAGATCAGCCTAAGAATGTAGAAGTTTATATTGAATATATATTTTTTACATTATTACCCAAGTTTATTGCTGCCACATTGCTAATAAATTCTAATGCAATAATTTATTTTTCTTTGCATGGTTTATTCCATCCTGTGTTCTTTCTCTTGTTACCTCCTTCCCAAACCTCTTTCTACATCTTATGTCATTTAAAATGTAAAGATCATCCAGCCTCCTTTAAAAATTCAACTCTGTCCTACCAAGCATAAAACATGTGGAAAATAATCAGTGGGAGATGATCTGGAGAATGAGGTGCTACTTGATGTATTGGAAGGGAGTGCACAATGAAATGTAAATAATAGCCATGGCACAATTGCAGGTTAGTTAAGTTTGCAGAAGTCAGGATGGTGAACGGTGAACAAAGAAAGTAGCAAAGTCTTTACAATGAAAGACTGTCATGATGGTGATGGAGGCAGGCATGATAGTGGCATTGACGAGCTTTTAGATAAGCACATGGATATACAGGGAACGGATCTTGGCATCATGTCCAGCACAGTCATTGCGGGCTGAAGGGCTATGCTGTATTTTTTCTATGTTCAAAAATGAAACACTATTTGGATCTGGAGTAATTGATGGCATATTAAGTTCATACAGAAACATAGTGAAAGCAAAACAGGGCCTAGCAGTTAGTTATAACTTGACTCATCTTCACCATGTGTGAAGAGTCTGAAAAAGCAATAAATGAAGGAAATAGAATGCATGGTTTTATCGCTAAATTGAATTTAAATTAAGAGGCTGTATTGAATCGCATAGTGCATTATACAGTTACACCTGGAACAAATGGAGAAAAACCTGTTACCACAACTTTAGTGATGTGGGGGATGCAGCTGAGATGACATTTCAGGCCACCTGGCCAGGAAGAATAAAATTAAACTTTGTTTTCAGAGGTAAATGTTTTGACAAATACTTACCAACCACCCCTTTTACCTATCCCCCATGTCTTTGCTGGCATTCATTGAATCTACACTAAATGCGATCTATACATACTGTAATATAAAATGCGATAGTGGTGTTTAAGAGGCTTTTGGATAGGCATGTGGATATGTAGGGAATAGAGGGATATGCGCAAGCAGATGATATAAGAAAATAACTGCAGAAGCTTTTACAAATCGAAGGTATTTATTCACAAAATGCTGGAGTAACTCAGCAGGTCAGGCAGCATCTCAGGAGAGAAGGAATGGGTGACGTTTCGGGTCTGAAGAAGGGTCTCGACCCGAAACGTCACCCATTCCTTCTCTCCTGAGATGCTGCCTGACCTGCTGAGTTACTCCAGCATTTTGTGAATAAATACCTGCCCAAGCAGATGAGGTTAGTTTATCTTGGAAACATGTCCTAGCATAGACATTGTGGGCCAAAGTTCTTGTGCTGTATTCTATTGTTCTGTTCTATTTATTATTTTCTAGATTAAATGTCTATAAATTACACCGTTGGCTAAAGGCAACTTCCTCCAACTCCAGAACTACAACCTAATACTTTTGTGCATCTGCCCACTTTGTTCTGTCATTTTGTCTGCAAGACTGTGCTCTCTGTTCTCTCCCAAATGCTCACTGTCCCTCCACTGCCATTCACTTCTTAAATATCCTCCTCCAGCTTAGCTTACTGGTCAGGTTTTCCCAATAATTCTTTTGGGTAGTGGCAATTCTTGTGAAGAATTGTATATAATGCACAGTATGAATGTACGGGCTTGTTGACTCTGGCATCAATAAGACATCTTGGATGAGACCTCCAGGATATGCAGGCCTTTTTACCTTCCTCGCGAATTTACAGGGGTTATAGTAACAGCAGTCTACATCCCACCGAATGCTAACGCTAGCACAGCTTTAGGCTACCTGCTAGGTGCAATAAACTCACAACAGAGCACATATCCAGAAGCAGCCCACATCATAGCCGGGGACTTCAACCATGCAGACCTAAAGTCAGTTCTCCCGAAACTTGAACAACACATAAGATGTGCTACCAGGGGGAAAAACACACTAGACAAGGTTTACTCAAATATTAAGAAGGGGTTCAGGTCAGCACCACTACCACACCTGGGGCAGTCAGATCACCTGTCCATATTCCTAACCCCAGCATACACCCCACTCAGGAGGAAAGCTCCAGTCACCATAAAGACTGTGAAGACATGGCCTGAAGGAGCTTCCTCGCAGCTGCAGGATTGCTTCGAAAGGACCAACTGGGATATTTTTGAGGATCAGGACTTGGAGGAGTACACATCAACTGTACTTTGCTACATCAAAAACTGCGTTGACAATGTCACCGTCGACAAACGCATCCGGTTGTACCCCAATCAAAAACCCTGGATGACAAAGGATGTCAGGTCTCTCCTCAAGGACCGTAACACCGCCTTCAGGTCTAGTGACAGAGCTCTATACAGTGCTGCTAGAACCAACCTGAAGAGAGGCATCAAGGATGCCAAAGCGTCCTACAAGAGGAAGATTGAGGACCACTTTTCCAACAATGACCCACGGCGGGTATGGCAAGGCATCCAGCACATCACCAATTACAAGACCAGCAACCGCACGACTGCCGACGGCGACGCCTCGTTGGCTGAGGAACTTAACTGTTTCTTTGCTCGTTTCGAGGTGAAAGCTACAGTGGCAGACATTACACCCTCTCCAGCACCTGAGAGCAACACCTTCACTGTGCAGGAGTATGACGTTAAGCGAGTGCTCAGAGCAGTGAATCCCAGGAAAGCTGCAGGCCCCGATGGTGTGACGGGCAGAGTGCTGAGGGAATGTGCAGACCAATTATCTGAGGTCTTCACAAAAATCTTCAACCTGTCCCTTTTAAAATCCACCATCCCTCCCTGCCTGAAGTCCGCCATAATCATCCCACTGCCGAAAAAGCCTGTCATCAGCGGTCTTAACGACTACCGTCCGGTAGCACTCACACCGGTCATCACAAAGTGCTTCGAGAGACTGGTCCTGCAGCACATCAAAGCCAGCCTCCCACCCACCTTCGACCCATACCAGTTTGCCTACAGAGCAAATAGGTCTACAGGGGATGCCAT
Organism: Rhinoraja longicauda; assembly: GCF_053455715.1. Lineage (NCBI taxonomy): Eukaryota > Metazoa > Chordata > Chondrichthyes > Rajiformes > Arhynchobatidae > Rhinoraja > Rhinoraja longicauda. The sequence goes on from NC_135954.1 coordinate 79,111,443, forward strand.
CGACACTGCTCTTCACACTGCACTGACCCACCTTGAACACCAGGGGAGCTATGTGAGGATGCTCTTTCTCGACTTCAGCTCTGCCTTTAACACGGTCATCCCGAGCAGACTGGTCACCAAACTTTCCGACCTTGGATTTTCCCTAACCATCTGCAAATGGATCAAGGACTTCCTGACCAACCGCCCCCAGACAGTCAAAATAGGCCCTCACCTCTCCTCCACCATTACACTGAGCACCGGCTCACCACAGGGCTGTGTGTTGAGCCCCATCCTTTACTCCCTCTACACTCACGACTGCGCCCCCACCCATCCCACCAACACCATCATCAAGTTCGCGGATGACACGACTGTGGTTGGACTTATCTCAGAAGGAGATGAGACAGCCTATAGGGATGAAATCCAAAGGCTGGCAGCATGGTGTTCAGTGAACAATCTGGTCCTGAACTCCTCCAAAACAAAGGAACTTATAATTGACTTTAGAAAAACCAGTGGAGATTACGACCCACTCTACATCAATGGGGTCTGCGTGGAAAGGGTACCAGCTTTCAGGTTCCTGGGTACGCACATCGCAGAGGATCTCACCTGGTCTACCAACACCATCACCACAGTAAAGAAGGCACAGCAGAGACTCCACTTCCTGAGGATCCTCAGGAAAACCAACCTGCAGGAGAAGCTCATGTTGTCCTTCTATCGCTGCTCCATCGAGAGTGTGCTGGCATACTGTATAACCACATGGTATGCCAGCTGCTCAGAAAAGGACAGGAAGGCCCTTCAGAGGGTCATCACGACGGCCCAGAAAATCATCGGCTGCTCACTGCCCTCCCTGGAGCACCTGTTCAGCCTGCGCTGCCTCAGTAGAGCAGGCAAAATAATAAAAGATCCATCCCACCCCGGCCACCGTCTGTTTGTTCATCTGCCCTCTGGTCGACGTTTCAGGTCAATCAAATCCCGAACAAACAGACTTAAGAACAGTTTTTACCCCAGGGCCATACGAGAACTGAACACTACCTGTGCACTAGGCAACACCGTTAAAAAATCTTGTACTTAATTTAATTGTATTTATGTATTTATTTGTTTTTGCATTTATTGCATATATGTTTGTACGCACCGTCAGGATTGGCTGTTTTTTAATTTCGTTGTACTCGTTGCAATGACAATAAATGAATATTATTATTATTATTATTATTATTATTATGATACATAATGGATAAAAAGAAATTGGAACAGATACAAGCCAAGAGGGCAAAATTGCAGTTTGAAGGCCAAATTTTAAATGGTCACCGGGAAGCATTTCTTAATGGAGCTTAATCAACAACTGAACTGTGCTTCCAGGATATAAGGTTGAGGCTAGGACACAGGGAATTTAAGGAGCGCACGTGCTTTAATAAGAAGATGGTAATGCTGATGATCTTGAAGTGCAAGCTTATTCTTCATCATTACGCAAGATAATATTCTAAGCACAATTAATTTTTATAAGTGAAGGAAGACTCTCCTTGTCTCAAGGTAAGTAAGCAGCTGCCTCAACAGATGTTTCTGTTTCTGGGTTTTTTAGTTTATATGGTTTGGAATGAATAATAGGTCATAATAATGTCCTTAGTACTGACATATAAAAATATCTGAGATGTGGTTGAGGAATGGGTACATTTTTTATGTAGTCAGCAGTGAGGATTGAGTGGGAGGTGGCCAGTGATGGAATCCCCTTCGAACTGCAGGTTTGCAGGCAAGGATTTTATCTCTCGACCAATATTAGTAACATCGCCCATTGTTTTAATTGCTAGCACTGAACTCCAAAGAGCATTGAGGTACAATCATAAGTATAAAATGTCTTATTTTCTCGATCAAGGGTATATAATTTAATCGTCTCGGTAATGCATGTTAAGAAAAGACTTACTTACTAAGGAGAAGTACTTTCTCCATGCATTCTCCTGGATTCCCTCTTTATTTTGGTCATGAGGTCATAAGTGATATGAGCAGAATTTGGCCATTTGGCCCATCAAGTCTACTCCACTATTCAATCATGGCTGATCTATCTCTCCTTCCGAACCCCATTCTTCTGCTTTCTTCCCATTACCCCTGATACTCGCACTAATAAAGAATTTATCTATCTCTGCCTGAAAAAAATCCATTGACTTAACCTCCACAGCGTTCCAAAGAATTCCACAGATTCACCACCCTCTGACTAAACAAAATTCCTCCTCATCTCATTCCTAAAGGACTGTCCTTTGATTATGAGGCTATGACCTCTCGTCCTAGACTCTCCCACTAGTGGAAATAACCTATCCACATCCACTCTATCCAAGCCTTTTATTATTCGGTACGTTTCAATGAGGTACCCCCTCATTCTTCTAAACTTCAGCGAGTACAGGTCCAGTGCCGTCAAACGGTCATTATATGATAACCCACTCATTCCTGGGAACATTCTTGTAAACCTCCATTGTAAACCATTCTTGTAAACCTCCTCTGGACCCTCTCCAGAGCCAGCACATCCTTCCTCAGATATGGTGCCCAAAATTGCTCACAGAGCTCCAAATACTCTGTTTACATATTTGATGCTAACAAGTACTTATTTCTCTAGAATAAAAATCTAATAAAATCTGTTACCGAAAGCAGAAATGCATATTTCACATCACGGAATCCATGCTAAATATCAACATCGTTTAAACAACTACCAGGATGACTAAACACCAAAATGGATTTCAGGGCTTATAGGGCCTCTTCTAATTCTGAAAGCATTACAGGTATATTGTTTTGTACTGTGTATGTGACTTATATATGTCGAAGTTTATCAAATGAAATTTTTATATGTTATGCTGACAATGTTTGTTTAGGGTCAGAAGTCAAATATGACTGGTCACGTGTGTAGGTCAGTGGGTCAGGCTTTGGTTTCATCTAAGCTTAGATTTAAAAGAATTCTTTAGATTATTGGAAGAAGTAAAAACTAATGCTCTCCTAGCGTGATCTTTTTCTGGTGTACATTTTGTCATCAGAATTGGATACTACATTTTGTATATTAGTTTACTAATATTGTATTCATTTAAATATCAACCTTTCCTGGACACAGTCTGTTATTCTTATTTTGCAATTGCTGTCATGCAAAGTGACAATTCATTGGCAGTTGTTTCTGTTCTTAATGTACATTAATTGTATATTTTCAAATGTTGTGTGTTTTAATTCTTTCTACTGCTCAAGTTAGGGTACAGTCTTGATTCGCCATGCAACCTTTGGACGTTGCCTCTGGAACTGTAGCACTATAATGCTAAGAACTAAATTCTGCACTGTGTATCTTTCCCTTTGCTCGACCTATTGTACTTGAGTTTGGCTTGATTGTAATTATGCATGGTATTATCTGATTTGATTGGATCGTGTGCAAAAATAAGCTTTTCCCTATACCGTGGAACACGTGACAATGATAAGCTTAAACCTATTGTAATCTGATAAGTATGTTTTGATAACTTATCTAGACCACTAGATGGAGTGTGCTGCATGGATCCAAAAAATCCCTGATGTTTAGGAAGGAACTGCAGATGCTGGCTTATAAACACTAAAAGCTGGAGTAACTCAGCGGGTCAGGCAGCATCTCTGGAGAAAAGGAATGGGTGACATTACGGGTTGGGACCCTTCTTGTTTACCTTCAGTGTGACACAGAAAGAAGTTGCTCAGTAATAAAAAATATATAAAAGAGGCATTTTTAGAGGTGATAATGGCAGAAGGGACGATTAAAGTGGGGGAAAAGCCAAACTGCCTTATTGATGGTTTTTGTTAGGAAATGGGTTTTGAAAGTTCAAGAAATCACACACCCTATTTTTCATCTTTTAATCTGATTAAAGATATTGTTGATCAGCAGCTCCAAGGAAATGAGCTCATGCAGCCTTACCAAGCCAAGAATATTCAGTTATCAGATTTTTTCAGTACATTCTTTCATCATTACTTAATGTACTGTGACATGTAATCATTGAGGAAAGTGACATCATATAGACTGTCACTCCAGTCTTTTTGCCATCATGTATGTTTTTGTAAAACTGAACCAAACTTGCCACACACAAAAATCTACTTATTAAAATGGGATCAACTAATTTAAAAATTAAATAGGAACTTTATTAAAAAAAATATCAGTTAATTTTGCAATTCCAATCTCCCCTAGCAAAATAGAGGTTAAATTCTGCAGGCCTCCATTTTCTGTTTAAAAATATATTGGGCCTTATGTTAATTCTTTATTACCTGGCATTAAAGTGGGCTGTATTGTAGATAGTGAAGATGGTTGTGAAAAATTGCAGCTGGTTTTGATCAGTTGGCAGACGGGCTAAGGAATGGTTAATGGAGTTTAATATAGAGAAGTGCGAGGTGTTGCATTTTGGGAAGTCAAATCAGGGCATGGTGAATGACAGTGGTCTGGGGAATGTTGTTGAGCAGAGGAGCCCAGGGTTTCAGGTACATAGTTTCTTGAAGGTGGGGTCACAAGTAGATAGGGTGGTCAAGGAAGCTTTCAACACATTGGCCTTCATCAGTCAGAGTATTGAGGATAGAAGTTGAGAAGTCATATAAGTTGTATAAGATATTGGTGAGGCCGCATTTAGAGTATTGTGTTCAGTTTTGGTTGTTCTGTTATAGGAAAGATGTTGTCAAGCTAGATAGGGTGCCAAAATGATTTACAAGGATGTTGCCAGGACTCGAGGGCCTGAGTTATAGGGAGAGGTTGAGCAGGCTAGGACTTTATTTCTTGGAATGTAGGAAGATGAGGGGTAATCTTATAGAGGTGCACAAGATCATGAGAGGATTAGATAAGGTAAATGCACAGTCTTTTACTCAGAGTAGCAAGATCATGAGGGACCCCTGCCACCCCAGTAACGGACTGTTCCAGATGCTACGATCAGGCAAACGCCTCCGCTGTCACGCTGTGAAAACGGAGAGGATGAGACGGAGCTTCTTCCCACAGGCCATCAGGACTGTCAACTTTTATAACCCCAGAGACTAAATTTTTGTCGACAATAATAGTAACTTATTAACTTTATTTATATGCTGTAACTGTAATTCTTTTTGTGCACAACCCGCAGGCATTGCCACTTTCATTTCGCTGCACATCGTGTATGTGTATGTGACAAATAAATTTGACTTGACTTGACTTGACTTGAAATCAAGAACTAGAGGACATAGGTTCAAGGTGAGGGGGATAAGATTTAATAGGAACCTGAAGGACAGCATTTTTACACCAGGAGTGGTAGCTGTATGCTATGAGCTGCCAGAGGAGGTAGTTGAGGCAGGGACTATCAAAATGTTTAAGAAACATTTTGACTGGTAAGGATAGGATAGGTTTACAGGGATATGGGTCAAACACATCCAGGTGGGACCAGTGCAGATAGTATATGTTGTTCGGCATGGACAAGGTGACCTGTGGAAAGAATTTCTCTCTTTTCTCCCTATCTTTACTCACAAATTTCTTTGAAGACATGAATCTAATTAAATGACCTGTTGTGCAATAACTGTATCTATCAGGTCAACATATGCTGGCACCATTTGGGGAAGCACGATATTTGACAAGAACTTTGCATCTGAGGGCACCCTTCATATTTAATGGCCCACATAGTCACAAAATTGAACAAGAAGAGCATTTATTCAGCTCAGCACAAATGCTAACCTATTTGTTTGGCTTCAACTCGGCTAAATAGTTTGCTATATTTTTAGCTCCCATTTGGCCCATGGAGATCATTACGTCACTTACACAGGATGGTAGAAGTAATGGTATTCCTTGCACATTCATGACAGAAAGAGGACACATATCTGGCTTGATGCTTCCATGTAAACTCCTTTGTCTATTTTCTCCCAAATTTTGCAAGAGCCTGAAAATGTTTCAGGTTTATGATTTTTCAGATTCCACAATTGAAATTTTGGAGATGAGGTTGCAAACCTTGTTTACTTGATGTCCTAACCGTCTAAATCTTGGAGATATGAACAAATTAATTAGAAATAATCAGCCATTCAAGCCAGTTCTTCCATTTATAAGGAACATAATTGATCTGATTGTAACCTTAACACATTCCCTTCTACTCTGAGGAACTTTGCACCCCCTTGCTTAACAAGAATCCGTCTAACTCGGCCTTAAAAATAAGACTGTTTCCACTGGCCTTCGAGAAAAGGTGTTCCAAACACACTTGACTCTCTGGAAAACAATGCCTCATTGTGTCTTAAATGGGTGACCCTTCATTTTGAATAGAAATCCCTAGCTCTGCATTTTCTCAGAAAAGGAAACATCCTCTTTAAATCCACCCTGTCAAGACTGCTTAGGATCTTATGTAAACAGGAAAAGTAAATGCAAATTTCTTGTTTTGCTGATATTTCCCTTTTATTAATTATCCTTGGCATTATATAATCGATTTTGCACATAAACCTTAGAAAATGTATCTGCTCATCTGGGGAGGGTTTAAAAAAAAATTAATATGATGCAGTTTACATGAATTTTGTAAACACTATTTTTATAATGGAGATTAATGATCTGGACTTAAATTTAGGGACTACTGTTAAATGTAGGAAGGAACTGCAGATACAGATTACACTGAAGATAGACAAAATGCTGGAGTAACAGTGGAACAGGCAGCATCTCTGGAGTGAAGGAATGGGTGACATTTTGGGTCGAGACCCTTCTTCAGACACTTCACTATTGTTAATATGTTTGCCATTGGTGTCAAAATGGCAGTGTGGTTGATGGTGGGAAGGAAGCTCTAGATCAAGAGCCTCAAAATCTAAGAACACTGTTAAACTGCTTAGCATAATCCAACCACCTTAATGGTCAGAATTATTTTATTGCAGGAAATGGGGTAGATATTTAATTTGAGCGTCTCCAGATGACTTCTGGTGAGTTTTTGATTCAAAATATGCATGCCAGATGCCACAATTTGAAGGTTGGTGGTCTTTATGTTAATTTAAATCCTCTGTTCCCTCCAAATAAATGTATGCTGTTGTGCAATAATTGATCACGGCAGCAGGCAAGTAACTCTACAGGCTGAATCAAGGGTTACTGATGTGGAGCAGCACATTGTGCTAAGGAATAGATGGAGGAACATTACAAATGAGTCTGGCACAAGAAATTATACCGGGGTTGGGTTGCATGAGTGGTGGTTAGGACGAGACACCAGCCCCAGAAGAGCCAAAACCTCCAGAGCTTAAGATGGAAATCAGCGAAGTGAAATTGATTTTAAAATCTATTTTAGCTAGCATGAACCAGATGGACTGAATGGTTTCCAGCTATGCTGTAATTTTATTTATGATCCCAACAGAAGAGAGAGCTTCCATTTTTTTTTACAGGTGTGATGAAACAGTTGCACAGGATGGAGATAAGGGATTCCTGCTGAGTAATAGAGAAATGAGTGTTGGTAGCAAGGTGATGACCAAGACAAATGACCAGCCGCTGCCAATATTCCTCTATACCTTTCCAATGAATGTACCTGTCCAAGCGTCTTTTAAATGTTGTCATTATGCATGCCTCAACTACTTCCTCTGGAAGCTCATGTATACCTACCACCTTCCGTGTGAATAGTTGGTGAGAGGAAAACCATTAATACGTTCTAAAACTCCATTGGTGTGGTCTGGTGGTTCAAATATGAGGAATGCGGCAGAATAATGCAAATTAAAAGTGTTGTGACTGCCATCGTGATCATTTGAGGATTTGAGAAGTGAATGGAAGCATTTGTGGAACATCGGTGGCACGGCGGCACAGCGGTAGATTTGCTGCCTTGCAGCGCCGGAGACGCGGGTTCGATCCCGACAACGGGTGCTGTCTGTACGGAGTTTGTACGTTCTCCCTGTGACCTGCGTGGGTTTTCTCCGAGATCTTCGGTTTCCGGTTTCCTCCCACCCTCCAAAAACGTACAGGTATGTAAGTAAATTGGCTTGGTTAATGTAAAAATTGTCCCGAGTGTGTGTCGGATCATGTTAATGTGCAGGGATCGCTGATCGGCGCAGACTTGGTGGGCCGAACGGCCTGTTTCCGGGCTGTATCTCTAAACTAAACTAAATCTAATTTCCAATGTGATTCCCTCAATGCATCCGGAATGGAGTCAATATATCATGCATCATTCAGAGCCCTCACAATTCTGGAAGTTAAAGTACTTTTGCAAAGTGCTACTCTGGAGAATATATATAATTTTCCTCATCTAGTGGTATGCTGTAAATTGTGAAGTGTCGTGGATGTTTCCTGCACCAATCTGGAATAATTTAGAAGTCGGGATATACAGTAGATGGCCGTCACTACATGGAAATGTACAAAGTGCTGGAGTAACTCAGCAGGTCCGGCAGCATCCCCGGAGAACGTCGATAGGTAACATTTCAGGTCGGGAGCTTTTTTCAAACTGAGGAAGGGTCATGAGCCGCAACGTCACCAATCTATTTTCTCCAGGGATACTGTCTGACTTGCTGAGTTAGCCCAACATTTTGTGTCTTTTGTTTGTAAACCAGCATCTGCACTCCCTTGTTTCTAAACCATCACTACATGTCCAGCCACTGGCAATACACGTGGCTGCACGTGCTGTTGTTGTACATCTCTATCAGGTCCTTCTTAAAGCAGCGGTAATTATCATGGTGTTGTTTGATGAACTATTCCCATAACAACCTTCATTGATAGAGTATCTTTTTGGGAAATCTTCCCCTTCGAATCCCTCTTGCAGCAGATTGTAATGCACCGAATGCCTTCTCTTTTCTCCCCGGCAAGCTGCATTTTAAAAGTAGCAATCACCAAAATGTCTGTGCCTGAGAGCAATATGATTTTCCTGAAAACAACAAGTCAGGATACAGTTCTTGCTTCTGCAACACCTTCCTTAACAGGAGCTTGATGAAATCAGCAAATAAGCTATTATTTCTTGACAACGTATTCTCACTGGTTCTCTGCGTGAGTTAAAAACTTAGTTTTAGCTGAATTACTGAGGTCCAAAAGTGTAAGATCGCGCACGGTGCTGGCTGCATTGGCACTGTTCAATTTGGCATCCATGTGCTCATTAGTGTAGAATGTATTGCTATCTATCCCTAACATTAAGCAAGACACAACTAGCACACCAAGCAAAATAATCCAAAGCAAAAACGTTCCCCCACGCATTGAAACCACTAGGGTGTGGTCATGTGTTTTGTATGTCTTGCATGAAAGGGGGAAGCCAATAATCAAACATGTGGCTTTTTGTCACTGTCGGTTCTTGTTTGGTCACAACAGGAGACAGACACCACTGAGAAAACTAATGCTGAAGGAACAAATAAACCTCCAGTGAAAATCCCACAAGACAGACAGTGGTGATGACATCACTGTCTGCTTATAATGCTCATGTGAAATATGTTATTTACCATTATGAAAGAGGAAGAAACCCGCCCTCGAGTTGCAGTATATGGATTATTATCAGTCACATTGCTTTTGTAGTCTGCTTTGCTGTTATTTTTAAAATTGTCTTGAATACAATTGAATGAAATAAAACAGATTAACTGGTCGTTAACTCCCAGCTAGATGAATGAACAAAATCTTTCTTTGTTTAAAAATCATTTCATAAGCATTAAAAAGTATTCATACATCCTCTGAATCTGTTTTTTGTCCAGTTGAGTGGCTTGGAATGAGCAGTTAATCATAAAGTGTTTGCTTCTCAAGCAAACCTGTTTGAATTCCAAGAAGAGAAATCCTGTTTAGTTAGAGATATAACTCGGAAACAGGCCCTTCAGCCCGCTGAGTCCGTGTCGACCAGCGATCCCCGCACACTGACACAATCCTAACAAATGCTAGGGACAATTTCCAATTATACCAAGCAAATTAGCCAAACAAACCTGTATATCGTTGGATTGTGGGAGGAGACCGGAGCTCCTGGAGAAAACCCACGCAAGTCACAGGGCGAACGTACAAACTCTGTACAGGCAGCACCCGTAGTCAGGATCAAACCCAGATCTCTGGCGCTGTAAAGCAGCAACTCTACCGCTGCGCCACCATGCCGCCCCAAAATCAAGGAGTATTACTTGGTCTGGATTATTGGATGTTCCCAGGATATTGTCGCCATTACAGAGACTTGGTTGAGAGAGGGCAGGGCTGGCAGCACAACATTCAAGGGTTATGATGTTTTGGACATGATGGAGAAGCATGTAAAGAGGTGGAAAATTTGCATTATTGATCAGGGAGAAATGTCCCAGCTGCACTCAGAAAAAGGCATACTGGAGGCCTCACCTGCTGAGTCCATGTTGGTGGAGCTGAGAAATAAGAAAGGTACAATCACTTTGATGGACATCCTGTAGGCCTTCCAATCGCCAGTGAGAGGTAAAGGAACAGGTAAATGATGGAAAGAAGCAAAAGCAATAGTTATGTTGTAATGGGTGCATTTAACTTCCCCATTATTGACTGGGACTTTCCCAGTGCAAGAGGTCTAGACAGGACAGAATTAGATTGGTGCATTCAAGAATGTTTCTTGACACATAGAAACATAGAAAATAGGTGCAGGAGTAGGCCATTCGGCCCTTCGAGCCTGCACCGCCATTCAATATGATCATGGCTGATCATCCAGCTCAGTAACCTGTACTGCCCTCTCCATACCCCCTGATCCCTTTAGCCACAAGGGACACATCTAACTCCCTCTTAAATATAGTCAATGAACTGGCCTCAACTACCTTCTGTGGCAGAGAATTCCACAGACTCACCACTCTCTGTGTGAAGAAATGTTATCTCATCTCGGTCCTAAAAGACTTCCCTCTTATCCTTAAACTGTGACCCCTGGTTCTGGACTTCCCCAACATCGGGAACAATCTTCCCGCATCTAGCCTCTCCAACCCCTTAAGAATTTTATATGTTTCTATAAGATCCCCCCTCAGTCTAAATTCCAGCGAGTATAAGCCTAGTCTATCCAGTCTTTCTTCATATGAAAGTCCCGCCATCCCAGGGATCAATCTGGTGAACCTTCGCTGTACTCCCTCTAAGGCTAGAATGTCTTTCCTCAGATTAGGACACCAAAACTGTTTGTTGACAGTCCAATCAGGGAAGAAGTTATGCTAGACCTTGCATTGGGAAGTATGACTGGTCACGTGTCTGAGTGGCAGAGTAGTTTGGGAAGAGTGGTCACATCTCCAGTTTTAAGGTAGTCATGAATAAGGATTAGTCTGGACCTTAGGGGCAAATGCTAAATTGGGGGAAGGCAATTACAACTGCTGCCTGTCCCATTGAGTTACTCCAGCATTCTTTTTCTACCCATTATTTGGAAAGAGCTGGGGAGAGTAGATTGGGAGCAGCTGTTGTTGGGAGGTCCATGTCTGACATGTGGTCGCGGATCAGAACTCAGGACTGGCATGAGGGCTATGAAATGTCCTCAGCGAGTAGGACAACCCCAAGGCATATGCTAAAAACAAGAGGGTGGCCAGGTAGTTACTATTACAATACAATACAATACAATACAAACTTTATTGTCATTGTGCAGTGTACAAGTACAGAGACAACGAAATGCAGTTAGCATCTTAACCAGAGTGCATGTGATGGAATAGTAAAACATATAATATATGCATATATGCACAGCGGTAGTGTAAATTCCGGTGAGCGAGATCAGTCACTGATGGGAGGAGTGCCCGAGGGGGGGTGGGAGGGGGGGGGGGGGGGGGGGGGGATGGCAGCAATCACCGAAGCGCAGAGTTAAGTAAGGTAAGGACCACAGGAAAGAAGCTGTTCCTGAACCTGCAGGTCCGGGAACGGAGAGACCTGTAGCGCCTCCCAGATGGGAGGAGGGTAAATAATCTGTGGTTGGGGTGAGAGCTGTCCTTGACGATGCAGCGTGCCCTTCGTAGACATTGCCTACTCTGGATAGACTCAATGGAGGGGAGTGAGGAACCGGTGATGCGTTGGGCAGTTTTCACCACCCTCTGCAGTGCTTTCCGGTCGGAGACAGAGCAGTTGCCATACCATACTGCGATACAGTTAGTAAGGATGCTCTCGATAGTGCAGCGGTAGAAGTTCACCAGAATCTGAGGAGACAGATGGACTTTCTTTAGTCTCCTCAGGAAGAAGAGACGCTGGTGAGCCTTCTTGATCAGTGTTGAGGTATTGTGGGTCCAAGAGAGGTCAGCAGAAATGTTGACACCCAAGAACCTGAAACTGGAAACACGCTCAGGACAAAGGAGGGAATGTATGCCAGGAGCCAACAACTGTGAGTGAGGTACTAAAGGAGTACTTTGCATCAGTATTCACCAACGAGGACATGGAGTAATGTGATCAGTGTGGGGTATATCGCCATAATATCCATGAATTGTTATTTTCAGCAACTTCTGTTTGATATTCTGCTTTTTACTTACAAGTTAAAATTGGTTGCATCTTGTTTTGTTTCTGATGTTGAAATATATATGATTGGAAAAATAAATGCATTAAGACTTTGGCACTTGGCATAATGTACTCTTATGACTACCTCCAGTGCACCAGCAATCACCATTTAAAGATAGTGTATCCTACTCTAGAAACCTAACCTCAAACTCCAGACTGCAGTGCCAAAAGAGTGATCAGGGATTAAGAGGCCCTCAGCTGGATTTAACGGAGCCCACAGCGGTATCGACTAAAGAAATACTCGAATCATCGTTTACGTTTCATTGAATTATAAAAAAGGATATGATCTCACCATTTTGTTACCATTATATGTAGGACGTTACTGAGCACTAAGTCAATGCCTTATTTTCTGCTGTTTGAATAAAATTAGACTTATGGATGTAGGTGTAGGTGGAATTGAATTACACCCTGGGTTATCCATGGACAATCAACTACAGATTTAAGGATAGACACAAAAAGCTGGAGTAACTCAGCGGGACAGGCAGCATCTCTGGAGAGAAGGAATGAGTGATGTTTCGGGTCAAGACCCTTCTTCGACCCTTCTTCGACCCAAAACGTCACTCATTCCTTCTCTCCAGAGATGCTGCCTGCCATGCTGAGTTACTCCAGCATTTTGTGTCTATCTTTGGTTTAAACCAGCATCTGCAGTTCTTTCTTACACAGATTTAAGGATGGTCAACCAGCATTACTGAGATTGCTTGTGCTACTGAAAGGACAGTGGTTCGACACGCAGGGATAATGTGAGCCAGAATGAACAAGCTATAAATATGCCATTTGTGGGAACATGACAAGTGAGGTGACTGTGTAGGAAATAGAGTGCACAGATTCTTAAGTTCACTGACAGAACAGAAATCAGAAAAGAAAAGGGAAATGGGTGGATCTGCAGGAAATACAAAGTGCAGATGACCAGGGTCAGGCCTGGGTGGAGTGTGGACAGGATGGAAGTACAAAGTATACAGAGAGACATACACAAGAGAAATAGATTTCAGAGCCTGATTGGAAAAAACACACAATATTTGGGTTATCAGTCGGACAGGTAGGTGCATATCGCTTTACTGTAGTCTTTAGCCTTTAGAGATACAGCATGGAAAAAGGCCCTTCGGCCTAGTGAGTCCGCACTGACCAGCGATCATCCCGTACATTATGGAGGATATTAACACTATCCTCCATATGGGACAATTTACAATTAGTTAAGAGATACAACGCGGAAACAGGCCTTTGCGGCCCTCCGGGTCTGCGCCGACCAGCAATCCCCGCACATTAACGCTATCCTATACCCACTAGGGACAATTTTACATTTACCGAGCCAATTAACCTACACACCTGTACGTCTTTGGAGTGTGGGGGGAAACCGAAGATCTCGGAGAAACCCCACACAGGTTACGGGGAGAACGTACAAACTCCATATAGACAGCACCCATAGTCGGGATCGAACCCGGGTCTCCGGCGCTGCATTTGCTGTAAGGCAGCAACTCGACTGCTGCGCCACCGTGGCCGTTTAACAGAAGTAAATTAACCTACAAACATGTAAGTCTTTGAAATGTGGGAGGAGACCAGAGCACCTGGAGAAAGCCCACGCGCCCATGAGAAGAATGTGCAAACTCCGTACAGACAGCCCCCATAGTTAGGATCGAACCCGGGTCTTGGCACTGTAAGGCAGCAGCTCTACTGCTGCGCTACTGTTCTTCCTACAGTTCAACTGAAGATTACACTGCAGTGTATGTGGGCTCACATAAAGTGGCAGTCTGTGTTAATATCCAGCAAGTTTTAGAAAAAATCATATTTGGTATGGTAGGCGACCAAATATCCGTTTCTCCCTTTGATATTTGCAGCAGTGCTATTGCCTTACCATGCCTTGACACTTAATGAGCTATGGTTGTGAGACATAGCATGACAAGCTGGGGATGCTACAGCGAGGATCTTAACACCGTTGGTTTGAAAAGGCCTTCTACCATCTCCAAAGCAGAAGCCAAGGTTTTGAAAGGAGTTTATTTGCCAAGGTAGACACAAAATACTGGAGTAACTCAGCGGGTCAGGCAGCATCACTGGAGAGAAGGAATGGGAGACGTTTCGGGTTAAGACCCTTCTTCAGACTTGACATCTTCCAGTTCCAGTAGCTGTGCTGGTAGCAGTTGTGTAAGTTCCAATAAGAAGGTGCCTTCTCGCTTGAGCCAGCAATTGTCCTCCTTGATCTCTGTAGCATCACCTTGTCAACATTACACTTAGCTCACGGCTGCAAGCATCTGCAACTGATGCTATTTAGCATCAGTTATGCACCAACTTTTCCATTTGTAGGACAAGAAATAGAGTTGCTCATGGTAATTCTATTTTAGATTTAATGTCACAATTGTCAGTGGAAGTTTTCTGCCGTACTCCTTTACAAAAACCTCATAAACTCGTATTAAAGGTGTCAACAGTTCTGACACATAAAATACACAAAGAAAATCTTTATGCCCTGGTATCTCAACATTTTCTGTTCCTGCTTTAGATTTCCAGTGTCTGCGGTGTTTCTGATTTTCTAACCTTTGCTAATCTATGCTTTGGGCTGTCATTTATGTGGCTTCTTCTGTAAACCACCTCATCGTCTGTCAAGTGCGTCAGCAAATAAACTCCTCTGTCAGCCTTGCAGATATTCACTGTGGTAGAGTCTGACGTATATTTAAGCCTCCATTGATTAGTAACGAGGGGAAAATGTTAGCAAAGAGAGATAAATGAAGCAAGAAAACCAGGCATTGAAAAAAAAATCCCTGATTCTATCGCTGCCTGGTATTTGGTATAAACGTTAGTGGGATGGGGGTGGGGTCTTGGTGTGATGACGGCTGGTGGCAATGCTTGTGCATTGAATTACCAACGTCTAGCAAATGTTCAGAGAACTTTCATTTACTTTCCAAGTATAAAGCTGTGGTTAGACGTGTTCCACAGTGTAGCATTTTTAAGCATCGTGCAATTGATTTTTATCTGAAAACCTAGCATGTTTTGAGAACTTGTAGTGGAGTCCCCTGTACAAATGTTCTTGCTCTGTGCTTATGCAGTAAAGCTGTTTAACACATAACAGTGAGATCAAGCAGTGTAGTGCACAATATTGACATTACTATTGCAGTAATCTCATGCAAACTTGCAATTCAGAAACACCATGGGCATTCAACACGGGATATGATTTTCTAGAGGGTGAAAGTTTGCTCCTGAAATTTTCAAATTGTCAAGGATGGTCCTAATGTCTCCCATTAGCAGATAGACTCTCCTACTTTCATTGGAGTGGCATCTCCAATGAACATATTCCCTGCCTGCATGCCTACCTCCGAGAGCGCCACATTACATTGGCCACTACAGGAGTACAGTGCCGACTGTCACCAACTAATGCTTGCCCATCACCTGAGGGCCTCAAAGTGGCACCAATAGGAACATGTTAGGAGCTTCCAGCAGGCCAGGAGGTCACCATGCAAAGTCAAGCATGGCTTGGGCAAGTTTATACCTATTCCACCAGTTTCTCTGTTCCCGATATGAAGGTTTGCGTGCCACACACTTCAAATTATTGTTTCTCATAAGTGTCTACAATGCTCTGTTTCTACTGTGTTTTAAGCATGCCCACTGCAATTTGTTCCACTGAAAATGACAAATGTAATTTGGCTTTGAATATAACAATATAAGATGTAACAGGAGGAGAAGAAGGCCACTTGGCCCTTCAAGCCTGTGTATTAATCAATATGATAATGGCTGATCTGATCTCAGCCTCATCTCTTATGTTCCATTTCCTCAGTGCCCTCAATTTCCATATCTTTCAAAAAATTAGCTACTTCCTCTGTGAATACCTGAAATGATCTAGTCTCCATATTATTACTGTTCCTTTGTCATTTGTCACCTTTTTATTCTTCCTCTCAATTCAATCTTTTTTCTCTTAATTTCCCTTTTTAATCTTGGTTTGGTTTTAAATTCAGTCCAATTTGCATGGGCTTCTCAGTTATATCTCGGTTTACTTCTCAGTCCTTCAATTTCATTTGATTAAGCACTCTTACGCTTTCAATGTTGTTTTGAGCAAAAGGATGCACGGATAAGTCTAACTGGGGAAGGCATTGCTTGATGGCCAGTGTCCAACCAGTTAAATCAGGTAGAATATGAGCAGTTCAGGTCACCTTACTATATAAGTAGGATGTGCTTAATCTGGAGAGAGTACGGATAGGATTCAGAAGGGCGTTGCCAGGACTGGAGTGCTTGAGTTACAAGGAGAGAGTGGATCAACTGGGACCGCTTTCCTTAGAACACTGAAAGCTGAGGCTTATAGAGGTTTATAACATAGAATGAAGGCGAGTAGGGGAAAGGTTTAAAGGGGTTTAGGTAGGTAAGTTTTCACACAGAGGGTAGTGGGTAAATGGGATGAGCCAGTGACTGTTCCTCTGTCACAGGTTTTCAGTACTGTTGTCAGATGTTGGCCCATAGCCTTTGCTGTGTTCACACGTGGAGTAAATCAAATTGGTTGAAGTCTGGCACGGTAGCGCAGCGGTAGAGTTGCTGCTTTACAGCGAATGCAGCGCCGGAGACTCAGGTTCGATCCTGACTACGAGTGCTGCACTGTAAGGAGTTTGTACGTTCTCCCCGCGACCTGCGTGGGTTTTCTCCGAGATCTTCGGTTTCCTCCCACACTCCAAAGACGTACAGGTATGTAGGTTAATTGGCTGGGTAAATGTTTTTAAAATTTAAAAAAAAAAAAAAATAATGATAATAATAATAATAATAATAATAATTGTCCCTAGTGGGTGTAGGATAGTGTTAATGTACGGGGATCGCTGGGCGGCACGGACTTGGTGGGCCGAAAAGGCCTGTTTCCGGCTGTATGTATATGATATGATATGATATCATGCTGGGGACAACGTGAGGAGGCTGAGATGGATCATTCATTGGACACTTCTGACTCCCTGAGGATGAAGGCTTCCCAGACATATTGTAGTAACCCCGGTGATTTATTTCGATGATCCCCGATGATTGAGAGAGTGAAAGCCTCTTGAGAGAAAGATCTGGGTTATTAATGAGAGCCCTGATGTGCATCCGAATGCAGTGATTGGCCACTTGTGAGATGGGAAGCCAGCAATGCAGACAAATGCCAATGCCAGAAATTATATCTGTCCCATACTGAAATCAAAATAGATTAAGGAGTAGAAACTCAGCGAGTCAGGCAGCATCTCTGGAGAAAAAGGATAGGTGATGTTTCGGATCAGGACCCTTCTTCAGACTGCCCAATCTGAAGAAGGGTCGCGACCTGAATCGTCAACTGTACTTTATCTCCTGAGATGCTGCCAGCCCTGCTGAGTTGCTCCAGCAGTATGTGTCTATCTTCCAAATAGATTAATTCTCTCTGAGGAATGTGGATTTTTTAATTTAGTTTATTATTGTCACGTGTATCAATGTACAGGGAAAAGCTTATTTAGTGTGTGCTATCCAGTCAAACAAAATACCAAGCGCAGGCTCGGCGATCGCTTCGCTGAACACCTGCACTCAGTCCGCATTAACCAAACTGATCTCCCGGTGGCCGAGCACTTCAACTCCCCCTCCCATTCCCAGTCTGACCTTTCTGTCATGGGCCTCCTCCAGTGCCATAGTGAGGCCCACCGGAAATTGGAGGAACAGCACCTCATATTTCGCCTGGGCAGTTTGCAGCCCAGTGGTATGAACATCAACTTCTCCAACTTTAGATAGTTCCTCTGTCCCTCCCTTCCCCTCCTCCTTCCCAGATCTCCCTCTATCTTCCTGTCTCCACCTATATCCTTCCTTTGTCCCGCCCCCCTGACATCAGTCTGAAGAAGGGTCTCGACCCGAAACGTCACCCATTCCTTCTCTCCCGAGATGCTGCCTGACCTGCTGAGTTACTCCAACATTTTGTGAATAAACAAAATACTATACATGATTACAATCAAGTCATCCACAGGGTATCAAGGATAAAGGGTACAACATTTAGTGCAAGATAAAATCTGATATAGTCTGATTAAAATAGTTCAAAGGTCTCCAATGAGGTGGATAGGCAGTCAGGATCACACTCTAGCTGGTGAGAGGACAGTTCAGTTGTCTGCTAATAGTTAGTAAGAAACTGTCGCTGAATCTGAAGGTGTGCGTTTTCAAACCTCTGTACCTCTAGCCTGATGGGAGAAGAGGGAGTAACCATGGTGAGACTTGTCCTTGATTATGTCTGGGTGGTCACACTGGTGTTGTGGTGAGCAGAGAATTGGGAAATGTGATTCTGCTGCACCTGAATCAACATGCCCTGTCCTCCATATTCATGGGTGTTCATGGGTGAGGACTTGGCAAAGGATCTTCCAGCAGCACTCAGTCTGAAGAAGGGTCTCGACCCGAAACGTCACCCATTCCTTCTCTCCTGAGATGCTGCCTGACCTGCTGAGTTACTCCAGCATTTTGTGAATAAATACCTTCGATTTGTACCAGCATCTGCAGTTATTTTCTTACACTTCCAGCAGCACTCAACACATGTCAATGAAAGCTGTGAAAAGGTTGTTCTACACAAGGTTTGGGCAGACGAGGTATCTCTGAAGCACACACTTAAAGAGTCAACTGATCTGTGTCAGGCTCCAGAAAGTGAAACTAGCTGAGTTAGGCAACTTGGTTGGCATGGGTGAATTTGGTCTGAGAGCCTGTTTCCATGCTGTATAGCTCTAAGATTCAATAGCAGTTGGTTGTAATCTACAGCGAGGTCCTTTATACACACACTGTATGGTCTGTCATTAGCTTCCTGGCACTTCTATTAATGAATCATTGCCAATGAGGTCTTAACCAAATTGCCAGTGAATGAGTATCACGACAGCTAAATGCTGGAGAAAGCACTTCCTGCAAATGTGAACATGTAAATTATGAACAAAAGAAGGTCACAGCCCCTGGGCTTGCTCTGTCATTTAGTAAAGTCACACTTAATCTGATTGTAACTTCAGTACAGCGTTCCCACGTGCCCTGGTAACCTTTCACTCCTTTGCTAATCAAGAATCAATCTGCTTCTGCTGTAAAAATAGTCAACAACTATATCCTTTGAGAAAATGAATTCTAAAAACTTATGACCCTCAGTGGAAAAAAAATCCATCTTTTTGCTGAAACGCGCAGCCCCTTATTGTTAAATAGAGACTCGGGTTTAATCCTGACCGTGAGTGGTGTCTGTGTGGAGTTTGCACATTCTCCCTGTGACTGCGAAGGTTTCTTCCTGGTGCTCCAGTTTCCTCCCACTTTCCAAAGACTTGCGGGGTTGTGGGTTAATTGTCCTCTGTAAGATGCCCATGGTATGTAAGAAATGGATGGAAAAGTGAGATGACATAGAGCTGGGTTCAATTGTTGATCGATGGTCTGAGTGGACTATGATGGCCAAATGACCTGTTTCCATGTTGTTTCATTAAAATGAAAAAATAATCTTTTCTACATTGTACTCCGTTTTCCATATTTTTCTCCTCTCACATCTACCCATATCCCTCAGTAGCCCCATCATGTCCTCTTCACAACTTGCATTCCTTCTTACCTTTATGTCATCAACAATTCCAGCTCTTCATCCAAATCATTTATATACATTTTTCAACCATTGAGGTGACAACACCAGTCCCTGTGTCACACCACTTGTCACACCTTGCCAACCAGGGAAAGACCCATTTATGCTGATTCTTTGTCTGTTGTTAGCCAGCTAATCTTCTATCCACGCTAATATTTTACATACAGTGTGCTACACCAGGAGCTTTTATTTACAACAATAACCTTTTGATGAGGTTGATCAGGCAGGTTTGCCAGTGTGACAAATTGGGAATATGAAGATGGAGTTAAAGGGGAAGCGAATACAGGAGAAATTGCAAAGGACTCTCGAATAAATGGGAAGGAAAGTTCTAGATGGGATAGGAGAGTAAGGTCAGGACCAATGGTGACCGGTGTAAGAGGGGAGGTGAATTCCAAAGTTAAAGTGTTGTATTTAAATGCGCAAAGTATAAAAAATAAAGTGGATGAGTTTGAGGCTCAGTTAGACATTGGCAAGTATGAAATAAAACTGCATGAATTATATTGTAAGTGATTTTAAGATGAATGTTTACTTATCAGATTTTGCAGAATTTATAGATTTAAAAAAATCTGTTGCCAAAAAGAATAGGATTATTTTCCAGAACTCTTGAGGTCATGTCAGAAGTGATGGGAGCTGAATTAGACCCTTTGGCCCACCATTTGCCATTCAATCTTGGCTGACCTATCTCTCTCTCCTAACCCTATTCTCCTGCCTTCTCCCCGTAACGCCTGACACCTGGTAATCAATAATTGATCTATCTCTGCCTTAAAAATGGCAATTGAAGGCCTCCACAGCCTTCTATGACAAATAATTCCACAGATTCGCCCCTCTGTGACTAAAGAAATTCCTCTTCATCTTCCTAAAGGAATGTCTTTTAATTCTGAGGCTATGATCTCTAGTCCTAGACTCTCCCACTAGTGGAAACATCCTCTCCACATACATTCTATCAAAGCCTTTCACTATTCAGTAAGTTTCAATGAGGTCCCCCTCTCATCCTTCTCAACTCCAGTGAATACCGGCCCAGTGCAGTCAAATGCTCATAATATGTTAACCTACTTATTCCTGGGATCATTCTTGTCAACCTCCTCTGGACCCTTTTCAGAGCTGGCACATCCTTCCTCAGATATGAGGCCCAAAATTGTTCGCAATACTCCAAATGCGGCCTGACCAGTGCCTTATAGAGCCTCAGCATTACATCCCTGTTTTTGTATTCTAGCCCTCTTGAAATAAATACTAGCGTTGCGTTTGCCTTCCTTAATACTCTTAGTTTGGTTGCCATGACTTTAACATTTAATTCTGATTTCCTGTGAGCAAGATCAGAGTAATTAGGTTTTGAAATAGGAAAGGTCATTATGTCAAATCTTTGCTGGTTAAACAAACGTTAAGATAACTAAAAAAAGACACAAAGTACTGGAGCGGCAGCATCTCTGGAGAACATGGATAGATGTCTTTTGGGGATAGGACCTTAAGGATAGCGGACTTAAGGATAGCGGAGTCAGGGGGTATGGGGAGAAGGCAGGAACGGGGTACTGATTGAGAATGATCAGCCATGATCACATTGAATGGCAGTGCTGGCTCTAAGGGCTGAATGGCCTCCTCCTGCACCTATTGTCTATTGTCTATTGACCTTCTTCAGACCCAAAATGTCACAAATCCACGATCTCCACAGATGCCATCTGCCCCGCTAAGTTACTCCAGGAGGTTGACCTTTTTTTGAAAAGTAGCATCCTGTTTCTACATTAGATAACTAATTTTATTGATTATAACACACCTACTAAAGTCATAGTTCCTTTTCTACTTCTTAATCTGTCTGAACCATGTACACGTATGATATTATTTTGTTGAATTATTTTGTAAATTTTGCCTTAGTTTGGGAAATAGTCCTCATGTAATTGCTAAAGAATATGGCTAATGCATTTTAACATATTGCCAAAACCAAATTAATTGTGTACTGCTTTGACTAAATATTTTTGTTGTGATGTAAAAAAAAAAAAAAAATGAAATAAATGAATTATTATGTAAATTTAGCTTTTTATAGACAATTTTAAACATGGACTTTGGCAAGAATCACAAAGGAGGGGGGGGAGAGGAGGGTGGAGGATAGGATAGGATAGGAGGGGGGGAGAGGAGGGTGGAGGATAGAGTGCTGCACCAATGCAGGAGAGGTTTTGGGCCCAACGGGTCCAGTTGGTCTAGTATTAAAATAAAACACAGATTCTACTACCAGTGATTAGAATACAATTTACTTCTGGAAATTAAAACTAAATTTAGAATAGTTCTGAAATGGGAATGACTTGGTGTCAGATGCAGTCATTTTTTAAATTTATTACTTCGGTTACTGTTGACAATTTTTCAAATTATTTCTGCAGTAGATAGGTAGTGTCTTCCCCTACTCATCAAGGACATTATACTGAGATAAATAATCTCCATGTTGGTCTTCCCCTGACCTTTCTTATTCTGTAGAATTAAGACTTTCCTGTTGATTCTAAATCTTTGGAGAAATCGGATGTCAGTGTTGCTACCACACCATATGGAACTTCTATTTCCTATCTTTCTGTTCATTATGAATAAGTTCAAAGGTGCAATGTTAACTCTGTTATAATCACATCTTTAGATTCCATTGATGAAATATCAGTCTGTTCCATGTTTTTTTTCATTTATGAGATCAGTATTATAATGGAAAATAAAATTATAAAAAGGAATATAACAGTTAATGACTAAAAAATACTTTTTTATTACTCATTCTATCTATGGCATTTTAACAGCAAATGTCAAAATGTTATGTGTAGGAAGGAACTGCAGATGTTGGTTTACACCGAAGATAGACAAAATGCTGGAGTAACTCAGTGGGTCAAGCAGTATCTTTGGAGAAAAGGAATAGGTGACTCTTTGGGTCGGGACCTTATTCAAACTGAGAGCCAGGGGAGAGGGAAACTTGATAGAGTTTCTTGGGAGAAACTTGGGGGAGAGACCAGCTGAGTTACTCCAGTATTTTTGTGTCAAAATCTTATGTCTCGTTTAAAATGTAAAATGCAGGAAATACCAAACTGTTCAGGCAGAACTTGCGGAGGGAGAAACAGAGTTAAACAGAGAGAAACATCGTTCATCGGAACCAGTGGAATTTGGAACCAGCAAGTTTTAAGATGTTGAGAAGCGAGAGGCAGAGAGAACAAGAAACATTTATGTTCAAGCATTGGATAAAAAGGATAGAGCAGAAGCTTTGCTAGGTTGAAGATGATTAGTTTATGAAACTTAGTATTAGCAATAGTATAATGAAACTTAGGTGTTCATGGTAGAATTCTAGATTAGCTGGAGTCTTAAGTCATGAAAAATTTACAAAGCTAGCTTGGAAAGCACTGTAGAAATGAAGATACAGGTGATTACTGTGTTATTGCTGACCTCCGTACCAATGGGTATGAAGTAGTTCCACAGACAATAATTGGGATAGAAAGAGACAGCCATGTGTTTGAAATTGAGCTCAGGTTCGGCCCAAAAGCTGCATTTGACTGGTCAATTCAGTCCTGGTGATTGAAGCAGTATAAAAGAGCAATGATTTTTGTCAGAAATGTACAGAATCAACTGCAAAATAATATTATAAGAAAATAACTGCAGATGCTGGTACAAATCGATTTATTCACAAAATGCTGGAGTAACTCAGCAGGTCAGGCAGCATCTCGGGAGAGAAGGAATGGGTGACGTTTCGGGTCGAGACCCTTCTTCAGACTGAAGAAGGGTCTCGACCCGAAACGTCACCCATTCCTTCTCTCCCGAGATGCTGCCTGACCTGCTGAGTTACTCCAGCATTTTGTGCAAAATAATATTGTTTTGTCGTACTGTTACAACATGAATAGGACAGAGGGATGTGGGCCAAATGCAGGCAGGTAGGACGAGGCAGGTAGGTGGCACGGCGACGTAGCGGTAGAGCTACTGCCTTACAGTGCCAGAGACCCGGGTGCTGTCTGTACGGAGTTTGTACGTTCTCCCCATGTCCTGCATGGGGTTCTCCGTGATCTTCGGTTTCCTCCCACATTCCAAAGACGTATAGGTTTGTAAGTTAATTGGCTTGCTATAAATGTAAAATTGTCCCTAGTATGTGTAGGGTGGTGTTAATATGCAGGGATTGCTGGTCCGTGCAGACTCGGTGGGCCAAAGGGCCTGTTTCCGCACTGTATCTCTAAACTAAACTAAACTAGTATCGATGGGACAAGTTGGTCAGTGTGGGCAAGTTGGGCCAAAGGGCCTGTTTCCATGCTGTATGACTCAATGACTCTATGACTGCAAGACACTATCTGCTCCGAGTTAGATTTTCTACACTTCTCTGAACAATTGCTCTATGTTTAATTTTCTACGTATTATTATACATTCTCTGTGTCATGCACAAATTCTTTAGAGGTAACTGTTTTCTGCACATTCCCCCACTTTGTTTACTTGTCAATTAGATTTGATGTTCGAAAAATGACCACTTGCTCTGAGTTTTTGGGATTGCTCAATTTTAAAATGGCAGGAGTTATTTAAATACGCTACAAATCCTTTGTAATTGATGCAGCTATCTCAGCCTCAATGATAACTGGCATTGTTTTTTTTAAATTGGTGCACAGAATCAAATCTGATTAGTTTATTGTCATATTGAGTCATAGAGTGATACAGTATGGAAACAAGCCCTCCGACCACACTGTCCAACATGTCCCAGCTACACTAGTCCCACCTGCCTGCACTTGGTCCATATCCCTCCAAACTTGTCCTATCCATGTACCTATCTAATTGTTTCTTAAACATTGGGATAGTCCCAGCCTCAACTACCTCCTCTGGTAGCTTATTCCATGAAAACGTTTCCCCTCAGATTCCTATTACATCTTTTCCCCTTCACCTTGAACCCATGTCCTCTGGTCCTCGATTCCCCTACGCTGGGCAAGAGATTCTGTGCATCTACCCGATCTATTCCTCTCATGATTTTATATAACTCTATAAGATCACTGCTCATCCTCCTGCACTCCAAGGAATAGAGACCCAGCCTACTCAACGGCTCCCTATAGCTCAGACCCTCTATTCCTGGCAACATCCTCTTAAATCTTGTCTGAACCCTTTCAAGCTTGACAATATCTTTCCCATAACATGGTGCCCAGAACTGAACACAATACTCTAAATGTGGTCTCACCAACGTCTTATACAACTGCAACATTACCTCCCAACTTCTATACTCAATGCTCTGACGGATGAAGGTCAATGTACCAAACGCCTTTTTGACCACCTTATCTACTTGCGACTCGACCTTCAAGGAACCATGCACCTGCACTCCTCGATCCTTCTGCTCTACGACACTCCCCAGAGGCCTACCATTCACTGTGTAGGTCCTGCCCTTATTAGACATCCCAAAATGCAACACCTCTCATTTCTCAGTATTAAATTCCATCAACCATTCCTCAGCCCACCTGGCCAATCGATCAAGATCCTGTTGTAATCTTTCACAACCATCTTCACTATCTGATATACACCAGAGTGAATTTAAGTTTATTTTTCACACAAAGTTCACAGAATAAATAGTATGCATGCAGAAATGATAAGTACCCTAAAAACAATGGTAAGTGCAAAACACCAAAAGGATACAACATTGTGGTGCAAAATCCATGTGTGCAAAAGAATATTAAATTAAATCTTTGGTGTAAACCAGCATCTGCAGCGCTTCTCGTTTTCACCCAACAAACAGCTAATAATGGCTTTATCCTTTATCATCATTACTTTTTTGCATATCTTTCATTAATTGCTTTTTTATCTCTCTACATCATTGTCTATACCTTTTGTTTCCCTTTCCTCTGACCAGTCTGAAGAAGGGTCTTGACCCAAAACGTTCACCCATTTCTTCTCTCCAGAGATGCTGCCTGTCCGGCAATGAGTTATTCCGGCTTTTTGTGTCTATCTGCAGTTCCTTGCTAACCATTAAAGCACAATAATGGAATATTCAAAAGTGTTAGAGTTAATGGCACCGGGAACGTGCTGTGAGTGAGCCGATTGCACCAGAGGTTGAGCAGTGGGGAAGACACTGTTCTTAAGTCAGGATGTCCAAGCGTTCAAGCTCCAGTATCTTCCCACAGAAGGTAAAAGATGGAAAAGAGAATGGCCAGGATGGCCGGCTTCTCTGGCAATATTTCCAGCCTATCCTGATACAAAGCATTGTGAACCTGTAAAGCCTAATGATGGTACCAACGCACTGGATTTTCAGCCTTTGCTGTTTTTGGTATCATGCAGTAGCAGCTGGAAGACCGTAACGTAAACCAGAGGGATTTGTGCACAATTTTCCCAGTGGGAAAAGCCCCACAGACAAAATAAGCAACAAGGCATGACTGTACGTTGCTTTTGATTATTTTACATTCAATAGTTGAAAATTTCAATGGCCCTCGAGTTTGCTCCCCATGGAAAGCATTTAATATTTTACGATTTCTACTCTATATAAAACAGAAATACAACTATTAATTTTCTAAAACTTTCATTGACTGAAAAGGCAATTGTTTGCCTGTTACTGCTACAATTTATTTGAAACAGAAACCAAAACATAGTCGAAGAAAAAAGCTTGAAATAACAAAACACAACTCAGATATGGAGTAATTTGTACTCCCCAATGAATTGCTTGTTCCGTTGCTTGCTGCACGCATGTCCCTGCAGTAGAGTGCAGCCTCTACACAACCACTGAATTGTCAGTGTACAGCTGTCATATACAAGATCGCTCAACACCAATCTCAAATAGTCTCTACAATGAGACTGGCAAAATCTGCCACCTAGTCTTGCAGGCTATACCTAAGTTTACCAAATTGTTTTTGGTGTGTTCCCACTGTGCTCAACTCTGTATCAGGAATATTTCCGGTGCTACGACACAAAAGATGATAGATTGTGACATATTTATTCTTTAATTTAGGAGGTTGGGCTAATGCACATGCTCATAGTGTGTGAAGACAAGTGGTATGTGCAGATGATCATCCTCTGACAGCAACCCTTGTTTGTAAATAATCCCTGGGTCTTCGAAATCAGCAAACTCCAAATCTGAGATCTTGAATGGGCAGTAGTTCAGCATTTCTTATCCAATAACAAGTGCATTTTGAGTTATTTTCTAATCCATTTTCAACTTCTTGATCTAGGTCCTCTGGAAGCATGTTTCTCTGCAGATTCTAGTGTGTTGTGCTACTTACTAAATTGAACTCATTTTAGGATCATAACTTTTCTGTACCTGTGCATGAAGGGAGACCTTTATGTTGCAGTCTCATTTTTATCAGATTGTGGAAATATTTTCAGTGTATGCTATGCTCTGTTACTTTGTTGATCCTGAGCATGTACATGTATGAACATGTAACTCAGTGGAACATGCCTCAATACGAATATATAGTTTATAAACAGGAGTAGGCCACTGGTCCATCGAACCAGGATCGCCTTTCAATAAGATCGCGCCTGATCGGATTGTGACTGCAACGCCGCATTCCTGACAACCTGTAGTAGCCTTTCACCTTTAGCTTATCAAAAATGTATCTACTCCGTACTTAAAAATATTTGCTCTGCTTCCACCACTCCTAGAGTATGAGAGTTCCAAAGGCTTATGACACTCTGAGAGAAAATAAACCTCTTTTCTGATTTAAAAGGCTTTAAAAATATTTTTAAGAACTGCCTGCTTGTTTTACTTTCTCTCATGAGAGAAAGCATCTTTCCTACATCTACCTCGTCCAGACACCTCAGAATCGAGGGATATGGATCACATACAGCAGATGAGATCAGTTTAACCTGGCATCATGTTTGCACAAATATCGTGAGCTGAAGGGCCTGTTCGAGTGCTGTACATGTTCTACGTCCTCTGTCCAACATTTCATCATAAGGTAACCTGCCTATTCTAGGTTGCCTAATGGACCTGAACTCCTTTAAAACGGAGACTAATATTGTACAAAGTTCTCCATATGTGTCCTCGCCAGTGCCCTGCATAACTGAAGCATAATTGCCCCACTTGTGTATTCCATTTCCCTGGCAATAAATGATGATATTCTATGAGTTTTCTCATTGTTTGCTGTACCTACTCACCAGCAGACTAACAGTCAAATTTCATGTTTTCAACAGAGTAGTTATGTTTTGTTTCAAATACCATTAACTAAAAATAATGTTGAAATAATGTGTTATAAACCACATTGTGGCGCGTCGAAAAAGGCCCGAAATAAAGGCGAGGAGCCGAGTATTTCGGGAGGTTTGATTTTATTACAGTTGTCAGACCGGTCAAGTCTGCTGGAATTGCTTCGCGCCCAAAACATTGTCCTTTTATATCCGTAGCAAAGGGCCGCCCCCCTGGACCGGTCCATTCCCATGCCGAGGGGTCGGAAGTGGTATGGCCCGACCCTTGGGAGCTGCCACAACATTATTTTATGTAATCCATAGTCCTGAATTTTTGCAAATGTATATTTGATTGTAAAACATTCCGAAAATGTAGTACAAGCTGTATCAAAAAGAATCCCACTTGCTGAAAACAGTCTAATTTGATGTTTCCAATGCAGAATAGTTGCTCATTCAACTGCCAAACACTAGAAAGAACTTTGAGACAACTGTGGTGAAGAAGGCATTTGCCATGCATGCCTTCATTGGGAAGGGTATTGAGTACAAAGATTGGGACATCATGACACAGCTTTATAAGTCAGTGGTAAGACCATACTTGGACTACTCTGCATAGTTATGGTCACCCAGCTACAGGAAGGATGTCATTAAGTTGCAAAGAATGCAAAAGAGATTCACAGGGCATATGGGCTTGTAGGGGTACGAGAAGTTTGATAAGCTGGGACTTTATCTCTAGAACTTAGAAGATTGAGGGGTGACCTTATTGATCATGAAGGGCATAGACAAAGTAAACACGGTCTTTTTTTCCAAGGTTGAAGATTCTAAAACTGGTGGGCATAGACTTAAGGTGAGAGGGGAGGGATTTAAGAGTGATCTCAGTGAAAACTTTTTCACTCAGATGATAGATCTTTACTGCAATGAGCAGCCAGAGGAATCTATAGAAGATAATATAATTATGACCTTTATTTAAACAGATATATGGATAGAAAGGGTTCTCTGGGCTAAATGCAGGCAAATGGGACTAGCCCAATATGCCAACTTGGTCTGCATGAGTAAGGTTGGCTGAAGGGCCTGTTTCCATACTATACATCTCGATGGCTCCAAGACTAGCCATGCAATAGAATATCCAGAACTTTGCTCTTCAGAGCTTTGTAATTTCTTACTGTTTAATATCACATTTTCAGACATTTGTCCGATTTTTGCCCACTCAATCCACTCATATTTAACCTACCCATAACCTTTTGAGGTCTACTGACATCCTTGATGTGTAAATCTGAATGTTCATTAAAATAAATGTCTCTAATATTATCAGGCTTGTGTGTGATCCTCCAACTTTGCCTTCCTGTACTGTTCCTTCCCAGCAATGATTTCTAATGTAGCATCCTAGGAGAGATTAATGTGTCTTTACTTCCTGCTACTGTTGCCAAGATTCATTATTCACATCAACTGGATGTCGTTCAATTGTGAAAGTTGAGAAACGACATTTACAGAATGGGAGTGTGTCCAACTCTAGGTTTCAGAGTGAAGTCTGGTGCACTGAATTGTTAACTTCAAGAATCTTGTTTTGGTTATAGGGTTGTACAAACATAGCATTGTCAAGTCAAGTCAAGTCAATTTTATTTGTATAGCACATTTAAAAACAACCCACGTTGACCAAAGTGCTGTACATTTGATTAGGTTCCAATAGAAAAAAAAATGAAAACATACAGTAGCACGCAAACAGTTCACAGCGCCTCCTCAATGAGCCTCAAACGCTAGGGAGTAGAAATATGTTTTGAGCCTGGACTTAAAGGAGTCGATGGAGGGGGCAGTTCTGATCGGGAGAGGGATGCTGTTCCACAGTCTAGGAGCTGCAACCGCAAAAGCGCGGTCACCCCTGAGTTTAAGCCTAGACCGCGGGATAGTGAATAGCCCCAAGTCGGCCGATCTGAGGGACCTGGAGTTAGAGAGGGGGGTTAGAAGATTTTTGATGTAGGGGGGGGAGTGTCCATTTAGGGCTTTATACGTGAATAGGAGGAGCTTGAAGTTGATTCTGTACCGTACAGGGAGCCAGTGGAGAGAGGCCAGAATCGGGGTGATGTGGTCCCTTTTACGGGTACCCGTCAGGAGTCTCGCTGCGGCGTTTTGGACCAGTTGCAGGCGGGACAGGGAAGATTGGCTGATCCCAGTGTATAGGGAGTTGCAGTAGTCTAGGCGGGAGGAAATGAAAGCGTGAATGATTTTTTCTGTGTCGTCGAATTTGAGGAAAGGTTTGATTTTAGCTATGGTTCGAAGTTGGAAGAAATTGTGGTAATGTTCTCACTACCCTTAGATACACCATTGTCCTGCACTTGTTTCTTCATGCCCACAACAGTGATTGATTGTCTTGCATCACTGAATGATGAATGTTCACAGCAGAGGAGAGGACCATTTGCATCTCCGGCCCTCACCTTTCCCCCTACCAGCCTCTGCATCCAACACATCATCCTCCGACATTTCCATCACCTCCAACATGATCCCACCAACAGTCACCTCTTCCAATCTCCAATCCTTTCCGCCTTCTGCAGAGACCACTCGTTCCTCAACTACTTGCTTCAATCATCCCTCCCAAGGTACTTTCCCTTGCAACCGCAGGAGATGAAACACCTTTGTCCCTGACAACCGCCCTTCCTTTCCCCCCTCCTTTCACCCCTCCTCAACCTTGTGCTCCTCCAGGATGCATCTATTTTTCCCCTTCCCCTCCACCTACATTCCTTCCTCTGGCTTCACAATTCACAACTCTTCAATCCTTTTGTCTCACACCTTTTTCTTTTAATCTCTTGTCTTTATTCCATCCATCGGTCTATCAACCCCCCCCCCCACTCCCCCTCACCTGTGTTCATGTATTACCTGCCACGCTTTGTCCTGCCTCTCCTCTCTTCCCGTTATTTCCCCCTCTCCACAGTCCTTCCCCCCCACTACCATCCGTCTGAAGAAGATGATCCCAAACATCACCGATCCGTTCTCCAGAGATGCTGCCTGACCCATTGAGTTACTCCAGCACATCGTGTCTTGAAGATGACTTTCTCCCTTGACATGTTTAATATCAGGAAATAAATATGAGAGGAAAATTAACTGTACGCACATGCATCATGGGGAACAGGCCTTTTGGCCCACTGAGTCAACGCTGACCATTGATCATCTGTACACTAGTTCTACGTTAGTAGTGTACTTTTGCATCCTGCATACTGGGGGAAATTTACAGAAGCCTATAAAAGACCTACAACGTCTTTTGGATGCACGTCTTTTGGATGTGGGAGGAACCGGAGCACCCAGAGGAAACCCATGAGGTCACAGGGAGGACATGCAAACTCCATGCAGACAGCACCCGTAGTCAGGATCAAACCCAGGTCTCTGGCACTGTGAGGTCTACCAATGCACCTCATGATTCCACAGTTTATGCCATCATATTTGGCACAGACATTATGAGTCGATGGGCCTGTTCCTTTGCTATACTTTTCTATGTTCTATTTGCACACCTCAGTTTTAAATGGCTGACTGCTTGTTGTGGC
Source organism: Rhinoraja longicauda (assembly GCF_053455715.1). Taxonomy (NCBI): domain Eukaryota; kingdom Metazoa; phylum Chordata; class Chondrichthyes; order Rajiformes; family Arhynchobatidae; genus Rhinoraja; species Rhinoraja longicauda. Next base: position 79,142,875 of record NC_135954.1, read on the forward strand.
CCTTCACTATTAAGATGTAGTTCCTCTATACCTTGTGGTGTGTTGCCTAAAGTACCCTTCTTCATGCTTGAATGTGAATAATTAATGTCAAGAACTGCATTAGTACTGGTGTTTACCAGATGGCTCATGCACATACGCTACAAGTAGTGAGCAGATGTTTCCCTGTGGTGTTCCCAGGGAAATTGAGGCCAATTGTTCCGTCAATGGTTTGCTCAGAGTAAGAATTAACAGTAGAATTGTCATTGTTGTTTCAATTGAAGAACAACTCCATTTGGCTCATTTACTCTCAAATAATTGTGTCAGTTCAATTTGAATTTCCCCATGGCATCAGGAGTATTCCATTTGTGGATTCTTCATACCCACTATAAACTGCTATAGGTCTTCAGCTGCAATCAAGGAGATTTTTGTTATGTATAATGAAAGATTTATACAATACTAGATGGATGACTGGTGGCCCCTGTGGATCCAAACCTCTCCTGCGGGCCAGGCAACCCTCCCCCAACTGACGGCCTGTGGACCCGTTGCCGGCCGGGGAGTCTCCCCCGGGGCCGAGGGGGGAGAGGGAGCCACTCAACCCAGCCCCGGGTGGCCAGTAGCAAGAGAGCGGCCGCAAGGCGCTGCCGCATGTATGTCCTGTCGACGGCCATCTTCTTTGACCCTCTGCCACCGCACTGCACCACGGGAGGAAGGGCAGGCGCGGGGCATGCCGGGACAGGCGCAGGTCCTCCCGGTGCTGCTGCGCAGGGGGGGAGCGCATTTATTAAAGTTTATTAAGTTAATAACTTTTAAATTGTAATGAAACTTGATCAATGCACACCGCAGGCGAATGGTGCGTAAGGGGGCCTAAAATTGTTGCGCTATCGTGTACCATTTTGGCTGTATTTTAGGAACTCACATACATACATACATACATACATACATACATACATACAAGATGAGAGTTATATATATACTAGACCCAGTAGACCCGTTGGGCCCATTCCTCATAGAGGAGGGATAGGGAAGGGGAGAGGGTGTTACTGACCTGGGCCCCATGGCGCCTGTGCTGCAGCCAGAGCGAGCCGTGGACCGAAAGGCTCTCCTGTATTGGTGCAGCACCCTCACCCCTCCCCACTCAATCCCCCTTATCTGGATTGCTCGCTTTGGGGTGCCGGTGGTCATCTCACTGCTCCCACTGACCCACTCCATCCCCTCCTACCCCCCTCCCCTCACCCCTACTCCCCTCATCCCTACTCCCCTCATCCCTACTCCCCTCACCCCTACTCCCCTCACCCCTACTCCCCTCACCCCTACTCCCCTCACCCCTACTCCCCTCACCCCTACTCCCCTCACCCCACCCCCACTCCCCCCACCCATACTGCCTCCTTTGATTTTGAAACTTTAAAATCTCTCTAAATTTAAAAATATAAAAACCAATTTAAATAAAACTTTTCATTAACAGTCGCCAGGACAATGGTGATTAAGGAGGTGCTAAAAATGTGGCGCTGTCGTTTACTGTTTTGGCTGTAGGCCCACATGTTCACAACAAAATCTCAGAAGTACATATATACATACATACATATATATACATATATATATAGAAGATCTGCGTTTTAGTAATATAGATGTATATGTATGTGTGTATGTGCATATATATGTGTGTGTGTGTGTGTGTGTGTGTGTGTGTGTGTGTGTGTGTGTGTGTGTGTGTGTGTGTGTGTGTGTGTGTGTGTGTGTGTGTGTGTGTGTGTTTGTGTGTGTGTGTATATGTATGTATGTGTGTATATATATATATCCTGAAAATACAACACTCAGTATTATGAAAACTGCTTGATGTACATTTTTCTATGTACTGAAATATGTTCCAATGTGAATTTCTGTATATAATTTGAAGATCCCTAATTTTGTTTTAGCACGAATATTTCATGATATTCTTTCATAGATGGATGTTCATTTTATCTTAGATGAGAATGGTTTCTGCATACCTTTTTTGTGCATTTTCAACCCAACATGCATATCACAGAATGATAGACTCAAAATGCTGGAGTAACTCAGTGGGACAGGCAGCATCTCTGGAGAGAAAGAATGGGTGACGTTTCAGATCGAGACCCTTCCTCAGTCTGAAGAAAGGTCTCGACCCGAAATGTCACTCATTCCTTCTCTCCAGAGATGATGCCTGTCCCACTGAGTTACTCCAGCATTTTGTGTCTACCTTCGATTTAAACCAGCATCTGCACTTCTTTCCTATTACAGAATGATTGTGTAGCAAGGAATGCAGATGCGGGTTTACACCGAAGATGGGCACAAAATGCTGGAGTAACGGTGTCAAGGTGGCGCAGCGGTAGAGTCGCTGCCTTACAGCGAATGCAGCGCCGGAGACTCAGGTTTGAACCTGACTACGGGCGCCGTCTGAACGGAGTTTGTACGTTCTCCCCATGACCTGCGTGGGTTTTCTCCGAGATCTTCGGTTTCCTCCCACACTCCAAAGACGTACAGGTTAATTGGCTGGGCAAATGTAAAAAAAATTGTCCCTAGTGGGTGTAGGATAGTGTTAATGTGCGGGGATCGCTGGGCGGCGCAGACCCAGTGGGCCGAAGGGCCTGTTTCTGCGCTGTATCTCTAAAAATCTTTTTAAAAAACAGCATCTCTGGGGGAAAAATAGTGCAGGTGACGTTTCGGATCGGATCAACCATTCTTCAGACTGATGGGGTTGATAATGAGCTGGTTAAGATAGTGAATTAAGATGTAATTGAACAGTCCAGTTAATCATTGAATCACGTGTTAATAATGTACTTTTCCGTGTAACGTGCATGTTGTACAGAATGGAAATTAGAGGCAGCTTTTTTTGCAGGATATGACTCATGTCTCCTTATCAATTACATTTCCCTTCCAGAGCCCACATCAGTGACACGGTGCAGAAGTGAGTGATGGTTTCACAACAGCTTCCAGGAAATGTTAACTGACAGAATTTTGAAAATAACTTAAATGCCGAATGTGTAAAAAGTAAAGCGTGTGAGGAATCGGACTGGCAAAGTGAAAAAGTTTAGCAATTTTTTTAATTTATTAATTTCTCAGGATCTGTCATTTGCTGGTATTTATTGTCCATCCCTAATTGTCTTTGAGAAGGTGTTGATGAGCCATCTTCTTGACCTGCTGACCTTCTGACGCAGGAACTCCTGCATTGCTTTTGGGGGAGGGAGTTACAGAACACGGAAGGAGCGACAGCATGTTTTTAAGTCAAGATGGTGCTTGACTTTGAGAACAGACTACAAGTGGTGGTATTCCCCTCAGCTCGCTGCCCATTCCTTCTAGGTAACAGAGGTCATGGATTGTGGAGGTGCTGCAGGAGCTGGGCAAGTGGCTACAAAGCATCTTGAAAACATGCTTCAGGTCACCAATAACCCCCCAGGATTCTGCTGTTGTAAAAATTGGAGATTTGGGTTAATTATTGCTATATGCAATTGAATGTCAAGGGTATGTGGTTAGGCTCACTTTTGTTGGAGATGTTTATTGCCTAGCACATTAGTGGCATGAATGTTACTTGTCACTAATCATCCTTTAACTGAATGTTGTCAAGTTTTTTCTGTATGCAGGTATGGAGTGGTTCAGTTGCTGAGGAGTTGTAAATCAAATTGAACATTGCACAATCATCAGCCAACATCATCATTTGTTACGTTATAATTGAAGGAGAGTTATCTATGAAGTAGCTGAAGATGGTTGTACCCAGAACATTGCCCTGAGGAACTCCTGCAGTGCTACGTGTAAGAAGGAACTGCAGATGCTGGTCTACACTTAAGATAGATAAGAAAATGCTGGATTAATTCAGTGGGTCAGGCACCATTTCTGGAGCTAAGGAATAGGTGATGTTTTGGGTCGGGACCCTCCATCAAACCTGAAAAGTCACCTATTCCTTTTCTCCAGAGATACTTCCTGACCCGCTGAGTTACTCCATCATTGTGTGATCTTTCTTCCTACAGTGATATCCCAGGGATGGGATCATTGACTGCCAACATCCACGTCCCTCTTTCTATGTGAGAAGTGACTCATACCACTGAAGTGTTTCTCCTTGATGCCCATTCACCAGTTTTAAACAGAGCTCCTTAAACTCGCACTCAGTGAAATGATGCCTTGGTGACAAGAGAAGTCATTTTCACTTCACCTCAGGAATTCAAATCTTTAGTCCATGTTTGGACCAGAGCTATATTGCAATCTGGAGATGGGTGGTCTTGGCGAAACCAGGCATCAATGACTAGGTTATTTGGTGAATAAATGCCACTTGAAAACATTGATGATGACGACCTTGCTGATAGTTGCGGGTAGCTGACTGGGCACTAGTTAGCTGGACAGGAATTGGCTTGCTTTTTGTGAACTGGACATAGCTGGGTAGTTTTTCTCAGTACCGGGTAGGTTTCAATATTGGAACGGTTTCATTAGAGGGGATACTAATTATGGAGTCAGCATTTCATGCAAGTATCTGCACAATGTCAAAGACTAGAGGGCGTAGTTTTAAGGTAAGAGGGGTAAAGTTTAGAGGATATGTGTGGGGCAATTTTGTTTTACACAAGTGGTGGGTGTATGGTATGTGCTGCTACATGTGGTGGTGGAAACAGATATTGGAATAGTATCTGTTCACATCTTGCCATATTGAGATAGCCATTGCGATAATCACTGTACTTCATAGCACTCCAATCATTTATGCTTATGGTCTTAAGCTTACAGATGATGTTTCCCACATCAGGAGTTTTGCTATAAATGAAATTCAACAAACATGCTTCCAATCATTGTTCATTTTGATTTTATTTAGGACATCCTTGTACTGATGTTCTCCAATGTTACCTCCTTGCTGTCAAGGCAATGCATAGTAAATAACTGAATATTTAGTAATAATAATAATAATAATAATCCATTTATTTTATATAGCGCCTTATCACATGCTCAAAGCGCTTTACAAAAACAATTAACATAGAAACAAACAGACAAACTATCCTGACGGAAAAGTGGCGAATACTCAACGCCAGCGTCCTCTCACGTCAGGGTCCGGCAGTAGACATTAAAAAGCACAAGACACACAGATATAATTTTTTACACAAAACAGCCATCACAGTGATTGCTCTAGGCATACCCTCACTGTGATGGAAGGCAAAGTCTTATCTCCTCCTCATTCTTCTCCCGTGGTGCCACGAGGTGATCGAGGCTCCCAACTTTTTGAAGCCCCCACCGGGCGATGGAAAGTCCCAGGGCCGAGCCGAGCAGGCCGATGAAAGTCCTGAGCCCCCACCGGGCGATGGAAAGTCCCAGGGCCGAGCCGAGCAGGCCGATGAAAGTCCTGAGCCCCCACCGGGCGATGGAAAGTGCTGCGGCCGAGCCACGCAGGGCGATGAAAGTCCTGAGCCCCCACCGGGCGATGTAAAGTGCTGCGGCCGGGCCACGCAGGGCGATGAAGGGCCTGCGGGCGGGTTGATCGTACCTCGCGCTTCGGGGCGGTCGAAGCTGCTACGGCTGGAGCTCCCAAAAGCCGGTCGCCAGCCAGGGACCTGCGAACTCCCGATGTTGCGGTCTGCAGGGCCCACGGCCGAAGCCTCCGAGATGGTAAGTCCAGGCCCTGCGACCGGAGTCTTTGAGGTCGATCCCAGCTGGAGGCCGCCGACTCCACGATGTTAGGCCGTAGCGCGAACGGAGATAAGACACGGTAAAGGTCGCATCTCCGTTGAGGAGGAGATTTGAAAAAAAGGTTTCCCCCAACCCCCCCACCACCCCCCTACATACACAGAATTAAAAATAAAACAAAATGTACATTTAACAACGACAATGACAAAAAAACGGGAAAAAAAACGGAGAGACTGCCGGTGAGCCGCAGCTGCAGAACACAGCCACGCCCCCTAGTAGTTCAACAATCCAATAAATACTTTGCTGTCACATGTACTTAGATTCAGTGAAATGCTTGTTCTTACAACCCAGTAAAATCCTACTAATCCTACGCACAATCATACATAAGTAAAAGAGTGCAATGAGTGTAATGTAAAAAAACAGTAGGTTTCTCCTGAGGCAATACACAAAGATTCTCCACGTTTCTGGCATTCAAATATCAGGCAACTAAAAATATAGTATCCCCTCATTATCATCTCCTCCACAGCCAGCAATGGACCATTGTAGGCTCTTTGTGTAGGAAATAAAACTACAGATGCTGGTTTAAATCGAAGGCAGACACAAAATGCTGGAGTAACTCAGCGGGACAGAGAAGGTATGGGTGACGTTTCGGCTCGAGACCCTTCTTCAGATTGATCAGTCTGAAGAAGGGGTCTCAAGCCAAAATGTCACCCATTGTAGGTTCTTTACCTGCTAGAAATTTCTCGGCGACAGCTGGCTTGTCGCCAGATATCGTAGCTTATTGCGGGCGCTGTCGCATGCTGTCCCCAGGTTTGTTAGGTTGTCGCCGTTACTGAGGATGGATGAATTTCATTGTCGACTACCAATGTCAACCGGAGACAGGTACCGGGATCAGGAGAAGACAAGGTCTGACAGGAATTGTCATAACCCGTTTTGACTGCTGACAGATGTGCAGCTGCAACAGCCAGGTGTGGAATGGGGGTGGAGACACGATGCTGTCAAAGGTGGGTGGACACTTGAACAAACCAACAGCAAGGTCCGGCCAGACCATTACCAACGTCCAGGGATCTCTCGTTTCCCCTCTCCCGACTCTCAGTCTGAAAAAGGGTCTCGACCCCAAACGTCACCCATTCCTTCTCTCCAGAGATGTTGCCTGTCCCGCTGAATTACTCCAGCTTTTTAGTGTCTATTTTCTTCGACCTGACTGCAGCAGGTTACAAGGAATTGGATCTCCCAACAGTGGGAGGAAGAGTGGCCGTGGGATTTTCAGTGGGACTGGATAAGTAAAAGATGTTGATACCGGGGAGGCTGATACAAAGACAGTGGGGACAACAGTATTGGCAGTCGGGTTCTCACTGTCTTTCGGAAAAGTCCCGGACGTCACGTTAAAACCAGATTCCAAGTCTCCCATGGGAACACATTGGTTCTGCTGGAGGTTCACTGAAAAACCCTTGTGGCAGATGCATTTAGAAGCACGTAATATTAAATTAAGAAAAGGCATTTGAAGATACCAGAAGATAGTTTTGTTTAACCAATTTATTTACCGTCAGGACATTTGACAGGTAGATTGGAGGCGACAGTTTGACGGTCAGGTAAGCGTGGGAATTTTGCGATGTTTCCGAAGATGGTGTAATCTCTTAGCCAGGTGCTAGTTTCACAAAAAGAGTAACTTGCATCGACCTGACTCGACATTGTCGTAGGGCAAAAGAAAATTTTGGCGATCTGCTACGACTTTGACAGTCGCCGGCAGTCACCTTAAAAATCGCGTAACTGGGACAGGCCCTTTACTTTCAGTGACTGGTGTATAAGGACACCAAGGTCTCGTTGCACTTCCCCTTTACCTAATCTGACACCATTGAGATAATAATCTGCCTCCTTATTTTTGCCGCCAAAGTGGATAACCTCACATTTATCTACATTATACTGCTTCTTCCATGCATCTGCCCACTCACTCAACCTGTCCAAGTCACCCTGCAACCTCCTAACATCTTCTTTGCAGTTCACACTGCCACCCAGCTTTATGTCATCCGCAAACTTGCTAGTGTTATTTCTAATTCCATCATCCAAATCATTAATATATATTGTAAATAGTTGCGGCCCCAGCACCGAGCCTCGCGGCACTCCACTCGCCACTGCCTGCCATTCTGAAAAGGACCCGTTTATTCCTACTCTTTGCTTCCTGTCTGCCAACCAATTCTCTATCCATGTCAATACCCTACCCCCAATACCATGTGCTCTAATTTTGCTCACCAACCTCCCGTATGGGACCTTATCAAAGGCTTTCTGAAAGTCTAGATACACTACATCCACTGGCTCTCCTTCGTCAATTTTACCTGTCAACTCCTCAAAAAATTCCAGAAGATTAGTCAAGCAGTATTTCCCCTTTATAAATCCATGCTGACTTGGACCAATCCTGTTACTGCTATCCAAATGCGCCATTATTTACCTCTTTAATAATTGACTCCAGCATCTTCCCCACCACTGATGTCAGGCTAACTGGTCTGTAATTCCTTGTTTTCTCTCTCGCTTCTTTCTTGAAAAGTTGGATAACATTAGCCACCCTCCAATCCACAGGAACTGATCCGGAATCTATTGAACATTGGAAAATGATCACCAATGCATCCACGATTTCTTGAGCCATCTCCTTGAGTACCCTGGGATGCAGACCATCAGGGCCTGGGGATTTATCAGCCTTCAGTCCCATCAGTTTACCCAATACTATTTCCGCCTAATGCAAATTTCTTTCAGTTCGTCTGTCTCCATTGATCCTCTGCCCTCTAGTACATCTGGGAGATTGTTTGTCTCTTCCTTAGTGAACACAGATCCGAAGTACCTGTTCAACGCTTCCGCCATTTCCTTGTTCCCCATAATAATTTCACCCGTGTCTGTCTTCAAGGGACCCACATTTTTCTTTACTAATCTTTTTCTCTGAATATACCTAGAGAAGCGTTTACTGTCCTTCTTTATATTCTTGGCCAGCTTCGCTTCGTACCTCATCCTTTTAACCCGTATTGCCCTTTTTGCTATCTTCTGTTGTCCTTTGAATGTTGCCCAATCCTCTGGTTTCCCGCTACTCTTTGCTATCTTACACATCTTTTCTTTTAGTTTTATTCCATCTCTAACTTTCCTTGTCAGCCACAGTTGCCTCTTACTCCCCTCAGAATCTTTCTTCCTCTTTGGAATGAAATGATCCTGCATCTTCTGGATTATGCCCAGAAATTTCTGCCATTGCTGTTCCACCGTCATTCCTGCTAGGATCCCTTTCCAGTTGATCTTGGCCAGCTCCTCTCTCATGCCTTCATAGACCCTTTTGTTCAACTGCAACACTGACATTCCTGGTTTAACCTTCTCCCTCTCAAATTGCAGATTAAAACTAATCATATTATGGTTACCACCTCCTAGTGGTTCCTTTACCTTGAGTTCCCTTATTAAATCTGGTTCATTGGTCAACGCTAAATCCAGAATTGCCTTCTCTCTGGTAGACTCCAGTCCAAGCTGCTCTAAGATTCATCAACATTCAGACTAAGTGCACCCAGTGTTGGAGTGATCTGTTGTTTGTCAATAGGGAGATTTAAAATCTGTGCCGCCGGAACCTGTCCAAAAGTTTCTTATTTAAATCCCCCTCACACTCTGAGTACACACTCTGTTCTGTGGTGGCCTGGTGCAGTGATGTGAGACGGTGGTTTATGCTGATACAGGCCATAAATTTCCTAAATTAGTTGGATTGAAACTGCAGCTTGTTGTCTGATGATAATCGCTTTGGTAACCCATGGGTTTTGAAGATTAAGTGCAATTAGTCAACTATCGATTGTTTGCGTACTCGGTGCCACTTGTCACACATCCATATACATGATGGAGCTGTATGAGCAATTTATCCAATTTTCAACTGGCCTCTGTCAAAATTGGCACTTTGGAATGGGCTTGCAAGTACTTGCATGCCTGACTTGTTGTTCCAACAGTTAGGTTCCAGAATCTTGGCAAGTTAGAGTGTGCATTCCGTGTGCATTAAACACGTCTTCAATATTTTGGTCTAAGCTTGTAAACACCCCACACATTTCCACCGTCCACCTCAAATAGTAAAGGCCTGGATAGAGTAAATGTGGAAAGGATGTTTCCACCAGTGGGAGAGCCTCGGAACATAGCCTCAGAGAAAAAGGATGTACCTTTAGAAAGGAGATGAGGAGGAATTTCTTTAGTCAGAGGGTGGTGAATCTATGTAATTCATTGCCACAGATGGCTGTGGGGGCCAAGTCAATGGATATTTTTACGGTGGAGATTGATAGATTCTTGATTAGTAAGGGTGTCAGGGGTTATGGAGAGAAGGCAGGAGAACAGGGTTGAGAGGGAAAGATAGATCAGCCATGATTGAATGGTGGAGTAGATTTGATGGGCCAAATGGACTAATTCTGCTCAGAGAACTTATGCACCTTCATATGATCCAGGCCGAGATGCTTGGAAAAGAGATCACTTTGTTCACTCTTGAAGTGCCCAGGGAATAAACATCCAGTGATCCTGCGTGATGTATGCTTGCTATGTAACCACACACCTTGTGTGGTAGAAAGGTTGGACGCCGTCAATGATTCCAAGATTAGATTCATTTCACCCGCTCAGCATGTTTTCATTTACTTGCCGTACAGCTGAGATTTTGGATCAGGATCCTACTTCAGGCTGATTAACTCGGCATCATGTTCAGCACAAACCTGGTGGGGCCTTCGGTGAGCTATACTGTTCTATTGATGAGGGGAGGGGGGGGGATGCTGGAAAAGAATTGGCGGTGGAGGACATGTCCTGCCCCTTCTCTCTTCCAGCTTTCTACCACCCCTGTCTCTTCCCTACCTCTCTCCACCACAATCAGTCTGATCAAGGGAGCCGACTATAAACCAGCATCTGTTTTCCTTGTTTCTACATATCAACTCCTGCCTTAGCAGGGATCTGGACCCACCACAATTTGCCTACTGCCACAACAGATCACCAGGGAATGGGATCTGTGTAGGAAGGAACTGCAGATGCTAGTTTAAACCAAAGATAGACACAAAAAGCTGGAGTAACTCATCGGGACAGGCAGCATCTCTGGAGAGAAGGAATGGGGAAGGAACTGCAAATCTCACTGGTTCTCCACTGTGCACTGAATCACTTGGACAATAAGACCACATACGTGAGGCTGTTGTTCATCGGCTACAGCTTGGCATTCAACACCATCATCCCCTCGAGACCAATCTCCAAACTAAAAGAACTGGGTCTCTGCAGATCCCTATGTAATTGGATCCCCCACTTCATTGGCACACCACAGACAGTACAAATTGGCAACAACGCTTCCTCCCTGATAACCTCAAGACTGTGTGCTCAGTCCCCTGCTTAACTATACCAATGATTGTAGCCAGATATAACTCCAATGCCATTTTTGTTTGGAGGTGAAACTGTCATTGTTGGATGAATAGTGGGTACCGATGGGCCACAGGCAGCAATATCAGTAGGTAGGTGGCACGGAACACTGTGGATGCTGGAACCGAACAAAGCACTAAGTGCTGGAGAAACTTAACGGGGCTGACAGTACCTATAGAGGGAATGGAAGGCTGTGACCCTTCTGGCTGACAGTAGTAGGGGGAGAAAGCTGGAAAACAGATGGTGAGGGGGGGGGGGGGGGGGGAGGGGGAACACAACCTGGTAGAGGTGAACCAAAAGGGTGTCAGTTCAGAAGGGGAGGAGTCAAATATAAAGTCAATGGGTGATAAATAGATAGAAGGGTAAGGGGGAAAGGGAAAGAGAATGGATAAAAGGGAAATGAGATTCCCTGGATGGGAAATGAGTGTACCAAGGAAGGGAAAGTTGCAGCATAATTGGGAGTGATGGGAGAAGTGTGTGTACACCAAGGTATGGAGAGGCACAAGAAAAGGGGATAGGGGGGTATTACAAGAAGGGAATAAGGGGGCATTACTTTAAATAGGAGAATTCAATGTTCATACATTTGGTGTAACAGAACTAGATAGATTGGTAGAGAAGCCTTTTGGTACGCTTGCCTTTATCATTTGAGGCATTTAGTATATGCCTTAGGTGAGTCATAATGTAGCTTTATAAAACTTTTGGTTAGGTTGCATTTGGAGTATTGTGTGCAGGTCCGGTTGCCCTATTACAGGAAGGGTGTGAAGGCTTTGGAGATGGTGCAGAAGTGGTTTACCAGGATGCTGCCTGGATGCTGAGAATTTGGACAAACTTGTTGGATTATTTTCTCTGGTGCATTGGAGACTGAGGGAAGGCCTGGTAGAAGTCCTAGATGTTCTAGTGGCCAGAGATCCTAGGGTGACGGAGAAACTGAAGGAGATTCACATTAGGCAGGAAATGGTGTTGGGTAGACTGATGGGACTGAAGACTGATAAATCCCCAGGGCCTGATGGTCTGTATCCCAGGGTACTTAAGGAGGTGGCTCTAGAAATTGTGGACGCATTGGTGATCATTTTCCAATGTTCTATAGATTCAGGGTCAGTTCCTGTGGATTGGAGGGCAGCTAATGTTATCCCACTTTTTAAGAAAGGAGGGAGAGAGAAAACGGGAAATTATAGACCAGCTAGTCTGACATCAGTGGTGGGGAAGATGCTGGAGTCAATTATAAAAGACAAAATTGCGGAGAATTTGGATAGCAGTAACAGGATCGTTCTGAGTCAGCATGGATTTACGAAGGGGAAATCATGCTTGACTAATCTTCTGGAATTTTTTGAGGATGTAACTGGGAGAATTGGCAGGGGAGAGCCGGTGGATGTGGTGTACCTCGACTTTCTGAAAGCCTTTGACAAGGTCCCATATAGGAGATTAGTGGGCAAAATTAGAGCACATGGTATTGGGGGTAGGGTACTGACATGGATAGAAAATTGGTTGACAGATAGAAAGCAAAGAATGGGTCCCTTTCAGAATGGCAGGCAGTGACTAGTGGGGTACCGCAAGGCTCAGTGCTGTGACCGCAGCTATTTACAATATACATTAATGACTTGGATGAAGGGATTAAAATTACCATTAGCAAATTTGCAGATGATACAAAGCTGGGTGGTAGTGTAAGCTGTGAGGAAGATGCTATGAGGTTGCAGGGTGACTTGGACAGGTTGTGTGAGTGGGCAGATGCATGGCAGATGCAGTGTAATGTGGATAAATATGAGGTTATCCACTTTGGTGGTAAAAATAGGAAGGCAGATTATTAACTGAACGGTGTCAAGTTAGGAAAAGGGGACGTACAACGAGATCTGGGTGTCCTAGTGCATCAGTCACTGAAAGGAACCACGCAGGTACAGCAGGCAGTGAAGAAAGCCAATGGAATGTTGGCCTTCATAACAAGAGAAGTTGAGTATAGGAACAAAGAGGTCCTTCTGCAGTTGTACAGGGCCCTAGTGAGATCGCACCTGGTGTACTGTGTGCAGTTTTGGTCTCCAAATTTGAGGAAGGATATTCTTGCTATTGAGGGCGTGCAGCGTAGGTTTACTAGGTTAATTTCCGGAATGGCTGGACTGTCATGTTGAAAGCCTGGAGCGGCTAGGCTTGTATACACTGGAAGTTAGAAGGATGAGAGGGGATCTTATCGAAACATATAAGATTATTAAGGGGTTGGACACGTTAGAGGCAGGAAACATGTTCCCAATGTTGGGGAAGTCCAGAAACAGGGGCCACAGTTTAAGAATAAGGGGTAGGCCATTTAGAACGGAGATGAGGAAAAACTTTTTCAGTCAGAGTGTTGTAAATCTGTGGAATTCTCTGCCTCAGAAGGCAGTGGAGGCCAATTCTCTAAATGCATTCAAGAGAGAGCTAGATAGAGCTCTTAAGGATAGCGGAGTCAGGGGGTATGGGGAGAAGGCAGGAACGGGGTACTGATTGAGAATGATCAGCCATGATCACATTGAATGGTGGTGCTGGCTCGAAGGGCTGAATGGCCTACTCCTGCACCAATTGTCTATTGTCTATAAGTTAATAGAATTACGAAAGGCATAGATAAGGCAAGTAGTCAGACTCTTCTCCCCAGGATGGAAATGTCAAATGCTAGAGGGTGTATCTTTAAGGTCAGAGGGGATAGATTAAGAGAGGTTTGCAGGCATGTTATATTTACACAGTGTGGTTGGTGCCTGGAACGGTGATGCCCAAGTGTGGTGGTAGATACAGATAAAATTGTGGCATTTACGAGGCTTTTTAGATCCGCACATGAATATGCAGGGAATAAAGGGTCATGGAGCACATGCAGGCAGAAGGGATTAGTCTAATTTGATATCATGTTTTGAATAGGCGACACAGGCCTGTCCCTGAGTTGTACTGTTCTTGGTAAAGCTGGGTAGGAATTAGTTACCATTACTATCTCCAGAGAATTACAATTAGCGAAGCAAATGGGGATAAAGACTGATAAAAACCTCCTTCTAATGTGCTAAAGGAAATGGCTACCAAAATAATAGACATGTTAATTATATTTTGTTAAAAATCCTTACTTCCTGGAGAAGTGTCAAGTGATTGGAAAACTACCATTGCGGCAGCCTCATTCAAAAATGGTGGGAGTTTTTTACAAAAGTGTTTCTTTTTTTTGCCAATCGGCTTAACATCAGTTGTTGGAAAAATGTTAGAATCAATACTTAAAGAAGTAAAAAGCAGGCACATTTGGAAAATAATAATCAAGCAGTCAGCATGACCCATGATGGGGAAATCATGTCTGACAAATGTATTACATTTTTTTGAGGAAGTTTCATTCAGTGCAGTTCGAGGAGAACTGGTGGGTGTGTCATGTTTGGACTTCCAGAGTCGTTGGACAAAGTGCCTCACAAAAAGTTATATTGTGAAATTAACTACCATGGTTTTCAAAATAACATATTGCCACAGATGGGAAATTGGTTCAGAGGAAGCAGCAAATAGATGTAAAAGGTTTTTGTGTTGGTAACCTATGATCAGTATGTTTACTGTAAGGATCACTGCTCGGTCTACAATTTTTAATTTAGTTTGGAGATACAGTGTCAGAACAGGCCTTTCGGTCCACTGAGTCCACACTGACCATCAATCACCCATTCACACTAGTTCATCATATCATATATATACAGCCGGAAACAGGCCTTTTCGGCCCTCCAAGTCCGTGCCGCCCAGTGATCCCCGTACATTAACACCATCCTACACCCACTAGGGACAATTTTTACATTTACCCAGCCAAGTAACCTACATACCTGTACGTCTTTGGAGTGTGGGAGGAAACCGAAGATCTCGGAGAAAACCCACGCAGGTCACGGGGAGAACGTACAAACTCCTTACAGAGTTTGAGTTACAGAGTTCTATGTTATCCCACTTATGCACCCACTCCCTGCACATTAAGGGCAACTTATGGAGGCCAATAGGCCTACATGCCCACACATCGTTGGGATGTGGGAGGAAATTCACACAGTCACAGAGAGAACATGCAAACTCTGCACAGACATTACCCGAGGTGAGGATCAAACCTGGGTCTCTGGCAGTGTGAGGCAGCACCTCAACCAGCTGCACCACTGTGCCATTCTGTTAATGATTTGGATGAAAAAAGCAAGTGTACAGAAGCCATCTTTGACTACAACACAAAAATAAGTAGGTGGCAGATAGTTGGGGTGAGGGTGGGGGGGGGGGGGGGGTGGGGGGAGGTTTGGTAGGGGGAATACAAGCACAGTCTACAGAGAGATGCTGATAGAGAAGGCAAATGTGCATGAAATTGGCAAATGAAGTATAATGTGGGAAAATATGAAGTTGCTCATTTTGAACAGAACAAAAGAACAGGGTATAATTGAAATTGAAAAAAATTGAAGAAAGCTGCAACAAAAGGGATCTGTGGGCAGTGGGGAATGAAGACCTCTGCAACATTAAGCCTTTTTACATGGGGGTTGAAGTATAGTAGTAGGGAAGTCTTATGCCAACTGTACAAGGTACCATTGAGACCACATTGTGAATACAGTGAACAATGTTGATTCCCCTATTTCACTTTATTATTTATAGAAGATGATTCAGAGAAGGTTCACTGGGATGTTCCTGGTTATGGAGTAGGGAAATGTCCAACAAGGAAAGATTCAACAGATTGGGGCTCCATTCACTGGGTTTTAAATGAATGCACGGTGATCTTATTGAAAGGTATATGATTCTTTGTGGGCTAGGCGGAGTAGATGCTGAAACATTGTTTCTCTTATAGGAGACGCTAAAACCAGAAGGCATTGTTAAGATTGAGATGAGGAGGAATTTCTTCTCTGAGAGCATTGCGAATCTTTGGAACTCCTTACCACAACAATGGGGGCAAAATTCTAGGGTCTATTTAAGACTGAGATCAATAGATTTCTATTCAGGATGGGAATCAATAGTTAAGGAGAAAGTTCAGGAAAGTCGACTCAAGTTATGTCAGGTTAGCAATGATCCTACTGAATGGTGGAATAGGCTCCAGGGCCGGAATGGCTGATTCCTTTTCCTACTTCTCATGGGCTTATGTCCTTAGCGACCCCATAACACACAGAAATGCAACACTGGAATTATCATTCCACGGCAAACTATTTAACTCTGCAATGTAATCCACAATCACTTCTCCCATTCTGTGATTGTGGGTTTAGAATTTATAGCTTTGAAGGAATTCCAGTGGGTGGTCGGTTAAAGTGACCACGCAATGTTTGGACAGCCTCTCGAAATGAGACATTAATGTCCTACAAATAGTAATAAATTAATTGCCGTTGTGTATGTATGCAATCTTATTTCTATGAAAAGAATAGCATTTTCTGCACGCAATTGTGTTTTTGTCCTTCTTGGCATTACTTTCCCCTGCTAACTTTATAATATTACTAAGTTAGGAGAATACATGACCTTTTCCTTTAGATATGTACTGAACACTACTGATTTCAGCCATAATAAACTAATCTTCTATTATATTTAGTATTAGTCTGGTCTACCACCATCTATTGCACTCACAATATCTAACATGCAAACTTGGGTCCATGGCATAATTCACTCCCCATGTACAGCGGGGGAGTGGTACAGCAGTAAAGTTGCAGACTTACAGTGCCAGAGACTCGGGCTCGATCCTGACTATGTGTTCTGTCTGTACAGAATTTGTACGTCCTCCCAGTGACTGCGTGAGTTTTCTCCGGGTGCTCCAATTTCCTCGCACACTCCAAAGATGTACAGGTTTGTAGGTTAATTGGCTTTGGTAAAAATTGTATATTGTCCCCAATGTGTGGCTTATTGATAGTGTACAGGGTAATTGCTAGTCAGCGTGGACTTGGTTGGCCGAAGGGCCTGTTTCTAGACTGTATCTCTACAGTTTAAAGTAAAGTCCATGCCATCATTCACTCCCCCATGTACATGAGATCATTCACTCCATGTACATGGTATAATTCTCTTCACCATCGGTGTAGTACATCTGGATTCTCCATTCAACGGCAATATGAAATGTTGAGCAATCTCAACAAGATTCAGGACGCCAATAAATAGGGTTTTAATTATTTTTTTAAACCCTCCAGGGTAATGTGATAATCTTCTGCATATGATACTTGAACCTGAAGCAGTCGACCATCCGACATTATACTGAAGGGTATTGCGCTCAAGGAAACAATTCCCATTTTACAGCCAATACCATGCATACTACAGTATGAACTTTAAGAAACTCTGACGGGAAAGGGATTGTGAAATAAGGTCAATGACCATAAATTAACAAAAGCTTTATTGTCATTTTCCAATGTGAAAATGACAACACGCTGTTGGCAGACACAGAGTTAGATCACATGAAATAATTTAATTAATAATTCAATGAATAATATTAACCATTATTCAAAGTGAATCAGAACAGAAGCAATTTTACAGTAAAGATGTTTTCTACCAGATGGCATCGGAACTATAGGCTTACAGAGATGTTTTTTTATTTAATAAAGACTGCTCTTTTTATATATTTGTATGTGTGTATATATGTATGTGTGCGTGTGTGTGTGTGTATATGTGTGTATATACATATACATATGCATATACAGTACACACACACACACACACACACACAGACATGTGAGCAAGTGGGACTAGTGTAGATGGGGCATGTTGACTGATGTTAGCAATGAGCTCTTACTTTTCTTCATAAATTGTAAACGTGCTGATTACCTCACCTTCAACAAAGAGCCTTTGTTTTGCCGTTGTAATTTATAGTCCTGCTGGGTCATGCTTATCTCCGCAAGCAACGAAAGTCAAGATGAAACACAGGATGATTGTGGCAAAAAGGAACTAAAATATAAATTATACAGGCTGTAGAAGAAAGTACCTATTGTCTGGTATCAAAATGCACTTGTGGGGAGTTGTTTTAGCTTGTAAAATATTCAGAAGGGTAATTAAAATGCTAGCAGTTTTTTTACAAGGGGAGGTTGAGCTGAGGAAAGAGAGTAAATGTTCCAAGATACACAAGGTGAATTTTGTAGTTCCGTATGACAGAAGAGCACCAATGTCTTGCTCACATGGGGTATTGTAAGATTGGAATTGGACCCAGTTCCAATCTAAATTGCAATTCTGCATTCTGCTCCATTTTGCTGTTGGATTACTTGCAGCCATTTCATGTGTTCCCTTCATTTTGTTCAATACAAAACTTTCCGCTCAAACCTTCAGCCCGTGTTTTGGAATCTTTACACATTTTCTTTCAGCACCTTCAAGGAGAATGAATCAAGCAAGGGTGTAAAATTTCTGAACAGTTTTTGTAAGGTAGTTATATATTTTCATTCTGTTTCTAAGGTTTAAGAAATTTGAATTCATCGTCTTCCATATTTGTTTTCAGACTCAGTGAAATATATAACCGTTCACCGATTATCAAAGATGTAATAGCGGCGCATTTGGATAGCAGTAACAGGATCGGTCCAAGTCAGCATAGATTTACGAAGGGGAAATCATGCTTGACTAATCTTCTCGAATTTTTTGAGGACGTAACAAATAACATGGACAAGGGAGAGCCAGTGGATGTAATGTACCTGGACTTTCAGAAAGCCTTTGATAAGGCCCCACACAGATTAGTGGGCAAAATTAGAGTACATGGTATTTCGGGCCGTAGGGTATTGACATGGATAGAAAATTGGTTGGCAGACAGGATACAAAGAGTAGGGATTAATGGGTCCCTTTCAGAATAGCAGGCAGGCAGACTAGTGGGGTGCCACAAGGCTCGATGCTGGGACCGCAGCGATTTACAATATACATTATTGATTTAGATGAAGGAATTAAATGTAACATTAGCAAATTTGCAGATGACACACAACTGGGTGAACTGTGAAGAGGATGCTTTGAGGATGCAGGGTGACTTGGACAGGTTGGGTGAGTGGGCAGATGCAGTATAATGTGAATAAATGTGAGGTCATCCACTTTGGTGGCAAGAACGGGAAGGCAGATTATTATCTGAATGGTAGACACAAAATGCTGGAGTAACTCAGCAGGTCAGGCAGCATCTCTGGAGCGAAGGAATGGGTGACATTTTGGGTTGAGACCCATCTTCAGACGGGTGTCAGGGGAGGGGGCGGAACAAAGATAGAATGTAGTCTGAGACAGGAAGACTAGTGGGAGAATTAGGAAGGGGGGGGATAGAGAGGAAAAACAAGGGCTATCTGAAGTTAGAGGTTCATACCGCTGGGGTGTAAACTACCCAAGCGAAATATGAGGTGCTGTTCCTCCAATTTGCGCTGGGCCTCACTCTGACAATGGAGGAGGCCTCTGAAAGAAAGGTCAGATTGGGAATGGGAGGGGGAGCTGAAGTGCTGAGCCACCGGGAGATCAGGTAGGTTAAGACAGACTGAGCAGAGGTGTTCAGCGAAACGATCGCCAAGCCTGTGCTTGGTCTCGCGGATGCAGAGAAGTTGACACCTGGAACAGCGGATACAGTGGATGAGGTTGGAGGAGGCGCAAGTGAACCTCTGCCTCACCTGGAAAGACTGTTTGGGTCCTTGAATGGAGTCGAGGGGGGACGTAAAAAGACAGGTGTTGCATCTCCTACGGTTGCAGAGGAAAGTACCTGGGGAGGGAGGATGTGGGAGGAGTTGATGTTGTTGAGGGTAAGGACCAGCTCTGCTAGGCGCAGGACAGTATTGGTAGATGGAAATTGGCTGGTTCTTACTTAATAAAGATAAATGGCCGTAGGGTAAAGATACAAAAGATAAGCACTGAAATAATAATTACCCGAGATTCCTGCATTTGCAGGAGCAACAATCTGCATCTGTTGGAGGAAGTCAGTGGGTTAAGCAGCATCTGTGTTTGACCTGTTTAGTTCCTCCGGCAGATTGTTTGTTGCATCTGCAATTTCTTGTGTCTGCATTTTCAGGGCTTTGTGAATGAGTCATACAGTGTGGAGACAGGTCCTTCGGCCCAACTTGGTCACAGTGACTAACATGTCTCATCTACACTAATTCCTCTCACTGCCTGCGTTTGGCCCATATCCATCTAAACCTGTCTTATCCATGTGCCTGTCTAATAGTTTCTTAAATGTTGTGATTGTCCCTGCCTCAACTACCTCCTCTGGCAGCTCGTTCCATATACCTACCACCCTTTGTGTGAAAAATGTACCCCTCAGATTCCTATTAAATCTTTTTCCCCCTCACCTTAAAACTATGTCCTCTGGTCCTCAATTTCTCTACTCTAGGCATCCAATGCCGTTGGAAAACTGCACCATGTACTGCGACATGCAGGTGTGGCATACAATCTGGAGGAGCTTGTGGGAAATCCAAGATGGATGCTGGAGTCGCCCTGGGGTTGAGTGGAGGTGGAGGGTGGGGGAGACTGGCGGACATGGAAATGGAAATGATATGGTTCCCTACAAGGCCCTAAAGCATGTGAGTGGTGGCCTGGTTGTGGTTGAAGGGGCAGCCTCGTCGCTGCGATTGCACACTGCCGGTAAAAGTTGTAGAAAGAGTATGGATCCTCAATGCTCAACATGCTCATTATAGTGGTGGTGGCATGAATTGCAAGCTTGGAATTAAACCATCACAATGAAAAAATGAATTAACTGGCAATAGAAGAATACATTTGGATATGGATTTAGTGACACCCACCCACATGTGAAAAAGGGAAATTAAATGTAATTCCCCCATCTGCAACAAGATGTTTTGGTATGAAAAGGGACATACCTTCTTTCTTTAGAGCAAAAAACAAACTGCTAGGTAAACTCAGCAAGTCAGGCAGCATCTACAGAGGGAAGTGGACAGTTCGGGTTCCACCAGCAATTTGCTTTTTGCTCACGATTCCAGCATCTGCAATCTCTTTTGGCTCCACACTTCTACCTTGTCTGAATCACCAACCAAACAGAAAAAAAATCAAACTCAAAGCAATATAGGTCATGACCTGCACTTGAAAACCACCGCTGTGTGTTATTGCAGCATCCAAGTGTAGGAATTGTTGTATCACAAGCGTGTTGGGGTAGCACAGCTGTGTCGCTTGCAGTCCTGCTGCCTCACAGTGCCAGCCACCCAGGTTCGATCCTGACCTCAGATGCTGGCTGTGTGGAGTTTGCACGTGCTCTCTGTGACCACGTGGGTTGTTTCCTACACCTCAAAGACGTGCGTGTTTGTTAGGTTAACAAACCTAACCTCTGCAAAATTGCTCCTAATGTATAGGGAGTGGATGCAAAAGTGGAATAATGTGGACATTCGGTGCCTGTATCTGCAGTATGCTGTATCTGTAAACAAAGCATATTTCAAATCAGTGTACACTGTTTAGAGTTATTTTATTGTGTCAAAGTCAAAACCTCACTTATTCAAAGGCTGATCTAAGAAGCCTAATGAATACTTTATCACATACTAATTTTAGACTCATGACGATCATGAATCATACCCTTTCCCGCAGTTTGCATCAGACCTTTGCAACTTCCAGCTGTGCTACATGAATTATGGAACTGAGAATATAGCTCTGTTTCAAGCTTCGGTTTACAGATTTGTATATTTCCTGCGTAAAGCAGTCCTTTGACTCTGACTCACACTGCTTTGCCAGTGATGCCACACAACGGAGTAAAGTTAAGTGTGGGGAGTAGAACAGGTTACAGTTTCTGAACCACTGAGAAATGTATAATTCATTCAACCATAATTATACCATAATTCACAAGTTCTGAATAAATTAAGTATCAAAACAGGTTAACATTTACTGAAAATTCTCAAATGTTTTAAAAAAGGATTGGCTCTGGAAAGCTACTTTGTCAGTGCATTTTACCTGAATTAGATTTCAGTTGAGCCATGTGCCATACCATACTTTGATGGTAGTAGGTTCCATGCAAAACAAGGCTTTTCACTGTACCTCAGCCCACCTAACAATAATAAGCAACCTAAATTCAGGCAATGATTTCTTCTCCTTTGTAATATAAGGTACTGGTGGCACAGCGGTAGTGTTGCTGCCTTACAGCGAATGCTGCACCAGAGACCCGGGTTTGATTCCGACCATGGGTGCTGTCTGTACGGAGTTTGTACGTTCTCCCCATGACCTGCGTGGGTTTTCTCCGAGATCTTCGGTTTCCTCCCACACTCCAAAGACGTACAGGTATGTAGGTTAATTGGCTGGGCAAATGTAAAAACTGTCCCTAGTGGGTTTAGGATAGTGTTAATGTGTGGCAATCGCTGGTCGGCGTGGACCTGGTGGGTTGAAAGGGCCTGTTTCCATGCTGTATCTCTAAACGAAACTAAACTAAAAAGGTCATAAATCATGTGATAGGAGTAGAATTAGGCCATTCGGCCCATCAAGTCTACTCCGCCATTCAATCATGGCTGATCTATCTCTCCCTCCTAATCCCATTCTCCTGCTTTCTCCCCATAACCTCTGACAACTGTACTAATCAAGAATCTATCTATCTCTGCCTTAAAAATATCCACAGCCTTCTGTGGCAAAGATTCACTGTCCTCTGACTAAAGAAATTTCTCCTCATCTCCTTCCTAAAAGAACATCCTTTAATTCTGAGGCTGTGACTTCTAGTCCTGGACTCTCACATTAGTGGAAACATCCTCTCCACAACCACTCTATCCAAGCCTTTCTATGCTGTGGCATTTCATCCCCAAATAAGCCTGTTTTGTCACAATTTCCCAAATGACCCAGCTCATGAATAATTTCAGTCAACGGCTAACAAAGAGGGGCCTGCACACGGAGATTCTTCAGCAGTCTCCTCTTCTGCAATGACAGCTTAACCACTCTCTTTCACATTATGAGTCTTAAACCAAGAAAACCACCACGCTACGTTCTCTACGTTTCACCCTTCTGAGCTTTTGTGAAGACTTTTAGCCTTCTTCCGAGCAAAGCTGTATACAGTGTTGATGATAATCCTTATTCCACAGCATTCATTTTTTTGTCATTTCTATAAGCATTCCAGATCATTGCTTCATAATCACACATCTTTTTGATTTGTTCCTTCTCTGTTCTCTGTGGACGGTAAATTCATACGCTCATAAGTTCTAGGGGCAGAATTGGTCCATCAGGTCCACTCCACCATTCAATCGTGGCTGATCTATTTTTCCCTTTCAGTCCCATTCTCCTGCCAGCTCCCCATAACCCCTGACAGACATACCAATCAAGAATCTGTCAATCCCCGCCTTAAAAATATCAAATGACTTGGCCTCCAAACCCATCTGTGGCAATGAATTCCACAGATTTACTGCCCTCCAACTAAAGAAATTCCCCCTCATCTCCTTTCTAAAGGTACGTCCTTTTATTCTGAGGCTGTGACCTCTGGTCCTAGGCTCTCCCATTAGTGGAAACATCCACTCTATCCAGGCCTTCCACTATTCGGTACATTTCAATGAGGTGCCTCCTCATCCTTCTAAACTCCAATGAGTACAGGCCCGGTGCTTTCAAACGCTGAGTAGATGTTCATAGTACACAGCTCTTGTGCAGAGTAGATGTTGGCTAAACCCAGCGCACATCTTATCAAGTTAAAGTTCTCGGATAGTTCTCCAGCATAATCATACAACACTTCCTACCACCACTGATTGAAACAGCAAACTTGAAATTGATTTAGTTTACCACGCAGCTACATATATAATGACAGCAACAGACTTCCGTGTGAATGGTGACTGTATGCACTGTCACCATGGTTGCTAGCAGTTCCTACTCACAAATGTGTATCTAAAAAAAAAGCTGTATATTGGAATTTTCTACACGAAGGCAAATTTGATTAAGTCAAGTGGGATGTAACCCAGGGAGTAAGTGTATCCATATAATTTTGAGGAGCTACACTTTAACGTACTGTTGTAATCAAAATCAGTGGCTAGTACATCACACAATTAAGTCTGATTTAACCTGAAGGGATAATTTCATATCTGTACGATATATGCAAATTTAATTACCCAGGTATTTTGCTACCTTGAAAACCTCCCAAAGGCAACTAAAAAGAATGGGAAAACCCCAAATAAACTCAAGCCACACCTACTTCACATGCACAAAGATGTCAGATCAAAATTCTCAAGATGTGCTGGGCATTCTACCACCTGCTTCTCAAATCAATTATCACTACAAATCCAGTTTAGAATTTAGAAGAAATCTCTTTACTTAAAGTGTGGTAACGATGTTGAAGTCACAGCACAGGTTGTGCTTGAAATGAGTAGGGGAGGTTGGACAAATGTAAGTTAGAAGGGAATAGAGGATTATGTAGATTTAAAGGAGGAAAAATTAAGCAAAAATGCCAGCATGCACTGGCTGAATGGCTTGTTTCTGCAGATTCTATGTTAATTCTCTCCAGTGTTCATAAAAATAATTCGATTTCCAGGCCATTGTTTTTTATTCCAAGGATAATACAACTAATGGTCTATTAAACTGTAGATTTAAAAAGAAAATAATATTTTCAAAGAAAACTTCTTGAGTCCAAGTGGTTTTCATTTTAAGTGACATTTAATATTTTCATGACTGTGGATTGTGGCAAAAATATT
This sequence comes from Rhinoraja longicauda, assembly GCF_053455715.1. Lineage (NCBI taxonomy): Eukaryota > Metazoa > Chordata > Chondrichthyes > Rajiformes > Arhynchobatidae > Rhinoraja > Rhinoraja longicauda. The sequence goes on from NC_135954.1 coordinate 79,167,315, forward strand.
TACGATCACGAATATGTTTCCTTTTATAGGTATTGGCATTCTTTCTCATTGAATTTGACAACTGGTAATATGCAGAAAAGAAATAGCAAATGATTTTGCAAATAATTTTATTAGAGTAATAAATGACATTATGGTCTGCATAGAGTCAGTCATACAGCATGGAAACAAGCCCTTCAGCTCAACTTGCCCATGCCGATCAAATGCCTCACCCATGAACATGCAGAAAAATGTAAGTTTGGACGTTTTTGGATAGGCATTTTAATTAAACAGGTAGGAAGTGGAAATGGGTCGGGACACTTCTTCAGACTGATTTTGTGGAGGGGGAGGGGGCGGAGAAAGCTGGAAGAAAGGAGGGGCAGGATAATGCGTGGCGGGTGGATACATGTGAGAGAGGTTCTTAAAAGGCCGATGACTAGACAAAGGTTGAAGAGTTGAAAAGACAGAATGTCTGAGATAAAAGGTTTGAAGTGTTGTGAATTGTGAAGCTAGAAGAAGGTAGTAGGGCAGGGGGTTGGTGCCTGTCTAGGTGAGGGGAAGATGGGGGGACTGGAAAGGGGGAGAAGAGGGTGGGTGGTGGTTTAATTATTTAAAATTGGATAATTCAATGTTCATATCATTGGGTTGTAAGCTACCCAAGTGGAATATGAAGTGCTGTTTCTCCAGTTTGCATGTGGCCTCACTCTGGCAATGGAGGAGAACAAGGACAGAGGGGTCAGTATGGGAATGGGCAGGGGTGTTAAAACGGTTAACAATCAGGTGAGCCAGTGGACCTTGGTGGACTGAGCATGTGTTTGGCAAAATGGTCACCGAGTCTATTCTTGGTTTTTGCCAATGTATAGGAAGCCACAGCGGGTATACCGAATGCAGTAGGTGAGTTTTGAGGTGCACGTGAATCTCTGTCTCACTTGGAAGGACTGCTGAGTCCCTGGAAGAGGGCTTTTAAACAGGCATATTGTCCAAATAAAGTACATAACTCTATCCTTAATCTTGATTGTTATTTTGAGGAGGGAATGGGCAGGGAGCATGGTCCACTTCCACACTACTTTCATGATCCAGAGCAGTCTATCACATTTACCTGAGAATGAAAACATCCTTTATAACATAGCAAAGAAGAGTGGGGAGACAGAGGATTGGGACTCTTTTAAAGAGCAACAAAAGTTAACTAAAAAGGCAATACGGGGAGAAAAGATGAGGTACGAGGGTAAACTAGCCAATAATATAAAGGAGGATAGCAAAAGTTTTTTTAGGTACGTGAAGAGGAAAAAAATAGTCAAGGCAAATGTGGGTCCCTTGAAGACAGAAGCAGGGGAATTTATTATGAGGAACAAAGAAATGGCAGACGAGTTAAACCGTTACTATGGATCTGTCTTCACTGAGGATGATACACACAATCTCCCAAATGTTCTAGGGGCCGGAGAACCTAGGGTGATGGAGGAACTGAAGGAAATCCACATTAGGCAGGAAATGGTTTTGGGTAGACTGATGGGACTGAAGGCTGATAAATCCCCAGGGCCTGATGGTCTGCATCCCAGGGTGCTTAAGGAGGTGGCTCTAGAAATAGTGGAAGCATTGGAGATCATTTTTCAATGTTCTATAGATTCAGGATCAGTTCCTGTGGATTGGAGGATAGCAAATGTTATCCCACTTTTTAAGAAAGGAGGGAGAGAGAAAACGGGTAATTATAGACCAGTTAGTCTGACATCAGTGGTGGGGAAGATGCTGGAGTCAATTATAAAAGACGAAATTGCTGAGCATTTGGATAGCAGTAACAGGATCATTCCGAGTCAGCATGGATTTACGAAGGGGAAATCATGCTTGACAAATCTACTGGAATTTTTTGAGGATGTAACTAGGAAAATTGACAGGGGAGAGTCGGTGGATGTGGTGTACCTCAACTTTCAGAAAGCCTTCGACAAGGTCCCACATAGGAGATTAGTGGGCAAAATTAGAGCACATGGTATTGGGGGTAGGGTACTGACATGGATAGAAAATTGGTTGACAGACAGAAAGCAAAGAGTGGGGATAAATGGGTCCCTTTCGGAATGGCAGGCAGTGACCAGTGGGGTACCGCAAGGTTCGGTGCTGGGACCCCAGCTATTTACGATATACATTAATGACTTAGATGAAGGGATTAAAAGTACCATTAGCAAATTTGCAGATGATACTAAGCTGGGGGGTAGTGTGAATTGTGAGGAAGATGCAATAAGGCTGCAGGGTGACTTGGACAGGTTGTGTGAGTGGGCGGATACATGGCAGATGCAGTTTAATGTAGATAAGTGTGAGGTTATTCACTTTGGAAGTAAGAATAGAAAGGCAGATTATTATCTGAATGGTGTCAAGTTAGGAAGAGGGGATGTTCAACGAGATCTGGGTGTCCTAGTGCATCAGTCACTGAAAGGAAGCATGCAGGTACAGCAGGCAGTGAAGAAAGCCAATGGAATGTTGGCCTTCGTAACAAGAGGAGTTGAGTATAGGAGCAAAGAGGTCCTTCTACAGTTGTACCGGGCCCTGGTGAGACCGCACCTGGAGTACTGTGTGCAGTTTTGGTCTCCAAATTTGAGGAAGGATATTCTTGCTATTGAGGGCGTGCAGCGTAGGTTCACTAGGTTAATTCCCGGAATGGCGGGACTGTCGTATGTTGAAAGGCTGGAGCAATTAGGCTTGTATACACTGGAATTTAGAAGGATGAGGGGGGATCTTATTGAAACATATAAGATAATTAGGGGATTGGACACATTAGAGGCAGGAAACATGTTCCCAATGTTGGGGGAGTCCAGAACAAGGGGCCACAGTTTAAGAATAAGGGGTAGGCCATTTAGAACAGAGATGAGGAAGAACTTTTTCAGTCAGAGAGTGGTGAAGGTGTGGAATTCTCTGCCTCAGAAGGCAGTGGAGGCCAGTTCGTTAGATGCTTTCAAGAGAGAGCTGGATAGAGCTCTTAAGGATAGCGGAGTGAGGGGGTATGGGGAGAAGGCAGGAACGGGGTACTGATTGAGAGTGATCAGCCATGATCGCATTGAATGGCGGTGCTGGCTCGAAGGGCTGAATGGCCTACTCCTGCACCTATTGTCTATTGTCTATTGTCTATTATGCTTGTCTTAGCAATCATATTTGCTTAAGTTCATTCTTAATGATTGTTTGCAACTGGTTGAAATTGCAACTCTTCCAAGTGACTGAATTGCCAGAACTACATTGATTTCCAAATATTAGAAAATGTGCTAAATATTATTCAATTATCAAAATATTCAGTGGCGTGCTTGTGGAATGTTAAACCCCAGGAGAAGACAAAATCTCTGCATTTTGAACTCTTTTTAGCTGGAGCTATAATAGTGAATATATTTGATTTCTTCCTCCCCAGTAAAAGGGATTGAACATCGGCTGGGTATTGTGAAGTTTTTGATTCTCGTGATACTTTAAATTTAAATTTTTGGCACAAATGATGGTGCGTTGTGGAGATGTGCCCTAAAGCAAGGACAGTCTGTGAAATTAATTTTAAGTACAGAGTCGAAACACACCAAAGTAATCCAATGTAAACCACTGTGTCTCGATGCAGAAGAGGTAAATGTAGCCAAAATGCAGGTCTTCGGGCAAAATATCTTTTGGACACGGATAAAAGAGGAACTATTTTTCTGCAATTGTGAGTTGCAGTGTTCTCCATCGCAGGTGCCTTGCAATCAGAACAATTAGCGAGCTCCCAGGCCTTAACAAACATCGTTTTCCTTGTTTCAAGCAAGTTTTTATTTTCTTTAAAATGTCACCCAAAGAGTCTTTTAAAGGGATTTTATTTTCTAGGTAACCTAGTTGGAGAATACATGATATGTCATAGAGTCATAGAGCTGTTCCATATATAAAGAGCCCCTTTGGCCCAACAGGTACATGCTGACCAAGTTGTCGAACTTAGCTAGTCCCACTTGCCTGAGCCATATCCCTCTCAACCAGTTCTCTTCATGTAATTCAAGTGAGTTTTAAATGTAGTAATTATGCCCATCTCCGCCCTTTCCTCTGGCAGTTTGTTCCATGTATGCATCTTGTTCTATGTTTGCATTAGGTGCCTTGGAAATAAATAGAGCAGAAAGAATATTTCAAAGTGACACTCTGTTTTTAGCTATAAATTATTAATAGGCATCATTCAAATGTATCTGAATATTACTAAAAAATACATGTAACTCAATAAGAAACTGACTAGCAAATGTCAATAAAACTCTTAAATGTTTCTGCAAAGGGATTATTTAAATTGTGTTTCCTTTTTGGAAAACTATTGTAAGTTACAACCAGTAATTCACTTATTTCCAGAGCAGAAACTCTAATCCATTAGGTTTACTTTTGTTTAAAATGAAGAGATCATTTTATATTTGTGTCCAATGATCGGTGGAAACAAGATTAATACAGAATGAGAAAATGAGTTCTAAAAATTATTTTGGCATTACACATGAATTTCCTGCAGTGTTACACATGGATAAAAGTTTTTAAAAAATATTATCACCTTTGTGTTATGCAAGTGTTATCGTTCATCTCAAGTTTTTTTTTCTGTTAATACTCCACGTGCTCCCTTCCAAAGACCAACTTTGGTCTTTATCTTTATGCTTTTTAGTTTCACTGCTTTTGCTGCCTCGATGTCTTCACTGAACTTCCCCCACCCCATCTCCCCCACCCAACTTGAAAATAAAATATGCAGAGAACAACTGTTTCTTCTTGAATAAAATTGCGTGATCTGGTTTTAGTATACAAAGTTATTCAGCCAAGATTCTTTTGAGCACAGAAGCACTTGTTGCAAGACTGATTTAATTCCTGGATACTTTCCCTAATAGTGATACTAGGGGTAGACACAAAATGCTGGAGTAACTCAGCGGGACAGGCAACATCTCCGGAAAGAAGGGATGGGTGATGTTTCGGGTCAAGACCCTTCTTCAGACTGTGGGTCTGTGGGTCTGAAGAGTCTCGACCCGAAATGTCGCCCATTCCTTCTCTCCAGAGATGCTGCCTGTCCTGTTGAGTTACTCCAGCATTTTGTGTCTGGCTTTGGGGTAAACCAGCATCTGCAGTTCCTTTCTACACAGTGATATTAGGGAGTTTGCTGCCAATTGAGCCTTTGGGACATGCTCATAGATTACCTTAATTTTTATTTTCTGGTGGAAATAAAATACATTAGCCTGAATTTTAAGTTGCAATAGAGTGAGAAGCAGCATCAACTATTGGTCTTCCATTTTCATCAAAATCTAACTGATTTAAATAGCTTATTTCTTTGTTTACTTAACCTATTTGAAACCATGATTTTCTTTTTCAAAACTGTAAGGGGTTTCTGCGCCGAGCTTTCGCCCGACCTAAGGTCCCCGTGCCTTGCTCTGATCCCTTGACCAGGCCGCGCACACTGGTTCCCCGTGAGTGGTTCGACCCACTCACCCCCTACGGTTCTAGACACTGGATTTAGATGCAGGAGCGTTGATAGTGCAGAAAAACTCAACCAGACCAGATTTGAAGACCAGGGTTTAAATGGAAAAGGCTTTTATTGAGCACTTGGGACTATTGTCCATGAATACTTATACACAGTTCTATTAGACATATGCTTAACTACACGAATACTTAGACACAGTTCTATTAGACATATTCTTGACTGTAAGATGGGGAACGTACGACACATCGCAAAATTGACCAACACCTATTCATTTACACACCCACGTTTATTCAAACCACCCTCCCCTCTACACTAAACTATGTCCAGGATGTGCAGGATCGGGGTACATGCTCACCATGGAGCTATTACTGGGGTTACTGGCTGTTCGTGCTGCTTCTCCGCTGCTTTCCGTGAGGGTCGTGCTTGTCCCATGCGTTTCTTCCTTCCGTTTCTTGCGTTCCTGGCCAGTCGTTGCGAGCGTTACTGTCCCTGCTGGGAGCGTGTCTTTCTTGCCTGTCTTTTCGTCTTCCTCCTGGCTTGCGTTCCTTGCAGGTTTTCTTGCATGAGTTTTCCAGTTTCCGACTTCTGCCTTGCATGAGTTTTAAAACCCAAAAATCGTGGCCAGTTATACTATTCTGACCCGTCCTATCTCCCGCCAGATCTCGGGATCTCTTTGTTTAAAAGATATGTATTGAGTTTTCTCTCTGATCTGCGTTATGTCCGGGGGTACCGGTGATGGCCAGACGGTCTGTTAATCTGTCTCTCGTTGAGAGGTGATGGGTTTAACCGGTTTCCCATCACCTACCAGGTAGGTTTCTATGGGCTATTGTGCCCCCTTAACGAGATTAACTGTGTAGGTCGGCTTGGGGCATTGTGAGTATGCTGATGTCAGCGCCCCAGTGTCTGGACCTGGTTTCGCAGGTTTCTGCACGGCCAATATCCATCCATTTTTCTGGCCGTGGCTTTGCAGAAACCTAGAGACTGGGCTGTAAGGTTTTTGCTTTTGTGGCTGGTCACGAGGTCCCGCGGCCATCTTAGGACCCACGGATTGTGACATCCCTTGGTAAACTGACCGCAGCCTTTCTCCGCTATCAGCCCCAGTCTCCCGTTTAAAATGTCCAAACTGCAGCTCTTTGGTTTGGTGTTGATTGCAAAATGAGGGAAAACTTCTCAAATCTTACAAAACAGGTAAATTTAAGGTTGAAAATAATTACCGTTCTGTAAAGAAGCTCAGTTCAAAGCTGAATGGGAATTAAGTCTGACATCTGAAGGTCAAAATGCACAGCAAAAATTACCAAGGAGCTGCACTGCATTTGCAGTGGAATGTTGGCGTACCCCTCTATCCCTCCCATGTGGATTGAGTTGAGTTGAGTTTTCTTCATTGTCATATGTACCGAGGCACAGTGAAAAACTTTTGTTGCATGGTAACTAGTCAGCAGAAAGACAATACATAATTACAATCGATGCGTACAATGTACAGATAAATGATAAAGTAAATAACGTGAATAATGTTTCGTGCCAGGTAAAGTCCAGTAAAGTCCGATCAAAGATAGTCCAAGGGTCTCCAATGAGGTGGATAGTAGCTCAGGACTGCTCTCTGGTTGTTGGTAGGATGGTTCAGTTTGCCTGATAACAGTCGGGAAGAAACTGTCCCTGAATCTGTAGGTGTGCATTTTCATACTTCCATACCTTTTGCCCGATGGGAAAGGGGAGAAGAGGGAGTGGCCAGGGTGTGTCTCATCATGGAGATGACACTGCTCACAATTGCTCATTGCAGCATTCAGCGTTGCCATCTTGTGAACCTGCATTTCAAAAATCCATCAAGTTGGACATAACTTTACTTTGGCTTCATTTTTTTAAAAATCACTCATCTTTGTGTGCATATCTATTTTCAAATGAAAATATTCAGAAAAAGTATTACAAAACTAAAAAAACATATTATTGGAGTCCCACTTGATTCACACAGATTTCGAAAGCATATTTGACATGAGTTTTCTCAAATATCATTTAATCTTCAGTTCTCAGAGAAATAAAAAAATAATTCTAACTTAAGTCAAAAACAAATTATTTCAGAAATGGCCGATTAGCAACCGGAAATAACAATGGGGGAGAAAGAAAACACAAGTCCTCGTGTGGTTGTTTTGATTCATATTTCATATTATTCATATTTCATATTCAGATTATGCTTTTATGTGATTATTGCCTTTATATGAAGTAAAAACAAATGAAGGCAAATAGCAATTTTGTTTTAAACAATGCCATGGGATTCAGGTTATTTTTCCATGCACGTGAGCTTCTTGGAGAAGAATGCATAACTACTGATGGGAACTGCTTGCTTTCCCACAAATGTATTTATAGTGTATGCCTTGCATGATTTGGAATTATGGCTATGATCAGACCTTGTACACGCCTGTCTCTGGTTATCTATCCCTTTACTGGAAGAACCATTAATTTTCCAGCTGCAATATTACGCCAAGAAAAACAAGAATATCATCTTGCAAGATGATATTTAAACTATTTACAATCCATTTGGAAGCGATTAATCATTCTCAAGGTCAACTGAAACAATATTGCATTTGGTGTAAAGTTTGATAATATCAGCCAACATCGAAAGGATCTTTGAGAAATCAGCCAAGGTGTGATTTTAGCTGTGGGCAATTGATGTTGCAGGTGAGGTGGGGGAAGGGATGGGGTAGCAGCAGTGCTGGTGAAGCAAATACACCCAATGTCATCAGTTTAAGATCTGGATTATTTTATCACAGAGACCTAATCTAGATCCAAGCCTGTCATTCAACTAATACAAGTGAAAAATCGCAGCTGCCAATTGTACTTACAACTGAACCAATTTAAAACTATAGGTGATTAAGAAATATTGCTAAGATAGTTAACCATATTATATATAAAGTTTAAGAAAATGATTGAATAAAATATTGTCTCTAATTTAGACTTGGGTTGACCAAGTCATCATTTTGTAGGAAAATAACTGCAGATGCTGGTACAAATCGAAGGTATCACAAAATGCTGGAGTAACTCAGCAGGTCAGGCAACATCTAGGAGAGAGGGAATGGGTGATGTTTTAGGTCGAGACCCTTCTTCAGACTGATGTCAGGGGGGCGGGACAAAGAAAGGATATAGGTGGAGACAGGAAGTCAGTGGGAGAACTGGGAAGGGAGGGAGGGGGGATAAAGAGAGAGACAGAGGAACTATCTAAAGTTGGAGAAGTCAATGTTCATACCGTTGGGCTGCAAGCTGCCCAAGCGAAAGCATATTCCGCTTGGGCAGCTTGCAGCCCAACGGTATGAACATTAACTTCTCCAACTTTAGATAGTTCCTCTGTCTCTCTTTTTTTTCCCCTCCCCCCCTACCCCCCTCCCCTTCCCAGTTTTCCCACTGTCTTCCTGTCTCCACCTATATCCTTTCTTTGTCCCGCCCCCCCTGACATCAGTCTGAAGAAGGGTCTCGATCTAAAACATCACCCATCCCCTCTCTCCTAGATGCTGCCTGACCTGCTGAGTTACTCCAGCATTTTGTGATACCTTCAAGTCATCATTTTGCATTTTTAACATGCCATGGTAAATGCAGATAAACAAACTTAATTGACATTGTTTTCTAATTGAACTGTAAACAGGATAGATTTTAATTCCGGTTTCATAAATAAGAGTGCTTGAATTTGCTACTAGTAGTGAGTGCTGGATGCTGACGTACATGGCAAGAATGGCCTTGTCTTTCCAAATTGCACCTGTGTTGAGTTGCTGACCAAAGCCAACCTGCAAAGATGTACAGGTTTGTAGGTTAATTGACTGGGTAAATGTAAAAATAAAAACAAATAAATAAATTAATTTAAAAAAAATTGTCCCTAGTGTGTGTAGCTACGATAGTGTTAATGTGTGGGGATCGCTGGGCGGCGCGGACTTGGTGGGCCGAAAAGGCCTGTTTCCGCGCTGTATCTGAAATCTGAAATAAAAATATTAAAAATATGAAATAAATGGTGGGTGATGGATATATGGAACGATTTGCCAGAGGCAGTAGTTGAGGCAGGCACTATAACAACATCTAAAAGACATTTGGACAGGTACAGTACATGGATAGGAAAGGAAAGGATAGGAAAGGTTTAGAGGGACATGCGCCAAGTGGGGCAGGTGGGACTGGTGTAGATGGAGCATCTTGGTCAGCATGGGCAAGTTGGGTCATAGAAACAGAAAATAGGTGCAGGAGGAGGCCATTTGGCCCTTCGAGCCAGCACCACCATTCATTGTGATCATGGCTGATCATCCACAATCAGTAACCTGTGCCTGCCTTCTCCCCATATCCCTTGATTCCACTAGCCCCAAGAGCTCTATCTAACTCCCTTTTAAATTCATCCAGTGAATTGGCCTCCACTGTCTTCTGTGGCAGAGAATTCCACAAATTCACAACTCTCAGGGTGAAAAAGTTTCTTCTCACCTCAGTTTTAAATGGCTTCCCCTTTATTCTTAGACTGTGGCCCCTGGTTCTGGACTCCCCCAACATTGGGAACATTTTTCCTGCATCTAGCTTGTTTCCAGTCCTTTTATAATTTTATACGTCTCTATAAGACCCCCTCTCATCCTTCTAAACTCCAGTGAACACAAGCCCAGTCTTTCGAATCTTTCCTCATATGACAGTCCCACCATCCCAGGGATTAACCTTGTGAACCTACGCTGCACTGCCTCAATAGCAAGGACATCCTTCCTCAAATTTGGAGACCAAAACTGCACACAATACTCCAGACGTGGTCTCACCAGGGCCCGATACAACTGCAAAAAGACCTCTTTGCTCCTGTACTCAAATCCTCTTGTTATGAAGGCCGACATACCATTAGCTTTCTTTACTGCCTGCTGTACCTGCACGCTTACCTCCAGTGACTGGTGCACAAGGACACCCAGGTCTCGTTGCACCTCCCATTTACCTAATCTGACACCATTGAGATAATAATCTGCCTCCTTGTTTTTGTCACCAAAGTGGATAACCTACATTTATCTACATTATACTGCATCTGCCATGCATTTGCCCACTTACTCAACATGTCCAAGTCATCCTGCAACCTCCTAACATCCTCTTTGCAGTTCACACTGCCACCTAGCTTTGTGTCATCTGCAAACTTGCTAGTGTTACTTCTAATTCCATCATCCAAATCATTAATATATATTGTAAATAGTTGCGGCCCCAGCACCGAGCCTTGCGGCACTCCACTCTCCACTGCCTGCCATTCTGAAAAGGACCCGTTTATTCCAACTTTTGCCTCCTGTCTGCCAACCAATTCTCTTTCCATGTCAATACTCTACCCCCAATACCATGTGCTCTAATTTTGCTCACCAATCTCCCGTGTTGGACATTATCAAAGGCTTTCTGAAAGTCTAGATACACTACATCCACTGGCTCTCCTTCATCCATTTTACTTGTCACATCCTCAAAATTTCCAGAAGATTAGTCAAGCAGGATTTTCCCCTTCATAAATCCATGCTGACTTGGACCAATCCTTTTACTGCTATCCAACTTGGACCAATCCTTTTATAAAGTTGTACCATGACCTCCATGCTCTTATTTTCTATGCCTCATGTAATGAAGGCCAACATTCTGAATGCCTTCTTCACCACTTTTCATATGTGTGTTGCCACCTTCAGTGGACGTGTGTACTAAGGTCCCACTATTCCTTAGTACTCCCTTGGGTCCCATTGACAATGTACCCTGATCAGCATTCAATTCACCTCCAGTGACACCTCACCCTAATCAGCATTCAATTCAAATACTGCTCTGTAAGATGTCCTGTCGAAGGGCCTGTTACCATGAGATATGACTCTAAATGATGAGTTTCTATGCCGCTCCTGATTCGTGAAAAGTCTTAATTTAGGAAGTCCAAAACACATCCTGCTAGAAAAACCCCTGACAAGACCTTGACAGGTGACTAAGCCATTTCTCTGAGCTGAGCCATCTGTCAAACCTGCCAAGAAATTCAAACTTGGAATGGACAACCTTGGATTGTATTCTCTGCAGCGCCAGAGGCTGAGGCGAGACCTGATAGAAGTTTATTCACTTATGAGAGGCATAGATTGGATAAACAATCAGAACTTTTTTCCCCAGGGTGAAAATGTCAAAAACTAGGGGATCAGAGGGAGAAAATGTAAAGGAGGTGTATGTGGGACAAGTATTCTACACAGAGAGAGGCAGATGCCTGGAACACACTGTCATGGATGGTGGTGGAAGCAAATAGTATGGCTTTTAGATAGACGCATCAATAGGCAGGGATGGGGTTCGTACACTGTATGTAGGCATCATGTTTGGCACAGACGTGGTAGAACAAAAGGCCCGTTCCTGTCTTTATGAACTGTATTCTATGGAACCTCTGAATGTGCTGGTATTCAGACACATTAAGGAAAAAGATATGATATTAAAATATGACGACCTTTTAAAATAAGAAAATTAAAACTTTTAAAATCATTTAAATCAATTTTGTATAAGTAAAGTTATTAAGTAACTAATTAAAGGTAAATTAGTTGATAGTTTTGTAGTTTGAAGAGCATTGTGTTATTTGTGGTGTTTCATCCACATTAAATTGATGTAAGTAAAGTAAAGGGGGAGATGTGATGTATATGTAATGTAAATGCCAGTGCCCCCTTGAGGCCAAGAGCAGAAGCTGGCCAATGGGCTTGTGCCTTGTGACTGAGGTCATGTGACCTTCTAGGCCCAATGGGCTTGTGCCTTGTGTCTGAGGTCAGAGGACCTTCTAGAAGTTTCCTGGTGAAGGATCAGTAATAAAATCTTCTTACAAGATGTCGGGCGTATATTCATTGTGCTAGCCACAACAGGGTCTTAAAGAGGACATTACAGTACCCATTCTTGTTCCTTACAGCTGATCTTTTCCATGGAACAATGAAGTTGTTGTTTGTGCACCTGGACTATCCTGGCATGGATTCATTCAGCAAATTTCTCTGCATAAATTCTGGGTAATTGCATTAGGTTCGTGCTCAGCTGCTGGATGCAGTGAGGAGTACAAATCAGCCGTCACTCAGATGCCAGTGAAGAGCAGCCAGCAAACTTGTAGGACTGTAATACTATATGGTAAGTTAGTTTGTAGATGGCACATAAATTAGCGGTGTAGTTGATGATGAGGATGGCAGCCTCACAGAGCAGTATTTGAATTGAATGCCGATTAGGGTGAGGTGATGCATTTTGTCAGGTCGAAGAAGGGCAGGATGTACATTGTTAATGGAAAGACCCAAGGGAGTACCAAAGAATTGCGGGACCTTAGTATACACATCCATAGATTTAGATTTAGATTTAGATTTAGAGATACAGTGCGGAAACAGGCCCTTCGGCTCACCGAGTCCGCGCCGCCCTGCGATCCCCGCACATTAACACTATCCTACACACACTAGGGACAATTTTTTTAAACATTTTACCCAGTCAATTAACCTACATACCTATACGTCTTTGGAGTGTGGGAGGAAACCGAAGATATCGGAGAAAACCCACGCAGGTCATGAGGAGAACGTACAAACTCCATACAGACGGCGCCCGTAGTCAGGATCGAACCTGAGTCTCAGGCGCTGCATTCGCTGTAAGGCAGCAACTCTACCGCTGCGCCACCGTGCCGCCAGATCACTGAAGGTGGCAGCACACGTATGAAAGGTGGTGAAGAAGGCATTCAGAATGTTGGCCTTCATTACCTGAGGCATAGAAAATACAGGCAGCTCGTTTTGTTACAAATACCTATGAGAGAGAAGCGAGTGTTACCGAACTTCCAAATTCATTGGGGTGGAACACTCTCCAAGACAGACGTAAAGCCCACCATTTGACCTGATTTTACAAAATGTTAAATGGTCAGCTCGACATGGATTACCACATCTACACCAAACCCAAACCTATCAGGAATGGACGAGGGCATTCAATTCAATTTGAGATACCAGCTATCAAGACAGATGTGTGTAGCAATTCATTCTTCCCTCGCACAATTAAAGCATGGAATAGACTTCACCCTACTATAGTTATTCAATCAGACGCAACTAAATTTAAGGCTGCTCTTCTTCTCCAAGAAGTACTTCTTGCTTAAGTCCATTATCCGCCACCTCCAGTTTAAATTCCATTTGGAATATTTTGGAGGACCAAGAACCTAGAACCAATAAGAGCATGTAGGTCATGGTACAACTTTATAAAAGTTTGCTTAGCCCCCAGCTGGAGTATTGTGTGTATTTCAGGTCATCACACTCTAGGAAGAATATAATTGTGCCAGAGAAGGAGCAGAGGAGATGGAGCCAGATGTCGTGTGCATTTTGTGGGGATCTGAGGACAATTATTTTCACTCAGAAAGTGGTTGAAATCCAGAACACACTGCCGGAGTAGGTGGTGGAGGCAGGTACTCTTGCAACATTTAAGAAGTATCTGGATGAGCACATGAACCACCAAGGCATAGAGGCAATGGGCCAAGTGCTGGTAAATTGTGATCATTGTTGATGGGTGTTTGATTGTTGGCATGGACATGGTGGAACCAAGGACCCGTTTTAGTGATGCGCGACTCGAGGAATTCTAATCCTGCTCATAGGTAGAAATGACCGAAGGTCAGTATGGAATGACTGCCTTATTTCTGCTATTGTCAATAGTCAATTTTATTTGTCGCATACACATAAATGTGCAGTGAAATGAAAGATTATCCACAGTCCAACAATCCAACAATAAGAGCAATAAAAATAAGCAATAACACACACAATCATAAACCAACACCAAACAAAAAGAAACATCCATCACAGTGAGTCTCCTCCAGTCACCTCCTCACTGTGATGGAAGGCCAGAATGTCTTTTCTCTTCCCTGCCGTCTTCTCCCGCGGTCAGGCTGTTGCCACGTCGGAGCGGTCGGGGCCCCTGACATTGAAGCCCCCGCCGGGCGGAGAAAATCCCGCGGCCTATTCCAGGCCGTTTATTTGCAATAAAACCAGTACAGTCAAATTATATGTACAAAGCAGCATGCTGGAAGGTGGAATGGATGGCCATTTATATGTATGAGCCTAAACAGAGATTTACCATGTTACTATTTCAGCAGCAATTTGCTTACTATTTGCTGGCAAGACCGCAAGACCCGTGGTTATTGCCTAATCCTTGAGAAGGTGGTAGTGAGTGGCCTTCTTGAACTATTGCCATCTTTCTGATGAAGGTGCATCCATTCTGTTGAAGGTGCATCCAAAGTGTTATTGGGTGGGGTGTTCCAAGATTTAAACTAAGAGACAACCGTACACATTTCCAAGTCAAAATTGTGGGTAACTTGGAGAGAACCCTGGAGAAGCTGCTATCCCTGGGCATTTGGTGCTTTCCCTCTGGGTGACAGAGACTGTGGGTTTTGGAGAGACAAATTGAGTAGTTTGGGTGAATAACGTTAGTGCATTTTGCAGACGGTACACCCTATGGCCACAATTTGCCAGTGGTGAAGAGAATGAATGTTTAGTGTGTTTGATAGTGTTTTTCAAGTGGGCTGTTTTCTGGATGGTGTTGAGATATTTCAAAGCTTTTAGTACTGCACACTTTCAATCAAGTGCCAACTATTCCATCACAATCCTACTTGGGCCTTGTAATAATAATAATAATGCATTACATTTATATAGCGCTTTTCAAACACTCAAAGACGCTTTACAGGGATTACTAGAACATAGAGAAGAAAATAAATAGATAAATAAGTAAACAAACAGAAAAAGGAGACAGAAGGTGAGGTGACGGTCAGTGGTTGAAGGCAGTGCTGAACAGGTGAGATAGAGCAAAGACCTTGAAGTGTCAGAGGTGACTCACTTCTTGTAAGATACCTGTCTCTCACTTGGCCTTGCAGTCATGGTCTTTGTGTGGGTGGTGCAATTGAGTTTCAAGTTGATGGTGGCCTCTAAAATATTTGATAAATAGGGGTCCCAGCAATGGTAATCCCACTGAATGTCAATAGTGGATGGATAGACTCTCTCTTGCTGGAGGTGGTCCTTGCCAGCACATTAGTCACACAAATAATACTTACCACTTCTCACTGGGTGCGTAAATGTTGCCCATGTCTTGCAGGCATGGATGCTTCATTTACCGAGGAATTGCAATTAAAATTGAACATGGTGGACAACCCCATATCTGACCTAATGATGGATGGATGAAGCTCAGTGATTGCACAGCCTAAGATAGTTGGACCAGGGACCCTGTACCGATGAACTCCTGCAAGGTTGTCCTGGGGTTGAAAAGACTGACCTCTAGCAACCACGGCCAGTATTTTTCATGTGACGTTTGACTTCAAACACTCCTGCTTTTTTTCATTTGCAAATTAACTTTGCTTTTACCAAAGGTGCCTGATGAGGAAAAACTTTTTCAGTCAGAGAGTTGTAAATCTGTGGAATTCGCTGCCTCAGAAGGCAGTGGAGGCCAATTCTCTGAATGCATTTAAGCGAGAGCTAGATAGAGCTCGTAAGGATAGTGGAGTCAGGGGGTATGGGGAGAAGGCAGGAACAGAGTACTGATTGAGAATGATCAGCCATGATCATATTGAATGGTGGTGCTGGCTCGAAGGGCCGAATGGCCTACTCCTGCACCTATTGTCTATTGTCTAATTCCATTCTCAGTCAAATGTTACCTTGATGTAAGGACTTGTAAAGGAAGTACGGAGGTGGGAGGGTGGATGCAGGGGAGGGGGGGGGGGGGGGGTTTATTTATCTGTGCCTTGTGCTAAAAATTCATAATTAAATTGGTTGTGATCGTTTTGGACAAATCAAGCATTAGAAAGAATCCAGTAGTTTCAAATAGTCGATAAATGCTGGTAAATATACTGTTCCAACTAATGCGATTTTAATTTACTGAATACATAAAATAACAACAGCATATTCAGTTCCTTGAAACAATAAAACATGTTTTAATCTTTAAATCATACAGGAAACAAACTGCACAGCCATATATTTTTACAGTATGCCTCCTGAAGGATACGGCAGGAGCCAACAGTAAGTGGCTGGAGAATTCCAGATGGAAATCATACCTTATGGTTTGCATGTAGGTTACTTATCCTGTTACATTTTTTGCATTCCTTGAATAGCTATTTTTTACATACCATGTTAGTCAGTCAATCTATAAGAACAAATTGAGATTTTTATCATACACCGTTTGACTTCCCTTTCAGGTAGGCCCATAAATCTAGCCTCTCCTTTGTTAGGCCACAGAGAGAGATAAAATCAAATGAAGAAAGACAAGAATTAAATGCATGGTTGATCAAAAAAATGTGCAGTGTCGAGTGGAAATAGTACTAGCAATTATGATGTTCAAAAATGGACAATAATATAGCTCATACTGTAGATTACATGACACTCCAGCCAAGGAACAGAACTAGCTATGTTCAAGAGAAAAAAATAGAGATCAGGAAAAGTTTTTGTTGGGTCTAATTTGATTTTGCAAATGGATAAATTGCACCTTCTGTTTCATATTTACTTTTTGTCAAACTGTGACTTTGGGGAATGAATAACAGCCATGTGTTTTGGCCAATTGATAGTTATGCTTGTCCCCATGTAAATATTTTCTAAAGCACAATATAATTGATACTGGTTATGTGGAAGGCTTTTAATTGTGCATGGGAATGATAATATACGTATGGAAGGAACTTACTCGTTGATTTTCATTCTTTTGATTTCCTTAAATTCAATGCATTTGAACTTTTGCGGGTGGTACTTTTTGCATCAATGGTATGCAGGTTGGAGGGATATGGAACCCATGCAGGCAGAAAGCATTAGTTTGATTCGGCATCACACTCAGCACTGATATTGTGGCTGATAGGCCTGTTTCTGCGCTGTAAAGTCCCGGTAATGAACCCTGGGTTCCAAGTCTGCCTTGTATTGAAGAGAAGGGAAAGAGTAAATTGTTTATAGACACAATATGCTGGAGTAACTCAGTGGGACATGCAGAATCTCTGGAGAGAAGGAATGGGTGACGTTTTGGGTCGAGACCCTTCATCAGTCTGAAGAAGGGTCTAAACATGAAACGTCACCCATTCCTTCTCTCCAGAGATGCTGCCTGGCCCGCTGAGTTACTCCAGCATTTTGTGTCTATCAAAGCTGGGTCTCTCGCACTGTAAGGCAGCAACTCTACCGCTGCGCCACCATACTGCCCTCCTTGAACCATATAGAAGTATTCTGGACATTCAAATCGAGGAAACAGAGTGGACAGAGATTCCCCACAATTGCAGAAACTAAAGACATTGTAATTGTAGTCTCCTTGCATTAGAAGTTTCAACATGCGTGACATCATAGGAGTATAGCGTCATAGAGATGTTTACAGCTCATTCATCCTATCCTTTCTAGTTTTTAACCATATTTTAGGGAGTTTTCCTAACCACTATTCCTTGCATTAACCACACCACCAAAATATGGTTGACTGGTGATTCAACTAATTGTTATTTGTGGAATCTAGATATGTCTGAGATGACTGTCACATTTGTTTACATCACAGCACCAACCATACTTCAAAGAATTGGAGGTGAATAATTATGGATTATTAAGATGTAGAAATCTACAAATACATGTGAGCTTTAAAAAAATGTACTCTTATCCTTAAGTTCTTGTTCTTTAATTAAATGCCCCAGAAATTTAATAATATCCATGTTCAGACCAAATATAATGATTGTTGAATACACTGGTGGCTGTATGGAACATGGTGCCAGAGGAAGTGGTTGAGGCAGATACAGTAACAATATTTAAAATAAATTTGTGCAGGTATATGGATAGGGAAGGTTCCAGCAGGATAATAGACCAAGTGGACCCGTTGGGTCCAAACCTCTCCTGCATTGGTGCAGCAGCCTCTCCTCCCCCTCCCCTCCCCCCTCCCTCCCCTTCCCCTCCGCTCCCCCACTCTATCTCCCTCAACCCTCCTTATCCTACACCCCCCCTCCCTTCCTGTCTCCCTCCACCCCTCCCTCCCTCCCCCTCCCCCTCTAGGAGATAGATTTAAACTTTAAAATGTGAATAACTTAAAAAATATAACCGATTTCAATGAAACCTCTTCCATGAGCACCAAAGGGACGAGGGTGAGTAAGGTGGGTCTAAAATTGTTGCGCTATCGTGTACCATTTTGGCTGTAGTTCAGGAACAAACAAACAAACAAACGAGAGTTTTGAGTATACAGATATGACAAATGTGGGGAATCGGGATGAGGGTGTCTTGATCAGGATGGACTATTTGGGTCAAAGGGCCTGTTTCCGTGCTATGCTTAGTTGAAGAGCCTCTCTATCCTTGTTTGGCTGCAGACATTGCAGATGCGCTGTACACAGTTTTGCACTGGATCAGATGTCAGGTTGAAGCAGGTGTACACACAAGCCCATGTAACATTGTGAGTAGCTGTCTGTAAAGTGAATAGTAAACATCATTTCATGGCTGTTGACGAGAAATCCATATCATTCCGTTGAAGGAAACAGAAGTGAGCAGCTGACAGGAACAAACAATGGCAGAGTGATTAGTTAATGGACTAATAATCCAGAGGCCCAGTCGAACAATTTGGAGAACCAAATTTGAATCCCAGCAGGCAGCTGTAGAATTAAAATTCAATCAATAGCCTGGGATTTAAAGCAATAAAAACAGCTAAAGAATGGACTCTTGTTGTAAGAGCACATCTGGTTTCACTATTGTCCTTCGTGGAAGGAAATCTACTATTCTTCACTGGTTGAGAAAGCCACTCTGTTCAGGGGTGAACAGAAAGGAACATTGGTGATAGAAGAGATCCAATGACAAAGTCCAAGGGGAGAAAGGGTGGTAATAACCAAAGACGTACAGATATGTAGGTTAATTGACTGGGTAAATGTAAAAATTGTCCCTAGTGTGTGTAGGATAGTGTTAATGTGCGGGGATCGCTGGGCGGCGTGGACTCGGTGGGCCGAAGGGCCTGTTTCCGCGCTGTATCTCTAAAATCTAAAAATCTAATAGAACAAATAAGAAAACACTAAATTAATGGAAGGGAGTGTGAATGGCAAACAATTACCCTTAAATTACCAGACAAAGGCGAAGTGAGCGTCAGAATAGATTCTGAAGTTCATAAGTCATCGGAGCAGAATTAGACCATTCAGCCCAAGTCTGCTCTGCCATTCGACCTTCAGAGATCTATCTCTCCTCCTCAACCCCATTTTCCTGCCTTCTCCCCATAACCCCTGACACGAGTACTATTTATTGGTGATGCCCGTAATTGTTGACACCCTTACAAATACTGGAAATCTGGAGTATTGACAATACTTTTAAAAACTGTTTGGAACCCAACATTTTATGAAGTTATTTATATTTACTATTTCCTGTTGCTTTATTTAAAATATTTCAAATCACACGAACCATAATGGATGCATACAGTTAAAGCGAAATAGGTGAAGCAAATCTATGAATAGGAATTCATAGTGTGGTGCTGGCTCAAAGGGCCGAATGGCCTCCTCCTGCACCTATTTTCTATGTTAATTCTTCGTAGGTTTTGCTAGTCAAAGAATGGTGACAATGATGAATGTCTTCACAAGGAGTGGTTGAGCCTGATAAGAGTAGCGGTTATACTGTTCGATTTATTTGAGGATAGACCAGGCACATGCAGGACATACCATTAGCTGATGGCATATTTCTGTGTATATATTCTGTAAAAATAAACCTACAATCCTAAAATGCAGCTCAGCTCAAGGCTGAAGAGGACTGAAGCCTACGACGTGGCAGGCAAAAGTGAATGGAAGTAGAAATCAAGATGCAAGCACGTCTACAGAGATGTGTTAGAATTGCCCAGTACTTCAGAGAGCTGAAGTAGAGATGATTCTGTGTAAATTGCTTGTGTAATGTCCCAACCACTTTCACTTTAGACTTGTTACATTGCAAAGGTTTATGTGTAGGTACTCTCAATTACCTTTGCTTTTGCATCTATCAAAACAGATTTTAGCATCACTGTTCAACATAGTAGTAGAGTTGAACTGCTGCATCATGCCTCTAATGACCCGGATTTAATCCTGATCTCCTTTGCTTTTGGTGTGGGGTTTGCATGTTTTCCCTGTGACTATGTGGGTTTCCGTCAGGTGCTCTGGCAACATGTAGGTTGTTGGATTATTTGGCATTGCAAATTGGTCTCCGCGTGTCTGTGAATGGTAGAGTCTGGTGACGTGGGTGGGAAGGAGAATAAGATGGGATTAGTATAAAAGCTTGATAAGTCTGTTTGCCATACTGTATGACTCTAGCATAAGAGAGACAACAGCAATATTCATCTATTATTATGAAAACATTATGATAGAAGGTGAAGTATAAACAGCTACACTGTGTAATCATCTAAAAGTATACCAGGAAGATGGGGGTTCCCTTTCATCTGCCTCACTTTTGTTCTTTCCAAAAAGCATCAATTCCGCTGTTATTAGGATTATTATGTGTCTTCCATTCCTCCCTGCAAAAGTTTTAACTCCAAAAAATCTTAGGTTCTATTTTCCTGTAGAGCCCACGAGGGACGGGGCCAGAAGCTCTCTAGGAATTCCTTTTCCAATGTTTATCAGATGGACATAACTTCAAGTGAGTGGAACTGTGTTTGGAAATGTGACATGATAGCCTGGACCAACTTTATTATCTTCTCCATAAGAACTGCTAAAAGATCATATCCCAAACTTACCAGAATGTTTGAAGCAAGCTTCTTAGAATATGGTTTCCTTTGAACAGAAGCCGAAATTTTACTTGATGTCCACTCTCTCCACATAGACTCCCCCCCCCCCCCCCCCCCCCCACCTCACTCAGGGAAGTTATCTTCACCAGAAGCATGAAATGTATCACTGTTGGTCTGGACACTCACCAATGCAAGCACATAAAGATCCCTCCCATGGATCCACCAAAGCCACTGGCAGTGGTTTAAGTGAATGACCCCTGATGTTAATGCAAGAATAGATTGCATTGCTGGTTTATGTACAATCCAACTTTCTCCTTCAGTCTTGGGTAACTTCACATTGCACACTGGAGCTTTGTGATGTTATACGTTACCTTCAGCAAGTGTTTTATTTTGCTCACTGTGCTTTCATGTCTGTTCCAACTGCCATGCCAAAAAGGACATGGCATCCCTGGAGAACATGGATAAGTGACATTTCAGATCGACACCCTTCTGAACATCACCTATCCACGTTCTCCAGCGATGCTGCCTGACCAGCAAAGTTACTTCAGCACTTTGTTTCCTTTTGTGTATTAACCAGCACCTGCAGTTCCTTGTTTCTCTAGCTGCCAGGCTTTTGTGCCTTTCAATGATGAGGGTTTCTCTTGATCTTCTATCTAGCAATGCCTATGCTTTGCCAGCAAATTATCCATTTACATCATTACAATGATACCTATATCAAAAGTCTTGCAACCTCCCACAATTTCAACATTATTTTCCACCTCAAGACAACATTCTTCTCCAGGCCAATAACAACTGCTCCTCCTGTGCACGTAAATGCAATGCAAGACCTACATTTTCATCTGGCCCATCGCCACTGATCGGGACCCACGTATCTCCTGGTCATGGGACAGCTTACATATAATTTCTGCAATCCTCTGAAGGCTACCTTTCTTTTGTGGTGCTCTGGATCTTTCCTGAGAGCACAGTCTTGGGATAAAGTCTAGATTGGATTAATGATCTGACCTTGTTCCATCTCTAGTTGGAGATCTGAATTTCCATTTTAAATTCCCTAGCTCGTTTCTTTTCAATTCTTTTTCTCAGTCCCTATATTCCACCCATCATTTTTCCAGAGTTTTCCTTGCACATTCCACCATTAAGCACATTTCATGATGCAGATGATCCTGAAGTTAAAAAGCAGTTTCTAGCTTTCCTAATTATTAACTCAAGTCTATTCAATAACACATATTTTCTCCTTATTGAAATCATTTTCATTAATAAAAAAGTGATGGAGGACAAAAATTTGATTCCATTTAAGGGACTAATCATCGTTCCAGTTCTGTTGAATGTGTACACTTCGAATTTTGTTTTGTTTTTCTATAGCGTTTTAATTAAAGTAACACTCAACCAAGCACACATTCAGTAATTTTTTATTACAATACTGAAGTTTTACAAACTTCACTGAAGACTATATTTTAAGAGAAACATGTACAGTGTGTGTGGACATAGCAATTTGTGAGCAAAACAAATAGAAACAAGTCAAAAAATATACAAGAAACATTTATAGTAATACTGTTTAAACACCACTTTCACAAAAAAGGAGGGCAGAGAGCAGAATTTGAACTCGTTCCAAATCTTCACTGTGCTCCTGCAGTCATCATAGTCCTGCATACACCATTTCATTATATACTACTAAGGCAAGCTGCTGTAGAAAGTAAAGGGCAAAAGACTAATAAGAAGCTATGTGTGTAGTATAACAAATGAAAATGCTGATAAGGCAGTACACAAGTTGTACTGGATATTTGGCACTTAGTAACAGGATGGTGGTTTGTATTTGGCTTAATAGACTATAATATGATACAGCTGTACTTCACAAACAGTACTCATGTACAACAATGATGCTGTCCCTTTATACCCTTAATACAGTGTTTGTAGACCCAGCTACTATTCATTATGTTCACAAACAGCAAAAAAAAACATGCAATGAAAATTGATTGTGCACTTCAATTCCACAATGCATTTGATGCTTCAGGCTGGCAGTTTTCAGATCAAGAAAAAGGCTGCTTAAATCTAATCTCTCCAATCAAGGTTCTAAATGTTAGTGTTGATAGAAATTTTGTTCCCTTCATAATGCTGTCAGGGCTAGTCTGCTATCAGACATTGCAAATGACACAGAAAAAGGTTACTTTATCTTCTGTCCTACAGTAATCAACTAAGCCACTTTCTCCAAAGATACGTTCATAGAAACATAGAAAATAGGTGCAGGAGGAGGCCCTTCAGCCCTTTGAGCCAGCACTGCCATTCATTGTGATCATGGCTGATCATCCACAATCAGTAACCCATGCCTGCTTTCTCCCCATATCCCTTGATTCCACTAGCCCCTGGAGCTCTATCTAACTCTCTCTTAAATCCATCCAGTGATTTGGCTTCCACTGCCCTCTGTGGCAGAGAATTCCACAAATTCACAACTCTCTGGGTGAAAAAGTTCCTTCTCACCTCAGTTTTAAATGGCCTCCCTTTTATTCTAAGACTGTGGCCCCTGGTTCTGGACTCCCCCAACATTGAGAACATTTTTCCTGCATCTGGCTTGTCCAGTCCTTTTATAATTTTATATGCCTCTATAAGATCCCCTCTCATCCTTCTAAACTCCAGTGAATACAAGCCTAGTCTGTTCAATCTTTCCTCATATGATGGTCCCGCCATCCCAGGGATCAATCTCGTGAACCTTCGTTGCACTGCCCCAATTACAAATCATAGATTTCAAATCTCCATTATTTGCAAATATTTAGTCTCGATCTCAATCATGGTTAGCAAAACGTCAAAGAGGTATAAGGGATGCCAAATATAATTGTATCTGACTTAATCTGAATTGAAACAGACTTAAATAGAATTAAGGCACTAGGAAGGCTGATCATGCTATTGGATCTCAAAGCATTTAACAAAATTTTGAAGGAAATCGGAACCAACATGTGAATTAAAAGTTTCAGGTCCATTATCAAATTCTAGTGGACTGGAAAAATGATGATGGGCAAGTCTAATAAGGGAAAGTAAGTGGACCTAGAAATGTTGACATTGGTTATAGGAATTGTACTGAACGGCATTACAAGCAATCAAAGGTATAACAATATGAAGAGGTCGGCAGCATACATATAGGAAACAAAGATTTTACTACATTAACATGATTGAGGAAGGGAATAAATTGAGAGATGTTGACCAAGAATGATAAGAATAGATTTTATTTGCATTAATTCTGGAAACTGAGCGCGGTAATATCCTGAACAACTTTTTTTCCCCTCAAAATCCATCTTTAAAGAAAAATTTAACAGGCAAGTTAATGTGAACATCAAACTTGTCTGTGCAATTTTGCGAGTAGAGGACTGCCTTCACTCAGATTAAATGTGTGGAGTCAGGTCACAGATGTAATCTCTGCAGAGTTTTGAGTTGGACCTATTGCTGTTTATTTCCTTTAATAATTTGTAAGCATTTACAAGTTTCAGGTGACACAAATCTTTGCATATTTATACATAGTTTTGGGGAATTTATATTTTTGTTCATAACTAAATAAGTTAAAGCTTGGCAGATATCATTGAATGTAATAAACCCAGTAATATTAATTTGGGTTTGGAAACTAATGTTTTACGACATGGGTACTCAGTGGGGTTACAGACCAAGGGAGAGGCTTAAGACATGGAACTGTGAAATTATTAAAGATGGAGTAGAAGTGTAATGTTGTTATTGAACATATTATTGCTTTCCTGGGATACATAATGCAATATTAAAGGAAACCTGTTAAATATATAGTCATGATCTTCTGAAGCATGTTACAGAACATGCGTGCATTCGACTAGTGCAATCTTTAAGGAGGGAGGTTGATACGTTACATCCGATTGATTTGTGTCGGAGTAATATTTTCAAATTGTGTGTTCAATAGTAGTTTGCTTTCTGCATGATGAAATACAAATGCTTCCAGGCTGAAGGTCGCACATAGTGGGTCTCCTGTTAAGTAACGGGAAACTAAATTCATGTGATAGCCATCACAAATTGTTCCTCAAAAAAGTGACAGCTGAAATGGATGAATATTTAAAAAATCAACACCATTAGCTTTGCATATTACTGTCTTTTGGTTTTTGCATATACAATTACAACATTTACAAAATGTAATAAATGCATCTTAATAAAATTATCTTCATAAGGACAGTTTAAAAAATGTTACATAATGCACACCATGTAAATTTAAACATGTGCAAAATTAGTAATTATCAAAAAATGTACATTGTGCACCAGTACTTGTGTTTTTAAGTCTAAAACCTGTCTGATAAAGTAATTGCATTTGAAGAGTACATTTATTTGTTAAACTGTACATGATAGCTTCTAATAATTAAAACACCATTGTATTGTAGTCCTTTGTAATTGCTCACTGAATCAATAAGAGCTTTTACTTTGAGTATGAATTTGTTTCCTGACAAGAGTGCAATCTACAAGAGGAAGGTATAATAACTGAGGCGCGCGCAGTACTCATGGAAGACGATACTAGATATATGTAAGTACTGGGAAAAAGTACAACTCATAGTGGGAAACCCCACACAATAATCCTCAATACTGTTGTCTTGCTACATGTTGCATGCGTGCCAGAACCCACAGCATGCCAACATCTAAAACTAATAATTTACACAAAGAAGGTTGCTGCATAGACCATAGTTTCTTTAAATTAAAAACAACTGACTATATCATGGTTCCTAGCGAATAAAGAGACGTCACTGCTAAAATACAATTCTTGGAAAATAATTTCTATTTGTAAATTCTTTCACAAGATAATTTGTGGAAACATCAGTAACTGTTAAGACACATGCTTACAAGGGGAAAATAAGGTACCCATTATTGAGATTTATGTATCAATGCAACTTACACAAATGGGAGAAAATGCCTCTGAAGATACTTACTATATTTAGTGATTGCTATCTAATGTTAAATATTTGCTGCAGTCTTGAAAAATTTATCATTAAACACTCCGATTTATATGGAAGAAAAATATTTTAAATCCAAACTAAAATGCACAATCAGTATAAATTTCATACCGATTTGCTTTAAAGGGTGGGTATAAAATGGGGTCCAACTGTTTGTGATTAAAAGTTATTCACAGGTATTAATTTTAATTAACCATAATCTTGTCACTTTAAGTTATTCTAATGCGACCCATTCTGTATTCTACTTGTACAGCATCCATGGGATTCCTTTATCTCAATGAAAATAGTTGTTGTTTCTTTAGTCTTAAGGAAAATTACTATAGTGCACAGGGTTCTTCAGCATTTCCATTATAACATTAACTGGTGGGCCACAAATTTTGAAAAAGTTCATAAATGGTGTCAGATGTTATAAATCATCAGGATGTGAACTTCTACTCCAACGTTATCACCATGTATGGGGGCTAGTACAAATATTTATAGGTTTGTATCAATTTGAGACAAAAAATAAATATAACAATGTCTTTTTATATTTACTGTTAGCTGTCCCAGAGAAAATATCCTTTACATTTCATTTCTCGGCAGCAGATTCTCCTTGTGTCACTACTGTTTTTAAAGTGCCATAACATGAACAGTTGAAAAGGGTAAATGATTGTCAAATCTTATCTCGCACGCACAGTCTTGGAAGGACCATTTCCATTTGGCAAAAGTACATCTGGCAAATTAATGAACACAACTTTAAAAAAAAATTTTTTAGCACACTGGAATAACCAGCTTCTATAGTTGTTGTAAAATTACGTTCATTATAAGTTAAATTTGGTGCTACATCCTACAACTCTATGTCCAACCAACAATTGCAATACAGGTCATTCATTGTGAAGGAACATCTTGATATTTCCCATATGAATCCTGGAACAAAATACATATTGGAACCAGACTCAGCTATAAAAGAGCATCATGGTATTTGAAGACTGGAGAGACCGTAATACAATCCAGCACAGTACAATCTCTTGCTCCTTTTAATCCTCAATTTAGAAGCTGAATCCCTTCACATTCTACATACATATATTGGTTCCTTCAGCAAGCAATGCAAAAACACTCCCACATTTCTTGTCACAGAAAGTTCCACGCTTGCCTAGATAAAGCCACTGGACGATTGATTTGAGTACGGTCCAGGTTCTCTTGGATGATCGTGTGGAGCCTGGGGAGCTGTGTGTGTGTAATTCACATTATTGAACATACTTGGATAAACTTCATTACTGTTTCCATTGTTGCATCCAGTTTGGATCTGTTGAAGCAAAGAAAAACACGCTTTATTTTTTTTAAAGGAAGGACTGATTGCCAACATTAAAATAATATTTACTGGATCTTGGTGAACCAGCCCCAGTTTACAGTGCAAACTATTTTCATTCTTTAATTTATATTAAGTGCCAAAACTAATGATACTTTAAGATTGTTAAGAAAATATAATTTAAAAAATTTCAATATATACAATAGAAAATAAAACTTGCACTGTCATATAATAAGGATATTTTATTGGGTCAGGCAGCATCTCTGAAAAAAAGGAATAGGTGACATTTTGGGTCAAGACCCTTCTTCAGACTCAACCTGAAACATCACCTATTCCTTTTCTCCATTGATGCTGCCTGACCTACTTCGGCATTTTGTGTCTATCTTCGGTGTAAACTAGCATCCGCAGTTCCTTCCTACACAGGATATTTTAACGTCAGATTCATAAACTGGCTTAGGTATGCTAGACACAAAAAGCTGGAGTTATTTAGTGGGACAGGCAGCATCTCTAGAGAGAAGGAATGGGTGACGTTTCGGGTCGAGACCCTTCTTCTGACGTCATTGCTTTTTCAAACACACAGTATAATGTCAATACATGAAATAAGTCATCAATCAAATTTAAAATTACTTCAGCTCTGCAATATGAATTTAATTTGTCATATATCGCAAGACTTTATAGATAATTAAAATATCAATGGCATACTGGAATGTTTGGAGATTCCGTATCCAAGCAAGGTCCATCTGCTAACAACTTCACCAACTCTAGTAATCGTAGAATTGCCCCATGCCGTGCAATCAAAACACCCACTCATTGACTTGATCCTTCCTGCAAGACTGATTCCAAACCGTCATAAGCACCCTATCACATTTCCCTCCTTGCTCAACAATGTAATATTTTACTACCAAGATAGGTGTATACTACGCAAAGACATTGCAAGATACCTTCCGTCTCCCTCATTTTCTTTTGAGAGTGTCACCCAGCAAGCCAACAACAGGATATCAGCAATAGATATTACGATGAACATATAAATTTTTTGCATCTTTCACGTACTCAGCATCTGACATGAGGTCAAGCTTTGCCCATTAAACAAGACAATGGTGAACCTGACGAGTTCCCAGGAATGAAAAAGCCCACAGTCAGGGCAAAGGACAAGGGTGGCTTGGATACCAGTTACTCAGGGGTGAGTATGGACATTATTTATTTATTTCATTCTTTCACCTCCTTTAGAAAACAGTGTGTAAGTTGTCATCTTTATTGCAGTGCTTGCTCCCATAATGCTGTCATAGGATTTCAAGCCAGCAGTAAAGAAGCTTTAATGAGGCACTTCTGGATTAGTGGTGAAACACTTTGAAGGTGCTCATTGCTTTCTTCCTCCCAGCTGGTAAAGGCCAGAAGGTTTCCTGTTCCAGTCAAAGTGCCTTGGTAGTTGCTGCCATCCATTTGTATTTGGTGTACGCTGCTGCTGGTCTGTGCCAGTGTGGGGAAGAGTGACAAATTCATGGTGCTTGAGTGGGTTGACAAAATGCAGTCGGCCGCAGTAGATTGGGTGAAGTCCAACTTCCTTCGTGCTGTTCGAACTGCATTCTGCCTGGCTGGTAGAGAAGAGTTTGTTTTTCCCCTCATCCCTTCAGGGGTCTTGCTTCAAAATTAAGGCTTTGGAAAATCAAAAGTTTGCTGCAGAAAATCCTGCCGCTGACAAATAGAACAGTACAGCACATGGACAGGCCCTTCGGCCCATAATGTCTATGCTGACATGATGCCAACCATCTCTTATCTACCTGTACATAAATCATCTCTCTCCATTCTCTGCATATCCATATGCCTATCCGAAAGTGTCTTAAATGCCACTATCATATCTGCCTTAACCACCAATCCTGGCAGAATGTCCCAGGCACTCACCACACTGTGTAAAAATAAGTTGTTCCAAGCATCTCAGAATCGTAGTGACATTAAACTTTGCATATCTCACCCTCAAAAATCATCAGTAAACTTCAATACATTCAAAACTCCGCTGCCCGTCTACTCACCCACTCCCCGATCCGTGACCATATCACCCCCGTCCTTTACAAGCTCCACTGGCTCCCCATCCCCCAGAGAATCCAGTACAAAATCCTCCTCATGACCTACAAAGCCCTCCATAACCTGGCCCCATCCTACCTGACTGACCTCCTCCACAGACACACTCCCACCTGCACCCTCCGCTCTGCTGCTGCCAACCTCCTGTCCCCCCCCAACCGGACCAAACTCAGATCCTGGCGGGACAGGGCTTTCTCCATCGCTGCTCCCACCCTCTGGAACTCACTACCCCAAACCGTCAGAGACTCCTCCTCACTCACCACATTCAAAACATCACTGAAGTCTCACCTGTTCAGCACTGCCTTCAACCACTGACCGTCACCTCACCTTCTGTCTCCTTTTTCTGTTCGTTTACTTATTTATCTATTTATTTTCTTCTCTATGTTCTAGTAATCCCTGTAAAGCGTCTTTGAGTGTTTGAAAAGCGCTATATAAATGTAATGCATTATTATTATTATTATTATTAAAGTTAAGCCCTCTTGTATTTGATTTTTGCATCCTGGGATAAAGATTCTGACTATCTACGCCTCTCATAATTTTATATACTTTTATCAGGTCTCCCACAACTTCTGGCATTCCAGAGAAAACAATCCAAGTGTTTCCAATCCAGGCAACATTCCGGTAAACTTCCTCTGCACCCTTTCTAAAGCCTTCACATCCTTCCTGTAATAGGGCGATCAGAACTGCATGCAATACTCTAAATGTGGACTAAACAGTCCTATAAAGTTGTATGGTGACTCCCTGACACAGTCTATGAAAGGAAGCACATCATATGCTTTCTTTACCATTTTACCTGCTTGAATTGCTAGTTTCAGGGTTTATGGACTTGAACCCCAAGACCCCTCTGCACAGCAAAGGAATCTTATTAATTTAGCAAAATAAGGGATTCTTGTCCTTGAACTTGCATGTTGTATATAGCCAGTGCCCCAGTGGAGATTGTATCCACCGTGGAACCATCATTACAGTATTCAGGCATTAGTGCAAATGGATTTTGAAGGACAAGAACCCCTGAGGACAAGCACCATTGAGGGCTCCAGCAATGAGAGCCAAATTCTTTTCAATTACAGTAATTTCATGTCTGGTTCCAGCCAAGGTAAATGCTTAGACTTCTTTGTCTAATGTTGTGAATCATAATTACGTACCATAAACATAACCTGCTACTTAGTAAATCAGGTTGTACCGCATTCAGGTACAGACCACCTTCTTTTCTGAGCTGTGACTCTGTGAGTAGGATTTCCATTTGAAGCAAAAGGGACATCCAGAGCACTGGTTAAAGATCCAAATGTTGTGAGCCTCATTGTATGTTATTTAACTGTAGTCGCTGGAGCCTTCACTGGTGTGGACTCAGTGGTTCTAGTCCAAGAATAGCCATTTGCTTTCTTGTCTGGTGTCTATAATGATGGCTGAACAGCGAGTAACACAATCTCCCCTGGGGCACAGGCTACATCCAACATGCACATTTAAGGGGATTAGTTCTTCCTTTTGCCATACAAATAAGATTCCTCGTTGAGCCCCCAATACCATGACCACAGGTTATCACTCCCTGAACCGCAAGGTAGTCTGCCATATTGGCAGAGGCACATGCCATGCTGTCATTGCCTCCTAAATAATGAATTTTCCTTTCGTTATCTAGAATGTTCCTTATGTAGCAACAAGGAAATGATCTGCGGACAAGCACTTGAGGACCACGATAACCTTCATAGCCAAAGAACAGAGCAGGACCAGGTCGAAGGCTGCTCTGCCTGCCACAGGTAAATCTCAATGGAAACCTTGGCATCCAGGCAAAATATCTAGCCCACTGATGCATAAATAATTACTCATAGAAGACACCTGGACAAGCCGTAAGACATAACAGAAGAATTAGGCCATTCGACCTCCATCATTCGATAATGGATGATCTATTTTTCCCGATCAACCCCATTCTCTTGCCTTCTCCCCTTAACCTTTGTCACTCTTACTTATCCTATCACTATCTACTTTAAAAACATCCAAAGACTTGGCCTCTACAGCTGTCTGTGGCAATGAACTCCACAAATCCACCACTCTCTAGCTAAAGAAATTCCATCTGTAGACGTACACTATAGTCAGGCCTTTCATTACTTGGTAGGTTTTAATGAGATCCTCCTTTATCCTTCTAAACACCAGCGAGTACAGGACCAGAGCCATCAAATGCTCCTCATACATCATCCCACGGATCATTCTCGTAAACCTCATCTGGACCCTGTACAATGCCAGCACATCCATGCTCAGATATGGGGCTCAAGACTGCTCACAATATTCCATTTATGGTCGGACGAGTGCCTTGTAAAGCCTCAGCATTACATTCTTCCTTTTACATTCTAGTCCTCTTGAAATGAGTGTTAACATTGCATTTGCCTTCCTTACCGCCAACTCAACCTTGCATCTCCGATTCCTGAACCTTCTCTCCATTTAGAAAATAGTCTACTCCATCACTCCTTCTACCAAAGTGCAGGACCATACACTTTGTTAGACTGTGTTCCAATCGCCACTTCTTTGCCCACTTTCCCAATCTGTTCAAGTCCTTCTGCAGACTCTGCTTCCTCAACACTACCTGCCCCTCCACCTATCTTTGTATCACCCGCAAACATGACAACAAATCCATCAATTCCATCATCCAGATCTTTAACATATGACGTTAAAAGTAGCGGACTCAACACCGACCCCTGAGGAACACCACTAGTCACCGGCAGCCAACCAGATAAGGTCCCTATTATTCCCACTCTTTGCCTTTTGCCAGTCAGCCAATCTTCTGTCCATGCTAGTACCTTGCTCTAATAGTATGGGCTCCTCTCTTGTTTAATAGCCTCATCGCTGCTCCCACCCTCTGGAACTCACTACCCCAAACCGTCAGAGACTCCTCCTCACTCACCACATTCAAAACATCACTGAAGTCTCGCCTGTTCAGCACTGCCTTCAACCACTGACCGTCACCTCACCTTCTGTCTCCTTTTTCTGTTCGTTTACTTATTTATCTATTTATTTTCTTCTCTATGTTCTAGTAATCCCTGTAAAGCGTCTTTGAGTGTTTGAAAAGCGCTATATAAATGTAATGCATTATTATTATTATTATTATTATTATGTGCGGCACCTTATCAAAGGCCTTCTGAAAATCCAAGTAAACAACATCCACTGACACCCTTTTGTCTATCCTACTTGTTACTTCCTCAAAGAATTCCAACAGATTTGTCCAGCAAGATCTCCACTTAACATGACGATGCTGACTTTGGCCTTTTTTATCACATGCTTCCTGTAACCCGAAACCTCATCTTTAATATAATCTATATACTAAAACTCTTGTTTGTTTGTTTGTTTGCTTGTTTGTTTGTTTGCTTGTTTGTTTGTTCCTGAACCACAGCCAAAAAGGTACACAACAGCACAACAATTGTAGGCCCACCTTACTCACCGTCGTCCCTTTGGTGCTAATGGAAGAAATTTCATTGAAATCGGTGTTATATTTTTAATGTTATTTCCATTTTAAAGTTTAAATCTATCTCCTAGGGAGGGAGGATAAGGGGGGAGGAGGGAGGGAGGGGGGGAGGAGGGAGGGGGAGGAGGGGGAGTGGGGGAGGAGAGCGAGCGGGGGGGGGGGGGGGGGGGGGGGAGAGGGTGCTGCACCAATGCAGGAAAGGCTTGGCCCCAATGGGTACACTTGGTCTAGTGGACTCCAAAATCTTACCAGTTACTAAAGTGATACTGACTGGCCTATAATTTCCTCTCTTTGCCCCATTTCCATCTTAAACAGTGGAGTTACATTTGTGATTTTCCAGTCCTCTGGTACTATTTCTGACTCAAATGATTCTTGAAAGATCACTATTAATGCCTCCACAATCTCTAGTTACCTCTTTCAGAACCCTGGGGTGTAATCCATCTGGTCCAGGTGATTTATCCACCTTCAGACCTTTCAGTTTCCCAAGAACCTTCTCCTTAGAAGAGTAATTGCACTCACATCTGCCCCCTGACTCACTTGAATTTCTGACATGTCGTTGGTGTCTTTCACTTTGAAGAGTGACACAAAAAAACTTATCCCATTTGTACTCCATTTCTTTGTTCTCCATGACTACTTCTCCAGTATCATTTTCCAGCAGTCCGATGTCCACTCTTGCCTAGCTTTTACTGTTATATATCTCAAAAATCTTTTGGTCTCCTCTTTTATATTATTGGCTGGCTTACCTTCGTATTTCATCTTTTCTCTCCTTATTGCTTTTTAAATTACCTTGTTGGTTTGTAAAAGCTTCCCAATCCTCTAACTTCCCACTAATATTAGCAAAATTATATGCTTTCTTTTCAAGGATGCCTTTGACTTCCTTTGTCAGCACTGTTGCCTCATTCCTCCCTGAGTATGTTTCTTCCTAATTGGGATGAAAAGATCCTTGTGTTTTCAAAATTACTCCCAGAAACGGCTGGGGCCATTGCTGCTCTTGCTAGTGTCCACTTCCTAACAACTTTAGCCAGCTTCCCCACCCGCCCCTCCCCCTCATGCCTCCATCATTACCTTTACTCAACAGTAATTCCGATACATCTGATTCTGGTTACTCTCTCTCAAACTGCAGGTTGAATTCTACCATATGATTATCACTGCCACCTAGGGATTCCTTCACCTAAGCTTCTTAACCAAATCTGGTCCATTACACGACACCAAATCCAGAATTGCCTTTTCCCTAGTGGGCTTGACCATGAAATGCTCCAAGAAGCTATCTCGTAGACACTTTACAGTACCAACCTGATTTTCCCAGTCTACCATATTGAGATCCACCACGATCCATTGCCCTTCTTACATGCTTTACTACCTCCGGATTTAATTTGTGCCCTGGCACATCCTGGCTGATTATTTGGAGGCCTGTATATAACTCCCAACAGGGTCTTTTTACCCTTGCAGTTTGTTAACTCTACCCACAAGGATTCTACATCTACTGATCTTATGTCATTTCTTGCTAATGATTGGATTTCATTTTGTTATCATCAGAGCCACCCACCCTCTCTGCCCACCTGCCTGTCTTTTTGATAGGATGTGTATCCCTGGATGTTCAGCTCTCAGCTCTGATCCACGATTCTGTCATGCCTACAATGTCATACCCACTACTTTCTAATCACACTATAAGTTGATCCACCTGGTTTCGTTAACTACGTGAATGCAAATATAACACTGTCAGTTCTGTATTCATCACGCCTCTTTTTAAATTGGTCCCCATGTTGCTGGATGTAAGACTCTTATCCCTTTCTAAATTTTTAGTTTAGAGATACAGCGCGGAAACAGGCCCTTCGGCCCACCTAGCCCGCACCGACCAGCGATCCCCGCACATCAACACTGTCCTCCACACACTAGGGACAATTTACACATACACCAAGCCAATTAACCTACATACCAGTAGGTCCTTGTAGTGTGGGGGGAAACCGAAGATCTCGGAGAAAACCCACGCGGTCACGGGGAGAACGTACAAACTCCGTACAGACAGCACTTGTAGTCGGGATCGAACCCGGGTCTCTAGTGCTGCAAGCGCTGCAAGGCAGCAGCGCTACCGCTGCGCCACCGTGGCCGCCCTTTCTGTCCTATTTATAATTCTGGAGACTTTGGGAACCTTTCATGCACTCTAGCCTTTCTAGCCACAATCCATTCAAACTTTAATATAACTACTCTTCAAATTGACACCAATATACTGTGTTATGTCCAACACTATGCATTCAAATCTCTATGATTCCCAAATGGAACCAAATCACCCTTCATCACCAATCTCAAACAGAAGTTTCCCAATTCTGTGATATAGTTCAGCAGAATGAGCTCAAGCCCAACAAGTAATTATGGATTCATCTTAATGGGAGAGTGCTACCTGCTGTCACGAGAACATAACAAATAGTAATAGATGGCTATTGGGTTCTTATACGGTCTTCTATTCAATAAGATCAATTAATCTTTTATTCCAGAACCACATTCCTGCACTAACCCATATGCCTTGATTTCATTAATATCTAGAAAGCAATCACATCTCTTAAATACTCAGCCACAAGTTTCCACAACCCTGCTGGGTAGAGAATTTAAAAAATGCACTGCCATCTCGAGTTTCCATTTTTCTGTTTTGAGTGGCTGACCAGTTACTTTGAAAGACTCTGCGTCTTTCCCGACATGCCCTTTCAGTATTTTGCACAAACTTAAGACAGTACATACCTAATCTATTAAATCTTTCCTCTTTCAAAAACTTTTCATGCCAGGAATTAATCCCAGTGAACCTCTGCTGCATTTTATCCTTGTCAAGCTTATCCTTTTGAGAGTAAGCAGACCAGACTTGCACCCCACATTCACTTGTATAAGCGAGTTCGGTACTTTGACTGAGCATGTGCCAGTCATAGGTCGCAGGAACTAAACATTTTCGCCGGCTGATCTGCTGCGTGTATTACAGACCTGCGTTTCATCCGTGTTTTCCAGTTTTGCTTCGCAGAGGTACGAAAATACAGCTTTAAAAAATTTGAATTAGGTGTATTTATGGTTAATTTGTACAAGACTACGATGATTTTGTAGGTTTTATTGCTTTATGCTTTGGTGAGTGAGCGAGATTGTTACAATTTTCTTTTGCTGGTCGTGCAGCGATTAGACAGTTGCAGAGGTCAGCATCCAGCGGAGCAGTTTGCTGATCAAACCATCCCTATAATATCACCCGGTAGACACAAAATGCTGGAGTAACTCAGTGGGACAGGCAGCATCTCTGGAGAGAAGGAATGGCTGATGTTTTAGGTCGTGACCCTACAGGAAGAGTCTTGCTCACTCACCAAAGCATAAGGCAATAAAACCTACAAAAATCATCGTAGTCTTGTCCAAATTAACCATAAATACACCTAATTAATATTTTAATGGAAAATATGAATGAAACGCAGGTCTGTATACACGCAGCAGATCAGCCGGCGAGAATGTTTAGCCCCTGAGACCTATGACTGGCACATGCTCAGTCGAAATACCAAACTCACTTATTCTCACCTGGGGTCTATATGACAATAATTGGAGTAAAATGTCTCCACCCTTGCACTCAAAATCTTTTTGCTGTAAAGACGGAATTCAATTCTAAAATTTCACAAATCAATAATCCACCCCCAATACTATGCAATCTAATTTTAGTATTCTGTTGTGATTTTATTGGCCAGATACACCATATCAACACTGGTTTACCCTTATTGATTCTGCTAGTTACTATTTCATAAACATACA
This sequence comes from Rhinoraja longicauda, assembly GCF_053455715.1. Taxonomy (NCBI): domain Eukaryota; kingdom Metazoa; phylum Chordata; class Chondrichthyes; order Rajiformes; family Arhynchobatidae; genus Rhinoraja; species Rhinoraja longicauda. The sequence continues at coordinate 79,203,824 of NC_135954.1, forward strand.
ATAGATTCATCAAACATTATTTCCCTTTCACAAATCTATGTCCTCGGTCCTATTTTTATTTTTCCAAGTGCACCGTTAAAACTTAATTAATTTAATAACACATGTCAGCATTTTCCTTAATACAGATGTCAGGCTAACTATTCTACACTTCCCCGTCCTCTTCCTCCATTCTTATATAGTGAAATTGTATGTAGAGACCACTCTAGAATCTATGGAATTTTTCAAATGCATCTGCTATTTCCCCAGCCACCTCTAAAAATATAATTAGATGCAAATACCTTATCCTCTGGGAACTTGTCACTTCTCCGTCCCATCACTTTCTCCAATATTTTTGTTTTTTACTAATATTTATATATTTTTTACTTACTTTAGATCTATAATCCTGAGAGGTATTTTTTTAATTGTGAAACAAAATATTTAACTTCTATGCTGATTCCTTATTTCCTAACACAATTCTTCCTGTCTCAATCAGTAAGGCATCCTAAATGATTTTTCACAACTTTTTATTTTTACATAACTATATGCACTTTTACAATCTGCATTCCTGTTTCTTCCCTGCCTACTGAGGAAGGGTCTCGACGCAAAAAGTCACCTATCCATGTTCTCCCGAGCTGCTGCCTGACCTGCAGAGTTACTCCAGCACTTGTGTTGTTTTACTCATATTCTACTTTCCCCTTGAAGTTTTTAGACATTTTGAAAATCTGATTTTTTTTTCTCACTCCCAAGGCTTGTTGTAGTTTTTGGCAACTTTACAAGCCTTTTTCTTAGATCTAATGCTATCCTTCACTTCTCTTGACAGTAACGGGCGGATTACCTAGTATCTTGGCAATAATTCACAAATTGCTTTGAATGCCAGTTTGATAGGGCAAAGAGCAAATCAATGTAGTGTGAAGAATAGCACAATCACATGTAGCATGCAACACCTTTGGCACAGAACTTTGATTCAATCTGATAAACAGCGCAAGACACTCAATAACATTAAGACTGTAATTCATATTCAAAATTCCAACCACATTAAGATTATTACTCTGCAAAATAGAACAATGATACATCCCCAGTTTGAGATCAATCATAAGATCATGTGATAGGAGTAGAATTAGGCCATTCGGCCCATCAAGTCTACTCTGCCATTCAATCATGGCTGATCTATCTCTCCCTCCAAACCCCATTCTCCTGCATTCTCCCCATAACCTCTGATGCCCATACTAATCAAGAATCTATCTATCTGCCTGAAATAGATCAACTGACAGCCTCCACAGCCTTCTGTGGCAAAGAATTCCACAGATTCACCACCCTCTGACTAAAGAAATTCCTCCTCATCTCTTTTCGAAAAGAATGTCCTTTAATTCTGAGGCTATGATCTCTAGTCCTAGATTCTCCCGCTAGTGGAACCATCCTCTCCACATCCACTCTATCCAAGCCTTTCACTATTCTGAACGTTTCAATGAGGTCACCCCTCATTCTTCTGAACTCCAGCGAGTACAGGCCCAATGCCGTTAAACGCTCATCATATGTTAATCTACTCATTCCTGGGATCATTTTTGTAAACCTCCTCTGGACCCTCTCCAAAGCCAGCACATCCTTACTCAGATATGGTGCCCAAAATTGCTCACAATATTGCAAATGCGGCCTGACCAGCACCTTGTAGAGCCTCAGCATTACATCCCTGTTTTTTGTGGACAAGCCGTCTCGATCAATGTCATGATTCGAGAGGTGCATTCCCATTCAAAGCCTATTTCTAATCAATGATTTCTTTGTTTGGGCTCCATTCCTTGTGAAAGTGTTCTGCTTTATATTTACCTCTCAACTCAGATTATTGATATGCTTTGAATTTTTTTTTTAATGTAAATTTTATTTTGGTGTTAGCCTTCATCACTGGCAGCATTTGCATTTCCCAATCAGAAAATCACAGGTTCTCATTTCATTCCCTAAGCTGGATTGCCTAAACTAAACTGGCAATGATGGACCGTTAGACATTCATTGACATTAAACCAAGTTTCTATCTGCTGTGTCAAGATGATGTAAATAATTACAGGTTACGGAACCCTGATTTATGTTAGCCTGGAGATATGAAAGAGTATTTGGAATACCGGCAGACTAGATCCGTTGGATAATGTTGCGGGGTGGGGGGAACGACACAGTCCGCGTATTGTTACGGGAGAGGGGGTTAGGGGAGAGATTCAGTCTGCAGCCACATTCCTGTCCTGTGAACTGTTTGGGTCATGAACAGTACTCAAGAAAGGAACATGAGGGAGAGGCTGTAAATTGCTCTATTCAAAGTAGTAGCAGGAAGCTCCATTAAATATAAATTGAAAATATTTTTTGTTTGCACAAGTTGAGAATAGAATTATTTCTAAGAATTTGAGTTTTAACAATGATTGCACTTTAAACCTTTGAGCTTATTCGCAGTAGTGAAATATGCTATTTGAATGGAAGTCATTTTCAAAGATATAAAATCTCACAGTTAAACAGTAATCATGATTATCTTGAGACAATGTCAGTTTAACTTCAAGTTCAAAAGAATCTTAAAACGCAAAGATTTAACATGAAAGTGCCGTGGTGCTGACAATTGACAAATAAATCAAACGGCAATAACCCAATGTACAGGAAGGAGGTCAAATCTCTCTTTGGCAGTGTCAAAAATTGAACTTGATTTGAAAATAATGTGGAAATACAAAAGCTGCCACTGATTAAAACAGATATTACAATCGGGTAATTGTGTTCCCACAAACACATAATGATTCACTGATATTCTTTATAGAAGTTAACATAGTCTGGCATGTATGTACCTCGTGACGCATGACAACATGATATGCCATTGAGCGGTCAAGGAGGCCTTCCTATTGCACCAATACTTTCTCAGGGCAATCAGAGACAAGTAGAATTGTTTTCCTTTACCCCGACCTCTTGAGAATGGTATAAGAAAATAGTGTTTACCTTGGCTAAAAATGGCTGTTCGCCCGGGTTTGTCGACTTGAATTGCATTGTATCCATACAGGGTAAGTCACTCTCTGTTAGACATGGAATCATTGACATGGCGCCTGTGTAACATGCCTGTGGTGTAATCAAATCCATTGATGGGCTTATAGCACTACAATCCTGAATCTCGGAACGCTGCGGTACACAGTCCAGGTAATCCTCCAGGCCATTAACTTTGTTGCAGTTCTGTGTATGGAAGCCATCAACCTGGTTTGTTTGGCCAAAGTCAGAAGGCTGGGTTAACCCACTATCTCCCTGCTGATACAACAGGAAGGCTTGCTGACACGCTGAAGTGGTAACATTCAGCTCAGATTTATATTGGAATCCTGATGATGTGTTGTCCAAAGTAGAGAAATCAAACTGCTTCTCCTGATCATTAGCAAGACTTTCACTGCCAGAGTTCCAGTTTCTGAACAATCCGTTGACTTTCATGAGCTTCATTTTCTGGCACAGCTGCTGCTGTTGCTGATAATGTTGCATTCGAGATTGTTGCTGCTTTTGCTGGCAATGTTGCGATGGAAGAGGCTGCTGTCGGTAATGCTGGATTGGATGTTGTTGCTGCAACAAGTGTTGTGTTGCAAGTTGTTGCTGCTGCTGCAAGGGTTGCACTGGAGGCAGGTGCTGCTGCAATGGAGGAAGCTGCTGCTGTTGCTGCAAGGGCTGCACTGGAGGCAGCTGCTGCAAACGCTGTACTGGAGGATGCTGCTGCAAGTGCTGCATTGGAGGAAGCTTTTGCTGTTGTTGCTGCAAATGCTGCGCTGAGGGCAGCTGCTGCTGTTGCTGCTGCGAGCGCTGCATTGAAGGCAGCTGATGCTGTTGTTTCAGTGAGCACTGCACTGGAGGAAGCTGCTGCTGTTGCTGCAAATGCTGCGCTGGGGGCAGCTGCTGCTGTTGCTGCTGTTGCAAATGCTGCATTGAAGGCAGCGGAAGCTGTTGCTGCAAATGCTGCGCTGGGGGCAGCTGCTGCGAGCACTGCATTGAAGGCAGCTGTTGCTGTTGTTGCTGTAACCGCTGCACTGGAGGAAGCTGCTGTTGCTGCAAGTCGTGCGTTGGGGGCAGCTGATGCGGTTGCTGTGATTGCTGCACGGGTGGCAGCTGGTGCTGTTGTTGCTGCGACTGCTGCACTGGAGGTAGCTGATGCTGTTGCTCAAAACTTTGTGCTGGAAGTTGCTGTAAGGGCTCCACTGGAAGCTGCTGTAAGGATTGCAATGGAAGTTGCTGCTGTTGTTGCAAATGTGGCAGAAACCGTTGTTGCTGAAAGCGTTGTGTTGTAGGTTGTTGTTGCATCATGCAATTTGAGTTTGAGTTCAGTGGTTTCCCCTGCATACAGCTTGAATACATGCAGTCTGACCTCTTCTTTAGCGATTCTTGAACAAAATTTAGAATTTCATCATTCAATGTAATGTTATTTATATCTCCAGCATCATCCCACTGAACCTTCAGGAATGTCTCATCCTGGCTTATGAGATCAAAGTCCTCTAGTTCTATGTCAAGATTTTTCATAGTGTTATAAAGCTCACTGCCAATGCTATTTGCCATAAAGTCTACATTTTTTTCAGGAGCAGGAAAAGGCTTTTGCTTCTGAACACAATCAATCTTCCTAATACTGTTATCATCATTGAACATATGTTCTTCCCAATTATATGGATAGACATCACTTAATTCCATATCTCTGCTCTCATTAAAAAAGGCCTTTTGAAATGTTTGATCCTGTGAAGGTTCAGATATATATACTGATCTATCTTGGCTCAACATGGCACCAAGAAGGGAGTTTGGATCCAGTGGTTCCTGCTGCGTCGTTGTTTCTGCCACAATTGTGTGTTTAATTTGATTAATTATAGGATCCGATAATCCAAGCATTATACAATTTCCTTCATATAGCAATGCCTCGCCTGTTGCAAAATTAAAAGGTAACTGCAAAGTTCGTTTTTGCAAATGCTCTTCCCCTTCCTCCTTCCTGGAAAAAAACAGAAATGTCCATTGTTATTACAAGCATTTGCAGAACATCCAAGAACTCAAGTCTAACTGTTTCTAATATAAAAGGGCTCTCAAAGGGGGTTAATTTCTGATGAAATTACTCTAGCCTTTGCAGGAAGAGGGAATGGGTGAAAAAAACAAGGAATTAGGAGTCCTGGATTGTGACCCGTTACCTGATCTTGCAGCTTGCGTTACCTATCTGTTCTAGATATGGAGGGTGAACAGGGCTGACTATCCAACCAGAGTTTTCCTGAATTGAATAGAACTCCATATTGCAAGTGAACCTCAGACAACAGATCACAGAGAGAAGCACTCGGGAAACCAAGGGAAACACAGGGAAACGTGTACATTCTTCACACACGGCCCCTTAGATTGGGAATGAACTCAGTCATTGTTGAGAGGCAGCAACATTAATAGATAGACACAAAATGCTGGAGTAACTCAGCAGGACAGGCAGCATTTCTGGAGAGTTTGAAGAAGGGTCTTAATTCGAAACGTCACCCATTCCTTCTCTCCAGAGATACTGCTAGTCCCGTTGAGTTACTCCAGTCTATCTTCGGTGTAAATCAGCATCTGCAGTTCCTTCTTGCAGCATCATTAATACGTCAGCTACTCTGTAGCCCAAAGATGTTTGAATGCCGATCAATCTTTGCCTTCAATATATTCAAGGTGTAAGGATGGCTATACTTAAATCTCTAACTTGAAGTTATCAGCAAATGATTCAAGGTGTGAGGCACTGTTAAAGCAATTGTGAAAGGATCCAGGGGCATTGTATTAGACGTGGTCACAGAGAGAGTGTGTAAACTCCATACAGAGAGCACCAAAAGGCTCGGCGGAACAAGATCACTGGTTTTGTAAGGCAGCAGCTTTACTAGATGTAACAACTTGCAACCTGGAAATATGGAAGTGAAGGGATTATTTAATAATCATCATTAATTCTAGACAAAATTAAACAAGTATTTAGACATGTTTTCCCTTCCCCGAAGAATGGTACATCAAATGGGTTGCTTCGTGAAGAGAGGTGCAAAGTCAATCAGGGTCCCGCAAATAAAATGTAAATCTTTTTTTTATATATACTTACGTGAGAGGCCTTTGTGTGGCTATAATATAATCTGGCTTCCCATTTTTGTATCCAAGTCGTGCATTTGCTTGCACCCAAGTCCACCTATTCTCTTTGGTCAAAAGTCTGAAAACAGTCATTCCACTTTCCCCTTTCTTCATCACTGAAATGTAAAAAAACAGGTAGAAGTAACTGAAGAATAAATTCAGACTATTCAACATTTGTTAAAAATATGTATTTGGAAAAAGTTGAGGTGATGACCAAGTTGATTATAAATAGAATTAAGATATTCAATTTACAACCCAATCCAACCCCCACCAATTTGTCCACCACCTAATAAACCAGAAGCATACTCTCCCTGCACCAAGAGAACACTATTGACTACCATCATTCAACAGCATATAAACCAGTTTACATCATTTAAAAATCTTCACATATTTCATTCCAATAGTTAAGCCATATATTACCACATTGCCAAATTCCAGATTACGCCTCTGTATTTTCACGTCTTCTGGGATTTATTACATTGCACCGCCACCATTCCCGTACCTTCCATCCATTTGATGTTTTTTAATTAAAATAATTTTGTTCAATCCCGTGCTTCTTAATCTTTGGTGTCAGCCTACTATGGAGTATTTTTATCAAATGCTTTACTAAAATTTACATAGACAATAATCACCGCCCTACCCTCATCAATCACCTTTGTCACCTCCTCAAAACACTCGATCAAGTTAGTAAGACACAGCCTGCCATGTACAAAGGTATGCTGACTATCCCTAATTAATCAATGTTCTTTCAAACGGGAATAAATCCTATTCTGAAGAATTCTCTCCAATAGCTTCCCTGCTACTGATGTTAGGCTCGCTGGCCTATAATTCCCTGGATTCCCTCTACTATCATTCTTAAATAAATGAACATTAACTACTCTCCAGTTCTCTGGGATCTCACCAGTGGGTAGAGACGATGCAAAGATCTTCAACAAGGCTTCAAACCAGTCACTGGAGTTGTGAAGCAGCAACATTAATACGTCTGCCTCTCTGCAGCCTAAACTAGTTAAAATGCCTGTCAATCTCTTTCTTCAATATATTCAAAGTGTAAGAAAGACTGGCTATACTAAATAAGTTATGAGCAAATGAGTCAAGGACTGAGGCACAGTTAAAGCGATTGTAAAAAGTTGCATGGGATTAGATATGTGCAAAAACGCATTGCTTACAAGCTCAAGATACGGGTGTAAATTGAAATGGTACTACTCTTCAAAGTGATAGGAAACAATCAAGGTTTTTGAAAGGGAAGTGAATAGTCACTGCAGTGGAGTGTTTTTGTGCAGTATGACTCTATGACTTGAGAGATGATGCAGGATAATGGGGTAAAAGGAGGATAATAGGACTGACTATCTATATACTAAAACTCTCGTTTGTTTGTTTGTTTGTTGCTGAACTACAGCCAAAATGGTACACGATAGCGCGGCAATTTTAGGCCCACCTTACTAACCGTCGTCCCTTTGGTGCTAATGGAAGAAGTTTCATTGAAATCGGTGTTATATTTTTTAAGTTATTCACATTTTAAAGTTTAAATCTATCTCCTAGGGAGGGGGGGGGGGTAGGGAGGGAGGAAGAGGGGAGGGGGGGACAAGGGGGGTTGAGGGGGATGGAGTGGGGGGGGAGGGGAGGGGAAGGGGGGACAGGGGGTGGAGGGAGGAGGTGGAGGGGGAAGGGGCAGGGGAGGGAGGGGGAAGGGGCAGGGGAGGGAGGGGGTGGGGGAGTGGAGGGAGGGGGTGGGGGAGTGGAGGGAGGGGGTGGGGGATTGGGGAGGAGAGGGTGCTCCACCAATGCAGGAAAGGTTTGGACCCAACAGGTCCACTTGGTCTAGTATTACTATAAAGTGCTGTCCTAGCTCTGTCGGCTGAATAGCCTTTTGTTTTGTTTAAAGACTTGATTCCGTGAAATTACTATATTTATATTAACCAAATCCTGGTTGAATACATCTTAGTTTGCTGAAAAAAAGGAGGACAAACTGCAGAAATACTGACCGTTTAGAAACCTCACTAGATCTGGGATTGGTATACTGGAGAATTCGAGAAATTACTTCCTTGTTCAAAACACCTGGCAAGGATAAACCTAGCAAGCCAGTCAGTCACTCTTTCCTTAGTTGCATGGAAGCCACTATGGATGAACATCCAGGACAAAATTCAGTGTCATGCAGACAAGGGTGGATTTTAACAGTATGGATTTGTTAAAGTAATTCTTGTTTCAGAAAATAAATTGGGTTTTTTTGCTGATGAAATACATAAAAGTTGATGAGTGTGACATTCATAGTAGGCAAGTCAGTAAAATTAAACCTTGTGAAATGAAAACCCATGGAGTAAAAGGGGAGTGGCATATTGCAAATAAAATTGGCTTAGGGACAAGAAGCATCAGCAACAAGCTGGTATTTTGCTAAAAAAAAAATCTCACCAGAGTAACTAACTCTTCATTGGAGGTGGTACTAAGACAACTACTTTTCTGGATTTATTTTTTATAGCTTGGCTATTCCTGGGCATACAGGACCCAGGTCTGTAATAAACGCAGGCTTAGGCCACAAATGCAAAGAAGTTATTTTGAATACAGTGCCCACACCAGAAGTAAGAACAGAATTAACTGATTCAGCACCTCAAGCCTGCTCTGATATTCCTCAATTCCTGCCCCTTCCCCCCCACCCCCCCCCCCCCCCCCCCCCCCCCCCCCCCATAGTCTTAAATGTCTTTGGCTGATGCATCATGGACAAATGCAAAATATCTGTTTATCTACCATTTCTTGTTCTTCATTAATATTTCCAAAGCTTTCTCAAAGGGCCTAACTTCATTTGGATCTCTTTCATCATTTTTATTTACTTAAAGTATCAACCCATATTGCCTGTTTTTTACATTCTTTGTTTGCGCTCTGAGTTTTTTCTCCACTATTCCAATCCTTGGCCTACCACTGTTTTTCCTCCTTATAAAACTTTTTGTTCCAACTTAATACCCTCCTTAACTTCCTTGGTTAGCCCCATTTGGTTTCTTCCCACAGAATCCACATCATTACTGGGATATATTTTTTACTGAATCCTTTAAGGTTTCCTTAAGTGTCGGCCACTGCCCGTCCTGTTCATTTATCTACTCAGTCTACTTTAATCAACTGTTAATCTTCTTTCCATTGTAATTCCCTTCACTGTTGTTTCCAATCCATGTCTTTCCTTCTCAATCTGAACACAAAATTAAGAAACATAGAAAATAGGTGCACGAGGAGGCCATTCGGCCCTTCGAGCCAGCACCGCCATTCATTGCGATCATGGCTGATCATCCACAATCAATAACCCATGCCTGCCTTCTCCCCATATCCCTTGATTCCACTAACCCCTAGAGCTCTATCTAACTCTCTCTTAAATCCATCCAGTGATCTGGCTTCCACTGCCCTCTGTGGCAGAGAATTCCACAAATTCACAACTCTCTGAGTGAAAAAGTTCCTTCTCACCTCAGTTTTCAATGGCCTCCCCTTTATTCTAAGACTGTGGCCCTTGGTTCTGGACTCCCCCAACATTGGGAACATTTTTCCTGCATCTAGCTTGTCCAGTCCTTTTATAATTTTATATGTTTCTATAAGATCCCCTCTCATCCTTCAAAACTCCAGTGAATAATATCATTCTATCAAAATTCTATCATGCTGGGATATCTGGGTATAAGCTATCATGCTTCTAGAGATCCTCCTTCCCCAAACATCGTTCCAGTATCCCAAGAATCTAAATCCATTCTTTCTGTACCATCTTCTCAGCTGTGATTTAAATCTGGTCTAATTCCCTATACTATATTCACTGATACGTGGTCCTGGAAACAATCCTACTACCCTGCTTTTTTTACTTATCAACTCGCTCTGTAAAATTAGTTTGCTGGACCCCATCTCTTCCTTTAACCTTAACCATTGGCACCAACATGTACTATAACCACTGGTCTCTCCCTTCAGCATGCTTTGCAGCTGTTTTGCGACATCCTTAAGTTGATGCTAGCAACCTCTATGAATGGACAAGTTGGTGTTATTTTTCACCTAGATGGAACAAGAAACTGCACCAGCACAAAAAGTGTACTTACTTCGGACATGGTTTTCTGCGCAGTACATCATGTCAGCTGCGTGAATAAATTGATAGCCGCTTCCTCGCATACATAATTCAGCATCTGTGTAACCCAGGACAATCTTCCCTCTGCAGCAAAACAGAACAGTATTTGCCTTTGCACATAACACCCAGGTTTGCGCGCATAAAATCCTATAAACTAAATTTTAGTTTAGTTTAGAGAAATAGTGTAGAAACAGGCCCGTCGACCGACTGAGTCCGTACCGACCAGCAATCCCTGCACATTAACAAATCCTACACACACTAGGGACAATTTACATTTATACCAAGCCAATTAACCCTCAAACGTGTATGTCTTTGGAGTGTGGGAGGAAACCGAAGATCTAGGAGAAAACCCACGGGGAGAACGTACAAACTCCATACAGACAGTAGTAGGGATGGAATCCACTGTAAGCGCTGTAAGGCAGCAACTCTACTGCTGCGCCAACGTGCCCTTGATAATTTCCAAAATGAAATTATGTGAATTAATGAAACTTTCTCCCCTTCAAAGTTCATTGAGATAAATTTATGACGACTTTTAATTGATCACACATTTGCCAAAAATTGCTACATGACCATCAATCCCCTGCCATAAACAGTAACTTTCCAGCATACAACAGCAATGAAATTGATTGCATGTGAAGAACAATCCAAATGGAATACAAGCCACCAAAATTAAATTTAAACAGCTGTAGGCTCACAATGCCAGCTGCCAACACAGCATACCTAATAACTGCACGAGTCCATGGGAAACATGCTGTAAGAAAATAATTCTAAACTAAATTTTGAATGAAACAGAACATTTAAAACGAGTACAATAAACAGGATACTTCATAGATCCATTTTCAATAGATCCATTTCCCCCCTATTGAAGGAAAGTGAGTGCCTTTATAGAATAAGAAGCCAAACAAAAATTGCAGATGCTGTTAATCTGAAGCAGAAACTTTAGATGATAGTAGGACAGACAGCATCTGTGAAGAGAGAAATAAATTTAATAGATGATTAATTCACTTGAAATGATAACCCTGTTTCTCTCTCTACTGATGCTACCCAACTTCTTGAGTATCACCATCATTTTCTGTTTCTATTTCATTATTACGACATTGGCTCCTCTGTTCAGCAAATCTAATGTAAACAAACCAAACTTCCACCATTTTTGTGAATTTGAAGTTCAAGTAGTCCCCAGCCTCAGGCAAGCTCTGTCTCAGCAGGTTTGACCTGGCATAGGGCCTATGACACTTTTCATTCGAATGAGGATTTTGCAACCACAAGGAGAAAGGTAAAAATAAATTGTGTATTCTTGCAATGTTGTTTTTAATAATTCAAAAATCTTTTTAAGTACTTAGTCTACTGATGTTTTCAATTTTTAACAATTTAACATCAATTTGACTTCATTTTTAGCAATTTCTAAAGGTTTATGAATGTCAGGGACATCCAGTGCATTGAAAATCTTTAACAAAGTGCAGAGTTGTGGTCTTGCCACCAGTCAATGTTTCTCAATAAGAGCTTGCTCAGCCCAGCTTGCGTCTTGGTTAGCTGATAAGAAACTCTGGTGTAGAGCTCCTTTCCAAGTGCAGTCTGGTGATGACCTTTAGCTGGCAGTGGGCCACCTTCCACAAAATCTAGGCCAGTGATGAAGAGAACAGGCGACACAGGTTATGATTTCATTTTCCTTGCTGTATTATCTGTGGCTCATTTATCTGAAAATTATCTGACGATCGTGGATTGCACTAGCAAAAATCCAGGCTGACTCTGTTGCGCAAATACCAGGAGAACAAAATTCCAAATCTGCTTATATTGAGGAGCCCGCACAAAGTACATAATGCATAGTTCTATACTTTCTTACCATACAACTGCCTAGGAGGGTTGCAGAATTATTTAACGTTTGGATCAAGTGACTGATGGGTGTAACTAAAAAGACTGACAAACTTCCAATCTATATCTCCATTGTGACTTAGAAAAATGCTACTTCACCTCAAAATATTATTTAAATTTTCAGTTGCTGCTTATTGAACACCCAGGTGCTTTTCTTTCTTTAACTACATGTGTAAGTTACTTGAATCTCTCAGCATTTAACTATTGAATGATTTCTGCCATTTAAAATACATTGAGAACGAAATAAATCCCAAGTTTGTAAGTGATGTTTTACACACTAATGTGTTATCACAATGATATTGCAAATACTTTCCACTCACTTAGCATCGCAGCCCATTGGGGTGAAGTCTAATTTGTGTTTGGTTCTGAAAATTAAATTTTTGGTTCGGATCTCCAGAATGGACGGAGGTTGCAGTGGTGTTGCTATAGCAAACAAAGCCAACTGTGGAGGAATAAATGAGCCATCCTTTCCCTTTATGTTCTGTCCATAAAGATGCTTGAGTCTGCCTTGGAAATTCATGGCCTTGAGGGAAAAAACGTTAGAAGTTAGTTGGTACATCATTGATAATCATATCATATCATATATATACAGCGCGGAAACAGGCCTTTTCGGCCCACCAAGTCCGCGCCGCCCAGCGATCCCCGCACATTAACACTATCCTACACCCACTAGGGACAATTTTTTACATTTACCCAGTCAAATTAACCTACATACCTGTACGTCTTTGGAGTGTGGGAGGAAACCGAAGATCTCGGAGAAAACCCACGCAGGTCACGGGGAGAACGTACAAACTCCTTACAGTGCAGCACCCGTAGTCAGGATCGAACCTGAGTCTCCGGCGCTGCATTCGCTGTAAAGCAGCAACTCTACCGCTGCGCTACCGTGCCGATTACAATTGTAATGCTGATTACAATTTGTGAGGATAGGTCACAATACATCCTCCATAATAATTCTCAACACCGATACCCTGCAGGATACTGTTTTAGTCCCCTACTGTACTCCTTGTACACTCACGACAATGCGGCCAAATTTAGCTCTAGCTCCATCAAGCTGCAGATGACTCCACTGCGGCGAGCTGGATAACGAACAATGATGAGACGGAGTACAGGAAGAAGAACTTGGTGACATACAGGAAGAAGAACTTAATGATATGGTGTCAGGACAACAACCTTTCCCACAATGTTAGCAAAACAAAGGAACTAGTTATAGATTTCAGGATGTGTAGGAATGAACTGCAGATGCTGATTTATACCGAATGTAGACACAAAATGCTGGAGTAACTCAGCATGTCAGGCAGGCTTTCTGGAGAAAAGGAATAGGTGATATTTTGGGTTGGGACCCTTCTTCTCTGGGACCAGGCAACAAAACTGCCCTGAGCCACTATCTACCTCATCGGAGACCCTCGGACTATTTTTGATCGGACTTTACTGGACTTTATCTTGCATGCAACAATATCACGTTATTCCCTTTATCATGTATCTGTACACTGTGGATGGCTCAATTGTAATCATATATTGTCTTTCCGCTGACTGGTTTGCATGCAACAAACGTTTCAAGAAGCATGGTGGAGTAAATGCTCCAATCAGCACAAATGGTGCCAAAGTGGAAATGGTTGTGAGCTTCACGTTCCTTGGCATTAATATTGCCAATGATCTGTTGTGGACCAACTACATTGAAGTGACAGCTTTGAAGACAAACTAACACCTTTACTTCCTCAGAAGACCGAGCAAATTTAGCGTGTATCCAGTGATTCCTACAAAGTTCGACAGATACAGCATAGAAAGCATACTGTCGAGTTACATCGCAGCCTGGTTTGGGAACAACTCTGCCCAAGACTACAGGAAATTGCAGAGAGTTGTAAATGTAATGCAGTCCATCACACAGGCCAGACTCCCCACCCTTGACAACACTTCTGCTGCCTCGAAAAACAGCCATCATATTCAAAGACTTGTCCCATCCCAGTCATTCCTTTTTCTCCCTGGTCCTGTCTGGCAGAAGGTACTGATGCTTGAAAGTGTGTACCACCAGACTCAGAAACGTAGAAACGTAGAAAATAGGTGTAGGAGTAGGCCATTCAGCCCTACGAGCCAGCACTGCCATTCAATATGCTCATGGCTGATCATCCGAAATCATTCCTGCTTTCTCCCCTTATCCCTTGATTCCATTAGCCCCAAGAGCTATATCTAACTCTCTCTTGAATATATCCAGTGAACTGGCTTCCACTGCTTCTATGGCAGAGAATTGCACAAATTCATAACTCTCTGGGTGAAACAACTTCTTCCCCTCTATTATCAGGCTACTGAATGGCCTTTCCATAAGCTAGAATACTGTCTGGTTCACATCTACCCCACTGTGGTCATTGAACTTTAAGGCACTGACACACTGTAATGCTGAGAATTACTTAATTCTGCACTTTGCATCTTCCCCTTTGATCTGCTAATTGTGATAGAGTTTGATTTGATTGTATTTATGTATAATTTCATCTAATCCGAAATAAAGCTTTTCACTGTACACGTGACAAAATGAACTTAAACCTACAATGGAAAAGAATGAATCAGGAACAAGAATCCAAATTGGATGATCAGACCGTGTGTCAGTTCAATGATATAACAATACATTAGGAAATTTGCAAAAAATGGCATTGCTTATAATGATGAATTATTAAAATGGCTAATGTTAACAGAAAAATGTTAACAGAAAAATGTTAACAGAAAAATGTTAACAGAAAAATGAATATCTTCACATGATGGCATGATTTCCTGAAAATTAATTTCATTCAATATTGAGGGCATTTATAGTTTGAAAGTATTCATACATTTAAAATGTTACAATTCTTGCTGACACTTCTGAGAAGAATTGCGATGCCAACCATCAGAAAGCAGAGCTGCACAAATGCAGGAATGCAGACACTCTGTTCAATAAGCATAGATTCTGGCCAACATTTACTAATAATCTATGGCTAGAAGCATAATGCCCAAGCACTGGAATATTGCTGATGTGGCACGGTTGGTTGAAGAAGGGGAAGCCTTATTCATCCACAGCCAAACCAACCCATTGGTGAGCAGTTGTTTATCAGCATTTATTAGCTTTTAGAGAGGTACAGATTAATTACGAACAGTCAGCACTGGTTTAGGAGAATGTTCAACCGACTTAGGTAATTTTTTGAAGCCATGAAGATGAGAGCAAAACAAAAGCAAATGTTGCCAATGCTTAAAATCTGAAGTAAAAATAGACAATGCTGGAAATAGGCAGCAAGTCAGGCAGCATCTTTCACAAGTATACAAATATTCTGGAAGGCTTTGTCAAAGATCGATTGGTTGCGGAAATAAAAGTCATTGGATATATATCAGAAAAGGATTAAAGATGGGTTAAAAATTGGGAAATCAAGAACTAGAGGACATAGGTTTTCAGGTGAGAGGGGAAAGATTTAGTAGGAACTTGTGTGGCAATATTTTCACACAGAGGGTGGTGGATATATGGAACAAGCTGCTAGTGGAGGTAGTTGAGGCAGATGCTATGACATTTTAAAGACAGGTACATGGATTGGAAGGTTTGGAGGGATATGGGTCAAATCCGGGCAAGTGGAACTAGTGTAGATGGGGCACCTTGGTCGGTGTGGGCTAGATGGGCCAAGGGGCTTGTTTCCATGCTGTAATGACTATGACTGGAGTGCTTGGCTTTAAGGCGAGAGGATCAAAATTTAAAGGATATGTGCAGGGCAAGATTTGTTTTTTACACAGAGGGTATGGGCCTGGAACGCACTGCCAGTGATGGCGGTTGAGGCAAATATGATAGCGATATTTAGGAAACATTTGGATATGTATATGGATAGTCAGGGTATGGAGGGTTGTGGATTATGTGCAGGCAGATAAGTGTTGGTTTTGGCATCATATTCGACATAGACATCGTGGACCAAAGTGCCTGAACTTGTGCTGCACAGATTCACGTTCATATTCCAGTGTTCCAAAGCTTTACAGATTTTAATGTGGCATTAAATGACAAACCAAGTATAGGAAAGACACAGAAGCTAAAGTAGATGCAAAGCACTGGTGTAACTCAGTGGGTTAGGCAGCATCTCTGGAGAAAAAGAATGGGTGATGTTTCACGTTAGGACCCTTCTTCAGACTGAAAGTAGAGGGGAGGTAAGAAAAGGCCAGAACAAACCAGGGCCGGCAACAAATGACCATTATGGCCTATTGGTGGCTGTGAAGAGGTGATAACAAAGGGATACAAAAATGCAAACAGTGGAACTAATATGACAACTAGAGTGGGGGGAAGGAAGGAAGGGAGTACAGGCGTTACTTGGAATTAGAGAAATCAATGTTCATGCCACTGGGTTGTAAGCTGCCCATGCGAAATATGAGGTGCTGTTCCTTCAATATGCTTGTGGCCTCACTCTGACAGTGGAGGAGGCCCAGGAAAGAAAGGTCAGTATGGGAATGGATAGAAGAGTTAAAATGTTTGGCAACCGGGACGTTGCACAAGCCAAGGCGGACCGAGCTTAAGTGTTGAGCGAAACGATCGCCCAGTCTGTGCTTGGTCTCGCCGATATATAGGAGCCCATACTGAGAACAACGGATACAGTGGATAACGTTGCAGGAGGTGCAAGTGAACCTCTGCCTTACCTGAAAGGACTGTCGGGACCCTGGATGGAGTTGAGGGAGAAGGTATAAGGACAGGTGTTTCATCTCCTGCGGTTGCAGGGGAAAGTACCTGGGGAGGGACTAGTTGGCTACTCCTGACCAGCGATGTAGAACCACTATATGACTATTCTGTTTCAGTCTAAGCTTATGAAGTCAGTAATGAAACAGCAAATAGCACATAAAGTTAATGTCTCAGCTTGGCATATCCCCAAAATCCCTCACCAATGTCCACACATGTGCAGTTGAATGCATTTCATTGGGATGCATCACTGCCTGGTTTGGGAGCAGCTTCATTTTAGACCATAAGAAATTGCAGAGAGTTGCGGACATAGCCTAGACCATTGCGCAAAAAGACCTCCCTCCTATTGACTCCATATACACATAACGCTGCCTTGGTAAGGTCACCAGGATAATCAAGGTCCAGTCTCACCCCTGCACTCCATCTACTCCCCCATCCCATCAGGCAAGAGGTACAGAAATTTGAAAACACGTGCCTCCAGATCCAGAGAGAGTTTCCTCTCAGCTGAACTATCCTATCACCAGCTAGACTGCGATCCTGACCTCTCATCTATCTCATTGGAGACCTTTGAACTATCTTTAATCAGACTTTACCTTCCACTAAATGTTGTACCCTTTATCCTATATGTGTGCTCTGTGGACAGCTGAGATTGTAAAGTGTAAAAAGGAACTGCAGATGCTGGTTTAAACTGAAGATAGACACAAAAAGCTGGAGTAACTCAGCGGGACAGGCAGCATCTCTGGAGAGAAGGAATGGGTGATGTTTTGGGTCGAGACCCTTCTTCAGACTACTCAGAGGAGAGGGAAATGAGAGATATAGACAGTGATGTAGAGATAAAGAATAATGAATGAAAGATATGCAAAAAAGCAACAATGATAAAGGAAACAGGCCATTGTTAGCCGTTTGTTGGGTGAAAATGAGAAGCTGGTGCGATTTGGGTAGGTGGAGGGATAAAGAGAGAGGGAATACTGTGGCGACCTGAAGTTAGAGAAATCAATATTCATACCACTGGGCTGTAAATTGCCTGAGATTGTAATCATGTATAGTCTTTTCTTTGATTGGATAGCACGCAAACGAAACGCTTTTCACAGTACTTTGGTACATGTGACAATAACAAACTAAACAAGGAACCTCCGACTCATGGATTAAACTACAGTGAAATAGCTGCTTTTTCTACATGTTTTTTAAAAACGAACTTTAAAAAAATACATTTCTTTAATCGATCAGAGATTGCTGTTCTACAAATCCTTTACCTATTTATAAAGCTATTTACACCATTTTTCTCGGCTAAAGGTACTTTACAGATACACACGTGTTGTGATTCCAAGCAGCCGACTTGTTGTCCACATTACCTTCAGCTCCCTCTCCATTGTTTCAAAGCCACCTGCACAGGAACTCACTTTTATCAAAATAACATAGTTTGGAAGACAAGCAGATTATCCACTTCCATAATTACACTAGTGTGCCAAGATCAAACTCTCTTGTCTGGAATGTAAAAT
The DNA here is from genome assembly GCF_053455715.1 of Rhinoraja longicauda. Taxonomy (NCBI): domain Eukaryota; kingdom Metazoa; phylum Chordata; class Chondrichthyes; order Rajiformes; family Arhynchobatidae; genus Rhinoraja; species Rhinoraja longicauda. The sequence goes on from NC_135954.1 coordinate 79,221,996, forward strand.
GCTATACTTCCTTCTGTCGAATCATCAGTTTAAAGGCACAATAAAAAAACAAATGCACTGCTTAACCCAAGAGCAAACTACTACATAATGTAATTATCAAGTGCTACCCCTCACTTAGCCACTTTACCTTACTACCATGTATTTCTAGCACGCGGACAAAAAAAATATTTGGGGTAACCAAAAACATGATTTAAACACACTGACTTTAAGGGCATGGTGTTTCAGATTAGGGAATGCGATTGTGAAACAAAGTGTATGTGCCAATTGTGAGCTGCGATGTCAGAGAATGCATCAGCCCAAACTGAGTTCAAACGGGTGAGGGTTTGTAGAATGTAGGAGATTACAAGTAGTGAGGAGCAGTGAGACAGTGAACAAATCCAAGCAAAAGTATGATATTTTTGTACTTGAAGTGCCGGGAAAGTAAGCCAGTTTAAATATGGGAAAAAGTGTGCAAACTAGTTGGTAACAGGTATTATGGAAAAGTTGAAGAATTTGCAGAGAATGGGAAGCTGACTAAGAAAGTAATGAAGTTTGTCAGTTCTTGAGGTGACAAAAAACATGGATGAGAGTTTTGGAAGTGGCTGGGCTCAACCATATTTCCTTCATTCTGAGTTTAAACCCCAAAGCCCTGCATGTAACAGGACTAACTTTTGTCCCATAGATTACAGCAAATGAAGGCAATAGCTCATCAGAATATGCCCAGGGCTATAAGAAATAGGCAATAAATGCTGGGCTTGTCAGCGATGCCAACATGCCATTATATTTTTCAATTACTTCTACAACGTGATAATATTGGTGAAGTTTCTGTAAATCAGGGAAAAAGTGGGTAAATCAAGCAAAATAATTTTGAAAACTTTCTATTTTAGAATTCCATTCTATGTTTACAGCAAGCATAGGTTGCATATATAATTTAGCCATAATTTGCTATATGAGCAATTTTAAGGTATCGCCAATAAATAGTATGAGTGGCAGGGGTTATGGGAAGAAGGCAGGAGAATAGGGTTGAGGAGGAAAAAAAGATCAGCAATGATTGAATGGTGGAGTAGACGATGGGCCAAATGGCCTAATTCTGCTCCTATACCTTATGAACTCAACTTGTCCTTGAATCTTTCCATAGATTGATATATGGGCAGTGAAGGGAAAGGGCATCTGGATCACCATGGACAGGATCTCCTTAGTCAATTAGATTGAACATGTAAATTTAATAGCACATAGACTGGGAAAGAGGAAAATTCAGACACAGAGGTGCAAATGAAAAGAGGAAAGGATTAATGGATAGTGAGATGGAGGTGAAGGAGCCAAGCAGAAAGAGAACAGGGGAGAGGAAGAGAGAAAGAAAGGAGCAAGTAAAATAACAACAAACATGTTTCAAAGTTAGATTTTGAAAATCTCCAATAGCAGCTGACAGCTGAAGTAATGGGAGTCCATAGTATTAACTTTAATGACTGACAACAATCAATACATCACATCATTAAATGGAGTTTTGATTTAACTGGTCATATCTCAATTTTACAGGGCAATTTTAGTTCTTATCTACAATGCAACTTCACTGTATTCAAAATGTTTCAAGATCAATTCAGTCAGTTACTGTTCTTGTTTTTTTGTTTTTAAACATTTTTGTTTGTTATTTTGTATTTGGTTCTTCAACTCCTTCATCCCTAAACACACTTTGAAATTTGTAAAAAGATCATTTATTTTCATTAAATAAGTTAAACTTAACATGGTAACACCTTAGGACTTTGGAATTACGATACAGCACATAGGATAATAACATTTGAAAATCAGTGCCACTTAGTAAATGTTTATTGATAAACAACAACATGAAAGCTGCAAGACAACATAAAAATGTGCAATGCCAAAAGCAACTTTACCAGAAATCCAGAGGAATTATCCAAGAGACATCGCAACCTGCACACAAAGTTCCTTTCCAAAAAAGGGGAATTTTCTGGGGGAAGTTGCTCAGGACTGTAATGGGTGATGGACAATGGAAGGCCATTTTCACCTGAATGAAAAATAGTGTTTTGTGAGACATAGACTGAGAATGTAAAGAAATATAAAAACATAATGTGGCTTGTTTCACGTAGCTTTCAATTTCTACACTATATCTATATTATGCAATGGCATAAGCATCCCAGAGCAACACTGCTATTGATCATATTGGATATGAATTTGATATCTGCCTTGAGCGTGACATAAGAGAAGCCTTCTACTCTTTGTACCCATCCATCTCAGCCTCTATCTCTCACACACACACATGCACTTCTCTCAGAGTACCAGTCTCCCTTATCCTACGTACACATCATAACCAGACCCAACCTGACTTTAGATGGTTAGTAAGCACATACATTCAGGCAGATCCAAAATTAACAGGTAATTTGAGAAGCTACAGACTTGAGTCAAGGCATACTTTGCTAATGCATTAAATGTATCATTATTCTGAATCTGCAGAGATTAAGAAGCAATCGCATCATTACTGACAATGTATCAGTGGCAAATGGCCATTACTAATTTTATTAATCTCACCACATATCTATCTCTACAAATATATATATATATTATTAAAACTCTTATCTTGTTTGTTCCTTTACCCTGTATGTTTGTTCCCCGTTTGTTTGTTTGTCCCGTATGTGCAGTTTTCATCCGGTAAAAAACGGTACACGATAGTGCCACCATTTTAGGCCCACCCTACTTACCATTCCCCTCAATAAATAAACTTTTGTTACTTTTTAAAAACAATTCACTTCATAAACTTTAACAAATGCACTCCCCCCCCCCCCCCCGGCTGGAGGACCTGCGCCCGTCCAGGCGGTTCCTGCGCCTGACCTTCCTCCCGTGGTGTAGCGCAGCAGCAGAGGGTTCAACAGGGTCCATCAAGATGGCCGTCTCCGCCATTTGCTGCCGACCGCTGCAGGACAATTTTCGGGTCCACGGCTCGCACTGGGCGACGCGATGGACGCCCGGTGCCGACGTAAGTGACTCCCTCTACCCTTCCCTGTTCCCCCTCTCGAATGCCCACCGCCCCGGGGGACACACACTGCCCGCCAACAGCTCCACGGATCGGTAGGGTTGCTGGGCCTGCAGGAGAGGTTTGGACCCAACGGTGGTTGCCGCACCCACAGGACCACCCGCGGGAGAGATTTGCACCCAATGGGTGAACACCCGTCTAGTATATTATATTACTAAAACTCTCTTCTTGTGTGTTTGTTTGAATGTTTGTACATACCCGTCCGTACCCGAAATACAGTGAAAACGATACACGATAGCGCAACAATTTTAAGGCCCACCTTACTCACCATTGGCCTGCGGTTCAAATGGTGGTTATATTTTAAAAGTTATTCACTTTTTAAACTTTAATAATTCGCTCCCACTTGCCTTGCCCGTCAGCCGCACCTGCGCAGTAATACCTCCGTGTTCGACATCACAATGGGAACCCAGCGGGTCCGTGCCTGCGCAGTTTGGGCCCGTTGATCTAATACTTATGTACGATGGCCACCGGATCTGCTCATGCGCGAAACCCAATGGGTCCACGCCTGCGCAGTTGGGGCCCGTTGATTTAATACTTTTGTAAGATGGCCACTGGATCCGCGCGTGCGCAGAATCCAACGGGTCTACGCTTGCGCAGTTGGGGCTCGTAGATCTAATAATTACGTAAGATGGTCGCCTGATCCGCGCGAGCGCAGTTGCGGGAGGGTTGCGGGACCCGCCCAAGTGACGGGAGTGGTGGCCAATGAGGGGGGGGGGGGTGAGGAGAGCTCTCCTGCTGCTGGCCGCCTCGATGGCTGCCCGGGGCCGGGGTGAGTGGCTCCCTCTCCCCTTTCCTCTCCCACCTCGCCCACTCCCGGCCCTGGGGGAGTTTTAAGGGGGGTTGAGGGGGGATGGAGTGGATGAGTATCGTCAGTTGGGGAAGGGTTGCTGGGCCCGCAGGAGAGGTTTGGACCCAACGGGTCCACGCCCGGCTAGTAGTATATCACAAAACAAACATGTGGAATGACAGGCAAGATGCTATTTCATCCTGGATTTCTCAAGGTGATAGAAAATGAATCATTAACAAACTTTACCTTCTTCATAAAGCACCATATAGCTGAATTGCTAAATTGGAGAGGTTTCATGAACTAGTAAGAAATAATACTATAAAATCTCTGTGAACACATTACAGTATTGAGGATTAATGCCAGATGTTCAACTCCAAAATTAAATGACAACTTAGAAAATAAAACTATGGCGATATTCTGAACTAATTACACAGAAATTATTTGCAAACTGGAATTAACATCCTGACTTGATAGATTTTGAAGAGAAGCATCCCATGTAAATTATGTTAAATATAAAATACTATTTTATATAGTTTAGATTAGAGATACAGATCAGAAACAGGCCCTTCGGCCCAAGGAGTCCACGCCGACCAGTGATCCCTGCACAGTAACACTATCCTACACACACTAGGGACAAATTTAACCAAGCCAATTAACCTCCAAACTGTACGTCTTTGGAGTGTGGGAGGAAATCGGAGCACCTGGAGAAAACCCACACAGGCCACAGGGAGAACGTACAAACTCCATACAGACAGCACCTGTAGTCAGTATCGAACCCGGGTCTCTGGGCTGTAAGGCAGCAACTCTACCGCTATGCCACCATGCCACCCTAAAAAGTTTTTTATAGACCTTCACACACCTAAGCACCTGGTGAGGACTTTTGTTCAATGTCTTTTTTGAAAGATGGCTTCTCTGAAAGCATAGCATTTCCTTGGTACTGAAACTGCCTAGATTATTTGTCCTGAGAAGCAAGAGCAATCCTGACAATGATAATACTTAGGAAAAGTAAAATAAAAAAGAATGTATGGATTATTAAAGTAAAATGAAAAATGAGAATGTCACAAATGAGTACATTATTATTTTTTTAGTAGGTTAATTGGCATGGGTTTGTATACTTGGTATAAGTGTAAATTGTCCCTAGTATGTGTAGGATGGTGTTAATGTGCGGCGGTCACTGTTCGGCGTGGACTCGGTGGGCCGAAGGGCCTGTTTACACACTGTATCGCTAAACTAAACTAATTTACTTTTGCTCCCCACAATAATTCCGAGAGCACACATGTTATTCCATACTTCAAATTTTTGGGTAGTAATTTGTAAATTGTATAAGGGCGATTTTCGGTCACCCAGGGTTCACCTGTACAGCTTTTTTTCTGAGAGTTCTAGAGTCCAGGGAAGGTACTTTTGCAAAATATCAGGCAATTAAAATAAAGTTGGAAAGGAAATCTAGGCTAAGAAAATGAAGAGTACTTGAACTCAAGTTAAATCTGCAGGGATTGGAACTTTAATATTGAAAAGCTAAGAGTAATCTTCCTCTCCATTAAAAATAATATTTTATTTTTTAAGCTGTAAAGCAACATTTTGAAGATATTGATAATGAAAAAAGAAATAGGAAATTGTATAAACAAATATAAATGATTCAGTTATTTATGGGTAATTTATTTTAACTATAGGTATATTAATAAAGCTTGAAAATGAGATACCAAGAGAAAATATATAACATTTTGATTCATTTTCATAATGGTGTAACAAAGTTCATTATTGTCTAAGCGTACATGCAGACAAAAAGAAATTGAATATATGTTTTCACATATTTGACCACTAATATTAGTTAACTTTTCCCTTTTCAGATGGAATCAGTATTTCAGTCTATCTCTAAAAAAAAATTATAACATGAAGAACATATAAGAAACTGAGCGTTTCTTAGCTTTATTTTATTCTTGGCAAATACAGTCACACTAACAGTGCATGCCTGGTTACGAGAGGTATCTCTGTTCCTTAAGGCATCTACTGCTATAATATGCTAATCTATCTTTAGCTAGAGGAGGGTGCCATTTCCAGGGTACATTTGTGTTTTCGTTCAAAATTATCGATTGGCAGAAGATATGCAAATGAACAGATTTTAAGAAACTTCAAATCTACAAAATACAAGGCTCCTCATGATGACACACGTACCTAAATCTTATTTGAGGCAGCATATAACTCGCTGTATTTAATATGCTCTGAAGTGGTTCTGCTCAAGTAATCTGGTCGTCTAAACTATTGGATCAGCTTACTGTTTCTAAATTGGTACTGCATGATTTGAGGCTTATGGTCTGTGCTTAATTTAGCCAGCAGCTGTTGTGAAAATGCACATTTATGAGCTAACATACTCTGGAGTTAAGGCAACATCTAAAAGCATTTCAAAAATAGCAAGTCTACAAATATGTAGTCCTAAATAATATTGAGGTAACTCATGGAAATTAAAACTACCGTCAATATATTTAATAATAAATAATACCTTTTTGAGATCAGCATTTGCCTGTGTTTCTCTTAATCTTTCTCATCCAAGTACCCAGTGAAATGTCTTTCAAACATTGTACTTGTACTTTCTCTATCATCTCCTCATATGCCCATCACCCTCTGTGGAAAACCTGCCCCCCAGATCTCCATAACATCTTTCACCTCTTATCTTACACCAGTGCCCTCTAGTTTTAAATTCTATACCCTGGGGAAAAAGACTGTGACTATCTACACTAACTATGCCTTTCATAATTTTATATAATCTCATAGGTCACTCCATAGCCTCCTCTGCTTCATTGAAAACAGTCCCTGTCTATCCAATCTTCTTCTTAGGTAGTCCTTTGGGGTCAAGGATGACTTACTTCCATTTCAGCTTTGTGGGTTTTGAAGTGGCCCATAAGGTCAATGTGGGAATCACAAATTCTTCCACAGAGAAGGTCAGAGCTGCTGGTTAGTTTGTGAGATGGTGCCATAGTCAATGGGTTTTGTGCCAAGTCTTGATCTTCAATAACCATCTTCCTTAATTGATTGGAGGTTGTGCTGTTGCATTGAAAGTGATGGTGAGGATCATCATCCGTCTGCCTTGATGAAAGGTGGCTTCTGACACATGGAGCATGGTCCATGTTTTTCAGGGTCTAGCTGTGAAATGTTATTGGCAGAGGGCAGTGTGAAGTGGCAGAAGCCTATTAGTGGAGGACTAACTTGCAGGTGTTAAATGTAAGGCCTAAACTCTTGAATGCTTCAGTAACTGAATCAATAATTGCATGGAGCTAGCATAAACAAATAGGTGTAAATAGCATTAAGCAGAGCCAACAAGGTTTTAGACAATAGACAATAGGTGCAGGTGTAGGCCATTTGGCCCTTCGAGCCAGCACCGCCATTCAATGTGATCATGGCTGATCATTCTCAATCAGTACCCCATTCCTGCCTTCTCCCCATACCCCTGACTCTACTATCCTTAAGAGCTCTATCTAGCTCTCTCTTGAATGCATTCAGAAAATTGGCCTCCACTGCCTTCTGAGGCAGTGAATTCCACAGATTTACAACTCTCTGTTTTGTGAAGGAAAAGTCACTTTTAGCTAATATACCAAAGGTCTCTGAGAATGTGAACAGTAGATTAAACAAGGGGGAACCAGTAGACATGGTATTTTTGTAACACAAGAACACAAAACAGGGAGCAGAAGCAAGCCACATGGCCACCTAAACTAGTTCTGCTATTCACGGATGATCTGCCCTAGGCTTCAACTCTACTTTTTCAATATTTCGTTTAATTTCCAGATCTGTAAAATATATATGTACCTTCTCTTTAAAAGCCTCCAGCAAACTAGCCTCCACAAACCTATAGGGTGGAGCAATCCAAAGATTTTCATCCCCTGCAACGAGGAGTTCCTACACACCTCAGTTTTAAACAACCACCCCCTTATTTTGCATCTATATCCCCTCATTTGGGATTCTCCCACTGATGGAACCATCTCAATATTTTGATTGCCCATTTTGCTTGCCTCCTTATAATTTTCTATACTTTTAATCTTCTAAACTCCAAATAAAAATACAGATCCAACTTTATTTAACCACTTGTGATTAGATATTCCTCTCGCCCTAGGAATTAACTTAGTAAACCTCTTATGTACTTTTGTTAATGCTAGCATAGGTTTTCTTAGCCAAGGAGGTCAGAACTTGATTTTCCAAAGAAGCTTGATAAAAATCCTGCACAGGAGTTGGTCAACAACAACAGAATACATGGATTTACAGTTTATATACTGACAAGAATTGAGAATAAGTTAACAAATCTAAATCTTTAGTAGTTTAGTTTAGAGATACAGCCTGGAAACAAGCCTTTTGGCTTACCGTGTCCACACTAACCATCAATCACACGCATACTAGTTCCATGTTAGACCACTTTTGTATCCTACATACTAGGGACAATTTGCAGAGGCCTTTTAACCTACACACCTGCATGTCTTTGCAATGTGGGAGGAACCGAGCACCTGGAGAAAACTCATGTGGTCACAGGGAGAAGATACAAACTCCACACAGACAGCACTCGTAGTCAGGATCGATCCCGGGTCTCTGGCACTGTGAGGCAGCAACTCTACCGGTGCACCACTGTGCCACTCAAACAAATCGAATAGTGAGAATGAAAAGATTGCTGTCAGGCTTACAGCCTGTGAATTAGTGCTTGGACCCCAGCTGTTCAGATTTTACATCAAAGAGTTGGTGAACATACTAAATGAGGCATAGTTGAGTACAGATGAGGATTTAAGGAGGACTTGGAGCACTAGTTAATGGAAAAGGTCACGGAATTCAGAATGTTCAGTCTCTGCATTGTTTTTGCAGCTACCTTGAGTTGTTTGACTTCAGCCAATGAAGACTTTTCCGCCCATTCCCATGACTTCAATATTATTAGTCATCTTGGTCATACTTGGTCAAATGCTTGCTTGATATCAGATAGACACTTTCACTCACTTGTCCATATTTGCATCATGTGCAATCAAATCTAATCAAATATTTATTTTGTAACAAAAAATATGTGTCTTTAAATGTCCCAGACATTGGGTTCATTGGGTCAGCTCATTTAGCTTCATGTTGAAATTGTGGGTGGCAAGCACATATTCTATGCAATAGGTCTGATCTAGCACAGTCACAGCAATGTTTGTAACACGCAATTGAATGATGTTAAAAACTAAAAACGTTAAAAAAACAAAACAGATATGAAAATACAAGACATGTATTATCAACAAATCCAGTGAACAATTTGATGAACAAGATCTCGATCTGAATAAAATGTTCTGTGAACTGGGAAGGTAAATTAGAAACAATAAACAGCCAAAGATCGCGTAATATTTCTCATTGTTGCAAATTAAAATGTGATGAGCTTTTCAAATAGCAAAGGCTTGCTCATTAGGTTAGTTAAGTCTTTAAGTGAAACAGCAGTGTTACCTTGAACCATTTTTCCCAGTTCATCTGAATCTGGGTCCAGAGCCCAGTGAAGCTGCCGTTGAAATTCAGGTCTATCTTCAGTATGGATCAGTTCAAATACACTCTGATGGATGATATCAGACTGAGAACAGAAAACAAATGTAATATTCAGCTTCATGGTGCCTGCTAAATGCTATTTTGAACATACATTCTTATGCAGCCAATTTAAGCATTTAACTTGAACATGATCAAAGTCAGTAAAATTATTCATCAGCAAGAAAACTGGCACAACTTAAATGCTTACAAATAATGAAATGAATGTGTATTATATAGTAGATTTAAAAAATAAATAAAACAAAGCATTATTATTATGATTATTAAATAGGCACATCTCACAAGAAAATCCTATGCTCAAAAAAGGTCACAAAGTGCTGGAGTAACTCAGTGGGTCTGGCAGCACCTCTGGAGAAAATGGATAGGTGACATTTCGGGATGGGATCCTTCTTCAGACTGATGGATTCAAGCAGTCTTTTTCATGCCTGCCTTTTTCATCGCCCATTTCACCTGCATTACCACTTCAGGAAACGATGGACTTGGAACTCTAGGTGACTTTGTTTATCAACTTTGCTGGTGCCTTACTGTGGGTCTGGCTGCCACTGATCATGGAAGTTGGGGTGCCTGTTATCAAAAGGTATCATTGAGTTGGTGGCGGTGGCCTGAAGAAAGCGCTGTTCCCAGTGGCTACAACGTGAGCTGCAACAACAGCCGTGTCACCAGACCATGTGATGGGTGATGAAGGGCTCGCTGGTCCATCTTGTGAGTCGGGAGTGGCGTCGGAAGCCGGGGCGACGGTACGAGCCAGGGATGGGTCGGCAGCACGTTGCATTCACATTCAGTTTACATTTCTATCTAAGTTTCTGAAACTCCATGGTGCTTTAGAGACACGGGAGGGGAGTCATTAGCGGGCCAGGGGTGTATTGCTTCATTATCACGTGACCTCTGTTGGTCTGGAAAAACGGGTAATCTAGAAAGGTTCTGGAACAGAGGGTGCCGTTAAATGAGTTTTCAACCTGTATCAATTTTGAAGCTGTGAATTTTGAATACGGATTTTTGAGAAAAAAAAAAACTTCAATGCTATTGTAACAGAATTCACATAAAACAAGTCGTGGTATTTTTAAAATGTTTCTCTATTTACCATCAATTATGTATATCATTTATTGATCATCAGGGAAATATCTTAATCACATTTTCTTTCTTCAGAGAATAAAATCACCAAAGAAACACAAAGTGCTGGGCAGATCCTGAAGGGTTACAACCCGAAACATTGTCAGAAATGCTGCCTGACCCACTGAGTTATTCCAGCACCACGTTTACTCTGGTAACCAGCATCTGCAGTTCGTTGTGCCTCCAAAAAAAACACCACAGAAATTAAACTTTAAAAATAAAAGTGGATTACAGCTCATAACTAGAAATTCTGAGAAAAATAAAGAGTTATGTGGCTATGTTCAGTGGTTTACTTTTGGTAAACCATCTAGTCTCCTGAGCATCCAGATATCAACCTATTCAATGAAAGCTGCATATAAACTATAAACCATTGAACAAGTTTGCAATTTTAAACACACGGCACACATGGATCAAGGCTGTCTATATATGTTAGCAGCCTAAATGCAAACATAAACCAATGTTTAAATTATAGCTAAGACCAGCTTTCATTTAACATTGTTTAGTGCCGATTCAAAGAAAATGCCATTATACCGCTGTAATCTTAGTTAATGCACAGATAGCTCACATAAGCTAACAATTAACAGCATTGTGAAGTTGCGCCTGGTTTAGATTTTTCATAGGCCTAGAATTTGGACTTTATCCATCTCTAGAGTGCTAAATGGATGCTGTACTGAAACCAAATCCGAAGTCTCAAAAAAATAAAGAATATGTTTGCATAAGAACATTATTTATTTAATGCGCACTAAACCTGACCCAAGGGAATCAGTGGGAATTACGATGGAAAATAGACGATGGGGAGGGAAGAAACTGAGATTGGAGACCGATATCTGTCCCCATACCTTCGTCAACCTAGACTCAATTATATATTTTGATCATAGGGATCAAATAGGTATCTTGATTAGGAAGGGTGACAAAGGTTACGGGGAGAAGGCAGAAGAATAGTGTTGAGAGGGAAAAACATCTCATCCATGATTGAATGATGGGAGTGGAATCAATGGGTTTGATGGCCTAATTCTGCTCCTTATGTCTTATGGTCTTATTATAGTATACTCTCATGATCAATGACAGCCAGAGATACATTACAGTTACATTAGAACTATTACAGTTCCATTTCCACACTGATCTATCCATCCCTGGCCTTCTCCACTGCCAACGTGAGGCCCAAAGTAGAGGAACAACATTTCATTTCCACCTGGGTAGTACACAACCCAATGGTATGAACCATTAATTTTCCAATTTCACATCCAGTGTCATCCCCCACGCCACCTTCTCACTCTCTTTTTATTTTCCTCCTCCAATCTTCTCATTTTTGTTCCCCCCCCCCCCCCCCCACACACACCCTGCATCATCCCTTTTCATAGCTTCCATCCCTCCTGATTCCATTCAGCTACTACCCTCTCATTACCCTCTTTTTTTCCCCAGTGGAGGGGCATCATAAATAAAAGAGCCTGGGTTTAAAGTGGGAAGATGGAGGAGTTAAGGGGATTTTTTTTTTAATGTAACCTAAAGAGTGGTTGGTTTTGTGAAATGCACTGCCAGAGTTGGTGGAGGAATCAGTTACAATTACAGCACTCAATAGATATTTACATAGGCACCAAAGTAGGCAAGGGATAGGGACGGAATGAATGAAAATGGCAAAAAGGTCATCGTGGACATGGTGGGCCGAATGATTAACCTCTGTGCAGTACACCTGTATGACTCAAAGTTAGAAATTGTGATAATGTTCCTGGGATGCATTTTAAATCATGCAGAGTTTATTACTCAGAGAACAGAGTACTCTCTGCTTTATTGCTAATTAATTTTTAAAGTCCAATTTCCATTGTTAAATAATTAAACCAGCGATGCATGTGTATGACATAATTACATGAAGGAAGCACAGCTGGCAGATGGTTGAACGTGTTAGTGAGAATCGGGGCATGAAAGAGCTGGTTTAATTTCCTGATGGCAGGCTTCTGCTAGAAGTAATCACAAACAGTTCAAAACAGGTAAAGCTTTGCTTTTTAGATATGATGATTTACTCACAAAACAGAATATGCAAGTCCAGTTTTGAAACTAATCCCTTAGTGCAATGTCCATATGGTTGTGACTTACTATTTTCCAAGAACATCCACAATTACAATAGAGTCATAGAGTTACAACATGTAAACAAGCCCCTTGGCTCAACTTGCCCACACCAGCCAAGATGCCCCATCTATGCTAGTCCAACCTATCTGTGTCTGGCTCAAATCCCTCTAAACCGGTCCTATCTGTGTATCTTTCTAAATATTTCTTAAACATTGCGATAGTATCTGCCTCAACTACCTCCTCCGGCTGCTCATTCCATACACCCACCATCCTTTGTGTGAAAACGTTACCCCTCAGGTTCCTATTAAATCTTTCCCCCCTCACCTTAAACCTATGTCCTCTGGTTCTTGATTCCCCAACACTGCGCATCTATTCCTCTCATGATTTTGTACACAAATGACTTAAGTTTTTGAAATTAATTATTTTGATAAAGCACAAGCACGGAACAGCAAGTTAGTTTTATTCAAGTGTAAATCAAATTAACGTGCAACTTGGATTATACAAACAGAAACCATCGGTAATGTCAACAACATTCTTTTCTAAACGTCCATTTTTCCTGAGTGCAATTTTAAATCTTATTTTGAAGCCAAACTCTGAAGATAGAAATAGCAGGCGGCTTGGATAAAGCGGAAGTGGAGCGGATGTTTCCACTAGTGGGAGAGTCTAGGACCAGAGGTCAAAGCCTCAGAATTAAAGGACGTTCCTTTAGGAAGGAGATGAGGAGGAATTTCTTAAGTAGGAAGGTGGTGAATCTGTGGAATTCATTGCCACAAAAAGTTGTTGGGGCCGTCAATGGATATTTTTAAGAAAGAAAGAGATAGATTCTTGATTAGGGTGTCAAGGGTTATGAGGAGAAGGCAGGAGAATGGGGTTAGAAGGGAGCGATAGATCAGCCATGATTGAATGGTGGAGTAGATTTGATGGACCGAATAGCCTGATTCTACTTGATTGCAGAGAATAAGTTTAAAAATCATCTGATGATTTATTATAATTAAGCAGACCACGTCATCACTTTATAATCTATTCGGATGTAGACCGTCACCAAGTAAAAGGTTTGCGGAGACATTTCATTATGAACTTGGTTCTATTTCAATTTCTGATTCTCTCATTCTGAAAATAAGAGCATGATCCCTTATATGACAGGCATGCCAACATTTTTTATAGCTGAAATATTGGAACCACTGAAATCCAATAACTGATCTGATGTACACACAAGTAACTGTAGCTGCTGGTTTACAAAAAAAAGAAACAAAGTGCTGGAGTAACCCAGCGGGTCAGACAGCATCTCTGGAGAACATGGATATGCAAGGTTTCAGGTGAATGCTTGTTGATTTAACCTCATTATTGATCAACTAGCTACAAAATCAATAACACACTAATTTTTCATCTTTGATAATTGAATAAAAACAAAGTGATTTACTTAGAGAGATTTATTCACAAAATGCTGGAGTAACTCAGCAGGTCAGGCAGCATCTCAGGAGAGAAGGAACGGGTGACGTTTCGGGTTGAGACCCTTCAGACTGATGTCAGGGGGGGCGGGACTAAGGAAGGATATAGGTGGAGACAGGAAGACAGTGGGAGATCTGGGAGAGTTAGGTTCTAAATAAATTTCAAGGCTCTTCACAAAACAGTAATCAGCCTAAAGTCTGCACAAATATTTACTAACCTATTAAATCAACATGTAATAAATAATACCTGATGTTGATAGTTATAATCAAAACTCTGCACGAAGCACTGGGGCATCAGCACATTATAATGAACTTTTCATCAATTGTTTTTAGGATTTTTCATGAACTTGTAAATCATCTTTATGATTCCCTTATTCACTACTGGTCCAATGAAAGTGGTGTTGACTTTAGGGTTACCATAATTATCTGCGTCATGCCAATGAAACCTTATGTATACTTTCATAAAAGCAACACTTCCTGCATTTAACGAGATTTGCAAAATTATACACACCACTGTCTGCCTAAAATTGCATTTGTATAAAATTGACTTCTATAATGTCTCAATATATAATATTTAAAATTTCATTTTCTTTTGAAAATGTTTCACTCTACCTGAATGGATATCTTTACATATTAACCTTTCACTCTTTTTTATCTCCTAACCTTTCAGTTTTAAGAACCTAAACACCGAGTTACATGCAGTACTCTTCCAGGCAAAAAATGGAATCAAAGTTACAAAGAGCAGCAGAGAAAGAATATACAGTAGAGCTGTTCAAAAATAGAATTTAAACAAAATATTAAATAATAATCTACACGTTAACCTTATCAGAAAAAGTGTCTGTTAATATATAAAAAGAATGGTAAAGAGGAATACAAATCAATTAAATACTGATGCTGGCTAAATTATAATGTAAATCATACAACGTGGCAAACGTTATATTTATTCTTAAAATGGAAAGGACAAAATTCGGTGGTACGAGGCGGCACTGCAAAAACACTGGGATTAAACACAGACATACTCCAGGATTGGATCACCTAACCCCTACGATAGAGGTAGGTTTGCCTCGAAGGATGTTTGCTAGAAGAAATGCCATAAGGTTTTTGAAAACTAGGTAGAATGTTGAAGAAAAAGGGTTCATGCCTTGTTTTGTGGGGCCTGATCCTCGGGGATAGCTTAATGACGGAACAGCAGGTGTTAAAAACACTGCACGCAGTGAACTCCGAACAGAAAATGTCAAAAGCCAAGTGCGTTCACTAAACCAAAAAGGTCTCAATATGGGGAGTCGACTCTTAGAAAGACAAATGTAAATTTTATATTAAGGTAAAAGTCAAAGACCTGTAGAATATGAAATGAACGTCGATATCAATGCACATAAACTGTTTAAGCAATAGCCAAAAAAGGTCGATGGAACGTTAGCCTTAATTTCAAGTGGATTATGCTTCAGTTATGGTGAAGGTTTGGTTATGAGGTTTGGTAAACCTCTTTGGTTTGGAACTGAAGTTTTATTTGATAAATAGAGAGCACTGAGTAGATTCACCAGAAGTGATATAGTATCTGACCCAATGATAGATTTCAATAAATTGTCTAGTATCTCTGTGATTTTAGGACAACATTTGATTTAACTGAAGATAGACACACAAAGCTGGAGTAACTCAGCGGGACAGGCTGCATCTCCAAAGAGAAGGAATGGGTGACGTTTGGGGGGGGGGGGGGGGGGGGGTGGAAGAGACCCTTCTTCAGACTGGGCTGATGGATACAGAAACTATTAGATATACTAGCTCTACTTCAAATGAAACTCCTTCATTCCATTTTCACGACTACTTGACCTGGTCGTGAAAATGGAATGAAGGAGTATCATTTGAAGTAGAGCTAGTATGTCTAATAGTTACAAAATGAATCAGGAAACGTCTTGATAAAAATGCTCAAAATTATAACTCACTCCCCAAATGGTTATTGGGCCGAGTCAATTTTTCAAGACTGACACTGAAAGATACTTCTTAGGAATAGCTATCACAGGGAATGGTTCAAAAGGCAAGCAAATAGAGTCAAAGCTTTCCTTGATGCAGAGAAAACAAACCTATCGTTCGAGTCTCTCCTTGCAATGGAAAAGCTCCAATCCTGGCAACATGCCAGCAAATCTCTTCCTTGCCTTCTCCAGTGCAGTCACATCCTTCCTAATGTGGGAACCATAGAATTGCACAAATTACTCCAGGTGTGGCCCAACCAAACATTAAGCTGTAACATGATCTCCATGTTCAATGAAGGCAGGCATCCCATATAGCTTGCTCATCATTTTATCCATCTGTGTTACCTCTTTTAGAGATCTTTCAGACATACCCGAGTCCCTTTGTTCATGAACACTCCATAAGGCCCGACAACTTACTGTGTACACCCTACCCTTACTCGCCTTCCTATAATGCATTATCTTGCATTTTGTCAGCATTGAATCCCATTTGTCATTGTTCTGTTTAACTTTTCAGCTGAACCCTGTCATTCTGTGACCTTAAAAACCATCCTCAACACCACCAATTTTCAAAACTCCATGGAATGCCTTGCTTCATTAAAGGCACTATACAAACACAGGTTTTATTATTGTTGATTGAGCGCACAAGTTGGGAGAAAAATCACACAATGAAAGCCTAAGACTGCAAAAATGCCTACTTGAGAGAGGAAATTTTGATTTCTACTAAAATTACAAATCTTCAAATTACTGTACATAGCAAGGCCATTCACTTTAAATAAAACAAATTTATTTTTTAGACATAATCCAGCAGTTCATTTGCTTAAAAGAGAAGTAAGTGGATTGTTGATGTTTTAATTGTACAATAAACCATATTTTTAAACTTAAGTGGCAGTTGATCAATGCTAAAGTTTAATATTTTGCAATCGTACTTGGAAGCAATTCAGGAATACATTCAACAACAAGATAACCTGATTGCAGAGCAAGAGCTTACACCAATCATGTTCAAACATGAAAGAACTGTACTGCAAGCATATTGTTTTAAATGGCTAAAATATCAAAAGACTGCACCTTTTAATGCAACCTGTTTTAATAATGAAATTCATTCAGATGAACTTGCAGGCAAATAATGGTGTCTTCTTTGAGTTCACAATTTGGGAAGAGTGAACATTCTCCCCACAGTTAACTGAATTCTGAATTATGAAAATCTGCACGTGCAATTGTGTAAAATATAAAATAATCTTAAAAGATTTGCGAGTCAAAATAAAGTGATGTATGCAATTGCGGATGACTTGCCTTTGGGAACCTACATTTGGTTTTCTGTTCATTTTTTCCTCTAATTAATTAGGTCGAATTAAGAAACAAGAGGATTCCTTTTCTGGGTGCTCAGCGATAAAAGGTAGCTACTTAGCTAAGGAAGGGGAGACATTTGGAAAGTGAGTTTTGTAGGAAAGAACAGCAGATGCTGGTTTAAATCAAAGGTAGACACAAAATGCTGGAGTAATTCAGCGGGACTGGCAGCATCTCTGGAGAGAAGGAATGGGTGACGTTTCAGGTCGAAAGTGAGTTCATGGATGCACATACCAGGGCATCTATTGCACATGAAATGGTTAACATTTAGAAAGAATAAGATGAACAAACAATTCATTGGATTTTTCTTTATTGTGCTATAAGGCTTCATTTCTCGCTCTTTGTGAATTAATATTATGGCATGCAAAATAAACCACAAAGATTAGAATCATTCACCAGCTGTCAGTCCTATTAATGTATCATTTACTTTTGAATACCTATAGGACAAAAGCCAATAATTTAAAGCCTTTTAGTGTGTGCCAAACAGATATGTGGCCGTTCTGTGTCAAGTTCCTATGGTCTTCACAAAAGATTGCCTGCTAGTCTGCTCAAAGACCAGTGCCATTGATGGAATTCATCAATTAGGTGCAACCAAAGTAACTTTTTTGCCCCATTGCTTTTTAAAGCCAACTTCAAATGCTACTTTGAAAAGACAGCAAAGATAGCAAGGGGGGACCTCATTGAAACATACAGGATAGTGAAAGGCTTGGATAGAGTGGATGTGGAGAGGATGTTTTCATTAGTGGGAGAGTCTAAAACTAGAGGTCATAGCCTTAGACTTAAAGGACGTTCTTTTAGGAAGGAGTTTGGGAGAAATTTCTTTAGTTAGAGGGTGGTGAATTTGTGGAATTCTTTGCCACAGAACGCTGTAGAGGCCAAGTCAGTTGATATTTTTAAGGCAAAGATAGATAGTTTATTGATTCGTACATCTGTCCGAGGTTATGGAGAGAAGGCAGGAAAATGGGGTTAGGAGGGAGAGATAGATCAGCCATGATTGAATCCAGGAGTAAACTTGATGGGCCGAATGGCCTAATTCTACACCTATTCCTTATGACATTACCACTGTCTGAACTTCTGTAATCTAAATTATTTTGATCATGTTTTGCAATATTTTTATCAATTGGCAATGTATTAACTTTATTGCTATTTTGGAATGTCTCAATAATATTAATTTATTTTCTGAAAATATCAAATATGTTTAAAAATTAAATTAACTTGACCCTTTTTGTCTTGAATCTTAATTACGAATTAATAACCTTGAATAGCAGTTTCCTGCTATCTATCAAACATTAACCATTAGTAGAGCAACATTAAGCCACAAATGGCACCAAATAACAATCAGAATTCCATATCATAAGTAGATATCCCACTATTAACTCACTTATTTGACAACATCCAACAGGAACTGACATTTGAGTGCCACATTAACCAGCATACAATTTTCTGCAAAATGGCCCAATAACCTAAGAGGGTAGCAGCACCTCCTCCACAGAGGAATCAGCCTGTGGCCAAATTTCTAAAGTTGGAAACCCTTTGTGCAGTATCTTATCGCATGAGAGCCACAGGGGGTTGAGGATGATATGTTTTTACTCCAGTTCTATGGTTCGCGCGTTGGCTGTTGAGGTCAGTGTGGGACTGGCATATTTTGCACAGAAGGGGCAGGTAGTTTAGGAGGTGATGCACTCCTTCTGCCATTTACACTGAAATTCTGGGTGCAGCCAACAACAGGCCAAGTTTTCATTTACACACCACATGCTTCTTCTCTGTTTTCAGAAGTCATGGGCCAGGGATTTGCAGATCAGTGAAAATGTGCAGGAGAAAAGTGGATGCTTCTGGTGTCAGGAATCTCAAAGATGCCCATTGATGTCGGGCAGGGCGCAGCAGTGCACGTGTTCGCAGCTGCATTGTAGGTGTTGGAAAAGAGGCTTCTGACACGTGGAGGGTTGGTGTTTGGCGGAAAGGTGTGGGGATTGGGTGCAGTGAGTTGTCAGAGGGAGACTCTGAAGAAGGTTGGTGGCTGTCTCTTCCTGGGAGCTGCTGAAGAGTGCAGTAACAGATTAGGAAAGAAGACTAAGGGGAGGTGAGCTGAGGGGGAGAAATGGGAAGGGTGTTGGGGGGGGGGGGAGGTGTGTCGGGGAGACAACTAGGCACAGGCTAATAGGGATGGATGACAACTACGCTTCCAATCCCAGGCTTATTACACTTCCCCTAATACGCCATTCCACAAAAGATATTAGCCAGATAGTTCCAGCTTTCTGATCATTATCTTCCTATTCAAAATGTCCAAATCCTGATCCCCTCCCCCTCCCCCTCCCCCGCAACTATCTTCTCGGTCCACCTCCAAAACCCACCACCATAGGACTCAGCCTCAGATTTAGCTGATAAACTCTGTGCAGGTCAAAGGCCTTTCCTTGTCCACTAATGAATGGGCTTTGCACAACACCTCGGGTCTTGTGTGCTATTAAACATTGCAGCAGTGGTCCTTTGAATACACATTCAATAATTTGCAACCCAGTGAAAATTTGATGCACAGTGACAGATACCACTCAGTTTCTAAATATCTACATCTGTCAGAAATGTGGATATGAAACCTCTAACAGTACAAAAAGGATTCACGGCTCAAAAAATGTGAATTTAACTGCATCCAATCCTTCTTGTTCAAAGTTTCCTCAAAACACTTTACTCAACAAACTAAACGGTATGTTGTTTGCTCAATGAGTGTTAAAACTGTGAAATCGTCACAAATGTACCAAAAAACTAATCAAGAACACAGAACTATAATAGAAAACAGGTTAAAATTCAGTTCTGTGAACTACTGAATTGCAACTTTGAATACATTGTGTAAAGCGAGCCAGTTTACATTGGTTCTCCAGACAACTGCAATGACATTCAGCTTAGTAACAATAGAGCTTACCATGTATGGTTCTTTTATAGATTTTGAGTGAAATAATAAATAAATAGTACCTTTGAGCCTTTGCTCAGCATAAATGCTGAAAAATAAACAATTATATTGACTGGCAACAAATTATATCTCAGCAACAGTTAATAGTAAAGGAAATACCAGAGCAATTACATTCCTGGAGTCTAATTTGAATTTCACACGCAAAGGGTAACATGCAAACTTGGAATATTAAACAACAATCCAAAACTGTGATCATTGAGCTAGTTATTTTTGAGATCCATACACATATTTTAAAAAGGAAAGAAACCTACCTGGTGAAATCCTAGATAGTCCTGAATGGTGGATGATGTGTAGAAAACTAAACCTTCAGCTGTAATCACTAGCACAAATCCACTGAGAGCCTGCAATGGAAAAGAATATAGTCAATTAAGGGATCAATAATGAGATAACAACAACATTTCCTACAATAAGGTAAATAACACCTTCTTGCAAGGCGAATGTACAACTGTCAAGCTCCGATGGAGTGTGGGAGGAAACCGAAGATCTCGGAGAAAACCCACGCATGTCACGGGGAGAATGTACAAACTACGCACAGACAAACACCCATGGTCAGGATTGAACCTGGGTCTCTGGCGCTGCAAGGAAGTATTCCAGACAGGAGCCCCTCCTCCAACTACCTGCAGGATGGATAAAGCTCTTCCTCAGATCTATTCTAAAGTAGTTACCCTAAACCTATGCCCTCTAGTTTAGCTAACTTTGCTATGAGAAAAACATTTCTCATTATCTATTTATTTTCTCACTTTTGTATTTTTCCCATCAGAACTCCCCTCAGTTTCTTCTAGTCCAAGGGAAATAAATTTAGTTTTTTCCCGTTTCGTCTTTGAACTGAAACATTCCATCCCAGGCGACAACCTGGCGAATTTCCTTTGCATCCTCTTCAGTATTATCACAACCTTTCTGTAATGTAGTGACCAATTCAGTTGTTTATTGTCACATGTACCGAGGTACAGTAAAAAAGCTTTTGTTGGGTACTAACCAGTCAGCAGAAAGACAATACATGATTGCAATCGATCCATTTAGTGTATAGATACTATGGGAATAATGCTTATTGCAAGGTAAAGCCAGCAAAGTCCAATTAAAGATAATCTGAGGGTCACCAGAGGTAGATAGTAGTTCAGCACTGCTCTCTAGTTGTGGTAGGATGATTCAGTTGCCTGATAACAGCTGGGAAGAAACTGTTCCCGAATCTGGTGGTGCGCGTTTTCACACTTCTATACCTTTCGCCTGATGGGAGAGGGGAGAAGAGGGAGTAGCCAGGGTACGATTCATCCTTAATTATGCTGCTGGCCTTGCCGAGGCAGCGGGAGGTATAAATGGTGTCAGAACTGCAGACAGTACTCCAGCCGTGACCTAATCAACATTTTATAAAGTATTATCATAACCTCTTTTCTCTTATATTGTATACCACTGCTAATGAAAGGAAACATACAATATCTCCTTACCAGCACCATTTTTGCCTATGATAACAAATCTACCACCTTAGATTATCATGTTGCCATTGTTGGGGATTCCTGGAATTGTATACTGAGGTCCTTTTGTTCTTCATTACTTCCCAAAGTCCTATTATTTAGTGTGTATGTTTTACCCTTATTAATCCTCCCAAAGAGCAACAACTTCCACTGCTGTACCTATTTTATCAACTGATCATTATCACCCTACAGTTTATAACTATCTTCATTACGATCAACAACACCACTGATTCTTATGTCATCTGCAAATTTACTAATCATACCTTCTTCATTTATATTCAAATTGGTACATAAAACAAATGGTGGGAATGGTGCACCATTAGTTACTGGCGTTCAATCACTAAATCAACCTTTCACTATCACCCTCAGTCTCTTATCATGAAGCCAATTTTGGATCTAATTTTCCAGCTGGATGAGTCTGCCTTGCAGGATAGTGTCAAAAACCTACTGAAATCCACATAGACCACATCAATCGCACTGCCTTCAACAATATATTTTGTACCTCAATGGGAAATGAATTCAAATTGTTCATATGGCATCTTTCCTAACAACAAGGCCGCCTATCTTTAATTAATTCTGCCTTTGAAGTGTAGATTAATTTTATAACTTAATGTTTTTTCAATAACTTCCTTTATCACTGACGTTAGGCTCACTGGCCTGTAATTCCATAGCTTATCCCTTTTTCCTTCTTGAATGAGGGTAGTACATTTGCTGTCCTCCAGTTTCCTGGTACATGTCCTGTGGTCGGCAAAGATTTAAATATCTCAGCGGGGCCCCAGCAATTTCCTACATCCCATAACACCCCTGGTGATTTATTTATTTATTCACCTTTAAGCCTGCTGAAAGATCTAATATCTTATCTTTTTTTAAATCATAACATGTTCTGAAATTTCACTCTTCTCTGCACACCCACCTCTCCCACCTGCTGCTTTCCAACTATAATGACCTTTTCCTGAGCAAACACAGGTAAGCAGTCAATTCAGACATTACCACTACTCTCTCGTTTCACATACAGTTTGCCAATTTTCTTTCATACTAGGCTCTCCTATTTTTCTCGTTTCCTTTTGCCCTCAAGGCAGCACAGTGACACAGCGGTGCTGCCATTGAAAATGGCACCAAAACATGGCATCTCTTGCATGTGGGCTCAGTGGACGATTTCTGTGCATATGCTAATCGGGTATGTTCTTGGGTATGGGAATGCTGTATTGGACTGTAGTAAGAAAATAATTATCACTGTGCATTTGTACATGAAACAATAAAAGCACCATTGAACCATTCCAGCACCAGAGACTTGGATTTGATCCTGACTAAGGGTGTTGTCTGAATGGAGTTTCTATGTTCTCCAGGTGACTGTGGGGGTTTTCTCCCAGATTCCAAAGACATGCAGGTTTGTAGGGTAATTGGCCTCTGTAAAGTGCTCCTCGCGTGTAGGATACAACTAATATTGTCGGTCAGCATGGACTCGGTAGGCCGAAGGGCTTGTGCCCACTGCGCATTACTAAACTAAACTTAAGATACTTATAAAATGCTTTTAGATTTCCCTCAATCTTGTCTACCAGTGACATTTTGCAGCCTCTCTTCACCCTGCTAACTTTCACCCCCCCCCCCCCCCCAAATTTCATTTTTTTTTTTTGGCAGTTGCAGAATAGAAGACATGGCAGGAACTTATAAAACATGCACAGCATATCAGGACGTAATGTGCGATGGTCCAACCCGCAATATTTGCTTTATTAATGAACTTCATTCCATCAGAAGGTCAAGAGCTGGGATGTTTGTTGACATTTGCACAATGTTCGATTCTGTTTACAATTCCTCAGCATGCGATGAAGTCCAAGGTTGCACGTAGCAAAATTTAGGCAGCATTCAACCACGAGTTGATGAGTGGCACATAACATTCATGCCACTAAAGTGCAGGCATCAACCATCTCCAACAAGAGAGTTTTACCAACTAAAAATGTAATTCAACTGAATTACCACTGCTGAGTTCTCCACCATGATTGAACTCATGTTATGATTTTGTGTGGACAGCACACATAGCAAAGCATTTTGCTGCATCTTGATACATAGTCATAGAGTCTTACAGCGTGGAAACAGGCCCTTTGGTTCAACTTGCCCATTCCAGCCAACATGTCCCTTCTACACGTTCCACCTGCCTGTGTTTGGCCCAAATCCCTCTAAACCTGTCCTATCCATGTACCTGTCGAAATGTTGCGATAGTACTTGTCTCAACTACCTCCTTGTCCCATACACCCACCACCCTTTGTGTGAAAATGTTACCCCTCAGGTTCATATTAAATCTTTCTCCCCTCACCTTAACCCTATGTCCTCTAGTTCTCGATTCCTCTACTCTGGGCAAGAGATTCTGTGTATCGACCCGATCTATTCCTCTCATGAATTTGTGCACCTTCATAAGATCACCCCTCACCCTCCTGCGCTCTTGCCGAGTGACAATAAAAAAATAAAACCAAGCTGGTTGACATGGAAGCTCAGCTGGATCAGGCGTGTGTATATATATTATATATATATATATATATATATATATATATATATATATATATATATGTATGTTCCATTGGTTGAGCAAAGCTCCAAATTGCCCTATCATCCAAAACATTCATTCTTTGTAGCACAGGCTGCAATGAATAACATTCACAATATGCACTGTAATGAATTGCCCGGGCTACTCCAACAGTGCCCACTGAATCCATAACCACTGCGACCAAGGGGAAGAGGGAGTCGGGTACATGGAAATAACAGAACCTGCTGATTTCCCCTCCCTTCCCATCCATTTAAACCAAAGTTCAAAGTATTCCAATTTGGAAGTAGACTTGTCAACAAGGAAGATAAAACAATCCAAGTCTTGGAACTGTGTTCAAAACAGTAGCCTTAGACTACCTTCACCAGAGTAAGTATAATGGTTCAGGAATGAAACTCACCACCACCTTCATAAAGGCAATCGGGAAAGGTAATAAATTATGGTTTTATTAGCAATGTCCGGATCCCAAGAAAAATAACGAAAAAATAACTGTGTGATGCAATTCCATACAGACTCAAAAGTT
The DNA here is from genome assembly GCF_053455715.1 of Rhinoraja longicauda. Lineage (NCBI taxonomy): Eukaryota > Metazoa > Chordata > Chondrichthyes > Rajiformes > Arhynchobatidae > Rhinoraja > Rhinoraja longicauda. The sequence goes on from NC_135954.1 coordinate 79,246,763, forward strand.
TCAGTCTAGTTCTGCTGTACCATCTTAGTGGCTTACAGTGTGGCAACAGCTGCCTGTAATGATTAAAGAAATGGAATCAATGCTTTCTATTCCAATCCCGCCATTGTGGCAACAAAAAACAGTCATTTGAAAAATGCAAATTGGTCTGCAAATAACACCAAGCCTTTAGCATTCCACGAGGCACAGGGAGGAAACTGAAAAATATCCCAGGAACAAGAGTATTAGGTCACTGTCACAGTAAGATCTATATTTACGTAAAGAATATGCAACAAAATACCATTTTATGCCAATTCATTTTAAATCGATGTTGCAACTGGTGAGTTTATTTAAAACAACCTGTTTGAAGAATACTACTTAAGTAACATAAAAATAGAACTCCAAAGGCGTACAGGTTTGTAGGTTAAATGGCTTGGTATAAGTGCGAATTGTCCCTAGTGCGTGTAGGATAGCGTTAATGTGCGGGGATCGCTGGTCGGTACGGACTTGGTGAGCCGAAGAGCCTGTCTCCGCACTGTATCTTTAAACTATACTAAACAAAATATCTGCTTTACCTCTGGAACTATATTACAGCAGATTTTAAGCACAGGTCCAACACAAAGATCTTATGTACATGATTAATGAATATTAATTTGAATGTCCTTAAAATAACTTCACCCGACAATATATTTGGAAATTATACCAAGCCATTTGGAAATATATTGTTGTCCAAATCCTGGAACATCCTAACCAAAAGCCTTGTTGGAATATCATCGGCAAAAGGACACTAAGTGCTGCCAATTCCATAACTTGTGAAAACAGAAATGCCACACTCAGTAGATCAGAGCAGTTTCAAAGGATAAAGAAGCAGAGTTAACATTTCAGGTCATCAGAAAGGTCATCGACCAAAATTATAACTTTGTCTTTCTTTCCATGCTTCCATCATTTTCTATATTTATTTCAGATTACATTTTTAAAATTTTCAATATGTAACACACATTTCAATTATTCAAGGAACACAATCCATTCTAATCCAAGAGTTTTAAAATATCAGGGATATGTTATAAAGAGCTCAAAATCTTTTGGTAGACACAAAATGCTGGAGTAACTTAACGGGACAAGCAGCATCTCTGGAGAGAAAGAATGGGTGACGTTTCAGGTCGAGACCTTTCTTCAGACAATTTTTTTTGACAGCAGGGTCTTTAAATGACAAAAGTGGCAAAAATGTAAGGCTGAAGAGGGGGAACGATGAGAATAGTGAAAATCCAAAAGGTTGGGCCGGAAGAGTTGTGAATATAGAAGGTGTAATATCTGAAGTCAGGATGAGATGCTCACGGCTTAGAGTAGCCAATCACCATATAATTAAGACCCTGCAATCTTCCGGAAAGAAGACTAAATATTAGTTGGAATAGAATGCTGGAAAGGTGCAATAGTGCAAAGAAAAATAAAGTCAACCTTTTGGATCAATAGACTTTACCATTAGTTAACTTAATAACAATAATCAGAAATCTATATACTAAAACTCTCGTTTGTTATCTTGTTTGTGACTGAACTTCAGCCACGGTGGCGCAACGGTAGAGTTACTGCTTTACAGCGAATGCAGCGCCGGAGACTCAGGTTCGATCCTGACTACGGGTGCTGTACTGTAAGGAGTTTGTACGTTCTCCCCGTGACCTGCATGGGTTTTCTCCGAGATCTTCGGTTTCCTCCCACACTCCAAAGACGTACAACAGGTATGTAGGTTAATTGACTGGGTAAATGTAAAAATTGTCCCTAGTGTGTGTAGGATAGTGTTAATGTGCGGGGATCGCTGGGCGGCGCGGACTTGGTGGGCCGAAAAGGCCTGTTTCCGCGCTGTATCTGAAATAGGAAATTTAAAAAATGAAAACGGTACAAGATAGCGCGACAATTTTAGGCCCATCTTACTCACCATTGTCACTTTAGTGATAATGCAAGTAGTTTTATTGAAATCGGTGTTATATCTTTTGTTATTCACATTTTAAAGTTTAAATGGAGGGGAGGGGGAGGGAGGGGGTAAGGGGGGAGTGGGGGAGAAGGGAGAGGGGAGTTGAGGAGATAGGGGAGGGGAGGAGGACAGGGTGCTGCACCAATACAGGAGAGGTTTGGGCCCACTTGGTCTAGTGATTAATAAAAGGACTTTGCCTTCCCCCTTTGCTTGATGTGCACTGCTAAATAAAACCTGGAGAGTAGATATTAACTCTGTTCCCAATGTATCCTGATTCAGGAGTTCCAGCTATTCCTGCCTCTTTGTAAGGAACGTCAAACAATCCCTGTTCCAGGTGTACACTGGCCCTATCCCCAGACTCTACACTAAAGATAGACACCAAATGTTGGAGAAATATAGCGGGACACACAGCACCTCTGGATAGAAAGAATGGGTGACGTTTTGGGTCGTGACCCTTCTTCAGACTGAGAGTCAGGGGAGAGGGAGACAGAGATAAGGAAGGGTAAAGTGTGAAAACAAGACATCAAAAGAGGATCATTAAAGGAAAATGTAGCATACATCATTATTAACTAGGAGAAGGTGACAACAAAACAAACAGAGATAAAAATGTGTAGGAAGGAACTGCAGATGCTGGTTTAAACAGAAGATAGACACAAGCTGGAGCAACTCAGCGGGTCAGACAGCATCCACAGAGAAAAGGAGAAGTCCATTGCAATGACGACTGTAACAGGGCTACCTCCTGCACCCATGCAGAACTCATGGACTTCAATAACTTAACCACCAATTTCCATCTTGCACTCAAATTCACTTGGACCATCAAGACCCCCCTCCCCTTTCTTGATCTCACCATCTCCATCACAGGACATAGACTATCAACGGACATCTATTATAAACCTACTGACTCCTACACCTATCGAAACAAAACTTCTTCCCAACCTGCTGCCTGCAAATACCCTATCTTCTACTCCCAATTCATCCATCTGTGCCACATCTGCATGCAAGATTTCCCCTCTTCCATCATAGATGAGGCCCTCATACGGGTCTCCTCAGTATCCCACAGCTCCGCCCTTGCTCCCCCTCACCCTAGTCACAACAGAGTCCCCCAAGTCCTCACCTTTCACCCCATCAGCCGTCGCATACAGTTCATTCCTACACACAGAAACTACTATTATCTACGACAACGTCCACTCTTTTAATTGCTTTTGATTGTACTCATGGTATGAATTTGTCTGGATGGCACCAAAAAAAAGCTTTGCACTGTATCTAGGTACAAATGACAATAATAAACTAAACTAACCTAAACTAAGTTAATTTAGTAGATATACTACCTCACTGCCTTGAGGAAATTAAGTTAAGTAACTCTTTGGAAAGTGTAGGATAGTGTTAATGTGCGGGGATCGCTGGGCGGCGCGGACTTGGTGGGCCGAAAAGGCCTGTTTCCGCGCTGTATCTGAAATAGGAAATTTAAAAAATGAAAACGGTACAAGATAGCGCGACAATTTTAGGCCCATCTTACTCACCATTGTCACTTTAGTGATAATGCAAGTAGTTTTATTGAAATCGGTGTTATATCTTTTGTTATTCACATTTTAAAGTTTAAATGGAGGGGAGGGGGAGGGAGGGGGTAAGGGGGGAGTGGGGGAGAAGGGAGAGGGGAGTTGAGGAGATAGGGGAGGGGAGGAGGACAGGGTGCTGCACCAATACAGGAGAGGTTTGGGCCCACTTGGTCTAGTGATTAATAAAAGGACTTTGCCTTCCCCCTTTGCTTGATATGCACTGCTAAATAAAACCTGGAGAGTAGATATTAACTCTGTTCCCAATGTATCCTGATTCAGGAGTTCCAGCTATTCCTGCCTCTTTGTAAGGAACGTCAAACAATCCCTGTTCCAGGTGTACACTGGCCCTATCCCCAGACTCTACACTAAAGATAGACACCAAATGTTGGAGAAATATAGCGGGACACACAGCACCTCTGGATAGAAAGAATGGGTGACGTTTTGGGTCGTGACCCTTCTTCAGACTGAGAGTCAGGGGAGAGGGAGACAGAGATAAGGAAGGGTAAAGTGTGAAAACAAGACATCAAAAGAGGATCATTAAAGGAAAATGTAGCATACATCATTATTAACTAGGAGAAGGTGACAACAAAACAAACAGAGATAAAAATGTGTAGGAAGGAACTGCAGATGCTGGTTTAAACAGAAGATAGACACAAGCTGGAGCAACTCAGCGGGTCAGACAGCATCCACAGAGAAAAGGAGAAGTCCATTGCAATGACGACTGTAACAGGGCTACCTCCTGCACCCATGCAGAACTCATGGACTTCAATAACTTAACCACCAATTTCCATCTTGCACTCAAATTCACTTGGACCATCAAGACCCCCCTCCCCTTTCTTGATCTCACCATCTCCATCACAGGACATAGACTATCAACGGACATCTATTATAGACAATAGACAATAGACAATAGGTGCAGGAGTAGGCCATTCAGCCCTTCGAGCCAGCACCGCCATTCAATGCGATCATGGCTGATCACTCTCAATCAGTACCCCGTTCCTGCCTTCTCCCCATACCCCCTCACTCCGCTATCCTTAAGAGCTCTATCCAGCTCTCTCTTGAAAGCATCCAACGAACTGGCCTCCACTGCCCTCTGAGGCAGAGAATTCCACACCTTCACCACTCTCTGACTGAAAAAGTTCTTCCTCATCTCCGTTCTAAATGGCCTACCCCTTATTCTCAAACTGTGGCCCCTTGTTCTGGACTCCCCCAACATTGGGAACATGTTATCTGCCTCTAATGTGTCCAATCCCCTAATTATCTTATATGTTTCAATAAGATCCCCCCTCATCCTTCTAAATTCCAGTGTATACAAGCCCAATCGCTCCAGCCTTTCAACATACGACAGTCCCGCCATTCCGGGAATTAACCTAGTGAACCTACGCTGCACGCCCTCCATAGCAAGAACATCCTTCCTCAAATTTGGAGACCAAAACTGCACACAGTACTCCAGGTGCGGTCTCACCAGGGCCCGGTACAACTGTAGAAGGACCTCTTTGCTCCTATACTCAACCCCTCTTGTTACGAAGGCCAACATTCCATTGGCTTTCTTCACTGCCTGCTGAACCTGCATGCTTCCTTTCATTGACTGATGCACTAGGACACCCAGATCTCGTTGAACTCCCCCTCCTCCTAACTTGACACCATTCAGATAATAATCTGCCTTTCTATTCTTACTTCCAAAGTGAATAACCTCACACTTATCTACATTAAACTGCATCTGCCATGTATCCGCCCACTCACACAACCTGTCCAAGTCACCCTGCAGCCTTATTGCATCTTCCTCACAATTCACACTACCCCCCAACTTAGTATCATCTGCAAATTTGCTAATGGTACTTTTAATCCCTTCGTCTAAGTCATTAATGTATATCGTAAATAGCTGGGGTCCCAGCACCGAACCTTGCGGTACCCCACTGGTCACTGCCTGCCATTCCGAAAGGGACCCATTTATCCCCACTCTTTGCTTTCTGTCTGTCAACCAATTTTCTATCCATGTCAGTACCCTACCCCCAATACCATGTGCCCTAATTTTGCCCACTAATCTCCTATGTGGGACCTTGTCGAAGGCTTTCTGAAAGTCGAGGTACACCACATCCACTGACTCTCCCTTGTCAATTTTCCTAGTTACATCCTCAAAAAATTCCAGTAGATTTGTCAAGCATGATTTCCCCTTCGTAAATCCATGCTGACTCGGAATGATCCCGTTACTGCTATCCAAATGCTCAGCAATTTCGTCTTTTATAATTGACTCCAGCATCTTCCCCACCACTGATGTCAGACTAACTGGTCTATAATTACCCGTTTTCTCTCTCCCTCCTTTCTTAAAAAGTGGGATAACATTTGCTATCCTCCAATCCACAGGAACTGATCCTGAATCTATAGAACATTGAAAAATGATCTCCAATGCTTCCACTATTTCTAGAGCCACCTCCTTAAGTACTCTGGGATGCAGACCATCAGGCCCTGGGGATTTATCAGCCTTCAGTCCCATCAGTCTACCCAAAACCATTTCCTGCCTAATGTGGATTTCCTTCAGTTCCTCCATCACTCTAGGTTCTCCGGCCCCTAGAACATTTGGGAGATTGTGTGTATCTTCCTCAGTGAAGACAGATCCAAAGTAACGGTTTAACTCGTCTGCCATTTCTTTGTTCCCCATAATAAATTCCCCTGCTTCTGTCTTCAAGGGACCCACATTTGCCTTGACTATTTTTTTCCTCTTCACGTACCTAAAAAAACTTTTGCTATCCTCCTTTATATTATTGGCTAGTTTACCCTCGTACCTCATCTTTTCTCCCCGTATTGCCTTTTTAGTTAACTTTTGTTGCTCTTTAAAAGAGTCCCAATCCTCTGTCTTCCCACTCTTCTTTGCTATGTTATACTTCCTCTCCTTAATTTTTATGCTGTCCCTGACTTCCCTCGTCAGCCACAGGTGTCTCTTACTCCCCTTAGAGTCTTTCCACCTCTTTGGAATAAATTGATCCTGCAACCTCTGCATTATTCCCAGGAATACCTGCCATTGCTGTTCTACCGTCTTCCCTGCTAGGGCCTCCTTCCAATCAATTTTGGCCAGCTCCCGCCTCATGCCTCTGTAATCCCCTTTGCTATACTGTAATACCGACACTTCCGATTTTCCCTTCTGCCTTTCCATTTGCAGAGTAAAACTTATCATGTTGTGATCACTGCCTCCTAATGGCTCTTTTACCTCTAGTCCCCTTATCAGATCAGGATCATTACACAACACTAAATCCAGAATTGCCTTCTCCCTGGTAGGCTCCAGTACAAGCCTACTGACTCCTACACCTATCGAAACAAAACTTCTTCCCAACCTGCTGCCTGCAAATACCCTATCTTCTACTCCCAATTCATCCATCTGTGCCACATCTGCATGCAAGATTTCCCCTCTTCCATCATAGATGAGGCCCTCATACGGGTCTCCTCAGTATCCCACAGCTCCGCCCTTGCTCCCCCTCACCCTAGTCACAACAGAGTCCCCCAAGTCCTCACCTTTCACCCCATCAGCCGTCGCATACAGTTCATTCCTACACACAGAAACTACTATTATCTATGACAACGTCCACTCTTTTAATTGCTTTTGATTGTACTCATGGTATGAATTTGTCTGGATGGCACCAAAAAAAAGCTTTGCACTGTATCTAGGTACAAATGACAATAATAAACTAAACTAACCTAAACTAAGTTAATTTAGTAGATATACTACCTCACTGCCTTGAGGAAATTAAGTTAAGTAACTCTTTGGAAATCAACTTAAAAATTTGACTGAAGCCCGAAGTTTAATTTACTTTAGTTTATTGTTACATGTACCAAGGTACAGTGAGAATGTTTTGTTGCGTGCTAACTAGTTAGCGGAAAGACAATACATGATTACAATCGAGCCAACCACAGTGTACAGATACGTCATACATCATAAATTATATGAATAACGTTTAGTGCAAGATAAAGTCCAGTAAAGTCAGATCAAAGATAGTGCGAGAGTCTCCAATGAAGTAGATAGTAGCTCAGAACTGCTCTCTAGTTGCTGGTAGGATGGTTCGGTTGCCTGGTCCCAGAAAAGAAGGGTCCCAACCCAAAACGTCACCTATCCATTTTCTCTGGAGATGCTGCCTGACCTGCTGAATTACTCCAGCATGTTGTGTTTCCATACTCCAGCATCTGCAGTTCCTTTTTTATTATATTAAAATTTTAACTTCTTTGTTCAGCAATATTGTATCAGTTAAATCTCTACAGCAATGTTATTAAACTAGTATGCTTCAGAAACTGTTCCGTGAACATCTCGTGCATTGAATTGAGTTCTCCCAATCATTCGTGCGAGTCAGCCTTCATGACATTAATATTTTAAACAATGAAACAATTAAAAAACTTAAAAAGCACAGAGAAACAACCTTGTTCAAAAGACTAGAAAATGTCCTGCCTTTCAAAACAATTGTTGAATGGAGACTACTTTTTAAGGAAAGACTGATAAGGAAAGAGCTCAAAGGTTCCAGTAGGCGATTGTGAAAGTACTCCACTGGATAAACAATATTCCGTAGTACAGATGACTACATTAATATTGTGCAGCTTATTTTGCAAAATTAGTTTCTTTGCAATTTAATTGTTTTTAAAAAAATCCATATTTAGTATTCTCTGTAACCGATAACCAGTGAAAGTACCCAGAAATTCCTAGGTGGAGTGTTGTTACAGTTTTCAATACATTCAAATATTTACACAGGGTTACATTTCTCCAGCTTTATTTCACTCATTTTGCCATCCTTCATGGTATCTTTGATGACACAAATTATAAAACCTAATTACAATAATTTCCATTATATTGAATAAAGTTTTGGAATTGTGGCACAAGCTGCTCTTGGGTAGAAAAGCCTTATTTAATTCTGCAACACGTCTCACAAATGCCATGATTATTTGCTATGCAGTTTGATTTTTCCTTGTGGCAAAATTCAGTACAATTTATACCCATATCTTTTTGATCTGCCAGTGCAATAAACTTATAACCTGCTTGTGCATGGCACATACTGGAACAATCTAATAAACTTCTCTGCAGCTGTATTGAGAAGTGAAAACAGAGTCTTCAAATGCTTTTTTTAAAGATGGGTGGATAGATATTTTATGGATAAGGGAGTGAAAGGTTCAATTGCAGGGTTGAGGTTGCAGTCAGGCCACTGATTATTTTAATAAGTGGCAAGGGAAGTTTGAGGGGCCAAGTAGCGCACGCCTGCAAATTTGCATTTTTGCATATAATAGTGATTTTTATTCATCAATAATAACAATCTCTCCTATTCCTTGCAAACTGTTTTAGTAAATAACATCAAATTTCTCATCCTCCATATGCATGATTTCAAACTTTTAAATAAAAGTGAAAAAATAAACTGCAAGTGCTGCAAATGTGAAATAAAACACAAAATGCTAAAAGATTCAGCAGGCCAGGCAGTGTTTTTTGAAAGAGATGCATTGGTAGTTGTCTTCCAATTTTTTTTAGACTTCAGAGTAGTTCTTGCAGATTGGAAGGTGGCAAATGTTACCCCACTATTTTAAACTGGATGGAGAGAGCAAACAGGGAATTATAGACTTCGCAGTCCAATATAAAAAAATGTGAAACATGCTCAGGTACTAAAAGCAATGGAGAAGGCAATTGGCACACTGAACTTGATTGCAAGAGAATACAAGTGCAGGAACTTGGTGAGGTCCGACCTGAAGCTTGGTGCATAGTTTTGATCTCTTTATCTGGGATAGGGAGGGGAGGGGGAGGGAGGGAGGAGGGAGGGAGCGGAGGGAGGGGGAAGGGGGAGGGGGAAGGGGGAGGGGGGGAGTGGAAGGGGGCGAGGGGAGGGGGAGGAGAGGGTACTGCAGCAATGCAGGAGAGGTTTGGGCCCAACGGGTCCACTTGGTCTAGTAGATTCTAACATTTTCCCTGCAACAGATGTTAAGCTGACTTGGTTGTAATTCCATGTTTTCTATCTCCTTTCCATTTTAAATAAAGGGGTTACCTTTATTATTCACAGAGAGCAGTAATCTTGGAAAATCCAACTATCCTAGGATAAAACCGATTGGAACTCATCAGCCCAGTTCCATCAATTTGCTGAGTATTGGTAATAGCTTTCCAAATTTACTTCCCTCTCCCCACCACCCCCAATTCCTCCCACCACCAATTGTCGATTTACAGCCATTTTGCTAGATGTTACTTTGCTAGATGTTACTAGAGATGCAAAAATATATATATCATTTAATTCATCTGCTATCTCTTTATTTTCACTCACGTTTTATATGACCAACTCAGTGTTAACTTTTCTTTTTCAAATATCTACTGAAGCTCTTGCGATGTTTTTGTATTTCTGACTTGCTTCATCTCATTTGTTGATTTTTCCTTCCTTATTAACCTTTTTAATTATACATTGCCATTTTTAACATACTGTTCAATCTCCTCATCTGACACCCATCTTTGTGCACTTAGGCTTTTTTTTCTTTTGATACTATTTTTGTTGACCACTTATGTTGGGTCCTCCCTTTAAAATTTATATTTGGAAAGATCTCCTTAAATATCTACTCTATGACTTGCTTGGCTAAACCCTTAACCTAATTTACTGGTTCACTTTAGCCATTTAGGCACTCATATTTGCCCTTATTTGAGTTCAAAATATTAGTCTTGGACAAATTCTTCTTTCCTTCAAAGTGAAAGCAAAATGTAATCACATTATGATTGCTACTTCCTCAAGGTGTTTCAGTGATGTGGTCATTAACTATTTCTATCTCAGTATACAATCTACTTTAGCTCCATTATTTCATATAATTATATAAACACTTCAAAAGAATTATTTTACTTGTATGTAAAGTGCTATTAAGTGTACCAAATGTTGAAAATTGCTTATCCAACTGTTACTTATATATGCATAATAAATTGTCATGTAATTTGTAATTCATTTCAAATAATATCAAACATGCGTGGAATATAGAGCATGCACTTTAAATGCTGCTTGCTGGTAACATACAACCAACGAGAGTTTCGGATACATTCAGCATTCAGTTTAAAAGTAGCCAAAAAGTAAATGCGATGTTCCAGAACTTGTGGTTAACCATTCTAATCTACAATAAATTCCTTTAATTTAAAAGTTGCTTTCAATAACTAAAGCAAAATTACTAATCATGTTATTTTTGATAATTTGTCCGAAAGTATGAGTTCTTGCAACAACTATTTTCTTTTTTTCAAACTTTATTACGTTTCTCTGCTTAATTGCTCAATAATTTCAATGGACCTATTCCCATCATTTGGCAATTCCATGCCAGTGAGCAATTTGGGAACTGCTAACTGGTACTCTGATAAGATAATTACTCTGAAGGGAAGGGGAGAGATTGAGCACAAGCATGAACATTCAGCAATGTCAATGGCTGCAATTTCCTGTGACAAAATTACAGAGAGGACTGGAAAAGAGAAACTGTTTGTTGGGGCAGTCATGGGAAGACAACGACGAGATTACCATGTGAATAAACGAGACTGAAAGGCGAATGTTACAACTTGTACCAGGAAATTCTAGTGCAGTCTGGGTCCAACACCCAGGCCCCTGATTGTTTTGTTGTTGGCTACCACAGCCGCACCCAAAGCCCAATGCCCTGGTACCACTGACCAGATATTACACATTTCTGGGCGAGACTGTGCCTTACACCTTTCGCAAGAGGGATTTGGGGCAGTGATGTGGTTGGCAACCAGTTATTTAGGTTTGGAATGCAGCTGTGTTGGAGGAGTGAGAAACCAGATGCTGTCATTTTCTGAGAAGGAGGGGGGGGGGGGGGTGATATGTTTGAGGCATTCATGCTGGAGGAGAGTAAAACACAGATTGGAATCAGCAGAAGGGATCCTTTGAGGGATGGACTGGTGTTAGGGTTCGGATCACAGGATCAGTGAAATCAACAGAAGACGATGACAAGGGACTGAATTAAATACAGATCAAAGGGGAAAGGGGGGAACAACAGACTGATCTTAGCAACTTCGAAAACTGTAGGGTTGAGGTCTAGCCTGGAGATACTGCCCTCTCATCTTTGCCAATGTGTTCAGATTCCTTGCACAATCTTCTCCCAGACTGTCCCCAACAATCTCTACCCGTTACAGTCACCTCCTTGGCAACCAATCTTCCCCTGACACCAGTTGTGTCCGCAGCAATATTCCCTATCTGCTACTAACAAATGAATGAATACTTTATTGTCACATGTGACAAGTCACAGTGAAATTCTTTGCTTACATACCCTAAGTATGCAAATAGTCGCCCATAAAGGGCGCTTACAAAGTTACACATTACCCCGGCGCCAGGTCCCCCTTTGTTCTCCCCCCTCTCCCTCCTCACAGCGGTCCCCCCCTGCTGGGTCCTCCATTGTTCATTGTATTTCCCCCTCCCTCACAGTGGTCCCCCCCCATGCCGGGTCCTCCATTGTTCATTGTATTTCCCCCTCCCTCACAGTGGTCCCCCCCATGCCGGGTCCTCCTTTGTTCCTTCCCTTGGCAGCGACGACCTCACTTCCACATGTCCGTCCTCGTCCATTGGTCGGCGCCATCATCGACTGCTGCACCGACCTCTCCACTATCGCTGCCACTCCGGATCCTCTCCGGACACCTACGTGATGCCTACCCAGGCCCCAGCCACGGGGTCCGCATACCCAGGGGCCATTGGCCGTGGGCTTCGTTGACTGGCGAGGCTCCACCTCACGAGGCCCGGATTCCGACCCACGAGGCTCCGGCCTCGGCTTCTCAGCGGCCCACCGAAAGGCGTCAACAAAACAAACCATGAGCACCCTCCAGCAATCAAATGTTGAGCCACAATATCAATCAAAACTCCGTACCCTCTCTTTCCCCTCTCTACCTACTTCATCTCCACAATCTTGCTGCATAATTTCCAGTTTGCAGCACCTCAGGAGGTCAGACAAGAAAAGCTTCTGAGGTTGTTTGTACAACTCACACACATGGCCCTACAGAATCTAGTGTCTTGCCCCAAAATGTCATGGATCTGCCATAGCGCACTGCTTCAACATACATTTCTGCACACATTCAATTTCTGATCTCAAAATGTCCCCAAGGTTGAGATGACAACACGTTTCTGTTCTCAACATGCAAATTCAGCAGTTTGTGCACTATCAGGAAACAATTTTGATAATAGCTACAGGAGAAAAGATGATTGTTTCAATATTAATCAGACGGGGGGAATTCCTGAGAAGGTTTGATAAATAGATAATAGGTGCAGGAGGAGGCCATTCGGCCCTTCGAGCCAGCACCGCCATTCAATGTGATCATGGCTGATTATTCTCAATCAGTACCCCGTTCCTGCCTTCTCCCCATACCCCCTGACTCCGCTGTCCTTAAGAGCGCTATCTAGCTCTCTCTTGAATGCACTACTCTCTGACTGAAAAAGTTTTTCCTCATCTCAGTTCTAAATGGCCTACCCCTTATTCTTAAACTGTGGCCCCTTGTTCTGTCAGGAGCTGATTTGATACTAGCTCGTCCGGTCAGAGGGGACGAGAGGGAGCATTGGTTGGATTATGAAGGAATAATATATCCAGCCGAGAAATACACGTTGCATCTGCATGCATGCACAACCCACAGAGAACTGTGTAGAAGCACAATCCATTTCCAGCTGACATCAGGTGGACATAAGAAATAGGAGAATCAGGCCATTTGGCCCCTCATGCTTAATCCGTCATTCAATAAGGCCACGGTTGATCTTTTACCTCAGCGTCACCTGCCTGCACCAACCCCACATCCCTTGTTTTATTTCAACTGATCAATCTTAAATATTTCCATCCACTGAAAATATGTTCCATAGTAAAATTGGAAAAGTCATTATTCTCAATGAGAAACAATTTATTTCCATCTCAGTCCTTAATGGCCAATTCTTTCATTTGAAAACGTGGCACCCAGTTCTCAGCATTCCAGCTCGGAGAAACATCCACCTTGTCAAGTCCCACAAGAATGTTGTACCTTTCCATGAAATCACTGCAGGAGAGAATGGGCTCAGTCTACTAGATCTTTATTTTCCTCGTACAACAATATCTCCCCATCCCAGGAGTCAATTCACCAAATCTTTGCTTTACTCTCCCTGCTGCAAATAAATTTTTGCTTAGTTAGGGAAATCAGATTAGTTCACACCATTTCTGATATGTCTCACCAGGGTGCTACATAAATGAGCAAGGCAATTCCATGTACATTCAAATCACAATTAAGGCAAATTTATGCTATTAATTGCTTGCTATGCCAGATACAACTCATGTACAACTCATCAGAATATGAAGCAGTGTGAAGTGATGCCAAGACAAAATTTAGGCATGAGCTGCATAGCATCAAGGTACACTTGCACTACCAAAGTGCCAGGCAATAATCTTCTCCAAACGGAGTGTGTCCAGTCACCAATCCTGACAGTCAATGGCATTACAATCATCAACTTCCCTCATGCAGGAGATGGTTACTATTTATATGAAGCTCATCTGGACCAGTCAAATACATACAATGGTCACAAGAAGTCAGTTAGAGGCTAGGTATTCTGCAGCAAGCAACTCACTTTCTGCTAGGCATGAGAGTGATGAACACTTTCAACTTGCCCAGGTGAATACAGTAGAGCAACATCGAAGCATCTGAACAGCGAATGGGACGGAAGGTTTCCCTGGATTCACAACCCATCAAGCAACCTAACGATTTATTCTCTCCACAACCTGGGTACAATGGCTGTAGTTATCAAGGATGCTCTGACACCATCTTCCATCCACTATGACCAAGATGACAAGGCACCAGGTGCACAGGGATACTATCATCTTCACGTGCTCCTCAAGTTGCTCACTGTCCTGACTGGAATTATGTGACAATTCATTGATTGTCCAACCCAAATAGTAGTGTGGGATTACCTTTCCAAAAAATATTTTAATACAGATCGAACACCGATTTTCTGGCACCCTCGGTTCCACAGCCTTTCTGGATCATCTGTGTTTCCAGACTACAGAGGTCATGTGATAATGAAACCACAATACACCCCTGGCCCACTAATGTCTCTGAAGCACTTTGGAGTGCCAGAAACCTAAACACAACAAACATAAATTGTAAACTGAATGCGAATGGAATGACCTGCCGATCGCCTCCACTGTCTCCTCGGCCAATCAGAGCCCCGGCTTCCGGCGCCACTCCTGACTCACAAGGTGCACCAGCGAGCCCTTCTTCACCCACTGAAAGGACAAAAAGTGCTGGAGTAACACAGTGGGTCAAGATCTCTGGAGAACATGGGTAGGCGACATCTTCAGACTGATTCTATCGACTGAGTCACTCCAGCACTTTGTGTTTCAGTGTGCCCCCTCAGTCACCATGGAGCTCCTGTCCCTCTCGCTGTCCCTTCCAAGATGGAGTATGTCGTCGACTCTGGGGGAGGCGGTGGGGGGAGGAGGCGACTGGGGGTGGAGGGGGAACCGCGGTTTCCGACCTTCAGATCACCACCTCATCCCATCCCGCCCCCCCCCCCCAAATTTGGCATGCCAACCAGATTTTATAACTGGGGTCGTTTCATTTGCTAGCATTTTGCCCATCTTCCTCTAAACATTTCCTTTCCATGCATCTGTCTAAATGTCCTTTAAATATTACCATTACAGCTGCTTCTACCACTTCCTGTGACAGCTCTTTCCATATAGGCATTAACCTCTGCATGTAGAAATTGTCCCTCAGGTCATTTAAATCTTTCCGCTCTCAGTTTAATTTTACACCCTCGAAACTGAACTTGTCTATTCTGGAAATAGAACTATGATCATTGACATTATCTACGTCTCACATGATTTTGTATACCTCTATAAAGTTAACCCTCGGTCTCCTACGCTCCACAGATAAATGTCCCAGCCACTCCTTATAAATCAAGCCCTCCAGTTCTGGTAACGTGCTGGTGAATCATTTCTGCACCCTTTCCATCTCTGTACTGGTTTCTTATTGTCACCTATTGTGACATGTTACAGGGAGAGGGGCAAGGATTGAAAGGAGATGTGTGGAGCAAGTTTTCTTTTAGAACTGAGAGTGGTGGGTGCCAGGTGCACTGCTAGGGGTGGTGGTAGAGGCAGGAGCATTTAATAGGCGTTTAGATAGGCACATGGAAATGCAGGGAATAAAATAATAGGGATAACATGCGGCATTGGAAATTAATTTAAATTGGCATCATATTCAACACAGATTTTGTGGACAGAACTGCCTGTTCTTGTGCTGTACTGGTCTATGTTCTATGTTTAGTGAGATACAGTGAAAAACCTTTGCTTTGCGTGCGATCCAGGCAGATCATATCAGTAATGAGTGTAATGGGCAGTGAAAAAAGAGAAAATAAACAGAGTGCAGAATATATTGTTACAGTGAAAGTGCAGATTAAGAAAGTGAGTGTTGCAACAAATTAGATCGCAAATTTGGGGATGCACCCTCATCTAAGACATCCTTCCTACGAGAGAAAATCTAGAACTGCACACAATACAGTAAATGTGGTTTCATCAGCATCTTGTACTTTTTCAGCATGACATCCCAACTCCTGTACTCTTTACGCTTACTGATAAAGGCTAGCATGCCAAATGCCTTTTTGATCACCTTATCTATCTGTATCACCTCGACACTTTCAGGGAACTGTGTACCTGTACCCTAGATCTCTCTGCTCTACAACACTCTCCAGGGCCATACCATTTACTTGCTTGTCCTGCCCTCATACCATTTACTTGCTTGTCCTGCCCTCATTTGACTTTCCAAAATGCACCACCTCACACTTGACAGTTCAATTATATCTGCCATTCCTGGGCCCACTTCTCTAGTTTACTCAGATCCTTTTATAAACTTCGATAGCCTTCTTCACTGTCCACTATACTCACCACATTTTGATCTTGTTTGCAATTTTACTAATCATGTCAACTGCATTGTCATCCAATTTATGAAGATAAATGACAACCAGCAGTGTTTGGAGGTCCCTGTGTCACACCAGTGGTCATCAGGCTCCAAACTTAGAACATTTTAGAAAACCAAGCTGATAAAAACTATCCTGTGATTCCTTTCCCCAAGCTAAATTTTGAATCCAACTGGATGGCTCACCTTGGATCCCACGTGATTTAACTTTCTGAACTGAGCTACCATGTGGGACCTTGTCAAAGAACTTGCTTAAAGTCTACGTAGGCACCATCATCCGCCTTGCCCTTTGATGACCTCATTAAAAAAAAACTCAACAAATTGGTGAGACATGATTTCCCCTTACACAAAAATTTCCCCTTATGCAAAAATATCATCCATAATCAGTCCTTGGCTTCCAGATGCCGATAGATGCTATCCTTCAGAATCCCCACTATTAACTTACCCACCATTGCTGTTGCACTAACTGGCCTGAAGTTCCAAGGTTTCTCCTTTCAGCCCTTCTTAAATAACTGTACAACACTAGCCACACACCAGTAGACACCACGTGGTACACGGATCCTTCCATGTACATGCATTCACTTCCTATTTAGTTGTAAACTAATTTGCCTGCCTTCCCATCTGTTATAGAGCAGGATGTGGGGAAAAATAAAAGGAATGTTTCCACAATAACATTTCTTCATACAGGATGCAAAACAAGATTGCTTTTTAATCTTTTTCTTTTGCAGACTTTAAACTTTTGGCCTGGTTGATTATCATCAAATTAAACTAAAAGTATAAATGTCTATGTATTGATATGCACTCTGATGCAGAACTTGGTACATGTGCAACAATATTTAACATTTATATTTAGATTGCACGAATGCCAATCTGTCCCATGATTTGAGTAAATGAAGTTAGAAATCTTAATGTTTTCGAAATCTCACGCACTTGAGATGTAAAAAGCAATTCAGCATATTGTGGATTGAAAACACAAAACAAAAACAGCAGTAGTAATACAGCTTCAAAGCCTCAACACTTATAAATAAGTCACAATCAAATAATGTTTGGACAAGATTTCCCCAGTACACCAACTCTTACTTGATAAGTCACGCAAGGGCCATTTATCTACACTCGCAATCAATAGAGTTCATGGCGATTGCTGCGATTGCAAATAGAACATTAAAAACTTGGCAGACAAGCAAATGGGCTTGGATTAAATTCCACAGCTCCTAGACCAAGAGATTCTGGCTTTAGTTGATTCATACAAAGCAATAAAAGAATGTTGTTAGCTGTTCTTGCTAATAAAATTTCACCAGATAGAAGTAATCAACACAAATGATCTTAACCCATTGAGAACCAACATAGTATCATGTGGAAGACACCCCTGGAATTAGATCATGAATCAATAGCATTAAACCTGTTACTTTGAAGCAGCAGCAAGTTCTACACTACTTTGAAACTTTGTGGAGGCAAATCCAGCTATTTGTACATTGCTGCTTGGTGCAACTGATGTTGAATTTCGAGACAGCTTGGTTCAACTGATAGTATAAGAAAATAACTGCAGATGCTGGTACAAATCGATTTATTCACAAAATGCTGGAGTAACTCAGCAGGTCAGGCAGCATCTCGGGAGAGAAGGAATGGGTGACGTTTCGGGTCGAGACCCTTCTTCAGACTGATGTTCAACTTGGTTCAACTGATGTTCAATTTCGAGACAGCACTTCCCAGCATCATTTTTAACTATGCCTTTTACTGTTTCATGTTGGGGAATTAAACTTTCCTCATGTAGACACTCCTTGACATATTTAACCCTTGCAAAGTCAGATGTTGTGCAAGTCAGAAATGGAAGTGCCACTGTACAAGCATACATTTACTTTGAATCTGAGACCACGGGGGAACTCCAGGGCAGGGACCATTTCGGCATCTGTGGGCATAAAGTGCAAGAAGGAACTGCAGATGATAGTTTACACCGAAGATAGACATAAATTGCTGGAGTACCTCAATGGGTCAGACAGCATCTCTGGAGAAAAGGAACAGGTGATGTTTCAGGTTGAGACCCTTCAGCAGTCTGCTGGCTTTGTGGTTTGGAAAACCATGTCGTACCAATTTGATAGACTTTTTTGAAGAAGGAATCAGGAAGGTCGATGAGGGTAAATTAGTGAACATACAGTGCTCTCCATAATGTTTGGGACAAAGACCCATCATTTATTTATTTGCCTCTGTACTCCACAATTTGAGATTTGTAATAGAAAAAAAATCACATGTGGTTAAAGTGCACATTATCAGATTTTATTAAAGGCCATTTTTATCCATTTTGGTTTCACCATGTAGAAATTACAGCAGTGTTTATACATAGTCCCCCCCCCATTTCAGGGCACCATAATGTTTGGAACACAGCAATGTTATGTAAATGAAAGTAGTCATGTTTAGTATTTTGTTGCATATCCTATGCATGCAATGACTGCTTGAAGTCTGAGATTCATGAACATCACCAGTTGCTGGGTGTCTTTGGTGATGCTTTACCAGGCCTGGATTGCAGCCATCTTTGTCTTGTGCTTGTTTTGGGGGTTAGTTCGCTTCAGTTTTCTCTTCAGCATATAAACGGCATGCTCAATTGGGTTCAGATTGGGTGATTGACTTGGCCACTCAAGAATTGACCCATTTTATTGCTTTGAAAAACTCCTTTATTGCTTTAGCAGTATATTTGGGATCATTGTCTTGCTGTAGAATGAACTGCCGGCCAATGAGTTTTGAGGCATTTGTTTGAACTTGAGCAGATAGGATGTGTCTAAACACTTCAGAATCCATTATGCTACTACCATCAGCAGATGTATCATCAATGAAGATAAGTGAGCCAGTGCCTTCAGCAGCCATACATGCCCAGGCCATAACACCCCCACCACCGTGTTTCTCAGATGAGGTGGTATGCTTTGGATCTTGGGCAGATCCTTCTCTTCTCGATACTTTGCCAGATCTCAAGCGTCTGAGTTATAGAGGGGCTCTGGGCAGGCTAAGACTTTATTCCTTGAAACATTAGAGACAGAGGATTGATTTTTTATATAGGGGTATAAAATCATGAGGGGCAAAGAGAGGGTGAATACATAAAAGCTTTTTTTCTTCTGGGAAAGTGGAATCAAGGCTAAATGACATAGTTTTAAGGAAAGAGGTGGAAAAAATGAATAGGAACCCAATGGGTAACTTTTTCACAAAGGCAGTGATATGGAACGAGCTGTCAGACTAAGTGCTTGAGGCAGGTCCATAACAACCTTTAAGGGACAGGTACATGGATAGGACAGGTTCAGATGAATAAGGATAAAACACAGTCAAATCAACTAGCTTATATGGGGATCTTGGGCAGCATGGGTGAGATGGGCCTTAGGGACTGTTTCTGTGCTACACAACCCTGACTCTGAAATCCACGCATTTGCTTTAGGCAATTCATACTTAATAGCTTTGTTTGACAAGACAATAATTAAAATGAAGTTCTAACATTTGCTAGAAATATTCAAGAACTTGGCATATGCTCATGTAACAATATCCAAGTAGTTAGTGAAGATGCAGGGAATAGTTGAGGTGATGTATTAATGACATAGAGTGCATAGTTCAATCGTTTGGCCAAAGTGTTAATGAGTTTATTTTTGTTCTGTGTACCCATCAATTGTGATGGTGGTTGTACAGAACCAAATTTGACAATGTGCCAGCAACATATAGCATGAGGTTTGGGAAATTGAGGAGGACTAAAAGACAAACTCATTCGCAGAATCGAACAAGCATGTTGCAGGTGCTATACAATGCAGATCGGTGTGACTTTTACATCTTGAATTAAATTGAATTGAATAAGTTTATTGGCCAAGTATGTACACATACAAGGAATGTGGCTTGGTGCTCCGCTCGCAACAACACGAACATAGAGTAAACAATTAAGAATAAAGCATAAAACATTAAACATTAAGAATAAAACATTATAGTTTAAACATGTGATTGAAATAAACCAGAGCAAAAAGAGGCTACAGACTTTCAGTTATTGAGTAGAGCTACTACTCGCGGAAAAAAGCTGTTTTTATGCCTGGCTCTGGCGGCTTTGACAGTCCGGAGTCTCCTTCCAGAGGAAAGTGCTTCAGGGCCAGGGTGAGAGGGGTCAGAGATGATCTTGCCCGCTCACTTCCTGGCCCTTGCAGTGTACAGTTCATCAATGACAGCCAAAGTTGCAGCCAACAATCTTCTCAACTGATCGAATGATTCGTTGCAGCCTCCGGATGCCGTGCTTGGTGGCTGAGCCAAACCAGACCATGATGGAGAAGGCGAGGACAGACTCTACAATGGCAGTATAGAATTTGACCATCATTGCCTGTGGCAGATTGTGTTTCCTCAGCTGCTGCAGGAAGTACATCCTCTGTTGGGCCTTTTTGATTGTGGAGTCAATGGTGGCCCCCCATTTAAGATCCTTGGAGATGATGGTTCCAAGGAATTTAAATGACTCTACAGATGTGACTGGGGTGTTGTTGATGGTGAGTGGGGGGAGAGGAGAGGGAGCTTTCCTAAAGTCTACTATCAATTCACTCTTGGCAAAATAAATGGGTGTGTCCACCATAAAATAACCAACAGGACAAGAATGAACAGAGGCAGATATGGGATCAAATCAGAGATTCCGGATTCTATTCATACATTCTAATTAACAGCCGAAAATGTCAAAAGATGAAATCAAACCACCATGATACAGCATTAAAACATTCATCTTGTTCTCAAGTGCCGAAAACATTTTAATCATGGTCTATCAACTGCCTCCAACAGCCATCTTGTGCTTATTTAAGTGCACAATAGTATGAATATTTCTGATTTAAGTTAGGAAATGTTTACACTGTTACCAACATTCACTGGCCTGCTATATACTTTAAAGTTCAAACCACAAGATTACTCAAACTTCTACATGTTCTCAATATTTGAGAACAGTTGGAAGCATGGTCCTGACCTGAAACGTCATCTGCCCATTCCCTCCATTGATGTTGTGTGACCTGCTGAATTCCTCTAGCACTTTGTTTTAGCTCAAGATTCCAGCAACTGCAGTCTCTTGCATCTTTGTTCTCAATATTTGTTTGCTTGGAAATGTTACACAAATGTCTTATTTTGTGTACTTCATTCCCACTATTTGAGAACTGACATTTAAAGAAGATATTTTTGTCTCTCTGGAGAACATAGCTTAAAATCAATTGTTTACTGAAACACTTTTAATGCCATATGGAGAATCTAAAATTCTTAAGTAAATTTCAAACATGTAACGAGGTTGAATTGTATTCTGTAACGCTCGGCCAAAATGTCTGTGTCCATTTGAAAAGATGATTATTTTAATTTTATTTTCAGAGTAAATTTGCAATTTATGTTTTCTTTTCTCTGACACAAAGTAGTGGCCAGCCCATCATCTCACAGCTTGTATAAACATGTTGTCCAGAAACGATCAATATTACGCATTAACTTTTGCACTGTCAGCAGGTAGGGAAGCATTTCTTGCAATGGAAAAAAACCATTGATTACACTTATCCATATAACCATAGTGACAATGCCAGACAAAGATTCAGACTTTTCAGGCCTGTCAACCCTCTCAATGTTTTAGTTTCCTCACAACTTTCTGTTAGCCCATTGAACACACCAAAATTTGGACCCAACTCAGGTTGAACAACTCCAGTCATTTCAATGTAAACAAATGGTTTCAAATATATAAATTAAATCTATCTTTTTTTTTCCCATTAATCAGTTTATTAGTATTTTCGTGTTTTTAACTATTTTAAGTGAAAATGAGAGGTATGTGTGTGTATTCAGATTGTCTGATAATTTTAAAAGCAGGTTGGGCCGAGGATAAAGAGTTTAGCGTGTTAGTAATGCTATGGACAGAGAATGTTTTCCAAGTTCTGCAATGTGATTCAATTTACAGTCAGAAGGTCCAGAATTGCAATGAGCCTTGCTGATCAAATTGAAGTGACTTTCAAATTGATGCACAAAAATCTGCTTAATAGTGCAGAATTGGAGGGTAGTTGAGTGGTAAATTTAGACTGCTTGCTGCTTACTGAAAATTTCAGGTCACAGTCCAAAAATAAACGTGCTTCAGGGCTCTGTTACAATTCTGCAAGCTCTGTAAATGCAAGTTGAACCAATATTTGTCCAAGTTGCACAATTTATGAAGTGAATGCATGACCAAACTACAGTTATAATTCAAAGGAAAATTAAAAGATTTTTGGGAGGCTATTCCACTCCTGTGCACAAAATAGAGAGAAAAGTTCCTTCAAATAAATTCGCTGTGATAAAAAGAATGGCCACCGATGGCTGTGAATGCAAAGTCAGTGGATATATTTAAAACAGAGATCGATAGATTCTTGATTAGTACAGGTGTCAGAGATTATGGGGCAAAGGCAGGAGAATGGGGTTAGGAGGGAGTGATAGATCAGCCATGATTGAATGGTGGAGTAGAGTTGATGGGCCGAATGGCCTAATTCTACCCCTATAATTTATGATCTCATGATCTATAACAAAATCTGTGGAATTCTCTGCCTCAGAAGGCAGTGGAGGCCAATTCTCAATGCATTCAAGAGAGAGCTAGATAGAGCTCTTAAGGATAGCGGAGTCAGGGGGTATGGGAAGAAGGCAGGAACGGGGTACCGATTGACAATGATCAGCCATGATCACATTGCATGGCGGTGCTGGCTCGAAGGGCCGAATGGCCTGCTCCTGCACCTATTGTCTATTGTCTAAAAGAGCAGGCCATCAAACTATTATGTTGCAACATGAAAATCATGCATGCATTGGAATGCTTTCTTTGAACTTTAAGCAATTTAATTCTCTGTTTCCATTTACGTTATATCAAAACACAAAGTTGATATATTTGATTAGGATTTAAATTTTTAGGTATTTACCACTAGATCTTTACTTAGAAACTGGACTTAACGTTCCTAACCATTTGTTATCACAGAATAGAGTTGGGATAAATTGATAAGAAACAAATAAAAATGGTTTGTAATCTTCATAGGTCTTCAAATGGCTGGGTGATATAATTGAGGATGACCTGTCATGGGCTCAGCACATAGTTGCAATCACAAAGCCGGCTCATCAGTGCCTCCAGTTTCATCAAAGTTTAAAAAGATATGGGTGCACTATGGAACATATTGTGACTGGTGGCATCATGGCCTAGTACGGCAATTCCAATGTGTAAGAATGCAAGAGGCACCAGAGAGTAGTGAATTCAGCCCATCCACCACCAGCAAAGCATCCCGACTTCAAGAAGCAGGCATCTATCATCAACACTTCCCAGCCATCAAGAAGGAGGCATCATCCATCCATCACAGATCTCCTCCTTCTGGGCCTTGCACCTTTCTCGCTGCTACCATCAGGCAGGAGGCACAGAATCCAGTACACCACCCGATTCAGGAGTAGCAACTTCCCTTTAGCTGATCTGCAAACCCCCAAACTTCTTCAGCAATGGAACACAACGAAACCCCTCTTGCACAACATGTACTTGTTTCCTAACAGTGTATATTTCTCTAATTTATGCAGTCTTCTTTTCACTGTTTCATAGAATTTGGTATAATTTATGTATAATCCCCCCAGAACTTACATTCTTGAGTGGTGTCCAAGTCTCTGGTGCCTGTGATACTGCTGCAAGCAAAATCTTTATTATACCTGCACTGCACTGTACTTGTGCATGTGGCAACAAACTGATATTGATTTGACTGTGGAAGGTCCTGCCCAGTAAGAATGGACAATAACATCTTACAAATCATTTTCTCTGAAACATACAGAATTCAGTTTTATTCTCAAAACAGCAATACAGATTTTGATCTTGGTGTGTATCTTTTGGCTGATTCATGCTCCACTAATAAAAAAATTGCATGATCAATAAATAGAGCGGCACAGTGGCGCAGCGGCAGAGTTGCCGCCTTACAGCGCTTGCAGAGGCCTGGATTCGATCCCGACGACGGGTGCTGTCTGTACGGAGTTTGGACATTCTCCCAGATTTCTCCGAGATCTTCGGTTCACTCCCACACTCCAAAGATGTGCAGGTTTGTAGGTTAATTGGCTTGGTATAATTGTAAATTGTCCCATAGCGTGTGTGTAAGATAGTGTTAATATGCGGGGATCACTGGTCGGTGCGGACTCGGTGGGCCGAAGGGCCTGTTTCCTCGCTGTATCTCTAAACCAAAATAAACTAAACTAAATAAAAGGTTAATCTAAACATCAAACTATGTAATTGTTTTGAAGGTGGGTTTAAATAAAATAGCGGGGAGGAGGGGTTGACAAATTGGGAGTATAAGAATGGAGTTGAAGGGGAAGAGTGTATGGGAAAAGTTATGAAAGACACCCAAATTAATGGAACGGAAAGTTCAAGAAGGGATAAGAGAGTAAGGTCAGGAGAAAGAGGAGCCGGTGTGAGAGGGGAGGTGAATACCGAATTAAAAGTGTTATATATGAATGCGCGAAGTACAAGAAATAAAGTGGATGAGCGTGAGTCTCAGTTAGAAATTGGTGAGTATGATGTTGTGGGAATTACAGAGACATGGCTGCAAGAGGATCAGAGCTGGGAACTGAATCTTCAAGGATATACGTCCTATCAAAAAGACAGACAGGTGGGGAGAGGGGGTGGGGTGGCACTGTTGGTAAGGAATGAAATGGGAGTTATCTACAGGCCCCAAACAGTAGCCTGGAGATAGGGTGCAAGTTGCATCAGGAGATAAAATTAGCATGCAACAAAGATAATGCTATGGTGGTTATAGGAGATTTCAACATGCAGGTGGGCTGGGAAAATCAGGTTGGTACTGGACCCCAAGAAAGGGAGTTTGTAGAGTGCCTCCGAAATGGATTCTTAGAGCAGCTTGTACTGGAGCCTACCAGGGAGCAGGCAATTCTGGATTTAGTGTTATGTATTGAAACGGATTTGACAAGGGAACTCAAGGTAAATGCATCATTAGGAGGTAGTGACCATAATATGATAAGTTTTAATCTGCAAGGAGTCCCTAAAGACGGTCGGCTGATCCCTCGGGCGTCCGCCTTCCGGCAACTCCTGCAACCGAGTAGGCCCCAGACATAGCAGCCACGCTGTTCAACTGGAAGCAGCCTATCAGGTCGAGAGGGGAATGCAGATGCTCGGCAAGTTTGTATTCCCATTTACATGCTCAGGCTCAGCGGCCAAATCAAATGGAGAGGACACTTCATCCTTGCTGGGCATAGTGAGATGTAACCACAAATGAAAAATCCCCCTCTCCAAGCAGGACAACGCCAAGCCGCACCATCATCTCTCGCAGATGGACGGATGCCAGTACAATCTGCAATTTGAGAGGAAGAAGGTAAAATCGGAAGTGTCGGTACTGGAGTTGAACAAATGGGACTATGGGGGCATGAGGGAGGAGCTGGCCAAAGTTGACTGGAAAGGGACCCTAGCAGGGATGATGGTAGAACAGCAATGGCAGGAATTTCTGGGAATAGTCCAGAAGATGCAGGATCATTTAATTCAAAAGAGGAAAAAAGATTCCAAGGGGAGTAAGGGGCAACCATGGCTGAAAAGGGTAGTCAAGGACAGTATAAAAATAAAAGAGAAGATGTATAACATAGCAAAGGTGAGTGGGAAGCCAGAGGATTGGGAAACTTTTAAAGAACAACAGAAGGTAACTAAAAAGGCAATACGGGGAGAAAAGTTGAAGTACAAAGGTAAGATAGCCAAGAATATGAAGGAGGATAGTAATAGCTTCTTTAGGTATGTGAAGAGGAAAATATTAGTTAAGACAAATGTGGGTCCCTTGAAGACAAAAACAGGTGAATTTATTATGGGGAACAAGGAAACGGCAAACAAGTTGAACAGGTACTTTGGTTCTGTCTTCACTAAGGAAGACACAAACAATCTCTCAAAGGTACAAGGGGACAGAATAGCTAGGGTGATGGAGGAACCGAACGAAATTTGCATTAGGCAGGAAATGGTTTCGGGTAGACTGATGGGACAGAAGGCTGATAAATCCCCAGGGCCTGATGGTCTTCATCCCAGGGTACTCTAGAAATCGTGGATCCATTGGTGATCATTCTCCAATGTTCTATAGATTTTGGATCCGTTCCTGTGGATTGGAGGGTAGCTAATGTTATCCCACTTTTCAAGAAAGGAGGGGGAGGGAGAGAGAAAGCAGGGAATTATAGACCAGTTAGTCTGACATCAGTGGTGGGGAAGATGCTGGAGTCGATTATTAAAGATGTCATAGCAGTGCATTTGGATAGCAGTAACAGAATCGGTCCAAGTCAGCATGGATTTACGAAGGGGAAATCGTGCTTGACTAATCTTCTAGAATTTTTTGAGGATGTAAATAGTAACATGGACAAGGGAGAGCCGGTGGATGTAGTGTACCTGGACTTAGAGAGTTAGATAGAGCTCGGAGAGCTAGCGGACTCAAAGGGTATGGGGAGAAGGCAGGAATGGGGTACTGATTGTGGATGATCAGCCATGATCACATTGAATGGTGGTGCTGGCTCAAAGAGCCAAATGGCCTACTCCTGCATCTATTGTCTATGTATCTATGTATCATGGTCTCACAAATAACCAACATTGGCAGGTGTTGGAAACCTCCAGCAACAAGTTTGATTTTTGGGCTTCTTCTCATTGGTATGCTGTAATTTTTTCTTTTAACTTTATTATTGGCACATTGCTTATTGGATAAATCTGAATAATATTGATGCTGAAGCCTTTTAAGCATCAGTTTTAATTCTGGACTAGAGTAGCTCTCTAAGCTTTAGCATGCTGAATACAGGAACATAGTACGAAACAAGTGAAAAATATTATACCACCCCGATGGACCATGTCATTGAGTCAGAGTGATACAGCATGGAAAGAAGCCCTTTGGCCCAACATGCCCACACCGGCCAATATGTCCCAGCCCCACTCGTCCAACCTGTCTGCGTTTGGTCCATATCCCTCCAAACCTGTCCTATCCATGTACTTGTCTAACTGTTTCTTAAAAGTTGGGATAGATCCAGCCTCAACTACCTCCTCTGGCAGCTTGTTGCATACACTCACCACCCTTTGTGTGAAAAAGTCATCCCTCAGATTCCTATTAAATCTTTTCTTCTTCACCTTAAACCTATGTCCTCTGGGCCTCGATTCACCTGCTCTGGTCAAGAAACTCTATGCATCTACCCGATCTATTCCTCTCATGATTTTGTATGCCTCAATAAGATCACCCCTCATCCTCCTGCACCTCCAAGGAATAGAGACCCAGCCTACTTAACCTCTCTCCACAGCATACCCTCTAGTCTTGACAACATTCTCGTAAATATTTTCTGTACCCTTTCTAGCTTGACAACAAATTACCTCAAATTATTTTACATTGGGAAAGCATTTCTCTTAATAGCTATTTAAGTACTACTTGAAATGCATGCTCAAATTCTTCAAGTATTTGTGGCTACCTACTTTATTGTTCATTTCTTCACTGTCATAATACACCCATGCCATAATGCTGCAAGTGAACAAATAAAGCAGCAATTACATAATTAAGATATTGAGCTCACTGCTACTAACACTAACCAAAGTGCAGCGGGTATTGATTTCACCTTCTTTACAAATTCAGACTTTTGTCTTGGGCAGTAAATGTGCACATATCTGTGTTATTTCAAATGGTGCTGTTTGCATGCACTTCATAAGTGCGATAGAGCAAGTTTAACAAGTTTAACAGAGCTATTTCTCCCATTTATTTGTACCTTATTCCCACCTTCCCTGCTACAGAGCATGTCTTTATTTACTATTTACTTGAACACATCCAATGTAAGTGTAGCCAATCTAATTTAATCATTTACAGGGTCCGTGATCTCGCCTTTCCCCAGTCATTGATTAGCTTCACAGTTCCTTTGGCAGAAATGAGTGAAATCATCCAGTCACATCAACGTAAAATGGAGTCATATTATCAGTCATATTATTATAGGACGCTTACAAAATTACAGATTTGAGAACACAATTACAGCTTTAATTCTCTCTGATAGTACACGACAATTAAGAAGCCTACATCAATATTTTCCCAATTGAAGTGCTACCGCGAGCGAGATTTACAAGTGAATAAGTAACAAGTTTTCTGGCCTTCGTTAGCAATTTCCTGATAGGATCATAAAGTTAGGATGATTTTCCAGGAATTAAATGGGGAATTGGTTGAACCTGGCTCAGAAACAGCTACCCCATTCATTGGTGGAATAGCTACAAGGGACAGAGTGGGTACCAGGGAGGTAACATTTCTTTTAACTTAACAAACAACATTTAAATAATATTCAATTGGTTTATTGGTTTCTAATTTTAAGATTTAAAAAAAAATTCCAGTTAATTTTGGAATGTTCTTGGCTTTTTTCCCCATTAAAATGTTTGCCAGGTTCTAGTCTGCTGGGCCTGAGTTTATGAACTACTAGGCCCTCTTAATAATTGCGGCTTAATCTGATATCCCTTTCAATGGTACTTAGATGACTAATGCTCTACTGTCAAGAAGGTCATGCCAGACAGCATTTAGCAGACAGTCAATACTGGAGGTATAAGAAAATAACTGCAGATGCTGGTACAAATCGATTTATTCACAAAATGCTGGAGTAACTCAGCAGGTCAGGCAGCATCTCGGGAGAGAAGGAATGGGTGACGTTTCAGGTTCACAAAGGGCAAGTTTGATGGCTTGTCAATGACAGGAAATTCTACTCAACATTTTACTCACAGTGCAAGTTTGTTAAGATGATATCTTGCAAAAGGTCATCAAATAACAGTTAACAGTACTCCTTACAATCTATCAAATTTGCAAGAATCAGAACTCAATTTTTTTTTTTTTTTAACGAATGTGGCACTTAAGTCATGATGCAGAGAAAGAGAGAAAACCTACCACTGCCTTAAAGGCGCTGGACAACCTATGCTGTAAATTTTGCACACATTTCTCCCATCATCTCCAACCACCCCAGTCACCCTGCCACCTTCCACTCGTTTGCATTTTTATCTCCCATCCCAGAGTCCCACTTTCTTTTTATCTGCTGCTTTTTCTTCTCCCATCCCCCTCTACATTTACATTTCACCCCTCCTTTTCCTCTGAGTTGCTCAAACTTTGCAGCCAGTCCGTAGTAACCATCTACAAACTGCAATATGATAATAATCAATAATCTGCTTAATTTAGAGCAAAAAAAACCAAAGTGCTGGAGGTACTCAGCGGGTCATGCAGCATCGGCAGAGCCAAGGGACAGTTGCTGAGTTGGGTCAACACATTGATGGGAGTATGGTAGGTGGGTGTGGGGGTAGGAAGCTGTAAGAGGGGCGGGGTGGAACAAAGCCTGGCAAGTGATAGGTGGATACTGGAGGGGGATGATCGGCAGATAGGTGGAGATATTGACACCCAAGGCTAGGGAGGAAAAAGAGTCAAAAAGGTGTCAGATAAGGAAAGAGAAGGAGCCGTGAAAGATTAAGCCAGAGGGATGGATATAGATAGAAGGGCACAAGGGGATGGGGATTAAAGGGAAATATAGCACTCGGGGATGGATGGAAGATGAGCATGCGAGATATAGGGGCGGAACAGGGCGACTGTGGTTGTGGGAGATAGTGGATGAAATGGATGCTTGGCAGGGTGGGCTAGTAGGAGAAAGAGAGGGAATTTTATAGGTATATAATTCTGCTACCCAAGCAGAATATGTTCCTCTCTGAAGAAAAGCAACGGAGTTGTTGCTGATGTCATTGTCTCTACTTGTCCTGTACCAACATAAATTAAATAGTTAAGAGAGGAACATATTCTGCTTGGGTCATTTAATTTATGTTGGTACAGGACAAGTAGAGACAATGACATCAGCAACAACTCCCTTGCTTTTCTTCAAATTGCTGTCATGATTTATTACAGTGAGACACTGAACAGCATGGAACCAGGTCCTTCAGCTCTGTCGACACACTGGCCATCAAGTACTTATTTATACCAACCTCTGTTAACACCATTCAGCCTTTTCTTTTTACATCCATTGAGAATGTGGAAGGGGCTCCGTTCAACATCTCATGAAAAACAAAACCACCGAGAGTACATCGTTCCCTCGGTATTCCCGGGAGAATCCACTGAGAATTATGTGTGCATGTTTTTGGATTGAGGCTTTGACTCTGGACCCTTCCGACTCAGAGCCAGGAATGCCACCAACTGAGCTTCAGCAGACAATGAGTAATGAAACTGATTTATAATTTGGAGTCAAACGTAACTTAAATAATGCTTTATATGCAAAGCTCCAACATCCCGAGCAAACATATTAGAAGCTACAATGCGAAAATTGGAACTGGCTCGTAGACAGTGGACAACTGATAAACAGAAGAAATACTAGTCCATTCATCTCACATGTGCCTCAGGGAAAGGTCCAATGACCCTGAATCTAAAGTAACTAATTGTAACTGTGTACTCGTGTAAATACCCAGAATTGTAAGAAAACCACAAAGTTTGCAGCAAAAACAGCATCGTTGGATGCAAAATCATTGAAGCAAGCCAAATGTAAGCCTCTGATGCTTACCACATGCCATTAGTTAACTCTCATATAACACTTTGATGAAAATTAACATTTTTACCTACACTACTTGATCTTCTGAGTATTTCCATCATTTTAAGTTCTTACTTTGATTTTCAGGATCCTCACCATTTTCATTTCGAAACTACACCAGACTGAAAGCAATTATTAGACTTAACAAGTCCAGCGTCACTCCATCATAAAAAATTCAAGGTTATTTTAATTTAATTTTATTATTAACTATAATCCACGCAAGAAAAATCAGATTATTCTGCAACTCCTGCCAACAGTAAGATAATGCACAGATACCACAACGTAAGAAAAACATTATTGCATTATCACGTAACCATTGCAACCTATAAATTTGAGAACATTTCCAAACATGGTTGCTTCTTTTCTATGTTCTAAAAAAATCAGTAGTCTTACTTGTAGGAGAAGTTCTCCGTCTTGCAGATGGTCTCTTGGTTGAGATGCTATGCAGTTTTCGTGGATACCATTCCCATTCGATTTCAAAGTAACTGGAGAAAAAAGTAAAATATATTTTTGTTTTGTTTTGCAGTGAGAAATTTAACTTTTTCCAAAATAAACAACGTGGATATTGTTGACTACTCATACAATTGGAGAAACTAGCATGTGTACATCTTACCCCCTACATATTACCTGATTTGAGGCAACAGGGTCAGCACATGTTACAATTCAGCAGATGTACCCAATACATTAGACTCCTCTGCTACCTTAACCTCAATGGACAGAAATGAAAGAGGGGTCTCGACCCGAAACATCACCCATTCCTTCTCTCCAGAGATGCTGCCTGTCCTGCTGAGTTACTCCAGCATTTTGTGTCTACTTTCGAACAGAAATGAAAACTTCATACAACAACATGGAAACTAAACATCGGAGAAGTAACTTTTCCATGAATAATCAAATAATTTAAAAACAGCCTACAATTCAGATACCATTCTCAAATCCAGGAAACCTGCATGAGACCAGAGGGAATACAATCATAGGAAAGTATGGCACAGAAATGGGCCCGTTTGGTCCACCCTGCCCTTGCCAATCTTGATGCCTACTTACTGTACATTCAGAAAGTATTCAGACCCCTTCATTTTTTCCACGTTTTGTTACGTTACAGCCTTATTTTAAAATGGATTAAATTAATTTTTTTATCATCAATCTACACAAAATACCCCATAATAAAAAAGCAAAAGCAGGTGTTTAGAAATTTTTGCAAAGTAATTAAAAAGAAATAACTGAAATATCACATTTACGTAAGTATTCAGACCCTTTTGACACTTGATGTCAAGTTAGGAAAAGGGGACGTACAACGAGATCTGGGTGTCCTAGTGCATCAGTCAATGAAAGGAAGCATGCAGGTGCAGCAGGCAGTGAAGAAAGCCAATGGAATGTTGGCCTTCATAACAAGAGGAGTTGAGTATAGGAGCAAAGAGGTCCTTCTACAGTTGTACAGGGCCCTAGTAAGACCGCACCTGGGGTACTGTGTGCAGTTTTGGTCTCCAAATTTGAGGAAGGATATTCTTGCTATTGAGGGCGTGCAGCATAGGTTTACTAGGTTAATTCCCAGAATGTCGGGACTGTCGTATGTTGAAAGACTGGAGCGACTAGGTTTGTATACACTGGAATTTAGAAGGATGAAAGGGGATCTTATTGAAACATATAGATTATTAAGGGGTTGGACACGTTAGAGGCAGGAAACATGTTCCCAATGTTGGGGGAGTCCAGAACCAGGGGCCACAGTTTAAGAATAAGGGGTAGGCCATTAGAACAGAGATGAGGAAACACTTTTTCAGTCAGAGAGTCGTAAATCTGTGGAATTCTCTGCCTCAGAAGGCAGTGGAGGTCAGTTCTCTGAATGCTTTCAAGAGAGAGTGAGATAGAACTCTTAAGGATCGCGGTCAGGGGTTGTGGGGAGAAGGCAGGAACAGGGTACTGATTGAGAATGATCAGCCATGATCACATTGAATTGTGGTGCTGGCTCGAAGGGCCGAATTGCCTACTCCTGCACCTATTGTCTTTACTCAGTACTTTGTTGAGGCACCTTTGGCAGCGATTACAGCCTCAAGTCTTCTTGAGTATGACGCTACAAGCTTGGCACACCTGTATTTGGGTAATTTCTCCCATTCTTCTCTGCAGATCCTCTCAAGCTCTGTCAGGTTGGATGGGGCGTGTCGATGCACAGCTATTTTCAGGTCCTTCCAGAGATGTTCTATCGGGTTCAAGTCCGGGTTCTGGCTGGGCCACTCAAGGACATTCACAGACTTGTCACAAAGCCACTCCTGCATTGTCTTGGCTGTGTGCTTAGGGTCGTTGTCCTGTTGGAAGGTGAACCTCCGCCCCAGTCTGAGGTACAGAACGCTCTGGAGCAGGTTTTCATCAAGGATCTCTCTATACTTTGCTCCGTTCATCTTTCCCTCGATCCTGACTAGTCTCCCAGTTCCTGCCGCTGAAAAACATCCCCACAGCATGATGTTGCCACTACCATGCTTCACCGTAGGTATGGTATTGGCCAGGTGATGAGTGGTGCCTGGTTTCCTCCAGACGTGATTCTTGGCATTCAAGCCAAAGAGTTCAATCTTGGTTTCATTAGACCAGTGAATCTTGTTTCTCATAGTCCGAGTCCTTTAGGTGCCATTTGGCAAACTCCAAGCGGGCTGTCATCTGTCTTTTACTGAGGAGTGGCTTCCATCTGGCCACTCGACTATAAAGGCCTGATTGGTGGAGTGCTGCAGATATAGTTATCCTTCTGGAAGGTTCTCCCATCTTCACAGAGGAACTCTGGAGCTCTGTCAGAGTTACCGTTGGGTTCTTGGTCACCTCCCTGCCCAAGGCCCTTCTCCCCCGATTGCTCCGTTTGGCCGGGCAGCCAGCTCTATGAAGAGTCCTGGTGGTTTCAAAGTTCTTCCATTTAAGAACGACAGAGGCCTTCGGGACCTGCAATGCTGCAGAAATTGTTTTATACCCTTCCCCATTTCTGTCTCGAAACAATCCTGTCTCGGAGATCTACGGACAATTCCTTCGTCTTCATGGCTTGGTTTTTGCTCTGACGTGCCCTGTCAACTGTGGGACCTTATATAGACAGGTGTGTGGCTTTCCAAATCATGTCCAATCAATTTAATTTACCACTGGTTGATCCAATCAAGTTGTAGAAACATCAAGGATAATCAGTGGAAACAGGATGAACCTAAGCTCAATTTTGAGTGTCATAGCAAAGGGTCTGAATACTTATGTAAATGTGATATTTCAGTTATTTATTTTTCATTACTTTGCAAAAAATTCTAAATTTTTAAAATAAGGCTGTAATGTAACAAAATGTGGAAAAAGTGAAGGGGTCTGAATACTTTCTAAATGCAATGTATGTCAATCCCATTTGCCTGCATTAGGCCCATATCCCAACTTCTTTCTGTCCAGGCACCTTTTAAACATTAGAATTGCAACTGCCTCCAATGCCTTTTCTGGTAGATCATTCCAGAAAGTGAGAAAACACCAAAGTCCTCTATTCCAGGCAATATCCTAGTGAATAGCGTGTGTATTCTTTCT
This sequence comes from Rhinoraja longicauda, assembly GCF_053455715.1. Classification (NCBI taxonomy): domain Eukaryota; kingdom Metazoa; phylum Chordata; class Chondrichthyes; order Rajiformes; family Arhynchobatidae; genus Rhinoraja; species Rhinoraja longicauda. Next base: position 79,281,189 of record NC_135954.1, read on the forward strand.
ATTGCTACCACATCCATTCTGCATTTTTTGCTCAAATGTCGCATTTGTTGGTCCTTATTATACTTTATGGAATTGAAATTTAAGAAGGACAAATGTCAGCTACAAAAACAATTGGTAATAAACATTGATTAATTTAATATAGTGAAATGGTGGATCTAAATGTTCCATCTATGATAGTGGGTTAGTAATTTTGGAGTGAGATTTCTTTTTGTGTCCAATTTGAAAAGATTCAATAAACTAAATATACCAGTCACATAAATAATTAAAGGCCATCTAATCAGTTAGGGCCCTCCAATAAGTTGTCAAAAACAAAATCTGATAATATCATGTTGTTCTTATCAATTAATTCATAGCCAGGAGACAAATTGCAACAAAGCTCTGTTGGGGTTAAAACAATCTTTAAACAGGGATAAAATATGATATAAAATCTATATACTAAAACTCTCGTTTGTTATCTTGTTTGTGACTGAACTTCAGCCAAAATGGTACACGATAACGCAACAATTTTAGGCCCATCTTACTCACCATTGTCACTTTAGTGATAATGCAAGTAGTTTTATTGAAATCGGTTATATTTTTAAAGTTATTCACATTTTTAAGTTTAAAAGGAGGGGAGGGGGAGGGGAGGAGGGAGGGGGGAGAAGGGGGAGAAGGGGGGAGAAGGGGGAGAGGGGGAGAAGGGGAGAAGGGGGAGAAGGGTTGAGGAGAGAGGGGAGGTGGGAGGACAGGGTGCTGCACCAATGCAGGAGAGGTTTGGGCCCAACGGGTCCACTTGATCTAGTATCTTATAAAAGCACAAGGTCGGATTCAGCAACATTGAAGATACTGACAAATGTGACCTTTATTGGGTGGCAGAGGAGGTAGCTGAGGCAAATACAATAGCAGCATTAAAAAGTCATTTGGACGGGTGCAAGGATAGGAAAGGCTTAGAGAAACATGGGCCAGGAAGGGATAAATGGTCCTAGCATGGATGGGGAATCTTGGTCAGTATGGATGAGTTGGCGGAAGAGCCTGTTTCCATGCTATATGATTCTATGGGTCTCACTTGTGGAGAAAGATACGCTGTTTGAAGCATCGGATACATTTACAGGTCCCATGATGGAAGTAACATGTACAATTTTTCAGAAACCTTGAAGCGTGCAATAAAACATTTGTCCTGAATTGTTTGTCAAAGATCAATTAGATTACGTGCTGAAAGTTTGTTTTTGAAGTGCCAAAATTTCACGCTGCAGCACGTGGCACATGCGGCATGGTGGCGCAGCGGTAGAGTTGCTGCCTCACAGCACCGGAGACCCGGGTTCGATCCTGACTACGGGTGCTGTCCTGATGGTGTACGTTCTCCCCGTGGGTTTTCTCTGAGCTCTTCAGTTTCCTCCCACACTTCAGACATAGAGATTTGTAGGTTAATTGGCTTGGTATAAAATGTAAAATTGTCTCTAGTGTGTGTAGAATAGTGTTGATGTGCGGGGATGGCTGGTCGGTGCGGATTCGGTGCGCACTGTATCTCTAACCTAAACTAAAGCTAGGAAATTAATTTAGTGGCATAAAGGAAAGGGAAGAACTGTCCCATTTTAGAATGCAACACTTTTGCCAGAATGCAAGGACTGCTGCTTCAGGGAAGAACAGGGAACTCCATGTCCCAGGGGGAAAGCCATCAATAGTGACACAAGAGAATCAGAGGAAAGCCTCAATGCATTCTAGAGAGTCATTCAGTATGGAGACAGACCCATCGGCCCAACTTGCCCACACTGGCCAATATGTCCCCTTTACACTCGTCCCACCTGCCTACATCTGGTCTATATCCCTCTAAATCTATCCTGTCCATGTACCTGTCGAAATAAATCTTGTGATAGTACCTGTCTCAACTATCACCTCAGTCTATACCACACACCCTTTGTGTAAAAAAGTTACCCCGTAGGTTTTTATTAAATCTTTTCTCCCTAAACCTAAACCTATGTCCTCTGGTTCTCGATCCCCCAACTCTGGGCAAGAGGCCATCTATTCTTCTCACAATTTTGTACACTTCAAAGAGATCAACCCATATCCTCCTGCACTCCAAGGAATAGAGTCCGAGCCTGCTCAATCACTCCTGATAGCTCAGGCCCTCAGGTCCTGGCAATATCCTCATAAATCTTCTCTGCACCCTTTCCAGCTTGACAATACCTTTCCTATAACATGGTTCATCCGATAACTGAACACAATACTCTAAATGTGGCTTCACCAATGTCTTATATAACTGCAACTCTCCCCCCCCCCCCCCCTCCACCCAAACTTCAACACTCAATGCTCTGACTGATGAAGGTCAAAGTGCCAAAAGCTCTAGTCCATAAAAATTGAGAATTGAAGAGGAGCCACAGAAAGAGGTTCCATTTAGAACAGAGATGAGGAAAAACTTTTTTAGTCAGAGAGTTGTGAATCTGTGGAATTCTCTGCCTCAGAGGGCAGTGAAGGCCAATTCTCTGAATACATTCAAGAGAGAGCTAGATAGAGCTCTTAAGGATAGCGGAGTCAGGGGGTATGGGGAGAAAGCAGGAAAGGGGTACTGATTGAGAATGATCAGCCATGATCACATTGAATGGCGGTGCTGGCTCGAAGGGCCAAATGGCCTACTCCTGCACCTATTGTCTATTGTCTATTACAGCATTTGCTTACATTTAAAACACACAAAACAGCAAGCCACACCCTACTATTTCCCAATGACATGAATTTTCTGCACCTTAGCCACTTTACAGAGAAGCCATGGTGTTCGCAAAGTGGGCAAGCTGAACTGGCACACCAAGGGTTACTATACTCTCCATCTGTGAATGCTTTTACTTCACCTGCTAATGCCCATCAACAACCCCGAGTGTTGAGAATAGAAAACCTTCTGTTCTAAAATTCACCCTCACAGCTCTACTATTTGCAAAGAGCTTCCTTTGGGAATATTATGTAAAAATCACTATTTTATATGTCATGTAGTTAAAAAAAAAAGGGGATTCCGAGATAACCCAGCGGGGATAATAAAATTGGAATTCAGCAGCTGCAGATATCAGCATAAAATCAACAACGAATGTGTAGTTAATGAAAGGAAATCTCTGTTTTAACTGCAATAGCCAAAACAATGTGATCTCGAGCTACAACCTTACTTGTGCAATACCACTGGCGACATTTGGTGACATTTCTCCAAAGGATTAGTTTTAGGATATGACAAATAAATACAACTTCCATATTGCAGAATAAAAGTTAAATAAATATAGGTACATTACATTCAAATATGTAATGTGAAACGAGTAAATAAATGGTTTCCAATTAATAAAACCTGGGTCAATTGGAACCAACAAGACAAAGTTTGTAAAGTTGTTTGCGACTAGTGTACGAAAACCTTGTGCACCTGTAAACTTCATCAACCTTACAGATTCAGAATAAATAGCCTGAAGTCAAAGCAACCAGCAAAGTGTTTCCTCATCAAGAAATTATAAAATTTGTCAGTGCAATAATTCGCCAGACTAAAATAAACATTGCTGCATATTTTATGAAATGAAAATGTCATGATAGGTATTTAGTTCTGATCAGCAGATAGAGGCATTCAGCACAGAAACATGCCCTATGATCCAACCCAGCTCTGCTGACCACAATGCCCATCTAAGATAGTCCCATTTACACATGTTTTGCCCATATCCCATATGCCTTTCCTATCCTTTACCTGTCTAAATGTCTTTTAAATGTTGTTATTGTAGCTGTCTCAACTACTTTGTCTGGCAGTTCATTTCAGATGTGTACTATTCCTATGTGAAAAATATGCCATTCGGGTCCCTTTAAAATCTTTCCCTTCTTCCCTTAAACCTCCGCCATCTAGGTTTCGATTTCCCTTCCCTTGGAAAAAGCTTTTGTGCATTCACCTTATCTATTCATCCTCCTATGATTTCCGTACACCTCTGTAAGATTACCCCCCAGTCTCCTTTGCTCAAAAAATATATAAAGCCCTAACCTGCCCAACCTCTTCCTAGAACTCAGGCTCTCGAGTCTCAGCAACATTCTCGTAAATCTTGTTTGCATACTTTCCAACTGAATGACGCAAATGCTGCGAGAGCATATTTCATTTTGGATAAGAGTCTGTAAAGCAGCACGAGTGCAATATCTTCACGTCATTCAGCAGTTCTTCATAGTCATAGTTCCGCCCATTGTTCCCCTGCAGCAACAGGGCAGGAAGTCGGAAACCCATTAGTTCTCCTCCATCTACGCATTTATACACCATTCAACATCAGTGCAAACTGATAGCAATGTTCTGCTATCACATAATTACCACCATTGTTGGAATTTCTTTTGTTGTCATTTTGAATCACTGGACGACTTTGTTCAAAGCGCAAACTGCTGGAGGAACTCGGGTGGTCAGGCAGCTCTTTGGAGGGAAATGCCCAGATGATATTACAGTCGAAATTGTTCTTCGGCTAATGGAGTGGGGGGGGGGGGGGGGAGAAAGCAGGAAGAGGTCGGGTTGGGTAAGCGAGAGGTGGATCATGATTGGGACAGAACATGGTCAAAGAGCAAGGAAGCAGCAGGATCCGTAGAGGGCAGGGAGAGAAAGAGGGAAAACAGAGGGAACAGAGAGTAAAAAGAGAGGTGAGGTTGGGGCCATCAGCTTGTCATTTCTCAAGAACCTCAAACTACCTATTTTCTCATTGCTGTGTCTTTCTGATGTCTAAGGTTCTATGAATTAAAATATGTCACACAAAAGCAACAAAAAAAACTATAAGAATGAGCCACAAATTAAAGGCCCCGTATCTGATCATATAGGTTCAGAAGGTAAACATTTTAAAACCCAATACAAAGGTAAAAGAAAGGTGATCGGCCATCTCTTGCTGCACACTGGATTAAGTTTGTTCCCCCAAATTGTTACTATTGAAATGGAAGGGATTAATTGTACAATTTTACATATTCGCAGGGATTCCATGTTTATATGAACTGGAAGCGAGAAAAAACCAGGACAAATCAGGGCCGACAACAAGTGACCTCAGGCAAGGAGGTTCTCCGATAGGCTAACTATTGACTCCCGACAGGTGTGAGCCCAAGAGAGATACACGATTACAAACTGTGGAACTAGTTATTGGACTTTTAGTGGAGGAAGGGGGAGGGGGGAGGCGTTTGTAGAAATTACCTAAAATTAGAGAATTCGTCGTTCATACCGCTGGTTTATATTTAAGAGATACAGCAATGCAGCAATCAGCAACTTCAATTTGATCTCAATCTGAAGAAGGGTCTCGACCCGAAACGTCACCCATTCCTTCTCTCCCTGAGATGCTGCCTGACCTGCTGAGTTACTCCAGCATTTTGTGAATAAATACCTTCGATTTGTATCAGCATCTGCAGTTATTTTCTTACACTATCGTATCTCCTTCTGTTCATTCCTGTCCAATAGGTTATTTTATGGTAGACACACCCATTTATTTTGCCAAGATGTAAAAGTCACACTAATCTGCATTGTATAGCATCTGCAACATGCTTGCCCGATTCTGCTAATGAGTTTGTCTTTTAGTCCTCCTCATTTTCCTAAACCTCATGCTTTATGTTCCTGACACACAGTCAAATTTAGTTCTGTACAACCACCATCACAATTGATAAATACACAAAACAAAAATAAACTCATCAACACTTCGACTACATAGGCCAATATCATTATTTTAGACTTTACTTTAGAGGTACAGAGTGGAAACAGGCCCTTCAGCCCACAAAGTCCATGCTAACCAACGATCACTTGTACACTAGCAGTATCCTACACACTCAGGACAGTCTAAACCAATTAACCTACAAACCTGTACAGCTTTGGAGTGTGGAGGAAACCAAAGCACCCTGACAAAACCCACACAGTCACAGGGCAAACAAAAAATACTCTGTACAGACAGCACACGTGGTCAGGATCGAACCTGGGTCTCTGGCACTGTAAGGCAGCAACTCTACCACTGCGCCTCTGTGAAGCTACCCAAGCGGAATACGAGCTGCTGTTCCTCCAATTTGTGTGTGGCCTCCCTTTGGCAATGGAGGAGGCCCAGGACAGAAAGATCAGTATGGGAATGGAAAGGAGAGTTAATGTGGTTATCATTTGGGAGATCCAGTAGGCCTTGGCAAGTTTTTTGTTGCGTGCTGTCCAGCCAGCGGAAAGACATGCAACAATAAAGTATCATTGAATCATTGGGAGGAGGTGGTTTGGGTCGGAAGGGATGAGCGAACCAATGAACTGCAGAGGGAGTGGTCTTTGCAGGAGGAGTAAAGGGGCATGGATGGGAAGATTAGTGGTGGGATCATGTTGGAGGTGACAGAAATGTCAGAGGATAATGTGTTGGGTGCAGAGGCTGGTGGAGTAAAAGGTGAGGACCAGGGGAACTCTGCCCTTGTTGCGTCTATGGTGAGAGGGAGCGAAGGAGATGCAGAAGGAGATGCGGGCGAGGGAGCTATCTATGACAGACACAGGGAAACCATGTTCACTAAAGAATGAAGGCACCTTGGATGTCCTAGTGTGGAAAGCCTCATCTTGGGAGCAGATGCAGTGGAGACATAGGAATTGAGAGTAGGAGATAATGTTTTTGCAAGAGGAAAGGTGGGAGGAAGTGTGGTCAAAATAACTATGGAAATCAGCAGGTTTATAGTAGATGTCAGTCGATAGTCATCCCGAAACAGCTCACAGAGGTGCACTAAAAATGCACACTATGGCAAGGTGGGAAAGATTAATAGGAATAAACAAAATCTTGGTCAGAGGTGGAATAAACTAATCAACCATTTGACTTCCAAATGGCATGGTCTGAAGCATCTCCAGTTTTATTGGTAACACTGATAAACCAAGGCTCTCCCGGTCATAACTTGAACCTCCTGTTTGCACTGCAGATCCTAAGGAACAACTGAGCGGGAGCAAATATTATATTAACTATTTTCTGCATTGTTAACATTGATAAATTTTGAACCAAATCAAACAGAAAGCACAATAACTGCTTCAGCAAGTCTTCACCTCAAAATACTATCCAAGTAACACTGATACCCATTGTTCCCACCTCATGTTGGCTAGCAACTGTAGTCATATTCAAAATAAACACCCTTAAAAGCAAACACTGATTCAGAACTGGTTAATAATACCTGAAATTAGAGAATTCTATGTTCATGTCGTTGGGTTGTAGTTTATCCAAGCAGAATGCGAGGTGCTACTCTTCCAGTTTGCACATGGCCTCACTCTGGCAAAGCAGGTGGTCAAGGGCAGACTGGTTTATATGAAAGTAGGACAGGGGAATGAAGTAACTTGCAACCAGGAGCTTCAGTTGGCCCTGGTGGACAAAGGATAAGTCATAAGGTCAAAAGGTCATGTGGTAGGAGCAGAATTAGGCCATTTGGACCATCAGATCTATTCCGCCATTCAATCATGGCTGATCAATCTCTCCCTCCTAACCCCATTCTCCTGCCTTCTCCCCATAACCCCTGTACTAATCAAGAATTTATCGGTCCTTAAAAATATCCATTGACTTGGCCTCCGCAGCCTTCTGTGGCAAATAATTCCACAGATTCACAACCCATCACCTTACGTGTTCTGTGAAGCACCGCCGAGCATCAACTGTGTTTTACAATTGCCCATGTCCATCTAATTTAATTGCTTTTAGTTTTAGAGATACCCATGCGGTCACATTTTAGTTTTATACACTACGTTTATGTGGATTGTGTATGCTCATTGGTGAGATCAGCATCAATTCAGCCATGCATGTTTTACAACAGAGACAGCCCCAGGATGTATTCTTCAAATATACACAATTCCCTTTTATTGCTTCTCCAAATTGCAAGACTCTTTCAGAATATTTCAAGCAGCTGAACTAATCTCCTCTTCTCTCCACCTTTAACAACTGTCCTTTCTCATTCATCTGATGTCATTCATTATAATGCTATGGAGATAGAATTACTGTAAAGCATTTTTCATGTATTTTCAGCTTTTTCATCCCAAAGTATCTCCAGAACACATCTTGCCTTTGTCAATTTCAAAGAAGATGTGCCTTTTAACCTGAGAAGTGTCAAAAACGTGTTATTTACTAATGTGTTGTTATTAATTTATTTCTTATGGATTTTGTGGATCCAGAATACAAATTATAAAGATAGACACAAAAAGCTGGAGTAACTCAGTGGGACAAGCAGCATCTCTGGAAAGAAGGAATAAGTGACGTTTCGGGTCGAGACCATTCTTCAGTCTGAAGAATGGTCTCGACCCGAAACGTCACCCATTTCTTCTCTCCAGAGATGCTGCCTGACCCGTTGAGTTACTCCAGCTTTTTGTGTCTATCTTTGGTTTAAACCAGCATCTGCAGTTCCTTTCTACACATACAAATGATAAATACAGAATGTGTTTCAGGGCATAACCAAACCACAGCAATATGTGAAAGTTGGAGGAGAGTGGGGATGGAACTCAACACAATTGGTGCAACCCTCCAGTAAACTAGAACTTGGGAGAAAAGACTAGATATGAGCATCATTGTGGATTGCAGCATTGTACATGGTACCAAAGATGTTTCAGAAAGGGAAGACCCAAAAAGGGAAATGGGACTAGTTTAGATGAGGCATCTCGGTTGGCATGGATGAGTTTGGGCCAAAAAGCCAAAGAGAGATGTGTGGGCAAGTGTTTTTTTGTTATGGGGGGGGGGGGGGGGGGGGGGGGGGGGGGGGGAGTACCTGGAGTGCATTGCCAAGGAAGGTGGTGGAAGCAGGTACAATCATGCATTTGAGAGACATTTAGATGGGTGCAGGATATTCAAAGAATGGAAGGATATAGATAATGAAACGCTTTACATACTTATCTGCATTAAACTCCACTAACCATTCCTCAGCCCACTTGCTCAGCTAATCAAGATCCTGCTGTAATTTTTGATAACCATGTTCGCTATTCACGATACAACCCACTTTAGTGTCGTTAGCAAACTTCTCATCCAAATCATTGAAATAAACCACAAACAGTAATGGGCCCAGCATCGATCCCGGGGCATACCACGAGTCACAGGTTTCCAATTTGAAAATCAACCTTCCACTGATACCCTCTGCTTCCTTCCATGAAGCCAATTCTCCTTCCAGTTGTCTAGCTCTCACCGGATCGCATGCCAACTAACCTTCCAGAGCAGCCTAGTATGCGAAACCTTATTAAATGCCTTGCTGAATTCCATACAGAGAACATGTATGGGTTTGCCCTTGGAAAAGCATCCTTCTGAAATTTTGCCCAACCTCTTTCTACATCAAAATACATGGAAAGTATTTGCACAGAAGATTGGTATCTCTCAATAGGTCCATTTAGGAGTGGGCGGCTGGCCTCGTTTCCACTCCTCTACCCCAAAAATGGAGAAAGCTAACAACTTGACAGGAACCAAGAGTTGAAAAGTTTTAGGGAATGTTTTAAAAATGAGATATTTTCTGCATTTATTTAATGATTTTCTCAATATCCCCAACTTGTTGGCTAATATTTTCAGCAACTAATTAAATAGGAACTTAATAGTTATGATATTCACTTTCTCTCTTAAGAAAGTTGTTCTTAACTTTCTTGAAGTTAAGAACTTCAATTCAGTCTTAAAATAAGCCACAGACCTCTAGAGTTGCTAAGATCTCACCGAATTAGAAGTGCCCATCACTTGTCATTATCTGAAACTCACTTACATTTTGATTCTCCACTTTCTCTATTTGCTTGCTGTTTCTTTGTAAAATTCTCTCAAATTCGTCATTTTTTATCTTGAGCAGTGCTGGTCAATCAGGATTAGGAGTTTGGGTGTCAGTGTGAGAAGAGAGCAGAAAAAACGCTAGTTCTGGAGTCAAATTTAACACACAGAACAAAGAACATTAGAGGCCAATCATTTCATAATATTTTTAAAAAGTAAAGGACTTTTTGGTTTACTGAATGATGGTGATCGTCATATGGTAGTGAGAAAGTCAGCTCAAAGGAAAATGCGCTGCAAGATTTGTGCATTCGTTTATCTTGCTTTGAAAGTAGGTGAAAAGTTATCTTCTTTTCAAAGTAGGTACATTCAAATCTGATCATGCGGAAATAATTCTGAAATTAATTACACTCGTAAACATGGTATCATCCACAAATTTGAAAATTATCTTCCACATTCATGTCCAAACATGCAACAAAAGTGTCCAACACTGATTCCCAGATAATCAAGTCTACTATTCCTCCAGATGAAAAAAAAACATTCCCACCACTGCCTACTTTGTACCTTTAAGAATGCTCCTACTGAACCTTTAATTTTGCGAACAAGCTTTTTGTGTGGGTATTCATCAATAGCCTTCTGAAATTCTACACAGACAACAACGACTGCATTCTCATTATTAATCTCTTTCATTGTAGATAGGGTCAAGTTGGTTCAACACAATTTCTCTTTGACAAAACCATTCCAGTTCTCATTTATAGAGTTCTCTATGAATGTTTTGCTTGATCGTTATTTCTAATGGCTTTCCAACAACAAGGTTAAACTGATTGATCTACCTTAGCATGTCCTTAGTCTATGTCCTTACAACCCTTGTTGGATATTTGGCCTGAGATGATGAATAAAATAACAACCTTATAGCAAGACCCCAGGCAGTTTGTACAAAACAAATAGTGGCTCCTGGAGAATTTTGTATGATGGGCATGAAAAGTAAATACCAACATGGAGAGCATGTCTGACCTGATGTCAGCCTGGCACTCTTTTGGTGATGATTAAAGATTCTGCTAAGCTCCTAACTGACTTAGATCGGCTGACCTAGTGGCTTGCACCAGGCCACCCCAGCGACAGGCAGAGGAGGTCGTCTGACTCTGACTGGGCCATGTCTGCACTGATGATATCAGAATTGAAAGGGTGATGTTTTGGTTCGAGATCCTTCTTCAGACTGAGAGTCAGGAGAGGGGGAGATACAGAGATAATGAAGTGTAAGGTGTATGAACGAGACATCAAAGCGGGTGGAGATCAAGGAAAATGTAGAATCGATCATTGTTAGCTAGGAGAAGGTAACACAGCAAACAGAGATAAAATGTAATCAGGGACAGTCAGACTGGTCAGAGAACTGGGAAGGGGAGGGATGGAGAGAGAGGGAAAGCAAGGGTTACTTGAAGTTAGAGAAGTCAATATTCATTGTGCTGGGGTGTAAGCTGCCCAAGCGAAATATGAGGTGCTGTTCCTTTGCGCTGGGCCTCACTCTGACAATGGAGGAGGCCCAGGACAGAAAGGTCAATGTGGGAATGGGAGGGGGACTTAAAGTGTTTAGCAACCGGGAGATCAGGTAGGTTTAGGCGGACTGAGTGGAGGTGTTCAGAGAAACGATCGCCGAGCCTGCTCTTGGTCTCACCGATACGTAGGAGTTCACACCTGAAACAGTGGATACAGTAGATGAGGTTGGAGGAGGTGTAAGTGAGCCTGTGCCTCACCTGAAAAGACTGCCAATGACGTTCATGGGAGGAGGTACAGGGATGAATAGAGGACCAGGTTGGTAGGTTAATCGGCCATGCCTCCAAAGACGTACAGGTATGTAGGTTAATTGGCTGGGTAAAATGTAAAATGTAAATGTAAAAATTGTCCCTAGTGGGTGTAGGATAGTGTTAATGTACGGGGATCGCTGGGCGGTGCGGACTTGGTGGGCCGAAAAAAGCCTGTTTCCGCGCTGTATATATATGATATGATATATGATTGTAAAGTTACTCAAAGGATGTAAGTGAATGGCAGAGCCAGGAGGGAGTTGATGGGATTGTGGGGAGGATACACTGGAATTAATGTGAAAAGGATGCCGAACAGTTGATGTGCACTCAGCAGGCCGAAGGCCTGTTTGCAAGCTCCATAACTTTGTAATTCCAATTCAAAAGCTTCAAAGCTAGTGAAAATTACCTTATCATTCACTAAAGATTTGTGGAGGATTTCCTTACTTCCTATAGGGACTCTATATAAAAAGATATTTTAAAATTAACTAAAAATATAAATAAATTCAGAACAGATACTTCAGGGAGCAGAAAAACTGATGTTTCATTCAATTGCTGAAAAGAAATTTGTCTGTAAGTGCAATGGAAGCCAAGACATTGGCCTTAGTTAAGAAATACAAAAATATTTTCAAGGTTATGTCTTCACTCACCCGAGTCAGATACCCCACACATCCCCCTCTTCCCCACCACCTCCTCTCCTGGGTCAGATGCAGTCTGAAGCCTCTTGCCATTCAATTGTCCAGGTGTGCGGAAAATTCTCGGTTGAGCCAGGATCAGAGGACGAGGGAGGCCCACCTGCAGATGTGAAGGCACGTAGTTTGGCTCTCAGCAGTGAGGTGCTGCATGCACTTAATCCAGGTGTTGCCATTTGCAAAGTCAGAGATTCAGCAATCACTGAAGGATTTGTCTGATCAATTTTCTGACCCAATTGTATGATAGATTACACTCGTTGTGCCTCTACGAGTATAATAAAATGAAAAGTTATATCCAAACTGCAAACTGTTTTCTTTCCTTTATGTAATGTGTGCCTTTTATGTTCTCTGGACAAAAAAATCCTTGCCTTTTAGTTTCCCAAGTCAGTGCCAACTTTTAAGCACTTTCATCTGCAACAAGTAATATAAGACACATGCTCAATCATACATATCTAAATGTTAGAATAAGTATTTGTGGACCACCCTCCTATCTAGTCACTCAGCACTGCTAGAATAGTTGGTAAATTTTAATGATCTGGAATTAAAATTGCATCTTCCGTACATACATATATTTCCTATTGTGTTTACAGCTTGGTGTCATTATTGACAGACTGTGTTACACCATTTCACAGCAAGATAAATGAAACATATTTTCATCCTTACTCCATGTTGCCCTCTCAATTTTTGCAACTTTGCCAAATTCCATCTCAGGGCTTTCGTGGGTTCTTAAAGCTTTGTTCGTAAAACATAATATACATTTATAATGTTTATTTTCTGGGGATACATTATATATATCCCCATTTCCATTATAAAACAAAAAAAACCCATATCTACAAAGATCGTCCTCCTATATTCCTTATAGCTTTTACCCCAGCATCCATCCATTGATTTTTTTTCCATTTTCCGTGCCACTGTTTATAATCAGTCACTTTTATCCGTAAAGGATTCCACTCTCCCTAGTGCATAGTCCTATTCTCACGTTTTTCATTCTCCCCCAGAAGCACAAATGTTCCTTTAACTTTGCTCTCCCAACCACCAGCCGATGCACATCACAGACCACCCTACGTCCTATTTCACACTCCCAGCATGATGTTACTTTAAAAAAATCTTCCCTCTCTTTAACTTCCAGATTACCAAAGGAACTATACATTTCTCTGCACCCACGTTTCCTCCTCTGTCATCAGCTTAGTTATTGCCCAGGCAAACAACTGTTTCATGCCCTCCTAAACCCAACAGCAGTAATGGTTCTTACTGCGCGAACCATTGTTTTGTTTAATTGCCCTACTACCACTCATTTTAACTCACATTTTATTCATAGGTGGAAGAGAAAACTACTTGCAAGGTTACAGAAAAATAAACAGTGTCATGGAAGCAATTAAAATATTCCAGAGTCAGCATGACAATAGACAATAGACAATAGGTGCAGGAGGAGGCCATTCGGCCCTTCGAGCCAGCACCGCCATTCAATGTGATCATGGCTGATCATTCTCAATCAGTACCCCCGTTCCTGCCTTCTCCCCATACCCCCTGACTCCGCTATCCTTAAGAGCTCTATCCAGCTCTCTCTTGAATGCATTCAGAGAATTGGCCTCCACTGCCTTCTGAGGCAGAGAATTCCACAGATTCACAACTCTCTGACTGAAAACGTTTTTCCTCATCTCAGTTCTAAATGGCCTACCCCTTATTCTTAAACTGTGGCCCCTTGTTCTGGACAAAGCATGGTCTTTGTCCTGATGATTCTACAAATCCCTTTGCCATCAATCGCAAAACTTACTTTGGGTTTTTTCTTTATTCTCCTAAGCTTTCTTTGTTTTAATTTTTTTTAAATTTTAACATTTTCCATTTGTAATCCAAAGTCAGTGACCTGAACTTTGTAGCAAATACTGGTTTTGATAATTTAGCTACTACAGGGAGTCAAGTAAAACACAAAGTGCTGGAGGAACCATAGGTCAGGCATTATCTCTAGAGGAAATTGACAGACAGCATTTCTGATCAGGACCCTTCTGTCCCTCCAAAGATGCTGCCTGACCCACTGAGTTACTCCGGCACTGTGTGTTTTCTTACGATTCCTGCATGTACAGTTCCTTGCCTAACAGTTGGTCAAAGACCAAATCTACAGTAAATGTGAGTGTTGAAAAATCAACACTTGGAGATGCAGCCAGGAAAAGCCACTAAAGATTGATTGGCATGTCCGATAGAATGTGGCCTCCCACAAGAAGGAAAAGAAAAAGCGGACTTTATAAAAATCACTGTAATATTCTTTGCCATATTACTATTTTATCATTTAACTCATTACCCTGCTTTTTTTCTACCCCAAAAAAAGTAAAAAGATATCAGATATCATTCTTTGCACATAAACCCAACTATCAATAGAAGCTATAAAAGGAAACCTTATATACACAGCTCCATTTCTTGGCACAGAGGATTGGAAGTGGGCTGGCTGCACTAAACCATTAGCAAAGATTTGCCTGGAAATTGGACCTGTCTGTGTAAAACTGTGATCAAATCATGCTTAGATGCCATTTTGCTCATGTCAGATCACAAGATAAATCATTTTCAGGTTGAGTTATTGTAGAATTGGTCTGGGCACTTCTGTGGCACATGTGAAGTTTGCCTGGCCTAGTCTCACAGATAATTCCATCATGGGGCAAGCAGCAAATGCTTACTCCACTGCCAGCTGAAACCAGAGTTTTATTACTTACACACACACAAAAAAAAATTAGGAGTCCAATATTTAGGAATGAAATGGCAATTAAAAGATCTGCAATGTAATATCAACGTCCTGTACACAAGATATTCCCACCTCAAAAGTTAATATTACGTTAATGATTTCCCGGGAGCTCCCCTTACTGATCATAGCCATTTTAAAATAAAATCAATACAAGCTACATTCTGCAGTCCCTGCATCAACTCCCACCCTGGAGTTGATGTAGAGCCACTCATGATGTAGGAATCCGTTTACACGATCCATGTTGTGGCTGGCACCCTTGACACATTGGAGAATGCCAAGGGAATGCTACTGACGGGCACGTTCCAGAATGCAGGGGTATATGCTGAGAGATACACTGAAGCTGGGTGCAGCCAACGCTGCAGACTCTGTGGAGGAAGACCACAATCTAGTAACCTCCCACTGATGGACATTGAAGGGTTGGACATTCCTCATGCAAGGGAAGAGACATTACCCCAGAGTGCCTCGTGAGTAGCAATGGTGCGATGTGTAAAGAATGAGGTGTTAACACTACTGGGTATAACACCACCAATATTGAATGCAGAGTCACACAGAATGTATTAAGCTTTGCACAATTGTATTTGTTTTGTAGATATTTTTTATCAATAAAATATATTATTGAAATAACAATATATTACTTGTATTATTATTGTATACAATAATATTTTTGTATATTGTAAAATATACAATATTTGTATATTTGTGTGTATTTTCCTTGTATTTTCCATGACAACCGATCTTTCTGCTGCATTACGGCTCCCAGGGGGAGACTTCTTTTAAGTGCTGCTTCATTTCCCAGCCACCAGTTTGGCAATGACGTGGCAACTACAAGCTCTGCAAGCAGCTCCCATGGGAAATCTTGCCGTTCTCCTTTAAGCCCACCAATCGATGTGCCAAATGTCATAAAGCATGACTTTTAACCTACATTTCCTCAAGTTGGGTATTTTTTCTAGATACCGGTGTGGGACTTGGTGCTAAATACAGCATAGAAACATAGAAACATAAAAAATAGGTGCAGGAGTAGGCCATTCGGCCCTTCGAGCCTGCACCGCCATTCAATATGATCATGGCTGATCATCCAGCTCAGTAGCCTGTACCTGCCTTCTCTCCATACCCCCTGATCCCTTTAGCAAAAAGGGCCACATCTAACTCCCTCTTAAATATAGCCAATGAACTGGCCTCAACTACCTTCTATGGCAGAGAATTCCACAGACTCACCACTCTCTGTGTGAAGAAATGTTTTCTCATCTCGGTCCTAAAAGACTTCCCCCTTATCCTTAAGCTGTGACCCCTGGTTCTGGACTCCCCCAACATCGGGAACAATCTTCCCGCATCTAGCCTCTCCAACCCCTTAAGAATTTTATATGTTTCTATAAGATCCCCCCTCAGTCTTCTAAATTCCAGCGAGTACAAGCCCAGTCTATCCAGTCTTGTAGCTGCCACGTCATTGCCAAACTGGTGGCTGGGAAACTCATGTATTATCAATACAGCATGGGTGCTAAATCACACCCTGGCCACTCCCTCATCTCCCCTCTCCCATTGGGTAAAAGGTATAGAAGAGTGAAAACACACACTTCCAAGTTCAGGGACCATTTCTTCCCAGCTGTTATCGGACAACTGAACCATCCTACCATAAACCAGTGAGCAGTCAACTATTATCTACCTCATCGGCGACCCTCGGACTATCTTTGATCAGACTTTACAGGCTTTACCTTCCACTACATGTTATTCACTTATCATATATCTGTTTACTGCGAATGGCTCGATTGTAATCATGTACTGTCTTTCCGCTGGCTGGGTAGCACGCAACAAAAGCTTTTCACTCTACCTCAGTACACATGAAGATAAACTAAACTGGACTGAATGTTTAGCAGCTCAGAAGAGGATAACTGACAATTTCTGGGCAGCTTTGTGGTGAAACAGAATATTCAAACCCAGACTATGCATTCCAGCTGCATTCGTTGCAGAACATCCCATTGGTTATACGTAAACCAGAGTATGGCACTATGACGTTATGATCATTACAGAAACGTAGTTGCAAGAGGGACTAGACGGGCAGTCAATTTTCCCAGGTTCCGACGGTTCAGAAGGTGAGGGAGAAGGGTGTAAAAGAGGTGGGGGAGTTGCATTACTAACCAGGGAGAATGTCACAGCAGCACTCAGAGAAGGCATACTGGAGGGTTCTCTCAGTGTAACAAACTGGGTAGAGCATAAAAATAAGAAAAGCTGTAACCACTGAGATCATGCTATAGGCCTCCCAATGGCCAGCAGGAGACAGAGGAATAAATGTGCAGGCAATTTATAGAAGGATGTAAAAGCAATGGGTTTGTCAAGGTGGATGTCTTCCCAGTGGCCTGAGACTTCCTTAGTGCAAAAGGCTTTGGACAGAATTTAATAGATGTATCCAAGACAAAAGTTCAAAGGAGATGTGTGGAGCAAGTTTTTGTTTGTTACAGAGGGAGGTGGATGCCTGGAAAGCACTGCCATGGGTGAGGTGAAAGCAAGTGCAATAGTAGCAATTAGGTGGTTTTTAAATAGGCAATGAATATGCAGGAATGAGGGGGATATGGATCACGTGCAGGGATTAGATTAATTTGGCATCATCTTCAGCACAGGCAACCTCTGAACTATACTATACCATGTTCTATAGGGTCTATGATACATAGAAACAACATTTTAATGAACATCTGAGTTAGTTCTGGAAAATACCTTATCAAAAGCAAGATTGAAAACAGAAAGCAATGGAAATGAACAGTATTAAAGAAACAAAAATAGATCTCAGACAAACAAGCAGAACTTGTTCAATCCTTTCATTATATTCTAATTGTGAATAATTGAAAACATTACAACTGCAAGACATGAGGAAGGGCTGGTTTTTTCTCTAATATGTAAACGGTACACAGTAAACCCACATTTTAATGGACCCCTTTGTAACAGAGTTCTGATGTAGCAGACGAACCTGCCAACGCCACCCTCCAGCTGACAAGGTGCACCAGTGAACCCTTCTTCACCACTGCATGGCCCAGTGGACTCAGCCATTGTTGCGGCTCACGTTGTAGCCCCCGAGGTCAGAGCTTTCTTCAGGCCACCGCCACCGACAGGGCAGTCAGTGACTGTAGGGCTCCCTCCCCTCTCACAAGCTTTTTCCTGTCGGCCCTCAGTCGTCCGCTCCCCGCTCCACCGACACCTCTCTTCCTCCTCCTCCCCCACCCCCCCCCTCCCTCCCCCTCCCCCACCCCCCCCCTCCCTCCCCCTCCCCCCCCCCCCCTCCCTCCCCCTTATTACTCCTCCCCCTTCATTACCTTGGGATTTCTGTACGTGCTAATACGTCTGTTAACTGCGATAAGGAGCTTCAGTTTTGTAATTACCCGAGGATGTATCACAGAACTGAGATATCAGTCCCCTATTTGTTATTTAGAAAGGCTATGCACAAAGAAAGGGGCAGACCAAAACTGGACAGTCCTTAAGTTGGCGGAGACATGATCAGAGGTCTGCACAGAGAATGGATTGGGAACAGTGTGTGAATATATGTCAGGAATGTAGATATAATTGAAGAGAGACAGGGAACCACAGAGGAAAGCAATTGGAAATTGTTACAATATTGCTCGCAACTTCTGCAGATTAACATTGGGAATCCAATGAGGACGTTGGGCACATCTCAGAAGATAGACCACTGATTATAGAGAGTACAAGAGTGGATGGAAGCAACGTGCCAGAGAAGCTTGGGTGCAGAGACACAGTTTCTAAGCTTTACCAATACAGTAAACCCACATCATAGTGGACCATAGGGGGTGGGGGGGGGGGGGGGGGGGGGGGGGAGAATGGTGTCTATTATTACCATTTGTCTGCAATAATTAAGCAAGGGATTACTGAGTAATAGAGTATCATTGTATATGTGGTAGAAGCAAAGAACTGCAGATGCTGGTTAATACATAAAAGGGCACAAAGTGCTGGAAAACCTCAGGCCAGGCAGCTTCTCTGGAGAAGATAGATAGTTGATGTTTCGGTCGGGACCTTTCTTCAGCCTCTCGGTCTGGAACTAGGCCTGGAATCCAGTTAAGTTGAGTTGAGGATTGGCGGTGAATGGTCATGGCCAGCGGGTGTCCAGAGTGCAGACTACAGTGACTGGCACAACCTGGAAGCGGCTGTAGAAGAGGGGTGGGCCGGCGGTGGCGGCAGTAGGTCCGGCCTGGAAGCAGCCAGGTAGGTGGTGCAGTCCTGCGTCAGTTGCCCAACCTGGCGGTGGCGGCAGTAGGTCTGGCCTGGAAGTGGCTGGGGAGATATTGCGGGCCAAAGGTGGCCTCAGCAGCCCGGCCTGATGGTGAAAGTTGGTAGGGCCGTCCGCTATTACCAAAATTCATTATAAAGATATCCGTAATAACAAGGTTTTACTGTAATCAAGTGTTAAATGTTTTCTTTATATACTTTAGCTTAACTTAATAAATCTTAGCTTAAATTTAAACTTCCTTGTACTAATGCTGCTCTGATTAATCAGTTTTTTTTTAAAGTGAAGAATGATGATTAATATATTAAAGAGATTACAATTCTAAGCTCTCTTCTCTAAAGCTTGTACTAGAATAGAATGGTATGAGAATTCCTTGTTTTGTAAATAAATGTTTGATAATTTTTCAGCCAGTTTATCCAGTAAAGCGAAGCAAAAACATAAACATAATCAATCAGTTAAATGTGTTTAGAAAATTTAGAACAGCAAAAGGTCAAATAGAAAATTGGTGCAGGAGGAGGCCATTTGGCCCTTCGAGCCAGCACCACCATTCATTGTGATAATAATAATAATAATAATAATATATTCCTTTATTCGGCCCACACCGGGGAAATTTACAAACGATGTCTCACCAGGGCCCTATACAACTGCAGAATAACTAGATTGTGCATGCAATGTGAAACAATCAATCATGGCTGATCATCTACAATCATTTACTTGTGCCTGCCTTCTCCCTATATCCCTTGATTCCACTAGCCCCTCGAGCTCTATCTAACTCTCTTTTAAATTCATCCAGTGAATTGGCCTCCACTATCTTCTGTGGTAGAGAATTCCACAAATTCACAACTCTCTGGGTGAAAAAGTTTCTTCTCACCTCAGTTTTAAATGGCCTCCCCTTTATTCTTAGACTGTGTCCCCTGGTTCTGGACTCCCCCAACATTGGGAACATTTTTCCTGCATCTAGCTTGTCTAGACCTTTTATAAATCTCTACAAGATCCCCTCTCATCCTTCTAAACTCCAGTGAATACAAGCCGTCTTTCCAATCTTTCCTCATATGACAGTCCCTCCATCCCAGGGATTAACCTCATGAACCTACGCTGCATTGCCTCAATGCCAAGGAAGTCCTTCCTCAAATTAGGAGACCAAAACTGCACACAATACTCCAGATGTGGTCTCACCAGGGCCCTATACAACTGCAGAATAACTAGATTGTGCATGCAATGTGCAACAATCAATCACTTTTTTTCTCCAAAATTAATCAATCAGAAAGCAGCCTTGGTTCGTACTGATAAAGGTCAAACTCCAATACAAACCCAGTAGAAACAATTAACTGCAGATGCTGTTCAAAAAAAGACAAACAGCTTGAGTAACTCAGTGGGTCAGGTAGCAATGGAAATGTGCACATGAGAACATGGATAGATGACATTGTAGATGGGGACTCTTTTTCAGACTGAATTATTTCTAGTAAAGAATGACTGGAAGCCCTTAATGATTATCACTTTCAGTGTAAACACATAACTATTCTGTCCAATCTTGAGCTTGCTGAGGTAGATTGGCTCCTGTTCTAAATTTTTCATCCTTATTTTTAAAACCATCCTTAGTCTTGGGGTATAGGGCAAGATTCCAACCCTCCTCCAACTCTACAACCTACCAATATATCCATGTTCCTCCTCTCAAATATATCTAAATGTAATCGTACAACCCCAGGCAACTATCTCTCAGATTGTTCGGAGGCTTAACCCTGGAATTTCCTCTACCTCACGGGCTTTTTTCACTTTTAAGATGGAGTACAAAACTTACCACCTTGGCCAAATCATCATGCATAATACTCAAATGGCTTGGTGTCACTTTGCTCCTGTGAAACATTCAGGGTTGTTTTATTTACATTAGGTTCATCATAATCATAATCTTAATTATACAAATAGAAATTATTGTTCGAGATTCTAAGTGGCAAATTTAGTGAACAAGTTAAATTCCCAAACTCAACAGATGTGTGGAAACGATAAAGGCAAGCTGATAATGGTTTGATGTACTCAAGTGTTCCCTATCAACTTTATGCCATTTGTGCCTTAACAATTACATCGCTTTAATGAAATACAGGTCAATTATTTCCAAAAGTATCCAAATTAAATTTAACTGCACCCATCAGAAACCTGAAAAAATCTCCAAAATAGTTGTCGCCAAAAGTCCAGAATAAATCAAACAACTCCAAGTATGAAGGATCACTGAGACAATGGTTCCGACAAAATTCCGCATGGTAGGCTGCTCTTGAATGTTAGGTCGCATGGGATCCCAGGAGGAGAGATAGTTGAATGGATAGCAAATTGGCTTCATGGAAGGATGCAGAAGGTGATGGTGGAAGCTTGCATCTCGGACTGGCAGCCTGTGACTAGTGGTGTGCCTCAGGTTCAGTGCTGGCCCATTACTGTTTGTCATCTATATCAATGATTTGGATGAGCACATCCAAGGCAAGGTTTGCAAATTTGCAGATTATACAAAAGTGGGTAGTTTTGCAGATAGTGAAGATGGTTGTGAAAAATTGCAGCAGGATCTTGATCGCTTGGCCAGGTGGGCTGAGGAATGGTTGATGGAATTTAATACAGAGAAATGTGAGGTGTTGCCTTTGGGGAACTCTAACATGGCAGTGAATGGTAGGGCTCTAGGGAATGTTGTAGAGCAGAGGGATGTTATATACTGAGAGCAGAGAGGAGCAGGTGCATGTTCCTTGAAGGTGGAATCGCAGGTAAATAGGGTGGTCAAAAAGCCGTTTGGCACATTGGCCATCATCAGTCAGAAAATTGGGTATAGAAGTTGGGAGGTCTTGTGGCAGTTGTATAAGACGTTGGCGGGGTTGCATTTAGAATATGGTGTTCAGTTCTGCGCGCCATGTTATAGCAAAGATGTTGGTAAGCTGGAAAGGGTACAGACAAGTTTTACAAGGATGGTGCCAGGGCTAGAGGGTCTGAGCTATGGGGAGAGGTGGAGTAGGCTGGGACCTAGGCATGTAGGAGGATGAAGGGTGATCTTATTGAGGTGTATAAAATCATAAGGGGAATACATCGGGTAAATGTACAGAGTCTCTTGCCCAGAGTAGGTGAATCGAGGATCAGACGACATAGGTTTAAGGTGAGGGGAAAAAGTTTTAATAGGAATCTGAGGGGTAACTTTTTCACACAAAGGGTGGATGCATGGAACAATCTGCCAAAGGAGGTAGTTGAGGCTGGGACTATCCCAACATTTAAGAAACAGTTAGACAGATACATGGATCGGACAGGTTTGGAGGGATATGGAACAAATGCAGGCAGGTGGGACTAGTGTAGCTGGGACATGTTGGCCGGTGTGGGCAAGTTGGGCCGAAGTGCCTGTTTCCACACTGTATGACTCTATGACTTTGGATTGTAACTTCACAGATCATTAAAGGTTGATATCTTGATTGGTTTCCTTTATATACTGAGCATCGATTAGAGCCAAGGGCTAATGTTCGAATTGTGTCCACTTATTAGGCCATAGGTTGAGAAATGTGCACAGTTCTGGTTACCACAATACACAAAAAAATCTGATTACACTGGAGAAAATGGGGAGATTTATGAGGATGTTGTCAAGACAGGAAAATATTATTATGAAGAAAGACTGAATAGGCTGGGGTTGTTTACTTTGGAAGAGAGGCGACTAAGGAGAGACTAAACGGAGGTGAATGAAGTGGACTGGTCTAGCAAGTGTATGTAGATAGGAACTTCAGTTAAAGAGGCGTGGGAGACAGAGTCAGGACAAGTCAAAGAAGCATGGGAAGCAGAAACCTGGTCAGTTCAAGCAGGCATTTGATTTAAATAAAGAGCTGGGAAATTAAAATAAGCAAGGAAGTTTGCTAAGGATAAATAAAACATTTAAGTAATGCAACCATAACAGGTTTTTTATATATACACTTTTTGTTTCTGTTTGTTGAGCAAATTGAACACAAGATGCCATGCAAGGGACTTCAACCCCTTGGAATGAACATCCGGTTATTCATGGGAAATTCAGGACACTTCCCGTGTTCTGGCAAACTTCAGGTAGAGCAAACTTCAGATGGTGAAGTTCAAACTCTGGGCTTTGGAGCCCGAGCAACAGCTGACGTCACTGCGACCATTCACGAGACCAAGTGTTTTGTAGAGAGCACAGTTCAGGAAGTGGTCAGCCCACTCACTACCCAAGTGGGCAGGTAGTGAGGAAATGGGCAGCGGCCAAAAAGAATAGAGAGGCAGCTCAAAATATCCCCAAGGGAGTTTTTCTCTTCAGCCAGTAATCGGTTCTCAGTATTGATGGGAGAAGAGGTTTTGTATGGAAAGCATAGCCGGACCCAACACAAAAGTGCTATGTAGAAACAAGGAACTGCAGATGCTGGTTACAAAAAATAAAGACAGGAAGTGTTGGAGTAACTCGGCAGGGCATGCGGCATATTGGAGAACATGGATAGGTGATACTTTGGGTCAAATCCCTTCTTCAGACTGATTGTGGTGGGGTGGTGGGAGAGGGGGAGGGGTCGTGATGTAGGAAAAAAGCAGGAAGCGAGGCGGGAGCCTGGACAAAGCCTGGCAAGTGATAGATGGCAATAATAGTGCCATAGATGGCTCAAATGACAAGGTGGAAGCAGAGAGGTCAAAAGAGCAATTGTTACAGGGAATTATATGGTTAGAGGAGCAGTCAGGTATTTCAGTGGTCTCAGAAGCAATCCCAGCATGGTTTAGTTTAGTTTAGAGATACAGCTCGGAAACAGGCCCTTTGGCACACCGTGTCCACACTGACCAACGGTCCCCGCACATTAATACTATCCTTCATGCACTAGAGACAATTTACACATACACCAAGCCTATTAACCTACATACCTGTACGTCTTTGGAGTGTGGGAGGAAACCGAAGATCTCGGAGAAAACCCACATGGAGAACGTACTCCTCGGGGAGAACGTACAAATTCCGTACAGACAGCACCCGTAGTCGGGATCGAACCCGGGTCTCCGGTGCTGCAAGCGCTGTAAGGCGGCAACTCTACCGCTGCGCTGCTGTGGCCGCCCATTGGTATATTGCCTCCGGGGAGAGAAAGTTGATGATCATCACTGAGTGGATGCACAAGAATCCGCAAGGGAGGGTAAACAGACAGAGATCGTGGTCCACATTGAAAACAGTGACAGAGGAACAAAAAAGGACATGGTCCTGCTGACAGATTTTAATACATTGGAAAATAGATTATAGACTGCAATCTCCAGATTACTCTACTCCCTATTCCTCGTGCCAACGATAAAGAAACAAATGCACAGCACTGAGCATCTTTAGAGTCAGATTCCCGGGGCAATGGGACCTGCACAGGCCCGATGGATTGCAGTCAAGAAATAAGGGGCTAATGTCCTCATAGAATGTTTACAAATGCTGTGGGGTGAGGTTTGATCTAAGTTGGCAGATTGGAGTATGTAGGAAGATAGAATTTGAAAGGAGGAACAAGTTGCAACCAAACTAAAAGAGTCGTGTACAAGCAGGACAAAGATATATTGGTGCCTCTGTGCTATAGACCCAAGAAGCTTGTTAAATAAGTTTATTAAGCTGCAGACATAATTAACCACACAGTAATAACAGGGGTTAACCACAAAAAAAATGGCAAGAATCCGTTCTTAACAATAATGTTAAGGACAAATAAGGAAGGTAAGTCAAGAGGGACAAGAGTTGCACTGATTAACGAGAACACTGCAGTGTTGGAGAGAGAGGATATCCTGGAACATTCAAGGACAGTATCTACAGCAAAACAAAGTGCTGGAGCATCTAAAGGTTCAAAGTTAAGAAATAATAAGATGTGTGATAACACAGCTGGGGCCAACCAGGCTACCAAACAGTTGGAGGAATAATGAGAAGCAAATTTAGAAGAAGGAAGTTTCCTCGCTGTGCAAAGAGGGGAAATAATTCCTGAACTTTCATGACCAGTACAATCTGGCCCAATGAAAAAGGGGACATTGGTGAACTAGAGTCAGGAAAATTAGGTCACAAAACTGGACCGAGAATCAGTGAAGATACACTTCGGAATCATAAAAACATAGACAAATAGGTGTAGGAGTAGGCCATTCGACCCTTCGAGCCAGCACCGCCATTCAATATGATCATGGCTGATCATCTAAAATCAGTACTCCATTCCTGCTTTTTCCCCATCTCCCTTGATTCCTTTAGCACTAAGAGCTAAATCGAAATGATCCTAATAACATTTGTTCATAATAAATATGGAGAATGAAATAGACAATAGTTGCAAGAGAAGGCTATTCAGCTCTTCGAGCCAGCACCACCATTCACTGTGATCATGGCTGATCATCCACAATCAGTACCCAGGTTCCTGCCTTCTACCCATATTCCTTGACTCCGCCATTTTGGGAGCTCTATCTAACTCTCTCTTGATAGCATCCAGAGAATTGGCCTCTACTGTCTTCTGATGCAGAGAATTCCACAGATTTGCAAATCTCTGACTGAAAAAGCTTTTCCTCATCTCCGTTCTAAATGGCCAACCCCTTATTCTTAAACTGTGGCCCCTGGTTCTGGAGTCCCCCAACATCGGGAACATATATCCTGCCTCTAGCAGGATAATCCTATATGTTTCAATAAGATCCCCTCTCATCCTTCTAGATTCCAGTATATACAAGCCCAGAAGCTCCAGTCTTTCAACATACGACAGTCCCTCCATCCTGGGAATTAACCTCATGAACCTATGTTGCACTCCCTCAATAGCAAGAATGTCCTTCCTTAAATTTGGAGACCAAAACTGCACACAATATTCCAGGTGTGGTCTTATTAGAGCCCTTTACAACTGCAGAAGGACCTCTTTGCTCCTAAACTCAACTCCTCTTGTTATGAAGGCCAACATGCCATGAGCTTTCTTCACTGCCTGCTGTCTTTCAATGACTAATGAACAAGAACAACCAGATCTTGTTGTACTTCCCCTTTTCCTAACTTGACACCATTCAGATAATAATCTGCCTTCCTGTTCTTGCCACCAAAGTGGATAACCTCACATTTATCCACATTAAACTGCATCTGCCATGCATCTGCCCACTCACACAACCTGTCCAAGACACCCTGCATCCTCATAGCATCCTCCTCACACTTCACACTGCCACCCGGCTTTGTGTCATCTGCAAATTTGCTAATGTTACTTTTAATCCCTTCATCTAAGACATTAGCTGCGGTCCCAGCACCGAGCCTTGCGGTACCCCACTAGTCACTGCCTGCCATTTCGAAAGGGACCAGTTAATCCCTACTCTTTGTTTCCCAAGATATCTTCCCAAGCCAAGATAAAATTATCAAGTGGAGAACTCCTTTCAATGGGTTAAAAAGAGATAAATTGAATGAGTAAATTGAAATCTAAACTTGAGAAGCGAATCTGAAATTAAGCAATGGGAGGCCTTTAAAGTAACGTTTCAATTTCGGTACTTTCCCCATAGGGAGAAGACAAGCAATTTAAGCCAAAGTTCCTTGATTGATCAAACAAATAAATATAGAACAGAACAGTACAGCACAGGAGCAAGCCCTGCTGCCCACAAAGTGCTAAATTAAACTAATCTCTGCCTGCACGTGATCCATATCCCCATTCCTTGCATATTCATATGCCTCTTAAATGCCACTATCATAGAGCAAAAAAACATGGCATATTATGCAGTTCCATTTATTTTCAGATAAATCAAGGCTGAATTTACAAACTGACAGGGGGAATTATCTCAAATGAAATTTACTCCCTTATCATGAATAAGGCTGGATTCCAAGCCGAGGCTCCAACTAGTTGCATTGGAAATTGGTTTACTACAACAAGATGCATCCATGGCCAATTTTGTAGAGAATGAGGAAGCAGTTCAATGCTAAATCTATTCTAAATCTAAAGCAAAGTAAACCCTCGTTTAGGTTAATGTTCTGTCAAGCCGTTTGCAAAACCTAAAAAACAATCCAAATATCTTTTTAGCCATGCAAAAATTTCTCTCTCGGCCTTATATAAACATTTCATGTGACCTTAAGATTGTGTGCTAGTGGAGCATTAAGATGCTATCGCAGCTGAGCTGAACCACAGTTTGCAAGCAAACCCAAAACGTGGCTCTGGCACTGCTTTATATCAACTTTTGGCATTGGTTTCCACAATTCAGCCAAACAGGTCAAAGTTTTCAGTTTAAGCCAACACTATCAAATTGCTTCATAACCCTATGTGGAGTCAAGAGTTCAATGCTGTGTTCTGGATTACTCACGCAACCAACTTTCCTCCTTCTCCTGGGAGTTTTGTAATTGACGCCAACTTCTAATGCAAAGTATTGTTTTTGACCACTTTGTGAATTTCAATGTCTGGAAGGATTCTACATTCTAGTATTAGAAAATAATAGCAATAGGATTCCGATTTTTTTTTCCTGACCAATTATAGCAGCACTAAAATGACCAGAGTTTCCCATATCTCAAAATTGGAATTTAATCAGTCCAAATCAGAAACTGAAAGGAATCAAAATCTAAATGTTTCCTGGTCCTGTGGTAAAACAGATTTTAAATTCACTATCTGTCCTTCTGTGGGACTTTCAGGGAAACCACTTTGACAATGACAAACTTCACAGATATGCCTGAAGATCATTAGGTTTAAGTAATTTCTAATGTTTTTGGGACGGCACAGTGGTAGAGTTGCTGCCTTACAATCAGTTTGGTTCAATCCTGACTACGGGTGCTGTCTGTACGGAGTTGGTACATTCTCTCTTTGACTGCATGGGTTTTCTCCAGGTGCTCAGGTTTCCTCCCACACTCCATAGACGTATAAGATTGTAGGTTAATTGGCTTGTGTAAATTGTAAATTGCCCCTCGTGTGTAGGACAATGCTAATGTGCTACACCCTAGTATGTAGGACAGAAGGCTGTAGTGGCCAAGTCAACGTATATTTTTTAAGGCAGAGATAGATTCTTGATTAGTACGGGTGTCAAGGGTTATGGTGAGAAGGCAGGAGAATGGGGTTAGGAGGGAGAGATAGATCAGCCATGATTGAATGGCAGAGTAGACTTGATGGGCCAAATGGCCTAATTTTGATCTTATGATGATAGGATCTTATGATCTTATGGACTGAGTGATTGTTGGTTGGCATAGACTCGGTAGGCCGAAGGGCCTGTTTCCACGTTCTATCTCTAAAGTATTGCTATATGCTATGAAACAGTTTCTGAAATTATAAGGCTTTGAAGATGAAAGATATATTCAAAATACAGATTTTAGACAAGGGATTATTTTCTAGTAACTAGCGCACGTTTATCAAATTCCATACATCAAAACAATTACAAAGTATGTAAAGCAATCAAAAAGCATGCGATCCATAATGGATTTTGCCAAATGGAAATTAGAAATTTACAACCAACTATAATCTTTGACATTAAAAGACAGTTCCAATTGCTCAAATTATGTAATTCAGCTTTATGCTTATAAACACAGGCCAAATGGCAGATTTGCCTATGGACACCAGTCTCCCTGAAAGTAAATATGTGGGGGAAAAAAAGTGAGCAATGTTCCGTGTAGACATCAAAGAAGGAAACGCATTACGAAAAAATATATATTTCAGTAATAAAATCACTAAACCATATGCATAGTCAGAGTAGCCAGTCAGAACTTTCTTCCAAGGGTGGGAATGTCAAATACTGGAGAGCATAGCTTTAAAGGAGAGGGGGAACGTTTATAGGAGATGTATAGGGCAAGGTTTTTTTTTAACTGAGTGGTGGGTGCTTGGAAAGCTCTGCCAAAGGTGGTGGTGAAAGTAGATACAATATAAGCATTGAAGAGTCTTTTAGATAAGCACATGGATCTGCAGGGAATGGATCAGGTGCAGGCAGAGAAGATTAACTTAACCTGGCATCATGTTTGACATGGACATTGCAGACAGAAGGACCTATTCCTATACTGCTCCTACATTGTTCCTAACAATCTTAGTAGAATTGCTGATCTTTAAGTTGGTTTTTACAGTGGGGTATTTCAAAGCTGCTGGAACAGAACCATTTGATAGATTTCACTCATTGAAACATGCATTTTTGAACTTGACACATAAGAGGTATTGAGTCAGACAGCATGGAAACGGGCCCTTTGGCCCAACCAGTCCATGCTGCCCAAGCTGTCCCTCTAACCTTTCTGATTCATGTACTTATCCAAATGTCATTTAAATGTTGTTATTGCACCTGCCTCAACTACTCCCTCTGGCAGCCCATTCCAATACCCACCACTGTCTGTGAAAATGGTGCCCCTCAGGTTCCTTTCCCCCTTATCTTTCCCCCTTCACCTAAACCTACACCCTCTGGTTGTCGATTCCTCAACACTGGGACAAACACTATGCATTCACCCCATCTGCTCCCCTCATGATTTTATGTGTCTCTAAGATCATCCCTTGGCATCCTGAGCTCTAAAAGAAAGTAGCCAGCCCTCTCCCTATATGTTCATGCCCTCGAGTCCTGGCAACATCCTCCTAAATCTTCTCTGAACCTTTTCCAGCTTAATGGCATACTTTCCATTGTCATCCACCAAAACACAAGACTCTAAGAATGGCCTCAGTAACATCTTGTACAATCTTAACATAAGATCCCAACTTCTATACTCAGTTCCTTGACTGAAGGCCAATGTGCCAAAAACATGCCAATGTACCTGCATTCCCAAAATGCAACATCATGCTTATCTGAATTAAATTCCATAAGAAAATAAAAATATTTGTTGCAGGAGTTTCAATCAAATTGAGTTTCATATATATATATATATATATATAGGTTAAAAGTTACATTAAGTAAATACATATTTTGCATTAAGTTTGTCAATAAGTATTTACACAAAAATATTTACACCAGGTACACCAGAACTCATTCTATTTAACTAATTGGGCATCATTAATAGAATCTCCAATATTTTCTGAATCTTAGTCTAATTTTTCGCAGTAGAATTGAACAATATTTTGATCTTTAAGTTGGTTTTTACAGTGGGGTATTTCAAAGCTGCTGGAACAGAACCATTTGATAGGATTCACTCATTGAAACATGCATTTTTGAACTTGACACATAAGAGGTATTGAGTCAGACAGCATGGAAACGGGCCCTTTGGCCCAACCAGTCCATGCTGCCCAAGCTGTCCCTCTAACCTTTCTGATTCATGTACTTATCCAAATGTCATTTAAATGTTGTTATTGCACCTGCCTCAACTACTCCCTCTGGCAGCCCATTCCAATACCCACCACTGCTAATTTTTGCCTGTAGAATTGAACAATATTTTGAAATGAACCATCTTTTAGTAATAATCAGTCAAGAGTATTTTCTCACTGCTAAATAATAATTTTTGACTTTCATGGGTCTTTCATGTAATTTCATGGGATTTATTCTTTTTTACCCAATGAATGAATGATGTATGGTCTCAATGATCTACTGAAATATTGAGACCATACAATGTAAAAAATAAACTTGCACATAAACTAGGGTAATCATTGAATTGTCTGTCTAAATAAATCAAGAGTGAAAATGTTGCAGGTCATGATAGAATGCTCAAAACTATATCGAGGCACGCAAAAAAATTGAAGAACAGATCGTAATAATTAAACACTCCTATAAATATGCAGGCAGGCATCATTCATCGTGGAATAAAATAACAAACTTATCTTTTTCAGTAATTCTTGCAAAGGACCAAACAATTGTGAGTCAAAACCCTGCTCAAACACTGGCGTTCTATTGCCATTGCAATAAAGTTCGGAAAATTTCATGCCACAATATTTCTCATTAGTAATCTTTTTTTTTTTTAAAGGAAATTATAGGGTTGAAGCACTGCAATATTACACAGATAGGTTCTCTTAGGTTATATACTGAAGAAATCTGGTCGCAATTACGGGCAACCAAAATTAAGAGAACTATTTTTGTCAGAAGGAAATTTGTTGTGTGCCCTGACAGATCAATATTCACAAGGGACAAAAAACACATTAATAAGTCCTCTGCTGAGGGAGGCTTCCAAAGTTGCTTGATATTAATCATAGGGTAGAGAAGGAATTTGGCAATTGAAGCAAGTTTGCAGACTCCATTTAAATTACACTGTACTAGTCTCAGAGACAGTCCAGCATTTACCACAATTTATGTCCAAATCACAGAGCTGGGCCAATTTGTGGTACTTAGCGTTCACTTTTCCCTCACAAATTCCAAAGTAAATTAGTAAGTAACTTTACAAAGTCAGTAAATAAACTTTAGGAAATAATAAATCATTGAAAAGTCTTAATTTCTGTACAAGCCTTGACTAAACAATGTCCTTACTATCATAACAGGACTAAACATGTTCGCTTTCCAATAGCTCAATTTTTTTTTTACAAGCAGCTTTACAGCACAAACTGTTCAGATATACAGGGCAAGAGAAACAATTAAAATTGCCCCCAGCATTCACGTAAGCAGGAAGAAAGGAAAACCTACAGAATATAAAAAAATATTGCATTTAATTGCATTTTGGCAAATTTTGTTTGGTTGATTAATGTAAATACTAGGAATAGACATAGTCAGGCTTTATTCAGCATCGTAAAGGGCCTACCACGATCCATAAAAGAGGCAAACACAACTTAGCCTAGACGAAAACTTGTGGAACAGTCAGCTAAAACAAACAAAAAGCAGGTAACAGAAAGAATAAAGGCAAAAGGAGAGGTAAATGGGAGAAAGGAAAAATATAAATATTCTTCATATACTCACTGTCAGAGGTTATGGGGAGAAGGCAGGAGAATGGGGTTACGAGGGAGAGATAGATCAGCCATGGTTTAATGGTGTCGACTTGATGGGACGAATAGCCTTATTCTCTCCTATGTCTTATGATGATTCTACACTGTGCAACTATATAATTGACAGAGCAAATCATGCATTGGCATAATTGTAATTTCAAATTAAATAATTAGAAACAAGGTTTTTGAGAGCACAGGTTATGGATTTATAAAAGTCTTCTGCACATTTGTGGAACTTGAAAAGATAAAAATGACATAAAACAACAAGACTGACAATTGATTCTCATGAACAAGTTTAAATATTCATGTGACTGCAGCTTCTACATATCTAATTTCTTACATAGTTTGTTTTCTTTGCTCTCTCTACCCTTCATCTCCCTCACCTCCTATTTATACATACTGTACACTAAATGTATTTTTACCACTCCCTTCAGTGGCACTAATATCAGCTGTATTATTTCACAATTCTTGGTCTTCCCCATCACAAACTTTCATTTTTATTCTCTTCACACCTCCCACCTCTACCTTAAAACTCATTTCATTAAACATAAAAGAACGCACAAATATAAGAATATTTCTGTAACAGGCAATTCAGTTTCAGATCCATTTGGAATTACATATATTTTCTGGACATCTTTCTCAAATATGTGCCTTTAATCTTTTCTCTTATCAAATTATTATTCAGTTAGTAAAGTGCAAGGACATGGTTAAAAAAGTTCACCTTGGAGTGACAATAAGTCAGTTTAATGCAATAACATTTGCTTCACACGGCTTACAAACCACTGAAGCTATTCTCCCTATCGGTTAGGAAGCCATTTGAATACTTTGATAAGATTGATAAAATTGAAAACCTTGCTAGATATCCTTTATGCCTCTCAACTCTTTACCCTCCGAGATAATTTTAATTATATACACCTTCAATAAAATATTTTTTAATATAAAACCAAAACCATCATTTTTTAATATAAAACCAAAACCATCAGGCATCACATGGAAACTAATTTCGGACCACCACCAAGCCACAAATGGCATGGCTTGCTGAAACATGGTTATTGTTTCTGGTTTCCTCTCCATTCCCCTCCACCTCTAGGTCTAAGAGTCATAGGCAAAAGTTGGACACAAGCAGTCCAGCACCACACCCTCTGTGGCCCTTGCTGGACACAGTAACAATGGGACCCATACCAGTGAGGTAAACTGTTTCGCAACACGTTATTTTGTGGGAAAATGAATGTACAGAGGATCATCTTGTAAATAGAAGCAAAATATAACCACATAAAACTTCAATCCAAAATAAAACTAGATGATTAGGGAATGCATGTCCAACTTGATCTTTTCCCTCAAGTAATGGAATCTCATCTTCTACCTATGTACATCACAACCATCAGGACTCAACGCTCACATAATAATTCTAGTCTTGTATCTCACATAGTTTGTATTCTTTCCTCTCTCTACACTTCATCCCCCTCACCTATTTATACATACTGTACTCTCAACATATTTTTAGCACTAATATCAACCGTGGTATTTCACATCCCTTGGTCTTTCCCATCACAGACATGCCTTTTTGTTCTCTTCATACTTCCCATCTTTTCCTTAGAACTCACTTTATTTAACAATGAAAGGTCATTGACCCACAGATGCATTGACCCTGCTGAGCACACCCAGCATTTTCTGTTTTTATTGCCAACTTTCTCACATTTATAGTGCTTTGCTTTTAGTAGAAAGAAAAAATATCACATATATAGAACAACTCACTTTCAGTACATTCAACAGCTCAATACAACCAATACAAATATTTTAATGCAAATAACAAATGTGCATAATAGAAGTTAAATAAATTTGACTGCAGAGTGATTGTCGACAAGGTTATGTGGGATAATTCCTCTGCTATTTTCTGCTGCCATGACATCTTTTTATCTTCAACACAGACAGGATCCAAGTTTATCTTATTTGAAAGAGAGCATTTCTGATGTTCCTCCACTTCCTTAAAAATACACTGGAGTACTAACCCAACTTTTGTCCCCTGTATTGGAGCCAGAGGGGACAACTTTCTGACTCAAGAGGTGAGACTGCCACCAACTAAGCCGCAGTTAACACAAGTTGATTTTTCAGGTATACTTCCTTTGTCAAACTGTGGCGATGTCAAGGACTTACATCAACAAATATCAGTAGCATTCAAACATTGTCAACATAACCAATATGTGTTTTAATTGCCGAAGCCAAAAGTACAAAGTACAATCCACACAAGCACATCAAAAGGTGCTCTTCTTAAACCGCCTCATTTATTCCTTTCACTTTTAGGTCAACACGCCTTGAGGTGTTAAAACCCGATCTGAGCCCAAATGTTTTAAAAAGTATAAATTAAGCAATTATGATGGGCATCTATCTAATAAATTCTCCCGAGAGACAAATCTACAGCATTGTTACCTCACTGCAAAACACCAGCACCCAATTTTATTAAAAACAGCTCTAGCAAATGTTTAAATAGTTCACTTACAAATTTGCAGATTAATTTTTCAGAAAAACAATTCTGATGTGAAAATATGTATTTCAGAAGTACTGAATTAAATATCTTGATGCATCGATAATGCCACAAATCCAAATTCTTTCTTCTAATTTGGGTATGATCCAGATGTATTGGTTATAGATTAGCAAAATAATAGTTATTACTAATAACAGGTATTTATTTTCCATTTTTGAAAATAATTAATTCAACAGTTACACAGAAGAAACCTTTGATCAACTTTTTTTAATAAACTTTTGTAATACATCTTTTATGATGTGATGGAGGAAAATGGGTTTACTAAACAATTAACACAGACAATTATAGAAGATATATTGTCCTTTCCATGTCCAACTGATTCAATTACAAGTACATATAGATTTTAACACCAGAGGTCTCATGACTTAAAAGGTAAGATGGAATAACCTGACAAAGAATGTGGAAAGCGCAGAGTAAGAGTTGCATCAAAGTGATCAAAATGTTTGTATTTTAAGGATTTAATAGGATGCATTCTTAAAGCATCGCCTGTATAATAAGGGGGGGGGGGTGGAGAGGGGGTGAGAGGGGGTGAGAGAGCAGCTGGTGGAGGTGGTTGAGGCTTCACTGAACTTGTATCACTATTGACCACTGAATTCATACCTTTCTTGATTACCAATGCCACCCTCCCCGTTTTTCCTTTTTGGAAGGAAAATAACCTGGAGACCTGAGATCCCAGTCCTTGTCATCCTACACATTTCTGTGATGGCTGTTAAATCAATATAATTTCTAGTTTGTTATTAACTCATCTATCTTGTTACAACTGCAACGTGCAATTAGAAAAATAACCTTAAACTTTGATTTTGTTAACAGTTGTTATTTACTCCAATTCCAATTTCTGCTGCAGTTTTGAACGTGCTTTCTGCCCATTTCGACTTTCATTTACCTGTTCATTATCTTGTACCATTGTTCTATCATTTATCTCTGATATATTAAACTTCCTGTCACTTGAACCCTCCCTAGCTCTAATTAGTTTGAAGCCTGACCTTAACCGCAGCCATGAGATTTGCCCATCCTAATGAAATGGTTCTCTCCTCTCCCAAGTACTTTTGCCAGTGTCCCATGAACGAATTTCTCTGAGTCAACACCTCTCCAGCCTTATTTACCACCTGCTAATCTACACGTGGTTCATTTTCATTCTCAAACATACGGAGACATTTTGCTTCATTGGAATTTCTATACAAGTGCAAATGATTGTTATTCAATTATTATCGAGTAATCTTTTTAGGCCCAGCCCCTTCTGCTAACAAACCCGTTTTGAATAGTATCTATTACGGGAGTTGTTGTCAACACTAATGCAATTCCAAAAATGGAGTCAGAACATTTCAATTCTGAATATTTGCCAGTTCCCAGAATAAAAAATTAGAAACTACAAATTTTCAGAAAACAGCAAAACTCATCAAAAGTGGCAAAAATATTCATTAGAGTTCTTTCATTAAAAATGTTGTCCATGTAACGAAAATCCACTTTTGCGCAAGATTCATTGTAATAAATAATTAGATACGAGTAAAGAATATTGGCTTTATGCAAAAACAATTTAAATACCATTTACTCATTTGGATCAACTCCTAATAAGTTCACTACTTTTAGTCCCTTTACCTCACAACCCTTCACCCCACACTGATCTTGTATTCTGTCATCCACCATGTAGAAATCAATTGTGTCCATAATAACGTAGGCGTTTTAAAAGCACCAGTTTCATAATGGAGCACCAATTGTGCACTAATTTCCCCTCCAGAGTGGGTTATCACTTGGAAGAGCTTGACTAAAATCAGATCACAACTGTCACCATCCTTCAAGTTAAATATAAACCCTTGTTTATATAACTATAATAATTAGATTAATAAATAATCTATAAACCAATAATTAGGGAAGTCAATTTATTAGCACCGACTCTACAAATTTAACATGATCACGAATTTTCACTCTTGTGCTTTTTAGTCGAGAAGGGCTTTGTACTCGAGGTGGGTTATTTTAGTTGAGGCGGGCTTTTAACCGTTTTCTTTAAGCTTGGTGTGTTTAATTTCAGCGTGGGTTTTGTGCAATTTGTGATGTATCTACTGAGGGAGCATTGGTCAACCCTACCATTTTTATATGCCTTCAGATCTTTACCATACACCATGTGGACATTGATCTTTCACAACTCTTGATTTTGGATCACTGGACTGCCCCACCCACTGTCTATAATACCAAACCCACCACGAACCCGGTGAGTTTGTTCCATTCTGCATTTGGATCTCGACCAAAAATATTGGAACAATGCATCACTAGAAACAAACCACAGGTCCAAATTTGTCTTTCTGCACTACTGGCCAGAGATATTGAGCTGAATCCAGGTCCTAGGCCCCTGAAGTATTCATGGCAATTGTGTTATAAAGCACCGCCAAATGGGGCCAAAAAGCTGTGGAATGTGAGCATTGTAATGGCTGGTTCCACACATCTTGCTTAGACATGGATGACAACATGTATGACATCCTTCATACTCTTGGATATGTATAAACTGTGGCGTGCCAAATTTTTCAAAATCATCCTTTGAAAGCCTGTTGGACATTGAACTTTCAAACAGTTTTGAACCACTGAATAAGACTTCTAGTGTTTTTGAAACTAACAATGACAATTCTGGTGCTGACGTCTCTCAATTAGGAGAACCCATTTTTTTATTCAAGCCCCAGAAGTCACGAAGTAAGGCCAAATCCAAGCCAGGGTTGAAGTGTAAGGAGTCAACTGTAATGAACCTGAAAATAATTCATCTAAACTGTCGGAGTATCATGGCCGAACTCCCCAATTTTGAAGCAGTCTTGGCTCTGGAAGACCCTGATGTGGTGATGGGTACAGAGTCCTGGTTAAACAACTGCATAGCGACTGGTGAAGTGTTCCCGTCACATCTCAATGTCTTTCGCCGTGATCATCAAAATGCTAAGTGGGGGGTTTCCATAGCCGTTAAAAACACCCTTGTTGCATCTGTTGAAACCAATCTCCGGACAGACTGCGAGCTGATATGGATCTCAATTTGTGTCAAAGGTGTATCTCCTGTGTACATAGGGGCCCTTTACAGGTTTCCCTCATCAGCCAGAGACTATTAAAGAACTGGATACAACCCCTGCTAAAATACCACCAAACACGTATTTGGTTACTGGGCGATTTTAATGTACCTGACATCGATTGGGAAACCATAGCCTTCCAACCTTGTGGTCAACACCCTGCCATCAGTAAGTTTTTGATAGACATCTTTAATGATCACAATCTCCACCAGCCTGTAAAAAAGACTACTAGAAAGAGTAATATTCTCGACTAGTGCCTTACCAACACTTGCTGCTGCAGACTTTGCTAATGTCCAATGTGGTATCACCGACCACAAAATGATTGTCGTTGGAGCGGTTTTGAAACCTAAGATCACCAGACCACCAAGACACAAAGTTTACCTGTATGCAAAAGCCAACTTTGCAGGAGTTAATAATGACATGGAACAATTTTGTGACAATTTGACTGATAACGATTAAAAGTACTCAACTGAAGAATTATGTACATCTTTTAAAAGTGCTCTCCTTCGTTCAATAGAGAAGTATATCCCTTCTAAGATGAGCTCCAGACACTTTTCTTACCCATGGGTCAACAGTTCCATAAAGAGAGACGTTAGTAGAAAGAAACGTCTATATAATAATGCAAAAAAATGACTGCTGCTTGCTGGGCTAGTTTTAGACAACTTCGCAGGCACATTGACAGGAAGATTCGTATTGCTCATAAATCCTACATCAGAGATGTTATTGGTGGTAGTCTCAAGACCGCAAACACCCAGCCATTCTGGAACTTCATGAAATCCAAGTGAAAGGAAGTCTGTGGAGTTTCACATTTGCACATTAACAATACCATCATTTCAATTGCAAAGGATAAAGCCGAAGCTCTTGGTCGTCAGTTTTGCTCGGTTTTTACCAGAGAAAAACAATTTAATTTTCCAGATCTTGACCCTAGTAGCGTTCCAGATATTGGCAACTTGCTCATCACCAAAGAGGGAGTTGAAAGGCTTTTGTCTGAATTGAATCCTTATAAAGCCTATTGCCCAGAAGGCATAACAGGAGATCTGATCGAAACGTATAAGATAATTAAGGGGTTGGACACGTTAGAGGCAGGAAACATGTTCCCAATGTTGGGGGAGTCCAGAACAAGGGGCCACAGTTTAAGAATAAGGGGTAGGCCATTTAGAACTGAGATGAGGAAGAACTTTTTCAGTTAGAGAGTTGTGAATCTGTGGAATTCTCTGCCTCAGAAGGCAGTGGAGGCCAATTCTCTGAATGCATTCAAGAGAGAGCTAGATAGAGCTCTTAAGGATAGCGGAGTAAGGGGGTATGGGGAGAAGGCAGGAACGGGGTACTGATTGAGAATGATCAGCCATGATCACATTGAATGGTGGTGCTGGCTCGAAGGGCCGAATGGCATCCTCCTGCACCTATTGTCTATTGTCTATAACTGCCAGAGTTTTGAAATCGTGTTCTTCAAGCATTGCTCCAGTCCTCCAGATATTATTCCAGAAATCAATTTCTACTGGAGAACTACCGAGTGATTGTCGTAATGCAAACAGCTCTCCAATTTACAAAAAGAGCGACCACTCAAATCTAGCCAATTATCATCCGGTATCCTTGACTTCAATTGTCTGCAAACGCCTCAAACATATTATTCATGGCTTTGTTATGAGGCATTTTGAAATACACAATATACTAGCTGACCAGCAGCATGGATTCCGCAAAGGCAGATCATGCGAGACCCAGCTCACTGTCCTATTTATTGATCTGCAAACAATCCTGGATAACAGAGGGCAGGTCGATCTTATTATAATGGACTTTAGCAAGGCCTTCGACACCATTCCCCACCGTAAGTTGATGGCTGAGCTTCACCACGTTGGCATCGAAATAACATCTACTCCTGGAATGATTCATTCCTCACCAAACGACATCAAAAGGTTGAAGTAGATGGCGAGTCATCACAACAATCTCCAGTTGAGTCCGGCGTGCCACAGGCAACAGTGTTGGGACCCTTGCTGTTCTTGATCGACATCAACGATCTGCCTGACAACCTGTCTTCGAGAGTGAGACTCCTCGCAGACGACTGTATTATGCATCGTGAGATCAAAGCTGCTGAAGATGCCAATGTTCTTCAAAATTACATCAACTATCTTTGCAATTGGAAAACCATTTGGCAAATGGGTTTCAATGACACCAAATGCTTTTCCATGAGAGTTACTCATAAAGTCAAGCCGATCATAAACCGGTACAAGATGGGAGACAACCTACTTAAAGAACTTGATCACCACCCATACCTGGGTATCACAAAATGCTGGAGTAACTCAGCAGGTCAGGCAGCATCTAGGAGAGAAGGAATGGGTGTCGTTTCGGGTCGAGATGAAGAAGGGTCTCGACCCGAAAAGTCACCCATTCCTTCTCTCCTAGATGCTGCCTGACCTGCTGAGTTACTCCAGCATTTTGTGATACCTTCGATTTGTGCCAGCATCTGCAGTTATTTTCCTACCCATACCTGGGAGTGGAACTCACATCTGGCCTAGCCTGGAACAGACACATAAACCAGATTGCCACAAAAGCAAACAGAACTTTGGGCCTTCTCCGGAGAAAATTATCCGGTTGTGACAAACCAACAAAGGAGGTAGCGTAAAAAACACTTGTCCGTCCACTTTTGGAATATTGCCAGACAATATGGGACCCTCACCAGAAAAATAACATCGACACCCTTGACAAGGTTCAGAGGCGTGCAGCACGGTTTGTTTGTGACGACTACTCATGACAGTCAAGCATCTCCGATATGTTAAATCGCCTTGGCTGGGAGTCGCTGGAGTCAAGGCACACCAAAGCCCGCTTATGTGCTGTCTACAACGAGACTCATGGCATTATCCCCAGTAACATATCTCACTTTATTCAATCCAATACCCAGAAATTTACAAGACAGTCCTCAGGTCACTTCATTTATACTAGAATTAGAGCAAACAAAAATAGCTACCTACAGTCACTATATCCATGGACTATCCCAGAGTGGAACATCCTTCCCGACACCACCAGATGTGCAGCAACCTTGTCACTCTTCAAGTCACAGCTCCACAGCTTGGACATGGATCATCTCACCAAAAGTGCCCACATAAAAATCTAAATAACCTTTTACAACCAGTACCCACGCGAGCGAAACCTACACGAGATAGCCCAGCTGTTGGCGGTTGTGCAGTAGAAAGCAGAAAAGTAGAGAAATTACTACAACCACAATTCAAATATTGCCATTATAGGGGTGAGGGAAGTAGGGGGTGGGGGGGGGGGGGGGGGGAGGAAGAGGGGAAATGGATTAAGATCTATGGGTAAAGTCATCTCAAGTTACCTTCTGCAAACTCTCATGGGACCTGGCACAATGCTCCAACTTCCACCTCCAAGACTGTGCTGCTGGGAACCAGACCTACTTCTCCTCTTCACTAGCCCCGTCCAATGTTAGCCCATCTAATGCCCCACTCCCACTGTGAGACACAACTCTACTAATTCCCATCACAAGGCTCTTTCCCCTTCACAAATTCTGCTCTGCTGCAGGACCGTCTGGCCCTGTTTGATACCCAACACCCACTTTAAGTTCTGGGGGAGGAACCACTCACATTGACTTCTACTATCTGACTCACCCCTTCTATTCCTTATGAAGGACGCCATCATGTCCTCGCCCCGATGTGCAGTGCCAGACACATATGCGGCTAATATAAATCCACTGAGGTTGGCCAATAACTGGTTTGAATGTTAGTGGTGGTTGATCAAGTATTTAAATCTGTAACCTTCAAGACTTAAAGTAATGCACTTGTGGTCAACAGCAAATAAAATCCAATGTCCATAACATAAAAGTAATAGTAACACCAATACTACTATTTTCGTGGATCAATGAAAAGTTTTATAATACCTCATATAAAGAAATTCAAAACCAAAAACAGTAAAATGGTGTGCAATATAAAAATGGGATATGCTGTTCCACTGAAGTAGTATGACTATTGTAATAGATCACCATTGTGATTCAAGTCTACTTTGATTAGAAAAAATGACTTTAGTATTGTTTTAATCTCAGCATTAGAATGTTTAAAATGCCAGTTACTGTGACAATGATATTCCAAGACAGGGTGAATGTGATTGTCGCAGAGTGTCAGTCATGCCTGCTGATTGCATTGTTCCATGCTCACAATAGAGAAGAGCAAAGCATGAAAATGAGTAAACTATACTGCCACTGACTGCATTTCTACTCTGCCAAGACTGGGAGAGGCTGCTATCAGCTTTGTTTCCTCTTCTTAGTTAAATTGTTTTCATTTTACATCATTAACTGCATGAACCATTGTTTGCTATGACTGTACAGTCTACTCCATGTTGATTTCACTGGCTGATGGAGCTCTCAACACAGGTTGAATTTTTAAATAGGCTTCCCTCTCAGTTCAATAAAACTGGCCAACAAATTGCAAAATTCCAGATTCATTGCTTGGTTGGACAAGTTTCTGATCTCCTCTGGTTTGATTGTTGAAACACAAGAATCGGCAACATTATTCACTTGGTGAGGAAAGGGGACAAGAAATAGCATTTAATGTTCCTCTAATGGATCTGAAGCATGCAACCTCAGTTTAGAACATGTGTGTGGCAGTATTTATGTTTTATGCAGCTACAGCTGGTTTATGTCCATTGTCATTACATGTCGTAACCACTGCAGCAAAATGGAAAAGTGGACCACAAACACAGAGCAGTAACCCAATCATAGCTTTCAAGAAAGAACAGGTGTAAGAAACAAACTTGAAATAAAGGCCCGATGAAAGGCAACTGCAAATTAATCCAAAAATAAGCTACATTTCAACTGATGTCATGCTTCAAATGATATTAACAAGTTTAATCTTGTCATATCAACTGGATCTATTACAGTATCATTATCCAGGAAAAAAAATCTTCAGTTTCTCGAGATGCTGGTAAATTAGTGCAAAATATAATGTTTCATGTCTTTCAAATCACTGAGCAAGCAGAGTGAAAAAATAATCCTCAATTTTGCCTGCGAATAGTGGAAAAATACCACCAGGCCAGGTTTTAGAAGAATAAAAATACATTTTAGGCAAAATAAAGAGAAAATAATATCGCAGAATGACTTTTTTTTGGAAGGAAGAAAAACCATGTTGCCTGTCCCAACCACTCATGAAGATCATCCATCTACTTAGTCAGTGACACTTTGCTTTACTTCATCCGTCGAGGAATCTTTTGGCTTTGATTAGCAGTGATTGTCAAAGATTAAAAAGACAAGTTTCCAGAATATAAATCTCTATTACAATGTCTTTCCATCATCCACATTGAGAAGAACATTGTAACAGTGAAACTATTATTTTGTGCAAGAAACAAATTATTAGAGGAACTCAGTAGGCCAGGCAGCATTCATGGAGGGAAATCAACAGACAGTGTTAGACAACAGAATAAAAAAAGTAAAAGGACAGCAGAATAAAAGGACGCACTTTTAGAAAGGAGATGAGAAGGAATTTCTTTCGTCAGAGGATGGTGAATCTGTGGAATTAACTGCCACAGATGACTGTGGAAGTCAATGTAAGGTGCAGATTTGACAGACTCTTGATTAGTAAGGGTGTCAGGGGTTATGGGGCAGAGGCAGGAGAATGGGGTTGAACGGAAAGATAGATCAGCCATAATTGAATGGCAGAGTAGACTTGATGGCCAAATGGTGCCTCTATCACTCCAAGCCACTTATGAGAACACACATAAAATAGCAGGTGCAATGTAGGATTGCAATAGAAATGTTTTTTGCTTTTTCTTCAACACTACTCTTCCATGACAAAACAACATGAACAAAATTGATGCCACTGAGTAAAGATCAAAAGAAACTGTTTCAAATGTCATTGCAAAGCTTCAGTTCATAATCATAGAAGTCAATTGAAGGTCACGCGAACGGTGTGCTGCAATAGGCAAAGACATCTTATTTTGGATGAGCCATTAAACTAGATTCACTATTCACCCACAGCTTAGCGTAAAATACCATGTGGCACTGTTTTGACGATGATTGGGATGTTAACCAACATTTATCACTCAACCAAAATCACCAAAATAAATATATCATTCATTTTTCACCAAGTTGTACTGTGGAATTTTTCTTGCATGAGAAGATTTCAGCCAGCAAATAGTTTGGAACGACAAATAGTCTAGTGTTCCAACACATTTCATAATATTCAAAAATCCTTAAGATTTAGAAATATCTGGCAAGATTGATCATACTAAATCATTGTAACTTTTTCCATTTCATGCAAACTGTTGCTAAAAGGAATTCAATGGATCAAAACATGTAAAATAAATTTGGAGCTAGCTTGTGGATCACACTATTGTGTAGTTGGAGTGTATCTGGCATTTTTTCAAACCACGATCATCAGAATTTAAGGACTGTGACCCCACAGTTTATTGTTTCCCAGCAATAGTAAAAATGGAAACTGGGCAGTGCATGCATTACATTAAGAATGTGATACAG
Source organism: Rhinoraja longicauda (assembly GCF_053455715.1). Lineage (NCBI taxonomy): Eukaryota > Metazoa > Chordata > Chondrichthyes > Rajiformes > Arhynchobatidae > Rhinoraja > Rhinoraja longicauda. The sequence continues at coordinate 79,325,036 of NC_135954.1, forward strand.
TGGTTTTGCAAAAACTATATTCTCCATTAAAAAAATAGACAATAGACAATAGACAATAGGTGCAGGAGGAGGCCATTCGTCCCTTCGAGCCAGCACCGCCATTCAATGTGATCATGGCTGATCATTCTCAATCAGTACCCCGTTCCTGCCTTCTCCCCATACCCCCTGACTTCGCTATCCTTAAGAGCTCTATCTAGCTCTCTCTTGAATGCATTCAGAGAATTGGCCTCCATTGCCTTCTGAGGCAGAGAATTCCACAGATTCACAACTCTCTGACTGAAAAAGTTTTTCCTCATCTCTGTTCTAAATGGCCTACCCCTTATTCTTAAACTGTGGCCCCTTGTTCTGGACTCCCCCAACATTGGGAACATGTTTCCTGCCTCTAACGTATCCAACCCCTTAATAATCTTATACGTTTCGATAAGATCCCCTCTCATCCTTCTAAATTCCAGTGTATACAAACCTAGTCGCTCCAGTCTTTCAACATGTGACAGTCCCGCCATTCCGGGAATTAACCTAGTAAACCTACGCTGCACGCCCTCAATAGCAAGAATATCCTTCCTCAAATCTGAAGGGATATGGCAGAGAATAGATCCAGAAACAAATGTGCTTTGAACTAACAACGACATTCACATTCTGAACTTAGTGTAATCACTTTAGCTTAGTTTACTTTTAGTTTAGTTTAGAGATACAGCGCGGAAACTAGCCCTTCAGCCTACTGAGTCCGTATTGACCAGCGATCCCCGCACATTAGCGCTATCCTACACACACTAGGGACAATTTACACTTGTACACTTATACCAATTCAATTAACTTACAACCCTGTACATCTTTGGAGTGTGGGAGGAAACCGAAGATCTCAGAGAAAACCCATGTGGTCATGGAGAGAACCCACAGGCAGACAGCAACCGTAGTCGAAACCGAACCCAGGTCTCTGGCACTGCAAGCCCTGTAATGCAGAAACTCTACCCTTGTGCCACCATGCCGCTACTTTGGGAATTTATTCCCTGTTTATTTCAGTACTCTTATACATTTCTACACTCCATTTTGATTCAGCAAAACCAAAGCAACAGTAAGTATTGCTCTAAACGATAAGAACAAAGAATGCCACCAGCAATCACACAAATCTCGGCTGTTTATTTTAATTGTTTTTTTTTGGCAGTGATCTTTCCATTTTGAGAGATTATGATATGCATCTTATAACATTTTAACCAGTATCGAAATCACAATATTTTTACTCGTATTTCCCCTGCCACTTTTGCCTAGAATTTTAAGACGCCACCCCACTGGTCACTGAATTGTTAATGGGAAAGCTTTTCTCTGCCTTCACTTCTACCTAATCTGGATGGCACAGTAGCAATGCCACCTCACAGCTCCAATGACATGGGTTCAATCATGACCTTCGATGCATTCTGCAGATTGTTTACTTATTCTTAGGTAAATTAAATGGATTAAAGGCCGATAAATCCCCAGGGCCAGATAGGCTGCATCCCAGAGTGCTTAAGGAAGTAGCCTCAGAAATAGTAGATGCATTAGTGATAATTTTTCAAAACTTTTTAGATTCTGGAGTAGTTCCTGAGGATTGGAGGGTAGCTAATGTAACCCCACTTTTTAAAAAGGGAGGGAGAGAGAAAACAGGGAATTATAGACCAGTTAGCCTAACATCGGTAGTGGGGAAAATGCTAGAGTCAGTTATTAAAGAAGTGATAGCATCACATTTGGAAAGAGGTGAAATCATCGGACAAAGTCAGCATGGATTTATGAAAGGCAAATCATGCCTGACGAATCTTATAGAATTTTTCGAGGATGTAACTAGTAGAGTGGATAAGGGAGAACCAGTCGATGTGTTATATCTGGACTTTCAGAAGGCCTTCGACAAGGTCCCACATAGGAGATTGGGGTACAAACTTAAAGCACACAGTATTGGGGGTTCAGTGTTAAGGTGGATAGAGAATTGTTTGGCGGACAGGAAGCAAAGAGTAGGAATAAACGAGTCCTTTTCGGAATGGCAGGCAGTGACTAGTGGGGTACCGCAAGGCTCAGTGCTGGGACCCCAGTTATTTACAATATATATTAATGATTTGGACGAGGGAATTGAATGCAATATCTCTAAGTTTGCGGATGACACGAAGCTGGGTGGCAGTGTTAGCTGCGAGGAGGATGCTAGGAGGCTGCAGAGTGACTTGGATAGATTAGGAGAGTGGGCAAATGCATGGCAGATGCAATATAATGTGGATAAATGTGAGGTTATCCACTTTGGCAAAATTAGAGCACATGGTATTGGGGGTAGAGTATTGACATGGAAAGAGAATTGGTTGGCAGACAGGAGGCAAAAGTTGGAATAAACGGGTCCTTTTCAGAATGGCAGGCAGTGGAGAGTGGAGTGCCGCAAGGCTCGGTACTGGGCCCGCAACTATTTACAATATATGTTAATGATTTGGATGATGGAATTAGAAGAAACACTATCAAGTTTGCGGATGACATAAAGCTGGGCGGCATTGTGAACTGCGAAGAGGATGTTAGGAGGTTGCAGGGTGACTTGGACAGGTTGAGTGAGTGGGCAGATTCATGGCTGATGCAGTATAATGTGGATAAATGTGAGGTTATCCACTTTGGCAGCAAGAACAGGAAAGCAGAGTATTACCTGTATGGTGGCCAATTAGGAAAAGGGGAAATGCAACGTGACCTGGGTATCATGGTGCACCAGTCATTGAAAGCAAGCGTGCAGGTGCAGCAGGCAGTGAAGAAAGCGAATGGTATGTTAGCATTCATAGCAAAAGGATTTGAGTATAGGAGCAGGGAGGTTCTGCTGCAGTTGTACAGGGCCTTGGTGAGACCGCAACTGGAGTATTGTGTACAGTTTTGGTCTCCTAATCTGAGGAAAGACATTCTAGCCTTAGAGGGAGTACAGAGAAGGTTCACCAGATTGATCCCTGGGATGGCAGGACTTTCATATGAAGAAAGACTGGATAGACTAGGCTTATACTCGCTGGAATTTAGAAGACTGAGGTGGGATCTTATTGAAACATATAAAATTCTTAAGGGGTTGGAGAGGCTAGATGCGGGAAGATTGTTCCCGATGTTGGGGAAGTCCAGAACCAGGGGTCACAGCTTAAGGATAAGGGGGAAGTCTTTTAGGACCAAGATGAGAAAACATTTCTTCACACAGAGAGTGGTGAGTCTGTGGAATTCTCTGCCACAGAAGGCAGTTGAGGCCAGTTCATTGGCTATATTTAAGAGGGAGTTAGATGTGGCCCTTGTGGCTAAAGGGATCAGGGGGTATGGAGAGAAGGCAGGTACAGGTTACTGAGCTGGATGATCAGCCATGATCATATTGAATGGCGGTGCAGGCTCGAAGGGCCGAATGGCCTACTCCTGCACCTATTTTCTATGTTTCTATGTTTCTCCCTGTGACCACACGGGTTTCTGTCAAGTATTGCAGATTCCTCCCACATCCAATGAAGATTAGTAGATGAATTTCCCTAAGTGCTGGTGATAGAATCTGAGAGGAGTTGGTGGAAACATGGGGGAGAATAAAATGGGTTAGGATTAGATCTGTGCTTTACACCATCTGTAAGCTGAAGGGTCTATTTATGCACCATCTCTCTATGACCATGATAAAGTTAATCATGCACTTGCACATGCAAGTCAAATCTCCTCCCAACTTATTTTGCAACTTATTTTGCTCACAGAAAAGCAATCCCACCTTCACTACTCTAACACTGTAGTTGAGATTCCCCTCTCTGGAACCATTCTAGTAAAATATTTTCTGTAGCCTGCTATTATCAGGTAGCTGAACCATCCTACCAACAACTAGAGAGCAGTCCTGAGCTACTATCTACCTCATTGGAGACCCTCGGACTATCTTTCATTGGACTTTATCATGCACTGAGCTTTATTCATGTTATTCCCTTTATCAAGTGTCTGAACACTGTGGATAGCTCGATTGTAATCACGTATTGTCTTTCCGCTGTCTGGTTAGCACACAGAAACCTTTCACTGTACCTCGGCACATGTGACAATAAATTAAACTAAACTCAAAAGCTTTTGGCTTTCACAATTTTTTTTCAATGCATTTCCCCCCGCTTTTAGACTCTATACCTCTATAAACGAAGCTCCTTAGCACATTTGCTGCATTAACCACACTCTCAATGTTCTGCCATTTCAAGGATTTATTAAATACACATGTGCCAGGTCATTTTGTTCCTGCATACCTTTTGGAATTGTGCCATTTAGTCAACTTTGAAAGAATAAGGGGGAGACAATGTGTATCACTTCACACCTTTTGCATTATATTTTTATCTGCCACTTGTCTGTCCGTTCAGCATGTTTTTTGTGGTATATTACAATTTTCCCTCGCCATTTAACACACTTTGTAATTTTCCATTGTCATCAAACTCTGAAATTTTACTCTCCCTACCTATGGCCTTGATGTCATAAAAGGCAGTAAGTAGTCCAAGCACTGATCGCAGGGCCCACCGCTATTCACCAAATCGACAATTGGAGAAAAAACAATTACCAATGCACTCTGCTTTCTGCCATTTAACTAATTTTATATTCATAATGTTACTGACCCTTGAACTATACAAGCTTCAGCTTGCTACTTAAACCCTTCTGTACGACTTTACCGAACACCTTTTGAAAATCTACAGACAACATCCACTTCAGTCCCTTTGATAAACTTTTGTATTACCCAATCAAAAGATGAATTCATGTTAACCAAACACAGCTTTCTTTAACAAAATAACATAGGATCATTACCAGTTATCCAAGAGTATATTAATTTCTTCACCAATTATTAGTTCTATCAGCTTTCTTATAACAAAGATTTTCATAAGTGATAGGACCAGAATCACACCATTTGGCCCATCAAGTCCACTCCACTATTCAAATCATGGCTGATCTATCTTTCCCACTCAACCCCATTCTCCTGTCTTCTCCCCATAACCCCCGACACCCATACTAATCAAGAATCTATCTATCTCTGCCTTAAAAATAACCGTTGACTTGGTCTCAACAGCCTTTTGTGGCATACTTCCCTGCTTGGCTTGACCTCAGACCCATTTTTGAACAAGATGTTGCCTTTTTTTTTTCCTGTGCACTAGTAACTCCCCTGCATCTAAGTGGAATTGGAAGATTATTGAAAAATATTTCTGCATCTTCAAGCCTCATCTCCCTTAGAATCCCAATGAGACATGGAGACTCATCTATCTTGGACAGACAGGTACTGTCTAAAAATCTATAGTTTTTAGTTTAGTTTAGAGATACAGTGTGGAAACAGGCCCTTCTGCCCGAGTCCGCACTGACTAGCGATCCCCGCACATTAACTGTAGAGTAGGGATAATGAACCAGGTAATTAACTTTTTGAATCATTAAAGGTCCAGTGCTTTCTTGAGCCATGTTTTAGGTATAACAACTACATAATAATCCTACAGAGCCATGTATTTATGCAACTTATTCACATTTATCACCATACTTCATATGTTTACATGCAAGCATTTTAAATCTGGTTTTGTAACTACCATTGCCTCTCCTGATCTCCCACACATTACTATGTTACTTCTATGCAACAATATTCTGCTTGACTAATCTTCTGTAATTCTTTTGAGGATGTGACAAGTAAAATGGATGAAGGAGAGCCAGTGGATGTAGTGTATCTGGACTTTCAGAAAGCCTTTGATAAGGTACCACACGGGAGGTTGGTGAGCAAAATTAGAGCACATGGTATTGGGGGTAGGGTATTGACAGGGATAGAGAATTGGTTGGCAGACAGGAGGCAAAGAGTAGGAATAAACGGATACTTTTCAGAATGGCAGGCAGTGGAGAGTGGAGTGCCGCAAGGCTCGGTACTGGGCCCGCAACTATTTATAATATATGTTAATGATTTGGATGATGGAATTAGAAGAAACACTATCAAGTTTGCGGATGACACAAAGCTGGGCGGCAGTGTGAACTGCGAAGAGGATGTTAGGAGGTTGCAGGGTGACTTGGACAGGTTGAGTGAGTGGGCAGATTCATGGCTGATGCAGTATAATGTGGATAAATGTGAGGTTATCCACTTTGGCGGCAAAAATAAGGAGGCAGATTATTATCTCAATGGTGTCAGATTAGGTAAAGGGGAAGTGCAACAAGACCTTGGTGTCCTTATACACCAGTCACTGAAAGTAAGCATGCAGGTATAGCAGGCAGTGAAGAAAACTAATGGCATGTTGGCCTTCATAATGAGAGGATTGGAGTACAGGAGCAAAGAAGTCCTTCTGCAGTTGTATAGGGCCCTGGTGAAACCACATCTGGAGTATTGTGTGCAGTTTTGGTCTCCTAATTAAAGGAAGGACGTCCTTGCTATTGAGGCAGTGCAGTGTAGGTTCACGAGGTTAATCACTGGGATGGAGGGACTGTCATATGAGGAAAGATTGGAAAGACTAGGCTTGTATTCACTGGAGTTTAGAAGGATGAGAGGGGATCTTATAGAGACATATAAAATCATAAAAGGACTAGACAAGCTAGATGCAGAAAAAATGTTCCCAAAAATACTTCTCAGTGATGTCCTTGACCCCGGAAACGTAGAAGCAATACATATTGACCAGAATTGATATGGAATTCACCCAATCTACTTTACACTTCCTTATCATAATTGTCCTTTGTTTCACATGAGATATGCTGCTTCTTACCATTTTTACTCTGGCACTAGAGACACCATTTCCGTCACTGGACATGGAATTTCCAACAACTTTGCACGCTAAACTTTGAAAATCCTAACTATGCAAGAACCATTCTAATGCCAAATATTGTTCATTGCCCAACCACAACATACTTCAATATTATTGCACAGGATTTTTTTCAAACTGTTTCTCATTTGAAAGGCAACATTTAAAATTTTGTTTAAAGGGTATTGGCACATGGCAATCGAGAAAATATTTTCTGACAAAGATTTTAAGGTAATTATGAAATTTACATAGGAAAATAATCTACTACAGTCTTCATTAAAGGGTGTGCATGCACAAAATTAAAACCAGCATTATCCAATTTGCTTAATGCCAATTTAATTGTCATTTGTAATAATTGTGGAACAATATCTTCCAATTTGTGCAAAGAACATAACCCTAAATAACAAAGACATTAGACAAGAGATTAGTCAAATGGAGATAATTCGAGATCAATAAAAGCTATCACATCAGTTTGTTTCAGTGGGAAAAATAATTAGCCTATGGCAGAAATTCATTGAGAAAGCATATTTTAGGTCTGTTGAGATGGTTCTATAACACCTTAAAAAAGATAATCATACAGCATGGAAATAGACCCTCTGGTTCAACTTGACAAGCCAACGAAGGTGCCCCATCTAAAATAGTCCAACCTGTCCCTCCAAACTTCTCCATGTACAAGTCCAAATTTCTTTTACATGCTGAGATTGTACTGGCCTCCAAGACCTCCTCTGGCAGCTCATTCCATTTATCTACCACCCACTGTTGTTCTTATTAAATCTTTCCCATTTCAACTTGAACCTACATCCTCTAATTCTCGATTCCCCTATCTTGTACATTAATTCTATCTTTTTCTTCAATGTTTTATACAGCTCCATAAGATCACCTCTCAGTCTCCTGCGCTGCAAGGAATAAAGCCCTCGCCTGCCCAACCTTTCCCAACAGGTCAGGCCCTCATGTCCTGGCAATTTCCTTAGGATATCTTGCATTTAAACACCATTCTTCCTCAGCTGTAATACAGTTCTCAGGAATGGTCATCCCAATAAGTGAGTAGGGTATCTCGACTGCGCATGCCCAGGTCATGGGTCATAAGCTAGGGTACTGTTCGAATCACCTCTATCCTATTGAAGACATTGGACTTTGTCTAAGAAACCGATAAGCTACAATGCGGAGAACGATACTCCACACTCAGTACCTTTCCCTTTACTCTGTATCGTACTTGAGTTTGAACTGATTGTATCTACATGTGGTATATCTGATCTGTTTGGATTGCATGTAAAACAAAGTCAATACCTGTGACACTAATAAAACTAAACCTTAACTCAGCAGGTCAGGCAGCACTTCTGGAAGGAATGGATGGGCATTGTTTCGGGTCAGGACCCATCTTCAGGCCCGGTTTAAGTGTAGGAAAGTGTAAGTTTAAGAGGATCTCTGGTCGGTGTGGACTCAGTGGGCCAAAGAACCCGTTTCCACACTGTATCTCTAAACTAAACTAAACCAAACCAAAACTTACTTAACTAAGGTATTAAGGACGAGCAATAAATTACAGAATTGTCTGTGTGCCATGAAAAACAAGTAAATTCTGATACTGTGAAATAACTGTCAATTTTCTGCAAGCATTATGAAGATGGACAGGACTTTCCAAGTTGAAATTCCAAGAGATTTATTCCCAAACTGTTGTCTTTCTCAGGCGACTATGTAGGCGACACTCGACTGTGAAGCAGCTGGGAGCCATAGTGTGCAGTAAGTGCCTCGTCAGTGTACAGCAGTCGCTATGGCCAAGCTGGTGAGACTCTACTCTTTGTTTTTATGTGCAAAATAATTTCTACTCCTCAGCTATGTCAAGATGGAAAAAAAGGGAAGGCAACAGCAAGCCAAAAAAAAGACAAGAGCGACAACAATCATTCAAATAAACAGCCATAATATCTTTTTTTTCCACTTTACATAAATACTCCTAAGTAAAAATACTCCTTTCTTAAAAATGTAATGTGCTTGACCATAACAAATCTCATTCCATTGCCTTAAATTATGCCAGAGTCAGGCCTTAGGGAAGTGGGAGACTTGAATCACCCAAGGACAGGATCTAATTTTTTTGTGGGCAAAGTGGAAAACAATGCCAACTCAAATTAAAGAGTAAGGGGCGACGAGGTTTGATGAGGCATCTTGGTCAGCATGCATAATTTGGGCAAAGGGGCCTGTTTCCATGTTGTACGACTCTATGGCCGACCTAGCCCCAACAGCCCCTTCACATTTGTTATGATACTTTGACTGCAACTTCCTCTTTGCAGGACATTGCAGCACTCCCAAGTACTGCTCATCTCAGATCAACAACATCCCATGGGCCTGGCATCAAAACTGTACAACTTACAGTTTGCTGAGTTGCATCTTTTTGGAATCACCCTCTTTAGTAAATCCCAAGAAGAAAATGTCAGAAATCTATACTAGTAAAAGGGTGAATGAGCCTGCCAAATGTCTCAATGAGACTATGTAATTCAAAATCCATCGCATTCTTCATTAAAATAACTCTGCAGAACTACAATGCTGGTAGTCTGTAAGGATGCTTAATCTTTGCATCTCCCAAGGAACAACAATGTAGGAAATCCTGTTTACAACTGTTACATGAACAATGACAAAATATGAACAAATTCCTCTCAAATTTGTAAGCGGCTTTATCATTACTGACCATTCACGTCAATGTTACGATATCTAACGAGGCCATTCTGCCCACTGGCTAAATGCTGGTTCCATATATAGCAATCCTGTTGACTATGCAAGACAGACGCCCTGCTTGGTCTCAACTGTCTGATTCATCCCCCTACATTTTTCTCTGTGACAATAGACAATAGGTGCAGGAGTAGGCCATTTGGTCCTTCGAGCTAGCACCACCATTCAATGTGATCATCGCTGATCATTCTCAATCAGTACCCCGTTCCTGCCCTCTCCCCATACCCCCTGACTCCGCTATCCTTAAGAGCTCTATCCAGCTCTCTCTTGACCCTGCAAGTTATTCTTTTACAAGTTCATCACCCTCCCCACCCCTTGATCCTTTTGGCCTTTACTAACACCACGAGATTCTTTACAGTAGACAATTGACCCACCAGCAAGTCACAAAAGAAAAAGCAGAGCACCTGGCAGAAGCAAACTCCACACAGGCAGCACCCAAGGTCAGGGCTTAACCTGGGTGCCTGGAGCTACGTGGCAGCACACCAACTTTTTTGGACTGCTTCCAGATAAGAAATGAGCTCAGCTTCTTAAATCAGCATTTCCATGTTAAATGCCAGTTAACAACAGCAATTTTGAGTAGCAATCAAGACTACATCTGCTTCAAGTGGAGGTACAATGATTTTAATTAGTAAGAATGAAGTAGATGAAGAGAGATTGTAGCATGTGGCCCAGGGGTTCAGAGGACAGGAAACAGATAATGGCACTTTAAAATATAACTTCACTGCCATTCACAGTTCACCTAGTCACTGCCACTAAAATACATTTTTTCTGAAATATTTTTGTGTGTTTTCAAATTAAATCTAAAATTTCAAAATCAAACATTGTCAGCATATGCAAATAGAAAAGGAGGGAGAAATTGTTTCAGTTTTTACTTTCTCACTTTTCACGGGTGTCCTCCACACTTTCCATCTTAAGGTAACAAAATCACCATCCACAACTAGGACTTCAGCAACAACAATCTTAAGGCTTGTTTTGTTTTAGGTGATTTAATTCATTTTATCAAAGACCTTCACAAAAACAAACCACGCAATCACGTCTGAAGGGCACCACCAGAAACAGTTAACAGGAAGAGAATTGTGTGAAAAAGAAAACTGCCTTGTCTAGCACTCAGCTCTCAGATTCAGACAATTAGCCACAGCATTACTAATAGATTATTATCTCAAGACTCATATTTGAAACCTTAGTGCAAAGTCGACTAAAAAGGCAAGTTATGTCATAGCTGTGGCCTGGGGATGTCTTGGGGTCATGAAAAAAATGTTTTTCCCCAAATAACCTACAGAAATATATTATTGAGCTCCTAGAAGTGTGGCTCCCATTCCAGGAAGCCTCGTTGCCAGTAAGGAATTCTTTGCAGGATTTCAGAAGGCTGAAGGTTACAAGAGCAAAAAGGGGCAGGTCAAGGAAGGATGGGAGATGAGCTAGAAGCCAAGGCAGAAAAACAGAGCGAGATGCGAATGGAGGTTGGGGAAAGAGGACAATGAGCTAGAAGATAGTCACGAATGGGGCAGGCAGGGACCCCTTCAGGAAACATCACCCATTCCTTCTCTCCAGAGATGCTGCCTGCCCTGCTGTTACTCCAGCACTTTGTGCCTATCTACGGTTTAAACCAACATCTGCAGTTCCTTCCTACACAATGAGTCAGAGTTAGGTTGAGACAGAGAAAGAGGTCAGGATGAAGGGTGGGATAGGAGATGGACTGTGGCCTGATGGGGCTAGACGTGAAAACATTTTTACTTATCCTCTTTTTTTTTTTTTTTTAATTGCTTCTGGGTTTTGGACCCCTCATTGTCACATTCTATCTAGGCCCTTTGTAATTATATGTGCCTCAATTAAATGTCCCTTCAACTCTGTTTCAATGTTGGAGTAATGCAGCAGAACCCATTCCTTCTCTCCAGAGATGTAGCCTGTCCCGCTGAGGTACTCCAGCATTTTGTGTCTTTTGGGCACTTAAATAATTGTGCTCTATTTTAGTTATTTTGCTTTCTACAGTCCAAACTTTGCTCATAAATGTTCCACCTCTTCAGCCAACAATACAAAGCTCCTCCAGTCAGAAGACTAGTTTAGGTCTCTTCTGCTTTCTCCTTCAACCATCTTCCACAGTGGATATAATTTACCTCATGGTACTTTCATTTTAACGCTGCCTTAGAGAGAAAAATTAGCCCAATGTGTTTAGTTGATTTACCAAAAAAAAGCTTGTTCGAGGTTGCGATTTAAAATGCAAATGGCAATCTAATGCATTCCCACAGAACATGTCACAATGTCTACTCTTTCATGTTCCCATCCATCACCTTCCTTGCACCCAACTACTATAACATGACAACAGGCACACTTTTTTGGAACAACCATTCATGTGAAATCCATAGATTTAACTTGCTTTTTTCAAACAGAAACCACAAATTTTGATGTTATAAAAAGCTGCTTCCTATTAACTTCATATTCTTACACATCAGGAAAGTGCCACACTGCAATCTAATAATTAAGCATATTTGAGATTCATTAGTGATAAGTTGCAATTTAGCTGCATTGTACTTAGCCAGTTGAAATTATCTCCTCTGCAATAAATTAGCTCCAAAAAGTGCAATAAATTAGCTCCAATAATATTGTACTCCCATTGGATAAATTCAACCTGAAAACCATCGGTTGCACAAAAACAAAACAATCTGGATATGTTTCGAGTTTTCAATCTGATCTTTTGTTTAACAAGGGTTAAAATAGCTGACAGAGAGCAATTACATTCGTATTCTGTTCATATTGTAAAACACTGTTTAAAACCTTTCTGGTTTTGTCGACAGTAATGTTGGATTTAAGGAAATCTGTTTTCACAGCAAAAGAAAGCTTCCCTTTCAGTCCACCAGAGTTAAAGATCATGTGATAACATTTAAATTTTGCTTTCCGCAGGAATTACACACCCCTTTTTTGTATCCTGTTATTCACAAGAGTATTTTCCTTTTTGTTAACAGCAAGAACATGAAAAGTATGTCATCAGGTGGTCTTACCATTAAAGAAACTTTTAGCTCTGAGGTAACTGACACTGAGACGGAGAACTGATAGTTTGTCCAATTTGGATACAACATCATGTGGGAAAGGCAGGAGGTTGGATAGACGTTCTAGCTCTCCATTCAATCGGTCCCGATGTCTTTTGGATGGATTCGACATTGCTCCTTCAGATGCCAGGGATTTTACACTTAAAAGTAAAACAAAAATACCATTGCATTAATATGAATTTTTACTCTCCAGTCAAAAATTTTAGAGCATCACAAAGCGTTTTCCGGCAGTGCCAATTTTGAAATTTAATAGCATATGAAGTATCATCACAGGCAAAGTAGACAAAACCCAATAACAATTTACTCATGAGCACTCTTAAATACAATCATGCACACTCCTCACTCTTCGCATTTCAGCTGCAAATGATTCAAGATTCAAGATTCAAGATAGCTTTATTTGTCATCCAATATTGGACGAAATTCAGTCACCCACAGTCCAACAATAAAAGCATTAAATAGGCATTAAAATTACACAACCCCAAAAACACACAAAAAAAGAAACATCCATCATTGGATTACATTTTACAAGCTAGTCAAGTGTCACGAATGTCATTAATTTAGAAATCCAATTCTTATTCCTTCAACAACTGTTACACACACTGCAGTTAGTTAAGAATGCTTATAATGAAATTTGAAGAGGAGGGATTTGGGTGAAGTTTTTTTCTTCAAAATGTCATTGTCGTTGTTAAACTTAACTTTTTCTCACGCCCTATTGAAAGTAGAAAATGTTATTTTAAGAAATAAAAGTGATTTCACTCAATCCAAAAAAAGATCTTATTTCTGAATAAAATAAACTATGAAAGTATGAGGTACGAGTTAGGTAGGGAAGATTGGAAAATTACATTGAAGGTATGACAATAAATAAATAATGCAATTTACAGAATTGCAACTTAGGAGTATATATAATAATAATAATAATAATATATACCCTTTTAAAGGCATAAAAATCCAAAAAAGGTATATCAGATGGCTAACAAGTTAAGGTTATAGAAGAACAAAGGAAGAGATTTAGAAAGTTGTGAAAAAAAATCATTGTTAAAATTGGGAAAGTTTCAAAATTCAGCAGCGAAGGATCAAGAAACAAATAAGACCGGGTAAATGGAGTGATCTAACAAGAAACATATCTACAAATGCTTTCGCAATCTACAGTAAATCTCGTTATAACGGACCAGGGGGGTGGCACCCATTATTGCCGATTGTCCACTATAACTGAGCAGGGTATTATCATTATATAAGCAGTAGAAACCAAAGATACTAGAGGAGCAAGATGGACCACTCCATTCAAATCGCCTATACTGAAGTGTAGTATGCAAAGGAGCGTAACGTCCGCCATTTTAGTAGGCAAAACCCGCCATTCGCTATACCTCGCAGTGTAATCAGTGTTTTGGGGGAACAGTATGTGTGATGATAACATAAAAATGCAGAATATATCTCATCTATCAATTCACAGATTTTTGTTATTTTTCTTTTTAAATATTTCTGCAAGTTTCTGCCTACTAAAATGGTGCCATGACATACTACGGTTTTTAGGGTCGAGTGGTCTATCTTGCTCTGCTCTATTATCTTTGGTAGAAACAAACAACCTCAGTTGCTGTTTAATATACAAAAGGACACAAAGTGCTGGAGTAACTCAGTGGGTCAGGCACAACTTCTGGAGAACATGGAAAGGTGAGGTTTTAGCATGTTACAGGCCTTTTTCCACGCTGTATCTTTAAACTAAACTAAATATTCTTGTTCGGGTGAGGAAGGCAAATGGTACTTTAGTTTTTTATTCAAGAAGAATTTAAGAATGAGAATGAAGGCATCAACTGCAATTATAAGGGGCTCTGGCAAGCTATACCTTGAATATGGGATATAGATCTGGTCTTCACATTTAAGAGGCAATATCGAGAGATAGCAACAAACGATCAGCTTAACCAGTTAGATGCAGAGATGATGCTCCCGTGGCTGTATCCAAAACCAGTAGTTGAAGACTTAAAATAATAATATGGCCATTCTGAACTGACGAAAATTAATTTCTTCACGTTGATAGTGGCAAATTTTCACAAATCTGTGCACAAGAGACTCAGTCGCCCAGTATATTGAAGTCAACGATCAACAGATTTTTGGACATTATGGGAATAAAGGGACATGGATTTTCTGCAGGGAAATGGTGCAGAGGTAAAGGACAGTCATGATCTCAATGAATGGCAGAAGGGGTGAAATAGCCAACTCACGATTCTATTTCTTGTTCTCGTGCTCCAAATTGAATAGACGGATTCAAAAGAATTAGTTACAGTTGGCAAAAGAAAACTTTCAAATAATGTAAAACAAATTGGCATCTCTCTCACCTCCACTGCCAATTTGGATACAGTCAGAATATAAACTAAATTAGCTGTCACAAAATGCTGAAGTAACTCAGCGGGTCAGGCAGCATCTCAGGAGAGAAGGAATGGGTGAAATTAGCTAACTCCCCAGCCCCTACAGAAACCAACACACATTGCTTTATCCTCCTGCCTCTTGCTTCTTATACCAGCTGCATGGTGCCAAGCAAATTGGCTGCCAGTGAACAATTCTGAAATGTGTACACTTCACTGATGTCGGGACTGTCATACGATGAAAGAATGGAGCGACTGGGCTTGTATTCTCTGGAATTTAGAAGGATGAAGGGGGATCTTATAGAAATATATTATTAAGGGATTGGACACGCTAGATGCAGGAAACATGTTCCCGATGTTGAGGGAGTCCAGAACCAGGGGCCACAGTTTAAGAATAAGCAGTAGGCCATTTAGAACTGATATGAGGAAAACCTTTTTCACACAGAGAGTTGTGAATTTGTGGAATTCTCTGCCTTAGAAGGCAGTGGAGGCCGATTCACTGGATGCATTCAAAAGAGCGTGTGATAGTGCTCTTCGGGCTAGCGGAGTCAAGGGGTATGGGGAGAAGGCAGGAACGGGGTACTAATTGTGGATGATCAGCCATGATCACATTGAATGGCAGTGCTGGCTCGAAGGGCCGAATGGTCTACTCCTGCACCTATTGTCTATGTATCTATGTCCTCACACAGGCATCTTGGCAATAAGCAAGGTAAATACCTTCAAACAAAATCAAATGGAGGAAAAGAACATGAACAGATACATTTAAAGAAAGTCATATGCATGCAGCTGAATTGTCAAGGGCAACCTTCACCATTGTATTAAAACAATGAGGTTCCATCTTAGAGATATTGGAAGCTCACAGCAGAGGAGTCTATTCTGCCCATCATGTCAAAGCTAGCTCCGGACAAGAGGAACAAACTGATCCTTCTCGCAGGTTACTGCTCCACAGCCCAGTCACGTTTTCCTCACTGTAAATTAATCCAAACTCAAAGGAAATGGTAGAACCTGCCTTCACTGTATCAGGAGGCAGTGCATTCCAGATTCCAAACATACGATGTGTGAACAAACCTTTTTCTCATTTCTCTTTATGAAGACTGCGACCACCATCCTTGATCCCTTGCTCGTGGGAACAGCTTCCCATTATCGACTATCCTAACCACTTACCATAATTCTATTAAATCTCCCCTCAGCTTTCTCTCCAGAAATCTCTCGAATAATTTCTAGACACTAATTTACCCCTGTAACTGTGCACTATCATCCTGGGAACCATTCTTGGTCTTTTCTGGAGCTTTGCTAACATCTTTACATTATACAAGAGGTTATTATTCAGAATTGAATATGGAATTCTGTACTTCAATAACTTTACAAAACTAGTGACTTAATTAACATTTGTACCATTAAAAAGGCATAACAACTGTTTTATGTTTGCTTCAAATAAATTATTAGCTCCATCCTTTGGTAATTAACTCAACCAGCAAAATGATTGCTACTCACATTCTACAAGCCTCAAGTACAACTCTGCCTTTCACTGCACTGGGGTTACAGGCATATAAACACCACCCATTCATCCACACAACTAGTGCTGTGAGTTGTTAACGTATCACAATGCTACAGTGAATTTTATAATGCCAGCATGCATTTCATTGGTAAGTGCTCCGCACTGCTGACATTTGCCTCCTTAATTACCTGCAAGATCTAGGCATTAATCCCAAATTTACCCTGCAGTCGGGGATGTTACGTCTGGCAGATCTGGGTCTTGTTGAGATGCGGCATTAGTCAGCTAATCATTGATTTCAGAAAGGAGAAGTCAGGTAACCACTCTTCATTGACGGGCTAGTGGTGGAGAGAGTGCTTCAAGTTTCTGGGCTTTAGAATTGTGGACGCCCTGTCTTAGGCCCAGCACATAGATGTAATCATGAAGGTGTGCCAGTGCTTTCTTAGGCGCTTAAAGAGATTCAGTACATTACCAAATATTCGAACAACCTTCAAAGGATGCACTGAAAAATGTATCTGGCTGGTTGCATCATGGCCTGGTACAGCAATTCCAATGTACAGGAATGGAAGAGAATGTACTCAGCACATTCCATCATGGACACATCCCTCTCCTCTGGCAAAAAGTATCTACACGAGGTGCTGCCTCAAGGTGGTTGGAATCTATCATCATGGATGCCAATTATCCAGGCCACACCCTCTTCTCACTGCCACCATCAGGCAACAGGTGTGGGTGCTTGAAGTCACAGATTGCCAGTTTCAGGAACAATTACTTTCCTACAAATGTCAGGAGAGGGATAAGGATGGCAAGGCCAAGTATGGCAGAAAAATAGAGGAGGAAAAGAGAGGACAGGGACTGTAAGTGGTAGGTGAAGCAGGAGAGCAGACATTGTGGTGTGAGGAAAAAACAAAGAAGGAGCAATGTGAGTGGCCCAGCAGAAAGAGGAAAACAAACCTGAAAAGAAGTCTACAGAAGGAAGTGTTTAGTCACAGCATAAAAACTGCATCATACCCACTCGTGGAAAATGAAACCTGAATGATCATTATCACTCCATCTACCAACACCCACCTGTGGAAATATTAGAAATCGTGAGAAAGTAAAGCAATGCAGATATGAGAAGGGCTAACAGCGGAACACACACGTAATAACAGGTTTATACGAGTGATGCCACTGGATATATACTGTAATAAACGTCCCCATGAGATCATTTTTTGAAGAAAGAGAATGGCGTCAGAAAGCATTTCTAAGAATGGAATGATTCTTGGTATAGCGATGACATGCATTATATGGAACCAAAAAGCAGTGTATAATGGTTTGTTAAAACACACATTTCTAACCACAACTAACCATAATGGTGTTTGCATTTTGAATGTGGGGAGAACTTTCCTAGCACTATTTTAAAGCAAAGACAACACCACAGTTTAAACAGTTTCGCTTCACTTCACCATTGGCATGTAGAACTGTTCACTGAGCTCTTGAAAAGCAAAGGAGTCCAAACCAAAATTGGACTCATTTTCCTTGCAGATGGAGTCAAAACTATGAGAGATTTGCTGTCACTTTTGTGGTATGGCCAAGTTAAATTTTAATAGACAACCTTCTAATAGGCTGGTAACCATCTTTTGAGTCCAGATAATAAGTAATTAGAAACAACTGCAACTCATGTAAAACTCCGCCGCAGAGCAGACTAAAGAACATTGGTAGTATAAACACAGATAATTATATCAAAATACGATAAAATATTAAAACATAGTTAAAAGCACAAACTGATGAATGAATAAACATGCCCAATCAGCAGTTTATCTAAATAACATTACAATGATTTTTTTTTCCACATTCAATTATTTTTAAATATTCCAACCAAAGGGTGCAATAAAATTTCTTTGCATCTTCAATGTTCCGTCAGGGCGCACGCTTAATGAAGACTGATTTTCATTGTACCTCACAATACTTGTGCATATGATATAAATTCAATTTGACTTGATATAATTACTTACTTGTGGAAGTTTTAAGAACTTTTAGGTAATTTTTTTTCCTTAAAAAAATCACTATTTTTAAATAGTTTTTAAATGTTTTTGTGCATCGGAGATATTGAGACATCCAAAACTTTTCTAGGTCTAACAACCAGTAAAACTGGGGCCTAGCTGTTAAAGTTTCAAGGATGTTTTGAGAGCAGAGCGTTTTAAGCACACCATTGGCTGCCTTGCGATATATCAGCCTACGTTGCTTCAGGCAATCAAGCCAAGCTCTTGTATCTGAATCAGGTTAGGTTTGGGAGTGAAGGGGATGTTAGCTGTGGGCACCAATGTCAGGCAACACATCTGCAGGATGTCAAGCTCACTGAAGATAAAAATGTATAAATCACACAAATGAGGATTAAAAATTAATCTCTGCATTCTCACCACCTAAAATTGGCAAAAGAAAAATTCGAGCTGTACAGGAGTATCTGCTTGGGAAATAGTAATCATTATTATCTACCATAACCATTTTAATCACAATCCTAACCTTCCCTGACAAGTCCATCTATTAACGAATGGTTCCTGCAATATATTCAAAGTGCCACACTCTTTTTGACCGCTCTGTCTTTTTTCTTATCTCCACTTAACATTACAATTAGCTTTCCACATCACCTTTCTCCGCAGCCTCCAAGACCAGAATGTTTCTTCCACAAATTGAAAGTCCCAGCAAGCTTCTCACTGTTTTGCAGGTCTGCTCAAGTTATATTACTCCATTTGTTACCACCATTAACAACGTTCACTCTCAGCAGTTCAATTCCCCATCTTCCTTCCCACATCATCACCCCAGTTCATGTCATAAGGAATAGGAGTAGAATTAGGCCATTCAGCTCATCAAGTCCACTCCGCCATTCAATCTTGGCTGATTGAACTCTCCCTCCTAACCCCATTCTCCTGCCTTCTCCCCATAACCTCTGTCAGCTGTACTAATCAAGAATTTATCTATCTCTGCCTTAAAACATATCCACTGTCCTTGCCTCCACAGCCTTCTGTGGCAAAGAATTCCACAGATTCACCACCCTCTGACTAAAGAAATTCCTCCTCATCTCCTTCCTAAAAGAATGTCTTTTAATTCTGAGGCTATGACCTCTAGTCCCAGACTCTCGCATTAGTGGCAACATCCTCTCCACATCCACTCTTTCCAATCCTTTCACTATTCTGTATGTTTCAATGAGGTCCCCCCTCATTCTTCTAAACTCCAGCGAGTACAGGCCCAGTGCAGACAAACGCTCATCATAGGTTAACCTACTCATTCCTGGGATAATTCTTGTAAACCTCCTCTGGACCCTCTCCAGAGCCTCCCAGCAAATAAATCACCGTTCTGCCCCACATTCCACAATTCATGACATTATTTGGATACATGTATTTATATCCTTGTCCATATCCAACCTATCAAGTACCCATTCAACTTCACTGACAAAAATTGGATCTAATCCAACAATAGTCTCCAATTTAAAACACTCACCACATTTTTCATTTTCCTTTACAGTTATATCATTAGTTAATTGCTCCAATTAACAAATTCGATAGTGATTCAACAAAACTTCCCTATTTATCAATTCTATTTCTTTAGAAATAAACCAAAGTGCTTGGTTTGGTCTCTTCATAACCTTACTAGCCTGGAGTTTTGGTGTTATCGATTGATATATTTGTAGTCAACACATTTTTTTGTTCTTCTATGGCAATGAAAATTGGAAATTCCAAGTAATTAGTAATCAGTTTATTCTTCCTATTAAGAATATACTACTTCACATTCATTGAAATTAAATCTATCTTTTCGAATTACCATTCTCTCTCTACCTTCAATCATATTAGTAATTCCTGCCAACTATTTGCCCATTCTGCAACTTTATGTAAGATGTTTTATATTTGTTTTGCTCTTCCTCAGTAATGGTTATTCCTCCCACTTAGTAGCCCCACAAATTTAGAAAGCAATTTAAAAAATAATTTAATTTGCCACTTGAAGTTGCGAACAGCAACTAGTGCATTTCCCATTCATTTTCATTTCCTCCTTCCATACAACCACATCACCTCCGGTTCCCCAATTAATCTCAGCATTTAATCCTCATGGAACATCACTGCCCATTTCCATCATTGTGAATGCTACACCTTAGTCGCAGTTTTTGCTTTTAGTCTCAGTGTAAGCAAATAATCTATTATGTCACTGCACCTCTAACTGCACATTCTATGACAATCATTAAGGGGAAGCTTATTGTATGGCTTATGACAATCTAGATAAATTACTGTGTGGGAAGGAACTGCTGCTGCCGATTTAAACCAAAGATAGACACATGGAGACTGGAGTAACTCAGCGAGTCAGACAGCATCTCTGGAGAAAAGGAATAGGTGACGTTTTGGGTCGAGACCCTTCTTCAGACCTTCTTCACGGTCTCGACCCGAAACATCACCTATTCCTTATCTACAGAGATGCTGTCTGACTCACTGAGTTACTCCAGCTTTTTGTGTCTATATTAGATAAATTACTGCTTCATTATCTACTCACACCTCTTCAAAAATGTTTCAAGGTATGGTGATTAAGTAAAACATTTTCTTTGACATTTAAATATTCTCTCTTTGGCTAAGTAGATAATTTATTATTCACCCCCTATATGCCTCAATTCCAAATGTTGCCCATTAATGCACACGTGAGATGCCTTAGTCATTTTATTATCCTAAAAGCACTATATCAAGGCACACAGTCGTGGTTGCCAATGTTAATAATTCTTTTTGGTCAGCACTATTACTTCCCTCCTTTAAAATTGCTTTCATCATCTTTATATTATATTCTCATCATTCTTATTTTTGAAACGTAATAATTTTTGTGGAACTGAGACAGCAATATTGGCTGAAAGCAAAAATGAGGTAGTGACCAGGCAACGTTTACTGGGTATTGAGGTCTAAATATTGATATGGGTGCTTTCTGTCCACCCAACATAACAGATATATTAAAAAAAAATATATATATTTTTTTTTCATATTTCAGATACAGCGCGGAAACAGGCGTTAAACTATTTTCTTCATTTCTGCTCCCTAAACTCGGCCAAATGTATAAACTGCAACTGCATCATCATTTTCCCGCTCAGCCTTGTTGTACATTTAATCGTCACCATCCTCTCTCTTTTTGCTTCTTTACAATATAGGAATTCAACTGACAGTTCCAACACTATTGTGAGAAGAAACCAGTGTATTTCCCATTTATTTTCATTTCCTCCCTATACCCAACCACATTACTTCAAGTTCCCTGAGGATTTGCAGTGGTTCACTGTTACGATCATCTTGAAGTCTTCCCTGTAGCATCATCCACGATCTACATCACACATTATCCAAAAATCCACTGTTCCATCACTACCCTCAACCCACAATCACCTAAGGGTATTACGTGAGGTGACATTTCCTTCAAATGAACTTCAGGAAAACCAACAAAATCAAATCATTATTTTTGCTCTCCATCAATACATTACTCTGCTTCATTCCTGACCACAAAATCAGTCTAAATTAGTCCAGTGGGAGTGCAAAAATAAGCTCTTCAAACCATAAGTTAACTTCAAACTACATCTTATTATAGTTTAGTTTAGAGATGCAGCACGGAAACAGGCCCTTTGGACACCGAGTCCGCACCGATCCCCCGCACAAATTAGGAACAATTTACACTTATAGCAAGCCAATTAACCTACAAACTGTACGACTTTGGAGTGTAGGAGGAAACCAGAGATCCCGGAGAAAACCCATGCAGTCACAGGGAGAAGGTACAAACTCCATACAGACAGCACCCGTAGTCAGGATCAAACCCTGGTCTCTGGCGCTGTACTGCTCTACTTCTGTGCCACTACAATTAAATGATGTATTGTCCTTCACACTTGTTGAAACCCTCTCCACACTTTTCTCACCATCACACGTAATTTTATCATTGTTCCCCCAAAAACACACCTCAATAAACTTCACCTCAGGCAAAAACAAAAAATATCCCATCTCTAATTCAATCCTGTGTACTGACTCTTGGCCATATTGAATAATGTTAACTCTCACTGCGATGAATATAATTTGCATCAATTTAAGATCCCACTTACATTTCCTGAAACTTCATTATATTTCTCTCTACAAATCTGCCCTCTGTCCTTGCATCTTCCTCACCACTACCCTGCTCCCCCACCCCTACTTCACTCAGACCTATGTGTCAGAGCCTTCAGATGCTCCACTAATTTTCTGACATGTTACTCCTTTCTCCCATTTCAAAAACATTCCTGCAAATCACACCCTCTTGCCCAGCGTCTTGCACCATGAACAGCAGCCTTTCCTTTTGGTTTCCACCTTGGGATGTTTTCACATACTTGTGGAGGTTTAAAAAAAAACAGGTACCACCATGCAACAGTTTGTCTTCCCTCAAGGCAGTTTTATTTGACAGTCCAGAAACATGCACTACAGCCCACTATCGAGTCAGCACTGACTGCAAATATCCTTTTCCACTTGGCTAACATTCTCCCCATCAAATCCCCCTAGATTCTATCACTCATCAACACATTAATTCTAATTTACAGTGGCATTCTAACCCACTCATCTTTGGGATAGAGAAAGAAACCCGATTACTGGAAAGGAACCTATACAGTCACAGAAAGACGATGCAAATTCCACATAGACAGCACCAAAGGCAAGGATGGAACTCACTGTTGAGCAACACTTGCTCAACAATTCTACTTTCCTGAGGTCATCATTTCTTGTAAGGACCTGGCTGCCCTTTAGCAAATGTAGATATATTCCTGTGCCAAGCAGAATTCTTGGAATACACATGTTAACTGCTGCAAAATCTTTTATTGTTTGTTGGCAAAACTTCACTATCAACGAATCATTAAAGGCAGTATTGTTGGCCGGTGTGAGCAAGTTGGGCTGAAGGGCCTGTTTCCACGCTGTATAAATCTACTATTTTACGACTCTATGACAATTCAATAACTTGGATAAGAACCAACTACCAAAGTGCGATTCATGTGAACGGTATCCAATTTCTAAATACAAAGTAATTTTATTACAGCAATGTGCCCAGCCATTTACATTTCCCCCTTCATCACATCCAAGTACTTTCTTACAAGTTTAAATAGATTTGACATGTCACCACATACTCTACCAAACTTCTATAAACACACTGTGTAGGAAAATAACTGCAGATGCTGGTTCAAATTGAAGTTAGACACAAAAATGCGGGATCAGCGGGTCAGACAGCATCTCAGGAGGGAAGGAATGGGTGACGTTTTGGGTCTCAACCCGAAATGTCACCCATTCCTTCTCTCCTGAGATGCTGCCTGACCCGCTGAGTTACTCCAGCATTTTGTGTCTACCTTCTATAAAAACACTGTGTATTCTGATTGGTTGCATCATGGCGTGGTGTGGCAATTCCAATACACAAAAACCTAAGAGGCGACAGAGGGTGGTGGACTCAGCCCGGTCCATCTTGGGCACAGCTTTCCTCATCATTGAAGTCATCTACACGTGACGCAAGCTCAAGAAGGTGGTATCTATCATCAAGGATTCCCACCATCAAGAACATGCCCTATTCTCACTGACACTTGGGCAGAATGTCCAGATGCCTGAAGTCTCACACTAACAGTTTCAGGAACAGCTACCTTCCGGTTCGTAAAATGACTTGCACAACCCGAATGCGTACAATTTATGCACAACTAATGTTTTTGTGTGTTATCTGAATCTATGTGCATGTGATACTGCTGCAAATGAGATTTCCATTGTATCTGTACTTCACTGCACTGGTATATATGACAGTACACTTAAGTTGACTCGAATTGATGCTTATATCCCCACATAATTTAGTTACCCTGTAATTAACTGCATTCAAATTTGAGCAAATATTGTGAAATTGTTAAATGCAGGTGTAACATGGTCAGGTGACATCACGAGCAAGGAGAAGAACAAAATGAAGTTGAATGGAGACTTTCAGGTAGAATATTATATTTTTCTGTTGGTAATCATAACATATTGCTTCTTAAGCAAGTACAATCTTCTACATTCAAGGGTTATATAGATGAAGGTCCCTTACAATTATATTTGAAGATTTCTCAAATTATTTTACAGAATATTTGTGAAAAAAATAAAATTGATCCAAATATCAGAAGGCACCCATTTCTGAATTTAAAGTTTCTACTGAACTTGATGCATGCTTCCAGCTCCACAACTTTATAATGTAAACAACATTTTTTGTAAGAAATGAGTCATTGCATTAAAATTCAGAAAGTTTTGAATTTTGCAGAACTAACAAAAATGTTTAAGACACGAGAAGAACTAATAACCTCCTTTATCTTCATGCGCCAACCTTGCCAATCACCACTTGAAAAATGCTAAATAGCTTGATTTTATAGATATCCACACTAAATGGATGGAAAGTGTGTGTGTCACAGTCTTCAAAAAAAAACTTTTAAGAGAGAAATCTGTATTGGTGCACGCTGGATTGCTTCCAACATCATTATTAGCAACAATAGTAGATTCATATGTTAAATGGGGAGCCTTATAATGGTTTCTCAGTACAGCTGCCAGATTCTGCCCTTTACCATAGGTGGCATTGTTCCAATAAATCAAACTGTACTGACTTAGCAGATATAAAGCACATGGACTGCCTTTTCTGCATCTGTTAAATTCTGACGGACTGACCTACACGGAGGACATTGAATTATATTCAATCTAAAAGCTGTAACTTGCATTAACATTGTGACTTTAACAGAGAAGCACGATGCAAGATCTAAAAAAAAAGGCAGACAGCCAAAGAATTAACTACTTGGATGGGCATTAAATAGCTCAGTCAAAGTAATAAATATTAAATGGCGACATCACTCCACATTTACAAAAATACAGTCGTACATCAGATTACAACTGTAATTTAAAAAGCTGCATTGATGTCAGACATTATTTTTTTGCGTATCTTTCATTCATTTGTTCTACATCTCTATACATCATCGTCTATATCTCTCGTTTCCCTTTCCCATGACTTTCAGTCTGAAGAAGGGTCTCGACCCAAAACCTCACCCATTCCTTCTCCAGAAATGCTGCCTGGCCCGCTGAGTTATTCCAGCATTTTGTGTCTGTCTGAATATCATACATTAAGACTTCTTTCCCTTTTACCTGAAGCTGCAGATATATCAGAATCTATTTCCTCACTTTCTCGTTTCTGCTAAACATTGGGAGCTAAATTGCAAAATGACAAGAGCAAAACAAATATATTTGTTTAAAATTTGAATTGAGATACATTATGACCTATAATAAGGCTGTAAATTTTGATTTGAAACCCCAAACAATGACAAATATTTTGCAACACTGGATTAATTCTGTGGTTTAATAAGCAAAGTCTAATAGTTCATGCAAAATGAACCATGTGACAAAAGTTCCGTAACTCTGTTGTCACACAGTTTGTGCCACATTTCTCGAGTTTAGTCCCACGTGTACGACTTCCGGTTATCTGCCAACATAGATGCAGTGAAACACTACACGGAAGTTTAAAAGTGACCAATTTTTTTTTTAAAGAACAAGTTTCTTGCCAAATGTACACATCTGTGGAGGCATGGAAGTACACTATGCAAACGGAACCATTCCCATTTCATTGTTTTGTGTAATTAGTTCTGCTCAAGGGCATAAAGGAAACATACCTAGAAAATATGAGATCTATAAATTCATGGATGCAATTCAAATACTTAGTACACAAAGATGCAGAATATATTGTCAATAATGTATTTCAATTTAAATTTTAAACAAATATAATCTTGTGTAGTTCCAGTCATCATTGCAAAATGCATTTCTTTTTTTTGGGGGGGGTGCATCAGTGATTATCATTTCATAAGTATCTATATCCGTTTGTCCCCCACCAGAAAAAAAAACAATGCGAATTCTGTAAACAGTCATTACAAGTCATCAGTACTTTGTTCTATTTTTCTATGTGTTGTGGAAGAACAAGTTGTGGAAACGAATTCCACAAGCGAAACGGAGAAAGGGTTATGCATAAATCAGTTTGTTTATAAATTGTAAGTATCTGTGCTAAGTCTGGTATAAATCACTAAAGGAACATTCGACTCTTTACTCTTGCTTAATTCTATTGTCAAATGTCACGTTATTTTAACATTCAGATAGAATTCATATATTAATAGAAATATGTTTTATATTGAAAACTAATCCCAACCAGACCCAAATAATAACCTGTAGTGTCCGCAGGACAGTTGTCAGTGTATAATCGAGTCTCGGTATTCTTTGCGAATAGAAATATAAAACATATTTCTATTCGCAAAGAATACCGAGACTCGATTATACACTGACAACTGTCCTGCGGACACTACAGGTTATTATTTGGGTCTGGTTGGGATTAGTTTTCAAGAGTGCAATGTTTACTTTCTGTTATGCAAGCAGATTCCAGTAAAATCTGCGGCTGAAGCGGATCATAGATTTTGTTTATTGCATTAAACAGTTAATATTTCGTCGTGGTGGGTGATTGTTGGGGTCCTACTGAATATACCTGCATGTTTACATGCAGGGAGTTCTTGGCTCCCGTGACACAACGAAGAGCAGCAGAAATTCGGGGACAACTCATTCGGTCTATTTTTTGTAAAGCTTACAAAATAAGTAAAACAAGTTACAATGCAGTTTAAATAAGCAAAAGGGGGGGGGGGGAATCACGATCCAGTGAGATCAAAATGTAGACTGTACTTGTAAGTAGCGATGACATGGATGGCAAAATAAGAAACAAAAAGCGGCCGGAGACGCTTGTGGGGCAGGCAGGCAGGCAGGCAGACAGATGGGGCTCGGAGCAGAGTGAGTGTCTACCCCGGCGGGTAGAGTGTTTCCAGGAAGAGCGAAGTGTGCCTGCCACTGTACGTTTCTTTTTTTTTTCCTAATCAGATGTGCAGCACTTTGGTCAACGTGGGTTGTTTTTAAATGTGCTATACAAATAAAATTGACTTGACACAACACTGCCTTACCTTCTCTCCCGAGATGCTGCCTGACCTGCTGAGTTACTCCAGCATTTTGTGAATAAATCAAACTGCCTTACCTTTTCTGGACTGGCTTTCGCCGCTTACGGCTGGCGTAAATACTGCTGGAGTTCATGTTTGTCGTTGACCCAAAAATAAAAAGAGGCGCAGGACCCGTCTGGCTTGTTTGCTCGGTCACTGTGTTGTGTTGAGTGTTGTGTTGTGTGTGAGAGAGTGAGAGGGTCGATCACTTCTCACTCTGCCGGTCTTTGTCTCCCCTCCTTCACCGCTTGGTTCACCGCGGCACGGACAGCGCACTGATTAATCCAAGAGAGGAAACGCGCATATTCTCCACTTCCACCAGTTTGGGTTTGCTCTGTGCGTCTCTGTCTGTCTGCATGTATGACACTCTATCTATCTCTCACACACTCACTCACTCATACTCTCTCTCACTCTCACACACACTCTCTCTCTCTCTGGCTCACTCACACACTAACTATCTCTCTCACACAATCATACATTCTCTCTCTTACACTCTCTCTCACTCACACTCACTGACTCTCACTCACTGATTCACACACACTAACTATATCTCTCTCTCTCACACACACAATCACATGTACATACTCTCTCTCTCTCTCTGACTCACACACAAGCTGGCCTCTTCCTTATTAGACGGAGCCGGGGGAGTGGGCGGGGTTGCAGAGGTAGCTGCGGCCGCTCGATGGAGCACCAGAGCCGGGGAAGGAGGGTCGCCGCTTGGCTTCTGAGGGGAGGGAGAGTGAAGGAGGGGGGAGCAACAGGAGCAGCAGCAGCTCCCACTCCCACTCCCACTCCCACTCCCACCGGCTGCGGGTAACACACCGCTGCTCCCTTTTTGTTTTGTCCCCAAACACAAAGTCTGATGAAAGGTTGCTCAGCCTTGCCCTTGACTCCCCTCCCGCTGGAGCCGGGGGCCGCTACATGAGCTGCTGTCTGACCGTCGGTAGGCGAGAGCCAGGCTCTCAGTCCACCGCACTCGCAGCTCTCTCACCCGGCTACTCTTCGCTCGTCCTCCAGTCAGTCCCCACTACCCGGCCTAGAGTCTGAGCCGATTCACACTGAGACCGTCCCTCTCTCCCTCTCAAGGCGCTGTAGTCTGGCGGCGCTTTAGGCTGATCACCGAGAACCCGCCCAGGAGCACTTTGACAAGGTCAGATTTGTAAACCAACGTGAAATGTTGATTGCGAAACAGAAAAAAATGCTCAACATTTACAATGCATTCAGAAACTGCAAATAAGAAGTATTGCTAAATGTAACCACTGATGTAACACATTAGGAATAAATGCAAACATATATCAAAAATGACTTGATGGAGCTTATTTTCCCCCTCCCATCATCTCAATGCTTTTCCAGTGTATGCGCTGTTGTTACTCAAATCCGTTCACATCTTTCCATGAATGCTTTGCCAAATTTTCCCTAATCAAGTATGATCTGCTACTATAGCAATGTGTCTCTTATCAAAGGGACATATTAATTCCTGGGGACTCCAACAAAGAAACAGAATCTCACCGTCTCCATCACAGGAGACAGACTATTGACCGACAAGCCCACTGACTTCCATAGATATTTAGACTACACTTCTTCCCACCCTGCTCCCTGTAAAGACTCTATCCCCTACCAATTCCTCCATCTACGCCGCATTTGACCCAGGATGAGGTTTTCCATACCAGGTCATCGGCGGAGTCTTCATTCTTTAGGAAACGAGGGTTCCCCTCTTCCATTATAGATGACGCTCTCACTAGGGTCTCCTCGATATCCCGCAGCTCCGCTCTTGCTCCCCCTCCCTCCATTCGTAACTAGGACAGAGTCCCCCTTGTCCTCACCTTTCACCCCATCAGCCGTCACATGCAGCATATAATCCTCCAACATTTTTGCCACCTCCAACAGGATCCCACTACTGGCCACATCTTCCCATCTCCACCACTTTCTGCTTTCCACAGTTGTTCCAGGTGAGGCAGAGGTTCACTTGTACCTCCTCCAACCTCATCTACTGTATCCACTGTTCCAGGTGTCAACTCCTGTACATTAGCGAGAGCAAGCGCAGGCTCGGCGATCGTTTCGCTGAACACCTACGTTCAGTCCGCCTTAACCTACCTGATCTCCCAGTTGCTCAGCACTTTAACTCCCCCTCCCATTCCCAATCTGACCGTTCTGTCCTGGGCGTCCTCCATTGTCAGAGTAAGGCCCAGCGCACGTTGGAGGAACAGCATCTCATATTTTGCTTGGGTAGCTTACACCCCAGCAGTATGAACATTGAAGGTAGACACAAAATGCTGGAGTAACTCAGTGGGTCAGGCAGCATCTCGGGAGAAAATAAATGGGTGAGGTTTCACGTCGATACCCTTCTTCAGACATTCATTGACTTCTCTAACTTAAAATAGCCTTTGCTTTCCCTCTCTCTCCATCCCCTCCCCTTCCCATTTCTCCCACCAGTCTTACTGTCTCTGACTACATTCTATCTCTGTCCCGCCCACTCCCCTGACATCAGTCTGAAGAAGGGTCTCGACCCGAAACGTCACCCATTACTTCTCTCCAGAGATGCTGCCTGTCCCGCTGAGTTGCTCCAGCATTTTGTGTCTACCTTCGGTAGAAACAGAGAAAATAGGTGTAGGAGCAGGCCATTCAGCCCTTCGAGCCAGCACTGTCATTCAATATGATCTTGTCTTATCATCCAGAATCAGTACCCTGTTCCTGATTTCTCCCCATATCCCTTGATTCCATTAGCCATAAGGGCTATATCGAACTCTCTCTTGAATACATCCAATGAATTGGCCTCCGCTGCCTTCTGTGGTAACATTATAAACAGGAGCAGAAGATTCCTCAAACCTTCTGGGCCATTCTGTAAAATCATGGTCAATTCAGTCACTCCCATTGGATCTCTTCCATTTTCAATGGCTCTACCTCCTCAGTTCTCAGAGATAGAGAATAACTAAGAATACTAACTTTGAGAGCAGATATTCATTCTCATCTCTGTCCTAAATAGGCAACCCCTTATTCTTAACTATCCCCCATTAGAGTCATAGAGTAATACAGTGTGGGAAATAGGCCATTCGGCCCAACGCCCACACCGGCCAACATGTCCCAGCCACACTAGTCCTACCTGCCTGTGTTTGGTCCATATCCCTCCAAACCTGTCCTATCCATGTACATGTCTAACTATTTCTTAAACATTAGGATAGTTCCAGCCTCAACTACCTCATCTGGCAGCTTGCTCCATACACCCGCCATCCTTTGTGTGATAAAATTATCCTTCAGATTCCTATTAAATCTTTCCACCTTAAACCTATGTCCTCTGGTCCTCAATTCACCTACTCTGGGCAAGAGACTATGTGCATCTTCTCTAATGATTTTATACAATGTTTCAATAATCACATTGGATGAAACATCCCCCCCAATATCTACCCTGTCAGTATGTGTTTAAATAAGATCCTTCTAAATTGTAGCGAGTGTTGGTCCAAATGGCTCAATGTACATCAACTCCTTCATCCCAGGAATCATTGTAACAAATCTTCGCTGCAATGAATCTAATGCACGTATATCATTGCTCAAATATGTAGATCAAAACTCTACTCAGTACGCCATGCATAGTCTCAGCATGCGTTGTAAAGTTGCACTGAAAACTAACTTCTAGAGGAACTCAGCAGGTCAAACAGCATCTGTGGAGGCAAACGGATAATCAACATTTTGGGTCGAGACCCTGCCTCAGAGGCAATTATCACTTTGCAGATTGTTTTTTGTCCAGATTCCAATATTTGCAATCTCTTGTGTCTGCTTGAAAATTTCCTTACTTTTTATATTTCATGTGAGGCCAGAACTTGTTTTCATGTTTCATCCAAATGATAGCAGTTCAAAATTCTGCATTGATTGGAATATCTATTCAAGTTTCTGGACTGAGGTTTGATTACTAACCAATCCATCAGGGGTACTTACCTCCACACCATCAATGGGATTTACAGGAGTCTCTGCCTTAAAATGTCAGCCAGCATCATCAGATATCCACATCACCCTGGTCACTCTTTCATTTCACTCCTGTCATTGGTAAGAAAGTATAGGAACCTGAAAAATAATGTCCAAGTTCAGGAGCAGCAGCTTCCCAATGATCATCAGGTTATTAAACACTACAACCTCCAGCTAAGCTCTGAACTGCGTAGATTTGGGGACATTGTTTTTGGCTTCGCGCTATTATTGTTTATTTTTTTTATATACTGAACTTTTTTGTTTATTATGGTGTTTACAGATTACTATGTTGCATTTCTGTGGTGCTGCTGCAAGTAAGAATTTAATTGTTACGTTTTGGGATATATATATATAATAATAAAATTCTCTTGACTCTTGATATTTACAGATAAAAATAATTGTACAATTAGCCTGCAAAGAAAACTTGGTTAGAAGCAAATTCTCTTTCGGTCCAGTTTCAAGGTAACCAGTCGCCCTTTAATTGTTGAGACTAGATAGTTATTGTGGTCCGTCACCATTCATTGATTGTCTGCAGTGGTGTGCCATTATGTTCCCGCTATATAGCCAGAAGAACATTCATACCACTAAAATGATTAACATCCTGTGAATTACTTGCAAGAGCCACTTTTAATTTATGAACTGCCAGACTTGTGGAAGATACCAGGAACAAATGAAGAGATCTGTGGTATTTGAAAGTGTATCAAAAAAACTGCAGATGCTGGTTTAAATCGAAGGTAGACACAAAATCCTGGAGTAACTCAGCGGGTCAGGCAGCATCTCGGGAGAGAAGGAATGGGTGACATTTCGGGTCGAGACCTTTCTTCAGACTGAAGGTATTTGAAAACTGGATCAACATGAATTTGAAAGATTTAATAGAAATATGATTCAACCTTTTCACACAGAGTGGTGGGTATATGGAACATGCTGCTGCCAGAGGCAGATAGAATAACAACATTTAAAATACATTTGGAAAGGTACATGGATAGGAAAGGTTTAGAGGGCTATGGACCTAATGTGGGAAATGGGACTACCTAAGATGGGCCATATCGGTCAGCATAGATGGGTTGGGCTGAAGGACTTGTTTCTGTATGACTAACTGACAAGCAGCCTGCCCTACTTCAAATCATTTCATTCAGATTGGCACATTATTTGATAGCTTGGAGACTTAATGAATATAAGTGAAGGGATAGGGAGAAGATATATTGTTATTGGAGAGATGGGGCAGTGAAGAGCCCAGAATGGAATAATCGTGATGATTTTTCTCCTGATTATGAAACTAATCTCTTCAACTCTGTCAGCAGGAAATTTACACAAAGTATGCATTGCACTAATCTATCAAGTTTATTCCAAGATTACAGTCAGTATTCTATTGGGTTTGGAGAACCCGGAATGTTAGGGACCTTGAGCAAAATACAAAGTGCTGGAGTAACTCAACGGGTCAAATAGCATTTGTAAGGGTCCCAACCCAAAGTGTTACCAATCCATGTTTTCCAGAGATGCTGCCTGACTTCCTGAATTACTCCAGCACTGTGTCTTTTTCTGGTAAAACCAGCATCTGCAGTTCCTTGTATCTTCATGTAAAACTATATTTTTCACTTTGGTATTTTTCTCTTTGCTCTACCTGTTGTACTTGTGTATGGCTTGATTGGACTAGTTTATGATTTGATTGGATTTAATCGCTAACAAAGATTTTCCACTATATCTTGGTTCATGACAATAATAAAATAGATTCACATCATGGTCAGGATGGATGAGGTGTGCTAAAAGGCCCATTTCGGTGCTGGACCTTTCTACAATTCTATGATTTCTCAAATTTGATTTCCTTTTAATTAATCTATGTTGTCTCTGCGTATCCTATTATTATTTTGTCTGAAGAAGGGTCTCAACCTGAAACGTCGCCCATTCCTTCTCTCCAGAGATGCTGCCTGTCCCGCTGAGTTTCTCCAGCTTTTTGTGTTTTAACAAGCGTCTGCAGTTCCTTCATACATATTATTTTTAAGCGTCCAGATTAATAGATTCCATCATTTTCCTGACTACTAGTGTCTTGCTAACTGGTCTTTGTTTAGTTTAGTTTAGTTTAGAGACACAGCATGGCAACAGCCCACTGAATCCATGTTGATCAGCTATCCTCGCACACTTACACTATCCTACACACACTAGGGACAATTTACAATTATACCAAGCCAATTAACCGACAAATCTGTACATCTTTGGAGTGTGGAAGGAAACGTGATCCAGGAGAGACCCCACGCAAGTCACGGGGAGAATGTACAGACAACACACATTGTCTGGATCGATCTCGAATGTCCGGTGCTATAAGACAGCAATTCTACTGCTGCGCCACTGTGCCGCCCCTAATTGTCTCTAGTTTGTTTCTGAGTGTAATTCTAAAAGAGGAATTACTATTGTACGCCACAAGTTTTGGTGTTGAATGACATAATAAAAACTCTGTTCCCTGTCAATCTTGATTCCTTAAATATTCAGTCTTCCTTCACCATTTCCACTTCAATGTTGAATGTTCAAGTTTTGGAAGCACCAGCTGATGTTTGTAAAGAATGTGCTGCAAAACCATGGCAAAACCGGGTATTTCTACTAAGCTATCACCATCAAGGTGTATAGTATGTTAACTCTGTGACATGTCATCTTGTGACAGGGTCTTGAAGCCAGGATGTTTACATTATGATAGACACAAAAACTGGAGTAACTCAGCGGGTCAGCCAGCATCTCTGGAGAAAAGAACCTACACCTTTGCTCCAGTGATGTGGCCTGACCCACTGAGTTACTCCCACAGTTTTTGTGTCTATCTTCAGTTTAAACCAGCATCTGCAGTTCCTTCCTACACATGTTTACATGTTTACACATGTTTACATTATGCAGGATATTTGTCATACAATATGCAAGATCATGCAAGCCATGATACCAAAGGGTTACAACAGAACCAGTCTCTGTGAAGAGCGATGTCAACAAACAATGTTACTGCCCCACACCATTCTTAAGCTTCCATTCTGCAACATTTCCATTCTGGAAATTAAGAACGTTTGGCCAAAGTCAGTGCATTGGTGATGAATCCCCATGTGTGCAAACTATTTATTCCATCTTATGTTCACGGCAGTTCTTTGACTCCTCCCACTTCCTCCAAATCCGAGGCGTAGCTATGGGCACTCGCATGGGTCCTAGCTATGCCTACCTCTTTGTAGGGTATGTCGAACAAGCCCTGTTCCAGGCGTACACTGGCCCTATCCCTGAACTCTACCTCCGCTACATTGACAACTGCACTGGTCAGACCTCTTGTACCCATGCAGAACCTCTTGTACCCATGCAGAACACCAATTTCACCACAAATTTCCATCCTGCTCTTAAATATACCTGGACCATCTCCGACATCTCCCTACTGTTTCTGGATCTCACCATCTCCATCACAGGAGACAGACTAGTGACTGACATCTACTACAAAGCCACTGACTCCCATAGCTATCTTGATTACACTTCTTCCCACCCTGTTTCCTGAAAAACTATCCCCTATTCCCAATTCCTCCACCTACGCCGCATCTGCGCCCAGGATGAGGTGTTCCATACTAGGGCATCAGAGATGTCCTCATTCTTTAGGAAACGGGGGTTCCCCACTTCCATTATAGATGAGGCTCTCACTAGGGTCTCCACAATATCCCGCAGCTCCGCTCTTGCTCCCCCACTCCCCCCATTTGTGTTTGGAAATAGCTCCTAAAACAGAAAAACATCAAGTCCCAAGAACTCATCAACGAGCACGTGTCGGTATGCTCAAAACAACATTTGCACTGACTGGACTATTTGGATCATATCGAGATAGAACTCTGATTAGACCAAGTTCAAACTAGACCAAGTGGACTCATTGGGCCCAACCTCTCCTGCATTGGTGCAGCACCCTCTTCCCCCCTCCCCCTCCCCTCCCTCCCTTCCCCTCTCCCTCACCCCCCTTTCCTCCCTCCTCCCCCTCCTTCTCCCCTCCCCTTTCCCCTCCCCCCATTCCATCCCCCTCAACCCCCTTATCCTCCCTCCCCCCCGTCCCTCCCTCCCTCCCTACCACCCCCCCCCCCCAGGAGATAGATGTAAACTTTAAAATGTGAACAACTTTAAAAATGTAACACCGATTTCAATGAAATTTCTTCCATTAGCACCAAAGGGACGACGGTGAGTAATATGGGCCTAAAATTGTCGCGCTATCGTGTACCGTTTTGGCTGTAGTTCAGGAACAAACAAACAAACAAGAGTTTTAGTATATAGATGTGAAACCATCTGCAGTAAACTATAATTCTGCCATAGTGCAGAACCAGGAACAGAGTGGCCCAGGGAGTTGCTGCAGAGAAAAAGAATGAAAAGAAAGTCTAATGACCTTGAACTTGCAGAGATTTTTTTAATTGATAACACAAGGAACTGCAGTTGTTGATTAACAAAAAAAAGACAAAGTTCTTGAGTAACTCAATGGTTAAGGAACGACCTCTGGAGATGATGGATAGGTGATGTTTTGGGTCAGATCTGAATCGTTCCTATCCATGTTTTTAAAATTGGTATTCGTTTATTATCCTCACGTACATTGAGCTTCCAATCCAGGTAAATCATACAAGACATGTGTACACCAAGTATGTGCAAAGGAGAAAAAAAACAGAATGCAGAATGTAGTGTTACAGCTAATGAGAATGTGCAGATAAACAGGACAAAGGCCATTACGAGGTAGATTTCAAGATTAGGAATTCAACTGAAAAATATGACAGCTCCAGGAGTCTGAAAGTGGGGGGAAAACAAATCTTGAATCTAATATTATGTGGTTTTAAACTTTTTGTACCTTCTGTCCTATGGTAAAGCAGGGAAGAGAGAGTAACTGAGGTGTGAGCATTCTTTGCTTGTGCTGGCTGCTTTCCCGAGGAAGCGTGAAGTTTAGATGCAGTCAATGGTGGTGAGATTGGTTTATGTGAAGGATTCAGGTGTATCTACAACCCTCTGAATTCCTAACCGTCTTCAACAGAGCAGATACCAAACCAAACTATGGTGCATCTGAATAGCATGCTTTCTATGGTAGGTCTTCAGAAATGGTAAGGGTCATTGGGTTCATGCCAAATTTCCTTCTTCTTCTGTGGAAGTAGAGGTAGTATTTTCTTGGTTGTAGCACCAATATGGTTGGACCAGGACAAACTAATGGTGATATTTACACCTTGGGGACTTGAAGCTCCTAACCATCTCACTACAGCACCTTTAGTACAATCAACAATGTCTACTCCATCCTGCTTCCCGAGATTGACGACTAGCTCCTTGGTTTTGCTGACACAGAGGGAGAGGTTGTTGTCTTGACTATGTTAAACGCTCTCCGACACCTTCCTGTACTCTGTCTTGTCATTATTTGACATCCAGCCCACCCAATTTATGAATTTGCAGACAACACCGCCATTGTGGGCTGGACATCAAATAATGATGAGACGGAGTGCATGAAGGAGATTGATAACCTCATGACCTGATGTTGAAACAATAACCTTTCTCTCAATGCGAGCAAGACAAAGGAGATAGTGATCAACTTCAGGAAACACATACAGCGGTTTGCATTGATGGCGCCGAAGTAGAGATGGTTAAAAACTTCAAATTCTGAGGAGTAAATATCACCAACAACTTGTCCTGAACCACCCATATTGAAGCAATGACCAAGAAAGCACACCGATGCCTGTACTTCTTTAGGACGCTTAGGAAGTTTGGCATGTCCCCAACATCTCTCACAACTTCTACAGATGCACCATAGAAAGCATTTTATCGGGATACTTCACAACATGGTTTGGGAACAGATCCATCCAAGACCCCAAGAAAACCCAGAGAATTGTGGACGCAACCCAGATCATCACACAAACCAACCTCTTTCCGTTGACTCCATCTCACGCTGACTCGGCAAGGCCATCCGCATTAAATCAAGGATGAGTCGCACCCTTGCCATTCCCCTCTATTCCCCTCTCCCATTGGGCAAAAAGTACAGATTCAGGGAGAGTTTCTTCCCAGTTGTTATCAGGCAACTGAACCATCCTACCAACAACTAGAGAGTAGTCCTGAGCTACTGTGTACCTCATTGGAAACCCTCAGACTATCTTTGACCGGACTTTACTGGACTTAATCTTGCACTAAACGTTATTCACGTTATTCCCTTTATCATGTATCTGTACACGGTGGATGGCTTGATTGTAATCATGTATTGCCTTTCTGCTGACTGGTTAGCATACAACGGAAGCTTTTCATTGTACACGTGACAATAAAGTAAACACATACTCAAACTCCAACAAAGTCAAACTATGGTGATGCCATTTTCAGAGTGATGTTAGAGATGAATTTGGCCACACAGTCGTGAGTCTTTCAGGAGTTTAGGAGTTTAATAAGCGGCTGAGTACGCAGCTTTGTGGGGCACACCTTCCCCCCCCCCCCCCCCCCACCCCCCTTCCCCGCACCCAATCACTAATCTCCACCCTCCTGACACTTCCTCTCTCTGGGCATACTGGAATGTCATTGACTAGAGGAAAATCGGAAGTGCAGAAGGTGAGGATTACAAGTTCATGTGAACGGGAAATAAGTTACTTCCAGGCAGAAATTCCATTCTTCCAATTTTCCTCCCTTTGCTATTCTCTGGTGACTCGTACATTCAAGAACAGGAATAATTAGCACCCTATGTGCACAGAGCAGCAGCTACTTCTGTGTGTGCAACTATACAATGTTCAGGCCTTTTACACATGAAGTATGTCTATGCCTGCCAATTGTAATGTCCCACAGGATCAACACATTGCGAATGCCTTGAAATAACTTGTGTATGACTGTGTGTTTGGAAACTTAATTGGTAGGAAAAGTGCAGATGGCAAATTAGAGTGCATGGTTTTTTTTCTCGGATACTACACCAGAGAGAGGACAGATGACTTGAAAGGCAACTTAAAATAAAATGTTCACTCATTTACCTTTGTAATTTGACACACCCCAAGGAATTTTATTCCTCATTTACTCAAAGCTTTGGGTCACAACTTCAATCCAAGTCATCCTCAGTCTATGCTGCCTGACGGCTCTTGCACCACAGTGACTATCTTTTAGTGCAAGTCCTCTAAAGTAGTGTTCCTGGATGGAGCATTGGCCCAATATATTGTTTTCCTTCCATTGTAAGGCAGCAAACACACCTTCCAAAGGTCTCGGAATATTTAGCTGACAATACATGATCCAGTAAGAATGACCCATTAAAATGCAATTTCACTAACCTGCATTAACTAGGAAGTTCACCTAATCCACGTGATGTCAACAGTATCTGATCATCAGTAGCAGTAATTCCATTTCAGTGAAAACAGACCATTAATCCCTTTACCTCTGGGCTGGAAAAGAAAAAAATCAGTTGGAGGTTCCTGTTAAATATTTACCTCAAAATAACTTAGACCACTCTTGTCCATTAAAAACAAAGTGGATGTTAAAAACCATCATGAATTTAATTCATGATTCTATCTTAGTAATAATCTTAGTAACAGCCCATAACCTGGGCTCATCTACGGTAATTATCTTTTTATAAAAGGGGGTAATATTATTCCATAGCATAAGTTCCCCAAAGTAATAGGGATGCGCTTGTGAAACCAAAGGGAAAAGATTGTGAGATTTTACTTCTCAGATCTCCTTTAAACTTGTAGGAAATAACTGCAAATGCTGGTTTAAACCAAAGATAGACACAAAATGCTGGACTGTCTCAGCGGGACAGGCAGCATCTCTGGAGAGAAGGAATGTGTGACTTTTCGGATTGAGACCCTTCTTCAGCCTAGTCAGGGGAAAGGGAAATGAGAGATATAGACAGTGATGTAGAGAAATATAGAACAAATGAATGAAAGATATGATGAAAGATGATAAAGGAAAAAAGCCATTGTTAGCTGTTTGCAAAGTGAGAATGGGAGCCTGGTGAAGACTTGGGTGGGGGAGGGATGGAGAGGGTGCAGGGGTTACTTGAAGTTAGAGAAATCAATGTTCATACCACAGGGTTGTAAGCTACCCAGGCGTAATATAAGTTGCTTGTCCTTCAATTTGTGATTAGCCTCACTCTGACAATGGAGGAGGCCGAAGACAGAAAGGTCAGTGTGGCAACCAGGAGATCAGGTAGGTCCAGGCGGACTGAGCGAAGGTGTTCAGCGAAACGATCGCCCTGTCCACATTTGGTCTCGCCGATGTATGAGTCCACATCTTGAACAACGGATACAGTAGATGAGGTTGGGGGAGGTGCAAGTGAACCTCTGCCTAACCTGAAAGATTTGTCAGGGTCCCTGGACAGAGGAAGTATTGTGTCCCAGGAATACGGATTTTGTTCAAGAAAATAAGGTTCCGTTTTGGCATCACATTTGGCACAGACACTGTGGGCTGAAGAGCTTTTCCGTGCGATACTGTTCTATGCATTGTCACTGCATTTATCTTCTTGAACTTACATTTCTTGCATTACAACAATCACTGCACATGAAAGGTATTTTGATGGCAGTACAACACCTTGAAATGTTTATAAAAGGATAAAGGTCATTTCTAAATTCGTTATTTTTTTAAATAAACAGACAGATTTGGGCCATGCATTGGACTTGGCTTGTGCTGCTTAGGTCACTGGCATTCTGCCTTGTTCTCACCAGCAAGTTTCTTCCTCACATTAGTAGGAAAAAATAACTATCCTTTGAGCCCTTTTCGGTTCCCAGCATGATATCCAGTAATGCATCTTTGCAGCAAGAGGCAGCTATGGTGTGTCTGCAGACAATTCTCTTCTGTTCCTTTACTGTGCAGTCAACTCCTGAACCTATTAAATTTCACTTTTTAAATAGTGGAGCTAAAGTTGCAGCATCCACATCATTACCGTGCCCATTCACTCTCATTGGGCAAGAAAGCCAGAAATAAGATTTTAATGCAGTGGTTGGATTAAAGACTTTATGGAAAATAATTTAGTTCTGCCAGCTGCTGGTGCCCCCACCAACCCTGAAAGTTGCTAAAATAACTATTGAGTAGAAACAAGGAATTTGGGTTAACGGACCAATGCTGGCATCGATATTCTGCCCAGTGTCTTCCTCCCAGTTTCCTACTTTCCAGTCTATTCATTGCATTCTACATTCCACAGTAGACCAAATTGGATACTCTTTCCATTCTCTAGGTAATGAGTTTTCTCCCGAATTTCCTCTCTTGTTTATTATTGGCGATTGAGTTAAGTATGACCTCGAGTTTGACACAGCCCAAAGTGAAAATATTTTCTCAATGTCTCTCCAATCCAGCTGTTGCACCAGCTTAAACAAATCTACCCTCTCACTTCTTAGCATTCCCCTTCCTAATGAAAAAAATCCCCACTCTGTTTAGCTTTACTAATTGATTTATCTTCTTAGTTCCAGTATGAACCTTGTAATTTTTGTTTGCACCCTTACCATTGATTTTTATTTCCTGATTGATCTATGTAAATCAGACCCAGATTCTACATAATTATCATAGCTCCTTTCCTTTTAATTCGTAACTTTCTAAAATAAATCCTACAGCTGTTCTTTTTTAAAATACCTTATCAATTCATATTGTTAGTTACTCTGATTGGTTTCTCTATACCCCTGTATCTGACTTTATCCTGAATCGCACTTAGACTCTTATTTGCCAAGTGGACTCTATATTTTCCTAACCACATTATACCACCGCACACCGCTCTGAAATCTAATTCACAATGAGACTCTTATCCTACAATTTATTATTATTATTAATCATCGCCTTCATCACCTCCCGTCTGGACTACTGCAACAGCCTTCCCTATGGTTCACCCTCAAAAATCATCAATAAACTCCAATACATCCAGAACTCCGCTGTCCGTCTACTCACCCACTCCCCGATCCGTGACCATATCACCCCCGTCCTTTACAAGCTCCACTGGCTCCCCATCCCCCAGAGAATCCAGTACAAAATCCTCCTCATGACCTACAAAGCCCTCCATAACCTGGCCCCATCCTACTTGACTGACCTCCTCCACAGACACACTCCCACACGTACCCTCCGCTCTGCTGCTGCTAACCTCCTGTCCCCCCCCATCCGGACCAAACTCAGATCCTGGGGGGACAGGGCTTTCTCCATCGCTGCTCCCACACTCTGGAACTCACTACCCCAAACCGTCAGAGACTCCTCCTCACTCACCACATTCAAAACATCACTGAAGTCTCACCTGTTCAGCACTGCCTTCAACCACTGACCGTCACCTCACCTTCTTTTTCCTTTTCTGTTCGTTTACTTATTTATCTATTTATTTTATTTTCTATGCTTTAGTAAACCCTGTAAAGCGTCTTTGAGTGTTTAGAAAAGCGCTATATAAATGTAATGCATTATTATTATTATTATTATTATTATTTTTATTGTGCATTACAAAAGTGGAGTTACCTGCAAATTTCAAAAATGCAATTTCAAGTGATGAGTTCAAGTCATTCTTACATTTTTAACTGTAGTTTTTCCAGGATAAAAATGTTTGATCACCTGTTGTCAGTCTGAATGGTTAATCTCAATCCTCATTTTTTTGCTTTCTGATGTTACTATTTGTAAAGTTTGCTTTCTATTTTATGACGTGCCCCTGACTCAGTCACACTCACTTATTTGTTGGTGAACTATGGGCTAAAAAACAAATTGATTACATCCACTATATTATTCCACAATAATTTGTCACTGTTGTAGCATTCAAGGGTGTGCTGACTATTCCATTTTATATTTTGATTTCTAATAACATCTTTGAATTAGGCTTCTATTTTCTGTCACTTACTATTAAGAATAAGTAAATTCCATCTTTTAGAGATGTGAGATTTTTTTAAAAAAAGATGGTGCATCTTTTAACAGTACAGTTATGTAATCTGATACTATTTATTTATTTACCATCCTAACATTATGGAAATGAAAAAAAGATCCTCCTTTAGTTCCAGAAGCAAATGCTACAT
Organism: Rhinoraja longicauda; assembly: GCF_053455715.1. NCBI lineage: Eukaryota > Metazoa > Chordata > Chondrichthyes > Rajiformes > Arhynchobatidae > Rhinoraja > Rhinoraja longicauda. The sequence goes on from NC_135954.1 coordinate 79,367,247, forward strand.
CAAAGATTTATGTTCACGCACAGGCCAGTACTGTGCTGCAGATATTAACATGTTTTGGTGCTATTACATAAAAATACTGTGTGTTATAGTCAGATGTTTTCAATTAACAATAAATTCCAATCTTTTTAAATTAAAGGCTGTTGATGTAATATTTGAACATAGCCTTCTTATTAAGAACTATTTTGAGCAGCTTATGTGTGGAGAATCAAAGAACTGCGGACTTGTTGATTTATATATTTATGCAGTTCAAACTCAATAACATTCGTAATGAGCCATGAAATTAACTAAAGTGGTCAGTCAAAAGTGGAAATATGTCTAAACATAGAAGTTTCTGCAACATTGAGACAAGCTAAATCTTTGTATTTTATTACAGCAATCAGCATCTAACGCTTCTTTAAAAACAGTTCAATAAAATTTTCATTTAATAATATACTTGCCTTTTACAAGATTAGAATTAGCAATTAGTTTCTAGATTTGTTAAATCTCCAGCATGTCAATAGTCACAATGAGAATGACATACCTATTTGCCATTGGATATATGTTGCATTTTGAAGTTTTTACACCATGCATCTTCCTGAATTTATCAAATAAATGATGAATTATCAAATCATGCAATGTCAAACCATGGAGATGGCTATGAGGGCTATCATGGCTGTTTTCTGTTGCGGTTGTAATTTACTCCCTTACTCCATCCCAGTATTAATATTTCCCCATTTCCCTACCCAATCATTAGTTGTTTTTTTAGTTTAGAGATACAGGCCTTTTTGTCCACCAAGTCCACGCAGACCATTGATCAATCATTCATACTAGTTCTATATTATCCTACTTTCGCATCAACTCACTGCACACTAGGGACAATTTTACAGAGGCCAAATCACCTACAAACCAGCATGTCTTTGGGATGTGGGAGAAAACCGGAGCACCCAGTGGAAACCCACAGGGAGAACATGCAAATTCCGCACAGTCAACACCCAAGGTCAGGATTGAACCTGGGTCTCAGGGACAGTATGGCAGTAGCTGTGACACTAAGCCACACAATCTTATATCTGTGCTGCCTAGCTTCCAAGTCTTCTTCATTGATCACAATTGTGAATGCTTTCATCAACATCTTTTATCCTTTACAAGAAAAATGACCCTAAGTTCCCTGATCTCCCATCTTTAATATTGTTCTAGTAAGTACATTTGACATCTACTCCAAAGCCTTTCTGAAGTATGTAACGTACCCGATCATAAACCTCTGTAGTTTAGCTTGGCATTTATTTATTTCATTGTTATTAAAGACTAAGATCCCATACATACTTTGATATGCTTCCAGATCATTTGCCACCTTCAAAAATATCTCCATGCACAGTCCTATTTAAAATTGTACCATGTTGTTAATCCTCTTTTCATTCTTTCCACAAAATATTCTTCACACTTCTGTGTTCATTTTCATTTGTCACATTTTTCTCATTGTACCCATGTTTACATTCTCTTAAGCTTTGTTATTGTCTTGTCATTATTCACTATGTTTTGAAGTTTTGCATTGTGTGTTGTGTACCTGTCAGATCAAATGTATATGTAAATCAAAAATCAATAGTCCTGCTAATAAACCTTAAGAGTTAACAGCAAATACTTTAAAGACAATAATGCAATTGTTCATTACTGTTCTCTGGTTTCTAATCCTCATCCAACTTTTCACTGAAGTTACCACTCTGTTAAACATACAGGATCACTTGTGCTAATAAATTATCCAGCACTGTGCCAAACACCTTTTATCAGTCCATATAAACAGCAATAAATCTCTTTGTTATTTCATCAATTTATCAATTTATCAATTTATCAATTGTGATTTCCCTTCATCTGAGCCTAGAATGGCCATGTTCTAATCTAAGGGACAGTTTGATGGGCTGTACCTGTATCTGTTGGACTGTGGGTAATCTTTCATTTCACTGCACATTTATGTGTATGTGACAAATAAACTTGACTATTGACTGTTGAAGTTTCCAGGAGTGAGAAGGATAGAAATGTTTACGATCTCGAGTTATCTTGAATCTGTGGATGTAGAGAAGATTCTTACTCTTCTTGAACTTGGGGCATACTGTTTAATCATAAAAAGCAGTCTGTTAAGGCATAAATGAGGTAAAATGTTCTCTCGCAGCGATCCAGTAAATCTCCAGTAATTGGATATCCTGTGGAGTAAGGTGGTGCAGGACTGACAGACTTTCAAAGTATTGGATATTATTCCCGTTAGTACCCCAAAGGACTTTCAATTCACTTTTTTTTAAACATATTATGCAATGGTATAATATTTTTTCTGATGAACTAGGTGAGTTTAAAAGGAGCACAGGGGAACAGGGCCCCTCTCTCTGAGTTTAAGGAATGCTGGCAAAACAGAACAGAAGAGCCAAATGCTAAACCGTAGGAGTTCTGAAAAAAAACCCGTGATTGGGAATTATCAGACTTATATTGTGTGTGCATCTTGGGAACTCTCTTCCTCAAATGTCAGTGCAAGCAATTGAATAATTTTAAGTCAGAGATGTATATATTTTTGATAAAGCGAGGAGCTGAATGGTTACTGAGCTAGGTAGGAATAATAATAATAATAATAATAATAATAATAATAATAAACAATAGGTGCAGGAGTAGGCCATTCAGCCCTTCGAGCCAGCACCGCCATTCAATGCGATCATGGCTGATCACTCTCAATCAGTACCCCGTTCCTGCCTTCTCCCCATACCCCCTCACTCCGCTATCCTTAAGAGCTCTATCCAGCTCTCTCTTGAAAGCATCCAACGAACTGGCCTCCACTGCCTTCTGAGGCAGAGAATTCCACACCTTCACCACTCTCTGACTGAAAAAGTTCTTCCTCATCTCCGTTCTAAATGGCCTACCCCTTATTCTTAAACTGTGGCCCCTTGTTGAGTTTACTGTCCCATCAACAGATATGTTGTTGAATGGTTAAGCAAGCACAAGTAGCTCAGGTTTACTCCTGCTAATTCATTTGTTTGTACTTTAGCAGTATTCTCTTTGGTGAAGTCAGATGCAAAGTATTTATTCAATATTTCAACCATGCCTTCTGCTCCACAAAAGATTGTATTCATTATCTGCTAATAGAATATAGAACATAGAGCTATACCGCACAGGAATAGGCCTATTGACCCAAAATGTCCTTCCACAATAGTAAGGAAAACAATACCAAAAAAGGACTGACACTAAACTATTGATCTGAAAACCAGTGTTTCCCTTCTGGTTTAGTCATTTGAATCTCTAGAGTTTCATGGGAAAAGGTAAGTGTAATCAGCCAAAGATTTAGGCATTGAACCAAACAGATGGCTTCTTTATGGAAAAAAAAGTATATAAACTGCATACAATATAAAGCAGTGGATTTATATACACTTTGAAAAGTTAAAATGATGAAGGCACTACTCACTCTCACTATGTAATGTCTAAAACAGAAACCCACGACTGAGACTGTGAAACTTACTGCAGCTTGAAACTGAACTCACTTTCCTGCTGGGCTGCCACAAGCCTGAAATATAGAAGTGCTGGCTGGAAGTCTGAAAACTGCTGGCAGGATGCTGGGCTAAATCCAGGAAAGCCAATATAATCCTCTCTTTGGAGACCCCAGCCGCTGCACTGTCCACCAAAGGGTGACCCTATTCCAAACTCAAATATCTTAGACCTTAATCAAAACCATAATCCCAGACCAGGTCCTATTCTTTGAAGTATGTCAACTGGGAAGGTCTCTGCAGACAACGGAGCCCTCGTAGAAATTACTTTGATGGCCAAGACAGTAACTTGGCTTGACAAGACAGTCTGCTTTCAATACAAACATCCTAACCATAAACTTTAGATCTGCCATTGGAATTTGCAAAGAAAATTACACTTGTGTAGCTCACGACCACAAATTTGGACTCGAATCATGAGCTTAAAGAATCTAAAACAAAACATTTAACATAGCCAAACATTACGCTCTTATGAAATTTTGCCGTGAAATATGTGCTAGTGGAAATGCTAAATCTTGTAATTTAATAAAGAACGTGTCCCATGACCTCATGAACCATTTACCCAAATACAATTCATCTAATATAATTGCAATGATATACTAACTTTCTTGATTAATTGACTAGGACATGAGGATACAAAGTGCTGGAGCAACTCAGTCGGTTAGGCAGCAGCTCTCATCAGATCAGAGATGCTGTCTGACCTGTTGAGTTGCTCCATTTCTCCGTCCCCTTTTGAGCATTAACCAGCATCTGCCGTTACTTTTTTTTTCTACATTATTTGAATATTGTTTAACAGGTGAAAAGTCAATTTCCTTCATAAGGGCAAAAATAACTCGTCTTCAGGTGAGTGAACATGTCAACAGGAAGTAAAACATCACAATAAGTGTTAATATTCGGGATAGTAATGTGATTATAAAACCATAAGTATGGATCTTGAGTTGATAAAGGGTTTCTCTGGATGTTGAATTTCAAATAGTTTGTGGAAGTCCTGATGCTTCCTGTAAAAACACATGCTCTTGTGGTTAACGCCCAGCAACCCCTGCTTCAACAGGAATCACCTGAATTTTTGTGGTAGTGTGAACTTTGAACTTTCTTTTAAGTGCTTCCAACCATCCTGCTGAACACTTAAAGCACTGAAGAGGCTGGAATAAGTGCTATTTTTGAGACAGAGTTGCAAAAGCAGAGAGCTTTTCATAGCTAATAACTGGTTCCCTGCAGTGGTTAAAGCTTGTTGAAAGTCAAGCCATTCGTATTGTAGCGACCATAGAGAATGGTCCAGGTCGTCGAACCCTCGGATTGGCCAGCGAGGTCACGTGGGAACGCGACCATGGGGATTGGTCCAGGGAACGACATCGCTGATTGGCCAGCGATGTCATGTGCGCGTTTGGCGCCCGATTTAGTCAGTTCGGCGAAGTCTTCAAGGAAGACAGTAAGTTTGTATTGGTTGTCCTGTACCTTGTTGTTTAACTCTGTATTCGTGTATTGCGGCTGCAATAAACTTCGTCTACAACCAACAAGTTTCGGACTCGCCATATTGGTGACCCCGACGTGATCTGGACGATCACCGACTGAGCAGGAACCCGACGCCTCGTTGACGATGACCGAGCAGGGCACACCGGAGTCAAGCGCGGCAAGCGTTCATCTTCCGTTATTTTGGACGTACGCACCGCAAGCTTGGTTTATCCACGCCGAGGCTCAATTCCATATAAAGAAGGTGTCGGACGAATCCACGAAGTACTTCTACCTCGTCAGCGCTCTATCGCCGGACACAACCAAGCGCGTGATGCGGTTCATCGTAAATTCACCTGCGGAAGACAAGTACGAGGCCATGAAGAAGGTATTACTGCGAACCTTCGGGTTGAATAAGCATGGTGGTGCGGCAAAACTTCTGCACCTACCGGATCTTGGAGACCAACTGCCTTCCGTCCTCATGGCCGAAATGATGATGCTAGCATACGGATTGCCCGATGTTTGAACAGGCATTCCGCGAGAAACTTCCCGAGGATGTCCGACTGCTGCTTACGGATTGTTCTTTTAAGGACCCCGAAGCATATGCAGCGAAAGCGGACGCGCTCATAGCGGCAAAAAACAAGGCAAGTGGTTCAATCAACAAAGTCTCGACATCGGTGACCACGCCACAGCGTCGGCAAGATGGCGCCACGTCTCCCGCCAATTCTCCGAAAGCCCGCCAAAAAGATCCGCACAAGCGCGGCTGGTGCTATTATCACCTACGATGGAGTAACGAATCCCGCAACTGTCGTTTGCCTTGTACCTTCGCGGGAAATGCCTCGGCCGATCGTACATAGGGGCAGTTACGATTGGCCAGAACCGGCGCCTCTATGTCCATGATCGATTCACGGACACAGAATTTTTGGTAGACACGGGAGCCATCGTCAGCATAGTGCCGCCGACCGACCTCGAAACCAGATCGGGTAAGACAGGTCCCACCCTCATCGCGGTTAATGGCAGCCCAATTCGCACTTTCGGTACACGGAAGATGTCCCTTGTGTTAGGCCTCCGCACGTACGAATGGCCATTCATCATAGCCGACGTCAAACAAGCGATCCTGGGCGCAGATTTTCTCTGGGCTTTTTCACTGGTTCCTGATGTCCGCGGTAACGACCTCCGACCCTCCGCCGAAGATGAGCACGTCGCTCCGACAATCGCCTCCTCGCCCAGCCCTACTGTCCAGGCCGTCGTCGCGGCCCCCGACTCGTATGCTGCGATTCTGGCAGAGTTCCCAGAGCTGCTCGTCCAACGTTTTGACGCACCTTCGGCTAAGCACGGTGTGGTCCATCACATCCGCACCGAAGGCCCTCCCGTTTTCGCTCGGGCCAGGAGACTACCGCCAGACAAACTGGTGGTGGCAAGGGCGGAGTTCAGGAAGATGGAGGAAATGGGAATTGTCCGTCAGTCTGACAGCCCGTGGGCCTCGCCGTTACACATGGTCTCCAAGGCATCTGGGGGGTGGAGGCCATGCGGCGATTATCGGCGTCTCAATGCTGTCACCACGGCTGATCGCTACCCCATACCGCACCTACAGGACTTTTCATCTGGGCTGGAAGGAGCGGTGGTGTTTTCCAAAATCGATTTGGTGCGAGGATACCATCAGATTCCGGTGCGACCGGAGGACATACAAAAAACTGCAACTATTACTCCGTTCGGGTTGTTTGAATGGTTGCGTATGCCTTTCGGTTTAAAGAACGCGGCACAGGCTTTCCAGCGACTGATGGACCGCGTGGGCCGGGGTTTACCCTTTTTGTTTATTTATTTAGACGACATCCTGGTAGCCAGCCCCTCAGTGCAGGAACACCAGGCCCATTTGCGGACCGTGTTCCAGCGGCTCCAAGACCACGGGCTCATTATCCAACCCTCCAAATGTCAATTCGGCCTGCCTGCCCTCGATTTTCTAGGGCACATAATTACTCCTGCCGGCGCCGCCCCTTTGCCCGAGAAGGTGGAAGCTATCCGGGCTTTTCCCAGGCCCACCACAGTAAAAGGGCTGCAGGAGTTCGTAGGCATGGTTAATTTCTACCATAGATTCGTTCCGGCAGCGGCGCGAGTCCTGCGCCCGCTTTTCCAATGCCTTGCAGGGAATCCGGTAGAGTTGTTGTGGTCCCCGACCGCAGAGTCGGCTTTTACGGCAGCTAAGGCAGCCTTGGCAGACGCCACCATGTTGGTCCATCCGAGCCCCTCCGCCCCCACGGCCCTGACGGTTGACGCCTCTGACGTGGCGGTGGGTGGGGTTCTGGAGCAGCAGGTCGGTGGCCGTTGGCAGCCTTTAGCGTTTTTCAGCCGGCAACTAAATTCGGCCGAGCTGAAATATAGCGCATTTGACCGAGAGCTTCTAGCTCTCTATTTAGCTGTCCGTCATTTCAGGTATTTCCTCGAGGGCCGCCCATTCGTGGCATTTACGGACCACAAGCCATTAACATTTGCTTTTTTGAAATTGTCTGACCCATGGTCGGCCCGCCAGCAGCGGCACCTGACTGCTATCTCCGAATTTACCACAGATGTCCGTCATATCGCGGGTAAGCTTAATGCCGTTGCTGACGCCCTGTCTAGACCTGCTTTTCCCCCTATTTCGGCGGTGGACTGCGAAGTGGATCCCCAGGAGCTCGCGGAGGCACAGCTCCTAGCGGATACCATTTCGGCTTACCAGTCCACCACTTCGGGATTGAAGTTGGCCCAGGTAGCTTGTGGGTCGGAGGGCACGAAAGTCTGGTGCGATGTTTCTCTTCCTCGTCCCAGGCCGGTAGTACCGCCCTCCCTTCAGCGCCGGGTTTTCGATGCCATTCATGGGCTGGCGCACCCGTCCATCCGCTCCACCTCTGCCTTGGTAGCAGCGAGGTTTGTCTGGCATGGCCTGCGGAAACAGGTAGCGGGGTGGGCACGTTCCTGCGTGCCCTGTCAGACCGCTAAAGTCCAGCGCCACGTCCAGCCCCCCGTACAGAATTTCGAGGTCCCGGCTTTTCGTTTTTTCCACATCCACGTGGATTTGGTCGGGCCTTTGCCTTCCTCCCGGGGCTACACCCACCTCCTCACGGTGGTGGATCGGTTCACCCGGTGGCCAGAGGCTTTCCCATTGTTTGATATCTCGTCAGCGTCTTGTGCTAGGACTTTGGCCCTTCATTGGGTAGCTCGTTTCGGGGTCCCGGCAGTTATTACAACTGACAGAGGGCCACAGTTCACTTCGTCCCTCTGGGCCGCGCTGGCGGAACTGTACGGGTCCAAGTTACAACCCACAACTGCATATCACCCCCAGGCAAATGGACTCGTAGAAAGGTTCCACCGCCAACTTAAGGCGTCCCTCAGTGCAAGGCTTGAAGGCCCGGACTGGGTAGACCAACTCCCTTGGGTTCTTTTGGGCATCCGGACTGCTCCTAAGCCAGATCTCGGTGCGTCGTCCGCAGAGCTAGTATATGGCTCGACACTTCGAGTACCCGGAGATCTGTTTCCGGACCCTTCAGCCCTGCTCCCTACAGTCCCATCAGCGTTAGCATCTCTCCGGGAACGGGTGGGCTCCCTAGCTCCAGTGCCGACTTCACGTCATGGGTGTCCCATGGTACATGAACCGTCTTCCCTGAAGGACTGTGAGTTTGTTTTTCTGCGTAAAGATGCCCATCGCGCCCCGTTGCAGAGGGTCTATCAAGGGCCGTTCCGGGTTTTACGTAAGGGAACGGCTACTTTCACCTTAGACATGGGCGGCAAGAGTGAACTCGTCTCGGTGTCCCGGCTCAAACCTGCCCATTTGGACCCGGATCAACCAGTCCTGGTCGGTCAAACCCCTAGGAGAGGCCGACCTCCGTTAGTTCCGCCCAGTCCAGAAACCCCCGTTCCGACAGTTCCTCCAGGACCCCCCGTTTCGGCAGTTCCTCCAGGACCCCCCGTGCCGGTAGTTCCTCCAGAACCTCTCGTTCCAGCTGTTCCACCAAGTCCGGAACCTCCGGCTCCTGTGGTTCAGGCTGTCCCTCTCCGTACTCGTTATGGTCGCGAAATCCGGCTCCCATCTAGGTTCCGCACCTCGGGTTCTGGGGGGGGTCATGTAGCGACCATAGAGAATGGTCCAGGTCGTCGAACCCTCGGATTGGCCAGCGAGGTCACGTGGGAACGTGACCATGGGGATTGGTCCAGGGAACGACATCGCTGATTGGCCAGCGATGTCATGTGCGCGTTTGGCGCCCGATTTAGTCAGTTCGGCGAAGTCTTCAAGGAAGACAGTAAGTTTGTATTGGTTGTCCTGTACCTTGTTGTTTAACTCTGTATTCGTGTATTGCGGCTGCAATAAACTTCGTCTACAACCAACAAGTTTCGGACTCGCCATAGTATTTTGATTTATCTTGTCATGGCCAAATAATATGAAATTGATTTTCAAAATTTCAAAACGAGGAAAATGCCAATAAGTATCTCGATGGTCTTAACATCTCTACTTAAAGCTAAATAAAGTAGAATGTTTTACTAATAAATAAAGAGCTTAGTTTGCTACATAATTAAATCATGTTCAATGTAAGCAGACACAATATACTACGGCTGCTGGAATCTGGAGCGAACAGTCTCTGGCCATTGTGTCTCACTTAGCGCAGCTGTGGCAAAATCAGAGAGTCTTGAATTCCCATACTATGAAAGCAGAGCGACATTCAAGCCTGTCACAACTAAGACTACCCATGAGGATCCTTACACTTCAGGTCCTGACCTTCGCACTGAGGAGTCCAAACTGCCTGTGTTTCACTTCTTTTAATGTGAGATGGGTAACTTAAGAGAGTGAGGTCCTGATCCAGTGGCAAAGGGGTCTAAGACAACTGGAGGCCAGGCTCTGCTACTTGGACATTAACATCCACAAGTGAGTGGACAAGTTAGGAGGTACCTTTAGGCACATATGTACTGAAGCGCACATAAGGTGAGCCCAAACATAAATGCCAGTAACTACTGTCTCCTCTCCACTCCCCCACTCTCTCCACTCTTCCCTACGATCCTTTTCACACTTGATCATTCAAACCCCGCAATTTCCTGATCACAATATGACTAAACTATCTGCCATATTCCATCTAACAACATGAACATCAGATTTTTTGTGCAATGTTGGCACCAATTGGTTTCCGGAGGACTGGAAGGGAAAATGCCCTCTACCCAATTTAACTTTCAATTGGTAATTCTGGCGTGATTTTCAAAAAGATGATTTGAAAATGTGATATTGTATCAAAGGTTGCCAATTAGACAATTCTCAGTGGTAGAGTTGCTGCCTTACAGCGGCAGAGACCCGGGTTCAATCCTGACTATAGATGCTGTCTATACGGAGTTTGCACGTTCTCGCTGTGACCTCATGGTTTTCCCTGGATGCTCCCGTTTCCTTCCTCACTCCAAAGACATACAGGTTTGTATGGCTTCAGTAAAGTTTGAAATTGTCAATAGTGTGAAGGATAGAGCTAGTGTATGGGGATCGCTGGTCGGCGTGGACTCGGTGGGCTGAAGGGCATGTTTCCGCACTATATCTCTAAACTAAATTAAACTAAATTGAAAGAAGGAGCCAGAATGATATTACAGAATGAAAGAAATGGAAAGAAGAACCTTCATAACCCAACAATATTTAAAAACAGTTTAAAATGAAGTCAATGTTGCAAAATATGAAACTATCTCAGCAAAGTCTACAGGCCCAGTCCATCACACATTGACTCTACTTCATGCTTGGGGGAGAAACCAACATAATCAAGGCCTACTCTCACCCCAATCATTCTCTCTACTCCCCTCTTCCATCAGGCAGAAGATACAAAAGCTGGAAAAAAATATACTGCCAGATTAAAGGACAGTTTCTTCCCTGCTGTTATCAGATTACTGAATGGACCTCTCATATGCTATGGATGACTCATAGTCTTCCAATCGACCACATTGTGGCTCTTGAACTTTTTTACCTGCACTTTACCTGTAACTTAACACTCTATTCTGCACTGTTTATTTCTTTATTGCATAACCTGATGTGCTCATATATATTGTGACCAATATTAATATCAAGGTTGCATAGTTGCATCCTCATATAAGCAGTGGTTTAAGGTGACCTATCTTCCCTCTGGTAAAACTTCAGCATCTTCACGGTGCAGCAAGGGAATCCAAAGCTTATATTTCTTCTTTTGACTTGTTTCTCAATCTGATTCTTCTGCTGGATCTCCTCTTCATGATCCACCCCTTTGACCAACTGGTTTGGAAAATAGCAAGGTTATAGTGTTGATGAATGCCCCTTCTCAAATACTGTCTTGGATAGATTACAGACAAAAACAACAGAGTTATTAATTCACCTTGTGACATATTGATGCTGCCCACCACATCCACCATTTGACCTGCAGTGAGAAAGGAGAGTGCAGTGAGATTTACAGTGCAGTGGCGTTGTAACTGAGAATTGCAAATTACAGCCTGCCAAGTACCTTGGGTGTCTGTAAATCAGATAGCCTCTATTGAAGGATTTTATCAGGAGGTGGAGTTTTGCTATGCAGCCCACTGCATAAGACCAATATGTTGTCAACAACTTTTCAGCTAGCTGCATGTCTTGAAAATAATTATTCAATCTCCAACTCAAACCCATGCATTACCAAAGCCCTTTGAATTTAATTTCAGTTATTTCAATGGAATTGAAAGCAGGTTGTGGAAGAGGTTGGGGGCATACACCAAAATAAATTGGAAGATTATACTATTCAACAGCAGTTCATGTTAAAATCTCTATTTTACAGTTCTTTTCGAATTAGTAGCTGCTTCAAATTAGTAGCCTGTTTTTTTTAAATTTACAATCACAATAAAACTTTATTAGCCAAGTATGTTTTGCAACATAATGGGAACTTCATTTGCCATACAGTCATAACAATAAAAAGCAACAGGACACACAAAATACATTTTAACATGAACATCCACCACAGTGACTCCTCCACATTTCTCACTGTGATAGAAGGTGAAAAAAAGTTCAATCTCTCCCTTCTTTGTCCTCTAGTGGTCGGGGGCTCTAACCTTCCGTTGACGGGATGATCTTGACTCCCGTAGCCGGCGGCGAGCCTTCCTCGTCAGGGCGATCAATCTCCTTCTTCGGGGGAGGGGGGATCTCAGCGGTCAGGGCTGTCGAACCATACGCAGTCAAGGCGATTAAAGCTCCCGCAGCTGGCGATCCGAAGCCATCGCGTCGGGATGATCGAAATTCCCACGTTGGGACGGTTGAAACTCGCCGCGGCTTGGAACTCCCAAATCGGTCTCTAACCAAAGACCGCGGGCTCCACGATGTTAAAGTCCACAGGCCCGTGGTTGGAGCTCTCCAGAGTCGATCCCCAGCAAAGGGATCGCAAGCTCCACGATGGTAAGTCCGCGCCGCGCCCGCGGTTGAAACATTGGGTCAGTCTCCAGGAAAGACCGCGCCACTCCACGATATTAGGCCGCAGTAGGGACCAAGATATGATACGGAAAAAAATACCCCATCTCTGTCGAGGCAAGAGATTGAAAAAATGTTTTCCTCAGCTTTCCCCCCCCCCCCCCCCCCACATAAAACAAACCAAGGAACACTAAAACAAACTCTTTAACACATACTTAAAATAACAAAAACAGAAGAAAGGACAGACAGACTATTGGCGAGGCAGCCATTTGCTGGTGCCACCCGGAGCCAGTCTGACACCAGAGTGACATAATCTAGGCCCAAACATCAAGTTTGCAGAGAGGAAGTCCTGCATTTTTTTTGAGGTGCAATATTTCATCCGTGGTAATAAAATAATATCTTGACTACCATGGGTCTATATCAAGGAAAGCAAGAAATGTTGTTCTAGTTACTATTTACATATCCAACAACATTGTTAAATGTCTGATCATACAGTATATTGACTGAAATATACTGCATGGAAACATGTCCTACTGCCCATTGAGTCCACGCCGACCATTGATCACCCATTCACACTAGTTCCATGTTAATGCGACTTTCGCATTCACTTCTGACACACTAAGGGCAGTTTACAGAGGCTAATTAACCTACAGACTCACATGTTTTTGGGACGTGGGAGTAAGCTGGTCAACCTGGAGAAAACCTGCGCAACTACAAGGGGAACGTGCAAACTCCACACAGACAGCACTCGAGGTGGGATCTCTTCGTGATCTGTCATTGGCTGAGTATGTAGCTTTCCGCGGCACTGAAATAAACACATTTAATTATTTTCCTTTTACCTTTAATTGTTGTGAAAATGGAAGATTATTCATAATCTTTGTATATGCTATCTTCTCACAGCTCCGCATGTATTTCAAATCAGTCTAGCTTATGTATCTGACTGCAAAGAGCTAAATCAACAATCATTAGAGCACAACTGCAATGATTATATCTGGCTGGATAAATACAACACTAAATCGTCATAACATTTCGAGGAAAGTCTCACAAGTTATCAGTGAAAAACCATGGGTAACTTTGCCACATTTCCTGTGCCTTGACATTTTCTTAAGTTTTTTCAAACTTGAGGCACATGGTTAAACGTTTGATAATTGTTTTAACCAGCGTAGCGGAAAACTGTTTCAAATTAACAACTGTAGGGACTCTAAGGCAACTCATATATACCACAGAATTAGACATCTTTCCCTGAAACAACACGACGTTTAATGTCAGATGATGAATTGAAAGTTCGAGACATGTAAAAAATATTTTTTGAAATGTCGGTTACCACCAGCTTAAGTTTCGACATGGAGTATCCTATAATTGAAATGATGTTGTTTCAAAAACTGTATTATTGTTAATATATTTAAAAAACAAACAAATATCAATATTTTGAGATCTCTGTTGTTAGTGCTATATATATTGCCAGGGGTGATGATGGAGGCTGATACGATAGTGACATTTAAGAGGCTTGTAGATAGGCACATAGAAATGCAGGGAATGGTAGGATATGGATAATGTGCAGGCGGAGAAGATTAGTTCAACTTGACATCACATTGGGCACAGACATTGTGGGCCAAAGGACATACCAGTGCTGTACTGTTCTATGTTCTAAAATTAACCACATTACTTTCTGAACAAACTATTTTTGCTTTTGCGATGCTGTTGGAAACACTAAGATAGTTTTTTTCCTACGCTATTGTTAGAAATAAGCTAAAAAATATCATATTTTAAGTAAAAACAATTAAAGAGACGAAGAGTGAGAAATGGCTTTCATCTTCTTGTTCCAACTATAGTAATAAATACAGCTGTAGCGATGGAAAATTAAACTTCAGCCAAGTTATAAAGCTTATCTCAGTTATTGGGGAGATGGTGATTGCAGATTTCAAGCTGGTTTTCCTAGATGCACGCACATCTGAGTCATGTGAGATTTTTATAATTCCAGTAAATTTATGAGTTTACTACATGACTAATCCCATTTACGATTAAGAAGAGTTTAAGAATTAAGGGATGGACCATGTACCTCTGTAAGCCTGATCTGCCATTCAGTAAACTTCATGGTAAATCCCTTAAATTAAATTAAAACAGAAAATGCTGGAAATACACAGTAGGTCTTTCAGCAAGTCATCCTTTGACTGCTCACCATTTTTAACCTTTGAAAATTGAAAGTCCAAAGTTTTTTAGAGCTTACTTTCAACAATAATGTGCAGAAAGAGAAACCAAATTAAAATTTCAGATGGAGGACGCTTTGAGAGAACTGGGAAGGGGGAGAATAAGTTAGGTTTTTTTTTAAATCCCTGACCTGAAACCTTACCTCCATTTCTCTTTTTACTGATGCTGCCTGCCTGACTGAGTCTTCCAACATTTCAGCTTGTATTTAAGTTAGTTTTAAGCTGCAGAGAAGATAGACAATAAACAATAGACAATAGGTGCAGGAGGAGGCCATTCGGCCCTTCGAGCCAGCACCGCCATTCAATGTGACCATGGCTGATCATTCTCAATCAGTACCCCGTTCCTGCCTTCTCCCCATACCCCCTGACTCCGCTATCCTTAAGAGCTCTATCTAGCTCTCTCTTGAATGCTGGGGGATTGGTGGACTGTACAAAGACAAACCTGGCCCAGACCTAGCAGAGAAACGTGTGGTTGACAATTATCTTTGGTGTTTTTTTTAATGGAAAATATGCCATTTTGGGCTGAGAATATTTTCTCAGGTTTTATTGGTGAAAAGTGCAAAAGTTTGTGCATTATTTGGACTATTTTGTTTTAACTCTTAAAGCATTCTTAAAGTTTAGTTTGGTTTAGAGATAATAGCATGGAAACAGGCCCTTTGGTTCACCGAGTCCATGCTGATGTTCGATCACCCATCCACTCTAGTTCAATGTTATCCCACTTTGGCATCCTACACACTAGGGGCAACTTACAGAAGCCAATTAACCATGCATTTGGGATGTGGGAGGAAACCGGAGCACCTGAAGAAAACCCATGTGGTCAAAGGGAGAATGTGCATGGACAGCACCCATAGTCAGGATTGAACCCAGGTCTCTGAACATTGTGAGGCAGCAGCTCCACTGTGCTGCCCCGGGCTTTAAAAGTAGCAAGTGTAAAAATGTTACAACATCTTTATTTTGAAAAGTTCCACCAAAATCTTGCATTCAGTCCCAACACAAAGCAAAGTTCGGTGATTATTTATAGGCAAAATAGACATGCAATTTGAAATCCAGATGAAATAATCATTAACTTGTAAGACTTAACAGTTAATTATCATTTTAAGTGTTTAGTTATACAGTTTAATATATCATCCAGTTGGATATTTTGATTTATATTTAGCCTGCTTGTTAACGGCTTTAATGAATGAAGCTCTGAGTATTATATAGTTTATGTTTTTGATATGAGATGATGCTCACTGGAATGGGCAGAACGAAAGACAGAATCTTTGGAAACTTTGGGTACTTGTTATGTTATAATCTAAAAAGGGAAGGGGGAGGGATTTGGGGGGGGGGGGGTCCAGGAAAATACTAAGTTGACAGAGAGCTGTGGCAGGTAAAATATCTGATTGATGAATATCTTACAAATCTAGAAGACAAAAACAAAATTGTGGAATATCCCAAACCAATAAAGGCAATTAAAACAAGAGGAACAATTCTGAAATTGCAGAATAAATTATACACGGGCAGAGCAAAAGCAGAAAATATGTGATTCAATTACATGTGAATAGACAATAGACAATAGGTGCAGGAGGAGGTCATTCAGCCCTTCGAGCCAGCACCACCATTCAATGTGATCATGGTTGATCATTCTCAATCAGTACCCTGTTCCTGCCTTCTCCCCATACCCCCTGACTCTGCTATCCTTAAGAGCTCTATCTAGCTCTCTCTTGAAAGCATTCAGAGAACTGGCCTCCACTGCCTTCTGAGGCAGAGAATTCCACAGATTTACAACTCTCTGACTGAAATTTGTTTTCCTCATCTCTGTTCTAAATGGCCTACCCCTTATTCTTAAACTGTGGCCCCTGGTTCTGGACTTCCCCAACATTGGGAACATGTTTCCTGCCTCTAATGTGTCCAACCCCTTAATAATCTTATATGTTTCAATAAGATCCCTTCTCATCCTTCTAAATTCCAGTGTATACAAGCCTAGCCGCTCCAGTCTTTCAACATACGGCAGTCCCGCCATTCCGGGAATTAACCTAGTAAACCTACGCTGCACGCCCTCAATAGCAAGAATATCCTTCCTCAAATTTGGAGACCAAAACTGCACACTGTACTCCAGGTGCGGTCTCACTAGAGCACTGTGCAACTGTAGAAGGACCTCTTTGCTCCTATACTCAACTCCTCTTGTTATGAAGGCCAACATTCCATTGGCTTTCTTCACTGCCTGCTGTACCTGCATGCTTTCTTTCAGTGACTAATGCACTAGGACACCCAGATCTCGTTATACATCCCCTTTTCCAAACTTGACACCATTCAGATAATAATCTGCCTTTCTATTCTTATCACCAAAGTGGATAACCTCACACTTATCCACATTAAACTGCATCTGCCATGCATCCGCCCACTCACACAGCCTGTCCAAGTCACCCTGCAACCTCATAGCATCTTCCTCACAGTTCACACTGCTCCCCAGCTTTGTGTCATCTGCAAATTTGCTAATGTTACTTTGAATCCCTTCATCCAAGTCATTAATGTATATTGTAAATAGCTGCGGTCCCAGCACCGAGCCTTGCGGTACCCCACTAGTCACTGCCTGCCATTCTGAAAGGGACCCATTTATCCCCACTCTTTGCTTTCTGTCTGCCAACCAATTTTCTATCCATGTCAGTACCCTACCCCCAATACCATGTGCTCTAATTTTGCACACTAATCTCCTATGTGGGACCTTGTTGAAGGCTTCCTGAAAGTCAAGGTTCACCACATCCACCGGCTCTCTCCTGTCCATTTTCCTAGTTACATCATATCATATCATATCATATACATACAGCCGGAAACAGGCTGGTGTTTTCTCTCGGAGTGTTGGAGGTGAGGGGAGACCTGATGGAAGTACATACAATTATGAGAGACATAGACAGGGTAGGCAGTCATAATCTTTTTTCCAAAGTGGAAATGTTTAAGACCAGAGGGCACAAGGCATTTAGTCAGAGGGTGGTGATTCTGTGGAATTATTTGCCATAGAAGGCTGTGGAGGCCGTCAGTGGATATTTTCAAGGCAGAAATAGATAGATTCTTGATTAGTACAGGTGTCAGAGGTTATGGGGAGAAGGCAGGAGAATGGGGTTAGGAGGGAGAGATAGATCAGTCTGAAGAAGGGTCTCGACCCGAAACGTCACCCATTCCTTCTCTCCTGATATGCTGCCTGACCTGCTGAGTTACTCCAGCATTTTGTGAAATAGATCAGCCACGATTGAATGATGGAGTAGAATTGATGGGCCTAATTCTACTCCTATCACTTATGACCTTATGGCCTTATAACTTTCAGGTCAGAGAGAGAAAGTTTAAAAGATATGTATTGATCTTTTGGGTCAGCACCCTTCATCTAGACTGGATGATATGGCTCAATGCGTTGAGTTCCAACAGCAGTTTGTTTGTTTATCGCTCCAGATTCCAGCATCTGCAGTCTCTTGCATCTCCATCAAGGCAGGATGCTGTTTCTCTAGCTTTCGTAAACTGATGACAGCGATGCTGTTTCACCTTGGCATGAACATTTCCTTTCTTTTCAGGTGCAAAATATTGAATATTATGAGTTATACAAAGACTTCATTGACAAGCTCTATGAGACATTAATATATATATAATAGATGTGTAGGAAAAAAAACTGCAGATGCTGGTTTAAATCGAAAGTGGACACAAAATGCTGGAGTAACTCAGCGGGTCAGGCAGCATCTCAGGAGAGAAGGAATGGGTGACGTTTCGAGTCGAGACCCTTCTTCAGACAAATATATATAATAGACTTGCTTCAGAGTGCTTGAGGTGAAATGTAACTTTGGCAATAGCCTAAAACCAGTGATGTGCATCTTTCATTCATTGTTCTTTATCTCTCTACATCATCATCGTCTATGTCTCTCATTTCCCTTTTCCCTAACCAGTCTGAAGAAGGGTCTCATGCCGAAACATCATCCATTCCTTCTCTCCCGAGACTCTGCCTACCCCGCTGAGTTACTCCAGCTTTTTGTGTCTATCTTTGGTTTAAACCAGCATCTGCAGCTCCTTCCTGCCCAGAGAATTCTGGACTGGGTGACATCAATTTCACTATGGCCCTCTGTTCACAAGTAACAAAGATAAATTTCACTCTCCCACGGTTTTAATATTACTAAGTAAAACAAACTTAACTTCAAGCCTTTTACGGAACCTACAACCTTTATCACTCTTAGCATATTTAATAGCATTTATAGTAATTTCATGTTTATTCCACCAAGCAATTCGTTTTTCAAAAAGATCTGAATGTAACTAAGTTAAAATAACACTGCCATCAATTTATTAAACTCAGTTTAAATGGGTTTCTAGAAACTGCTGGGCAGAATGATTATGGCATCAATGTACGGAACTGATATTTCTTGTTATGACAATTTAGCAACAGATTATTACATTAAAGTTATTTCTGCCCGTATGCTGTGTGCAATTTTGGGTTAACAATTTTATTGTAATACTTTATATAGTTTTGAACAAACCTGTTATTACAGAATGTAATTGCAAAGAACTGCAGATATTGTTTTTTTACCTCCATCCAGGGACCCCAGCAATCCTTCTGGCTGAGGCAGAGGTTCACATGCACCTGCTCTAACCTCATCTAATGGTGTTCCCGATGTGGGCACCAAGCGTAGACTGGGCGACCACTTGTGTTCGGTCCACCAAAGTCTACCAGAACTCCCGGTCGCTGACCATTTAAATCCCCTTCAGATTCCCATACTGATCTTTCTGTCCTTGGCCTTCTCCATTGCCAGAGTGTGGCCGTAGGCAAATTGGAGAAACTGCACATCATATTCTGTTTAGATAGCTGACAATTCATCAGTATGAACACTGAATTTTCCCCTCTCACCCCCTGAAACCTGGCTGACCTCACCACCGGTCTTCCTGCTATTCTCTCCACTTGCACCATTTACAACGGATGCACAATTCATAACTTTTGCATCCGTCAACTTAACAATTCAAGAACACAAGAACACAAGAAAATAGGAGCAGGAGTAGGCCGACCGGCCCCTCGAGCCCGCTCCGCCATTCAATACGATCATGGCTGATCCTACCCCAACCCCCTTCCCACTATCGCCCTTCTTCCCACCCAAAAGAACCGTGTGATCTCCTGGGAGAGGCGAAAAACCGGATAAAAACCCAGGCCAATTTGGGAAAAAAATCCGGGAAATTCCTCTCCGACCCCAAGCTAGGCGATCGAAACTTGTCCAGGAGATTACTCAGGTCTTACTATACTAACAATAGCTCCTTACCCTGTCAGGCTCACACCCATGTGCCTGTCCAACAACCTGCCATCTCACCCATATACATCTATTCTGGTCCTCCCATTTCTCTATCCCAGCATTCTTTCTTACCTCCCTATAATCAGTCTGAAGCTGGGTTCTTACCCGAATCGTGGTCTATCCAGATTCTTCAGGGATACTGCCTGACCCACTGAGTTACTCCAGCATTTTGTATCTATCTTTGTTATTGCAGCAGCTTGTTAATATATTCATTGCTAACATTGCATAGTACAATTTAGGAAATACCTTACATTTTTCATAACTTTAACGGAACCCTTAAATAGAATGGGCTGGAAAACAGTCCTCCCGTTCAATGCTTTTGGTTGCCCAAATGGCCTGATGCCAATTTTCACTTGTGTGTAAAGATTTTGTTCTACCCCATTTCATTTGCTTCTTCTGTGATTTAATTTCATTGTCGATGGCGTCAAATTTTAAGTGAACAAATAACAAACTTAAATTTACATTCTGCTCTTACTGTGAAGACTTCACTTGGGGAATAATATCACTGCTGTCTTATCTTGCAATTGAATAATTTTAATTTAAGTACCCCATGTTGAATTGAGAGAAGCATGCTAATACAAATCCTCTGCCAATCCATTTTGTTTCCATTTTTTGAGGGACAAGTATCGGCAAGTAACTATACTTTATGCAAATACTATCTGTCTCAGACAGGGAAACAGCTGTTGTATCATCAACTTACACTACAATAGCTGATTTATTGCCTGAAGGAGTAGGTTTTCTGTTGTTAGTCCTGACCTGCCCAGTTTACAGTATATCTAACTGTTCAGGAACATAGGCACTTAGGAGGTCATTGAAGCTGTTCTTGTCCACTTTTGCTGTCTTTACAAACCATTACCTCTGAATCACTCACTTATTTAAATATAGGCCTCATTCTCCCTACATATTTCCACACCAGATGCTTCCACAATATCAAAGGTAGACACAAAGTGCTGGAGTAAGTAACTCAGCCAGTTAGGCAGCATCTCTGGAGAAAAAGGATGGGTGACGTTTCGGGTCGGAACCCTTCTTCACACTCGGAGAGAGGAGAATTTCTTCAAAGTAAGCATGAAGAAGGGTTCCGACCCAAAACATCGCCCATCCTTTCTCTCCAGAGATGCTGCCTGACCCGCTGAGTTACTCCAGCACTTTGTGTATAAACCAGCATCTGCAGTTTCTTCCTACACGCTTCCACAATATCTCTTGGTAGGATGTCCCATATACAAACACATGCCGCTGGGTGAGGAATTCTGTACTTAACCAGCTGGAGATTTCACAACTGATAATGTATATAACAAATATTAATAGTCAGTGATAACTCAGTGATGTTTTTTTACATCTGAAAGGATTATAAAAATTACATTTGAACTGTGTTATATTGCTATGTGTTAATTTATGTGATAGATCTTCAGGTTGTTTTGTTTTGGAATTATTTCTGATTGATGACAGATTAATGATGCAAAGTACCAATCATCAGAGAATTAATAACATAACAAGCTTCTGCCCTCAAAGACTAGAGAATGTAGCTTTAAAGTGAAAGGGGTAAAGTTTAAAGTTGTGCAAAGTTTTTTTTCACAGAGAGTAGTGGGCAACATTAACATACTGCCAGAGGTGGTGGTGGAGGCTGACACAACAAGGTGTTTGAGAGGCTTTTAGAAAGGCATATGAAAATGCAGAGAATGGAGGGATATAGGTCATGTGCAGCCAGATGAGATTAGTTTATCTTGGCATCAAGATGAGCACAGACATTGTGGGCTGAAGGACATGTTCCTGTACTGTTCTATATTCTATATTTTATTGGCTGTATGTTGATTCTGAGGCTGTTTGGGGGTATGGCACTAAATCAAATGAACGAAGAAGAGACAGATTAAATTGAACAATGGAGGCTTGAGTTGCTGAATGGACTGCTCCAATTCCTATATTGGGATGTTGCTCTATATAATAATGGTGCAATTTTGAATCAGATGACAAAATACCATAATGCTAACAAACATAGACTATGCCAACTCTACAAACAGACAGAAATATAGTAACGTCAAAAAAATTACATTACTTGTAAGTCATTTAAAAAATGTGTCTTTTCTTTTAAGCTTTCATGAAATACATAAGATTTCATAATTTGTCAATAACCTCCTTTCTGAATTATTATCTTAAACAAAACTGTAAACGTATGGAAAGTGTAGGCAGAGGTCAATGGGCCCGCGGTGGATGCCGGAGGTCAGTCGAGGACACACCGCTGAGATAACAAAAAGGGAGACCTGGTGTGGGAGGTACTGCCGAGAACTTAGAGGACCGGGCGTGGGGGAGGGGGGGGGGGCATACCGAGAACGAAGAGGGACCATTGGCACAGCATTGCTCACTTTGTAATTTTGTTGACGCCCTATACGTAGTGACTCTTTGCACACTTTGTGTATGGTGTGCAAAAGGAAAAATTTCACTGTAACATGTCACGTTTGATAATAAAGTATCATTCATTCATTCATGGAATAGTGCTGTGGCTTATGATCTACTTCAACTCTACTTGTCTACTTTGACTTGATATCCCTCATTCACAAAATCCTTCAATATTAGCAGAACATCCATCACTCTCTGCGATAGTTAATGCAAAAACAGCTCAGAAATCTCTGTGCAAAGTAACTTCTCTTCAGCTGATCTTGAATTGGCAATCCTTTATCCTAACACTTAATTCTACAAATTCCTGCCAAAGGAAGCAATCTCCTCGCACCTCGATGTACAAGATCTTGAGAATTTCATACATTTCAATGAGATTATGGAGAAAGTTTTCTTTGGTCACTTCTGCTAAACATGATGATGATCAATAGCACATCTCCACATTTACAGTTCAGTTGAAGACTGCAAACCTGTATATATTTTATACCATCCTTTCATCTAAGTTATCAACAGATTAATAGTAACAGAAACCTTCATACTGATTTTTGCGGTACTGCACTGGTTGCTACCTGTCAATCCAAAAATCATGAATTCATTCTTTTTTTGTCTATTCACTGAACTCCATTCTATGATTATGTTTAATCACCATTCCCTTGAAAAACCTACTCTTCTGTTGAATTTCTTTTGAAAATCCAAAGCAAATAAAATCAGCCTCATCCCACAGATTTATGCTGCTGATTACTCCACATCAGTCAAGTAAGATTTCACTTTCATGTAACTACATTGACTCCATTGCGTTTTATAATTTCTCAGGTGATACCTGCTAAATCATGGATTCTAGAAATGTTTCTAATAATGCATTCCTTCTTCTTCTTTACTGACTAGCAAGGTTACATTTCTACCACTTAATGTATGGGGATAAAATATTGAATTTGGATAACTCCACAAAATAAAAATTAATGTTCCCATTATCACTGTAGCCAATGACTACTTTAATCTTAGTTTAAAGATACAGCGTGGAAAGAGGCCCTTCAGCCCACCAAGTCCATGCTGACCAACTATCACCCATACACATAAGGCACAATTTTACAGAAGCCAATTAACCTACAAACCTCAATTTCTTTGAAATGTGGGAGGAAACCGGAACAACCGGAGAAAACCCACAGTGGGAACGTTCAAACTCTGTACAGAGTGCCCATGGTTGGGATTGAACCCGGGACTCTACCACTGTAAGGCAGCAACTCTACCACTCATCACGGAGCAACCATTAATTTTTTCCAAGTACCTATACTGTTCATTTGAACATTTTTCCAGAGGAAAAAATAAGATTAATATCAGCACAGTTAGAATTGTGTGAATTATCAATATGAGCGTAGCAAATGACTCTCAATAGTGTCAGATTGTTGGATGAATGTTTATCAGAATGTTTATCAGATATTGCAATGTAACAGGAATGGGAGGCTGATTGATGCAAGTGAAAGTGTGAGCTCAATGCTTAGTTTAGATCTGATGCAGCATACAGATGGTGGACGGCAGCAGAAGAACAGATGTCCATTGACTGGCATTATTGGGAGCATTATTGGCAAGGAGATAAACTGTGAGGAGGAAATTTTCTGACCACTACATGAATAAAATCATCACTTGCTCAATGGAGAAGAGTGCACCAATGCTTCGTAGTGGTGAGTGCACCTACTGTGGCTTGGGGGATGACACTAGGTTCAGTAGTGACCACACTGACACTTGCAGTAGGGTGAACTCCTGTGATATATTTTATTTACTGAGGTAAGTAAGTCCAGGACTGCATGAGGTACTGTCTCTTGCTGTCAAGGCGCATGTGCAGTGGTGGTGGTGATCATGGGTTTATCACAACAGTCAGTCCTGGTCTTTGAAGAAGGTGGCATTGCAATCTCAGGCTTCTCCCTACAGTTCACCCTTGCCTCGAGAAGAGGCGCTGGTGGTCTCGTGTTTATCCTGGTGGCTCAGCTTTGGGCATGAAGAGGTGGACTGGCGGTCTCTGGATTATCTTGGTGGCTCAGTCTTTGCTTCTGCGTGTGGGCGCAGTCCTTCTTTCCCAGGGCAGGAAGAGGTGCAAGTGTCAGACTTGCACTGGCCACTCAGTCTTAGCCTCAATAGAGGCACTGGCTGTCCTGAGCTTCTTCCCAGCAGACCCTAAGGTGGAGCTGGTGGTCTTGTATTGTCCCAGTGTCTCAGTCTTCCTTGAACCTGCGACAGGGGGACCACAACCAGTAGGGATGATCTCCCTCTCTTCTCTGGCTAGAATGCCTGAGTTTTATATGCAGCAGGATGAGGTTCAGGTGGCCAAACCAATATCAGCTAATTGGACACCGCTGTTACCATTGATGCTGGGGTTTGGCCTCTCCTGGCCTGTCTGCCAGTGATAGGGATCAGAGCGACATAGGGAGGGGCTACTGTCACAATACTGATATAGAAACATAGAAAATAGGTGCAGGACTAGGCCATTCGGCCCTTCGAGCCAGCACCGCCATTCAATGTGATCATGGCTGATGTTCCAAAATCAGTACCCCATTCCTGCTTTCTCCCCATATCATCATATACCTTGATTTGATATTCAAGGATGGCATCCAAATGAATAAGCAGCCTCTCCAATTCCAATTATAACCGGTCATATTATTCTCAAGCAACGTATTTACAGTTTCAGCTTCACAGTGGAAAACACTAATTCTCAACAAGTTGCTTATCTTTGAACTATGGAAAGTAAAAGGTTAGCAGTTTCTGAAGATACATTATATAAGTCATGGCTAACCACAAATTCAATTCCCATGGTTGAAAGAGTCAAATTACTAAAGGCTTCTTGACTTTGCCAGCGATGCTTGTACCATGCTTGTACATGTGTGATTTCAGTCACTGGAAAGAAGGCATAATGCTACTTTTTTTTTTTAATAACAGATCCAGAATTTACATGAAATGAAATAAACATATTTTCCAGAGAGCTGACCAGTTAGATGTGGTTAGCGTTTCTTAAGCCATTTGCTTTGTCACTGTTCCTTATTTATTTAAATGCCACTTTCTAAAAGGACGGCAATAGTGTGGAAAAATAGAGGCAGAAATAAAAGCCAAACTGAAGGGGAAGATATTTCGACAACATGTCATTGTGGTAAGTTTTAAGCTCGGTCTTAAATGAAGGGAGAGGAGTAAACACAATTCGGGAATTCCAAATTGCCTAGGAATGATAGATTTAGACATTACGGTATTAGGCCCGGAATGACTAAGCACAGAAGAATGAGAATGTTAAATCTGATGAACTGGGTGGAATAGGAAGGGCTCAAGCAATAGCTTTTCTGAAGTACTACAATGTACTGTGGATGGGTTTGGGGTAGGATCCGGGTTAGATTTTCAGGACTGCATTGAAATAAGGCAGGGATAAAAGTTTCAATAGAAGATGAACTAATGAAGGGGTTGAAATTATTTTATAGAGGGACCACATTTGTAGAGATTTATTTTTTAAAAAGCGTTGCACAATTTTTGGCAATTTGATTGAGGGACACAATGATCATTGAAAACATTTGCAGTGCAAAATAGTCACTCACATATTTTGCTATATTTTCTAAAGCAATAAAACTCATTAAATGCAACTTGCTTTAAAAATGAGCAAAACACAAAATGGGAAGTAAAAGGTGGTAGATACAAGATGTTCTTAGATTAGGAATTCAGCCCGGATATGATCCCAAGAGTAAAAGTAGTCCAGTTAATTCTTGAACAAGGATTGTGTTTATATGAGAACCCAGAAATTCAGTGCTATTTTCTTCCACAAATCCCATGTTCTTTGTTTTCCCTCCTTTCCAAACAATTATCAATCTCTGCCTTGAAAAATTCCCTGCCTTAGTTTTCTCTGGTATCTCCGGTTTCCTCCCACACTCCAAAGATGTACAGGTTTGTGGGTTAATTGGCTTCGGTATAATTGTAAATTGTTCCCTGTCTGTAGTGTTGGTGTGTGGGGACTGCTGATCAACGTGGACTCGGTGGACCAAAGAGCCAGTTTTTGTGCTGACCGCTCTTAAATAAACTAAAAAAGAGAATTTCAAAAATTTACTACCTCTGTGTGAAGAAATGTCTTCTTGTCTGAATGGCTGACCCCTTATTTTGAGACTTTTTTTTCTAAAATTCTTAACCTGGAGAAACATTATTCATGTAGAGCCCTGTAAGAATTCTATATGATTCAGGGAAATTCACTTCTCATAGGCCCAGTATGCTTAACCTCACCTAACAGAACAAATGCTTATCTCAGGAATCAAACTGATCAATGTTTTGTGGCAATATTCTATTGCATTTATCCATCCTTAGATAGGGAGACTGGACAGGTGTTAGAGAGGGCACAAGGGATAGTCAAAGGAATTGCCTTGTACATGGGTATGAGAGGTTATATGGGGAGGTGGGGGAGAGACAAAGGAATGAAATTAGAGGAGAAAGGTACTTCAACAGATGATTGAAAACATTGATGATGGGGAATTAAAGCACCAAGGATTTCTTAGTGATAGCCTTGTTAGGTGGGTGGCTGAGAACACTGGTTTCAAGGAAAAGGAATAGAGAGGTGAAATAAGATGAGCTGCTCGGAGTCATAGAGTGATACATTGTGGAAACAGGCCCTTCGGCCCAACTTGCCCACACCGGCCAACATGGACCAGCTACACCAGTCCCACCTGCCTGTGTTTGCCCCTTATCTCTCCAAACCTGTCCTTTCCATGTACCTGTCTAACTTTTTCTTAAATGTTGGGATTGTCCCTCCCTCAACTACCTCCTCTGGCAGCTTGTTCCATACCCCCACCACCCTTTGTGTGAAAAGGTACCCCTCAGGTTCCTATTAAACCTTTTCCCCTTCACCTTAAACCAATGTCCTCTTGTCCTTGATTTGTCTGCTCTGGGCAAAAGGCTCAATGCTTCTCGGCGGAGAACATCCAAGAGATGGAAAAGGACAGGCAAAGTCAGGGTATTCAACAAACTCCACACATCAAGCAGTTTGAGCAAGGTAAATGTAAGCCAGGCAAGAAGGCCTCGTCAACGGGAAGAGTGTCACCACCCATTGCTACCACATATAACATGGATTGATTGGTCCTAGAGAAAATGAGGAGAGAGGCACAGAGGCAAGCTGTGATTTGTTCAAGAGGATGTCAAACCTGAGATGGTAGCATGATAGGGAACTGTCATGGTTGGGCTGAGATACGGAGAAGGGGCAAAATAGTTCTCAATTGGGAGAGATGAAATGTGGCATTGACAGGATAATGGAACGGCATGGAGACAGGCTAGAAGTCCCCTGGACATTACATGCATGAGTGTAAATAAATAAGTTCAAGAGGACGGTAGTGAAAGGTGAAGGGGTAAGTGAATGGATGTGAACGGGTTGTGAGCTCACCTTCTGCACCATCAGAAAGTGTCCTAAAGGGCCGAATGGCCTACACCTGCACTTATTGTCTATTGTCTATTGACTCGTAATATGTTCCATCTGGATAGCACGCAAAACAAAGCCTTTCACTGTATCTCGAAACACTTGACAATGATAAACGAAGCAAAATTAAACTAATATTTCCCACAGTAAGATATTGGATAGCATCCTATGTTGTATTAAACTTGCTGGAAAAGTAATTGTAAGTTTTATTTTTCTCAGGTCATTAAAAGTTATGTAAATGAATGTGTAAATAGAGCAATCTGTGTGATCTCTACAAGATTTGAAATACTACTCACGCAAGACTCTAGACTACAATGACTTATTTCGTGCAAAATTATAGGAAAGGAAATTGAAGAACAATTAAATGGGAGGGTACAATTAAAATCTTGGGAGAGTGTAAATACTCTCAAAATAACTGCTGAAAGGTGGAGAATGATTACATTTTTCAAAGCTATTACATTTCTTAAAGGTATTGTCATGGGTTGGAGCCAAAGTTTTCTCCAGAGAATTTTTTCTAAACCTTAACTTGAGGGAAATAGGTTCCATGAGGGATAAATTATCCGTTTTCATATCTGGTTGCATATTCTTTTCACATTTAATGTTACATTGAATGCCAATGCATGAATGAAAAATAAAGCAAAATATTTTTTTCTTTCATGTGTTGGCAAATTCCCAAACTCATTTCTCCTCAATAGGAAATTCGAAGTTTATATTGAAATCTGGGTGAAAGCCAAATTCCGACCACACTCTGAAAGTTGCAGCTCATATTTATATGAATGGAAAAAAAGTGTTTAAATAATACTGCCATTATTCCACTTTAGGTAATCACTGAAGTGGATCCACCATCATTAGATGCCAGCTCTGTAAAATAATGTAAAACCAAATCTGAGTTACCTTGTCCATTCTGAAAAGCAAGATGCAGAGATAAGGGCTAGAGGGCATCGTGAGTCCCCACTTCTCAAATCAATCTTTATCAATACTGCCACTCCACTCAGCACAGTAAAAGTAATAACCTTCTTTAATTTTAGCCATGGACCCTATCCAATTTCTCAACAAAGATTATCTAAATATTGCTAAGAGCAGAATGCACTTTTATATTTGGGAGGTACAAGAGATATGCAGATTACTTCTCCAGGAAGAACAGGTTATCTGTAGATGGCTATTTCTAATTCAGCATACATCAAACCAATTTGACAAATGTAGACTAAATATAGATTTAGTATGCAAACTATGCATGCAAAATATGCAGACAAAATATTTCCTGAGTTTGACACTATATTTGAACATCATGCAATGATCAGGGGTGCCAATACAAGAGAATGAACCTCGGAGCCAACAAGTACAAGTCGCGCACAAAATTTGTGCTGCTCTTCATTAATATGATTTCAGCCGCCAGCCAGTGCCATCAATGGGGTTTTTTCTGGTCTTCGTTCATCACCAAGTGACTCAGGTTTACGAAGAGCTAGTTCCAGTTCAGGCAAATAAATTGTACTTTATCCAGCCTGTACCTTTTAAAGCAACAAGGTCTTGCGGCTAGACTTATAATGAAATTGATTGAAGAAGCCATTGGCATACCTGTTACCCAGATTTTTGCCAACAGTAAAAAAAAACAGAGTAATGGTGAAGCAGGTAGTATTAACAGAACCACTCCAGGGCATGTATTTTATTTGTAACTGTAAACAGTAACACCAGAGGACTGAAGCTTCAGGAATCATCACTTTCATTTGCTTATTGGACTGTTGATCTTTAGTTTCTGTACTTGCATGAGAATAGCTTAGACCGTTTCAGAAGTACTGCCTGCGGTGGTCGTTCCTAGGGAGCACATAACCTGTTAAAGTTGTCTGAGGTAGCATGTTGGAGTGATAGAAATTACACTGCGACTCAGCAATTTGCAACTATTCAATTACATTGGAAATGTTCTGCTATTTTTTTTAATTCTCCCCAACAGCTGCAAGTTGCCTAAACAAAACTCAGATTATGCAGCAAATCTTTTCTGCTTGAGGATTAATTAAATCAGAAAGCAGTAGAATGCTAACCCCCTGGTCGCATAGTAAATTTATGTTGTAGGCTCTCTAACTATTTCATCCTTTCTAATCTAATGATGATGGAGCAACAATCTTTGAAGCAACTTTTCAATTTACAAGTTTAACCGCAAACCTGTATTTTGATTCAATTTACATTTAATAAAGATTAGACAATAGACAATAGACAATTGTCTATTGTCTATTGTCTATTGTCTATTGTCTATTGTCTAATCTTTATTAAATGTAAATTGAATCAAAATACAGGTTTGCGGTTAAACTTGTAAATTGAAAAGTTGCTTCAAAGATTGTTGCTCCATCATCATCAGCATCTTAAAATCAATCTCTGTCTGGCTCCTCAATGAACTACACTTACTGACAAGTGGACGTGACACTAACTCAACAAAAACTTTTTACTTCTAAAATTTGCGAGTCTTAACTATTCTCTGCCAACTTTTCTGCCATCAAAAATGAGCTATTACAATTGCTGAACCACATCCCTTTAGATTTTAATTTTTTGTTGACTTGAGAAAGACATTTTCTTCCAGTTCATAATTTCCATCAATCAAATCTTTTTAGATTTTTTTTAGATTTAGAGATACAGCACAGAAACAGGCCCTTCGGCCCACCGGGTCCGCACCACCCAGCGATCCGCGCACACTAACACTATCCTACACACACTAGGGACAATTTTTACATTTGCCCAGCCAATTAACCTACATACCTGTACGTCTTTGGAGTGTGGGAGAAAACCGAAGATCTCGGAGAAAACCCACGCAGGTCACGGGGAGAACGCACAAACTCCGTACAGACGGCGCCCGTAGTCAGGATCGAACCTGAGTCTCCGGCGCTGCATTCGCTGTAAGGCAGTAACTCTACTGCTGCGCCACTGTGCCGCCTTTCCCCTTTATTTACTTTGTTTTCTGACATTGAAGCCACACCCTTTAACTGATTCCAATCTTACATGAGAGATACAAGGAACTGCAGATGCTTGGATCTGGAGCAAGAAACAAACTGCTGGAGGAACTCAGCAGGTCAGGCAGCATCTCTGAAGACAAGGATAATCAACGTTTTGGGTCAGGAACCTGTACCGAAGTGTTGATTACCCTTTTACCTCCATAGATGCTGCCTAACCTGCTGAGCTCCTTCAGTGGGTTTTTTTAAATTTGCTTCAAATTTTACAGATTTCATAAAAATATTAACCATAAATATGAAGCATTACTTCAATCAATTTCCAACTGCCAATTCAACATGGTCTCTGTAGTTTTACTATGGTTCTATATTCTCATATTTAACGATAAATGACAAGTACAGAATATATTTAGGAAACAAATGTGCACACCAACGCAACCTATAATTATAAACACGCAGTGAAATTAGTCAAAATAGTTACATACTCCGGAAATCAAATGCCCTATTTATGACATCCATATTCAAACAACCTTTCTTGTTTGCTTCATGCAAGTGACACACCTACTTCCAAGGAAGAACAATAGTTGAGTACGACTTCAACAACTAAAATTAAATCATGATTTTCTGAAAGTGCAACACAAACTTTATACTTGCACTTTGACCAAGGAAAATGTGGAACTGGATATGTCACATCAATATATAAAGTGGAAGGAATTTGTCTAGGTTATTAGCTTGTTAGAAGACTCCCAATGTTCCACTATATGCTGAAGGGCATACGCTTTCACAGCTATGTTTAAACACTTATGCACGTTAAAAAGAGCCTAAAGAAATTCTCTCATCATTCGTCTCCCTGAACTGATCAAATTTCAAAGAACATCAAATGAAAAGTTTCAATTAATTCTAATGGTGAAATGCAGACTGCTTATAAATTTCTGTTGTGAATAGCATGAACACCTGAGTAAATGATCATTTCTGTTGAAGCAACAGTGGAGGTGTCATGCATGTACGATTTATAACCCTTCCCAACCGGTTCAACACACTTGTAACATTATTGCTGGGCTGCAGCTATTTCCATTTTTGCTGAAGCAGGATTGTTCACAGGCTTTTATGGCATGACATACTATTTCCGATGAAAGAGAACCATTTTCTTCAGGGCTCGCTAATTATTTGACAACAAAGTAGAACCCTTGATACTTCGTTTGACTATGAAATAAGACAACATTAATTTCCAGTCAGATGGAAACTACCATAATTTGAAATCTTTCATACAAAAAATATTTACTTTGAAAGGTCTTTATTGGACTTGGGCAGAAAAGGAGGAAATTTGTCCTTTCTATAAATCTCAAAGAATATACCAACATCTTCTGAACTGGAAAGAAAGATCGAAAATCCAATTGCAATGGTTCAGACTCCTCTTATGAATGTTGTACAAAGCTCTTAGAAAAATTGAACAATGTAAGTTAGAACAATATTTACAGGAACAAGCCTTCCTGCAAATTCTTTGGGAGAGATACATCACTGAGTGTGCCTATTGAAACATCATTGCTCTTTTTACAACATCACAGTCGAAACTTTCCCAAACATTTGCTGCCAAAAGGTTCAATGTAAGACATCATTCTGACAATGACTTTGCCATAGAAAAAAGGGTAGTCATTACAGTCTTGGAATTAATTGATCAGACACCTGAATATTTCTACCTACCTTTAAGCCAGGTATGTTTCATATAACCATTGAAGTAATTGGAAAATAATGCAGGCCTGTGTAACAAGTGAATACTGTGCCACTTCTCTTGGCCTCTCCTGCCTGATGCTATACTCAACTCCAAAAGTTCACATTTTATATATATATTAAAAAGATTAGGAATAAAGTCAATGGTAATTTATCTGGAGCAGGAACATGATGTAAAAAGAAACATGGATTTTTTTTGTTGTTGTGTGAAAAGAGCTGAGGAATTTGTAGGAAGAACAGCCATAAGCAAAGAGAGCTGAAGGTAGTTAATCTGAGAGGCAGGACAATTTAAAGGTAACTGGTAGACTGATTGGAGCAGCCAAATTGGCAAGCGTATAAAAACAAGGCAAGGAGCAACATTGTAGCTAGAATAGTAAGGACTGGTGGCTTGAAATGCACATTTTAATTTAGATTTTTTAGATTTAGATTTAGAGATACAGCGTGGAAACAGACCCTTCGGCCCACTGGGTCCGCGATGCCCAACGATCCCCACACATCAACACTATCCTACACACATTTTGCCAAGCCAATTAACCTACATACCTGTACGTCTTTGGAGTGTGAGAGGAAACCGAAGATCTCGGAGAAAACCCACGCAGGTCACGGGGAGAACGTACAAACTCTGTACAGACGGCGCCCGTAGTCAGGATCGAACCTGAGTCTCCGGCACTGCATTCGCTGTAAGGCAGCAACTCTACCGCTGTGCCACCGTGCCACCCTGAGACCTGACAGGCCTCACATTTGAGGCCTGACAGGTGAAGCAGATGAACTTGGGGCATGGAGAGGTATGTTCTACTGGGATGTTGTAGTCATCATGGAAACCTGGTTAAGAGAGGGACAGGACTAGCAGCTCAATGTTCCAGGGGACTGGTGCTTCAGTAGACACAGATGTGGGGGTAAAAGAGTAGGGGGTGTTGAGTTATTGATTAAGGAGGATGTCATTGCAATTGTCAGAGGTGACATTACTGATAGTTTGTCTGTGAGGTCTATATGGGTGGAGCTTAGGGATAAAAATGGTTAATGGGAATCAGACGTGCAAGTGTGCCAGGAGATTGCAGGCTGCTGCAGGGCCAATAAGGTTGTTATAGTAAGGGGTTTTAAATTTCCTGATATTGACTGGGAATATCATGGTGCAATAGGTTTAGACAGGGTAGAATTTGTCAAATATTTCAGGAAAGTCTCCTCTGTTAATATGTAGAGGGGCCCACATGGGAGAGGGCAAGTGGTTGATGTGTTTGTGAATTAGCCTTTTGGGACCAGCAACCATTATTCCATTAGGTTTAAGGTAGTTATGGGTAGAGACAGGGTGGGCTCACATAGTTAAAATTCTAAATAGGAGCAAGGCAAGCTTAGAAGGTATAGACACGAGCTCATTCAAGTGGATTGGAGCAGGTTGTTTGAAGGGAAAGGAATGTCAGAAAAGTGGGATGTTTTTAAAAAGTGCCTTGACAAGAGTCCAGGACATGCATGTTCCTGTTAGAGTGAAGGGCAAGGCAGATTGGTGTAGGGAAGATTGGATGATGAGAGAAATTGAGGCTCTGGTCAAGAGTAAGAAAAAGGTATGGAGCAGGTATATATCAAATGAATCCCTGGAGGAGTTTCTGGAACTAAGGAGCAAGCAGTAAAAGGAAATCAGGAGGACAAAAGGGGGCAGGAGATGGCACTGGCTGATAATATTAAGGTTAATAACAGGACATTTTATGTACATAAAGGGAAAAGGGGTAACTAGAGAGAGAACAGGCCTCCTCAGGAATCTAAGTGGTCAACTCTATGTTGAGCCACTGGAGATGGAAAAGGTCCTTAATGAGAATTTCTCCTCTGGCTTTGTGGTAGAGAAAGACATGAGGACTGGGGAACTTAGGCAGGAAAGCAATGGAAGTGGCTTGAGGGCAGTCAATATTACACTCAAGGAGCTGCTGAAGGTTCTGATGTATATGAAGGTAGACAAATCGTGTAGGCCTGATCGGATATATCCGAGGGCACTGTGGAAAGCCAGAGAGGAAATTGTAGGTGCCCTGGATGAGATATGTGAGTTGTAATTAAAAACAGATGAGATGCTGGAGGATTGGAGGGTGGCAAATATTGTGCCTCTATTTAAGAAGGGCTGCAGGGAAAAGCCTGGGACCTACAGGCCAGTGAGCCTAGCATCTGTGGTCAGAAAGTTACTAGAGAACATTCTGAGGGATAAGAAATACATGCATTTAGATGGGCAAGAGGCTGATACTAGTGATAGTCAGAATGGTTTTGTATGTGGTAGGTAGTGTCTCACAAATCTGAGTTCTTTGATGAAGTGACCAAAAAGGTTGGTGGAGGCAGAGCTGTAGATTTTGTATACATGGATTTCAGCAAGGGATTTGACAAGATT
Source organism: Rhinoraja longicauda (assembly GCF_053455715.1). Classification (NCBI taxonomy): domain Eukaryota; kingdom Metazoa; phylum Chordata; class Chondrichthyes; order Rajiformes; family Arhynchobatidae; genus Rhinoraja; species Rhinoraja longicauda. The sequence continues at coordinate 79,401,908 of NC_135954.1, forward strand.
CTGCAAGGTAGGCTGATCTGCTCTGATGCCTGTCCTTTCTCCCTTTCCTTCCAAATATCCAGGGACCCAAAGTGGCTTTCCAGGTGATGGAGCAAGTCACTTGTGCTTCTTCCAATCCAGTGTACTTGGTTGTTGACAATGTGGTCTCCTCTACAATGGCGATAGCAAAGGTTGGATGGTGGCTTTGTTCAGTCTGCAATAATGATTCTAGGTGCCCAGTTGCCTACTGCTTTAGTTCTCCATCCTACTCTCTCTCTTGGCCTTCCTGTTTGTTAACTCCAGCACTTTATCAACAAGGCCCAATGCAATCTTCTGGAACAACAGCCCATCTTCCATTTGGATATGGTGCAGCCTGCAAGACTTAATATTTAATTCTTTAACGTTAGATAATTCTCTTTCTCTTATTTGGTTTTAAGAATTGGACATTTTTGTCTATGAATTTAGCTCAGTTTTTAAATATATATTTTGTATAGTGTGGACCTGCTAGGCTTGTCCCATCACTGTACTGAGACCCCCCCCCCCCCCCCCCCCCCCACTATCATGTCCCCCTCAGGATCTAATGTGTTTCAATAAGTCATTTTAATTCTTTTAATCAAAGAATATTGACAAAATTCTGATAGCTGCTCCTGATAGAACAATCTTCTTATTCCAGAAATTGGTTTGGTGAATCTCTTTTGGGCTGCATTCAAAAGCAATTTATCCTTTCTTAAATAAGAGCACAAAAATCTGCACAGTCCTCTAGCTGTGGCCTCAACATTACCCAATATAATTGCAATAATACTTCCCTATTTCTAAACTCCAACTCTCTTGCAATAAAGACCAATATGTCATTTGCCTTCCTCATCCGTTGCTGCAGCTGTCTGCTCATATTTTGCAATCTGTGCTCAAGGACATCTAAGGTACTTTGCTCATCTGCAATTTTTCTCAGTGTTATTAATAATCAGTCTTTATCTTCCTTTTGTGGCTATAATCTATTAAATGTGGTTCATTATTTGCCTGCCACAGTGACTCAATACTTCAGATGATTTTATTGCTCATTGTTTCAGACTGTAAATGGAAGTATGAATATAGTCGAGAAGGCACATCAATGTCAATCCAACAAATCTGTTCTCATTAATAAAACCCCATAGGATATGATCATTCTTTGCAGCTGAGTTGTTCATGTACACGTACAATTTCGATTTTTGGGCAAGTTTAAACAACATTCATAAAGATATTCAGCATTGGAACAGGCACTTTGGCCAAAACTCATCGATGCCAAACAAGATGCCTCATCTAAGCTAGTCCCATTTGCACATGCCTGGCGTATGTACCTCTAAACCTTTCCTGTCTAAGTACCTGTGTCTTTTCAATATTGTTATTGTTCCTGCCTAAACTACTTCTGCTGACAGCTCATTCCAAATACCCATTATTCTTTTTGTATCAAACAGTTACTTCTAAGATTCATGTTAAATATTTCCCCACTCACCTTAAACCCATGTCCTCTAGTTCTTGATTCCCCTACCCTGAGAAAAGGACTGTACACTATTTAACCAGCTGCTGTGCATTCCTTCCCATCTTTAATCATTTGATGGAGATTAAAGTTGAGAGAAATGTACAGATTATCCACAAGTTACAAATATGTATTTGTCTATGTGAAGCTTCTCCCAACCTAAACATAGATTTGCAAAAAAAATCTAACACTTTCAAATACATTGAACCAAACATGTCCATCCATTATCCCATCAAAACCCCTATGGGAAAGAAAAATCCTGACCCAAAACATTGTCTGGTGCCCTCTACAGACACTGCCTGAACAGCTGAGTTCGTCCAGCAGATGTTTTTTACTCCCGAGGTAATGGGTGACACTATTTCTTTCCAGTTGCAGATTGCCACTTGCCATAACATAATCAATTGTTGAAATTAGATTGCTAATATTTAAATATCCTTCCATAATCTTCATGAATGTTGAATCACAGCAATATTGTGCCAAATATCCTCTGCTCGCAATGTTTCAGGCTGCAAAGTAGATCATGGATGTGTTTTCCCCATTTGTCCAGGAATAGAATATGCCTGCTTATAACTGAGTGTCAGTGTTATTCAGTCAATGCCAATTTTGGCAGAATATGCTTGTGGTCAGTAAGGCCTGAGGAAAGTAAAGGAGGACATTACAGAGGCCCCTTGGCCACAATCTTTCAAATAACTATAGATTTCAGGGGTGGTGCCCAAGAATTGGGAAATTGTAAACAATACACCTTGTTTCCAAAGTGTAGGGATAATCCCAGCAACAGAATATGTATCTGTTTAAAGCCAGTGATGGGGAAGGTTCAAAATACAGTAAATAGGGATAGAATTGGTAGTCATATGCTCATGCACATGTTGAGTTTGTTAAAGCCAAATTGTATGTAATTGACACTTTGTATGTATGCAAATTGTATGTAATTGATGAAGAAAATGTGGTTGGCGAGGTAGATGTGTCTTTCAAAACCTGTTTGAAACATTACATAATAGGCCATTTACCAGAATTGAAACCCATTGTATGAATGGTGTTGAATCAGAATGGATGAAAAATTAACTAAATTAGAGGAAACGGAGTAGTAACATAAGATTGCTTTCTATACTGATGTAAAGTGTGCAATGAGTCTGCCAAATGTTGGTTTGGTTTTCTTCCTGTTTATTAATGACTTGCTCTTGGGTGTACAGGGCACATTTTCCAAATTTACAGATAAAACAAAACTTGGAAACATAATAAACTGCGAGATGAATAATAACAGATTTCAAGGTGACAGTGATAGGCTGGTGGAAATGGAAAATAGGTGACACTTGAAATGTGAAGAAAGAGCAATGGGAAAATCAACTGGAGTGGAAAATTATTAAGTGTACCGAAACTGAGTTCTGGGGGGGGGGGGGGGGGGGGGGGGGGGGGTGGCTTGAGCATAATTTGTTGAATGTATTGGTGCAGGTTGAGAAAGTAGTTAAGTGAGCATGCAGTTATTTGACTATTACTGGTTTAAGAATCAGGAAGTCTTAGTGATTTAGATTTTTAGAGATACAGAGCGGAAACAGGCCCTTCGGCCCACCGGGTCCGCGCCGCCCAGCGATCCCCGCACATTAACACTATCTTACACCCACTAGGGACAATTTTTACATTTGCCCAGCCAATTAACCGTACCTGTACGTCTTTGGAGTGTGGGAGGAAACCGAAGATCTCGAAGAAAACCTACGCAGGTCACGGGGAGAACGTACAAACTCCGTACAGATGGCGCCCGTAGTCAGGATCGAACCTGAGTCTCCGGCGCTGCATTCGCTGTAAGGCAGTAACTCTACCGCTGCGCCACCGTGCGGTCCTGTGAACCTTTAACATGTGTAGGAAAGAACTGCAGATGCTGGTTTAAACTGAAGATAGACACAAAATGCTGGAGTAACAGCGGGTCAGGCAGAATCTCTGGAGGTATAGGATGAGTGATGTTTTGGGTTGGATTTTTATTTAAGTTCTGGCTGCAGCTGTCTTTGAATGTAGTACATGGATTATTCATTGTTTCAATCTTCCTTCATTTTTTATGGTATGTATTCTCACTTTAGGAATGTCTGAACAACCTTGTGTCAGATTTTCATATATTCATGCCTGTGCCTCATCACTTTCCTTCCCTTCTCGAAGCACATAAGTGCCCTCATCTTCCAGTTCCAGCATAATGCAACTTCAAAAAACTCTTCCCCTTTTTATTTTCAGTTTTCATAAAGGAGTGTTCTCTCTACAACTTTTTGATCTATGCTTCAATCACCTGAAACACCATCCGCCCCTTTCCTCAGCACATCTCCCTCGCAAGGAAATGACCCTTGTAGTTCAATCAGACACTCAGGATTTGGCACCAAATCGCACAATTCCGTTGACAATTCTGCTACTGCCACTGGCAGCTCCTTTAGTCCTATCATATGTATTCTTGCATCCAATTGTTGCTGACCCACTTCCCCATCTTTCCCAAGTCATCAAATCTCCCTTCTGCAATAACTTGTATTATTTCCTTTCCTTCTCCTTATCCCTACCTTTGTACTCCATTCTGTCTGCACCAGATGCTGCCTGTTTCATTCAGTATTTCCCACTTGTGCTGCTGATATTTCACATCCACAGTGTCTGCAACATTTTGCCATTATCCTGCTCTTACTACATTGGAATTCTGACCAGATATTAGAGGTTTGGGAACAGAATCGACAACTGAGTTGCTTTTGCTTTTGAAGATTAAAACCCTACTGCCTCACAACTGACTTCTGAGGGGTATTTTTCCTGGATCATTTTCTAGGCATTGGGACATAACAGACCATTAAAAACAGAATGTTTCTTTTAAAGGAGGGGCACCCAATTTTCTGATATTAGTTGTGCCAAACCAATTTCTCTTCTGACAATGATTTAGCATAAAATCCAGACACACATTTCACTGCCCATTTGAAATATGATTTACTGCTGCTATTGATGTAGTTACAGTAATTTGTGAAAAAGAGATTTGTTTTATGTCTCAGCAATAATAATGTGAACATGAGCATGGAATGCAAAACATATGAGTGAAAGGGGGAATAATTGATGACAATGAACTGTTTATCCCAATACTCCTCCCAATGAAAATGTTAAAGTAACAGGCCTCCAATTCACTGGCACATTGACATTACAACTCTCTCAGACATGCACCATTAATCTGTATCTCACCTATTGCATCAAGTAAAATATGCACAGTTCCAAAGCCAAGCATTCATGATACAAAGTTTCCTGTGACTGCTTGCATTCCACAGCATTAATGTCAGTAAGGTTAGAATATGTTAGTGACTGATCACACACCATCTGTTTATCTTTTCATCTGAATGTGTTAAATAGACAATGTTAAACGTCCTTTTGCCAGCAATAGCAGCTATCTGAAGATAAAAATACATGTTGGCATTGTACAAAAAACAACCATTAGGTCTCATTTCTTAGACTGTTAAAACTGGGGAATATTTCATTGTTTTGAATCAGTTAAGTTGTGCACAATTCACAACATTGGAATACCTATAATTTCAGGATGATAGGAAGCTCTTTATAGTAATGGAGGTTTCTACATGCACAGAAGGTTCTAGGAATTGTGGTTATACATAAAAAGAGGCTATTTTACAATGCCTTGAAATCACAGGATTTTTAGGGCTGATTGAGTGGGTGAACCACAGTTGGAAATATTGTGAATCTGAAAAGATAGGAAACTGCCATCTTTGTTTCAGGCCCAGGGGGCTGCCTGGCTGTGCAGCAGCAGCCGGAAAGCTTCCAAATTAGAGCAAATGTTTAATCCTTTTTTTGCATATTTTCTGTTTCACTCAACTCCAGTGCAGGGTCAGGCTTTTTAAAGCACTCTTGCATCTCAACAGTTTTCTGGAGAGGAAAATAAGTGTCTCCATCTGATGTAAGAGTCTTTCCTGTACGTTTCTAAGTGTAAATATCACCAACAATTTGTCCTGCACCGACCACATTGAAGCTATGGCCAAGAGAGCACAAAAATGCCTCAACTTCCTCAGAAGACGAAGGAAGTTTGGTACGTTTCCAATTACTCTTATCAATCTCTAAAGATGCACCATAGAAAGCATCTTATCGGGATGCACCACAACATGGTTTGGCAATAGCTCTTCCCAAGACAGCATGAAATTGAAAAATTGTATATGTAGCTCTGCCCATCACACAAACCAGCCTCCTTACCATTGACTCCATTGACACTTCATGCTGCCTCAGGCAAAACAGCCAATGTAATCAAAGAATATTTGCATCCCAGTCATTCCCTCTTCTCCCCTCTCCCGTCGGGCAGAAGATACAAAAGCTACAAAGCACTAGCCACCAGATTCTGGAATAGCATCTTCCTTGCTGTTATCAGACTACTAACATGTCCTCTCATAAGCTAAGGGTGGAGGCCGAATCTCCAAACCAACCCCATTGTAAACCTTGCACTTTTCTTTATCTGCACTTTCTCTGGAGCTGTGACATATAACACTGTAACACAATATTCTCCACTCTTCTATTTTTCTCTTTGCATGACCTGTACACACGTGCATCGTATGATTTCATGGAATAGCATGCAAAGACATTTTTACACTGTATCTTGATGCACGTGACAATAACAAGCGTGATAATAAAAACTGTATCTCCCTAACAAGCTCAAAATAGGCTGGAAATCGGTTTATAAAGCCCATATTATTAAATCGTCTCTTCAAATTCAGTTCACCATGAGGAAGAACTATATAGTTTAAAAAAGACAATCCTTTTCCTGAAAGATGTGGTGATATATCTTAAAATCCTTTTGTTTCTGTATCCAGCTTATAACTTGTATCCAATCGGAAATAATCTAATGCTTGTTCTGCCGTATGACTTTTCTTTGCAAGATCTGAATATTGCATCCAAAATTTTTAATTCATGGAACATTAAACTGTTGTGACAGCGACCCCTCCCTTGGATGTCGCTTTGATCCCCATCACTGGCTGACAGGTCAGGAGAGGCCAATCCCCAGCATCATTGGTAACAGTGGGGTCCAAGTAGCAGATAGTGATTTGGTCACTTGAACCATGTCAGCCTACAAAACCCAGGCATTCTAGCCAGAGGGGAGAAGGGATAGGATGAGAGAAGAAGCAGGAGAGAAAGAGGAAGGAAGAAAAATAAGAGCAAGAAGAAGGGAGACAAAGTGGTATTCCTTCCTCCCTGCTAGCTGTGTTCCCCTGTTGCAGGTTTGAGGAAGACAGAGCCACTGGGACAAACCCGAGACCACCAGTGCTAATGTGTGGTCGGGACTAGACTGCTGGGAGGAAGCCCTAGACAGCCAGTGCCTCTACTAAGGCTAAGACTGAGTGGCTGGGGCAGGCCTGAGACACCAGTGCCTCTTCCTGCCCGTGGTCAATGAGTGACTGCGCCCACACACAAGCAAACACTGCGCCGCCAGGATTACCCAGAGACCACCTGTATCACCTCCTCAAAGCCAAAACTGAGCCACCAGAATGAACCTGAGAGTGCCACGCCTCCTCTCGAGACAAGAGTGAACTGCAGGGAGAAGCCTGAGATTGCCATGTGCCCTCCTTCGAAGATCAGGACTGAGCTGCTTGAACAACACTGAGATCACCAGAGTCTCTCCGCACATGTCCGTTGATGGTGAGGGGGTAGCACCCACATGTGGTCCTGGACTTTCTCACCACTGTAAATGAAATATATATGTGAGTTCACCCCACTGAAAGTGTTGGTGTTGACACTGCCAACCCCAGGGTTATCCCTAATGCCACACAGTGCAGCACAGGAAGAGGCCCTTTGGTCAACACTGTCTATGCCAACCATGATGCTTACTGATCTTACGAACCATGATCTTACTTTTGGAAGCCTACAGTACAGTCCTATCAAGGTGATCAATCCCTTCCTATTTCTAAGTTGAATGAATGAATGAATAAGTATATTGACCAAGTATGTGCATATACAAGGAATGGGCCCTGGTGCTCCGCTCACAAATGACAACACAAACATACAGTTAACAATTAAGAATAAAGCATAACCACATCAAAACACCACCCATATATGTTCCACCCATATAGCCTCACTGGACAATCTCCCAAGAATATCCTCTCTGAGGGCTGTAGTTATGTCCTCCCTGACCCTAATGTTGCAAAGGAGCAGAAAATTATGGTTGGCAAGGCTTCAGTTTTACAAAGACTTGGCAAAATCCCCCTCGAGTTCTGTGTCCAGTGCACACCTACGTAGGAGTGGCACATTGGATCTAGAAAGGGCACTATGCAGATTCACGTGCTGACTGCAGGGATTAATGTGTTGAACTTCATTGTGCAGAACAATTATTTTCTCTGGGGATCTATACGCTGGGACAATTGCAATCGAGGACAAAGCCCTCTCCTCTCAAAAGACCAATATATTATCAGCATAGATGGCCATTAAATTGCAAAAAAAATTTGTGAGACGGGACCAATCAAGAGGTAAGGATCGAAGCACATAAATTCAATTAAGGAACAATTCCTCATTCTGACAGAATGGCAAGCGACATTGATTGTTGAATCCTTTGTTCTTGACCCTGCCTTCCTCCCTCTTACCAGTATCTGTGCCCGTTTCAGCAATAATCTCTGATGTGATTTTACGGTGCAGTAGAAATACTGTAACTTACATGCATGACAGCATTTTCATGTGATTGTCTGACTTTCACCATGTCATTCATCTTGCTTGAAAGAGAACAAAATCAAAAGCAGACTTAGTGTAGAACCTCTAGAGTGTCAAAATAATATCTACATTTAACTGTTTTGGGGCTGGAAAAGGGGGATTAGCATTCCTGAGATGGCTCTTGTCTTTCTGGATCACAGTCCAAATACAAAATTGTCAGCGCTCATATCATATACCCGCTGAGCATAGTTTCCATTTTTAGTCAAAATATGTTCTATTACTTCTGTTCCATTCCTTCCAGATAACTTACATTTTTGGAGAAAATGCCCCACTTTTTATTCTTTCAGTTCATGAAGACAATAGGAACATAAAGTGCTGGCATGCTGGCCAAAGGTGCAATTGGTAACAATTTCTATGTCCCCTTTATGAATCAGCAGTATTTATCAAATATGTGTTTTCAATGCAGATAGAACTTAATATTGGACAAACGTAAACAACAACTGAACAACAACTAATAAGTATTAGAGCCGACAGAATGTTAGTTCCACCAAGTTTGAAAGTGAAGCTTACAAGATGTGCTCCAAAATGTAACTTGGTGAAATGCTAACTGAAGGTCTGGGCATCACAATAGCACGGCGATTAGAGCTGCTGCCTCACAGCGTCAGAGACCTGGGTTCGATCCTGACCTGCGTTTGATCCTGACCCTTGTGGAGTTCATGTTCACATCCCAAAGACATGCGTGGTTGTGGATTAATCGGCCTCTGTAAATTGACCCTAGTGTGCAGGAAATGGAATAACATGGAACTCTGGTATACGTGTGATTAATGGTCAGCGTGGACTCAGTGAGCAGAAGGGCCTGTTTCCATGCTGTATCTCTCAACTAAACCAAATTAAATTATAGACAATGCTGGCTGTTGATGTAGTCTTGTAGTTATCAACAGAATGTTTTAATTATTGAAAATTATACCTACATATTTTGGTTAAACACAAATCTGTACAAAAATGTAATGATAATCCAATAAGTTTTACAAAAGATCTCCTGCAAATTCTGGATAGGTAAATTATCTAACTGCATTCTGGAAGTTGGTTATGGTAGTCTGCGTATTAAGGTCATAACTGACAGGAGCAGAATTAGGCCTTTCGGCCCATCAAGTCTACTCTGCCATTCAATCATGGCTGATCTACCTTCCCCTTCTAACCCCATTGTTCTGTCTTCTCACCATAACCCTTAACACCTGAACTAATCAAGAATCTATCTATCTCTGCCTCATAAATATCCATTGACGGCCTCCACAGCCTTCTGTGGCAAAGGGTTCCACAGATTCACTACCCTCTAACTAAAGAAATTCCTCCTCATCTCCTTCCTAAAGAAAAGTCCTTTAATTCTGAGGTGATGACCTCTAGTCCAAGACTCTCCCACTGGTGGAAACATCCTCTCCACATCCACTCTATCCAAGCCATTCTGGCATCCTCTCATTTAATTTGGCATGGATTCATCATGTAACATCAAAAGACACTTGGACAGGTACAGGACTAGAAAAAGGTGGGATTCTGAATTCGCCAGCCATTTCCCTTTCTTCCAGAGGCTTTTCAACAATAAGATGATTCCGGAGTAAACAAAATTGAAAGGAACCTTTATTACGTGAGAATGCAAAAGCCAAATAATGTGGTTGCTGGAGCTCTGAAATGAAACCACTATAATACTTCCTCACATTACATTTGTTTCCATTCATATTTCCTCAGCCCAACTTCATCAGATCTGCATTGCAAATTCCAAGAATAAATTAAACCTAGCACAGAGAGTGCAGAAAGAGTACAGTTAAGGAAACTATATGAGCATTATCTCTTAAATAAATGCAACCCAAACAAAAAGTATGCAATCATTTCGTAGTGCAGTAACTGAAAATTGTTTCAGGTATTTCAAAACGAAAGCAGTTCTTTATTCTTAAAAATGGTAAGAGTAACGGCATAGAAGTTCAGCATAATGCCTAATAAACATACAGACAAATAATGTATTTTGTGAAGATAGACACAAAATGAACAAAAATAACAAATAAAAAACACAAAAAAAAATTGTACAAGTCCTCCACCTTCTGTCATGGGGTCAACTGACTCCCCTCTGCCCCTAACCACAAACTTTGCACATCCCTAATCCTTTCCAATCGTCATTTTAATTTCATGTTTCATGTATTTTGTGTTTTATGACTGTTGGCAGATCAATTTCCCCCCTGGGATAAATAAAGTTGTATCGTATCGTATCGTAAAAAGCTGGAATAACTCAGCGGGCCAGGCAGCATTTGTAGTAGGGAACTGCAGGCGCTGGTTTAAACTGAATATAGACACAAAATGCAGGTGTAACTCAGCCGGGCAGGGGACATCTCTGGACAGAAGGAATGGTGATGTTTCAGGTCGAGACCTTTCTTCAGACACAGTGCATCTACTTAAACTACCATAACCAAGCTTTCATTTCCTACCATCTCCCCGTTTAGTTTAGAGACACAGGGCAGAAACAGGCCCTTCGGCCCACCGACAAGCGATCCCAGCGCACTTACACTAAGGCCAATTTACAATTTTACCAAGCCAATTAACCTACAAACCTGTAAGTCTTTGAGGAGGAAACCGGAGCACCCGGAGAAAACCCACGCTGATCACAGGAAAAATGTACAAACTCCGTGCAGACAAGCACCCTTAGTTAGGATTGAACCCGGGTCTTTGGCACTGCAAAGCGGCAACTCTACCACTGCACCACTATGCTACCTTGCTTAAAAAACAGTTTTCTAACTTCTTCCCCTTGATGGTTTGACCAGAGGAAGATTTATTCCTCCTGTGGAGATGTTGACATGTTCATTGCGGGTGCCTCATGAGCCAAGATTCATTATTTCCAATGATATGTGGGAAAATTGATTCTGTAAGTTGATTGAACCCCTTCAAAACACCTATTCATTTCCTCCGTCTCTTTGGGACTGTGCTGACAACCAAGGGCAGAGAATGAGCCGGCAGGATAACCCAAAGACTGCCACAGCCGCCTCTTCAAGCGCGGAAGAAGCCTGAGATCGCAAGGTCTCCCCCTTCAAAGACCAGGTCTGAGTTGTCGGGATAACCCCGAGATTGTCAGCGCCACCGTACAATCGAGGGACCGTGCCCACGTGATCCTTGACTTTCTTACCACAGTGGTTCAGTTTAGTTCAGAGATACAGCGCGGAAACCGAGTCCGCGCCAACCAGCAATCCCCACATACGAACACTATCCTACACGTACTAGGGACAATTTTTACATTTACCAAGCCAATTTTCCTACATACCTGTAAGTCTTTGGAGTGTGGATGGAAACTGAAGATCTCGGAGAAAACCCATAGAAACCCAATGAAATAAATCACATGAATTCACCCTACTGCGAGCGACGGTGAGGTCACTGCTGAATGCGGTGTCATCCCCGATGCCACAGACCTGTCCCTTCTGAATGATCTCCAGGCTGTTGAGGCCAGTTCATTGGCTATATTTAAGAGGGAGTTAGATGTGGCCCTTGTGGCGAAAGGGATCAGGGGGTATGGAGAGAAGGCAGGTACGGGATACTGAGTTGGATGATCAGCCATGATCATATTGAATGGCGGTGCGGGCTCGAAGGGCCGAATGGCCTACTCCTGCACCTATTTTCTATGTTTCTATGTGAGCACAATGATGTCAGGGCCTTAGCTATTTGTTCCCCCACAGTCTTGACCAGCAGTAAGAATGTAGTCATGAATTTATATTAAACTATTCATATATTTTCTGATGTCCCAAGGTAGAGTGAAGATAACAAAGTATTTTGATGTGCAGTCACTGCTCAGAAACACACAACTGCCAAGCACTTACATAAAGGACAATGAATGCCACAAGACAATCTGTTTCATAAATGTTGATTGATGGATAAATATCAGCCAAGACGCCATCATGACTTACTTGCTTTTCATTTAAATATTTCCTTGGGACTTTTCACATTCACCTGACATAACAGGTTTGACCAGTAACACTGGCATGCTCATAAAACATAACTTAGCATTCCAGAACCAGTGTAAATTAATCAGCTTTGGATTTAGATTTCTTCTTTCAAATTGGTCTCTGTTTTTTGGTGTTGATAATTATTTTCATTCCTTGAAATCAACCATTACAGACAAGTGAGCCTGAGTTGCAGCCATTTTCCTATGGGGTCACCACAACTTTAAATACAACATCAAATAGCAGTGCAGTCCCTTAGCAGGGTTGTTTCATAAAATGTTGCCAATACAGTTTACAGGACTACCACAACTCCCAAAGGCCTAATAAGTTATTAACAATAAAAGTACATGATATTGCATGATCCACTGTTTAAAAGTTTTTTTTAATTGATTGAAAGATACAGTGTGGAAACAGGCCCTTCGGCCCACCAAATCCATGCTGACCATTGATCATTTGCTCACACTAGTTCTATGTTATCCCACTTTTGCATCCACTCTCTGCACACGCGGGGGTAATTTACAGAGACCAATTAACCCAAAAAACAGCATGTCTTTGGGATGTGGGAGGATATTGGAGCACCTGGAGGAAGCCCACAGGGTCATAGGGAGAACATGCAAACTCTACACAGACAGCATCCGAGGTCAGGATCAAACCTGGGCCTCTGGCTTTGTAAAACAGCACCTCCACAACCTGTGCCAATGTGCTGCCTGAGCAATATATGATTTGTAATGGTACAAGATTGTTAGTTTTCAGGGTTTTAAATAGTGGACAGAAAATGTGCCACTTTTGAATACTGGTTTGGATTCTGAACTCATTGAAGACAAATGCACAATGGATATACTGTATATAGATATTCCCCATATTTTTCCACAATAATGATTCTAGCCACTCCAGAAAGAAATATGATGAGTTGCAGTTTTGAGCCAACGATCGTTATGGTTGACAAGTCTGAGTGTGAGTGTGACTGTGAGTGTGAGTGTGACTGTGAGTGTGTGTGTGTGCATTTGTGTTCATCCTGATAGTCTCATAACATGTATGTTGGCTGATCAAATATTGACATACATTACAGCTTCACCAGCATACATTATACAGGTATGTTCATATATCCATAAAACTTCATACTTTGGATGGCCATAGCTGCAGATTTTATATTATTTTAATAAAACTTATATGGCATTCTATGAATGTAAATACAATTCATTTGCAGAGGTAACAATGTTGCAACAACAAAATACTATAGTGAAGCAGCCTCACTGATTTTCATACAGAAGTATAAAATGAGACATCTGTTTTTCAACGAATGCCAAAGAAAGTGAAACATAATACCTCCACAGTCTTGCAGGTTACGAACCAGAAACCAATAAAATCCCAGAATGCAAAATCATCATGCAGCAAATATGTTTGTGGTTAAAAAAATACAAATCATACCTCTACCCTGTTGCTGACACAACAATAAAAACCATGAACTCAATTCAACTCAAATCACTAGGTTTCCTTGTGAGAGACTGTTGTTCCCTGCCGAGCTTCACTATATTATTTTGTTGTGGCATTATTGTTACCTGTGCTTATAAGGTTTATATGCATCTGTTGGATTCCATATAAACTTTACTAAAACAGCGTGAAATTTTGATGTTAAAATTGGAACACAGATCGATTACAGGCTAGGTAACGTGAGGGTCGATGGTTCGTGGGACGGTGCGTCCGGATCGAGGCACCGATGGAGTGGGCCACTGGAGGCCCTGCTGCAGCCTGAGGTTTGATTAGAACGGGCGCCATTCCAAGAGGCTGAATGCGCGGACCGGACGTGGCGGTGGAGCAATGGTGGAGGACACCAGAATCAGAATCAGAATCAGAATAACCTTTATTGTCATTCAAAAAAACAAGTCTTTTGGGCGTAATTCCGTTACCCACAGTCCAACAATAAGAGCAACTTTGCTTGGCCAGTCAGACACTATCACACCACCAGGACAATGGGCCTTTATGGCCATGTTAAGAACTCTACGTTTATAACAACTTGGACTTGAAAAAAATGGTGCCAAAACAAAATGGCGACTCTTGTACTCTGTCTCAGTGTACCATTCCCATACACTTGTATCTAACTAAGATTGTGCTTATGTACAGTAATACCTACTGAACTGTATGCAAAAAAGGAATTTTACTGTACCTTGGCACATGTGACAATGAAGTACTGTAGAACCATTGAAAAATTCCATTCCCTCCTGAAATGTTATGAATGTCAAGGAGAATTCTACCGAGTGACCTCTCATGAAATGGTGAAAACTCATTGCAGAGAGTCTAAGCAGATTCTTAAATGCTGCCTCACCAGTCCCCCTGAGTAGTACTTCCCCTAACCTCTGTTAATAACTTTAAAGTCTTAGATTCAGCATAGAAACAGACCCAACTCTTCTATGCCGACCTAAATACCCCAACTAAGCTAGTCCCATTTGTCTGCATTGGGCCTATATCACTCCAAACCTTTCCTGTCCATGCACCTGTCCAAGTGTCTTTTAAATGGTTTTATAGTACCTGGCAATTGTCCTCGTGATTTTATATGGACAGGTGATGATTTGGATCGGGTCTGAAGAAGGTCTCCATCTTTGGTATAAACTCGTACATGCAGTTCCTTTTTTTTTACGTAAGGCATATGGTGTGCTTGCTTTCAAAGATCAAGGCATTGAAAATAAGAATCACAAAGTCATGGTACAGCTGTATAAGACATTGGTTCGGCCACATTTGTAGTATTGTGTGCAGTTCTGGTCGCTGCAGTACAGGGAGGATGTGGAGACGTGGAAAGGGTGCAGGAGAGGCTTGCCAGAATGATGCCTCGATTAGAAGGGTACAGGGAGAGGTTTGACAGACGTGGATTGTTTTCTCTGGAATGTCAGAGGTTGTGGAGAGACCTGATAGAAGTGTAGAACATTTTGAGAGGCATTGCGAGGGTAGACTGTCCAAATTTGTTTTCCCAGGAAAAATGAAATATTAGACGGCATAGCTTTAAGGTGAGAGAGACAAATTTTAAAGGAGATGTGCGGGGCAATTTTAGGTGCCTGAAATGCGCTGACGGGGTGGTAGGTAAAACAGATATATTAGTGGCATTTAAAAGACTTTTGGATAAGCATATGGATGCGCAGGGAATGATGCAAGGTACATAAGTGATGGACTTGGCATCATGTTTAGCATAGAAATTGTAGGCAGAAAGGCTGGTTCTTGAGCTGTACTGTGTCGGAAAGAACTGCAGGTGCTGGTTTAAATCGAAGGTAGACACAAAATGCTGGAGTAAATCAGCGGGACAGGCAGCATCTCTGGAGAGAAGGAATGGGTGACGTTTTGGGTCGAGACCCTTCTTCAGACTTGAGCTGACTGTTCTATGTTGTAGACCCAGTAATTTATTTGAAGGACTGTGATTTAATAGTTATAATTTCCTAAGTTAAATGAGTGCACTACATGTATCGTGTAAGTTTTTTCAGTATTTCAGGATCCAGCTGAACCTTCGACACAACATTTAATATAGTACTAGACCAAGGGACCTGCTGGGCCCAAACCTATCCTGCATTGGTGCAGCACCCTCTCCACCACCCCTCCCCCCTCCCCCTCCCCCCTCCCTCCCCCCCGAATACTGTGGTCACTATAGCAGACGCTAAGAGCCCCGTGACAAGTAACTGGTGTCAGAGGTTCTGGGGAACAGGCAGGAGAATGGGGTTAGGGGGGAGAGATGGATCAGCCATGATTAAATGGCGGAGAAGACTTGATGGGCCGATTGGCCTAATTCTACTCCTATTCCTTATGAGCTTATGACCTTATAACTCAGCATTTCCTTCTTCAATAAAGCTCAAGTTAGGAGTGTGATTGTCTACTCTCCATTGCTGCATGCTCTGTTTCACAGGGACATGATTCACCTCTGACATGCCTGACTGTGCTATCTAACCTGAGGGCTTCTCCCTTCCATGGACCACATGGTCATGGGGTCTTTGGGCAAGATTGGAGGCAGATGGGCCAGCTTCCTAATCAATACCTCGTGGTGCTCAGACATGAGCTCATGCTTCCCGGACCTGGAATATCTAACTGTGAAGTGCCGTCACTACTACCTGCCGCGGGAATGTTAAAAACATCAAAGTTTCAGTACCATAACAAAGATCACACAGGTACTGTAATAGGAATGTTCTGAAGTTAAAAGCTTAAATGAAAATGGCATCTTATATTTAATCATAACAAAAGCCCATATTCAACACAATACAGATATTTACACATAATCAAATAAATACTAAAAGAAGTGTTGAACATTGCCACAAAAAGTATTTCCACTTTGGCCACTTGCACATTAGAACTGGCAGGCTGTTCATTAACAACATTGAAACATAAGTGTTCTTGAATCTTCAGCATCTGAGGAAGTAGATAAATCTATCAAACTGTTGATACCTCTCCTTCCTGCTGTTTTGCCAAATTGAGCATTTGAATGTCATTTATCAAATTAGCAGCTTCCTGCTTGCTGTATGAAAGGTTCTTCAGTTTAACCACTGCACAGACATAAATGAGAAGATTCCCAGGATGATTGAACACTTGTCTTGGCACATCTCCATCTGCAGTTACAAGCTGTATCACCAGGCTTCCTTGTCACAAATTCCATCTGCATTTTGTTTTAAGCTCACAATAAATTGCTAAGTGCTGCCCACACTGCAATCAACTTTCCCACTACAGTTCCTGCTTCAGCTTTACTTTGTATCAACAAAATCAATTATTGATTAATTGAAAAACATCACTGCGATATGGCGGATGTTAGTGCCCCTTTGAATAATCCCACCGAAAGAAACACGTTCACAAATACCACAAATGTTACCGAGGTTGCAGGTGCTCACAGAAGGAACTTGGTTTGAACTAACTATATATTGTAATAATATAAGGAGGGAATATCACAATGAAAGTGAGCCCAGCAGCTATACACAACCTTGGAATGTTGTAATGTACCCATCACAGTATTCTGCAGTCAGATCTGATAACCATCTGTTCCTTTCTGGTTTCTGATGGCACTTGACGTTTCACACAGTGTTTTCAATGGTTGCTCTGTGAGCTTTAATGCCCCTTCCCTGCTCTAACCTAGCTGCAAGGCTCCAGTAAGCATACACCTGCAGTCACTATGTATCAATAAAGCATCTTTCTAACATTAAGTTGAAGAATTTCTGTGCAACTACTTTTATTAGTATTTACACACACCTGATTATTTACTGGCTAAACACAAGAAAAGATAATTTTAAAAAACATAAAATGTTATTAATGCTGTATAAAGAGAAAATACAGTTCATGCTATTGTCAACCAAAGAGTCAAAGAGCTATGCAGCGCAGGAACAGTCTTATCACCCCGATTTATTTGTGCCAACCAAGTTACCCAGCCAATCGAGCCCTACTTGCCGGGCCCATATCCCTTTAAACATTTCCTATTTATGCACCTGTTAAAGTGTCTTTTAAATGTCATCCTAAACTGCCACCTCTTCTGGCAGGTTGTTCTCTACACGCACCACCCTCTGTGCGAAAAACATATGCCTTTAAATCTTTCACCTCTTACCTTAAACCTATGCCCAGTAGTTTTAGACTCCCCTACCCTGGGGAAGGGCAATTCACATTATCTATGCTCCTCATGATTTTATATATTTCTATAAGGCCTCCCCTCAGACTCCTATGCTCCAGGGAAAAAAGACATTGTCCATCCAGCCTATCCTCATAACTCTAACCTTCGACATCCGGTAACACTCATAAATCTATTTTGAACGCTTTTCCCATTTAATGACATTGTTCCTACTTCAGGGTGACCAGAACTACATTGCACTCCAAGTATGTCCTGTATGTCCTAGTAATGTCTTATATAGCTGCAATGTTATGTCCTAACTCCTGTACTCGATACATTGACCATTGTAGGCAAGCATGCGGAAAAAAAAATCTTCACCACCCTGTCTACCTGTGCATATTCTTTTTTCATCATTTCACATCTCAACATCTAGCAGACAAAAGATTTGGGCATAGGATGCCTCATTTCTCCTTAACTGTGACTTCTCCATTGCTTTCATTGACAAAGCATCCAATTGTGTCTCCAGTTTTTCCTGCATTTCTCAGCCCCATTCACCTCTGCCAGAACATGAATAGAGCTCGCTTCACCCTCACTTTCCAACCCACCAGACTACTTTCAATGCATCATTCTCGAGCTGCCTTTTACTCTCTCTACACCAATGATTGCACCTCCACAGACTCCTCTGTCAAGCTCCTCAAGTTTGCGGATGACACTACCCTGATTGGACTGATCCAGGATGGGGAGGAATCTGCCTACAGATGGGAAGTGACACAGCTGGCGTCCTGGTGCCATCGCAACAACCTGGAGTTCAATGCTCTCAAGACAGTGGAACTAATTGTAGACTTTCGAAGAGACCCCCCTCCCCTCCCCCCACTCACCATCAACAACACCACAGTCACATCTGTGGAGTCATTTAAGTTCCTTAGAACCATCATCTCCAGGGATCTTAAATGGGGGGCCACCATCGACTCCACAGTCAAAAAGGCCCAACAGAGGATGTACTTCCTGCGGCAACTGAAGAAACATAATCTGCCACAGGCAATGATGGTCCAATTCTATACTGCTATCATTGAGTCCGTCATCACCTTCTCCATCATGGTCTGGTTTGGCTCAGCCACCAAGCACGACATCCAGAGGCTGCAACGGATCGTTCGCACAGCTGAGAAGGTTGTTGGCTGCAACCTTCCCCCCATTGACGAACTCTACACTGCAAGGGCCAGGATGCGAGCGGGCAAGATCATCTCTGACCCCTCTCACCCTGGCCACAGATGCTTCGAAGCACTTCCCTCTGGAAGGCGACTCCGGATTGTCGAAGCAGCCACAGCCAGACATAAAAACAGCTTTTTTTCCATGAGTGATAGTTCTACTCAATAACCAAAGTCTGTAGTCTCTTTTTTGCTTTGGTTTATTTTCACCCACATGTTTAGACCGTAATGGTGTATCCTTATTGTTTTGATGTGTTTATGCTTTATTCTTAATTGTTAACTGTATGTTTGTGTTATCATTTGTGAACGGAGCACCAAGGCACATTCCTTGTATATGCATACTTTGCCAATAAACTTATTCATTAATTCATTCATTCAATCAGATAGATTTCTCTCCTCTCCCTTTTCACTATTCCAAATAGATTATTCCTTCTGCAGCTTCCTCATTTGCTCTTCCATCTCTGCTAACCACATCCTTCTTTCCCATGCATCCAAAGGAAACATACCCCTGCTCTTTTACACGTTCACAAGTTATAATAGAATTAGACCATTTGGCCTATCGAGTCCACTCCACCATTCAATCTGGCTGATCACTGTCTCCTAATCCCATTTTCCTGCCTTCTCCCCATAACCCTTGGCACCCATTCTAATCAAGAATCTGTCTATCTATGCCTTAAAAATATCCACTGACTTGGCCTCCACAGCCCTCTGTATCAATGAGTTCCACAGATTAACTACCCTCTGACTAAAGAAGTTCCTCCTCACCTCCTTTCTAAAAGAGTGCCTTTTAATTCTGAGGTTATGACCTCTGGTCCTAGACTCTCCCACCAGTGGTAACAACCTTTCCACATCCACTCTACCTCTTCCCATCCAGAGACCACCCAGGTGAAGCAGCAATTCACTAACAGTTCTCCCATTTTAATGTAATGCATATTGTTGCTCTATGTTGGAGAAACCAAATACAGATTGCAAATCTGCTCAATGTACAAGAGTAACTCTCAGCTTCCTATTGTTTGACACACTTGAATTCTCCATCTTACCCTCACTCTTATCTCTCTTTGGCCCTTTTGCTTGCCCCAATGATGCCATGTAAGTTCAAGGAATAGCACCTCACCTTCCTTCTGAGCACTTTGCCGCCTTTCATGCTCAGTATTTACATTGGAGGCAAAATTAGAGGCAATTGCCTCTATTCTCACTTCATAGATGTCGTTGCATGCCGAGTTCCTATTCACTCCATATTTTCTGTTCACTTTCCTCTTCCGCTGAACTTTAAATTTTTTCCATGACCACTGTTGTTTACATCTAATTCAGACATTCCCTCTGACCCCTCCATCCCTCCGCTCTTCTGCGGCTTAAAACACACTTGCTTGCTCACTTTTCCAGATCCATTGAAGACTCCTTGACCTGAAACATTGGCTCTGCTTCTCTCTTCATGGCTGTCCCCATGACCTGCTAATTCCCTAAAGCTCTTTCTGTTTCCATGTGGTAAATATTCACAGTTGCATTTGGCCAACATTGGCAATAACAATATGCGAATATACAATCAAGACAACTAATGTTTGGGGGATTATTGTTGAACCGTGTTGGACACAAAGGCCATATTCTACTAACATCAGGTGACTCTGGTCATGCTGCAGGTCATAATCCTCACATAATTCCGATGTTACCTCCAAACCTAATGTGCCCACTATGTACTTGGATGTCCTTCCTTCCACCCTCCATAAATTAGTTACCCCAAACTTTACTGCCCATGACAATTTATAACACGCTCTATGCTTGTTGATGTACATTCAATCCAAGTTAAGTAATACTTTGATTTTAGAATTGTCACGCAACAGCCTTTTCCATTCTCAGCCCTGTAACTTTCTTCAGACCTGGGCTTCTGATTATTCCCGAATTTAACTGTTCCAGTGGTCTTGTTGAAGGCTGCCAGGCTTCTAGGCATTGCGTTCCTTCTGTAAACCTATCTACCTCTTTTCATTTCCTTCTTCCTCTCAGACCCTCCTGCATTCTTTATTATTTATGACAAAACCGTAATATTTACTAACATGGTACTGTGGCAAATTTTGTTTGATGACTGTAGGTGAACCATGTTGCGTGTGTCTCCACGTTATAAGCACCACATACTGTAAATACAAGTGGTGTTGTGGGTGAGATTGTGACCCTTCACCATGCTGGTTCACATTACAGGGCAGACCCTGATTCAAAAAACCTTTGTTAACAGAGTTGCGTGACCCAGCGACAACATCTTTTATCCTGAAAAGCACAAAATTCATTATGTGAAATAGAGCTTTGTGCCTCTGTTGCGTAATTCTATTGTGATTGAATGGGAGGGGTCGAACAAACTACCAAGGCATTTGATAGCTATTTATTGAGTCGGTTCACAGGTTTTCCTTTTGTACCGGTCGTGGATTTGTGTGCCCAATTTCTGAAAGTGTGAGGTTGTTATTTTAAATATTACACCATTGTTTGCCTTCCTTAATAATAGTGTTCATAGCAACCCCAGTCAAACCTTCAGGATTGATCCCATTGTGCAGCAATAGCAAAATGCGTAACAAGTTCTCCAAAACAATCAAACCATTTATACTCAAGCTAATTACGTGATCATAGACTGCTGACTATATCAAGGGCTGGATTTGCATGCATGGACCCTTTGGGAGTGGAGTGGGATGGGTTGCTTGAAGGTCAACCAGGCAAACTGTTACACTTTTCTCTCAGTGACCTTTTATTGCAACAAGTTCATTACTCAGTTTATTATCTCTCCATCTAAATAGTGACTGTGGGCAGTAGGATTCTCCAGCACAGAAGAAAGCCTGCTAAGGTATTTGGAAGGCCTTATTACAGATTACACAAGAGGTCAGTAGCAGGAGCATGGTGCCATATTCTTGAATGCAATCCTGAAGGTTTGACTGGGTTTGCTATGAACACTATTATTAAGGAAGGTAAACAATGGTGTAATATTTATGGCAGAAAAGTTGAGAACAGTGGGGTATTAATGTATGTCTTCATGTGCTGATTACACCCTTTCACTCTGCCTTCACTTGCTTACTCCTCACACCTTGCGGGTGAGCCAGCTCTCTCTGCCTGCACATCTCCACACATACATCTATTAATCCATCGTTTACACTCCTCAAGCAATGTTATATCTCCGTCATATAGTCACCAGCAACAAATGTTCCCAAATCATCAGAAAATAATTCCGTTTCATTGTCCACCTGATTAAATATAACTGATTGTATGCCTTGTTGTCGTCACCTTCCCCTCAGCGAACAAGGCGCCATTCTACATTTCCTTGATCACCGTCTCCTTTGATCTGTGTTTTCACACCCTACTCTTCCCATCTCTCTGTCTCCCTCTCCCCTGACTCGCAGTCTGAAGAAGGGTCTCGACTCGAAATGTCACCCATTCCTTCTCTCCAGAGATGCTGCCTGTCCCGCTGAGTTACTCCAGCATTTTGTGTCCATCTTCAGTATAAACCAGCATCTGCAGTTCATTCCTACACATCAGAAAATGATTGCTGTTTATATTCCCTGTGACAGTGAGGTCAGAGAACAGGAAGAGATGGCCTACCAGGTGTCCCTCAACTACTAACTGCAGTTATTGAAACGTATATGATTATTAAGGGGTTGGACAAGTTAGAGGCAGGAAACATGTTCCCAATGTTGGGGGAGTCCAGAACAAGGGGCCACAGTTTAAGAATAAGGGGTAGGCCATTTAGAACTGAGATGAGGAAAAACGTTTTCAGTCAGAGAGTTGTGAATCTGTGGAATTCTCTGCCTCAGAAGGCAGTGGAGGCCAATTCTCTGAATGCATTCAAGAGAGAGCTGGATAGAGCTCTTAAGGATAGCGGAGTCAGGTGGTATGGGGAGAAGGCAGGAACGGGGTACTGATTGAGAATGATCAGCCATGATCACATTGAATGGCGGTGCTGGCTCGAAGGGCCGAATGGCCTCCTCCTGCACCTATTGTCTATTGTCTATTGTCTATTGTCTAAGAGGACAATGTGCTGGAAGTCTCGATGTGTCGTTATTTAAGAGAAGTGGGAAAATAATGTCCATTTTTCCTGATGACAGAATTAAAAACCACACTGCCACATAATATACCACTTGCAGTCATGTAGTTGTGATACAAACATGCATATCTAAAAAAAAAGAAATTAGAACAGATGTCGCCGCTCAGCCTCACAACCCAAGAATCCCAGGAATGAGTGATTTAACTTATAATGAGCATTTGATGGCATTGAGCCTGTACACGCTGGAGTTTAGAAGGATGAGGGGGGATCTCATTGAAACTTATCGAACAGTGAAAGGCCTGGGTAGAGTGGATGTGGAGAGGATATTTCCACCAGTGGGATAGTCTTGGACTGGTCATAGCCTCAGAATAAAAGGACGTTCCTTTAGGAAGGAGATGAGGAGGAATTTCTTTGGTCAGAGAGTGATAAATATGTGGAATTCTTTGCCACAGAAGGCTGTAGAGGCCAAGTCAATGGATATTTTGAAGGCAGAGATAGATTCTCGATTAGTGATTGGCAACATTCCCTGATGGATATATCACTGTGCTGGGAAGGTCACCAAGCTTCAGTCTAATCCAAATTCAAATGAATGGTGCTTCTTTCATTTCATGTCAGTCAACAAGTGCAATAACTGACATATATTTTAAAACGTCACTCTTGGGCCATGAGGATAAAATATCACTGTTTCCCACAAATACCAGAAAGATGAGAACATATGATTTGTAATTTTTAAATGTTCTGGTTAAAAGACAAAGTATCCTGCTGTGATGAAGATCGTCCTGATAGGATGAAGTGCTTGCCTAACAATAACAAATACATGTACATTAACTTTTTTTAAACATAACCTGTCCACAAACGAGATCTGCAGCCAGGTTTATCATTCACCAAGGATGAGACTAGAAATGCTTTCTGCAATAGTTTTTTTACATCGAAGAATGCAGGCATGTTTTGACAGGTCAAAACTTTCACACAAATTATTAAGAAAAGCAATTTCCATTGAGCTTAAAGTTTTTGAAAAAGGTTCTTTAAGTTGTTTATTTAAAAGGTGGCAAAATACACATGTTCATTGTTGTGTTCGATAAACCACTGGATTCAGATAACAGTTTTGATTCACTCAATAACTTATGACACGACTAAATAAGGCACATACACTCACATATCCCCGAACATCCCCGAACACACTCGTAAACCCCGAGCACACAGCAGAGCAGGCCGCAGGGTCTTTCTACATACACTCACGTAAACCCGTACGCACTCACAAACTCCTCAAGCACGCCACAGGATGTTTCATTCAAGATCACCTGGCACCGTTTGCGTCACAATACAATACAATACAATACAATATATCTTTATTGTCAATGTACCCAGGGGTACAACGAGATTGGGAATGCGCCTCCCATACGATGCAATAATTTAAGTAATTTAGACAACAGCAACCCAACGAAACAATTGTAACAGTTTTAGACAGGGTAAAGTGCAAGTTGATCTATGCGTTGTGACCATCCGGCTCAGCAGGACCGGTTCATAGCAGCTATGGCCCTGGGGATGAAGCTGTTCCTGAGTCTGGAGGTGCGGGCGTAGAAGGCCTTGTATCGTCTGCCCGATGGAAGGAGTTCGAACAGACTGTTGCAGGGGTGTGAAGAATCTTTGTGGATGCTGGTGGCTTTTCTGAGGCATCGTGTGTTGTAGATGCCCTCCAAGTCTGGTAGCTGTGTTCCGATGGCCCTCTGAGCTCTATGGACTACCCGCTGTAGAGCTTTCCTTTCAGCCTCTGTGCAGCTGAGATACCACACAGGGATGCCATGCGTTAGGATGCTCTCTATGGTGCAGCGGTAGAAGGTCGTCAGCAGCTGTTGGGGTAGACCAGACTTTTTCAGTGTTCTTAGGTAGAACAGTCTTTGCTGTGCCTTCTTGACCAGCGCAGCAGTGTTATTGGACCATGTTAGGTCCTCCGAAATGTGAGTGCCCAGAAACTTGAAGCTGGACACTCTCTCCACACTGTCCCCATTGATAGAGATCGGGGCATATTCCCCGTTGTGTGACCTACGGAAGTTGATGATCAGCTCCTTGGTCTTGGTGGTATTTAGGGACAGGTTGTTCTCTGAGCACCAGTCCGCCAGGTTCTGCACCTCCGTTCTATAGTTTGTTTCATCCCCGTTGGTGATAAGCCCGATCACCGTTGTGTCGTCTGCAAACTTGACAATGGTGTTGGTGTCGAATGCAGGAACACAGTCGTGTGTGAAGAGGGAGTAGAGCATGGGGCTCAGAACACAGCCCTGTGGTGTGCCGGTACTCAGGGTGATAGTGGAGGACAGGTGCGGGCCCATTCTCACTGCCTGCGGTCGTTCCAGCAGGAAGTCCAGGATCCAGTCACATAATGACGAGTTGAGGCCTAGCTGGTGGAGTTTGGTGATGAGCTTTTTTTTTTTTTTTTTTTTTAATTTTTTTTTTAATCAAAAATATTTATTCAAATATTAAAATAATATATACAATACAATAAAACCAAAACAGAACCCACCACCAGAGTATTATACAAACAAATATACCTATTGAAACTATTATACAATTATATTGCAATCCCCATCCAGGATACATCCAATCCCCCGCGGTGCCCAGCGGTCCCGGAAATCCTCCAGGGTGCCCGTGGACAGCGCGTAGTCCCTTTCCAACACCACCCTGGCACGGACGTAACCCCGGAAAAGGGGCAGGCAGCTGGCTCGGGCAGAGCCCTCTTCCGCCTGGCGCCGTGAGTCGCGGATGGCCAGCTTGGCCTGGCCCAGGAGCAACCCAACAAGGACATCTTCGGCCCTACCCTCTTCCCTACGCACAGGGTGTCCAAAGATGAGGATGGTGGGTGAAAAATGCAGCCAAAAAGCAAGGAGCAGCCCCTTTAGATATTGGAACAGGGGCTGCAACCTCACACATTGCATGTACACGTGGTACACAGACTCTTCCAACCCGCAAAAGTGGCAGGCGGCTGGCGAGTCTGTGAACCGCGCGAGGAACAGGTTGCAGGGGACTCCTCGGTGCAATATCTTCCACCCCAGGTCCCCGATGGAGAGGGGCAGAATCCCTGCGTAGAGGGACCCCCACCGCGGGGTCACCTCGCTACCGGAAGGCAACACCGACCGCCACTTAGTGTCCGGACGGTGGACCAGGGCGAGGAAGTGCAGGGTGTGGAGGAGGAGCCCGTACAGGACACGCCTCCCTGCGTCTCGGAGGGAGATGAAGGGTGTCGAGGAAATGCGGCTCATGTTGTGTGGGACCGGCTCCCGGGAAGGATTACGTTGCCTCGGTCCGACGAGTACTTCCGGCTGAGCGGGGGTTTGCTCAGCCGCAGGTACTCCACACATTTGAGCCTCTCCGACACCCAGCGGGGCAGGACAAGGGCCGGCTGCTCTCAAGCCTGGGCCGCCGCCCTCCGTCAGCGGAGGGGGGGCCCGGCCGACAGCAACCAGGTTCCAGACTCTCAGCAAGTCCCGGTAGAAGCCGGGCATTCTCAGCAGGATAGCACGGCTGACGCCCACCATCGGGATCCGCGTACCTGCTTGAAGGCAGCGGCCCCGTTGGAAAAAGTGCGTCGCCAGCACGTGCCACCTGGGAGGACGCTCCGAGTACAGGTATCTCTGCAGAGTCCTGAGGCGGAGAGCCGCCAACTGGGTACGGATGCACACCAGCGACTGCCCGCCCTCCTCAATCGGGAGACTCAGGACTGCTGCAGAGACCCAGTGCTTTCCGTTGCCCCAGAAGAAGTCCACCAACTTCTTCTGGATGATCCCAGCAAAAGTGGCTGATGGGACCAATGTGGTCAATCTGTACCAGAGCAGGGAAGCCACGAGTTGGTTAATGACCAACACCCTGCCCCGGTAGGAAAGCACCCTGAGGAGACCTGACCAGCGCCCCAGCCGGGCGACGACTTTCAACTCCAGCTCCTGCCAGTTCGCCAGCCAGGTCTCCGCGACGGGACTCAGGTAGACTCCCAAGTAAAGGAGGCGCGTGGTGCTCCACGTGAAAAACCGCATCTCCTCAGGGAGGGAGTCCACCTGCCATGGACCCACCAAGAGTCCAGAACATTTCCCCCAATTGATCCTTGCAGAGGAGGCGGCCGAGAAGACTCGTTGGCACTCGCGCATCCTCTGCAGATCAGCGGGGTCAGTGACCACGAGGAGCACGTCATCGGCATAGACCGAGAGGACCACCTCCATATCTGGCTCGCGTAGAACCATGCCCGTCAACCTCCTCCGAAGCAGACTAAGGAATGGCTCCACGCAGATGGCGTACAGTTGGCCTGACATGGGGCAGCCCTGACGTACTCCTCTGCGGAAGGGAATGGGGGCCGTCAAGGATCCGTTGACCTTGACGAGGCACTCCGCAGTGGTGTATAGAAGTCGGATCCGGGCCACAAAGTGCGGTCCGAACCCAAACGCCTGCAGAGTCCTCACCAGATACTCGTGATCCACCCTGTCGAAAGCCTTCTCCTGGTCAAGGGAGAGAAAGGCAGTGGGTACACCGGTCTCCTGAGCCAGGTAGACCAGGTCCCGGACCAGATGGATATTGTCCTGGATGGACCGGCCCGGGACTGTGTAAGACTGGTCAGGGTGGATCACTTGGGCCAGCACTGGGCCCAGACGGTTGGCCATTGCCTTAGCAAAGACCTTGTAATCGGTACAGAGGAGGGAGACCGGGCGCCAGTTCTTTAGTAGGCGGAGATCACCCTTCTTGGGCAGAAGGACCACTACAGCCCTCCGCCAAGACAGGGGCATCTCCCCGGTCGCCAGGCTCTCCCTCAGGACCATGGTGTAGTCCTCCCCCAGGGTCCCCCAGAAAGTGCGGAGGAACTCTGCTGTCAGGCCGTCCAGGCCAGGGGATTTGCCCCTTTGAATCTGATGGAGGGCCGCGGTCAGTTCGTCTAGTGTCAGGGGGGCGTCCAGGCGCTCGGCACCCTCCGGGCCGACCGTGGTTAGACCTTCCCACAGATCACTGCACTCGTCCACGCCGGAGCTATCCGGTGAAAACAAGGTCCCATAAAAGGAACGAACCGCCGCGTTGATGTCTTCTGGTTCGGTGACGGGGGAGTCATCGTCAGCGAGCAGCTCCACTAAATGCTGACGGACTCCCCGCCACTTCTCCAGCGAGTAGAAGAAGGGTGAACCGCGGTCCAAATCGTGGAGCATTTGGATCCGCGACCTCACATACGCGCCTCGGGATTGCTGTAACTGCAGCTCCTTCAGCGCGTCCTTCTTCTCCTGGTATTCCCTCCAGAGGGTCGGGTCCCCACCGGTCTGACTTAGACGCGAATCTAAATCGAGTAGCTCACTCCCGAGCTGTCTGACCTTGGAATCGCGTCTCTTGGTAGACCCCCTAGTGTACTCCTGACAGAAACGCCGGATGTGGGCCTTGCCCACGTCCCACCATAGCCGCAGGGAGTGAAATCCTCCCCTCTTCCCCTTCCAAGTGGTCCAGAACCTCACAAACGAGTCCCGGAAGCGGCGATCCTCCAGCAGCCGGTTGTTAAAGTGCCAGTACGCGGACCCTCCCCTCGTGCGCAGCGGGGTAAACTCCGCCCACACCAGGTGGTGGTCCGAGCAAGGCATCGGCCGCATGGAGGCCGCCGAGACGCGGGAGACGTACGCCCGAGAAATGTACAGGCGGTCAATGCGAGAACCACCCCCCTCTGACCTCCTGGAGAAGGCACTGGAGTCGGGGTGGAGGTTCCTCCAGGTGTCTACCAAGTCAAAGGAGCCCACGAGCTCCTTCAACTTCTTCACCGACTCCTGGCCGCGCTGGATACCGGAACGGTCTCCTTCCTCGAGGGTACAGTTGAAATCTCCCCCGAGGATCACGCAGTCGCCAGGGTCGATGGAGCTCAAAAGGGTAGACACCTCCCGGAACAGGCACGTCTGCAACACGGCGGGCCTGGGGGCGTACACGTTGACAAAATGCAACGGCACGCCATCCAGGCGCACGGCCAGGTGAAGCAAGCGGCCTGGCACCAATTCCTGGACCTTTAGGATTTCTGGCCGGAAATTCGGGGCCAGCAAAATGGCCACCCCACTGGAAATGGAGCTGAGGTGGCTCATGAAGACCTCACCACTCCACTCCAGGAGCCAGGTGGACTCGTCTCCTGGGATGGTGTGGGTTTCCTGCAGGAAGCTCACCGCATATTTCCCATCCCTCAGGGTTGAGAGATGGTTAAACCTGCGGAGAGGCCCCCTGCTGCCATTGATGTTATAACTGGCTATGGTGATCGCCATGTCAGGAGTACACTAGATCCCCTCACCAGTCCCCTGGTCACTGACAGCAGAGTCGCCTTTGCCGCTACGGACCCTAGATGGATTGGCAGTGCGTTTCACCTTCCGGATCTTGGCAACAAGGGACGCTCTACTGGTCCCTCTACCCTCAGCAGGAACGACGCTGCTCTGGGCCTCGGCGTCCTTTTCCAGGTCGTCCAAGAAAGACCTGAGCTGACGCCGGTCGTTCCCCTTCACCCCCATCCCTCCCTTCACCCCCGTCCCTCCCTTCACCCCCGTCCCTCCCTTTCCCCTCCCCTTCCTTCTGAGGATGAGGTTCAGGGAGCTGGTGACCCCTTGTAAGTTCGGCCACCGGAGGGAGGCCAGTTTGGGCCGATGTTGGGCTCCTTCGGTGGCCGCGATGAACTCGCGGATCTCCTCCACTGGAATGAGAGGAGTGGCGTCGGGGGCAGCGAGAACATCCATTGACTCATTGCCCGAGGAGTCCTCTTCCACCCCCCCACTGCAGATGGAGTCACCGTTCCCATCCTTGGACACACCTTCTGTGCTTGAGACTCCCGCCCCACCCTGTGCAGCGGTTGCCTCTTCCCCACCCTCTGGTCTCACCTCCACCTCAGTCCCCACCGTGGGGCCAGTGGCAGAGGGGCCTTCCTCGGGTGTACCTGGGCAGTCAAGACCATTGACAGTGGGGTCTATCCCTCCACCAGTTGGGCCCAGAGTGGACTCTGGTGCCCCAGACTCAGGGAGTCCCTCTGGAGACAGGTCCTGCGGGAGAGAAGGGCTGGTTTCCCCTTCCCCCTCCCCCCCTACTATCCCTAACTCCGCAGGCGTGTTCTGCTCCTCGTCCTGGGTGGGTTGCTCCTGGGCTTCCTCGGGTGCATGAATTGGGATTCCCTCCCCAACAGGAATCTCTCCCTGCTCCATTACACCCGAGTGGTCCCCATCACCACCCTCCCCAGAAACCCCTTCAGAGCATGGAACCGGGGCCTGAACCAGAGGGCAGGAGTCATCCTCCACCACAGCACTCCCCACCCCACTGGAAGATTCCCCTATGTCCCCCTTCTGCTCCTCCCTGGAGAGATTCCTCCTTCTTTTTTTCGAAGGGGAGGAGCTCACAGACTCTGGGGTCACCTGAGCAACCCTAGTCTGCGGCTCCCCCTCCTCCCGCCCAATCCCCTCCGCCCCTGGCTGGATTATGGGGCTTGCGGACTCCCTAACGGGAGGTGACGGGATGGGTGGCAAAGTCTTATCCCCGGGGGGTTTGTTCCCCAGGTGCCTTATCTTCTTCGTCACCTTGCTCCCCTTCTTTTGACCCTCCCCATCCCCAGGGTTCCCTGGCTCAACTACAGGGGGAGTGGGAGTGGGGGGGGGAGGGGGGTTAGTGGCACCGGAGGCGGAGGCCTCCGCCCGGGATTTGGGGCAATTCCTCCGAATATGCCCCACTTCCTTGCAGGCGTGGCACCTCGGGCGGTCCGATGTCCAGAAGATGGTGAAGTCTCGCCCATCCTGCTGGACACAGAAGCGCCCGTCGACCACCTCCTCCCGGTCCAGCAACATTGTCAACTGGCGCCGGAGGGAGAGAACGTGCTGCAAGTCCTTCCTGCGGAACCCCATGGGTATTGGGGTGATGTCGGTGAGGATCTTCCCCAGGGTATGAAGGTGGGGAAGGAGGGCCTCGTTCTTGATGCAAGGCGGGACGTTGGATAGGACCACCCGCTGCGCGGTGGACCCCAGGGGCTCGACCTGTAGGAAAAGTCCACCCACTGTGACCCCTTTACATACAGTCGCGTTCACCCCCTCAACGGACTCCAGAAAGAACACGCCCTTCCCAAACATTTTTCCCACATACACAATGCCTACAGGCTTGGCTGCCGCTGCCACAGCAGCCGCGCAGTCCTCCAGGTTCATTTGGGGGGGCAAGTAGCACCTGACCCCATGTTCAAAGGGTAGGTTCCTCATGGGGAACCGGGCCCCCAGAGGAGCAGCCGAAGCAGCTGAAGCAGCCGCCTTAGCATAACTCCCCGAAGGCCCCGATCCCCCAGAACGCTGACCCTGCATGGTATCAGGCACTACAGTGAAAACAAAACACTGATACACAAAGACAAAGACAATCCAAAAGGCACGGGGCCAAGTCCAAACACACAAACAAGTGTAGAACAGTTCAAGGGAGGGAGGCGAGTGGTGTTGCCTCGAACGTCAATAATGGCGGCTCCCACTAGAAACTGCTGCGTCACGGCCTCTTGGCCCAGGTATCTCGGCTCTCCTGCGTTCCCTGGTGAGCTGCAGACTTTCTCAAGCAATCCCCGCTGGTCTTCGCTGCTCCTGCAGCAACGAAAGGGATTCACCTGCAGTCTGTTATTGTTGGAAGCCTATCTCTGATAGAGAGGAGGCTCCTTCAGCTCCAGGTCTCAAGGCCACAGAAGAAGGTCGAGGGTGTAGAAAAACTCCCACACCGCACGAAAACCAGACCCGTCCGGTCAGTAGCGACGAGGCAGTGTGGGGGGGGTTGTTCTGGACGCAGGTGTATCAGTCCAGACAGGTTTTTCTCCCCCTTTTTGTGCGCCACAGTTTCCTGGCAGGTTGCCAGCCTCAGTAGTGGGAGCTGAGCAGTCAATTGATAACACCGCTCGCAGCCCCAAAACACACAGAAACCTTTTAAAAAGATTTCTGTAGCGTCGCAGCGATACCCAAGGATGTTTAGAGTACCGCTGTACCTCCTCCGAATTCCAAAAGATGTTTAGAGCTCACTCGTTCGGGTGATTGAGACAGAGCTCCGTAGCACCACACCTGAGCTTGGTGGGGATGACCGTGTTGAAGGCAGAGCTATAGTCTATGAATAGCATCCTCACGTACGCGCCCTGTCTCTCTAGGTGAGTCAGGACAGTGTGAAGAGCCAGAGAGATGGCGTCCTCTGTGGATCTATTTGCCCTGTATGCAAATTGATGTGGGTCCAGTGAGTCAGGGATGCTGGATTTGATGTGTGAGAGGACCAGCCTTTCAAAGCACTTCATGACTATCGGCGTTAGGGCAACCGGGCGGTAGTCATTCAGGTTGGAGATCTTTGCTTTTTTCGGCACCGGAACTATGATAGCCGACTTCAGGCACTTGGGGACCGTAGCCAGAGATAATGACAGGTTAAAGATCCTGGTGAATACCTCAGCCAGCTGTTCAGCACAGTCCTTCAGTACCCTTCCTTGAACTCCATCCGGTCCTGCAGCCTTGCGTGGGTTGACCCTTTCCAGAGCGCGTTGTACCTCATGTGTGCTCAGTTGCAAGACCTGTCCCTCCGCCTCGGCTGGGGTTCTTCCACTCAAGGTGGTTTTGCCAGTTTCAAAGTGGGCAAAGAAGGTGTTAAGCTCGTTGGTCAGTGCCTTATCGCTGTGGGGGCAGGCAGGGCTGCTCTTGTAGCCAGTGATGTCCCTGACACCCTGCCATATGCTTCTGGTGTCCGTGGTGTTGAAGTGGTCTTCCACCTGTTGCCTGTGGGTGTCTTTGGCCCTTTTAATCCCTTTGTTCAGGTTTGATCTCAGTCCAAGGCTGAGGTTCACTCTCTGAAAGAGCACCCAAAACCATCCTTTATGACATTTCTTATCAGAGCAGACCGCAACACTGCCCCCTCCCCAAGCCAGTCATAAGCCCCCATTAACTGCAACATTTCTATGCTACAAGCAGTAGGGGGTGAGGGTGGCCTACCCAACTATTGCTGTTGTTTTGCTCAGATCACCCAGACATTATCGACATTGTTTGGGAACATCTACTCAAACATCGTCAATGCAGCCTTTCCCATGCACTGATCGCAGGTGCGAGGAGATAAACTCATAGATTGTGGAATATATGGCTGCTAATTAAGCTGATAACTCCATTTCACATTTTAGCTGAAATTGTCAGTTTAACCCTTACACTACAATCATGCAAGTTACTTCAGGCACCAGATATTTCTTGAAATAAATTTCATTTGTCCAATGTTATCTTTGAATACAAAGGAATATTCGAATAACTGGCCAAAATGACCAATCATGATAGATGCCTCGTTTTCTACAAAAGGGCAAATTAATAATTTTACCATTAAGAAAAACTACACGACTTTTCAATTATAATATAATGCCTGTTCCTATTAAGCTATTTCCCGCCATTCTAGACTGAATTTATTAACTTTGATTAAGAAACTATATTGTTTAATCACATTTTGGTGCTAATTGCTACGATGCCACCAATTTTTGTGTCATCTGCAGACTTACTAATCATGCCTTGCACTCATTCAAATCATTGATATCGATGGCAAATAGCAATGGCTCAACACCGAACACTGAGGCACACGATTTGTCACAAACCTCCAGTCTGAGAAACAACCTTCCACCATCACCCACTGTTTCCATTCATGAAGCCAATTTTCTAGAACACTCCTTGGAGCCTATAGCTCTCCTTGGATCCCATGCAATCTAACGATGTCAACAACGCTGCCATCATCCAGCTTTTTGGTTACATCTTCACCAAAAGATACATGTTTACACTCAACATCCAACCAGTTGGATGATC
The DNA here is from genome assembly GCF_053455715.1 of Rhinoraja longicauda. NCBI lineage: Eukaryota > Metazoa > Chordata > Chondrichthyes > Rajiformes > Arhynchobatidae > Rhinoraja > Rhinoraja longicauda. The sequence continues at coordinate 79,435,568 of NC_135954.1, forward strand.
TGGTCTATGACCAAAAATGCCTGTGATCTGGTCTATGACCAAAAATGTCTCAAGGAGCATTAAGTCAACATTGCATTTTCATGCAGGATTATGCAGCAGCCAATTAATGCATGGAAACAAGAAAACAAAAACAAAATGTCAGATATCTGAAATTAAATCAGAAGCTGGAAATATTTAACAGATCAGACAACACCTGTGGAGAAAGAAATAGAGTTCACATTTCAGGTCAATTACATTTCATGGGAATTAGTAAATGTTAGAAATCAAACTTGTTTTAAGTTGCCCAGAATGTGGGAGGATGCGGCACATTTTCTCTCTGTCAGTTCTCACAGCCCCAGGAGCACATCTGGGAAGGCAATGGTGAAGTGGCAGCAATAACGCCCACTCTGTAGGTAATTAGACAGCAAACTCAATAATCAGATGTTAATCTCACATAGAATACCAGAGTAGTTCCTCCACACCTGCACCTGGCACATCCACAAGTTAAAATCCAGCCCAGGGCTATTGATAATTGACATAAAGTGGTTTTAGAATCATTACTAAAATACTGTAGTTTGTCTTTGACTTGACTGTCAGGTGTGGCGCAGTTAGTAGCATTGACTCCTCTTGCATCCTGATGTTCTGGGTTGACCTCCAACACCAGAGACATAAATGCTGCACAATTAATGGTGTTGTCTTTCACATGAGATGTAAAATTAAGGACTGTCTGCTCTCTTGGGTAGATACGGAGCAATCACACCGTGCTGGTGTTGTTTGTGCTGATCCTGAAGATTCAACAGATATTATTGATATAGCATTCATCCCTGGACCCAGTTAAGGTGTCATATTGTGGCTATCTTCCTTCATGCTCTGTGTCAGGTTTTCTTCAATAATTGTATTGCTCATTCCAGGAATGTACTTAAACACTTTCTTGCTATTCTCTTGGATAACATGCAGAGATGATGTGGTCTATGTGATCTTTTTCTAAATCTCCCTGCCTCCCTTTAGAAGATAATTAATAAGACCTTGTATCACAACCTCTCACATCCCCTGCTTTCTCGTCTTTTATCTCTTGGGAGGTCTTAGCATAGAAATCTTATCAAGTTGTCTAAACCTCTTCCCATGAGCACACTGGCACAACTAGTAGAGCTGCTGCCTCACAGCACCACAGACACGGGTTCAATCCTGACCTCAGGTGCTGAAAGTGTGGAGTTTGCACATTCTCCCTGTGATGGCATTGGTTTCCCCCAGTTGTTCCAGTTTCCTCCCGCATCCCAAAGATGTGCAGGGTTGTAGGTTAATTGGCTTCTGTAAATTGTCACCTAGTATGTAAGGAGTGGATGAGAAAGTGGGTAACATAGAACTAGTGTGAACGGATGATTGATGGTCGGCATGGTGGGCTGAAAGGCCTGTTTCCATGCTAAAGATACTCTTTATCTGGATCTGGTAGCATCCTCAGAGCATGTTAAGTGATAACAGCTGTAAAGATACTTCACTTTCCAGTGCCTTATTTTGGCATCAAATTTAATGGAAACTTTGGCCTCTGTCATAGAAACATAGAAACATAGAAAATAGGTGCAGGAGGAGGCCATTTGGCCCTTTGAGCTAGCACCACCATTCATTGTGATCATGGCTGATCATCAATGGTGTCATTTATTGCAGAGTCATGGTTTGGTAGTGTTCCCTCTCAATCACCTGATTCAAGTCTTTAGACTCTTGGTATTTCTTTATGCATCCTCTCTTTAGGCTTCTCTCTCGCCACAATGGGGGGTTTGACTTTTCAGCTAAAATTGAGTTGTCTGTTAACAGTCCCTATGTCAAGCAAGCAGGCTCACCTAAACACAATTGGGTGCTTAGGAAAATAATTGGACTCATTAGGAAGAACCGATAAATTATGAGGCTTCAGATTATGCAGGTGCAAGGACGTATGAGTCGTACGTTAAGACAAACTTTTCTTCCTGGTGACATCTGAGACGAGCTATGTTCCTGATGCAATAAATAACCCCTGTTCCCATCATTAAGGAGGATACCTAGACTTATCAATAAAACAGAGATGACTGTTTGTGGATGAGGGAAGAAGAACAGGTTTGATTATACATTGCTGCAAATAAGATTGTTGGACTTTACCTCGGGCTACGAGTCTAGAGCAGAGCTAATACCATAGATTTTAAGATGCAGTTGTCATAAGAAGGAGTTCACAACAAGCATTTCCCGGTTTTGCAAGCTTCTGCATTTGAAGAACATGTGTTTATTCATTTCTTTGCTGCTGTTTAGTTCTAGTTTTATTATAGTTTTATTGGAGTTTTAATAAATGGTTTTTCCTATTAATTTTATATTGTTTGAGTGTTCTTTCTCCATAATTGACCCGAATCCTCGAAACCACTCCATATCTTGTTATATCCCATTCCATCAGTGAATTTTATTTCCTTGGGCTCTTAACCACTTTGGTTCCATTTAGTCAGAGTCGTACAACACAGAAGCAGATGCATTGGCCCAACTTATGCTGACAAAGATGCTTCATTTAAACTAGTCACATTTAATCCACATTTGGCCCATATCCCTCTCAATTAGTCCTGACAGAGATGTACCTGTCCGAATGAGTTTTAAATGTTGATATTACACCTGCCTCCACTACTTCCTCTGGCAGCTCGTGCCACATACTCACCATCCTCTGAATGAAAAAGCCATCCCTAAGGTTCATGTTAAATGTTTCTGCTCTCAATTTAAACCTATGCCCTCTAATCCTTACTCCTGGGAAAAAGACTCTGTGCTTTCATCCTATCGATGCTAGAATTTCTTTAACATGATTTGTCCTTTACATGAAGTGGAGAGATGAGTGTTGAGATGGGGTTGATTAGTAAGTTTGCAGATGACACAAAACAGTGAGGAGTTGAAGATAAGAAGGAAGGCTGTCAAAAGATGCAGCATGGTTATGGAGCTGTTGGGGAAATGGATGGTGAAATGGCAGATGGAGTTCAACCTGGACAAGTGTATGATATTACATTTAAGGAAGTCATGGCGCTGTCTATGTAGCAAGTCTATGTAACAGTGCCGCATGTCAAAATTAAATCTGGGTTGCTGGAGCTGTGGATCTGTGAGGCAGCAGCTCCACCAGTGGCACCACTATATCTCCCCAAATATGATGGTCAACTAACTTGTTACGGTGGCGCAGCGGTAGAGTTGCTGCCTTACAGCAAATGCAGCGCCGGAGACTCAGGTTCGATCCTGACTACGGGCGCCGTCTGTACGGAGTTTGTACGTTCTCTCCTTGACCTGCGTGGGTTTTCTCCGAGATCTTCGGTTTCCTCCCACACTCCAGAGACGTACAGGTATGTAGGTTAATTGACTGGGTAATATGTTAAAATTGTCCCTAGTGTGTGTAGGATAGTGTTAATGTGCGGGGATCGCTGGGCGGCGCGGACTCGGTGGGCTGAAGGGCCTGTTTCCGCGCTGTAACTCTAAATCTTTTTTTAAAATCTTGTCATCCATTTCCTTGAACTTGCATCTGCTGAGTGCTTTGCTAAACTTTGTAAGAAACTTTCAAAGAACCGATTTTCAGCTCTGCATCCATTCATATACCTAGTGTGCATAATCCTTGTACATTGATTTTCTTTCTAAAGAGTCAAATTCCACATTCACATCCTGGCCCAATTCAGCACAATTGAAATATCAATACTATTTTAGTGAAGAAAATACTGACATAGCCTCATTTACTATTTCCAGACACATTGCTCCTTATTTTACATATATAAATGCATGGATTGGTATGTTTCTAAAGCTCCATTTCTAAATTTCACTTTGAGACTTAAATCTGTAGCTTCAATGTTTATTTTCAGATTACATATCACATGTTGTTGAGCGTTGCAATATACGCTTTCTGCTCAAGGTACACTGGTGAGTGAAGCAGTACAATAAGTGCAGGTAATGCACTTGCTCCCAGACAATGAAGATCTCCATTCATGCTTGTAATAACAGAACACATACCTGGAGGCAATTTGTTTCAGCACAAGCTTTTAATTGAACTAAAAGGTATTTCAACACCAGCCAGCCAACTCCCTGTTGACTATTCTAACTTTAGTCAAGAATAGGAAAGCTTAAAAAAATATGGAAAGTTTGCACCAGAAGGCAAACAGAAAAAAGTCAACAAATAACTGGGATTTAGCCTGATCCCTTTAAGTAGCTCTGGAGAGAACAATTCTCCATGCTGTTTTTATTCACCAGGACAAAAGTTAGGATAGGGTGTAGGCTGCAGCACGGCATTTTAAAGTAAGACGACTGGCACCAAGTCAGTGATTGATTGCATAATCTGCCTGCTAGTATGTTGCCTTCAGATGAGTGAGCATAGGCACTAGGGTAGCATTGTGTACAAATACCATCAGAGATTTATGTGTTTATGTTGGACTCTATTTTGCACTGTCAGGACACCATGTAACATCCATAGAATTGCTGGGGAGCCCAATTTTTTACTCTATTTTTCTCCACTGTGTTAGTCTGCAAATATACGTCATTGGGGGCATGAAACATATCAGCCACATGTTGGCACATTTTAAATCGCAGTGCCATTCTAGCAAGATAATATCAATATCTTTTCATATTTATTATTTGCACAGGCATTGATCATTACATATTCATTTGGATTATTCTAGCACTGTGAGTTAGACTCTGCTCTAGCCCAAACAAAAGCTCTGAAAAAAAGACACAAAGTGCTGGAGTAACTTAGTGGGCAGGCAGCAATTCTGGAGAATATGGATAGGTAGCCTTTTGCATTGGTATACTTCTTCAGTCTGAAGATTTTGAAGAAGGGTCCCGACACGAAACGTCACCTATCCATGTTCTCTAGAGATGCTGCCTGACCTGCTGAGTTACTCCAGCACTTTGTCTCTTTTTTTGTAAACCAGCATCTCCAGTTCCTTGTGTCAAGCCGATCCAGGGACCTCAACTGATGATCCACTGACACAAGTTCACATCCTACAGTGGTAACTGGGATATAGAAATGTGGTTAATTTGGAGAAATCTGTTCAAAAGTTAGTGGAGTCATTGAGTGATACAGTGTGGAAACAGGCCCTTTGGCCCAACTTGTCCACACCAGCCAACATGTCCCATTTACACTAGTCCCACCTGCCAGCATTTGGTTCATATACCTCCAAATTTGTCCTATCCATGTATCTGTCTAAATGCTTCTTAAATGTTGGGGTAGTCCCTGCCTCATCTACCTCTTCATGCAGCTTGTTCCATACATCCACCACCCTTTGTGTGAAAAAGTTATCCCTCAGATTCCTATCAAATCTTTTCCCCTTCACCTTGAACCTATGTCCCCAGGTCCTCAATTCACCTACTTTGGGCAAGAGACTTTGTGCATGTACCCTATCGATTCCTCTCATGATCTTATACTCCTCGATAAGATCACCCCCCCATCCTCCTGTGCTCCTAGGAACAGAGTCCCAGCCTACTCAAGCTCTGCAGATAGCTCAGACTCTCTCGTCCTGGTAACATCCTCATAAAAAGTAGTAGTATTTACAGTAAAGTACAGCAGAGCAGATGATAAATTTACAAGCTAACACCTTGGAGAAAAATGGAATAAAAATTGTGCTCTCCAGCAGCTTTATGGGTTTTATATGGTGTCCTAACAGTAGAGAATAGAGTCCAACATAAACCTACAAATCTCTGATGGCAAATGTACATGATGGCTTCTTATGCTCACACAACTGAAGCCCCATAATGTCTGCGCCAAACATGATGCCAAGCGAAACTAATCTCATCTGCATGCACATGATCCAAACCCCTCCTTCATAGTGATATGCCTATCTAAAAACCCCTTAAAAGCCACTATTGAATCAGCCTCCACCACCACCCTTGACAGTGCATTGCAAGCACCCACAACCCTCTGTAGTAAAAAAAGTTGCCCTCCACATCTCCTTTAAACATTATCCATATCACTTTAAAGCTATCCTCTCTGGTCTTTGACATTTCTACTCTGGGAAAAGGGTTCTGACTGTATCTATGCCTCATCATTTTACAAACTTCTATCAGTTCTCCACTCAAACTTCAGTGTAGCGGAGAAAATAATTAAAGTCCAAACTCTCCTTGTAGCTAATATCCTCTAATTCAGACAGAATTCTATTAGGTAAACCTATTCTGGACCCGCTCCAAAGCTCCCATATTCTTCCTGTAATGGGCTAACCAGAACTGCGCGCAATTCTCCAAATGAAGACTCACCAACGTTCTATAACGTTGCATTGTGACTTCCTGACTCCAATTATTCAATGCAATTAAGTTACTATAATGTCATAAATGCCTGTCTGGTAGAAATCAATCTGCTGGGTTTACTGGTCTGGATTTCTTTGTTACTTGAGACTCACAGTAATGTGGGTAATTGGTAATTGCACTCTGCGGTCTTTTTCGAATCAATATACTGATCTAGCAAAATAAGGTTTAATAAATAGTCTATTGTTAAGCCAATAACTGGAGATTGTTTCACTTGAAAATGTTCCAATTTTACATTGAAATGATAATTATTCTACATTAATATGTCCGTAATTTCCCTTGAACATATTGGACTTCTTCCATGAAAAATGTCTCAGTATTTTGGTAAGTTTTCATGCAAGTAACTGCTACCTTATTTCCCACTGGCAATGTTCTTAAGTGAGAAATGAAATCCTAAATAAATGGTTCAATATCAGGAAGAAAATCTTCACAAAGAATTCCACCCCATCTTAAAATGTTACCTCAATTCCACACCAGTTTTATTTGTTTCCACAAACTTATACTTCTTTGACGTTCTCTAGTCATCACAATTAGCCTTTTGGAATTTAATTCGGTACTTTTTTCAGATAGGAATTTAGAACAAAATAAAATGCTATGTGATTAGGTGTCTAATTAGTGGTTTCTACTTCACTACAATTTACATGGAGGTAGAGGTTTTGTTGAAATATGTTCTTGGTACAAAAGTATTTTGTTTTAATTTTCATTGATTTATGAACTGCAGTACTTTCTTCCACGTTAATCACCGAGTCTTTTTATATACTGCGTGGATCCCTTTAATCTGTGCTGTCCTTCCACAGAGTGAATCTATTCTTCCTTTGTGGAATACCTAATTAAATCTTTGTAAAAAATCAAACAATTAGTTTGTTAGCAAGATTGCTGGAGTCTCAGACTGCAAGGAAGGCTGTCAAAGTACACAATGGGATATAGATCAGCCACAGGAATGGGTGGAGAAATGGCAAGTGGAATTTAAACCAATGTGAGGTGCTGCACTTTGGGAACCGTGGACTTGGTGGACCAAAAGGTCTGTTTCCTCCTTGTATCTTTAAACTAGACTAACTAAAATCTTCTGAATTCTAATGATTTCATGCTTAAATAACGTAATGTGTCTTTCTACACCAGTCTTGCATTCCCAGAATCAGTTTAGTAATCCTTTGTGAAACCCCTCCATGGCAAAGACATCTTTCCCCTGATAAGGAGATCATAACTGCACTCAAAATCCAGTTAGGAGGTGTGCCATTCACCACAGGATTACTAAATTACTGCTGTAACACGCGTCTTATCTACCTACAGTCAATATTTATTGTTAAGTGCACAAACTGAAAAGAGATGCTATTTTCCCACTTGTCAGGTGATAGGAATAATAAGAAATTAAATACTCTATGATAACATTAAGCATATGCTCCTCTTGGTGATATGAAAGTAAGAGAAGAATGAGACATATATAATGCAAGACAATTTAAGCCAAACTAAAATGCACACTCCAATAAGCATTGTGAAATATCTGCCCAAGTGAAAAAATTATAATCCTATACTTCCATGTTTAGATATGTTAAAAGTTCGCTTCCAAGGGTAATGCAAAATATGCATTTTTTTTAAGAGTGATGTATAGCAGAGAGCAGGATATGTGAGTCAGATTGAGTCATGCATTACATATTAACTGTAAAGTAATATAATAACCAAGGGGGAGGACCAACATCTAATCAAATCAAACAAATTAAAAGCAGGCATAACAAATGGTAAAAGTTACCTTTAAAGTCTGATCATTTGAGAATATACTGCTCTTCTCGATATAGTTAGTTGGATTGTCAAACCCTTTGTGGAAAACTAGTCACTACTTAAATTTCCTGTCATTAATTAATGCCATCTCATTGAATTGATTTTAGTTTTTTTTTAATCGATGTGTCACAATAAGAAAAGTATTAATGTCATGTCAAATGAAAGTAGATCATCCAAACCTTTTTTTAAAAGATGTATAGTTATAGCACTTATTATATAGTTCCATATCTAAAGTATTATTAAACCAAGTTTGACATCAACCTCATAAGGAAAGATTAGGGTGGATGACCAAAGGATGGTAAGTTTTAAAGTGCATTTGGTTTAGTTTAGATCTGCATGCAAAATGTTATAGCAGTCAATTAATCAAGCAATATAATGCCAAATTCATGTAGTAGTTGTGGTGTACTGAAATCACATGAAAAATGTAAGATAGAAATATAGAATTTATTAACCTCCGTTTCTGTCAATAAATAGATTGCAAAGACTCTTGGCATTTCTTAGAATTTATTTATTTTTAATCATCGGGTAGGCCAATGAATTTGGGCTGGCATAGAGGCTCAGTTATCAAAGCTTGAGCTGTCTGTGGATGTCATAGGATGGAATTTTCACATTCATCCTATGATTGTGTGTGTTCTTGGAATGCTCTGATTTGCTTCTTCATCCCCAAAGCATACAGGATGAAAGATCAATTGCCCACTCTAAGTTGGTCCTAGCGTACGTGTGTATGTGTGCGTATGTTCGTGTGCATGCATGTGTGCGTGCATGTGTGCTTATGTGTGCTTGTGTGTGCTTGTGCGTGTGCGTGTGCGTGTGCGTGTGTGTCTGTGTGTCTCTTTGTAAGTGAATGATGGAATATTGTGTTAATTTAGGGGAATCTGGAGAGTATAAAATAAAATATGTGCTAGGTTTGGCTCTATGTATTTCGATAGAGTGGTATGCCATTCGTGCTGGATGACTCTTAAATACAATCTTATTGGAGAAGAAATAATAGATCAAATAACAAACCTTGGTACAATTTATATATTTGATCAATCTCACGGGGGAAATGAATCCTTCTTGGTACACATCATTTTTTTCAAAAGAGTAGAACTGGTTAAATAATGATTTGTTCTTTAACAAATCATGTCATGATAACATTCACTGGCACTTGATTGCTAGAATTACGTTGGCATTTAATTGCTAGAATTGGATAGGTTATCAAACCCCAGGCATTAACAGTTTTCACAAAATAAAAGATAAGCCCATACCCTCATGCAATTGCTCATTGATTAATTTCCCTCCAGGGATAAATAAAGTTCTATCATATTGTATTATAAAGGAAGGATCTCAGCAACTCACACCAGTAAACCCGCAGGCAAGGATAAACCATGTTGTCATAATGTGAATCAGCGGAACTCTTTCATTGATTTATGGGTGATATCAGGGCAATGAGAGGAAGCATTATAATTGCACAATATTATTGTAGAGCTTTTTTTTTAAACCTGAGCACTCGTCTCATAAAATTCTGTAGACTGAACCCTTTAGAATGTCAATGTTCTGAACAATGTAAAGAATATCTTGAGAAATATGCCTTGCATAAGTTGTGTCTTTTAGAAGATGTTTACCAGTAATTTGCAGATTATGAATTATATGGTTACCATTTCACACACATTTTATATGGCAGCGAGTTGACATTTGGAATCTTATTGGAGGGTGCAATTAGTTTACATATAGGATTAAGGTAGTTGTGCAGGTAGTGTGGGATTTCCCATGGGAATGCTGAGGGGAGCATTTGGAGATAAGAGTAAAACTTATCTTGGTATTAGGTTGAGAATATAATTACACTGCTTTTCTGAATCCACAATAATAATTTGTTTCCATTCATCTATCTATCTATCCCATTTTCATGTTGAAACAAGACTTGATTAGAACATATAAAGAATCATACTTAGTTCATATTGAATTCAAATAAATAAATTGAATACATAATTTTGGAGTGAATTTTATCATCTTAGGAATCTCTAGGCACGATAAACTCAAAGTATTTATTGATGTGTGCTCACTGAAGCAATGCAGGAAATACAGCAGCCTGTTTGCTAGCTGCAACCTATCATAAACAACTATGGTAATGGCCAGATGATCTACTTTAGTTACATTAATTATCAGATAAATGATGGTTCTTCCAGTGGTTCTTTCAGTGCTTCTTCAAATAAAACATACAGCTGAAGTATTCTGCTTCAACTTGCTCGAGCGGAAGTCACCTTAATTTAATATCTCATCCTTGACTCAGGAGCTTACTGCACCAAGTTCCAGCAGGGTCTGTGAAAGGCAACACTTTCAACAAAGCACCAATTCCTCAGTAGTGTACTGCAGTGACAAACTGTATTCCCGTGCTCTGATCTTTGAGATGGAACACTGAACCTGTCATCCTTCTAACTCAGAAAAAAACTCCTACCAATTGTGCCACACCTGGCACTGCATGTATACGTGCAGGAATACATGGGAATGGGTGGATTTTATCAGCTCTCTAATTGTATTGGCACAAGGCAAACCCAAATATTTAAACAACCATTAATATGGCCATTATTGCCATTGTTCACATTCTTAAATGTCCAAATGACACAAATGATTTCAAGTAGACTTTATACTCTAGCATAAACAGATCAATCTACACATTAAGCAAAGTGGAGCAGGAAAGAGAAATGTTTTACATTGCATTGTGTACAGGTGTAATGCATTCCCATAGCAGCAAATCATTCTTTGAATACTGATCCAAAGTGTCTTGAAAGGCAAGAAAATGAAAAGACATAAAATTATTCATCTCAGATCAAGTTAGAAATTAGCATGAGATAATCAGTCATGGAAATATGAACTGGAAACATTCAACAGCTGTGGTTCATAAAGGGCCATCACTGGCATTTAATTAGGAAGCTCTTGAATAACATTTCATTTTTCTATATGTCAGACCATTTCTAGTTCATTTTTGTATCCCATTGAATGCTCCTGCACTATAGGGCAGGAATGACCATATTTCTGATATATAGTGTTTAACCGCTTTCTAGCTAGCATTTTGGTTCCTACAAAATCACGAGAGGAATAGATTTGGTCGACACAAAGAGTCTCTTGCCCAGAGTAGGGAAATCAAGAACCAGGGGACATAGGTTTAAGGTGAGGGGGGAAAGAATTAATAGGAACTTTTTCACACAAAGGGTGGTGGGTGTATGGAGCCAGGTACTAATGCAATGTTTAGGAAACATTTAGGCAGGTAAATGGATAGGACAGGTTTAGAGGGATATAGATCAAACATGGGCAGGTGGGACTCGTGTAAATGGGACATGTTGGTCGGTATGTGCAAATTGGGCCGAAGGGCCTGTTTCCACATTGTAAGACTATGACTAACTAAATTTGCTGTTTTTTCCCTCTCTATTCAAACCTGGCAACTGGTCAGATGAGGTAATTCTGGAATCAAATGCAAAATATAACAGTAATGTCTAAATTGCACTGTTCCCCCAGCTATGTAACCCAATATCAGATAAATAAATACAAATCAAAATACATGACTGCATTATAATTGATCTTTATATTCACAAAATGCTGGAGTAACTCAGCAGATCAGGCAGCATCTCGGGTGAGAAGGAATGGGTGACGTTTCGGGTCGAGACCCTTCTTCAGCCTGACCTGCTGAGTTCTCCCGAGATGCTGCCTGACCTGCTGAGTTACTCCAGCATTTTGTGAATAAATCGATTTGTACCAGCATCTGCAGTTATTTTCTTATAATAATTGATCATTAGATGTAAATATCCACAAGCAGTTACATGCAGCAAAATTATGAGGGCTTCATTCTATAGTGTAACAAAAATGAACATGTTTAAATTTTATATACAGTAAATTTCAAAGGTTCCCATCAAAGGTATGGTTGGAGTCCAGGAAGTGTTTCCTATCATTGCTTTTGTTGTCTATAGTTGTAACCTCAGTGCAAAGGTATTCTGTGGATGTACAGATGATGCCTTTTTTTAAAATATACTTTACAATTATATACATACAAGTGGTTATTATTTGTTTCATGTGAAAATATTGCAGGACTGAAATCAATAGAGACTTAAAAGGAAAATTATTTTTACACATATTTATGAAAGGCAACAAATTGCTTGAGGAATCATCTCGGCACTTGCTATGTCACTCCTGGATGTAGAGCAATCAAAAAATGCCTCCATCTCAAAATGTACACTGTTAATATTACATTCCTTTTTTTACTTTTAAGAAATAATTGTACAGTACTGGAAATGTGGGAAACATAGGCTTCATATTGCAGGGCTTTCAGCACCTGTGCACAATACCCTGGTCTACATAAACGAACAGCCACGGATCACTCAATGTCAAAAAGCCTCTGATTATCTTAAAGGCTCATGCATATCTATTTCCTGTTGCGCTATCATGACTTCTGCATCCTGCGGTGCACTTGTGAGTCGGATCACGTTGAAAGTAAAGGAAGAATGGCAGGTTGATTCCTAAGAGACTTGCTCCACGCAACAATAGTGGCTGGCGACATGAACTGACACACCGGTAAAACAACGGATGTATAAGCAGTGAGAAACTTTTCCTTAAAGCAGAGATGTTTGAAACCAGAGGGCACAAGTTGAAGATACGGAGTAGAGGTTTAGAGGGGGTCTGAGAAATATTTTTTTCACCCAGATGGTGTCAGGATCTGGAACGCGCTGGCTGAAGGGGTGCTGGAGATAGAGAATCTCACAACATTTAGAATGTGGATTTGATGGCTAAAGCATAGAGTGCCAGAATGCTGGAAATGGGATTAATATGAATGAATACCTAGTGTTGGATTGGACATGGTAGGCCAAATGTCCAGCTGCTGTGCTGATGCCTCTAGAACTCTGCATTCCATTGGTAGACATTAGATTTCAAATAGTAGTTCAGAGTTTTTAAACTGGTCACGAGAGGTAACCCTGGTAAGATACTTAACAGAGAAATGATCAAATTGTTATAGTATGCACTCAGCAAGTATTAATGCAAGGCAAGAGGCCCACACATTGCACTGCTGAGTTCCCATGATTTGATTGAGAGATTCTATTTGGCCGCAATGCAAGGCTTCCCAAATAAATTGTTTAATATTTCAGAGTGATACTTAGAATACACACGTAACAGCAATAAACAAATTAAAACAAAATATGGGTAGATTTAATATCTTTATTTAAGCTATACTTGTGGTTTTTTACATCAGTCTGTCACTGCACCCTTGGTTTTCCAATCATATACTCACAGGGCCTTACCTATGAACTTTAAGAACGTGGGAATATAGAAACATGGGAGCAAGAATAGGCCATTTAGTCCTTCAATTTACCCGATCATTTCGGATGATCATGGCTGAACTGTACCAGGTCTCATCTCCTCTTCTGTGCCAGTTCTTCATAACACTCAATTGCCTGATCTCTCAAAAATACTTCCAATTTAAATACCTGTAACGATTAAGCTTCCACGACCATCAAATTCCAATGCCATTTGTTCATTTCATACACAGATGTTGCCTGACATGATGGGTTACTCCAGCCCTGTATGTTTTGCTCAAAATGTCAAAAGGTCCCCGTGTTTCCTCCCGGGTAGACAATCCAGAGATTCTCCATGTTCTGTGAAAAGAAGTTCCTACGCAGCTCGGTTTTGCATGACTGACCCTGGTCTTGTATCTAAAATAAGAGCTCCATCAGTTTCTGCACTGTCTTGAGAGCATTGAGCTCCAGGTTGTTGCGATGGCACCAGGACGCCAGCTGTGTCACTTCCCCTCTGTAGACAGATTCCTCCCCATCCTGGATCAGTCCTGGAATATTAATGGCACAGAATCCATAGCTCTCTACAGCAAATTCTCAAGATGCACGACCTTCTGAGGTAACTTGTTGCTTTAATTAAAACTGTATCCGTATAGCACAGAGGCAGCAACTCCTTCCTACCTTTGTGCAAAATCCGTTGCACAACATAAACTATTGTGCGCATGTGCAGATTTCTGAGTGACTGCACACATTAATCCCTAACCTGCATTGTGCTATGATTGAAATCATTGCAGTGTTTCAGTGTCCTTGTTGGCATATTAAGTGCACAGAAATATTTTACACAAGCTAATTTCAAGGCTTATTGCTGCTGGTTGAAGTCAATAGCACAAGGATCTGGAGACTAGGTTTATTATTGTCATACGTTTAGGTTTATGATTGTTACATATACTGAAGTTTAGTGAAACATTTTGTTTTGCATACTCGCCAATTAAATCACATAATACTATGCATGAATACAATCAAACCAAACTCAAGTACATTTGAAAGAATGATGAGAAAGATAAATCTATCCTGTTACTACTGGTGTGCCTCAAGGATTGGTGCTCGGCCCATAGTTGTTTGTGGTTTATATCAACAATTTGGATGAGAATGTACAAGGCAGGACTAGTGAGTTTGCAGATGACATTAAAGTGGGAGGTATTGTAGATAGCAAAGATGGTTATCAAAGGTTACAGCAGGATCTTGCTCAGTTGGGCAAGTGGGCACTGGAATGGTTAATGGAGTCTAACACAGAGAAGTGCAAGGTGTTGCATTTTGGGAAGTCTAATCAGGGCAGGACCAGTAAATGGCAGTGCTCTGGAGAGTGTTGTAGAGCAGAGGGATCTAGGAGTGCAGGTACATAGTTTCTTGGTGGCATCACAGGTAGATAAGGTGGTCAATAAGCCTTTTGGCACATTGGCCTTAATCAATCATAGTATTGAGTATAGAAGTTGGGATGTTATGTTATAACTCTACAAAGCATTGGTACTGCTATAGGAAAGATGTTGTTGAGCTGGAAAGATTGCAGAGAAGATCTATGAGAATGTCGCCAGGACTTGAGTGCCAAAGTTATAGAGAGAACTTGGCCAGGCTCGGACTGCATTCCTTGGAGCAAAGGAGGATGAAAGGTAATCTTATAGAGGTGCACACGATCATGATGGAAATAGATAGAGTAGATGCAGTATAGATAGAGTAGGCTTTTACCCAGAGCAGGGGAATCAAGAACCAGAGGACAGAAGTTTAAAGTGAGAGGGGAAAGATTTAATAGGAGTCTGAGGGGCAGAGCCATCTGTGCTTTCTGAGAAGTCTCCGCTCTTTCAACGTCTGCAGTAAGATACTGCAAATGCTCTATCAATCGGTGGTGGCCAGTGCCATCTTCTTCGCTGTTGTGTTCTTGGGTAGCAGGGCAAAGGCCGCGGACGCCAACAGAATTAACAAGATCATCAGGAAGGCTGATTCCATCCTGGGGGTGGAGTTAGATTCACTGGAGATGAATTTGGAGGGGAGGATGCTCCTCAAATTGCAGAACATCTTGGACAATACAGTTCACCCCCTCCATGATGCACTGGTCAACCTGAGGAGCACCTTCAGCAACTGAATGGTTCCACCAAGAAACCAAGATGCAGCACAGAACGCCACAGGAGATCCTATTTCCCTGTGGCTATCAAACTGTACAACTCCTCCCCCTTCTGTCGTGGGGTAGACCAACCCCTTCCCCAGGTACATGAATAGGAAAGGTTTAGTGGGATATGGGCCAAACACAGGCAGGAGGGACTTGTGTAGATGGGGCACCTTGGTCAGCATGGGCAAGCTAATTAAAGGATTGTTCAGAAATCTGATAACAGAGGGGAAGACGGTTTTCCAGAGTCTGGTGGTGTGCACTTTCAAGCTTCTGTTTCTTTTGC
Organism: Rhinoraja longicauda; assembly: GCF_053455715.1. Classification (NCBI taxonomy): domain Eukaryota; kingdom Metazoa; phylum Chordata; class Chondrichthyes; order Rajiformes; family Arhynchobatidae; genus Rhinoraja; species Rhinoraja longicauda. Next base: position 79,451,286 of record NC_135954.1, read on the forward strand.
CCAATGGGAACTTAGTGGGAAAAGTCTTTGATTATATTGGCTGCTTTCCACTGTCATCGTAATGTGTAGATGGAATTAATGGTGAAGAGTGTGTACTGTTTGACTAGAAAATAGAGCCATAAGTTTTGAAAACACTTGTACAGCTCAAGTACAAATCTATACTGGTGGAAATTTTAAATTCACTTGGAATTGATGCAATGTTAATTATATTGCAATTGAAAGAGTTTCAATTTTAACCTATGATCTCAACTAATGACAGAACTTCAAGGAGGTAAATAATCTTTTACTTTTCCCATCTTTTATACTCAGTGAGAAGAAAACATCTGGGTACAGATCGCACAGTCCTTTGTTTTGCTTTTTGTCTACATCGGAATCTGAGTTTGGAAACAATTCCAAAGGACGTGTACTATTGTGCTTAAATTTGTGATTCATTATGATACATTCTAATGAACTGCAATAATCATTACCTATTCCCGAAAGTGGTTTAAAGAGTGCAAATAAAAGTTGTCACTTCTTTAATATATTTCAGACTGAAGGAATACCAAGCAGAATTATTTGCAATCAAGTGAATTCCAGCACTTTTCCATGTAACTGCACCCAATAACATTGAAATTAGTGGAAAGAAAAAGAGAGAAATAAATAAAAAGGATCTCAACCCATTGAGATGCCCATTTTCAGTGTAACTAAAATCTATATTAGCATTATCGCATCAAAGGGACATCTGCATCCTGAAAAAGCATTTGACAAACCTTGTTTTGTTTCAGATCCGTTGTATGTTGTTCTTGAGAGAATGATATTGTGCAACGGAGTTCATGATGTATTTTGACACTTCACTCATCCTGCCTTCATCCTAAAAGAAAACAAAAACAGGTCTGAAACATTATATCGTAAAATTGTATTCACTTACACCTGAAAGTGTAGCTGGAAAATTCCTGCACCCAGTTACCTGCAGATATACACTGGCTTCTTGTCATGTGACACTCCGGAAACCTGAACACAAAGGAGCAATTGTCAAACTTGTTTTAGTTGATCAGATAGTATGAATTTCGAACAAAGGAGCAGTGTACTTTTATCATTTGAGACTTGTCGGGCTTAATGATTTGCATTTTTCAGGAAGATTGGACAATATTACCATGATATTCTCAAGCCACATAATTTTAGGAATGCAACGATTCAGTTTGTGTGGCAAGTGAACCTGTGAAATTTAATCATGAAGCCTATGATAAGGTGTTTCATAAACTATCAAAATTATATTTCAACATCTTCAAAATAGGCTTCATATGTATCACAACCATAAAGTTATAAACTGGGTGTTTTCCAGTCATGTGCAACATTCAATTTGTCATTTGTAATTGAATTTAATGAACGTTAATATCAATTCAAGCGTGTAAACTGCACAACTGGATTAAATACAATTTACAGAAGAGAAACATGTTGTTTGATTTATATAAGCTTTGAGGGTTCATGTCCCACCCGAGTCCCTCTCGCATAATTTTCTTTACATTTTTATTCCTTTCTTTCCTCAACGCATGTATAGTTAGTATTTCAATGCAAACACTCATTGCTCCACCCACTACAAATGATACCAGTTTCTGCAATTTTATCGTTCTTTAGATGAGATATTTTTCCAGATTTTATTTAATGCGTTATGACTCATGAGTATCTTATGAAGCAAAATCATCTTAAGGTGGAAAAATAATGCAACCTAATTTCTGAAATTGAGTTCTGCTGAAACACTAATGCTTTATTGAGCATTTAATGCTCAATGACTGAGGATCGATTGCTAACTTTTTGCTTTTTTTTTTAACTTATCAGATTTTCACAACGTGGGCATACATTGCAGCTTATTGAGTACCATGTACATAATTCCCGAGGGATTTATTTGCATCTAGACCAGATCATCATCATCAATTTGAAAGATTACCTTAATTTTTTTCTCTCTCTCTTTCCATGGATGCTGTCTGGTGGATATTTCCAACAATTTTGTTTTTGTTATTTCAGATTTCCTGCATCTTCAAAACTTACTTTCAAACAGCTTCCACGTAGTCTTGGGATACTTGTAAGGTCTAATTGCACTGACAATATAGACCAAAATTCAAAAATCCTCAAAACTTGCACAGAATGCGTTTTATATGCAATTTAGGCATAGGGTGCAAGTTGAATCAGGAGATAAAATTGGCGTGTCAAAAATGTAATGCTACGGTGGTTATGGGAGATTTCAACATGCAGGTAGACTGGGAAAATCAGGTTGGAAATGGACCCCAGGAAAGAGAGTTTGTAGAGTGCCTTCGAGATGGATTCTTAGAACAGCTTGTACTAGAGCCTACCAGGGAGAAGGCAATTCTGGATTTAGTGTTGTGTAATGATCCTGATCTGATAAGGGGACTAGAGGTAAAAGAGCCATTAGGAGGCAGTGATCACAACACGATAAGTTTTACTCTGCAAATGGAAAGGCAGAAGGGAAAATCGGAAGTGTCAGTATTACAGTATAGCAAAGGGGATTACAGAGGCATGAGGCAGGAGCTGGCCAAAATTGACTGGAAGGAGGCCCTAGCAGGGAAGACGGTAGAACAGCAATGGCAGGTATTCCTGGGAATAATGCAGAGGTTGCAGGATCAATTTATTCCAAAGAGGTGGAAAGACTCTAAGGGGAGTAAGAGACACCTGTGGCTGACAAGGGAAGTCAGGGACAGCATAAAAATTAAGGAGAGGAAGAATAACATAGCAAAGAAGAGTGGGAAGACAGAGGATTGGGACTCTTTTAAAGAGCAACAAAAGTTAACTAAAAAGGCAATACGGGGAGGAAAGATGAGGTACGAGGGTAAACTAGCCAATAATATAAAGGAGGATAGCAAAAGTTTTTTTAGGTACGTGAAGAGGAAAAAAATAGTCAAGGCAAATGTGGGTCCCTTGAAGACAGAAGCAGGGGAATTTATTATGGAGAACAAAGAAATGGCAGACGAGTTAAACCGTTACTTTGGATCTGGCTTCACTGAGGAAGATACACACAATCTCCCAAATGTTCTAGGGGCCGGAGAACCTAGGGTGATGGAGGAACTGAAGGAAATCCACATTAGGCAGGAAATGGTTTTGGGTAGACTGATGGGACTGAAGGCTGATAAATCCCCAGGGCCTGATGGTCTGCATCCCAGGGTACTTAAGGAGATGGCTCTAGAAATAGTGGAAGCATTGGAGATCATTTTTCAATGTTCTATAGATTCAGGATCAGTTCCTGTGGATTGGAGGATAGCAAATGTTATCCCACTTTTTAAGAAAGGAGGGAGAGAGAAAACGGGTAATTATAGACCAGTTAGTCTGACATCAGTGGTGGGGAAGATGCTGGAGTCAATTATAAAAGACGAAATTGCTGAGCATTTGGATAGCAGTAACAGGATCATTCCGAGTCAGCATGGATTTACGAAGGGGAAATCATGCTTGACAAATCTACTGGAATTTTTTGAGGATGTAACTAGGAAAATTGACAGGGGAGAGCCAGTGGATGTGGTGTACCTCGACTTTCAGAAAGCCTTCGACAAGGTCCCACATAGGAGATTAGTGGGCAAAATTAGGGCACATGGTATTGGGGGTAGGGTACTGACATGGATAGAAAATTGGTTGACAGACAGAAAGCAAAGAGTGGGGATAAATGGGTCCCTTTCGGAATGGCAGGCAGTGACCAGTGGGGTACCGCAAGGTTCGGTGCTGGGACCCCAGCTATTTTCGATATACATTAATGACTTAGACGAAGGGATTAAAAGTACCATTAGCAAATTTGCAGATGATACTAAGCTGGGGGGTAGTGTGAATTGTGAGGAAGATGCAATAAGGCTGCAGGGTGACTTGGACAGGTTGTGTGAGTGGGCGGATACATGGCAGATGCAGTTTAATGTAGATAAGTGTGAGGTTATTCACTTTGGAAGTAAGAATAGAAAGGCAGATTATTATCTGAATGGTGTCAAGTTAGGAGGAGGGGGAGTTCAATGAGATCTGGGTGTCCTAGTGCATCAGTCAATGAAAGGAAGCATGCAGGTACAGCAGGCAGTGAAGAAAGCCAATGGAATGTTGGCCTTCATAACAAGAGGAGTTGAGTATAGGAGCAAAGAGGTCCTTCTACAGTTGTACCGGGCCCTGGTGAGACCGCACCTGGAGTACTGTGTGCAGTTTTGGTCTCCAAATTTGAGGAAGGATATTCTTGCTATGGAGGGCGTGCAGCGTAGGTTCACTAGGTTAATTCCCGGAATGGCGGGACTGTCGTATGTTGAAAGACTGGAGCAATTGGGCTTGTATACACTGGAATTTAGAAGGATGAGGGGGGATCTTATTGAAACATATAAGATAATTAGGGGATTGGACACATTAGAGGCAGGAAACATGTTCCCAATGTTGGGGGAGTCCAGAACAAGGGGCCACAGTATATGAATAAGGGGTAGGCCATTTAGAACGGAGATGAGGAAAAACTTTTTCAGTCAGAGAGTGGTGAAGGTGTGGAATTCTCTGCCTCAGAAGGCAGTGGAGGCCAGTTCGTTGGATGCTTTCAAGAGAGAGCTGGATAGAGCTCTTAAGGATAGCGGAGTGAGGGGGTATGGGGAGAAGGCAGGAACGGGGTACTGATTGAGAGTGATCAGCCATGATCGCATTGAATGGCGGTGCTGGCTCGAAGGGCTGAATGGCCTACTCCTGCACCTATTGTCTATTGTCTATTGTCTATTGTCTAGGCATTAAAAAGTGAACAAAAATGATTTTCTAATCCAATTCCTACATTTCACTGTCATGTTTGACTTTGGGCAACATAGCCAAGCCATCACTAATAATATGTAAAAACAAGGAACTGCAGCTTGTGGTTTATCAAAAAAGGCACAAATTGCTGGAGGAACACAGCAGGTCAGCCAACAACTTTGGAGAAAATGGATAGGCAAAATCGAGTCAGGACCCTTCTTCAGGCTGGTAATACGTTGAATGCCTGTTGAATAATCACAGATGATTGAGAGTTGTAGGATAATTAAGCATTGCCAATTTTTTGCCATGTGGCCTACAAAATGAAAATTAGCTCTTAATTAGCAATGGTGTTTAGAGATGAGCTACAGAGATAATTGAGATACAACCAGGACAAAGGCACAAGATTTACTTTGCTATTTGCATCTAGTGCATTTTATGTGGAATGCTTGGTGCTGACACCATGGGGATAACTTTAACATTCTCCAAATCCCTGCCCCTTGACAGGGAAATGAGCATTATAGCACCATGGATGATTTATTAAAATGAATAAAAATACATAATGCGACTCTAATCTGCCATGCAGCCTAGCAGCTGACGTTATGTTGTAATATTTAAATCAGGCAGACAGGTGCTAATCTTAACGAGATGGATGCATTTACCAGAGGGGAAGTGAGTGCATTTTACAGTATCACTTATCAGACTGAAAAAAAAGAACTGCTTTGCTATCCCGCTCTTCCCCAACCTTCACCAAACATAAAAATAATGCATTCGAGCCTCAGATTTTTGAGATGAATACTGTTGATCCAGGCTGCTATTGCGTAGCCTGTTAATCTGGCTGGATTTATGTTATTTATTTTAGTTTAGTTTAGAGATACAGTGCAGAAACAGGCCCTTCGGCCCACACCAACCAGCGATCCCTGCACACTAACACTGTCCTACACACACTAAGAACAAGTTACAATTTACAATTACACCAAGTTGATTAGCCTGTACGTCTTTGGAGTGTGGGAGGAATCCAGAGATCCCAGAGAAAACCCACGCAGGTCACAGGGAGAACATACAAACTCCATACAGGCAGCACCCATAGTTAGGATCAAATCCGGGTCTCTGACGCTGTATGGCCGAACCTCAACTGCTGCGGCACAGTATTATTTCTAACAATTTAATTTGTAAGAAATACAGTCATTGCTAAATCTCCAAATCAAGACATTGACAGATATAATTTTCAAAAGGTCAGAGGGTGCTGAATCTGTGGAATTCTTTGCCACAGAAGGCTGCAGAGGCCAAGTCAGTGGATATTTTTAAGGCAGAGATAGATAGATTCTTGATTAGTACAGGTGTCAGGGGTTATGGGGAGAAGGCAGGAGAATGGGGTTAGGAGGGAGAGTTAGATCAGCCATGATTGAATTGCAGAGTAGACGATGGGTCTAATCACTTATGACTTATTATGATCAGGGAATTGACAGGGCAGCTCCATTGCCTCACTATTGCAGCTTTGAAGTATGCAGGTTAAGCAGTTCCAATCCTTGTGCATTGCTTGTTTGACACCAATAGTCCCAAACATGAGCGCAGCAACCCATCAAGGACCATGAACTATGATAAGGAGGAGAATACAGCATTTAGCAGTAGAAATGAATCATCCTCTTTCCACTCCGAACCTCATTACTGACTGGCACTTGGAGGAAGTGAAGACTGTGGAAATTAGCAGGCATCTGAAATTTGGATGTTGGTGAGGTTTGAAAATATGCAGCTGAAGATGTAGCCAAACTTTAGCCTGATGAAATTGGGAGATTCAGCAGCCATTCCTTTGAGTTTGCAGTCTGGCCAGGAGGATAAGGGGTAGCCTGCAAACATCAGTTGCATTCCAGAAGCTGGAGGATGAAGATGGGTAAAAGGGCCTCAGAAGAAGAGCCAATCATCCAAGAGACTTTATGCAGCTGTTCTCCCACATCTGTCTCAGCTTTGACTGACTGAGGTCGTTAGTAGGTGAATGACAATGTGGGACAAGATGCGAGGCTCATGATGTAACTGATGACTGTATGGCGTTAGATGATTTATTCATTGACATGACCTTGAGTGGGAGGCTACACATTCTCTTGTAACATTGAGTCCATTTCATTAAGATTTAAATCCTTGCATTGACCTTAACTGCTCCCTACTCCCACTGTTGTGACTGTAAGTCAAGAAAATTTCTCTTCTCAAACTCACATGTTTAACCAGCAAGACAACAAACTGCATGGTTACCACTGCACGCCTGTGAACTCATATAAAAGGAGATTGTAGCATAACATCTTTAAACATTCTTCATCAAGTCAAATATATGCATTTTGTGGTTTACATTGCAATCTCAATACCCACTTTAAATGCAGTCTGTTAATCCCCATTCTCTTTTATTGCTAGCTGTGAAAGGTTAAACATTAGTCAAAACTCCAAAATCCCCTTCTCTTCTTTGAATAGTGCATATTTGCCTGAGAGGTAGTATGAAGTCTGTGCAAGTCCTTGGAATGGGACTTTAAACCACACCCTGTGGCAAAGCCAAGCCTGACACCTGCAGCTCAAGTTGAGCAAAAAATTGAAAACTTCTGATTTATTTCTAACAGCTTTTAAGCCAGTTCGTAAATCTGAATGGCATATCCATACAAGTAATGATTATGCAAGATATCTGGCCAACCATGTCGTAAAAAAAACTTGATGTATTTGGCATTGGTGTGTCATTTCCTATATTTTCCCATATCATTTCCTGACTTGCCTATTCACTGCCAGCATTTCCAGCAGAAAATTCTACAGGGTGTTTTGATCTCCACATATGAATTTCCATTATATGCTCCCAGCAAAGTATGGTCTGGAATAAGAATGCAAATATGTAAGATTAATCTTAGATTCTATTCATATGGTTTACATTTATCAATCCTGGATTCAGAAATAAAATAACTTTCAACTACATAGAAACATAGAAAATAGGTGCAGGAGTAGGCCATTCGGCCCTTCGAGCCTGCACCGCCATTCAATATGATCATGGCTGAACATCCAGCTCAGTAACCTGTACCTGCCTTCTCTCCATACCCCCTGATCCCTTTAGCCATAAGGGCCACATCTAACTCCCTCTTAAATATAGCCAATGAACTGGCCTCAACTACCTTCTGCGGCAGAGAATTCCACAGACTCACCACTCTCCGTGTGAAGAAATGTTTTCTCATCTCGGTCCTAAAAGACTTCCCCCTTATCCTTAAGCTGTGACCCCTGGTTCTGGACTTCCCCAACATCGGGAACAATCTTCCCGCATCTAGCCTCTCCAATAAGATCCCCCCTCAGTCTTCTAAATTCCAACGAGTATAAGCCCAGTCTATCCAGTCTTTCTTCATATGAAAGTCCTGCCATCCCAGGGATCAATCTGGTGAACCTTCTCTGTACTCCCTCTAAGGCTAGAATGTCTTTCCTCAGATTAGGAGACCAAAACTGTACACAATACTCCAGGTGCGGTCTCACCAAGGCCCTGTACAACTGCAGCAGAACCTCCCTGCTCCTATACTCAAATCCTCTTGCTATGAATGCTAACATACCATTCGCTTTCTTCACTGCCTGCTGCACCTGCACGCTTGCGTTCAATGACTGGTGCACCATGACATCCAGGTCACGTTGCATCTCCCCTTTTCCTAATTGGCCACCATTCAGGTAATACTCTGCTTTCCTGTTCTTGCCGCCAAAGTGGATAACCTCACATTTATGCACATTATATTGCATCTGCCATGCATTTGCCCACTCTCCTAATCTATCCAAGTCACTCTGCAGCCTCTTAGGATCCTCCTCGCAGCTAACACTGCCACCCAGCTTTGTGTCATCCGCAAACTTAAAGATGTTGCATTCAATTCCCTCGTCCAAATCATTAATATATATTGTAAATAACTGGGGTCCCAGCACTGAGCCTTGCGGTCAGGGCCGTTTTTACAGCATTATGGGCCCCCGGGCAAAGCAGTGTACTGGGGCCCCTACCGTTATTCTCCCCCACCCCCCTTTCCCTACCTGTCGTGCCGGCGAAAAGCACTTACCGAAAAGCACTTCGCGATGGACTTAGGGTGCTACATTGTTGCGAAAAGCACTTACAGATCGCTGTGAGAAGCACTTAGTGACCGAAAATGTTGCGAAAAAAGCACTTATTGAACCTACATTTTTAAAGTAGTATTTATTTATTGCAAGTCACTTAACATACACAGATCAGCATGGGGCCCCTATGCTCGTGGGCCCCCGGGCAAGTGCCCATCAGGCCCATGTGTTAAGACGGCCCTGCTTGCGGTACCCCACTAGTCACTGCCTGCCATTCCGAAAAGGACCCGTTTATTCCTACTCTTTGCTCCCAATAACATCCTCTGGATGAACTTTGCATGATACAATCTGCTTTTGGCTGTGTTGCTTGAGGCAGGGATATTATCTAGGACAATGTGAAGTTCTTCCCCATGAATATTACTATGGGATTTTATTTATGTTCATCTTTTTAGTTTAAAGTAATTTTATATGAGACCGTCATTTCCAAGTTACTGATCTTAAACCGGATGTTCAATTAGATAATTGTGATGTTCTAAGGAAACATCATCTAATACTAGAGTATAATCACTAAGTCAGAAAACTGAGAAACTAGGGTGCACTGTGGAAATCTGAGCAATCAATGGAGGCAAACATTTCAGCTTTGGGAAGTCATTAAAACAGAGTTATTTGCTTACAAACATTCCAAAGATTCATCTGAAGAAAAGAAGAGCAATCAATGTGGTAATTAATAATTGAATAACATGGCTAAAAGATATTGGCATCGAATTTCCAGACAGTATCTCACTGCACCCCTATCCACTCACTCTGCAGTTACCTGGAACGGACCTTCTCATAGCAGCTTTCCTGAATAATGCCTTCTGATCATGAATCAAAAGACTCCAGAATCCAGTCTGAAGATGAATCTTGACCTGAAACGTCACCTATTCCTTTTCTCCAGAGATGCTGCCTAACCCAACGAGTTACTCCAGCTTTTTTAATCCCGCATCTGCAGTTAGTTTCTAAACATTTTGTCTACTCCTCTGCAAAATCTCAAAAGAAGCACTCCTCTTCTCTCCAACCAGAGTTCATATCTCTCGGTGCCCTCTCCCGTGACTCTCAGTCTGAAGAAGGGTCTTGACCCGATACGCCACCTATTCCTTTTCTCCAGTGATGCTACCTGACCCACTGAGTTACTCCAGCTTTTTATGTCTATCTCCAGAATACTTATCAGCATTTGGAAAGACAGGGGCCTATCAGGGATTGTCAGTGTGGCTTTGTGCAGGGTAAGTCCTCACTCACTAATTGAATTGAGTATTTTTGAGAAAGTAATTCAAAAGATTGATTACTGAAGGCAGGACAGTAGGCATTTGATATGGTCTTGCCGTTGTGCTGGTCTAGAAAATTAAGGCACATTGGATCCTGTGTGAGCTGATTAATTGGATCCAAAAATGATGGTGATAGGAAGCAGAGGATCATAAAGGAAGGATGATTTTCTGATTGGAAGTCTATGATTAGTGGTGTACTACAAGGATTGATGATGTGACCCAGTCTGTGTTAGATATCAATGACATATGTGAATGTAAAATTAATGATTAACAAATTTGCAGACAATATGAAAATCGGCAGTGTTATGGATCGCTATGGGAGAATATAGATCAAATGGAAAGCTGGGCAGAGAATTGGCAAACAGAATTTAATCCAAATAAGTGTAAGATGATATACCGTGCATTCAGAAAGTATTCAGACCCCTTCACTTTTTCCACATTTTGTTACATTACAGTCTTATTTTAAAATGGATTAAATTCTTTTTTTTTAAATCATCAATCTACATACAATATCCCAGAATGAAGAAGCGAAAACAGATGTTTAGAAATGGTTACAAAGTAATTAAAAATAAATCTGAAATATCACATTTACATAAGTATTCAGACCCTTTGCTATGACACTCAAAATTGAGCTTAGGTTCATCCTGTCTCCGTTGATTATCCTTGAGATGCTTCTACAACTTGATTGGAGTCCACCAGTGGTAAATTAAATTGGCTGGACATGATTTGGAAAGGCACACACCTGTCTATATAAGGTCCTACAGTTGACAGCGCATGTCAGAGCAAAAACCAAGCTATGAAGACGAAGGAATTGTCCATAGACCTCCGAGACAGGATTGTGTCGAGACACAGATCTGGGGAAATATATAAAACAATTTCTGCAGCATTGCAGGTCCCAAAGAGCACCGTGGTCTCTGTCATTCTTAAATGGAAGAACTTTGGAACCACCAGGACTCTTCATAGAGCTGGCCGCCCGGCCAAACTGAGCAATCGGGGAGAAGGGCCTTGGTTAGGGAGGTGAACAAGAACCCGATGGTCACTCTGACAGAGCTCCAGAGTTCCTCTGTGAAGATGGGAGAACCTTCCAGAAGCACAACTATATTTGCAGCACTCCACCAATCAGGCCTTAATGGTAGCGTGGCCAGACGGAAGCCACTCCTCAGTAAAAGGCACGTGACAGACCGCTTGGAGTTTGCTAAAAGGCACCTAAAGGACACTCAGTCCATGAGAAACAGGATTCTCTGGTCTGATGAAACCAAGATTGAACTCTTTGGCCTGACTGCCAAGCGTCATCGCTCATCACCTGGCCAATACCATACCTACGGTGAAGCATGGTAGTGGCAGCATCATGCTGTGGGGATGTTTTTCAGCGGCAGGAACTGGGAGACTAGTCAGGATCGAGGGAAAGATGAACAGAGCAAAGTACAGAGAGATCCTTGATGAAAACCTGCTCCAGAGCTTTCTGGACCTCTGACTGGGGCAGAGGTTCACATTCCAACAGACAATGACCCCAAGCACACAGCCAAGACAACGCAGGAGTGGCTTCATGACAAGTCTGTGAATGTCCTTGAGAGGCCCAGCCAGAGCCCGGAATTGAACCCGATCGAACATCTCTGGAGGGACCTGAAGATAGCTATGGATCGACGCTCCCTATCCAACCTGACAGAGCTTGAGAGGATCTGCAGAGAAGAATGGGAGAAATTACCCAAATACAGGTGTACCAAGCTTGTAGCTTCATACACAAGAAGACTTGAGGCTGTAATTACTGCCAAAGTACTGAGTAAGGGGACTGAATACTTATGTAAATGTGACATTTCTTTTTAATTACTTTGCAAAAATTTCTAAACACCTGTTTTCACCTTTTTTATTCTGGGGTATTGTGTGTAGATTGATGATTAAAAAAAATGAATTTAATCCATTTTAAAATAAGGCTGTAACGTAACAAAATGTGGAAAAAGTGAAGGGGTCTGAATAGTTTCTGAATGCACTGTATTTCAAGAAGTAAAACAGGGGCAGGACATATATAAAATGCTAGGATGCTCAGGTGCTCCATAGTTCCCTGAAAGCAATAACACAGGTAAGTAGCTTGGTGAAAAAGATACATGACATGCTTACCTTCATAGGTCAGGCCAGAGAATATAAAAGTTTGGAAATTATATTGCAACTTTACAGAATACTGGTTAGAGTGCAATGCGTAATACGTGCATTTTTGCCCACCGAACTAAAGGTAGCCTGTGGTTGTGGTGAAGGGAGAGTAGAAAAGTTTCACCTAGATGCTGGCTGGATGTGAGGCCTTTACTTATGTTGCCACATTTGTCAGAAAAAAAAACTTAGGACAATATCGGAACCCGTTCTCAAACTGATATCTCATGGGACTTTGCTATATGCAAAAGATGTGCTTTGTTTGCTTAATTACAAAAGTTTCTGATTTTACAAAGTACTCAATTGGCTGTGAACTTTTTAATATCTTGCAAAGGCATAAAATTCTATGTAACTTGCTAACAGACCTTTGCCAACATTTTAAATGCAGACTGCGTCGTTAATCTCTTTACCCCATGTACAGTAAACGGCAATAATCTGCTGTCCAACTTTTGAGAAATTCCAGTGTTCAGGCATCTGGCTCACCAGGTAATATTTTCTTCACTCCCTTTGAACTCAGCAGCACCATGACTCCCATGCTGCCTTTCCATTCACACGGGTCCAATTCCTATGTTCCCTTTTAATTTTCGTGATTCACTGGGCAAGTTATTATCACATTGTTAAACATCTTTAAAAAGTGAATTAAAAGGGTGTTGAAGTAGCAATAGAAATAAAATCCAGTAGTCTGGAAAATCCATAATCTGCTATCACTGAAGTCCTGGCAGTGTCAGATTATTAGAAGTATGCTAATTTACACATCATGTTATTAATAATCTGAAAAGCTAATATATTATTGCTTTTAACCTCCGTAAAGAAAAGCTTGAGAAATATTTTCAGGTAAAATATAAGCATCGATGATTAACCCAGGTAAAGTGAATTTTCACTATTTTTTTCCCAAGGAAGGGATATCAAACAACTCGAGGGCATAAGTTTAGGTGAGAAGGGAAAGGTGTATAGTGACAGCACAATGGTGCAGTACTAGACTTGCTGCCTTACAGCACCAGAAACCCGGGTTCGATCCTGACTACGGGTGTTGTGTGTATGGAGTATGTACGTTCTCCCTTTGACCACATGGGTTGCCTTCGGATGCTGCAGTTTCCTCCCCCGCTCCAAAGACTTAAAGATTTGTAGGTTAATTGGCTTCAGTAAAAAATTGTAAAATTGTTCCTAGTGCGTTGGATAGTGTTAGTATACAGGTTGATCGCTGGCTGGTGGTGACTCAGTGGACCAAAGGGCCTGTTTCTACACTGTATCTTTAAACTAAACGAAATTTGAAAAAAGACCTGAACTGAGGGACACTTTCTTCACATAGAGGGTGGTGTATATAAAGAATGAGTTGCCAGAGAAAGTGGTTGAGGCAGGTACAATTAACAATATTTGAGAGACATTTGGACATGTGCATGGATAAGAAAGGTTTAGAGGTAATATGGGCAAAACACAGGGTTAGGGGAATATGGGCCAAACACAGGCAAATGGTACAAGCATGGATGAGTTGGGCAGAAGGGCTTGTTTCTGTACTATGTTACTCTATGACTGTGATTTTATGCAGTTTCCTCTTGAAACAATGACAATCATTTAGCTATAAAGGGAAAGATGAAGACATTTGAATTATTATCTCGGAAATCTTGAAAGCTGAAAGAAATATGTAACATTATGTGAGGTATAGATAGGGTCGATGGTCAGAGTCTTTACCCAGGTAAAAAATGTCAAATAATGGAGGGTACAACTTGAAAGTGATAGATGGAATGTTTAAAGGATATTTACAAAGCAAGTTTTTATTTACATAGTGGTCGCCTTGAACATGCTGCCAGGACAACCAGTGGAAACAGATATGATGGAAGCATTTTGTAACGGACCGGAGGTAGACCCAAATGCAGCACACGGAACCAAGGAAGTAGTTTTAGAATGAGCTTTATTTCTACCTGCTCGTGGTCGGGGCAGAAGACTGAGGCGTTCACCAGGGCTACGATGAGGCGTGAAGGTCGGGAGCAGGCAGGGTCGGCAACGGGAAATCAGTCCAAGAGAGAATGCTGGAGAGTCTTGCATGAGGGCTAAGAACAATCTGGCAAAGAGTGGGTGTGCAGGAAGGGTTTATATGCTGGCTTGATTGGTGATCTGGAGCAGGTGAGTGAACAGGTGAGGGGAGTTGGCTTAACGTGGTGGGCGTGGCTGGCAGGTGAGTGAACAGGACAGACTGTGACACATTTAAGCGATCTTTAGATGGACACATGAACAGACAGGGCATTGAGGGGTGTAGACCATATCTAGGAAGGTGTACAGTTTAATTCTCATGTCACAGGCCTTGCATAAAATATAGGATTCACTTTTGACCCTTTCACTTCCATGAGAATGATACTCATTGTTTAAAACAACATGATTGTTATCACGCGAAGGGCATAGAAAGATGATTATGGTTACATTAGTAAAACATCGACTGAAGATTGAACTGGAAGAACAGCACCTCATATTCTGCATGGGCTGCTTCCAACCCTACAGTATGAACATAGAATTCTCTTCAATGCAACCCCCCACCCATCACAGCCCCTCTCATCCTAGTGCACAGACATTTCTACCATCATCTCCAACCATCCTAGTCACCCGGCTTTGTTCCCCATCTTTGTAAATCATCCCATCCCAGAAGCCCAATTTCCTTTTATATCCCTCTCTTTTCCCTTCCCCCTGTCCCCTTGCACCTACATCCACCATTCCAGCTTTACATTTCACTCCTCCTCTTCTTTCCTGATCTGACATTCTTTTGTCTCCTTTGAACCTTCAGTCTTTGGTACTTACTCCACCCATATGCCTATTAACCTCCCTCACCTATTACTGGCCAGACTTTGTCCCACCCACTCCTCCCTTATCTAGCTTTCTCCCACTACTCCTCAGTCTGAGGAAGGGCTCTGACCCAAAACATCATCTATCCATTCCCTCCAAAGAAGCTGCTTGACCCGTCGAGTTCCTCCAGCACATTGTTTTTTTGCTATATGATTCATATTGTACCTTCAGCGATGCAGCAAAATAAATCTCGTTGCTGGTCTCTATTCTGTTAAGTAGCTGCCCAAACCTCTTCAACACCCAATTAGTACCATACTAAATAGCCTCCTGACAGGAATACCGAGAGGAAGCTACCATTTCTATATGATGAGTTAGTGGATGACTGAAATGTTCCATTGATTTTATCTGTGGAATTCTCTGCCTCAGAAGGCAGTGGAGGCCAATTCTCTGAATGCATTCAAGAGAGAGCTAGATAGAGCTCTTAAGGATAGCGGAGTCAGGGGGTATGGGGAGAAGGCAGGAACGGGGTACTGATTGAGAATGATCAGCCATAATCACATTGAATGGTGGTGCTGGCTCGAAGGGCCGAATGGCCTACTCCTGCACCTATTGTCTATTGTCTATTGTCTAAGGGCCTGTCCCACTTAGATGATTTTAAGGCGACTGTCGGCGACTAGGCTGTCGCCGACAGTTCGTCGGGGTGTCGCGGGCATGATCATGAGGAGTCTTCAAAGAATTATAGTGGATCTCGGCGCGTCACTGAGAAATCAACCGGTATGAAATTTCTCGGCAACAGCTGGCTTGTCGCTAGGTATCGTTGCTTATTGTGGGCGCTGTCGCATGCTGTCCCCAGGTTTGCTAGGTTCTCTTAGATGCCTTTAGAAGCACATAATATTAAATTTAGTAAAGTCATTTGAAGATACCATAAAATACTTGTGTTTAATCCATTTATTTACCATCAGGACATTTGACAGGTAGATTGGAGGCAACAGTTTGACGGTCAGGTAAGCGTGGGAATATTCGCGATGTTTATGGCCATCAGCGATTACATTTAAAGTAGGCTCCCAACCCAGATATGCAACCCAGTAACCATATATGCATCTCCTGTACATTTTCAAAGAATGCCCACACTCCACACAAAAATCCATTTAACCACTTTTAAAATTAAATTTCTTAATACTGCTATTAGTAAACTGGAAGTCAATCCAGTTTATGCCTTGGTTTTCAAGTAACCCGAACAAGATGTTATATTTCAAAACTCTCAAGTACTTACCGACTTGTCAGTGATTTCAGCCGGAGAAGCATTGACAGCGTGGGAATTTCGAGATGTTTCCGAAGACGGTGTAATCTCGACCTGACGGCATTGGCGTGGTCATTGTCGTCGGGTAAAAGAAAATTTCGGCGATCTACTACAACTTTGACAGTCGCCGGCAGTCACCTAAAAAATCGTCTAAGTGGCACAGGCCCTTATTACGGTGATTTTCATAATGGAATGCCCCTTATCATAGATTTTTTGGGTGATTTTCATGTTAAGAAAGGTGACTAACATCAAACATCGTTCCACGAGTATGAAAATCTGGATTGATTTAAAGTAAGTTGAAGGAAGAAACAGGGGGTACATCCTTGAAGATGAGGGAAACAATAAGCTACCCATGCCAACGCTTTTGTCCTTGACCATCTCCATTGCCAGACTGAGGCCACACATAAGCTGAAGGAACATCACCTCATATTCCGCTCGCGTAGCTGCAGCCCGATGGCATGAACGTTGAATTCTCCAATTTCAAGTAATAATTCCCCCAACCCCTCTATCTTTTCCATCTGGCAACAAGACACCAGCTTCAAAAGAATTCACACAGAGGGCCTTTATTCCTTCACACAGTGCCGGTATTCTCAACACCTGTGGAATGGTTTCAACCACTGGAGATTTCTATCTAATATTTACTCCAAATCTTATCACTTAGGAATGTAGAAGCATGGTGGGGCAATCGTTGCTGAAACAAAGTCAATGAATGAGGAAATTGTCACAGTAGTCAAAACATCCTCTGAGAAATCCCAAATAAATGAAAAAGATAATAAAATAGGCATTACAATGTTCCATATCTATACATTATACACAATAGGTTTCCCAGTATAAAGGTTCAATAAAAAAAAAGAGGAATTTCTTTAGTTAGAGTGTGAATCTGTGGAATTCATTACCACAGATAGCTGTGGAGGCCAATTCACTGGGTATTTTTAAGGCGCAGATGGACAGTTTCTTGATTTGTATGGGTGTCAGGGGTTATGGGGAGAAGGCAGGAGAATGGGGATAAGAGGGAGAGATAGATCAGCCATGATTGAATGGCAACGTAGACTTGATGGGCCAAATGACATAGTTCTGCTCCTATAACATATGGACTTATGAACTTAAAACCTTATACTTTTGTACCAATTCTTACGGCTCTTTGGCAAAAGCCCCGGTGAAATTCAGAGACATAATTTAGTGGGAGCCAAATGTTGCATTTCCTATGGTCTAGAACATATCAACACATTAAACAGGGAATAAATTGGATTTGATGGAGTATATTTTTTGGCAACATGTTATTGCAAGATTAAAAGTTGATGTCTGTTCGACATGTGTAGGCAGAATTCTGCTAAATGCTATTGTGGTGAAGGTGGATACTTGCTGAAGGAACTGTGAACAGGCTTATTGTGGCTGTGTTCTGCAGCTGCGGCTCACCGGCAGTCTCTCTGTCTTTTTTTTGTTTTTTGTCTATTGTCATCGTTTAATGTACGTTTTGTTCTATTTTTAACTCTGTGTATGTGGGGGGGTGGTGGGGGGGTTGGGGGAAACCTTTTTTCTAATCTCTTCCTCAACGGAGATGCGACCTTTACCGTGTCGTATCTCCGTTCGCGCTACGGCCTAACATCGTGGAGTCGGCGGCCTCCAGCTGGGATCGACCTTGAAGACTCCGGTCGCAGGGCCTGGACTTACCATCTCGGAGGCTTCGGCCGTGGGCCCTGCAGACCGCAACATCGGGAGTTCGCAGGTCCCTGGCTGGCGACCGGTTTTTTGGGAGCTCCAGCCGTAGCAGCTTCGACCGCCCCGAAGCGCGAGGTACGATCGACCCGCTCGCAGGCCCTTCATCACCCTGCGTGACTCGGCCGCAGCACTTTCCATCGCCCGGTGGGGGCTCAGGACTTTCATCGGCCTGCTCGGCTCGGCCCTGGGACTTTCCATCGCCCAGTAGGGGTTCAGGACTTTCATCGGCCTGCTCGGCTCGGCCCTGGGACTTTCCATCGCCCGGTGGGGGCTTCAAAAAGTTGGGAGCCTCGATCACCTCGTGGCATCACGGGAGAAGAATGAGGAGGAGATAAGACTTTGCCTTCCATCACAGTGAGGGTGTGCCTGGAGCAATCGCTGTGATGGCTGTTTATGTAAAAATTGTATCTGTGTGTCCTGTGCTTTTTGTTGTCTACTGCCGGATTCTGACGTGAGAGGACGCTGGCGTTGTTTATTCGCCGCTTTTCCGTTAGGATAGTTTGTTTGTTTGTTTTTATGTTGATTGTTTTTATAAAGCGCTTTGAGCACCCGATAAGGCGCTATATAAAATAAATGCTTATTATTATTATTATTATATTATTATTGTACATCAATCAGCTTTCATGTTGTTGCTGTCACTTTGGAGCTAAAAGCTCCAGCATTTGCTTCCCTTTAATGTTGCATGTCTGCACATACATTCAGCAGAAGGAAGGACCTCCTTATCAGTGCTATTTCATAACTTCTTCCATTACTTAAAAATTAAACTTATTACTTAAAAGCTCCCAGTGACGAGCGAAGTTCCGCAGGGGTCCGTGCTGCTACTCTTCATGTTGTATATTAATGATTTGGGTGAGGGAATTGAAGGCTTTGTGGCCAAGTTTGCAGACGATACAAAAATAGATGGAGGGGCTGGCAGTGTAGAGAAAGAAGGGACTCTGCAGAAGAACTTGGACAGGTTGAGAGAGTGGGCAGAGAAGTGGCAGATGGAATATAGTGTAGCAAAGTGTGGAGTCATGTATTTTGGTAGTAAGAATAAAGGCATAGACTATTTTCTAAATGGGGAGAGAATTCAGAAATTGGAGGTGCAAAGGGACTTGGGAGTGTTGGTGCAGGATTCCCAAAAAGTTAATTTGCAAGTCAGATTGGTAGTAAGGAAGGTAAACACAATGGTAACATTTATTTCAAGAGGGGTAGAATACAAACAACAGGGATGTAATGCTGAGGCTCTATAAGGTGCTGGTCAGGCCACATTGGAGTGTGAGCAATTTTGGGCACCATATCTGAGGAATAATGTGCTAGCTCTGGAGAGGGTCTTGAGATGGTTTACAAGAATAATCCAGGAATGAGTGTGTTTAAATGTGATGAGAGTTTGATGGCACACTGGAATTTAGAAGGATGAGCGGGGAGGGGACCTCATTGAAAATTACCGAATAGTGAATGGCTTGGAGTGGATGTGGAGAGTATGTTTCCACTAGTGGGAGAGTCTAGGACGAGAGGTCATAGCCTCAGAATTAAAGGTCATTCCTTTAGGAAGGAGATGAGGAGGAATTTATTTGGTCAGAGGTGGTGAATCTGTGGAATTCCTAGCCACAGAAGGCCGTGGAGGCCATGTCAATGGATATTTTCAAGGCAGAGATAGATTCTTGATTAGTATGGGTGTCAGGGGTTTATAGGGAATAGGCAGAAGACTGGGGTTAAGAGGGAGAGATAGATCAGCCATGATTGAGTGGTGGAGCAGATTTGATGGGCCGGATGGCTAAAAATTCTGCTCCGATCACTTATGACCTTCATATATTCTCTGAATGTATTCAAGAGAGAGCTAGATAGAGCTCTTAAGGATAGCAGAGTCAGGGGATATGGGGAGAAGGCAGGAACGGGGTACTGATTCAGAATGATCAGCCATGATCACATTGAATGGTGGTGCTGGCTCGAAGGGCCGAATGGCCTACTCCTGCATCTATTGTCTATTGTCTATCTCTCTTGGTGTTGCAGCATTTCTGCAACTGTTTAGTAATTGTTATAGACGGTTACAGTGTATAATATGCCAGTTGCCAAAGATCTTTTTCACAAGCTCGGTTTAAGTTCAGGTTTAAGATTATTATTATTGTTACCTGTGCTGAGGTACAATGCAAAGCTGATACAGAGTGCAGGAGTAACTCAACGGAATCAGGCAGCATCTCTGGAGAACATGGACAGGTAACATTTTGGGTTAGGAAACCAAAATCTGCAGTTCCTTGTGCCGATAGTGAAAACTTTAAAATTTTGGTTTATTATCGTCATGTGTACCAAGGTGTAGCAAAAAGATTTGTTTTGCATGCTATCCAAACAGATCAGATATATGATGCATAAATACAATCAAGTCAAATTCAAGTACAATAAATAGAGCAAAGGATGCAGAATACAGAATATACTGTAGTCCTCAGCATTGTAACGCATTGGAGCGTATCAGTTCCATAGACAAAGTCTCAAGGGGGAGAGGTGAATGAGACAGTACCCTAGTTCATGAAAAGAGGGGAAGAAGCTGTTCCTGAGTCTCCTCGTGCATGCATTCATGCTTCACTCCTTCTGCTGGATGGTGGAGGGGAGAAGGAGGAATGACAGGGTGGGACATCTTTGATTACGTTGGCTGCTTTTCAAAAGCAGCATGAAGTCTAAATTGAGTCAATGGTGGGTGTTCTGGTTATGTGTGGTGTTTTGGGCTATATCTGCAACACTCTGTAATGTATTACGGTCTTTCCTGCAGAGCTATTCCCAAAGCAACCTGTGATGCAACCTGACAGTATGCTTTCAATAGTGCATCTATAGAAGTTTGTAAGAGTCTCTGGAGATATGTTGAATTTCCTTAGTCTCCACCGAAAGAAGAGCTTAAGGTTTCTGCAAAATTAGGTGCCATTCAGAGCAGGAATTTCACTTGGAATACAGCTTGACAAGCAGATTACTCACTCCAAAATATCATTGAATATCAGCTCTGTTTAAAACCCTTCTTCTACTTGATTAGTTTAGTTTAGAGATACAGCACGGAAACAGACCCTTCGGCCCACCGAGTCCGCACTGACCAACGATCCCTGCACACCAACACTGTCCTGCACATATAAGGGACAATTTACATTTATACCAGTCAATTAACTTGGAAACCTGCACATCTTTGGAGTATGGGAGGAAATTGAAGATCTCAGAGAAAATCCACACAGGTCACGGGGAGAACGTACAAAAAGCACCCGTATTCAGGATCGAACCCGGGTCTTTGGTGCTGTAAGGCAGTAGCTCTACTGCTCTGCCACCGTGCCACCCAAATACTTCCAGATAACTATGCTGATGCACCTTAATGGGGTGTAGCG
Organism: Rhinoraja longicauda; assembly: GCF_053455715.1. NCBI lineage: Eukaryota > Metazoa > Chordata > Chondrichthyes > Rajiformes > Arhynchobatidae > Rhinoraja > Rhinoraja longicauda. Next base: position 79,472,618 of record NC_135954.1, read on the forward strand.
TGGAAAAGGGGGTGCATTCTTGACAGACCTGTGGAAAGAATGACTGGATTTACTGGTGGTTTCAGGTTTTGATAAATCAGCTTGGATCAGGTGGAATCATTGCAAACATCTTGTGTAGAATCACACCCACATTATCAGATCTCAGTGAGGAGTATGGATGACACGAGGCCTTAACAGTTGTCTATGGTCTCCATATCGTGCATACATTGCATTCCTCTCTGCTTTCTTGAGGCCTGTCACTTCTTTCCTTCCAGCCGTCTTTGGGAATGGTGACAGATATTTAACAATATTTTTAGACTTAAATTTTAACTCACTTAATGCCCATTCATATTTGCTAACTTTCCCAGCTGCTCGCTTACATGGGATAGTCTGCTCATCCCATATCATGTGTCAGGAAAGGCATCCAAATGATTTGCAGGATCCTCACAAGCTCTTGCGAGGTCAGCTGTCTGCCCTGCAAATCATGCCTTGTGCATGACCTTCTGAAGAAGGGTCTCGACCCAAAACGTCACCCATTCCTTCTCGCCAGAGGTGCTGCCTGCCCTGCTGAGTTACCCCTGCTTTTTGTGCCTATCTTTTGTGCAATCAGCCTGACAACTTAATACAATACTCAATGCTTCAGACGAAATTCTCTTTCTGCCTTTCAGGGAAATTGTCAACTGATGCACCATCAGGAAGTAGTTCTATAAGTGCCAACAGAAATAGGCACCTAGTTTAGTCGGAGAAGCTTGTACAAGTTGGCGCCAGAGCATGGTGACCCTCTACGTGTTCTTCCTACAGGAGGATCTACTATCATCTGATACATTTGCTGTTATGTTTGCCTTGACTGTATTGATGCAGATATGGTCCTCATCTGTATCTGTACCTCTGTACTCATGACAATAATAGACCTAAACCTAACCTTAATTAAAGATATTCAAACAGAAGGGTTCAGTATCTACCTAGCAGCAGTATAAATCATATATTTTTTGTAGTTTCAGGCTCAGATACAAGACTTTTATTTGAAGAACCTGATTTTCTTTTGGGCTCAGTGATCTCCGAAGAGATCTTCTAATTATAAATATAAATATAGATGCTCCCTGACTTTAGCAGCGGTTATGTCCATCAGACCCTTGCGCAAGTCGAATGTTATGCAAGTCAGAAACAAGTGCTATTGCACACGTGCATATTTACGATTCGACGTGGAGATCACATGGGAGCTCAGACATGGACACCACAGGAGAGCACCGACAGAGACCACATGATAGCTCCGAGGCAGAGACCACATGGGAGCTCCGGTGTGGAGACCACGTGAGAGTTCCAATGGAGAGAACACATGGGAGCTCCGAGGCAAAGACCATGTGGGCATCAGTGGGCTTAAGAAATTGCAGATGCAAGTGCAAGTTTATGTAATTCACCTATTGCATAAATCGAATGGTGCCTGCATTAAACCTTAACTAGGTGACATAAGGAAACCGTAGATGCTGGAATCTTGAGCTGAAACAAACTACTGGATAAACTCAGCAGGTCAGGAAGCATCTGCAGACCGAACTGAACAGATTATATTTTTGGTGGGAACTTTTCTTCAGAATGAAGTAGGATCCTAATCCAAAATGTTGCCTGTCCATTTCCCTTCACAGATGCAGCCTGAACCACTGAGTTCTGATGGTGGTTTGTTTTTGGCTTAAACCTTCACTAGATGGGGTAATTCTTAATTAATTATTCACTTTACAAAATGTTGCATTCTTCTTTAAAACAAAGAGAAAAACCGACACTAACAAATGTACAGATAATAATGAACAGATAATTGGTTTCATGGAAGGAAGCAGAGGGTTTTTCAGACTGGAGGCCTGTGCTAGTAGAGTGCCTCAAGATTTGGTGATGGGCCCATTGCTATTTTTGGTTTATATCAACGATTTGAATGAGAAAGTAAGTGGCATAATTTGTAAGTTTGCAGATGACAATAAAGTGGGTAATATCATAGATAGTTATAAAAAATACAGCAGATCTTGATCTGCAAGTGGGCTGTGGAATGGTTAATGAAATGTAATTGAGATAAGTATGAGGTGTTGAAATTTGGAAAGTCAAACTAGGCAGGACCTTCACAGTGAATGACAGGGCACAGGGATCAAGGAGTGCAGGTTAGAGAGCAGAGGGCTCTAGGAGTGCAGCAACATAGATCCTTCAAAGTGGCATCACAGGTAGATTGTGTAGTCAAGAAGGTTTTCAGTGCACTGGCCTCCATCAGTCAGTGTATTGAGTATAGTTGTTGGGATGTTATGTTACAATTGTCCAAGATGTAGGTAAGGCCACATTTTGAGTATTGTGTTCAGTTTTGGTCACCTTGCTGTAGGTAGGATGCTGTTAAGCTGGAAAGAGTGCAGAGAAGATTTACAAGGATGTCACCAAAACTTGAAGGCCTGAGCAATAGGGAGAGCATTGGCGCCAACAACCCGCTGCTGCTGCCGCCGCCACTGCTCCAGTCCCCAGTCCCCAGTCCCCAGTGTAAATGCTCGCCACCCTCAAAACACTCCCTTCTCCCCACACACAGGCGTTCTTCTCTTCGTCCATTACTCGCGTCTCTCCACCGCCTCATCCCTCCTTCAATCCACAAAATAACACTCCTACACTCCCTCACCTTCTTTTCTTACACCGCCCCCTTTTTGCCCCATTAAACATCATCACCATCTTTTTACAGGGAGGAGGGGAGGGGATCAATCCTCTGGCAGCAGTGGCACCCATGGCAACGGCGCTGTAGGCCGCAGTGGCACCCATGGCAACGGCGCTGTAGGCCGCAGTGGCACCCATGGCAACGGCGCTGTAGGCCGCAGGCTCCGGGTTAACACTGACTCACCCGAGGAGTTTTCCTCTCATCTCACTTTCCCATCCCATCCCCTGAGGCCATCCCGCCCGCCCCTCCCTCCCTCCCTCCCCTCCCCTCCCTGTGGAAGCTGGTGTACTTGTTGTACACGGCCGTGCATCCATAGGCCGCGCAACTGGTCGGCATTATCTTTAAAAATAACGAATCCCCCCCCCCCCCCCCCAAAACCTCCTACACAAAATAAAGCAAAGTTTCCATCACGCATTTGTAACGCCTCTGGTGCCATTTTCCTCCTCCCATGTGTTTCTCGATCTCTCTCTCTCTCTCTCTTGCTTTCCTTCCCCCCTCCTTTACTGATGGCGGGTTGGTGAGTAGAGACCTTGCTGTGGGTGGGTGGGGAATGTGGGACATTCACGTTTAAGTGCATGGCGTGAGCAGGGACGTCTTTCCCCTCTCCTCTCCCTCTCCATGGGCAAACACCATATTCCAGCTCAAGGTAGGGTGATGTTTGTTTAACCTTGAATACAACACAAAAGTGCTGGGGCAACTCAGTGGGAAGTTGGGAAGGAATTCCCTCCAAAGATGCTGCTTAAACCACATAGTTCGTCCAGCATTTTTAAGCTCAACTCAAAATTTCCAACATCTGCAGTTCCCTGTGTTTGTCTCTCTCTCTTTGTTTTTCTTTGAACTTTGGCTGTACTTAGGCAGGAGAGTGCGGGGGATGTAAGATAAATTGCATCTTGTTCTCATTGGAGGCCCGAACACTTGTATGTACAGAACAATTAAAAAATAATAATTTGGCATCTCCTGCCTACTCTACAATTCAATGATAGATCAGCCATGATATTATCTCTTTACAACTCTTTACTAACCCTGTATCGTTTAATTTGCTCCAAGTTAAATTTTGCAAGTGCTGAATTCAGTTCACAAACTTAAAATGTATTGGCCAGTTGGAGTCACAAGAGACTGTGGGTGATGTAATTTAGAGAGAAAAAAACAGACTATTGTAGGAATTCAGCATCCATGGCACCTCATCAGGACTGATTGGCTAGTTTTTTTTGTGCTACATGTGTTCTTTGCAGAAATTATGTATTTGCATTCTTGGGCACCTGTTCATCTATATATTTGTAACATTGAGCAGTTTTTCAAAATTGTTTCTGTTGGGATTGAGCAATGTTCTGAGATTTGGTTTGTTTAAAAAAGTACTGATGCAAACTGATGAAAATGCTCCCTTGAGACACCACCTGATAATTGCTACCATTTGGGAGGGTTTGGTGGTATTAGATTAAACCTTTATAACAATACTAAAAGTATAAACAATAATAAGTGTAATCTTATAAGAGTGGTATTCTTTAAAAAACCTTTTCAGTTATTCAAAGTTCAATAGTTAGCAAAAAATATAATTTAAATATATTTAACAAAATCAAAATTAAACGCAAACAAGATTTTATCTTTTAGTATAAATGTCTGTTCAAATGTTTCTGGTTTTATGTATTTCCTTTTTTTCATTCTACCCCTTCCCTTGTTATCACCTATCCTTCTGCTTTAACTCTTTTCTATATTTCTTAAATTCATTACTTTTAACAAAAATCTTAATTTCACTGACTAAACAACTGACAAAACCTCCGTTGTTTTCAAGGCAGACAACTGCACATTTCTACTGTCATAAAGAGAAATAAGTGCTTACTGACATCATCCACAGACAGATAAAACGCTATCAAAAGATACGTCCAATATTCTTTGCTCTTCCATGACAGAGCAGATAGCTTCTCTTTGTTAGTTCTTCAATCAGTTTTAATGCTGAATATAGATAATATCTAAAGTTTCAGGAATACAGGCCTAGCCGACACAACTACCCACTATAGTCCCAAATCATCGTTGCTAATTAGCATTTTATGCCACTCCAAGGTCATATTTCCTTCCTGGTTTATTTACCGGCACTGAACAGAATAATCTAGAAGAGAGTGCACGCATTAACTTTAGAGTTGTATCCTTGATGTTATGGCAAAAATCCATTTGACCTTTTTATATATTTTGCCTTTCCACAAAGGGTTCTTCAGTTAGATTCTTGCTCGTCCATAGTTCTTGTCTTCTTGGAAAAAAAAATCTGCGGTGTTTAATTAGAATCCAAAATGGATGACTCCACATTCAATGCTAAACTCCATTGTCATCGTTTTCATCACTCCCAATTTGTTAATCCCGTTTCTCAATTTTCTGTTTCTATCTACACTATTTACTGCATGAGGGTGTTGATCTGAAAAGTCACCTATCCATATTCTCGAGATGCATGACTCACTGGGTGAGCATTTTTTTTTTTTAAATGATTTGGTAAAATCACGATTTTCATTGAGATTTAAAAAAAAAAATTTAAAGGCATTTATTTTAAAGAAAAAAGTGTGATTTTTCCCAACATTACAATGGCAACACAATGAGTTATGGGCCGCAACGGGTCCACTTGGTCTAGTATTCCTCTAAAAGCCTTCCTGCATCAACCTCTCAGCTCAAACTGCCACCCAGCTCTGTGTCATCAGTATTCTTGGATATATCATCTCCCATTGATATAGATGGTGAACATCCATGGCCCCAGCATTGATCCTAACAACACACCATTAGACATGGCATCCTAATCCAAACATACGTAGGAAAATAACTGCAGATGATGGTCCAAATCAAAGGTAGACACAAAATGCTGGAGTAACTCAGCAGGTCAGGCAGCATCTCAGGAGAGAAGGAATGGGTGACGTTTCGGGTCAAGACCCTTCTTCAGACTGATGTCAGGGGAGGGGGCGGGACAAAGATAGGATGTAATAGGAGACAAGAAGACAGTGGAAGAACTGGGAAGGGGGAGGGGAAAGAGAGGGACAGAGGAACTATCTGAAGTTAGAGAAATCAATGTTCATACCTCTGGGGTGTAAACTGCCCAAGCAAAATATGAGATGTTGTTCCTCCAATTTGCGCTGGGCCTCACTATGACAGTGGAGGAGGTCCATGACAGAGAGGTCAGACTGGGAGTGGGAGGGGGAGTTGAAGTGCTGAACCACCGGGAGATCAGGTTGGTTAAGGCGGACTGAGCAAAGGTGTTGAGCGAAACGATCGCCGAGCCTGCGTTTGGTCTCGCCAATGTAGAGAAGTTGACACCTGGAACAGCGGATACAATAGATGAGGTTAGAGGAGGTACAGGTGAACCTCTGCCTCACCTGGAAAGACTGTTTGGGTCCTTGGATGGAGTCGAGGAGGGAGGTAAAGGAACAGGTGTTGCATCTCCTGTGGTTACATGGGAAAGTACTTGGGGAGGGGGTGGTTTGGGTGGGAAGGGACGAGTGGACCAGGGAGTTACGGAGGTAACGGTCTCTGCAGAAAGCAGAAATGGGTGATGATGGGAAGATTTGGCCAGTAGTGGGCTCCCGTTGGAGGTGACGGAAATGTTGGAGGATAATTTGTTGTATACGACGGCTGATGGGGTGGAAGGTGAGGACAAGGGGTCTATCTTTGTAACAAATGGGGAACAAGGACATCTCTGATGCCCTAGTATGAAACACCTCATCCTGGGCGCAGATGCGGTGTGGACGGAGGAATTGGGAGTAGGGGGATAGAATTTTTACAGGAAACAGGGTGGGAAGAAGTGTAGTCAAGATAGATGTGGGAGTCAGTAGGTTTGTAAAAGATGTCGGTCATTAGTTTGTCTCCTGTGATGGAGATGGTGAGACCCAGAAACAGTAGGGAGATGTCGGAGATGGTCCAAGTATATTTAAGAGCAGGATGGAAATTAGTGATGAAATTTATGAAGTCAGTGAGTACAAGAGATAGCACCAATGCAGTCGTCAATGTAGCGGAGGTAGAGTTCGGGGATGGGCTCAGCACTTCAACTCCCCCTCCCATTCCCAGTCTGACCTTTCTGTCATGGGCCTCCTCCACTGTCATAGTGAGGCCCAGCGCAAATTGGAGGAACAGCATCACATATTTCGCTTGGGCAGTTTACACCCCAGCAGTATGAACATTGACCTCTAACTTCAGATAGTTTCTCTGTCCCTCTTTTTCCCATCCCCCTTCCCAGTTCTCCCACTGTCTTCCTGTCTCCTACTACATACTATCTTTTTCCCTCCCCCTCCCCCGACATCAGTGTGAAGAAGGGTCTCGACCCAAAACGTCACCTATTCTTTCTCTCCTGAGGTGCTGCCTGACCCGCTGAGTTACTCCAGCATTTTGGGTCTACCAATCCAAACATAGGTCATTTACTTCTGCAGGCCTTTTTTCTGTCTGTTAGCCCTATCTCAATCTGAATCGTTGTATTATCCAAACTCACATGTTCTAATTTTGTCCAAGTTTTTTAAGTATATAAGAAAACATGGCAGGCGATTTATGCACAGGAAAGTCATGCAATTAGCAACGAGAAAATAATGACATAATCTGTTTTTATTGATCTTGACTAAAGGTCATATTACATTGGCCAGGATATCAATCACATGAACATCCATGTGCAAATATCAAGGCAGGTGTTATTATGATAAAAATATTTCAGTGGAGAGACACAATAGTTAAAACTGTGCAAGTATTCAAATCCTTCAAAATTCAAATCCATTGTGGAGAAACCAGATAAACAGACCTTATAAAGCATCATACAATATATCTTTATTGTCATTGTATAGGGGTACAACGAGATTGGGAATGTGCCTCCCATACGATGCAATAAATTAATTAACTAATCAGTATTAATTTAAACAACCCAATTAAACAAATTAGAAACAGTTTTAAAACAGAATAAAGTACAAGTAGGTCTGTGCTGGTTCACTGTGCGATGTGACCATCCGGCTCAGCAGGACCGGTTCAGGGCAGCTATGGCCCTGGGGATGAAGCTGTTCCTGAGTCTGGAGGTGCGGGCGTAGAAGGCCTTGTAGCGTCTGCCCGATGGTAGAAGTTCAAACAGACTATTGCAGGGATGTGAGGAGTCTTTGTGAATGCTGGTGGCTTTTCCGAGGCATCGTGTGTTGCAGATGCCCTCCAAGGCTGGTAGCTGTGTTCCGATAGTCTTCTGAGCTCTAAGGACTACCTGCTGAAGAGCTTTCCTCTCTGCCTCCATGCAGCTGAGATACCACACAGGGATGCCATGTGTTAGGATGCTCTCTATGGTGTAGCGGTACATTCAAGCAGCCGTTCTCATTATACAAGTAGTTGGTCGCCAGAGCTTTAGTATTGTTTTACATTTAGTTTGTTTTAGGAGTGATTTCAGTGGTTTCACAGCTCCTGGATTTTTTTTTAAAAGTTGCTCAGTTCAATTGTCTTCAGCCACATGTGGGATTTTATCCCATCCTGTTGTGTGGTAGCAAGACGGGTTTAAGTCAGTCACGTGTTTTAAGTCCTGTACTTGTCCTGACTGAGCATTTGGGGTAAAAGTGGGCAACATTTTGACGTACCTTTTATTATTCATTTGCATTTAAAAAATAATAAATTATCAGTGCGAAACATTTTTGCTGTTAGTTTTCCTAAAAGCACCAGTCAAGTAGTCAGAAAACAAGAGAAGCCACAAATGCTGGAATTTACAACAAAAAGCAGAACACTGGAAGAACTCAGCAGGTTAAGCAGTATTATCTTAGGCAAAAGGTGTAAATTAATGTTTTAGATCAAAACCCTGCATCAGGACTGAGAGAGAAGAGGTCTCTGTGTTGGAGCTTCCACCTGGTCTCCACATCGAATAGTAAATTTACATGGGCATAGTAGCACTTCTGTTTCCCAACCTTCAATGAACATACTCATCTATACTTGATATTTACTTGCCGATTATATTATTTCCATTCCTTTGCTGTGGATTTCTAATATGGGATGCCTTCAGCATTAAACACACACTGTGGCATGCTTCTCGAATATATAAACATGCAAATTAGAAGCAGGAATTAATTCATTCAATAGGCCATTCAGATCCTCAAGGCTGTTCTGTCATTCAATAAGAGCATGACTGGCCTTAATATAACCTCAACTCCATATTCCCTTCTAACCATCATAACCTTTCACCCCTTTGCTTTAAGAATTTTTTTCTGCCTTAATATTCAAAGACTCTGCTTCCACCACCCTTTAAATGAAGTGAGTTCCCAAACTCAAGCTTTTGAGAGAAAAATATATATTAATCGTCTTATTTCTGTGGACAACCAGTTGTTGTTAAACACTGACCCCAGGTTCTATGTACTCCCAAAGGAGGAAACATCCACTTCATATCCAAGATTGCTAAAGGTCTTATGTTTCAATCATATCACCTCTGCCTTTTCCTAAATCCTGTTTATAGTTAATCCATATCAATAAAGGCTGCAGAACACTACTCAGAAATGTATATTTTTGTTAATAAATATCAAGTCTTTTGAAACTGCATCCCTCATTTGAAAGTTGGCACAGGTCTTACTCTGGGGAAAAAGACCATGACCATTACCTTACCTATGCTGCTCAGGATTTTTCAGACCTCTATAAGATCACTTTGCTCCTTTGACACATTCTCTATGTTGCCGATCAAGTATTTGTTCTGCTCTTTGTGGATTCAATCAGCCTGCAACGTCTCATGTGCCAAAGGGAACAGGCCATGTAAATTGTGGTAAAGCTCCACCAACAACAGGGTCTAACAGCTAACAAGCTCCTACTCCATCTATGTTACATCGATGTATCATTTCACAGGTCTGCACGTAGGACTGAATGGAATGATCAGCAAAACAAATATTATATCTGCATAACCACCATCCCTGGCAACGCATTTCAGGCACTCACCCCCCTCTGTGTAAAAACATCAACCCGCACGCACATCTCCCTTGAACTTTGCCCCTCAAACCTATGCCCTCTGATATTTAATTTTTCCATATGGGAGACAAAGTTCTGATTGTCTACCATATTTATACCTCTGATAATTTTATATAATTCTTCCAGGTGGTCCCGCAACCTCTGGTGTTCCAGAGAAAATGCTGGTTGACCCACTGAGTTCCTCTGGCACTTTGATTTTTTGGGGTCTTTTTATTGTTGGCTCGATTGTAATGACTGGTGTGCCTCAGGGAATGCTGCCAACTCTCAATTCTTTACAATTTATATTAATGATTTGGATGAAGGGACTGAGGGATTAAGTGCCAAATGCATGCAAGTTACTGGTTGGCCTTGCCACAATATTTCTCTAATCATACTGACTAACTTTGACATCATTAGCCTTCGGTCCAGAGATATTTATCAGCGTGTTCCCACCACATTTAAAATAGCATTGACACGGCATCTTCAGTCATTCTGTTACATACACCGATCAGCCAAAACATTATGACCTGATGAGACAAAACATTTAGACCACCTGCCTAATATGCTGTTGGTCCTCCTTGTGCAGCCCCATACACAGCAGGGTGTGATACACTGTGCATTGTGACACATTCCTCCCATTAAAAAATGTTTGTGACTTGGGCCACAGTAGACGTTCTGTCAGTTTGGACCAGATGGGATAGCCTTTGTTGCCTTTGCACATCGATGAGCCTTGGACGCCCAGCACCCTGTTGCCGGTTTGTGGTTTGTCCCTCCTCAGACCACTGTCGGTTGGTACTCACCACTGCTGACCGGGAGCACCCCACATGCCTTGCCGTTTCAGAGATGCTCCGACCCAGTCGTCTGGCCATAACAATTTGTCCCTTGTCAAAGTCACTCGGGTCTTTACTCCTGCCCATTTCTTCTGCATCCAACATATCAACTTCAAGAACTGACAGTTCACTTGTTGCCTAATATATCCCATTCCTTGACAGGCGCCGTAGCAGCTGCGGTGTACCTGCAGTCCGTCTGTCTTTGTGTTTTTATGTTGTTTTTTTGTCTTGATTGTACTGTAAATGTGATGCACTTTTTTTGGGGTTGTGTACTATGGGGGGGGGTAGGGGTTGGCGGGAACTGTAAATATAAAATTGTCTCTTCCGAACGGAGACGCGACCCTTTGTTCTGGGTCGTGTCTCTGTTCCCGCTGCGGCCTACCACCGGCCATGCACCTGGAGCTGGCGGCCTCCACCTGGGACACGCCTGTGGAGGCTCCGGCCACGTGGACGTCGCAAACTCGCAGCCCCCTGTTTCTTTTTGTTTGATTGTGTTATTGCTTATTTTTATTGCTCTTTTATTGCTTTTATTGCTCTTGTTGTTGGACTGTGGGTAATCTTTCATTTCACTGCACATTTATGTGTGTGTGACAAATAAACTTGACTTGACTTGCCTTTGTAACAAGATAATCAATGTTATCTAGGTGAGTTGACGGCCCCGGACTGCTGGTGGCGGGGCAGAGGTGAGGATCGGTGGAGTCATTGATCACATCCTGCGGGCAGTTGGAATGGAGGTAAGGGTCGGCGGTGGCGGTGATGGTGGCAGAGCCAAGTGCAGCCTGGAGGCGGCTGAGGAGGTTGAGTGGGCCGACAGTGGCAGCAGTAGATCCAGCCCGGAAGCAGCCAGGGAGGCGGTTTGTGCCGGGGATGGCGCAGTAGCCCAGCCTGGTGGTGAAGTTCGGTAGCACTAGTCTGGAAGCGGCTGGAGTGGTGGCACATGATCTTCAGTGGTCCCGGCCTCAGATGTAAACCTTGGCACTGCGCCTCATGGCAGTCGGGTGAGCGGCATGATCCAGTCATGGGTCTCAACCCAAAACGTCATCTATCAATGTCCTCCAGAGATGTTGCCTGACCTGCCGAGTTATTCCAGTACTTTGTGTCCTTCATCATTGCACAAGTGTTGATCGGAGGAATTGCCTGTCAATTTCTATGGCCTTAGTGTAACTGGCAGCTTGTGTTCTTAAAGTGGTGGCTGATTACTGTGGGGAAACTCCGTCCGCTATAACCTCATCCATTATAAAGAGATCTGTGATAATGAGGGTTTGTACTGTATTTCTATTTGATTTGTTTTACTTTTCTTTTAAAATTGAGAGATTTACTTTTGTAGAGATTTTTAGAAATACAACAATTCCAAATCAATATGTAATTACAATTACATATTAAAAAACAAGCTTAATGGGGAAGATGCAACAGAAATGTAACAAAATAACATGCTGAAAGCTTAATTATGTGTTATTTCTACACAGATGTTGTTCCAAAAATGAGCTTTCCATATATATTCCACCGAGGTTTCTCAGTTTACGTTTACAGTCTGCACGATTTTCTGGCAAGTCCTTGGTCTTGTGTGTGTGCAAATTATCCATGGATTTTTTGTTGAACTGTGGCTCCACAAGGTCACGAGCACGTCTGGTGATCAGTTATCTGCTTTCACAAAAACACGTCAGTTTGCATGTTATCTTTGCAAGATTTCCAACGTGCTGTTAAAAATTCCAAACATAGTCACTGAAAGCTCCACACAAATAATACACGTTTGACCCCCTTCATGTATGGCTTATTTGGCAAGCACGTTTAAAATGCAAGTTTTCTCCATAGAGATTGCCTTTCCAGCCATTATTTTTCTATTATTTCTAGATCATTAATCTTTTATCAACTTGTTCTTTAGTTCCTCTTCATATGTTATCTATATAAAGTAGCCCCAAGGCATACAAGTAGCTATGTAACATGCTATGAAACACTGGGTTCTGTGACTAGAAGGTCATTTGGTTTCACTGCTGGCAAAATTTAAACAAATAACATTGATTATGCAGAATTATTATAGTGGGAACAGTTAACTTGTAATATGAAAACTAATCTTGCAGAACAAAAAGTCAGATTGTACAAACTATCTGCAAATATTGTATTGAACAAATACAATAGCTTTTCATTATGTTTCAATACTCAGGTTTTATTTAGCAAAGTATTATTTTTCACATTCAGCATTTTGGTGAATTATTTTTGTAACTTTCAACATGAAGGTATAATTGTTTAGGAGGCACTCGACCAACATGAAGCTTGGGCCAAATGCAAAATATAAATACCTCCATTGTTTTCCACGATATTGCTCATTAATTCCTATTTGAGAAGAGCACCTCATTCTGCACAAGGTCAGAGGCAAGATGTAAACTTGTAAAGTTTCCACAGGGATAGAATTGATCTTTGGCAAAATCACAAAATGCTTCATAGTTAATTGATGCCAATTAACCAGCACCTTCAGCACATGGACAATCTGGGGAGTGGGGGTGGGGGGGGGGATGAAACAAATCTTTGAGTTGTGAATTTTGGATATATTTTTTTTAAGCACACCAATTTCTTCCTTTCAGGAATATCTTGGAATGTTCAGAAGATTCATTTGGTATAGCAATTGATTGTGCAGCACCATGAATTTAATTGCTGGAAAGGGATTGCTGGCTGCTCGAGGACGTTGTGTTTTTATGACAAATCTTAGCACTCCCTCTGTCGAGCCCGTGGACTGTACTCACCACCAGCAGAGCTGGCTGCCTTCGGAGGCTGTGGTGGCACTGCGAGAGCGGCTGCGACTCACCTTCGGAGGATCCGCCCGCGGGCCGTGTGGATATCGGAAACTCCCAGGCCCATGGGTGGGGGCTGACATCGGGAGCTCCGGCAGCGGCATCGCCTGCCCCGAATCACGGGGCTTTGGTCTGCCCGCTGCGGACCTTTCACCGTCCGGCGCGGCCTGAAATAGGCCATGGGATTTTTCTTCGCCCGGCGGGGGCTTCAATGTCGGGGGCCACGACCGCCCTGACATGGCAACTTCAACAGCCTGACTGCGGGAGAAGACGGCAGGGGAAGAGAAATGACATTCTGGCCTTCTATCACAGTGAGGAGGTGACTGGATGAGACTCACTGTGATGGATGTTTCTTTTTTTTTATGTTGGTTTGTGATTGTGTGTGTTATTGCTTATTTTTATTGCTCTTGTTGTTGGACTGTGGGTAATGAAATTTCGTTCAAAAGACTTGTATTTTTGGATGACAATAAAGGTTATTCTGATTCTGATTCTGATTTGACCCACATCCCACAAAATCTGACCTATGTACCTGTCCAAATATTCCTTAAATGTTGGTATTGTACCTGCCTCAACCACTTCCTCTGGCAGCTCATTCCATACACACTGTGCAAAAAAGCTGCCCCTCAGTCCCTACTAAATTTTCCCCTCGCTCCTTAAACCTATGTTCTTCATTCCCCTATCTGGGGAAAATGACTGTGCATTTATCTATCTATGCTATCTGTGCTATCTATTCCCCTCGTGATTTTATGCATGTCTATAAGATTAGTCCTCAGTCTACTGATCTCCAAGGAATAAAATCCTACTCTGCCCAGGCTCTCCCTCTTGCTCAGGCCCTCAAGTCCTGGCAACATGCTCATAAACCTTATCTGCATCCTTTCTAGTTTAGTGACATCTTTCCCAAAGCAGAGTGACTAAAATCAAACACATTACTCCAAGTTCAACCACACCAACATCATGTCTTTTCTCAAACAAGAATTATGCAAAGACAGATCAACATATTGGTTTGTTTCTTTCTTTAAATTGACAATAAATTTCCTCTGTCTTTCCACAAAACTGCCAACATGTTGGTGGAATCCTAATATATTTATTTAATTAGCAATTTTGGGAGCGTGCAACTTTCTTCTTTCCTTTACCCTCTATCTCATGGCTTCCGACATACAATTGATATTTGTATCAATGCTTTTAAATAAGGCATAAGAGGTTTCAATGACCTGTGGTTCTCTTTCACTGTATTTTATAGAAATTTTGCAAAGTGTAACTCCAGGAAAATTCATTTACTATTTTTGCAGATACCACAGCCTTATTCATTCGTCAACTCTGTATTTTGATCATTTACACTTTTCTCAAGTTTCTGAATAATTTAGTAACCCAGTTATTCAAAACAATGTGTGCGTTTCTGTCAGATAACCAAAGATCAGGAAAAACTTTTTCAGTCAGAAAGTTGTGAATCTGTGGAATTCTTTGCCTCAGAAGGCAGTGGAGGCCAATTCTCTGAATGCATTCAAGAGAGAGCTAGATACTCTTAAGGATAGCGGAGACAGGGGGTATGGGGAGAAGGCAGGAATGGGGTACTGATTGAGAATGATCAGCCATGATCACATTGAATGGCGGTGCTGGCTCGAAGGGCCGATTGGCCTACTCCTGCACCTATTGTCTACTGTCTATCTCATACAAATCAACCATGTCCTTTATAATTTTTCCAACTGAAACAACAGTTAAGTATCATAGAGTCATAGTTATCAGGTTATACTGCACAGAAACAGGCCCTATTTGCACAGAAACAGGTCACTAACCATGTAGACTTTCACATCAATCCCACTATATTCTCTATTCATTGCCATTAACTCTCCTAGATTCTATTCACCTACACATTAGGGGCAATTTTCAGGGGCCAAATTAACCTACCAAGCAATTTGTGACTGCTAATAAATATTGTCTTCATTCAAACCCAAATTATTGAAGGGCTTATAAATAAATCTGTTTTCCATAGTTCAACACTTTTGTTCATGGTGCAGGTTATGCAAGTGAAATTTCAGATTATGTTTAAGACCTCATACATTCAAATCATGTTTTATTATTCATCCATGGGTATGGACTTAATAATTTGTTGGATTACTATGCAGGAAGTAATAGCTATGGAAGGATAACAGTACAGAAGTAAGGACGTTGGGAGATCATGTTGCAGTTGTGTAAAACACTGGTGAGGCTGCATTTAGAGTACTGTGTTTAGTTCTGGGCACCATGTTATAGGAAAGATGTTGTCAAGCTGGGAAGGGTACAGAGAAGAAAGACAAGGATGTTGCCAGGACTCGAGGGTCTGAGCTATAGGAAGAGATTGGGCAGGCTAGGACTTTCTTAAATGCAAAGTCTTTTACCTAGAGCAGACTGGCACTGGAGAATGAGGGGTGATCTTACAGAGGTGTATACAATGATGAGAGGAATAGATCAGAAGACGCACAGAATCTCTTGCCCAGAGTATAGGAATTGAGAACTAGATAATGTAGGTTTAAGGTGAAGGGGAAAGGATTTGATAAAAGATTTTTTACACAGAGTGGTAGGTGAATGGAACGAGCTGCCAGAGGAGGTAGACAATAGACAATAGACAATAGGTGCAGGAGTAGGCCATTCAGCCCTTCGAGCCAGCACTGCCATTTACTGTGATCATGGCTGATCATTCACAATCAGTAGTCGAGGCAGGGACTATTGCAAATTTAAGAAACATTTAGGCAGGTACATGGATAGGACAGGTTTAGAGGGATATGGGCCAGACAAAGGCAGGTGGGACTAGTGTAGATGGGACATGTTGGTCGGTGTGGGCAAGTTGAGCTGAAAGACCTGTTTCCATGCTGTATGAATCTATGACTCTATGAACAGTGACATTTTGCAATAAAATTGAAACATTACAAAATCTTGATTTTGGATAATTCAGAGAATCTCCCAACAAAGGAAAGCTTCCATTATGCTCTAACCCTATTTGTTTGAATGGAATCACATCAAAATATTAATTACTCTAAAATGGTTTACCAAAATATGTCCATGGGATAGGCATGCAATAAATTCAATTAGTTCCTAAATAGTTAAAGAAAGGAAGAAGCTGCTGGAGTGAGCAACTGTTCACACACGATCGGCAGTGAACTGAACCAGACTCAAGTCTGTACATTTCCCTTGGCACTTACACAGAAACAATCCCGATAATAACCATTTCTGGGTCATTATTATTTTCTGTTAAAAAAAAATACGGGGGCAAATTTATCTCCCTGATTTTTGCCTGGGAACAGAGGGATATATATATAGCACAGTGAGACTGACAAGTCCGCCTCGGTCCACCACCGCTGCCTGCCTCCGCTGGTGCTGCTGCTTCCATCCGACTGAAGTCTGCCAGTCAGCACATTCAGAAGCCATTTGCAGATGGAGGCCCCAGTGCCAAGTTCCAGGAGCTTAAGGATGAGCTCATTCTGTGTTATGGTGTTGAAGGCTGAGCTGTAGTCCTGACATAGGTCTTCTTATTGTCAAGGTGACCCGGAGCTGAATGGCATGCAAAGGAGATGGCATCTTCCATAGATCTTTTTTTCTGTGTGTAAATTGCAAAAGGTCTGCAAGGCTGGTGCTGATGTGGGTCATTACCAATCTTTCCATGCACTTCATTACATTCAACATTGGCTCTGGGTGGTAGTCATTGAGATAGGTCACTTTACTTTCCTTGGTGACTGGAATGATGGAGGTTTCCTTTAAGCTTTTGGGGAAAGTAGACCGTTGAAGTGAGATAGTGAAGAAGTCAACGAAGACTGTGGCCAGTTGATTGGTGAACAGATGGTGGTCAGAATCCATCCAGGCACCACCCGGATCAGGCCAATTCAAGAGTTTACACTTGTGAAAGTAGTTATGATTTCGACAACCGAGGTATATAGAATAAACCCAATGGGATATGGGGACTCAAGCCTTGGTGAAACTTTTTTGGCCTGTTAAAAATGAGCATAAAATGCATTGAGATTATTTGGTTGAGATGCATTTTTTGTCAGTGATCACTCTTGATTTAGACAGAGCCTGTGATGATATTCAGATTGCTGTCACAATTTCCTGGCAGTCTCTTGATTGAGTTCAGAAGACACTTGAACAGGTACAAGGTTAGGAAACGTTAAGAGGGATATGGGCAAAACAAAGGTAAATGGCTCTAGCTTAGATGGAGCATCTTGTTAGGCATGGATGAGCTGAGTTAAGGGCCTGTTTCCACATTGTCTGACTTGATGACTATGACTCTTCAAGTGTGTTCTCGTGTGATTGAATATTAGATACAATATGCTGGGGATTGAGGAGGGGGTGGGGTGCAGTGAGGGCTGGAATCCTATTATTACAGCCACATCTAGAGCTTGCAACACAGAGGTTTCTTCTATGGGAAAGCTTCTGTTCACTATATAAATATCTTGAACCCATCCCTAAAATCATTATTCGTGTGCCAGGAGCTGCTTTGAGAGGTCATTGGCATTGCCCAGGCCCATCCACCTTTGACGCACATCATCCATTAGTGACTGACAGATTCAGGCAAAAGGCAAACTAATAACTTTTAAATGTGCTTAATAAATATAGAACCGAATCAATAATAACCAAATACTCGACATTTTAATTCTGATGCTTATCACCAGTTTATCTGTTTCCCATGCAAAACATAGAGCAGTACACCATAGGAACAGACCCTTTAGCCCACAGTGTCCAAAGCACAGAAATAATACAATTAAATAGAAATTATAATTCAGGTTCAACTCTCAATGGAAACCTATTAATTTGGGTTGTACTAAAATATGATTCTACATTATTTATGGAAAAGTAATTAAGTCCACATGAAGATTAAAAAATGGTCACCAGTTCTCGCAGTAAAAGAAATGAGAGGGAACTTGGCAGAAATGTTTACTATCTTGAGTGGACATAGTCATAGAGTCAAACAGCATGGAAACAGGCCCTTCGTTCCAACTCGCCAGTGCCAACCAGGATGCCCCATTTACAATAGTCCCACCTGTCCATATTTGGCCCTTATCCATCTAAATCTTTTCTATCTATTAATCTAAACAAATTTTGTTTTTGTCATTAAATTTGCTGTGGTTTATTGAGGCTGGTTTTCCAACAAGATTTACTATTAATTCATTACTGGAGGGATGAAGCTCGCAATTTACGGTGTTCATTTCCAGAAATGATGATTCGGGCTTTGTTCCATTGTTGCAGTCACAACTATCATCACAAGCTGATGTTTAACTCTTGACTGAGGGACCAAGAGCTGCTCTTGATCTTAATCAGTTCCAATTACATGAATTAAATAATTTCCCCACATTCACTACTCATCTAAACTTCAAAAATGTGATCGTTGATCAGCACATGCAGAGACCAGCATGAACCAGAGACTACAGTCCTAACAACTGCCTAATGATACTTCCCACATTGCTGACTTTCGGAAAAGCAACACACTGTAATAATCTTAGAGGATAATTACTCCATATAAAGAATCTGTTCCAGCTGAACATTGGCACCAAGATTCTTTACTTGTTTGGAAATAATCAGTAAAAAAACTACAAATGCCAGGAAGCTAAACTAAACATTGTAAAGACCATTAGAAACAGTAGCCAGGTCTTGCCAGCTTTTGAATGAAGAGACAGAATGCTCTGAATTTAAAACAAAAAGCTGGAAATATTCAACTGAAGAAGCACCAGACAGGGAGAGTTTAGTTTAGAGCTACAACGTGGAAACAGGCCCTTCGACCCACCGAGTCCATATCAGCCAATGAGTCCATATCAGCCATATCATACTAGAGACATTTACAGATTGAGCAAGAGCAGAGGCAGGGAAATGTGAATGGAGTGAGAAAGAATCAAAGGATGGATCTATCATGGTATGGTAAACCAGAGATTAAAGGACAAGAGATTATAGTGTTTGGGGGTGAGAGTGGGGGGAGGGGGGGGCACAGTAGTAATAGGTGTGTTTGGTGCCGGCTGACCTACAGAAGGGAGAAGCAGGTCAACTTGAAAAGATTTTGTTGAAACAAGATCAAAGACTAATGCTAATGGGGCAGGTAAAGGAAAAAAAGGATGAGTTTAGAAGGGGAATAAATGGAAGTAGAATGATTACCAACAAGAGCATTGGAGCAAAAAGGGACGGAGAGGTCAGTGAGGGAATGGGATGGAAAATTAAAGTTACAGTTAGCTGAAATTTTTACTCATTGCTTATGGATGAAGAAGAGTAAACTGTATGGTGAGCAGCAATACTGTGTAGGGTGGAGCCAGCTAGGAGGGTAATAGCAACAACACAAAGGCTACCAGCTCTGGAATAAGTAGGGAGAAGCAGGTCAACTTGAAAAACTGTCAGTGGATACCAAGGGGGAATGATAACTATATTTTAATGTAATTTCTATGAGGTGTAATTAGCAAGTTAATTTCTTCAGCTGCAAAGATAATTTTGGTTTTGGTAAACAGAAACTTTGTCCCTGAACCTATCAATCAAACATTAATTATCTTATAATCACATAAAACACCACATGGAAACCGGTAATGATGCTGTTCTGAAAAATAGCAATTTAAAACATTTTTTTGCAGAAGAGTAGATAGTCAATATTTTACTGAAATTACCAGTTGTCTTTATTTATACACACACACACTCTAAATAGAAGCTCCAGTAGAAAATCCATTTCACAGAAATTTTCTTTTTTCTTCATGGATGGAAGACCCAGTTTGTTTACAAACAATAAATAAACGCAGAGCTAGGCCATTTGTCCCCTTAAGTCTTATCTTTCCATAAGATCATGGCTGATGCTGATCTTGGCCTCAGCTCCACTTCCTGCCTGTTCCCTTGATTCATTTAAAGAACAAATATCTATCATGACTTTGAATAATGTTCAATAATTCAGCCTCTGCAGCTCCATGTGACATTTCTAAAGAGACATGAGAGGATGTAGAATACTTGGATTTCAAAAAATACACTTGATAAGGTACCTCATCAAAAGGCTAGTGGGAAACTAAAAGCCCAAGGTGTGTGAGAAAACATTTAAATCTGGATAGGAGATTGGCTATCCAATAGAAAAGTGTAAACATGTATGCATAGGAAATGTGTAGGAAGAAACTGCAGATGCTGGTTTACACCAAAGATAGACACAAAATGCAAGAGTAACTCAACAGGTCAGACAGCATCTCTGGAGAAAAGGAATAGGTGATGTATCAGGTCGAAACGGGCCTGAAGGAGGGTTTCATCCTGAAACCACCTATTCCATTTCTCCAGAGATGCTGCCTGACCTGCTGAGTTACTCCAGCATAGTGTTTATAAACATATATGCATCTTTTTTTTGAAGACAAAATGAAACCAGCATATAACATGCCACAGGGACTGATGCCTGTAAATCTGCAGGTTTTTTCTGATAACACAAAAAACAGTGAGTTGTCAGTAAATTGTCAAGATGGCTTCTGGAAGCTGTAAAGTAGTATGGATATGTTAAGTGAATGGGCAAAGATCTGAAAAATTGAAGGCTGAGATATATTATCACAAACTGGGCATTGCTAATAGGAACGACATTGACTATCCTTGAGAAAGTAGTGGCGAATCAACTCTTTTAGCCCTTGCAGTCCAAAAGGTATTAATATTCCAACAGTGCAGAAGGGTGGGAGGAGGGGCAAGGGAAGTCCAAGATTTAAATCCAGCAACGATGAAGGCCTGACAGTATACCTTCAATTCAGGACGGTGTGAGACTTGGCAGGGAGCCTGCAGCTGGTGATGTCGAACATGGAACATAGAACAGTACACCACAAGAACAGGCCCTTGGGCCCACGATATCTGTGCCAAGATGCTGCCCAACCCTCTGAGTTACTCCAGCATTTTGTGTCTATCTTCGGTCTAAACCAGCATCTGTAGTTTCTTCCTGTACATACCATTATTGAGTATGAGCTAGTCGCATTCGCAAACACGGTATTTATGTGACTGGTCCATCTGATATCTGAGCAGCTAAGGTGTTGCTTCTGATGTGTAAGGTGCTGGTTTACACCAAAGATAGACACAAAATGCTGGAGTAACTCAGTGGGCCAGGCAGCATCTCTGGAGAAAAGGAATAGGTGATGTTTCAGGTCGATACCCTCCTTCAGTTAACAGTAAGTAAGTTGTCAAGATGACTTCAGGAAGCTGCAAAGAAGTATGGAAAGGTTAACTGACAGGGTCTGAAGAAGGGTCTCGGCCCAAAATGTCACAATTCCTTTTCTCCAGAGATGTTGCCTGATCCGCTGAGTTATTCCAGCATGTTGTGTTTATCTTTGTTGCTTCTGATGCCCCAAATACTCTCAATTAAAAATAATAGACAAATACAAGAGACAGCAGACGATGAAAACTGGAGTAATAAAGAAACTTTTGGAGCAATTCAACAGGTTGTGCAGCATCTGTGGGGAAAAAAGGAATGGAACGGAAAGAAATGGGATAAATTCCTTTCCACCACAAATATGGCTCTACCCATTGAGTTCCGCTAGCAGTTTGTTATTTTTTGGCAGGAGATTATCTACTCTTTGTCACGCTGCTGTGTGTGAAAACTTGCCACAGGCAAATTGGCTCTCACTTCAGCACTAAGCTAATGGTTACATTTTTAAATTATCACTGGCTATTGGTCATTCTGAGATTGCTAAAGCCAAAAAAAGGATGTCAATTTTCCTTCATTTCCTCTGCCTGGCCAAATTGTACTATCTAAATATCTAAAAGGGAAAAAGGTGCAAGGATGGGGTTGTGTCAATGGAAATGGAGTAAAGCAAGGCAAGTGTACTTTAATCAGTCACAAACAAGGAACTGTCAATGATACTTTACAAAAAAAAGAACACCAAGTAAGTGCTGGATAAGGCACCTCATCAAAAGGCTATTGGGAAACAAAAAGTGGGTCAAGCAGCATCTCTAGAGAACATGGATAGGTGATGTTTCAGGTCAGGATCCTTCTACAGACTGAAGGGTGCCCAAGAACTCAACCTGCAATTTAACCTTTAGGGAATCCTACAACAGTACTCCCAAGTCCCTTTGCACCTACGATTTCAGAATCCTCTCCCCATTTAGAAAGTAGTGTACGCCTTTATTTCTTCTACCAACGTGCATGACTGTGCAGTTTGCTGCACAATATTCCATCTGCCCACTTATTTGACGACTCTCCCAACCTGTCCAAGTCCTTCCGCAGACTCCCTGCTTCCTGAACACTAACTGCCCTTCCACCTATCTTTGTGTCATCTGCAAACTTGGCCGTAAAGCCATCAATTCATTATTCTGCTCAATAACGTATAATGTGAAAAGTAGCGGACCCAACACCGACCCCTGCGGAACACCACTAGTCACCAGCAGCCAACCAGAAAAGCCCCCCTTTATTCCCACTCTTTGTCTCCTGCCAGTCAGTCAATCTTCTATCCATGTTAGTATCTTCCCTCTGATACCATGGGCTCTCTTCTTGTTTAGCAGCCTCACAAGCAGCTCTTTATCAAAGGCCTTTTGAAAGTCTAAGTGAACAACATCTCTTTGTCTCTCCTGTTTGTTACTTCCTCAAAGAATTCCAACAGATTTGTCTGGCAAGATATCTACTGACTTCAGCCTATTTGACCATGTGCTTCCAACTATTCCAAAACCTCATCCATAATAACCGTTTCTAAATTCTTACCAACCACTGAAGTCAGGCTCACCAGCCTATAATTTCCTTCCTTGTGCCTCGCTCCCTTCTTAAACAGTGGAGTTCCATTTGCAATTTTCCATTCTCGAGTATCATATCATATCATATCATATCATATATATACAGCCGGAAACAGGCCTTTTCGGCCCTCCAAGTCCGTGCCGCCCAGCTATCCCCGTACATTAACACTATCCTACACCCACTAGGGACAATTTTTACATTTACCCAGCCAATTAACCTACATACCTGTACGTCTTTGGAGTGTGGGAGGAAACCGAAGATCTCGGAGAAAACCCACGCAGGTCACGGGGAGAACGTACAAACTCGTTACAGTGCAGCACCCGTAGTCAGGATCGAACCTGAGTCTCCGGCGCTGCATTCGCTGTAAAGCATCAACTCTACCGCTGCGCTACCGTGCCGCTATCGATTCTTGAAAGATCACTAATCATGCCTCTACAATCTCTCTACAGCTACCTGTTTCAGAGCCCCACAGTGCAGTACATCTGGTCCAGGTGACTTATGTATCTTCGGTCCTTTCAACTTCCCAAGCACCTTCTCCTTAGTAACAGTGAATGCACTCCCTTCTGCCTCCTGAAACGCTTGAATTTCTGGAATGATGCTGGTATGAAGACTATGAAAAAAAAAAAGTATTCAGTTTGTCTGCCATTTCTTTGTTTCCCATTACTACTTCTTCAGCATCATTTACCATTGGGCCAATATGCAATCTTGCCTCAGTTTTACTTTTTATATATCTTTACTGCCATTTCACACATTTTCAGAAATTCTTTCAAGCTGTCATTTGAGTCGATCCTTAATGAGATCACAAAAATTATAAATTTTACTTCAAAGTTTATTATGATGAACATTTTATGTCACTTTGAATCTGGTTAACCCTTGGACCAAAACACTCAGGGCTGTGAAATTCAAATGAGAATTAAGTTTGGACAGGTAACATACAACTACAGCATTGAATTTGCATGGCTGTAACGTGTGAATAATTGTTGCAAGATGTGGTTTAATAGGCTTTCCGGCAGTTGCCTGGACTACAAAGGAAGAGTTTATCTGAATATTTAATCAACTTAATGTTTTTGAAAAACAAATTATCCATTCACCTCTTTGATGGCATTAAAGCTGAGCTTACGTTTGCATGTTAATAGCTGGCACTCTGCATGTGTTCTATTTTTACTTGACCAAACATACAAAATAAATAGCTCAAATAAAATTAGCCGTGTTCATTTAGCAGAAGGTTAGATGTTGTCTGGGCACATGCTCTTTCTCACTATCAAGAGCAAATTTTAAGTCGGCCTTAAAAATTAAAAACACAAGTCCCAAGACGAATCTGCAAAATAGTCCAATGTGCAGATTAACAGTATCATAACTCCTGTTGTAATATAGTTGATGGAACGACTCTGTAAGTGTGTTATAGGTGACAGGAATATTTCTTGGAGCATAAATCAGAAACAATTGGGGTAATTCTGAAGAAACAAGGAATTGCAGATGCTGGTTTATTTTAAAAAAACACAAATTGTTGTAGTAACTCAGCGGGTCAGGCAGTATCCCTGGAGACCATGGATAGGTGATGGTTCAGGTCGGGACCATTCCATGTGCCCCTGGAGAACATGAACAGGGGACATTTCATGTCGGAAGTGTCCTAACCCTAAAAGTCACCTGTGCATGTTCTTCGAGGATGCTGCCTGACCTGCTGAATTACTCCAGCACATGGTGTCTTTTGTTTGGGTAGTTTTTACTTTGATTCTAAATGTAAATAGGCACCAATTAGATGGCTGTTTGTTATTTTTCTCTCTCCATTTGGGGAAAATAAAAAAACGTAGAAATTATCTAAAAACTTGCTTTTTTCAAGAATTCTGGCGAGAAATTGGAACACATGAAAATCAAAATGATTTATAATACAATTACACTCTAGTCATTAAATCTTGTTCTAAATTCTTTGTCACTGGCGAGTCATGAAAATCAATCTTTCCAAATATTTGGTATAGTAAATGTGGCACGATTAAAGTTTCCTGTTGACATTAATGACAAAATCAGTCATGTTCATAATTTAGCATACATTATACATAAACAATGGTTTTATTATTCCTAAATTTGTATTTCAACTACAATCAATCATTTTGTCCTTCCAATTGCAAAGCTCACAGAAGGAGATTTAATACATGAAACAGCATATGCTCAGAATCAATTATCTTTCTGTGCTAAACAATCACAATTTATCCACAGCAAATATATGTCTCAATAAAATCACCATTTAGTACATGGAATATCCTGTAATGTGAATGAAAGGTTTTTTTTAAATTAATACATAACACGTTATATTGCCCCTTACATTCGAAGGTGCAGCATAGATGGTGGAGGGTGGCGGGTGTATGGAATGAGCTACTGGAAGATGTAGTTAGTTGAGGCAGGTGCATTAACATTTAAAAGATATTTGGACAAGTACATGGATAGAAAAGGTTTAGAGGGATATGGGGCAAATGTGGACAGGAGGTCTAGTGTAAATTGGGCAAGTTAGGCCGAAGGTCCTGTTTTTGTGCTGTATGATTTGGGCAATGACCGCATGTGCCATCCTGTTCAAAGTTATTTGATGATTTCCTTAATTTCAAAACACCATAACCTACTTACACTGTAGCTGTATTTAAAAATCATAATTTTCTGTCCCATTATCTATTCAAATTGTTCTCTTGTTCTCAATTCTCATGAATTGGTCTTCATTACATTGCTCCTTGCCGAGGTGGCGTGAGGTGTAAATGGAGTCAATGGAAGGGAGGTTGGTTTGTGGGATGGTCCACAATTCGCTGCAATTTCTTGCGCTCCATCCAAGACCGCATTGACTCCATCTACACCTCACACATCCTCGGCAAGGTCACCAGCATAATCAAGGACGAGTCACACCCTGGCCACTCCCTCTTCTCCCCTCTCCCATCAGGCAAAAGGTATAGAAGTGTGAAAACGCACACCTCCAGATTCAAGGATTGTTTCTTCCCAGGTGTTACCAGGCAACTGAACCATCCTATCAACCACTAGAGAGCAGTCCTGAGCTATTATCTACCTCATTGGAGACCCTCTCACATCGTTCCCTTTATCACATATCTATACACTGTGGATGGCTCGATTGTAATCATGTATTGTCTTTCCGCTGAGTGGTTAGCACACGAAAGCTTTTCACCGTACCTCAGCACACATGACAATAAAGTAAACTCAGACGCAGGAATCATTTCTTCTGGACTCTTTCGGATTGGTCTGTCTGTCCAATAAATGACATACTGAACCTATAATCCACCTCTTCTAGTGCATCATTCCTGCTTTAAAAAATATATATAATGACTTAATATTTAGAACCAGTACTTGTTTTTGTCAAGATGCTGGAAACGAGCCATCCCCAGTGGAATATCATTTCCCAATCGAGCCATCCCCAGTGGAATATCATTTCAGGCCTTAAATGGTCACAGTCAGACCATGCAGGAAATGGCCATCAAGCATCTATTTATATTAATCCCATTTTTTATTCTCACTGCAATTCCATCAATTCCCCTGAATCTATTGCTCACACACAGGTTGGGGACAATTTACTGTAGCCAATTAATCTACCCATCTGCACTTTTTTGAAGGCACCCTGCAAACCTCCACCCAGAAGAAATCCATGCGGTCACAAAGTGAAAGTGCAAACTCCATAGAGAGAGCAGCAGAAATCAAAGGATAGATCCTGGATCACCAGAGCCAAAGGTTCAGAGACTCAGTTACCAACATACATTTTTCACATCAAATATTTATCTGTCCAAAACAGAGTGAAATTACACATGCCCATATCCAAAGCAAAAGGAAAGTCTGTTTCCACACTATTTACCCCTCCAGGCGTTGTTGGTTTTAAATGATGCAACTTCACACCTGATTAGAGGCAGTGTCATCAACAAGACACAATTAATAATGGTGCTGCATCAATGTTGTACTGTCCCATTTCTAATTCCATATCAAAGGTTCCAAAAGCTTTGCAAAATGGTGTGGCTCTCACAGCCAATCCATCATATGCCAGAAGAGAAAAGGAACATCACTAATCAGAAATCATGAAGCTCAGAATATTAACACTGGGATCAGCCACTTCGTTTTCAGTTGTATGTTTCAGTAGTTCAATAATTGTCCCTTTTAGTTTTAAAACTAAACCAAGGTTTGGAAGTTTACTGTAAATGGGACTGATATCTTGGACTGTTTATGTAATAGATGCAAAATATAACTTGCATAAGGCTGGAAATAAATACCCAAATTCTTAAGTAACTCAAATACTATCGATTCACTGCCAGCAATGAACAACTGAGAAAATATAGTTCTTTAATTATTAACGTTCTACAAATGCACTGTAGAAAGCATTTTATCGGAGCGTATCGCAGCATGGTTTGGGAACAGCTCCATCCAAGACCGCAAGATATTACAGAGTTGTGGACATAGCCATCATTGTGGACATCATGCGAATCAACCTCCCTTCCAATGACTCCATCTACACTTCATGCAGTTTCAGGAATGCCACCAGCATAATCAACAACCAGTCTCACTCTTCTCCCCTCACCCATCGGGCAAGAGGTACAGAAGTTTGAAAACACGTATCTCCAGATGCAGGGACAGTTTCTTCCAACTGTTATCAGGCAATTGATCTGTCCTCTCACCAACTAGAGCACAGCCCTGAACTACCATCTACCTCAGTGGAGACCTTTGAACTATTTTTAATCGGACTTCAGACTTTATCTTGCACTAAATGTTGTATTCTTTATTCTTCATCTGTACACTTTAGACTAGTTGATTGTAACCATGGATAATCTTTTTTGACTAGATAGCACACAACATAAGCTTTTCACTGTACCTCTGTAAATGTGACAATAACAAATTTAACTAAACTAATCCTTTAATCTGGCTTGCAAGTAGTATTTAACACACACAGTACTTAACTGTGTTATAGCTTGAGCGGAAGATTTTACTGACCAGAGAGGTTTGTATTCCTAAGAGTGGTTCTGCTTCTATCATTATTATCAAATTACAGAGTTTTACATGCATCGTCCTCACAGATGATCTAACTCAATTTTCAATTACCTATTCATGCAAACCAAAATTTATATGATATATCCTGTAATTTACCTAAATTATGTTGTGCTGTGGAATTAAGTTTGTTAAGAACAGGCTGCATAGTCTACAGATTTTCAAATTGTGGCATCAGCAGCACATTAAATCTGTGGTGCATGTACATAAACAGTGTGGAATTCAACAAGGAAAGATGAGAGACCAACATTCGTGCTCTCTTATCATGCCGTCCCAGACTTTCCAGATGGGACATTATCATTTAAATGGGAAAAATACACAAAGTGCTGGAGTAACTCAGCAGGTCAGGCAGCATTTCTGGAGAACATGGATAGGTGAGATTTCGGGTCAAGACCCTTCTTCAGACTCAGATAGGGGACGTTTCGGGTAAAGACCATTCTTCAGATTGATATGTAGCATTTCAAGCCGAGACCCTTCTTCAGACCAATGGCACACAGGGGACATAGAGAATTCATACAATACAATACAATATCTTTATTGTCATTGTACAAGTACAACAAGATTAAGAATGCCACTTCCCTATCGGTGTTATAAAATATATAAATAAATCACGGCGAGAACGAAAACAACAAAGGGGGGGGAAAGGGAACAAGGTAAAGTGCAAAAAAGGTTCATGCAGGGGTCAGTCATGCCAGCTGACCCTGGGGGCAGAGACAGATCATGGGGGCTCTCAGCAGGACCGATTCAGAGCAGCTATAGCTCTAGGGATAAAGCTATTTCTTAGTCTGGAGGTGCGGGCGTAGAAGGCCTTGTAACATCTGCCAGATGGAAGTAGTTCAAACAGACGATGGCATGGGTGTTTGGAGTCCATGTAGATGCTGGTGGCTTTCCTGAGGCAGCGTTCATTATAGATGTCCTCCAGAGCTTGTAGCTGTGTCCCAATGATCCTCTGCGCTCTGCAGACGACCTGCTGAAGAGCTCTCATCTATCCGCTGCCGTGCAGCTGAGATACCACACATAGATGCCGTATGTTAGAATTTAGAAGGATGAGGGGGGATCTTATTGAAACATATAAGATAATTAGGGGATTGGACACATTAGAGGCAGGAAACATGTTCCCAATGTTGGGGGAGTCCAGAACAAGGGGCCACAGTTTAAGAATAAGGGGTAGGCCATTTAGAACAGAGATGAGGAAGAACTTTTTCAGTCAGAGAGTGGTGAAGGTGTGGAATTCTCTGCCTCAGAAGGCAGTGGAGGCCAGTTCGTTGGATGCTTTCAAGAGAGAGCTGGATAAAGCTCTTAAGGATAGCGGAGTGAGGGGGTATGGGGAGAAGGCAGGAACGGGGTACTGATTGAGAGTGATCAGCCATGATCGCATTGAATGGCGGTGCTGGCTCGAAGGGCTGAATGGCCTACTCCTGCACCTATTGTCTATTGTTAGTATGCTCTCCGTGGTGCAGCGGTCGAAGGTCATCAGTAACTGTTGGGGCAGACAGACCTTTTTTAGCGTTCTCAGGAAAAACAGCCGTTGCTGCGCTTTCTTGACTAGCACAGCAGTGTTGGTGGACCATGCAAGGTCCTCTGGGATGTGAGTGCCCAGAAACCTGAAGCTGGAAACTCTCACCACTTCGACCCCGTTGATGAGGTCTGGAGCGTATTCCGCATTCTGTGACCTTCTGAAGTTGATAATTAGCTCCTTGGTTTTCGATGTGTTTAGGGACAGGTTGTTCTCTGAGCACCAGCTCGCCAGGTTCTGCACCTCCACTCCGTAGGCTGATTCATCGCCGTTGGAAATCACTGTTGTGCCATCCGCAAATTTGACGATGGTGTTGGTGGCGAATGCAGGGACACAGTCATGTGTGAAGAGGGAGTAGAGGATGGGTCTTAGTACACAACCCTGCGGTGTGCCAGTACTCAGAGTGGTAGTAGAGGACAGGTGGAGGCCCATTTTCACTGCCCGGGGGCGTTCCGTCAGGAAATTCAGGATCTAGTCGCATATAGACGAGCTGAGGCCTAGCTGGTGGAGTTTGGTGGTGAGCTTGGTGGGGGTGACAGTATTGAAGGCAGAGCTATAGTCTATAAATAGCATCCTCACGTATGTGCCCTGACTCTCCAGGTGAGTCAGGACGGTATGGAACCAGAGAGATGGCGTCCTCTGTGGATCTATTTGCTCTGTATGCGAACTAATGTGGGTCTAGTGATGTGGGAAAGGACCAACCTTTCAAAGCACTTCATAATTATCGGTGCAAGGGCAACCGGACGGTAGTCGTTCAGATCGCTGATGTTTGCCTTTTATGGCACCGGCACTATTGTGGCTGGCTTCAGGCACCATAACCTCCCATTTCATTTCCAAACGCTGGACACACAAGCAAAGGACATTGTGAAATAAAACTTTTTTTTTAAAAACTCAGCCTCAGCCATCAGCAATATCCTTTTAATCCTCTCCATCCCGATTTGCAGCTTAAAACTAATTTGTTTTTCTAACTCTTTCCTAATTCTGACAAATAATCTTCAACCTAAAACGTTAACTCGCTTCTCTTTCCACAGATGCACCTTGACCTGGTAACTGTTTTCAGCATTTTCTGTTTCATTTAATTTCGAGTGAAGAGGAGCATTCAGCTCACTGGACTTTGGGTCTCTCCACCAAACTCTAGAGAAGTGCCACTGGTGCAGTATCCACAAAATCCTCCTCATGAACATATGGCCTAACAGACATACATCAGAGTCCTCCTACAGCATCAATGATCCATGTTGAAGCATTGATCACACTCAACAAACTTCAATAGCAGAACATATCATCTGCACTACTGAAGGAAAACACGTCAACTTGCATCGCATTACAGTAAGAGAATTTCGAGAAGACTAAGCGTACACCAAGAACAGCCCCCAAACTACCTTCAAAAGATGCATGGGATAGCTCAAACTAGTGAGGAAGCCTTAAGAGAGCATCAGCACCTTGACATGAATTCATGAGGTGCGAGTGTAAACAGCATACAAAGGGTGCAGCCAACCACACAGCCCACCTACCATCCCCACCAAACTGCAACCATCCCACTGGTAGCATCTGTGGATCCCAATGCGCCAATTTGTGTATGGACCAGATTCAGCACCACCAAGCCAGCATGAAATTCCTTGGAAATTAATTCTAGATTTTTTAAGTATGCAACTCTGCAACAATGATCATCTATTTGTATTTTTAAAGAGAATAAAATAGTCAATTTTCCTTTTGTTCTTACTTTGCCTTTTTTTTTGCCCATTGTAGCTTTTTAATGGTGTATCCAGATCAAATTTGGACTTGCAGAGTAAATGTGACAGGCTAGAAACAGTGAATGTCCAAAGAAACTGTAAGGTTCATATCCACAATGTAAAATGTCAAAGACAGATAGAAATAGGGATAGGTAACCTAATGGCATTTATACCTAGAGGACTAGTGTGCAAGGGGATGGAAGTTATGCCACAATTTAAAAAATCCCTAGTTAGATACATCTGGGGGACTGTGTTTGGCTCCTGATGTCATATCTTAGGAATGATAATGAAGACCTTGAAGAAAATGCAATATGCAACTTGTCAACTTACCTAGACTTAAAGGGTTAAATTTTGCAGGTAGATTGTACAAACTATGATTGATGTTCCTGGTATTAAAAGGTTAATTAGTGATTCTTTTTTTAGTAAGGGAACCTGATGAGATAGACGGAGAGACTTTGATTCCTTGAGAATCTGAATCATTGGGACATAATCTAAACAAAATCAGAGGTGTCAGTAAAAAAATCTGCACTCAAATGTCAATTGATAGTAGGCCAATTGTTGAACGCAGTTCTAAGGGTGATAAATATTTTTGATCTAAAGCTGTTATGAGAGATGGGGCAAAGTATGTTAAGGAGGTTGAATTTCACATCTCATTGAATGGCAGAGCAAGCAAGACAGGATAAATGGCCTAGTTGTAGGAAGGAACTGCAGATGCTGGTTTATACCGAAGATAGACACAAAAAGCTGGAGTAACAGCAGGACATGGAGCATCTCTGGAGAGAAGGAGAGAGAAGGACCTACTCCAATTCTTATCGTCCTAGGTGCTTTGATGATCTTTCCCTAACACTAGTGTCCTGTTGTTTAAACTTTATGTACAAAATCCTCAAAATGTGCTGATATTAATTGCTATTAAATCATTCAGTATCAGGATTTAATTATCTCTGTTCATTTGAATCTGCATCCATTTCATCCAATGATTATTATTTTATTTACTAGTTCACATCGTGTAATAAACAGGACTTCCTACAACAAATATATTGTGTTAGCAAATTAATTTCAGCTCTTTGAATGTTCTGTGTTACGTTATAAATATTTCATTGACATTCAGTTCATGAAGGATTGATTGGTAGTTTGCTAATAGTTTGCATTATATTTTTTCCTCAAAGTTCTAAACCATAATTGAAATATCCCAAGAATTTTCCAAAACCTAAATACAACCATCAATCCCCGTACACAAACACGATCCTACACAAAACTAGGAATAATTTACAATTTCACCAAAGTCAATTAGCCTACAAACCTGTATGTCTTTAGAGTGTTGGAGGAAACAGAACACCCGGCAAAAACCCACACAGGTCACGGGGAGAACATGCAAACTCCATACAGATAGCATCCAGATGGTATCTCTGGCTCTGTGAGGCAGCAACTCCAGCGCTGCGCTACTCTGCCACCCATCATAATTTTATATTAGCTGATGGAACACTACAGTAAGTGGCCACATGGCAGAGGCTTTGAATTAAACTCTGAAGACAGCCTACTTCGTTTTGACTATCCTCTTTAAACTGCCTCTTTTTTCCCCCACCAAACTATCTGTCTACTACAACAAAGAAACCTACAGAAAAGAATATACAGGTGTAGGAATGAGGTCAGTGGCAAGGCAACTGAGAGAGCCAGCTTTCACTGTCTCAGGTCAGTTCAAAACGATTGTGGCTCATGCAAATCTTTATCCCATACACCTGCAATAATATAGTTGCCAAATAAAAATCAATCAATCTGAATACTGAAGGTTTCATATGACCATGTCAACCCAGTGTGTCCTCTCCCCAGAGCCAGTAGACTCCCGAACTAATCACCACCTTCTTCGAGGTGCAGCCACTACTATTAACTCTTTCAGTTATTCCATGACTGTACTTTCATACTTTTTGCACTATTTTCCATTGCCCTCCAACCCTGCAGCATTCTGCTGTTTTCCACTCATCATTGTATATGTGCTGTATTTATCATCACTATATCTGTGGAATTCTCTGCCTCAGAAGGGAGTGGAGGCCAATTCTCTGAATGCATTCAAGAGAGAGCTAGATAGAGCTCTTAAGGATAGCGGAGTCAGGGGGTATGGGGAGAAGGCAGGAACGGGGTACTGATTGAGAATGATCAGCCATGATCACATTGAATGGCAGTGCTGGCTCAAAGGGCCGAATGGCCTACTCCTGCACCTATTGTCTATTGTATATGTATGCTGTGTTCTCTGTGATCTTCATGTGAACAAGAACTCTCATTACACCCTGGTACATATGAAATAATCTGATCTGAATCCAATTTAACTATTAGTAATCCCACATTCCTAAACCTGGCCCATATCCCTTCTGGCACCAGGATGACATTGGGTTCGGCAGTCAACACATCGACACTTGAAGTAGGGTCAACTTACGTATATATTGTATTTACAGTTGTAAGGAAGTCCAGGACCATATGGGGGCACTGTCCCACACCATCAGGGCACATATGTGGTAGGCTGGTGATCTTGTTGTTGTCCCAGCAGCTCAGTCCTGGTCTTGGAAGGAGGAGGCATGGCAATCTCAGGCTACTCCCTGCAGTTCACCCTTGCCCCAAGAGGTGGCACTGGCGATCTCAGGTTTGTGCTTGAAGAGGCAACACTGGTGGTCTCTGAGTTACCCTGGCAGCTCAGTCCATGCGTCTGTGTCTCTAATTGTCATGGGCAGGAGTAGGCACTAGCATCTCGGGTTTACCCTGGCCACACATTCTTACTCTCATTGGGGGGGGCACTGGCATCTCAGGTTGACCCTGGCCACTCAGTCTTACTCTCAGTGGAGGCATTGGCTGTCAAGGGCCTCATCCCAGCAGCCCAGTCTTGACCACACAGTGGCACTGGTGATCTGAGTTTTGCCCCAGTGGCTCAGCCTTGCTCAAACCAGCACCACAGGAATGCAGGGAGATGCACGTCTCTGGTGAGAATGCCAGGGTTTTATAGGGAGTGGGCTGACGAAGTTCAGGTGGCCAAACCATTATCAGCTACTTGGACCCAGCTGTTATCAATGATGCTGTGGATTGGTCTCTCCTGGCCTGTCAGCCAGTGATAGCAATCCGAGCTGAATCCAAGGGAGGGACTGTTGTCATCTATATACTAAGACTCTTGTTTGTTTGTTCCTGAACCACAGCCAATATGGTACATGATAGCGCGACAATTTTAGGCCCACCTTACTCACCGTCATCCCTTAGGTGCTAATGGAAGAAGTTTCATTGAAATCGGTGTAAGAAAATAACTGCAGATGCTGGTGCAAATCGAAGGTTTTTATTTCACAAAATGCTGGAGTAACTCAGCAGGTCAGGCAGCATCTCAGGAGAGAAAATTGAAATCGGTGTTATATTTTTTAAGTTATTCACATTTTAAAGTTTAAATCTATCTCATAGGGAGGGAGGAGGGAGAATAAGGGGGGTTGAGGGGGATGGAGTTGGGGGGGAGTGGAAGGGGGGGAGGAGTGAGGATAAGAGGGGTTGAGGGGGATGGAGTGGGGGGGAGAGGAGGGGAGAGATGGTGGAGGGAGGGGGTGGAGAGGGAGAGGGGGAGGGGGAGAGCAGAGGGGGGATAGGGGGAGGGGAGGGTGCTGCACCAATGCAGGAGAGGTTTGGGCCCAACGGATCCACTTGGTCTAGAAACCACTAAACATTTCCTATCATGTAATCCTCTCGCCCATTTTCAGTGGAAGACAAATGAAGCCCCACGGAATGCGAAACAGTGTTGTATGCTTTGGCTGATGGCATCAGCTCTAGAAAGCCAAATGGAAGCATTCGACTCAGCTGAACTGTGAACTCCTCTCTGATCACTTGGCTGCAGCCGAGTCTCCCACATCTTCAGGCCATTACCAGCTGTGGATACAACTGCAGCATTGCTGGTAAACTAAGCTTCAGCTTAAAGGAAATTATGTTCAGCTGCTACATGTGCAAAGGAAAACTGAGCCTCTCAGAAAAAACATTGCTTACTTTAAAATTAATGTGTACAAATTGCAACAGATGTGGAAACAAATGCAGGCAAAGCTAGTGCAAAATAGCTCTTAAAATGCTTCTTGTGATCTGTCCAGATACATTTTGATAAATGAATTATGCAAAGTGGTACCGATCCATGCAGACCTGAAACTTTCCACGTTTAATCATAAAACCCATCTTTTTTAAATCTGGAACAATATGTGGGAAGGGGGACAATTGCTGAATCCAGGATGTGTGGGTGATGGAGTTCTCATTTTCTCATTTCTTTACAGCATCTGAAAGAAATCATGCACATGTGCATCATAGCTGAAACAATGTTCAAATCTCATTTTCTCAGCTTCCTGCACTGGGAAAGAAATGGTGTTACCTTGCTAAACCTAGTGCCTATTGACATTGTAATTTACCTTAATGAAAGGATGAGGGAGGAGAAGTCCAAATCCAGGGCAAGGCTCAGAATAGTGACTGATGAGGGAAGTCAGTCCACATTATCCACATTATCAAATGATGGTCTCCACAGTTCACTAAAATGTGCTGAAGTGACCACTGGCCTAGTATGATTGAGTCATAGAGTCGTAGAGTGATACAGTGTGGAAACAGTCCCTTCGGCCCAACTTGCCCACACCGGCCAACATGTCCCAGCTACACCAGTCCCACCTGCCTGCGCTTGCTCCATATCCCTCCAAACTTGTCCTATCCATGTATCTGTCTAACTGTTTCTTAAACGTTGGGATAGTCCCAGCCTCAACAACCTCCTCTGGCAGCTTGTTCCATACACCCACCACCCTTTGTGTGAAGTCCTGGACCTCTGCTTTCTTACTGTGCCCTTCCAACACATTCATGACTTTGTGTCAAAAGTGGCAGAAATAAATTTCTGGCCCTGCATTCCCAAGAGAGAAAGACAGTGTTTTAGGAGACTGAAATTTGAAAGATTCTAATGTTGAAAATCAGGAAAATTAAAATGCCATACTTAAACTTCAGAGTAATGTGAATAGTGCTGGAAGTTTATTTAATTTATTGATATGAAATATTCATGAAAATCTAAGTAATTATGAAACTCTGCGGAAGAGCCAATGTAAAGTAACTTATCCCGTGTACCTTAGCGACACAGTGGCGCAGCGGTAAAGTTGCTGCCTTACAGCGCCAGAGACACGAGTCCGATCCTGACCACAAGTACTTATCTATACGGAGTTTGTACTTTCTCCCCGTGACCTGCATGAGGTTTATCCAGGATCTCCTGTTTCCCTCCCACTCCACAGGTTTATAGCGTTAGTGTGCGAGGATCGCTGGTCAGCATGGACTCGGTGGGTCAAAGGGCATGTTTCAACGTGTATCTAAACTAAACTAAACAGATTTTGATGGCTAGAAAAGTCTTTTTCTGAAGAAGAGACCCTCTTCTGAAGAAGGGTCTCGACCCAAAACGTCACCTATTCCTTCTCTCCTGAGATGCTGCTTGACCGGCTGAGTTACTCCAGCATTTTGTGAATAAATACCTTAATCAGTTATGATGGTATGCTCATGAATCATTATGATTACTAAATTGCTGAGTGCTTCAAAATGTTAAGCTTAGCAGAACAGTGAGTTCAGACAGAATATATGTAATATAAAATGGAACATTAGATCACTTTTCAGGAATTTTACAACCAAATAAACAAGCAAGAGTCCTTTCCTAAGTGAAATCCATGAAACGAAGGATGAACATAATAAACATTATGAATGACTATTTTTTGCAAATCTTAACACATCCTCTTCAAACAAAGGAACCCTGGTATTCTCAAATGACGGGTTAGATTTTATTCCTGACAACTGATAGTGTCACTACCTCTGGGACGTCTGCTCAATGTTAGTTCAGAGATACAATATGGAAACGTCCTTTTTGGTTCACTGAGGCCATGACAACCATTGATCAACCGTTCACATGGTTTCAACTCCACTTTCTCATCCGCTCCCTACACTGCAGGGACAATTTGCAGTAATTCTAGTGAACCGACAAGCCTGCACGTCTTTGGAATGTGGGAAGGAACCGGAGCACCTGGAGGAAACCCACCTGGTCACAGTTAGAACATGCAAACTCCACACAGATACCACCCGAGGTCAGGATCGAACCTGGATCTTTGGCGCTGTGAGGCAGCAGCTCTACTAGGTGTGCCATTGGGCCAACCTGTTTTTGATGTTATTCGGCTTCTTGGTCTCTCCTTCAGACCAGAACCTTGGTGGGAATAGACTGACAAAAGCTTCCAAGTTATAAGAAATGGGAGCTATAATAGGCTATTTGGTCTCAAAAGCCTGCTCCATTATTGAAGGAAATCTTTTTATTGCCAGAATATATATTTTCTCTAAAGATTTGTCAATATTTATGGGGAATATGCAGGAAAGTGGAGCTGAGGTCAAGATCAGTTCTGAGCAAAAATATATTCAATAACTTAAACTCCACTGACATAGACAATTCCAAAGATTCAAGACCTTTAATGAGAACAAATACATTCCCATCTCTGTCTTAAATGGGCATCCGTTTATGCTTATACAATGACCCCTTCTAGATTCTGACCTCCAGTACTGCCCTTGTAGAGTTTGCATGTTCTCCCAGTGACCACATGGATTTCCCCCAAGGTCTGGCTTCCTCCTACATCCCTAACTCATGGGGTGGGTGCAGTAAATTGCCGTTGGTGGAGGTTGATGGTAGGAGAAGCAGAAGGTGTTAATGGGCATATTAGAGTGAATAGGGAAGTGAGGGAGGAATAGAATTAATGGGCAAAATACAAAGTGCTGGAAGAACTCAATGCATCTGTGGAGGGAATGGATAGGTAGCATTTTAGGTTGGGACCTTCCTTCAGACAGAATTAATAGGATTGCTCTGAGAGCCACATAGAATTCATGGGTTGAACAACTTCCTTCTGTTATAGAAATATTATATGAGTATTCTAGTTTCCTTCATAAGGGGAAATATATCTTATTAAGCCTTTTCAGATGTATTATGTGGGGAGGTGGAGGGGAGGTGGGGGAAACTTTATCTCTTTCCTTGACGGAGATGCGACGTTTCCCTTATCTTATCTCCGTCTG
This sequence comes from Rhinoraja longicauda, assembly GCF_053455715.1. Lineage (NCBI taxonomy): Eukaryota > Metazoa > Chordata > Chondrichthyes > Rajiformes > Arhynchobatidae > Rhinoraja > Rhinoraja longicauda. Next base: position 79,510,778 of record NC_135954.1, read on the forward strand.
TAGTGCGGCCTAACATCATGGAGCTAGTGGCCTCTTGTTGGGGTTCGACCTTGGGAGCTCCAACCATGGGGAGCCTGCAGATTTAACATCTCGGAACTGGCGGTCCCTTTGTCAGGATCGACCTTCGAAGCTCCAACCGCTGGAGCCTGCGGACTTTAATATCGTGGAGGTTGCGGTCCCTGGTTAGGGACCGGCTTCGGGAGCTCCAACTGCAGGAGCTTTGACCGCCCCGATCGCAGGAGCTACGTTCGCCCCGACATAGGAACTTCGATCGCCGGCTGCAGGAGCTTCAATCGCCCCAACTGCGGATAGTTCGACTCCCCCGACCGCGCAGGAGGAAAGAAGATAAGACCTTTATTGCCTTCCGTCACAGTGAGGAATGTGGAGGAGCTGCTGTGATGGATGTTTATGTTAAATCTTTTTGTGGTTGCATGTATTGGTGCTTTTTAGGTATGACTGTATAGCAAATCAAATTCCTCGTATGATTTGCATACTCGTTTTGTTTTCATACTTGGCAAATAAAATCAATTACAATTACAATAAAATCTATTACAATTGCAATTAAATGTTTTAATAAGATTACCATTCACTCTTCTAAACTCCGTTCATCCCAAATCTCTAGTTGAAAATGAAATGGAGGTCAGCCTGAACACATGTGCCAGTGTCACCTGTACACTGCAGCCTGAATTCAGCCTGGACATCAGTACTGGAGTGCGGGTAATATAAGTTGCATAGTTTTCCATTGGTCATGAAGATTGTTCCACTCTGAAAGAAAAGCTAATTTGAGGTGAGTTGGACGCTAATTGGACGTGAACGATGAGGAGAACTGTTGGGGAGACAATAACGCCTTACTGAATACCTGTCTGTATTGAGATTGGATCAACTTGACAAGTTGGTTATTACTCTATCAATATTTGATTCTAATATTATAGCTTGCATGCCTTATTATAAGATGGAAATATATTTCTACAGACAGCCAAATTGGGGAAGGATTCTCCAGACATTCCTGATTGATGAGGGACAAAGACCCGCAAAAACTCTGATTGATGAGGCATACGAGATGTAAAAAAGGGGATGTATAGAGATTGATACCATTCCCCCATTTCTCTTGGGATTGTCGCACAATGAAGCTGACATCCACTTGCCTCACTATCCACACTGTGCTCCAGGGAGCTGCCTTTCAGCCATTGGAGCAGGGGGTGAGAAAGATGCTGGCAATTACTTTCTCTGTGGCCGACAGCTGAAAGATCATCCTGCTGTCGTGTATTAATGTCCATGCCAAGACCCTGGAAATTACGAATAGCTCCCCATAAGTCAGTCTGAAGAAGGGTCTCGGCCCGAAACGTCACCCATTCCTTCTCTCCTGAGATGCTGCCTGACTTGCTGAGTTACTCCAGCGTTTTGTGAATAAATACTTTCGATTTGTACCAGCATCTGCAGTTATTCTCTTACACTACCCATAAGTCAGGAGATACTTCTCAATAAAGACAGACGTCGATGATGAAATTATCAGGTCTTCTGCATGCCAGCACAGCCTTTGGCCGTCTGAAGTGGCAAATGTTTGAAGATTAATACCTCAAATCCAACAAAACCACATAATCCACAGACAGCGCTGTTCCTTGCCCTCCCGCACATATCATAGACACGGGCTATCTACAGGAGGCACCTTGAAGCCATAATGTTCGCATGCTGGACAACTGATATCCAAAACAGACCCACTAAGCTCTGCCACAGCAAGAGATAAACAGATGGACTGAGGAAACTATTCACACACATTTTGAAAGATTCCTTGAAAAGGTGTAAGATCCCCACTGACTCATCAGAATGCCTGGTCCATGGCCAGGAAAATGGAGAAAAAGAGCACTCAGGATGGTATTGGGAATCTTAAATACTTTTGTCAGGAACACAAGGAACTCGGCATATTCAGTGGGATGAACACTCCATCTCCCAACACTACCCGCCCCATCAAATGCTTCCAGTCCCACCAGTGTCAGGGTCTGTAGATTGCATCAACTACCACCACAGAACTCACAGAATTGGAGGAAGCAGCTATCCTTACCCCAAGCTGGTCACAAAAAGCTGCAGTAACTCAGTGGGACAGGCAGCATCTCTGGAGAAAAGGAATGTGACGTTTCGGATCGAGACCCTTCTTCAGACAGAGAGTAAGGGGAAAGGGAAACAAGAGATAAAGACGATGGTATAGAGAGATATAGAACAAGTGAATGAAAGATATGCAAAGAGTTACGATGATCAAGGAAAGGTGGGGCCCACAATGCTTCATTGAAGGCTGTAGGCTAGGTGGTAACGAGTTATACAGATAGTGAAACTCAACTGGACGACAGTGAAACAAGTACGATGACAAGGGTGGGAGTGGGACGAAGAAAGAGGGAATGCAAGGGTTACTTGAAGTTAGAGAAATCAAAATTCATACCCCAAGGAACTGCATATGAAGAATAATTATTTTTCAATGCTGCACTGGGAATGCACTACAATGATAATTGCTGAACAGAGCAAGTCCATCTGCTCCAAAGGCAGGTGGACTTGCACTTAGCAAACAGCAAGCAGCATCTGTACGACCAATTATCAGAATCTATGTTTTTTCCCTGTTATTTGAGAGTATGATAGCTTGTTATTGAAGGGCCATAACAAAAAAGATGATGTGAAAGGTTTGGTTTCATTTGCTGGAAGAATTGGTTTATGAGGTTCCCTGTAATGTTTTGTTTTTTATAGTAGTCATTGATTCTTAGGCCTTTTCTTTCTATGATAGTAGTTTCTCTCACCAGTTTACACAATGGTAGGGATTCATAGGGTTGGTACTACAGAAGCCTCTAGATTTAGCTGGTTGGCTAAATTGCTGATCTGAAATCTCGGTTTCTGTTCCATTGCTCCCATGCCTGTAGATTAGTATTCAGCTGGGTATAGGTAAGGTTAAGTTTATTATTGTCACATGTACAGAGGTACAGTGAAAAGCTTTGTTTTGCATGCTAATCAATCAGATCAGATAATACTATACATAAAAACAATCCAGGCAAACTCAAGTCAATAGATACAGCAAATTGAAAGATACAGAGTACAGAATATAGCTCTCAGCATTGACAAGAGTCAAGAGTGTTTAATTGTCATATGTCCCAGATAGGACAATGAAATTCTTACATGCTGCAATGCAACAGAATATGTAAACATAGTGTACTATGTTTACATATTCTGTTGCATTGCAGCATGTAAGAATTTCATTGTTCTATCTGGGACATATGACAATAAATAAACAATATAATAAACGAGAGAGAAAAAAACTTCAGTGTGTATAAATACACATTTTCACAAATATATATATATATATATATATATATATATATATATATATATATATATATATATATATATATATATCCACCAATTACAGAGACAAAGTCCAATGTCCGCAATCGGGTAAAGGTAAATCAAACTGTGCAAGCTTTCGGAAGGACTGTTCAGAAGCCTAATAATAGAGGGAATGTGTTATGCTCTGGGAACTGGGAACACAGGAACTGGACTCAAACGCACGACTCACACACAAGAGTCAATTTGGAGAAAATAAAGGCATTCTTTATTTTTCACATTAAAGAACACTGCGATTCGAACCAAAAACTCTAAACTTACTCAGCTACAAAAACATTAGTTACAAAAATTACTTACTAGCTATACTACGACCGAGAGCACATGAATCAGAGCACATGAATCACAATACGAACTGGCACAGGACAAAGGGAGGCGTGGACTATATATATACATGAGGTAAGGGCACACAGGTGGAAACAATCAAGGCGGGGCTGACAATTACAATGGCAGGAAGTCAAGGGACCTGAAATGAGAATCTAAACACAGAACATGACACAAGACTAACAGATATGACGGGACATTACAGTACCCCCCCCTTTAGGACCGACTCCTGACGGTCCAGGCTGGTCAGGATGAGTCTTGTCAAAGTCCTTGATCAAAGTTTTGTCCAAAATGAAGCTTGCAGGAATCCAGCACCTCTCCTCAGGACCGTAGCCTTCCCAGTCGACCAGAAACTGGCGACCGCGACCTCTCTTGCGGACTGTAAGAAATGCCTTAACTGTGTAGACCGGACCACCGTCGACGAGCCGGGGGGGTGGAGGGGGCTTGGAGGTGGGCACGAGTGCACTTTCCTTGACCGGTTTTATTTTGCTGACGTGGAATGTAGGATGAACCCTTAATGACCTGGGGAGTTGTAGACGGACCGAAACAGGGTTAATGACTTTCGAAATGGGAAATGGACCCACGAACCTTGGAGCCAGCATTCTGGCATGGACGTGAAGTGGCAAGTCCTTTGTAGACAGCCATATCTTCTGGCCTGGGCGATAATGCGGAGCGGATCTGCGGTGGCGGTCGGCTGCCGCTTTCATCCGGGACTGACCCCGGAGTAGAACCCTCCGAGCTCCGTCCCAGATTCGGCGACAGCGTCGGATCATGGCGTGGGCAGAAGGCACCGTCACCTCACCCTCATAAGCCGAGAACAAGGGGGGCTGATAGCCGTAGGCACACTGAAAGGGTGTGAGTCCCGTGGCAGCCGTAGGAAGCGTGTTGCGTGCATACTCGACCCAGATGAGATGGTCGCTCCAGGTGGTCTGGTTCTGCGCGATCAGACAGCGCAAGCAGGTCTCGAGCTCCTGGTTCATCCGCTCAGTCTGGCCATTGGATTGCGGATGGTAACCAGAAGACAGGCTGACGGTGGCACCTATGAGGGAACAAAACTCACTCCAAAACTTGGACACAAACTGAGGGCCTCGGTCCGAGACAATGTCTGTAGAGAAACCATGGATACGGAAAACGTGAGGCATCATTACCTCTGCCGTCTCTTTGGCAGAGGGGAGCTTGGCCACAGCGATAAAATGTACCATCTTTGAAAATCGGTCTACCACCGTCAGGACAGTTGTGTTACCTTTGGAGGCCGGCAACCCAGTAACAAAGTCAATGGAGATGTGGGACCAGGGCCTCTGAGGGAATGAAAGTGGGTGCAGCAGGCCCGCTTGGGCTTGTCTGGAGGGCTTGCTCCTTGCACAGACAGGGCAGGCGGCCACATATTCAGCTACATCCTTCTCAAGTGAAGGCCACCAAAAACGCTGTTTAACCACAAAAACAGTTCTCTTGGCACCTGGATGGCATGTGAGCAGGGACGTGTGAGCCCAGTGGATTACCCGGGGGCGCAATGTCACAGGAACAAACAAACAGTTAGTAGGACAGCCACTTGGTGCTGGAGTCTCATCATTAGCCTGCTTCACATCTGTTTCGATCTGCCAAGACACCGCTCCTACCACACGATTAAGTGGCAGGATGGGTTCGGGTTCTCTGGTATCAGGTTCAGGGTCATAAAGTCGGGACAGGGCGTCTGGTTTTGTGTTCTGGGAACCGGGCCTGTAAGACAGAGAAAAGTTGAACCTACTAAAAAAGAGTCCATCTGGCCTGACGTGAGTTGAGTCTCTTGGCTTTACGGATGTATTCCAGGTTCTTGTGATCTGTCCATACCAGAAAAGGCTGCTCGGCCCCCTCCAGTCAGTGCCTCCACTCCCCCAATGCGGCTCTGACCGCCAGCAGTTCCTTGTTTCCGACATCGTAATTATTTTCTGCAGGGGTCAACTTACGTGACAGGTAGGCGCAGGGATGAATCCGGTTGTCCTTCTCCGCTCTCTGGGAAAGTACCGCCCCAATCCCCTCGTTGGAGGCATCCACCTCCACAATGAACTGTCTCTGGGGATCTGGGATGGTCAGAACAGGAGCCTTGGTGAACAATGTTTTGAGGCGCTGGAAGGCGGCTTCGGCCTGAGGATTCCACTGGAACTGGGTCTTGGAAGACGTGAGAGAGTGCAGAGGAGCAGCAACAGCACTGAAGTCTCTAATAAAACATCTGTAAAAGTTTGCAAATCCGAGAAACTGTTGCACCTTCTTTCTGTTAGTGGGGGAGGGCCAATTGGCCACCGCACTGACCTTATCAGGGTCCATCTGGATGTGGTCGGCCGATATAATGTAGCCCAGAAAGGACATTGTGTCTGCGTGGAAGTCGCACTTCTCGGCCTTCACATACAGACGGTTAGCTAAGAGTTTCTGCAACACACACTTGACATGACGCTCATGAGACTGTATGTCTGGAGAGAAGATAAGAATGTCATCAAGGTAGACAAAAACACACTCATTGAGAAATTCCCTGAGGACCTCGTTCATAAAAGCTTGGAAGACTGCGGGGGCATTGGTTAACCCGAACGGCATCACCAAATACTCGTAGTGCCCGTGAGGGGTGTTAAACCCAGTTTTCCACTCATCCCCCTCTCTGATTCTCACTAGATGGTATGCATTCCTTAAGTCTAGTTTAGTGAATACTTTGGCTTTGTGCAACAGTTCAAAAGCAGAAGACATCAAAGGAAGTGGGTAATGATTCTTGATCGTAATCTCATTTAGGAAGCTGTAATCTATGCAGGGACGAAGTGACCCATCTTTCTTGCCCACAAAGAAAAACCACGCGCCTGCTGCCGAGGAGGACGGGCGAATAAAGCCACCCCTTTTACCGAGCAGTCGGCCAGACGGTGTCCTTGTTGACCGCAGTAAAAGCAGGCTCCGTCCTTCAGGCGGCGCTGTCGCTGCTCCGGAGTCAGCCTGGTTCGTCCTAGCTGCATGGGTTCCTCCGACGGCTGAGAGGACGCTGTTTTCTCCGGCCAGCGATGGACAGGGAACGATGACTTCTTCGGTGTGAAGGACCCGGAGGAGCGCCCCTGGTGATTGGGAGGACGATCAGCAGCCTGGTGTCTTTCCTTTTCCTTTATCCTGTTATCGACACGAATAGCCCTGGTAATTAATGTCTCTAGATCACTGGGTAACTCAAAAGGTGAAAGTCTGTCCTTTATAGCCTCCGACAACCCATTCATGAATGCATCCACTTGTGCAGGCATATTCCACCCACTGTCTGTTGCAAGGGTTCGGAAGTCAATGGCACAGTCCATCACTGGGCGAGTGTTCTGTTTTAGCTGCAGTAAGACTCGGGAAGCTTCCTTAGCAGAGGAAGTGTGATCAAAAATACTGCTAAATGTTCTTTGGAAGAGGTCTAGATCCTGACAGACTGTGGTGCCCCGAGACCACTCGGCAGTGGCCTATGCTGCGGCTCGTCCCGTCAAATGGGACACAATAAATGCTACCCTGGCCTGGTCTGAGGGGAAGTGTGCAAGGTTATGCTTGAAGTGGAGATCACATTGTACAAGGAATGATCTACAATTCTCCGAGTCTCCAGAGAACTTATCTGGTGAAGCCAGGCGTAGAATCAGCGTGGGGTTCGCAGGCGTGGCCGGAACAGCAGGCGGATGGCCGGCTGAAGGTTCAACGTGAGCCAGTGGAGAAGCTGCCGAGGTTGGGTCGAGACGAGCCAGAACCTGATGGAGTTGTACAGCGAGGTGGTTAATCTGGGTCGTCACTGATGACTGGAACTCGCCTTGTCTATCGTTCAGCTCGCGCACCCCGTGACTGACTGAGCGCAGCTGCTCCTCCTGGTGCTGGATCTTAGTGCCCTGGTTGGCAAGGGCTGATTTCCAAATCTTAGAGTCGGCTGAGTCCATATTATGGCCAGTTCGTTCTGTTATGCTCTGGGGCACACAGGAACTGGACTCAAACGCACGACTCACACACAAGAGTCAATTTGGAGAAAATAAAGGCGTTCTTTATTTTTCACATTAAAGAACACTGCGATTCGAACCAAAAACTCTAAACTTACTCAGCTACAAAAACATTAGTTACAAAAATTACTTACTAGCTATACTACGACCGAGAGCACATGAATCACAATACAAACTGGCACAGGACAAAGGGAGGCGTGGACTATATATACATGAGGTAAGGGCACACAGGTGGAAACAATCAAGGCGGGGCTGACAATTACAATGGCAGGAAGGCAAGGGACCTGAAATGAGAATCTAAACACAGAACATGACACAAGACTAACAGATATGACGGGACATTACAGTATGAAGCTGTTCCTGACGTTTTGTATTTTCTGCCTGATAGGAGCAGAGAGAAGAAGGAATGACTGAGATTGAACAAGACTTTGACTATGTTGGCTCCTTTTCTGAGGCTGTGTGGTGTAGATGGAGTCAATGGCAGGGAGTCTGTTCTGTGTGATGAACCGGGCTACATCCACAACTCTCTGCAATTTCTTGCGGTCTTAGGCAGAGCTGTTCCCAAACCAAGCTCTGACACAACCCGACGGCATGTTATGGTGCAGTTGTAGAAGTTTGTAAGGCTCATTGGAGATATTTGGATAGAAAAGTTTAAGAGGGATATGGGCCAAATGTTGGCAAATAGGCTAGCATAGATACGCCATCTTGGTAGGCATGGAAAAGTTGGGCAAAAGCCCTGTTTCCATGACTTCCTGACATACCGTTAGTTCACCCGCCAGGCCTGGAAGGGTGTCAGACCTTGCTTACTGATAAGCTAGAACTTGAAGATCTAATTAGATCTACGATCCTCCAAGGATATCACTCATAGTTAGTTAGTAGTTAATATTCATAGTTAGTAGCTTTGCAACAGCTGCTCATTAGTGGGGTGGAGCCAATTCCTGTTCCGATCAGGTGCTGGCTCATCCTGGAATGCAGTAAATGAAATATGTCAATATCAGTCCAAGGTCCTGAGAATGCAACAACTGTAGCCAATCCCACCAGCTCTGGTGACCAACAATAGTCATGGAATGTTGAAATGGTATTTTGTGGATCGTCCCCACTCCAAGTCATGACAACTGGTTCTAGTGGAATCCAAAATGAGCATCAGGGACCAGGATACTGATCGTTTGCTTTGATGATATTTACGGCAACTCTTTACTTCAGACCTGCGATTGAGAGAAAGCCCTTGCTGCTATTAGAGAGATGCACAACATTTTATTGTGCCTGGGACGTATCCAGGCAATCCTCCACATTATCGCATGCATTCCAAGCTCCACCAGAACAGCTTGGCCAAGGAAGTAACAATCCCTGGTGCCTGTTATTAAGATCAAGAAAGTTTCATTACTTGATTTATAAAAATAACATTGTTTCCGTGATTTAAAAAAATACAATTAATGTGTTCCATTGGGGATATCTGTGCCTCAATTACAGATATGAAATACTGACATTTTCTTGAATATTCATCATTGATATTTGGCATCTGTTTTCTATCAATGCCTGAATTAGTGTTGCTTCTATGGGAATAGTACATCAGTGAATGGACTGAATTGTTGGTTTTCATATCTGGAAGATGACAATCTGAATGACATACAAGGTTGTTTTTTTCACCAAAGCAAGTTGATTAATAGGAATGCAAGTCTCAGTTTCATGTTCATAATGCGTTTGTTGGGGAAATAAAATAGCCAAGTTCATAGACAGTGGCAAACATTTGTATTTACATAGGATATAGAACAGAGAAGAGTGCAGCACAGAAATAGGCCCTTTGAAAACACAATGCCCACTTAAACTAATCTCCTCTGCCTGCACATGCTCCATGTCCCTCCATTCCTTGCATATGCATGTGTCTATCTGAAAGCCTCTTAAACACCACTGTTAAATCTGCTTCCACCCCTTGGCAATGTGCTCCAAGCACCTACCACTCTCGATGTAAAAGAACTTGCCCTGCACATCTTTTTAAACTTCTCCCTTTGACTTTAGAGCTCTGCCCTCTGGTATAAACTTCTTTTCATCTGACTCTCCAAAGAAAGCAATATCAGTTAGTTGGATTCCATGCAAAATATCACCTATCCATTCACTCCACAGATGCTGCCTGACCTGCCTATTCACCTCAGCACTTTGTGTCATGCAAATTAAGTATTAGCGTCACATCTTATGGTTTGTTTCAAGTATGGGTTAATAACGTATGAATAAATATGAAAAAGCAGACATAAATTAGTAATGTTTTGAACAATTACAATTGCGATCTACCAAAGCTAATTTTACCAAATAAATCTACTGTGTATGTGCCATTGGTGTATGACACCCACCTAACACCCATGGTCCTATCTCAAACACTTCTCAGCAACTTCCAAATGTATCCAGAAAGTAAATATGACATCAAATTTTACAGTAATTCCACAAAAGCAATGATAAAATAATTTGTGTTGGTTTAATTGTCTTTGTTTCAAATATTGGCTAGAAGTTGGCCTTACACTTCTTTGAATAGTGGCATAGGATCTTTAATGTTCACCTGAAGGTTTAGGAGGAGCCTTGAAGATAAATATGTCAAACACCTTCTGCACCAGGCTGTCTATCTGTGCTGCCACTTTTGGGAAATGGTGTACCTGTACCCGTAGGTCTCTCAGCTCCACAATATTCTCCAAGGCCCAACCATTTATCGTATAGGTCTAGCCTTGGTTTGACTTAACAAAAATGCCTTCATGTCTTACCAAATCATCATAATTTTATGTTCAAAACTGCCCATGACAGGCAGATGGGTTGGTGAGAAAGATCTCCTGAAGCGATATCATCTCTAAGCTTGACATTTGTTAGTGGATTCATAATTCAGAGGGAAACAAGAGAGTGAGTAGTCATTCAGTGCCTTAAATTTGTGGCTGCAGATAACATAGGCATCTTCCATAACAACTGGTTTAATCACATTGAAAGGGAAAAGTGTTGTAAGTGCACAAGCTTAAAAATGAGAATAATAGAGAAATGGTGATAATTAACATCACAGGGGGAGACTCCGATGAAAAGATCAAAAGATTGTAAATGACCAGAGAGATCCAGATGGAACCGGAATTTTGTGGATGGGTGGAGGAAGCCATAGTGCAGGAGGACGTCCATACCTGGTGAAGAACTGTGTGCCAAGCCTGGAGAAACTTTCAACTACTGTACACAATGAGCTTGAACATTTTGAAGTATGGGATTAAAGGGACGAAGCTGATGCTATTTATAGATATTTGTAGTCAGTAATTAAATGGTCAGTATCCAAAGCAAAAGTACAACAAAGGGTGAACTTGGAAAGAAAAAAAAAACAGGGGTCAGAGGAAGTGGAAAGAGAAGTTTCATGAGAGAGCATTGCCGTCAAAGAGCTGAGGAAAGTTGTAGTTCTTCACCAAGAAAACAAAATGTTCTTTGGCAAAGCACCAAATGACGTGAAGGATGAAATGGAACTACGGACCAGGGCCCAAGAAACAAAATAAGAATCATTGTGTTGTGGGGCAAAGTATTATGCATGTTTTCAAGTATAGCCTTGGGGCATTAAATTATCAAAAAAACTGAGTGGTGGAGCAACTGAGCATGTCAGGTAGCAGATGTGCAAGGATTTATTCACAAAATGCTGGAGTAACTCAGCAGGTCAGGCAGCATCTCGGGAGAGAAGGAATGGGTGACGTTTCGGGTCGAGACCCTTCTTCAGATGTGCAAGGAATGGACAGACAACATTTCCGGTAAAAACCTTTCTTCAAACTGATTCCTGTCATTAATTGATGTTGGGTACATTTATGTGAGAGTTATTTTATCTTTGAGATAATAAAGCAAAACAGATGACATGATCAAAAGAAGAGAACTAGCTCTTTGCAAAATTAAAACCAAGCCTAAACCTAAACATTCTAAAGGTTGTTCTAACACGCACTTCATTAAAGTAAGAATGAAGAATATATTGAAATGCATAAACAATTCCGTTTCAAAAAACATATCTATTGGGAGACCAGTTAAGATACTGTAGCCTCTGACTGGCCATCAGCCAATGGAAAATTGAGCTTATGAATTAAATTGTACAGTAAATTGTAAACTTACATTTTATATTGTTCAGTTTATTTTACTAAGTACATAACATTTTAAAGGTGTACTCAAAACTAACCTTAACCATAAATGAATATTATACTAGATATTGGTCAAAGTAAATAGAAAATACTAAGTGATGTCCCTGTACATGTATACTGTTAACATTGAAAACAGCTAAATAAAAATTTGGCCAGTTCTCAGTAAAGTTATGTGGCCTGAGGGAAAACATAACACTTCGTCCAAGATTTCCTCTTTCTCTCATGAAAGCAGTGGGTATCCATGAAACTGAGCCAGTGAGTGTTATTTACAGCAGATTTGATTTGGATTAAGTTCTTTTCCCATCAGAAAGGAAGCATAAATGAAAATATTTTTAAATACGACAATGCTGCAAATCTGAAACAAAAGCAAACATTGCTAGAAACACTAAGCAGGCCAGGCAGCATCTGCATTAAGAGAAATAGACTCAATCTTTCAAGTTGAAGACCCTTCATCAAAACTTGCAAAGTGATAAAAAAGAAGCCTCTAAAACTGCAGGAGGGATGTGGGAGTATAGGATGACAATGAAGATATCTCAGAGAGGGTAAAAGCAGGGTGCTTTTTTTTCACTTCCAAAAAAGCAGACAGTCAATAGACAATAGACAATAGGTGCAGGAGTAGGCCATTCAGCCCTTCGAGCCAGCACCGCCATTCAATGCGATCATGGCTGATCACTCTCAATCAGTACCCCGTTCCTGCCTTCTCCCCATACCCCCTCACTCCGCTATCCTTAAGAGCTCTATCCAGCTCTCTCTTGAAAGCATCCAACGAACTGGCCTCCACTGCCTTCTGAGGCAGAGAATTCCACACCTTCACCACCCTCTGACTGAAAAAGTTCTTCCTCATCTCCGTTCTAAATGGCCTACCCCTTATTCTTAAACTGTGGCCCCTTGTTCTGGACTCCCCCAACATTGGGAACATGTTATCTGCCTCTAATGTGTCCAATCCCCTAATTATCTTATATGTTTCAATAAGATCCCCCCTCATCCTTCTAAATTCCAGTGTATACAAGCCCAATCGCTCCAGCCTTTCAACATATGACAGTCCCGCCATTCCGGGAATTAACCTAGTGAACCTACGCTGCACGCCCTCCATAGCAAGAATATCCTTCCTCAAATTTGGAGACCAAAACTGCACACAGTACTCCAGGTGCGGTCTCACCAGGGCCCGGTACAACTGTAGAAGGACCTCTTTGCTCCTATACTCAACTCCTCTTGTTACGAAGGCCAACATTCCATTGGCTTTCTTCACTGCCTGCTGTACCTGCATGCTTCCTTTCATTGACTGATGCACTAGGACACCCAGATCTCGTTGAACTCCCCCTCCTCCTAACTTGACACCATTCAGATAATAATCTGCCTTTCTATTCTTACTTCCAAAGTGAATAACCTCACACTTATCTACATTAAACTGCATCTGCCATGTATCCGCCCACTCACACAACCTGTCCAAGTCACCCTGCAGTCTTTATTATTAATCAAGTAAGAATTAGAAATAACTTGGGTCAAGGGCAAAGCCATAGGTAAATCTAATGATTTGTTCCCTTTTGATGAAAGCACCATAACTTGTGCCTATGCCCATCACAACTTTATCAGTTCCTTCCATCCAGTCCACCTTCATGATGCATTGTATCAGTAAGGTGGGAGGTATCATCAAGGATGCCTGCCATCCAGACCATTCATTTTCTCGCTTCCAACTTCTTGAAGAAGGTGCAGGAGGTTGAAACCCCCGATATCTAAACTTAAGTATAGCTTCTTCCCCACTGCTGTAAAACTCCTGGACAAATCATCTCTTTCACACCCCCTTCCCGAAGATACTGCCATATTCTCTCATTCTTAACCCTACCTCATTCTGTTATTGTACCCTAATATTCTTTGAACTATTTTAGATTGCACTGCAAACTTGCACTATTTTGCTGTTTTGCTCTCATTATTACATTAATTGTTGTATTTATCATGACTGTGTGTATACTGTTTACTCTGTTAGCTTCATGTGAAAAGAATTTCATTGCGCTCTGGTGTACATGACAATAAACTAATCTGAATCTGAAACTGAATTGGAATCTATGTTTGAACCATATTGGGAGAAAACAAAGAATTGAAGATTCAATGTATGCCAGACTTTACAATACATGAAAATACATATAAAACATGTTACAGGAAATTTCAAGCAAAAATTATTATTTTTCATTATGGGCTCAGTTCCTGGTTGTCTGCCATTCCATCTATAAAATGTGCAGATGTTGATATCTTCCATCCTTCTAATTCTTTACTAACAATTTCCTGATTGTAAGTGCACCTGCTCTTTGACCTAGCATCATCCCAATACCTGGGGTTCTAAATCTGACGCTGTTTGGAGCCAGAAGACAAGAATGCAATCCAAGAGTGCATTTTCTCATTAAGACTGCATTTATTTCAGTTTTCTCATGTGGTAGCAAAGAAAGTAACTGGGATTCCTTTGCGCGCATTTTCCACATGCATTTTGTGTATGAAGGTAATTTTACTAAGGTTGGATTAAACTTACAATCGTTTCCAGGTGAATTTGCACCCACCACAAATGAGTCCAGACACTTCCACAACTCTAGCCCTTAGGGAACCTGACATTTTCTCTTTGTGAGTCATGCACCCAATATTATTATTGACCATGCACTGCATGTTTCATCAATTGTTACCATATATTGGAGTTCAGGGGTGAAGTCTTTGATATTTATTGACCACACACAAAGAAAAACAACCTTGGACGACATTGTCTAGGGAATGGCAAAAAAGGCCTCAACTAGATGGTCAACCTGTGACACCAATGTCTTGCACACATCTACCAGCTTCAGTGCTCAGGTTTTATGGAAACCTTATCGTTGATTTCTTCACACTTGTATCAAAGTTGAATTCACAATCTATCTGTGCAATTCACATAAGATCTGTGTGTTCAGTTTAAGGGCCATTTATGATGCAGAAATCGGTCAGGCCAGTTCACAGCATGGAGGTTTCCCACAAATATAGGCATCTGCCGTATCCCCCGCTCCATAATCTCCTTCACTTCCATGCCAGCCTTTCATGATGTTAGACAATAGACAATAGACAATAGGTGCAGGAGTAGGCCATTCGGCCCTTCGAGCCAGCACCGCCATTCAATGTGATCATGGCTGATCATTCTCAATCAGTACCCCGTCCCTGCCTTCTCCCCATACCCCCTGACTCCGCTATCCTTAAAAGCTCTATCTAGCTCTCTCTTGAATGTTGCCCTGTGGCTGACATAAACATAGAACAGCCCAGGAGTTCAACACAGGAACAGGCCCTTCAGTACACAATGTCATGATGCCAAGTAAAACTAATCTCTATCAGCACGCAACCCACTATCAAATTATCCACAATCGAAAATCCACTTAAATGCCACTATCAATTCTGCCTCCACCACAAACCCCAACCATGCATTCCAGGCACCCATCACTCTTTATGTAAAGAAACGCCTTGTACATCTCCTTTAAGCTTTGCCCCTATTACTCTAAAGCAGGGGCCTCCAAACCTTTCAGCATGAGGGCCACATTACATATTTGGCACATTTTTGTGGGCCGTAGGAACAAATAAAGAAGTGTGTTTTATAAATTTAATGAACTCAAAAAAGTTTAGACTAGGTTACGTTCGATTAGATTATGAAAGGTAAAACTAGCTTAGGTTAGATTAAATTAGTTTACATTAGGTTTATATGGCAACAAATAAATAATATTCAATTTTTAAACAGAGCTTGAAATATTGGAATACACCGTAGGTATACAATTATTTATAAAACAGAAAAAATACAGTGACCACCACTGGGGGAGAGAGAGAGGAGAGAGGGGGGTAGAGAGAGAGGGGTAGAGAGAGAGAGAGAGGTAGAGGGGGGGGGGAGCAAGGGGGGGGAGAGAGAGTCAGGGTAGAGGGAGCAGCGGGTGAGAGCGGGAGCGCGGGGAGGGGGAGCGTGTCAGAGGGTCCGGTGAAGGAGCCTCTTGTGGGGGCTGCTTGTGGGGGCTGCTTGTGGGGGCTGCTCCCTCCCTCTCTCTCTCTCTCCCCCTCTCTCTCCTGAGTTAGTCAAGAGTTAAGTTAAATTGTCATATGTCCCAAACAGAACAATGAAATTCTTACTTGCAGCAGCACACCAGACTAAAGTTTATATATATATATATATACATACATACCTACATACACATAAAATAAACAAACAATAATGGTGCAAAAAAGACAAAACCATTGCCCCCAAGTCCATGTAATTCAGAGCTTATTTGGCGGCTGTAATGTGTAATGGCCTGATGGCTGTAGGGAAGATAATGTTGCTGAACCTGGACGTTACAGTTTTCAGGCTCCTATATCTTCTTCCTGACGGCAGGAGTGAAACGAATGTGTGGCCAGGGTGGAGTGGGTCTTTGATGATGCTGGCTGCCTTTTTGAGGCACTGACTCCTGTAAATTCCTTCAATGGTGGGGAGATCAGTACCCGTGATGGACTGGGCAGTGTTCACCACTTTTTGCATCTTCTTCACTCCTAGGCATTCAAGTTACCGAACCAGGCCATAATCCCACATGCAAAGTCCAGCATTTTGTGTCTGGTATTTTGTAAATCAGCATTTGCAGTTCCTTGTGTCTACATCATTGTTGTACTTCTGCCTAATTGCACAAATATTGGTTAAAGATTTAACTAATTATTGTAATTTTTACCCAGCACTCCTTTAAACATCAAAGAGGGGTGAAATCCAATTTTTAGGCAGGTTCATTAAATAGCAAATGCTGTAAGTCTGAATATTAATTCATAGGTACGACTAAGTTTCACAATTTACTTTTGTCGAATCAATTCTACAATGGTTCGGTGCCTTCCATGGTTTCAATTAGCAAAAGCCACAGGGAGCAATGTGGCAGTAGGCTGTATTGTTTGGTGACTACAAGGTTTCTACCCAAACCATTTACTCCCACAAACAGATAAGCATTCCCATTAGAATACAGTGTAATTGAGAAAATGTGCTGTGGGCATGCAGAACCCAGACAAGCTGCAAGAAAGCTCCTTCCTGGGGTATGTGCTTCAGTAAAGGTGCTCTCACTGAGGTCTTCCACTTGGCACAGCCTGAGAGCGGAGAGAGCACATGTACTTGTTAGTGTGGTCCTACAGATGTTTGTACTGCTGGCTACCACCCTTGCGGAGCTTGGAACACATGCAACTTCCCAGCCTTGTAGACGGGGCAGACTTTGAATGGAGCGAATCTGCCTGTTATCAGATTCTGCTGCAGTAGATGAGGAATAACATTTAGCCAAAAAAAGGTGCGGCATGTGTTATTCAACATTCATTTGAACAAGCAGATAGGTGCTTCGTCATCAAACAGGATTGTTGCACTGTAATCGCAGACCTGGCTAAAATACACGTAGGCAACACAAAAAGCTGGAGTAACTCAATGGGTCAGGCAGCATCTCAGGAGAGAAGGAATGGGTGATGTTTCGGGTCAAGACCCTTCTTCAGACAGTGTTATACACAGCACACAAAATACACAGTGCTCTGACTCAGAGGCAAGAATGCTCACACTGAACTATGCAGGTATAAGATGACCAGAGTAATCTATTGCCAAACGTGTTCTCAGCAGAGTTTTCCCTGTGGTTACAAGTATCTGGTATTTAGACACGGAATTCATTGGGCTGTGGAGAAATCTTTGTCTTGCAAAACAAACATCTACGAACAAACATTGCCAAAAATTCAGGCAATTTAAACCACTGATCTTAGGTTGCGTTGCCAAAAATGTTCCAAAGTAGTAGTTTATCTGGCTGGATTTCAGATATGTATTGTTTTAGTGGAAAGAATATGAGGATTCTAAATCTGCCATAAAACATGTTAATTTGATTGTTTGTGAATATATCGGAATGTTTACCTTGAGGCCCAATATTTCTGTAAGGTAGCAAATTAGGAAATTTAGTTTAGTTTAGTTTAGAGATACTGCACGAAACAGGCCCTTCGGTCCACCAAGTCTGCACTGACCAGTCATCCCCGCACATTAACACTATCCTATACACACAAGGGACAATTCTAGGGACAATCTTACTATTATACCATGCCAATAAAGCTACAAACCTGTGCGTCTTTGGAGTGTGGGAGGAAACCAAAGATCTTGGAGAAAACCCACGCAGTCATGGGGAGAACGTACAAATTTCATACAGACAGCACCTGTAGTTGGGATCGAACCCGGGTCTCTGGCACTGTAAACACAGTAGGGCAGCATTCTACCGCTGCGTCACTGTGCCACCCTCAAAATGTTAACATATTTGTTTAATATATGATGCTTGAGAAAATAACGCCTACAAATTTTATTGGTGTGGTGTTGCGGCAGGAGCTAATGAAAAAAATATTCACTTTCAGAAACTTCCGTTTCCTCCTTGACCAACTAATTCATCCCAGTGCTGAAACATAGGCTTCACTGTTTTCATATGAGGCCATTTCTGATTAAATAACTGTTAAAACAAAAGCAGAGCAGGCAAGACATTGTAATCTAATTTAATGGGAATTATTTTGGGGGTGATTCAGACCTCCCTCATACATAAACACAGGCAAGTTCATTCCATACCGGAAGTAACGGTAGAATCTTCAATTAAGAAGACCAGAGTCTAGCTTCTAAATGTCACGCTGCAGCTGTACAGGCCAAGCAACTGGGAATCTGTTCTGACTCATTCCCTTACTTATTTTCTTTTAATCATTGTCTCAAATTGGTGATGTAAATGAGCTGACTTGAAAAGACTTATCCTTTCCCTTCTCAAATTCTAATAAAATTCAATTTAAAATTCCAATCAGTACAGTCGGCAGCATTTCAACAGTGATCGTCATGTCAACACAATCTTCAATGAGAAAACCGCAGTGTGGATTTTTCACTTTACAGTATTTAAATTAGAAGTTTAACATTATGCACAGGATTGAAGTAGTTGATTAAAAGTGATGCCGCAAAGGAGTATGTTTCAGTTTCAGGAAATATCCATATAACCTATCCATAAACTGCATATCAAGTCCAGAAATTGTTGTGTTAGCAAGGACTAATGTAGGATTAGTGATTAGTGTTTGATGGTCAGTGCGGACTTGATAAGCTGAAGAGCCTGTTTTAGTGCTCTAGAACTCCAGGATTCCATGACTCTAACTTTGTGTTAGGTCACCACCAATATCCTCACATGTTTCATGGCCTGCCACCAGAATTACAGCAGGAACCACAAAAGACTTCCGTGACCCATATTGTTTATCCACGATGAGAATCCCTAACAAAACTAAATTTGACAAATGCAGGCCAGTGACAATATAAAATGGATTCTTCATTTCACTTCTACCCCGGAGTTTCTGCCCCCGTTCAGACTTTATACATCGTGGAAACAGAGCCTTCATCCTTCCAAGTCCACGCCGACCAGCAATCACCCCATACACTAACATTATCCAACACACCAGGGACAAATTACAAATTACTGAAATTAATTAACCTACAAACCTGTACATCTGGTCACATGACCCAGTTTTCTTGAGAGCAGCCCAGTGAAACAACTCAAAATACTATAGTATATTAAATCGCTGTGTTAATAGAATTTGTTCTTCAGTGGAACTAAATGTATTGCAGTTAATATCAGCTTTGTTTTTAAGTAGGATTTCTTATTATTAGCTCCATTATTATGTGTGGAACAAACTCTGAATAAAAACCAGATACACCGGCATTGTCCTTAATTAAAGAAATTTGAATTTTGACACTTAATTTTAAACAAAATGATGGATGTGCAAAGCAGTTGGATCATCGTGTGTCCTTTGTGCAGAAGTGGTTTCACATACAATTGGCAACAATCCAACACATATATTGATTACAGTTACAGTTCACATTCATTATCAAATAAAACTTTAATAAAACAGTGGTACATTGATTAAAACACCAATTATTCAAACGTGGATCCCATCAGCACCCAAACCAATGACTTCTTTAATCTTGGGACAGCACAAAATATTTTGCACTCTGTCACGCTTATACGTCTTGCATGGTTACCTGTGTAGTTTGTCTTTTTTTGAGTTATCAAAGCATAAAGTCTCCTTTTCCTTCAAGTGATGCCATCACTTGGAAATGTACAATATTGTAATGTTACAAATTATGGTCATGGAACAATTTTATGAAAAATTGGTAAATTTTAATCATTAAACAGACAAAGTTCCAAGAATGGCTTTTGCTGATTTGGAATGGTAAGTCTGAAAGCTCAGTGTGTGTTTTGAGCAAACACAGAGAAATAAATGTTCTAACTTTTCGACACAAGAATTCCTGTGGCCATATGGATGCTGGATTCAGTGGACCAGCAAGTTATGCAGTGGATCGTCAAGGCTATAACAACTACCTGTAACAAAAGGCTCCACTCAGTCCGATGGAAAGGGACAGGGGGACGGGAAAGGGGGAGAGATGTGCCGCACGGAATGGGGGGCAAGAGGGGGGGTGGGTAGGGGAAGGAGAAGGGGGAGGGGGGGTTGTTAGTCGGTCACTTACCTCAAATTGGAGAATTCAATATTCATGCCGTTAGGTTGTGAGCTACGAAGATTAATTGTGCTTTTGTTTCAGATGCCATTTGACTTGCTAAGTATTTCCACCCATCTGCCAAACAACCGACTCCCATCATGTATCTTCAGAAAGAAGAGGAGGAGAAATTTATTTAGCCAGAGAGTGGTGAATCTGTGGAATTCATTGTCACAGACAGCAGTGGAGGACAAGTCTTTGGGTATTTTTAAAGCAGAGATTGATAGGTTTTTGATTAACAAGGTTGTCAAAAGTTATGGGGAGAAGGCAGGAGAATGAGGTTGAGAGGGAAAAATAGACCAGCCATGGTCGAATAGTGGAGCAGACTCAATGGGCCAAATGGCCTAATTCTGCTCCAATGTCTTATGGTCTCGCCTCTATCTACCTATCTCGAGCCAGTCTTTGTCCCAACCCACCTCTCTTTCCCAGATTACTCCCCACAAAATGCAATCAGTCTGAAGACGGGTCCTGACCCGAAACATTGCCATCCATTCCCTCCATAGATGCTGCTTAATGTGCTGAGTTACTCCAGCTTTTTGTGTTTTGCTCAAGATTTCAGAATCAACTGTCCCTTATATTTCAGTATTTGCTCAGCACTTTACTTGAGTTCTGCAATTCACAGATCATGATAGAAAATTGCTCTGAATTTAGCATGGAGTGCCAATTGTCTGACATTCATGATATTCCCCCAAGGGGGCTGGGAAGGAGGTAGAGTCATAAAAGTGGGTCACGTGTAGGAAAATAGAAAGCAAACTAAACTTTTTAAATAGTTGGTACTGTCGATGAAAATGCTTGACACAACCTCAAATGGCTTCACATGTGCTGAAAGTAACATGCTCCAAGCAACGTGAAGCTCCACCCCTGCTGTTATCAGGCAACTGAACCATCCTGCCACAACTAGAGAGCAATCATGATCTACTATCTACCTCATTGGTGACCCTTGAACTATCGTTGATCATTGTGCAGGAAGGAACTGCAGATGCTGGTTTAAACCGAAGATAGACACAAAAAGCTGGAGTAATCTCACGGGATAGGCAGCATCTCTGGAGAGAAGGAATGGGTGACGTTTTGGATTGAGACCCTTCTTCAGACTGGTTAGGGATAATGGAAATGACCCAAGTTACACCAGCTTCTCATTTTCACCTAACAGCTAACAATGGCCTGTTTCCTTTATCATTGTTACTTTTTTGCATATCTTTCATTCATCATTCTTTATCTCGCTACATCATCGCCTATATCTCTCCTTTCCCTTATCCCTAACCAGTCTGAAAAAGGGTCTCGACCCGAAACATCACCCATTCCTTCTCTCCAGAGATGTTGCCTGTCCCGCTGAGTTAGTCCAGCTTTTTGTGTCTATCTTTGATCTTTACTGGCTTCATCATGCACAAAATATTATTCCCTTATCATATATCTGTAAACTGTGAATGGCTCGATTGTATTCATGTTTTGTCTTTCCACTAACTGGTTAGCACGCAACAAAAGCTTTTCACTGTACCTCAGTACACATGTCAATAAACTAAACTGAACTGAACCCCCGACACTTCATGTAGGGCATGGTATATGGAGAGAACAGAGTCACATTTCCACCTGCCTGTAAGCCATTGCTCCTGCTTCCACTTCAGACATTATTTACGTGCCTCAAATATTAATCTTGTTCAGCATTCTAGGATAGTTTTCTAATGTGGTCCTGTGCAACACAATTGGTTTTGATCAGAAAGACACATCATAGGGTATAACCGCTTCAAACAAGTTTGAAGTCAATTTTCAGATTCAATTGGATTTTTTACAGCTGTCTTCTTTTATGCTCTCAGGAAACAAGATTCAGCAAAGACTTGAGCCAACCATTTAATATGAGGTTAATTTAAAAAAAGAGCAAAAAAACTATCTTGATTCACAATAATCCCCAAATAATCAATCGCAGACACAAAAAAATTAAAGCAACTTAGTAATCAATAAGTAAACTAAACTGAAGTAAAATTCTTATTTAAAGTCAAATTAGATCTAACATATTTGTGTACTTTCTAATGTGACTGTTTACTGTGCCACACTCTTATCAGTTTATAAATGTATCCCAATACTGTACAAGAAAGGTTGGGAATCACTACACAAAACCAAAGAATCTCCAAAATTGCACCTCGGGGCTCTTCTGTTAAGGACTAGGATTACCTTCCTGAGAAGGGTGTGAAAATTAGCACAGGCAGTTTGTTATTTTAAGGATATGATTTAACATTAACTGTTCCAGCCCCACATCTTTCAACTGCTTTTCAATTGTACTACTTCTCCTGGAATTCTTTCAGAAATACTGACCGGGAAAAGTAACATGACAGAGAGTTTGGGTTCTGATTTTAAGCTTTTCATTTAAAAGATCAATATCTGCAAACATTTACGTTCTCCAGCCAACAGTAAAAAGCACTGAGCAGATGGTGACTCAGTGACTGATGGGAGGAGAAGCTCAAGTTCCCTGCCTGCCTGCCTGCCTGCCTGAGTGCCGCCAGCGTCTTGATTTGAGAACAGTACAAAAGACCCATTGTACACACTGGTGATGGATGTCTTTGATGCTGTGACTCTCCCGACTGGCAGCTTTTCAGCATTTGAAGTCATGTGGTCTGAGAAGTGAACGTTGATGGATGGTAGAGAGGTCTGCTCTGGGCTGCTTTGTAAGCAAGAAGGAAGCTGGCCAAGAGCTTGTTGGGCAAACAGTCCCAAGCACTCTTTGAATGGTCTCCTTCCAGCTCTTTCATAACACTACTTCATTGAATGGGAGGGGTGACCATGATTGATTGTTTGCTAGTAAATGACTCACAGTTGGCCGCACACACTTCGTCAACCTGCACGATATAAAAAGATGCTGCTTTTCACTTCTTTTAAACTTTTAACTCTTTGAGGTCTAAGAAGGCTTTGGTGTTTGAAAATTGTGAGCATGTTGTTGTACTTCGTGGTCCGGTACCTGTTGTACCTTTAGTGACTCTGGAAGGACCACAAGTACACTTGTGTATAAAAGGTTACATTGCTGGAGCTCAACTCCAGGCTGTTTATTCCGTGGCCACCTGCATCCAGAGTGACCGCCTAATCACTCCCATCACTTATATACACAGCCATACAAAGTAGTTCTTGGATACACAAAGTAGTCCCAGCAATATCACAACATCCCCCTTGTCTTATATATTACAACATCCCCCTTGTCTTATATAAAATAGTTTTCTTTACCATTCGAGGGCTAAAATATATTTAACAAACAAAACCAAAACACCATTTCTTTTTGCAAACAAAACCAATAGCACAACTAAACACAATTAAACACAATTGCTTTTTTCGCCATCATGGTGGTCACTCCTCTGTGGAATTTCACTCATCGCCAGGTGGTCACTCATCTCCATGTGGTCACTCATCTCCGGGTGTTCACTCATCTCCGGGTGGTCACTCATCTCCGGGTGGTCACTCCACAGATATATACATTTATACAAAAGCATCAAATATAATACATTAAGCTTTCAGTACACAGATCACTACATAGGTCATTAAACACAAAATATTCATTTTGTTCCATATCTTCCCCTCAAGAAGACGTGCTGTGTAGATCAAACGTAGTGTAGGCTCTAGATGCTCCACCACCATGATTTGCCTGCCACTGCTGGCCTCCCACTGCTGGGCTCCCACTGCTGGGCTGGCACTGCTGGACTCCCACTGCTGGGCTGGCACTGCTGGGCTCCCACTGCTGGGTTGGCACTGCTGGGCTCCCACTGCTGGGTTGGCACTGCTGGGCTCTCACTGCTGGGCTCTCACTGCTGGGCTGGCACTGCTGGGCTCCCACTGCTGGGCTCTCACTGCTGGGCTGGCACTGCTGGGCTCCCACTGCTGGGCTGGCACTGCTGTAATCGCGGTGCGCTGGCCCCGCCCACAGGTGCTCCCCGGCAGCTGTCGCTCAACTTTTCGAACGCGCTGCCGCTGGCCCCGCCCACAGGTGCTCCCCGGCTCCGCCCACAGGTGCCCCCAGCAGCTGCCGCTCAAATTCGAACGCGCTGCCGCTGCCTCGGGCCCAGGGCCGTCCCGACTCTACGGTCGACGCGCCTGGGTAAGTACGCAGTGCCTCGGCCTTACCGGCCGCCGCACCTCCCCGGGTGGTCGGTCCCTCCGGTCGCCGACCCCCTCCGGTCGCCGCACACCTCCGTGGGTGTCGGTCTCCTCCGGGGCTCTCCCGGTTGCCGCACACCTCCGTGGGTGTCGGTCTCCTCCAGGGCACTCCCGGTCGCCGCACACCTCCGTGGGTGTCAGCCTCCCCCGGCCGCCGCACACCTCCGTGGGTGTCGGTCTTACCGGTCGCCGCACACCTCCGTGGGTGTCGGTCTTCCCCGGTCACCGCACACCTCCGTGGGTGTCGGGTCTCCCGGTCTTTCCGGTCACCGCACACCTCCGTGGGTGTCGGGCCTCCCGGTCGCCGCACACCTCCATGGGTGTCAGCCTCCCCCGGGGCTCTCCCGGTCACCGCACACCTCCGTGGGTGTCGGTCTCCTCCAGGGCTCTCCCGGTCGCCGCACACCTCCATGGGTGTCGGTCTTCCCCGGTCACCGCACATCTCCGTGTGTGTCGGGTCTCCCGGTCTTCCCCTGTTGCCGCACACCTCCATGGGTGTCGGTCTTCCCCGGTCACCGCACATCTCCGTGTGTGTCGGGTCTCCCGGTCTTCCCCGGTCACCGCACATCTCCATGTGTGTCGGGTCTCCCGGTCTCTCCCCCGCGAAGCAGTCGCAGGCTTCTAATCTCGGGCCTACACAGGTGCTGGGGCGCGACGTGGGCCTACACGCACCGCCCTCAGCAGCTTGCAGCGTCACGTCGGCAACTCGGCGCCGACTACTGAGCAGGTAACTATACCAACTCACACTGGCCCTGTCGGGATGCACTCCAAACGTCCCGTACCGAGCTGGAAACTTTTATTTTGTTTTGTTTCCCTTAAGGGCTTTTTTTTTTTTTCTTCTTTTTTTCCTCTTTTTAACCTTTTCTGCTCGGGCATGCTTCATTCCCTCCCTAGGCGAAACACCAAGCCGCTGCCACCATGTTGTTCTTCGTGGTCCGGTACCTGTTGTACCTTTCTTGTGACTCTGGACGGACCACGAGTGCACACGTTTAAAATGTTATCATGGTGCAGCTTGTACTCCAGGCTGTTTCTTCCAAGGCCGCCTGGATCCAGAGTGACCGCCTAATCATTCCCATCACTTATATACACAGCCATACAAAGTAGTTCTTGGATACACAAAGTAGTCCCAGCAATATCACAACACATGTTGTTTTTAATATTTAATAGATTTCAACCTTGCTTAAGTAAAAGACAAACGTTTATATTGGAAGACACTGAGTGCTGGAGTAGCTCAATGGGTCAGGCAGCATCTCAAGAGAACATGGATAGGTGATGTTTCAGATCGGGATCTTTCTTCAGACTGATTGTATAGAGGGGGGGGGGTGAAGAAAGCTGAAAGAGAGGAGGGGCAGGACAAAGCCTGGCAGGTAGAAGGACAACATTTATAATGCTCCTTTACAACTTCTGAACACTCTGAAGTGTACTTTGGGCGGTGAAGTACTTTGAAAGTACAGTCACGGTTGTAGGAGATGCTGCAGCTAATCTGCACAAGGCAATCTCCTACAAACAGACTCAGAATCTGTCAATTGAAAGATAAATATTGTCCAAATCATCAGAGGCAATTCGCCTGCTCTGCTCCATTTTGTACATGCCCCTGAGGTGGCGGACAGGATCTTGGTTTAAGGTTCTATCAAACAAACACCGTCTCCAACTGGGAATTTTCTCTTAGTACTCACACTGCAGTACAACATAGGTCTCTTTTTTCATCTAACTGGACTGGATGAGCTTAATCCCTTATTGTTCAAAGAGAAAGATTACTACCATTTGAGCTGATTTTTGACAAATGGTAAAATGAATAAAATAAATATTTCCCTTATAATAAAAATTATTATTAATATTATTTTTCTATGAATCCTGATTAATACAAGATGAGATGGATTGTGTGGTACTGTTGGGGTACGCAGAGATTGGAATGATTTTGAACAGAGATGTGCAATAGCAAATTGGTAGCCCAGAATAGATAAAGCTTAATTTTTATTTCCATGGGCTATTTTTTTTAATAGTTTTTTTTATAGTACTCTACTGTGCTGTATTACTAACCGTAATTAAATATTGATTACATTATCAGGGGAGAAGATATTTGCTTTTGGTTGCAAACACTGAAAGCATGCAAGAATGTTGTCCACTATATAATGTTTTCTCTGCATCACTGGTTCCATTAATGTGTCAGGTTTGCCAGCATGCTGTTTCCTTTATCGAGCTAACAGGAGCATCAGAGATGTTAAATGTTTCCATTAGCTTTAATCAAAATAATGGGAACTGCTCCTTCAACATCTGCAGAAAGAGAATGATTTCCTAAACAATGTAAATCCACAATATAAATATAATGACACAGCCAACGTTCATACTCGTGTTGGTAATTACTGAAGTATTTGAGTTACAGTGAGTCTGGAATAAAAAAATAATCTAAAGTTATGTGTTCAGAGATATACGTTATGCATATTGAGTAATCTGTTTATCTCTAATGTGCTTAGTTATCATTGCTTATAACAACTTAGCTTTGCAATATTACACTTAAACATGAGATGCATTAATTTAATTGGTATTTCACACTCATGGAAAATGTAATGAAACATTTGAGATGAGGATTTTCCAGGCAGTATGTAATGTAATAAAAGCACATAATGGGGAAAAACAAATTTGTAGGATGCTTCATTGGTTAATAACAGCAAGAGTAGTTATATGCTCTAAATATTTTTTTATACTTTTTATTTATATCGTAACCTTAATGAAAGGGGACCCCAAAACACTTCGCAGCCAATGGGATTTTTTTGGATTATGAATTTTGGAATGTAAGAAACATTAATTTCCTGTTAATTTAATATAGAAATCTAAGTAGTCCAGTTAATATTACAACATGCAAAAATTATAACCATAATAATTGAAAATGTGTAAAGTTACATCTTAAAAGCAGTGAAAAACACTTCATCTTTCAAAAATGAAGATGTCAGGCTTTCGACTTTAGAGATACAGTGTGGTAACAGTCCCTTTAGCCCACCAAGTCCACACCAACCAGCGATCACTAGCACTATCCAACACACTAGGGAAAATTTACAATTTACGGAAGCCAATTAACCTACAAACCTGTTCGTCTTTGGAGTGTGGGAGGAAACCAGAGCTCCAGAGAAAACCCATGTGGTCACAGGGAGAACGTACAAACCATACAGACAGCACACCGAGTCAAGGTTGAACCTGGGTCTCTGGTGCTGAAAGGCAACAATTCTACCGTTGCGCCACCCAATTGTTTTAAATCAAAGTTATGAACAGCCAACCCATTAATAGTTAAATAATTACAAATAAAATTATTTTACATCATTTCTCCTGAGTCCCTGATGGAAGTAAAGTTCCATCTTTTGTCTTCCAACACAATACTTATTCTTTAGAAATCCCATGGTCAACTCTTTTGCAAAATGCTGAATGAAATGGGTCAGCCTCCTTTCAGCAGCAAGTGTAAATAACCTCTGTTTACATTTTGTGCAGTATATTCAACATGCCACCAAAATTGAACTTTCACTTTAACAGGGCTCAAAAAATAGGAACAAGACAGCTTCCACAAGCATATTTTATGTTCATAGGTGATAAGAGCAGAATTAGGCCATTCGGCCCATCAAGTCTACTGCAGCATTCAATCATGGTTGATCTATCTTTCTCTCTCAACCCCATTCTCCTGCCTTCACTCCATAACCCCTGACTAAGCAAATCTTCATCAAAACTATTCCACACTTCATTGGATCTACGCACATCTTTGCACTGTTGTGACCTACTCCTGTTTTTCTCCCAGTAATCCAGCAGGTTTTTCTGATACTGACGCTGCTTGGATTACAGTGGGAGCCTTCTTTGCAGCACTCAATAGAGGAAGACATGAACTTTCTGAAAGCATCCCTGCAGACCAGTGGAATCTCCAGAGTATAGCAGAACAAAGCAAAGTCACCAGTTATGCACAATGTCTGTAGGTTTCTGGTTGAAAAGAGTTGAATATCTCCTCACCCCTTACGAGACAAATGAGGAAAATGAATAAATGATAAGAAGTATAAGTCCGACAATCTGCTACCCAAATATTTAACATCCTGTTGGTTCAGCATCTTCTCACTGTGTGATGTTTCCAATGCTCTTTTTAAATTCACTGTCTGTTGTTTCCCACACTCTGTTAAATTCACCGGATTCATTAGAAAATATATATCATATTACCGGGTAGCATCTGAAAAAAGTGCATTAACAGTGTTTTGGGATATTCGCAGGAATAATATCCAGAAAATCTTACAGTCCAGCATCACCAAAGGTACAAGGATGCTGTACACCAAACCCTTATGACTCTATGGATGTTTCTTGTTTTGTAGCACTCGGTAGCCACTCAATCCTATCCTTCTTAAAATTACAAGTGGATGAACATTGCTCGCCCATTTCATCTAAAAAATATTTCCTTGTAATTTGAGGCTTCTATCCATAGGGCTAACAGCACACAGCTTCATATCCTATCATTGAAATAATTTATAAATAAGGTGCTTCATTGCAGATGCAACAACGATCTTTACAGAACCACATGGAAAAAACCCTGCCACTTTGAGTACCTGGCCATTATCCCTACTCTCTGTTCCCTGCTCCTTAGGCATTTTCCTAACTAATGTGATGACTTAGGAACCTGATGTCGAGTTTAAGATTAATTTATTGTCAAGTATTCCAAGGAACAGAGAAATGCTTTTGTTGTGAACTAACCAGTCAGCGGAAAGACAATACATGATTACAATCGAGCCATCCACAGAGTACAGATACATGATGAAGGGAATAATGTGAATAACGTTTAGTGCAAGATAAAGCCAGTAAAGTCCGATCAAAGCAAATCCGAGGGTTTCCAATGACGTAGATAGTAGTTCAGGACTATTCTCTAGTTGTGGTAGGATGGTTTAGTTCGGACCCATTCTAAGTGTCTCGACCCGAAATGTCACCCATTCCTTCTGTCCAGAGATGCTGCCTGTTCCGTTGAGTTACTCCACCTTTTTGTGTTTATCTGTGGTTTAGTTGCCTGATTGTTGAGGATTGTTGAAATGCTGCTCTTAAACTTTCCCAAGATATAAAAAATGGGATTGGTTCAGTATTTAGAATTTTGCCAATCGGCATACACGTACACTGTATAATGTGATCTGCAAAGGATTAAAACAACATCATAAAAATGGCATTTAGGTTTTCAAGTACCTTTCAAGTGTTCAAGTGGAAAGAACAGAATTGGGAAAACTCCATATTAAGAACAATTTTAGACTTGCTTGTTGTTTGTGGTATGATTAGCATTTTATAGATTGGGTTAATTATATTTTATAGTCATCTGTTAATTTTCCAGTTTATTATCTATCTATCTATCTATCTATCTATCTATCTATCTATCTATCTATCTATCTATCTATCTATCTATCTATCTATCTATCTATCTATCTATCTATCTATCTATCTATCTATCTATCTATCTCTATATACAAAAACTCTTGTTTGTTTGTTTGTTTGTTCCTGAACTACAGCCAAAACGGTACACTTTAGCGCGACAATTTTAGGCCCACCTTACTGACCGTCGTCCCTTTGGTTCTAATGGAAGAAATTTCATTGAATTCAGTGTTATATTTTTTAAGTTATTCACATTTTAAAGTTTAAATCTATCTCCTAGGGAGGGGGAGGGAGGGTGGTGGAGGGGAGGGGGAGGGGGGAGAAGGGATGGGGGAGTGGGGGAGCAGAGGGTGTTGCACAAATGCAGGAGAGGTTTGGGCCCAATGGGTCCACGGTCTATATTACTAAAACTCTCATTTTGTTTGTTTGATCCTTCCTTATTTTTGTGCCCCCGTCATACGATAGTGTGACAATTTTAGGACCACCTTACTCACCATTGTCCTGGAGCCACCTTAATGCAGGTTTCATTCAAATTGGTCATATTTTTAAAGTTAGACATTTTAAAGTTTTTAAATTAACTTTTCCAAGTCCCTGACCATCAGACGAGTTTGACATCACAATGGGACCCGCTCAAGTGATGGGAGTGGTGGGGGTGGAGGGGTTCTGGGCTGATGAGCTGCCGCTAACTCACCGACCCCATCCCCCCTGAAAGCCCCTCCTCCCCTCCCCCCTCACTCACCCACTCCATCCCCCCTCAACCCCCTTCCCTCCCCTCCCCCCCCCCCTCACCAACTCCCCCCCCCCCCCCCCCCCCCCACCGGGAGGACGAGCTGTGTCTTCAACGTCAGACCGCGCATGCGCATTTGGGGTGACCTATGATATTTGGACTTTGAGATGATGCAAATGACAATGACCCATAGCAAGCCGCAGCTCGCTTCGGGCCACATGAGGGGGGATGGAGTGTTTGAGTGGGTGAAGGGGGCGTGGGGGGAAGGGTGGAGATATGGGGGGGTGAGGGGGGATGGATTTGGGTGAGTGGGTGAGGGAGGGGGGGTTGAGGAGAGGGAGGGGGGGTTGTGGAGAGGGAGGGGATATGGGAGCTGAGGGGGGATGGAGTGGGTAAGGGGGAGAGGTGATGAATGGGGTTGAGGGGGATTGGAGTGGGTGAGTGGGGGGAGGGGAGGAAGTTGGTTCAGGGGGGATGGAGTGGGTGAGTGGGAGTGGGGGGGAGAGGAAGGGTGGCGCAGGGGGGGAGGGGGAGGGGGGGAGTGGGGGAGGAGAGGGTGCTGGACTAATGCAGGAGACGTTTGGGGCCAATGAGGGGGAGGGAGATGCTGAGCCCACGAGCTGCTGGTAACTTTAATAGGTGTGCTCTCCCCCCCCCCCCCCCCCGCCAGAAGGACCGGCGCCCGTCCCGATGTGCCCCGCGCCTGAACTTCCTCCCATGGTGCAGCGTGGTGGCAGAGGGTCCAACAAGATGGCCGTCGTCGCCGTTCGCCGCCCTTCGCCGATGATCGCTGCCGTGCTGCAGGAAAGGGTCCACGGCTCGCTCTGGCTGCAGCACTGGCGACAGGGGGCGAGGTGAGTGGCTCCCTCTCCCCTTCCCTGTCCCCCCTCGCCTGCCCACGGCCCGGGGAGGACACACCCTGTCCGGCAACGGGCTTCGTCAGTTGGAGAGGGTGGTTACCCCAGGAGAGGCCCGCAGGAGAGATTTGGACCCAACTGGTCCACCTCAGTCTTGTGTATAAATAAAACCAGCAGTATAGTGATTTCCTTAACCTTAAAATTACGCTCTGTTCTTATTCAAACTGCTCAAGCTCATTTCACACAATACTGGGAAGTTTCAGCTCGTGGTTAGTCATTTTTTGTATTTTAGCTCGGAGATTAATTTTGCACAAGGTGAAATATCACGTTGAAGCAAATCTTGCAGGCCTTGACATGCTTTTCACAATACAGGATCCTCATTGTTCACCATTGCAAATAATTGTCATCCTGAAATGTTCTCAACTTAGTCTAAAATGTATTGCCAAAACATTACTGCTTGTACATGTTAAATAGGCCAGCAATGTAATTAACTATTATCAAAGGCAGTGGAGGCCATTTCACTGGATGTTTTCAAGAGTTAGATTTAGCTCTAAGGGCTTAAGGAATCAAGGCATATGGGGAGAAAGCAGGAACGGGGTACTGATTTTAGATGATCAGCCATGATCATATTGTATGGTGGTGCTGGCTCGAAGGACCGAATGACCTCCTCCTGCACCTATTTTTCTATTTTTGGACCCATCCTCTGGATATAATAAAATGGCACTCAAAATCCTGGAAATAATACTTTTGGGCTCTGACTATCTTAGAATCAATATTCTATGTCATCTGGCATCTGAGAACAGTTTTTTTTTTTAGATATAGCACGAAATAGGCTCTTCGGCCCACTGAGTTCACGCCGACCAGCACATTAATGCCATCCTACACATACTAGGGATCATATTGAATGGCGGTGCTGGCTCGAAGGACCGAATGACCTCCTCCTGTACCTATGTTTCTATGTTTCTATGGTTCTGAATGACCTAGGTTCATGAGTTATCTGTTTGTGTCTTCCAGAGATGCTACCTGATCCATTGAGTTACTTCAGTACTTTTGTGCATTCATTAATTAGATGTCCCAAAGAGACACGCCATTATCATTCCCAATCCCATAGATCAAACCAACCAATTCTCCTGGATAATCTCCAAGCAAGCATATTAAAACCTTATTGCAGTAGTCCATATCTGAGCAGTTGTTTTGCTTTGAGTTTTAGTCACAGATCATTCTTCTGAGTTCTACTCAGATATCCACAGAGAGAAACCTCTACATCATTAAGGCATGGGAATAGTTATGAAAATGGTTTTCATTACCATTCTAGTGTTGACATAATCTATCTTTTTTGTTTAACACAAGCAAAATATGCTTATTTTTAAATTATGTTTAAGAAGCATGATTCAAAGATCATGTTGCTGAATTTCACTCTATTTTTTAAATCAGGATCACTGCTGGAGTGGCTAATTTTCACTATGAAATTTTAAGGGAAACATATTGTTAGTTGGAAAACAGATGTCTCTAAAGGCAGTTAGATTTTAGTAATCTTACTCTAAGGTCTCTCTTTTATCATTCCTTTTTAATGGAATATATTGTGCCAGGCCTGGAGATTAAAAACAGACTGCTATTTTGGCATAAAGCATTTTTTTTAACGAGTAACTTCTAATTTATACTTTGCAGTTTAAAAAGTGCCAGTATTCCACTGATGCTAGATGAATCATAGAGCTCTAGAGATGTACAGCATGGAAACAGGCTCTTCGGGCCATCATGTTGACTATCAACCACCCCTTTACAACAATCCTACATTAATCACATTTTTTAATCTCCCCACATTCATATAATAATAATAATAATAATGCATTACATTTATATAGCGCTTTTCATATACTCAAAGACGCTTTACAGGGATTTAAAGAACATAGGGAAGTGAATAAATAGATAAATAAGTAAACGAACAGAGAAAGGAGACAGAAGGTGAGGTGACCTTCAGTGGTTGAAGGCAGTACTGAACAGGTGAGACTTCAGTGATGTTTTGAATGTGGTGAGTGAGGAGGAGTCTCTGACGGTTTGGGGTAGTGAGTTCCATAGGGTGGGGGCAGCGATGGAGAAAGCCCTGTCCCCCCAGGATCTGAGTTTGGTCCGGATGTGGGGGGATAGGAGATTGGCAGCAGCAGAGCGGAGGGTGCAGGTGGGAGTGTGCCTGTGGAGGAGGTCGGTCAGGTAGGATGGGGCCAGGTTATGGAGGGCTTTGTAGGTCATGAGGAGGATTTTGTACTGGATTCTCTGGGGGATGGGGAGCTAGTGGAGTTTGTAAAGGACGGGGGTGATATGGTCACGGATCGGGGTGTGGGTGAGTAGACGGGCAGCAGAGTTTTGAATGTATTGAAGTTTACTGATGATTTTTGAGGGTGCGCCATAGAGGGGGCTGTTGCAGTAGTCCAGACGGGAGGTGATGAAGGCGTGGATTAGGGTTTCTGCAGCTGTGGAGGAGAGGGATGGACGGAGACGGGCAATGTTTTTGAGGTGGAAGAAGGCTGTCTTTGTGATGTGTTTGATGTGTTTGTCGAAGGAGAGGGTTTGATCAAAGATGATTCCAAGATTCCGGATGTGAGGGGAGGTGGATACTGGGAGACCATCAATATTGAGGATGAAGTTTTGGGTGGATTTGGTGAGCGTTTTTGGACCAATGATGATGATTTCAGATTTGTTGCAGTTGAGTTTGAGGAAATTTGATTGAAGCCAAGATTTTATTTCAGTGATGCAGTTTGTCAGTGTAGAGTGTGTGGTGGTGGAGATTGACTTGGTGGAGATGAGGAGCTGGATATCATCGGCGAAGCAGTGGAAGTTGAGACCATGACGGCGGATTAATTGACCAAGGGGGAACAGGTAGAGGATGAAGAGGAGGGGGGCCAAGGACTGAGCCTTGGGGGACACCTTGGGGGAGGGGAGCGGTGGGGGGATTTACAGTTGTTAATGGAGATGAACTGGTGCCTCTTCTAAATTCTCTTCTAAATGTTATCACTCTCCTATATCCGAGGGACAATTTTACAGTGGCCAATAAGCCCACCATCCCACACATCTTTGGGATGTGGGAGAAAACCTGAACACCTGGAGGATATCCATACGATCACAGGGAGAATGTGCAAACTCCACAGGGACAGCACCCAAAGTCAGAATCGAACCCACTTCTCTGGCAGAGTGTAGCAGTGGTTTGACCAGCTACATCACTGTGCTGCATTATATCTAAAATAAAAATATTGTTCTGAAAAAAAAAACGTAGGTTATATTGGTTTCTCTATCCACGGTACGATGGCGCAGCAGTAGAGTTGCTGCCTTACAGCAAATGCAGTGCTGGAGACCCGGGTTCGATCCTGACTACGGTTGCTGTCTGTACGGAGTTTGTACGTTTTCCCTGTGTGGGTTTTCTCCGAGATCTTCGGTTTCCTCCCACACTCCAAAGACGTACAGGTATGTAGGCTAATTGGCTTGGTAAAGGTAAAAAATTGTCCTTAGTGGGTGTAGGCTAGTGTTGATGTGTGGGGATCGCTGGTCGGTACGGACCCGGTGGGCCGAAGGGCTTGTTTCCGCGCTGTATCTCTAAACTAAACAAAGATGAAGCCTAACCTATTGAGTACTTCAGCACTTTGTTTCAAGGGAAAGCCCAGCTGCAAAGTTCCATGAATACCTGCTCTTCAATAGATGAAATACAAGGTGATGTATGGAAGGTGTTAGATTAGCTTCAGATTAAACAAACTTTGTGCATCCATTGTTGCTTGGAGACATGTTTTCCATATGTAACTTACCCGCATACGAGGACTTTATTAAGTCAATCAATCTCTCGTGGCATACATTACATGCATGGATATATCATAACATCCCCCTTTTTCCAAAAGAGAAAAACTGTCAGATGCTCGCTTGGCATATATCTGTCCACTTTTTTTTCAAGTAAAACTACCTTTCCTTTTCCATCACCGTTTCATATAGTCATTTAAACGAACACAACTGTAACATTCATGAGTGTCTTTCTCACAAAAATAATATTTACCTGACTTTTTTTTTCTTCGTGTTGGCTTGCATGAAAAAAAATACAACTCTGTGTACCACTTGAACAGTGTACCTAAACATGACATTGATAAAAACATGCATCGTAGACAATAGATAATAGGTGCAGGAGTAGGCCATTTGGCCCTTCGAGCCAGCACCACCATTCAACGTGATCATGGCTGATCATTCTCAATCAGTACCCCGTTCCTGCCTTCTCCCCATACCCCCTGATTACGCTATCCTTAAGAGCTCTATCTCTATCAAATATAACAATTGATAATGACAAAATCAATGTGTCACAAAGTCTCTGAGATACTTTGGTGGTCTCCCTGTACAACCTGAATGAGTTTTCATTGTTTAGTTCATGTCAATGTCCTTGTTTTTGTCAGCTTCCTTTGTAGCTGTTTTCTCTTCAGTAGGCGCTGGCTGTTGTTTAAACGCCTGTGTCGCGTTTGTTGTGGTCGGTGTTGTAGACACGCTCTGGTCATTGATGGTCTGGCCGTGCTTTGCGTGTTGACGTGCGACTAGCTCGGCTGGTGGATTTTCGTGGGTCTTGCGGAGGAGTATATGATTGTGACGGTAGATGCCAGAAGGGGTCTGAACCACATATGAACGCTCATCAAGCCTGCGAGAAACGATGGCTTTCTCCCAACTCTTCTGTCCTCGTACGAGGGGTTGCATTCGCAATGTATCCCCTTCGTGAAGTGGGGAAAGGGCGTTAGCTGACGTTGTAATTGTCAGCTTGCTGCAGAACGCGCTGCTTCATGCGTTCGTGATCGTGTACTACTCTGGGTTCGAGTAGGTTTGCTGTCGTAGGCAGAAGTGTACGCGTGCGGCGATTCATGAGGTGCTGAGCGAGACTTGTGCCCAGCCCTTGCAGCCCTTGCAAACATCGCTAGGTAGGATTGCGATTTGTTGCTCGTCGTCATGATTCGCTTTGCTATTTGACGGCTGATTCTGCTTTTCCGTTCGCTTTGCTCTTACCGGGACTGCTGCACAGGTGCTCAAAATCCTATTCTCTCGTGAACTGGCGAAATGCGATCGATGTGAACTGCGGTCTGTTATCGATCACAACTTGTGTCGGGCTGCCATACCTCGCGAAATGAGCTTTCAACTTGCGAATTACGGTTGGACTGCTCCTGTCTCACAGCCGGTCTACTTCGAGGACATTGCTATGGTAGTCGACGGTGACGAGATAATCTTTCCCGTCCCATGAGAAGAGATCTGTACCGACTTTCTCCCATGGCCTAGTCGGTACCTCATGACTCATAAGCGACTCTTTTTGCTGGCTGGCTTCATAGGTGCGGCACACATCACATGTAGCGATATATTGCTTGATGTCGCTACTCATGCCAGATCAGAATCGGCATTTGCGTGCTCGTCGTGGGCAGCCTTCGATGCCCAGATGTGAAAAGTGTATCTTTTCTTCATGTCTCTGCGTAAGCTTATCGGTATGATCATGTGCTCGCCCTTGAAGATCGAACCATCTAGTACTGCGAGCTGATCCCTGTAGCTGTAATAAGGCGTGAGCTGCTCTGGTAGCATATCGCCTTCGCTAGGCCAACAACTGATGATGATGCTTTTCAGCATCTGTAGCGTGTCATCTTTCGCTGTTTCATCGCGAATTTGCTTGAGACGCTCATCGCGAATTGGCAAGTACGATACCATGTTGACCACCTTGACTGCTTGCTCTCTGCCTGGAGTACCGCTAACTGCACGTGACAGTGTATCTGCAAGATACATGAGCTTCCCCTGACGGCAGATGATGTCAAAATCATAGCTCTGTAGGCGGAGTAGCATTCCTTGGAGACCCCTCGGTGCTTTCACTAGCGGGTTCTTCGCTATCATTTCAAGCGGCTTGTGATCGCTGATCACGCTGGTGAAACAACCAAATGTGTATTGATGAAAACGCTCCATTGCGAATACCACAGTGAGCATCTCCTTCTCGATCGAAGCATATCACGATTTGGTGTTGGTTATTGCTCTGCTCCCATACATGATAGGCTGTCCCTTTTGGAGCAAGGCTGCCCCTAGTCCATTGTTGCTCATATCACACTGAATCGTCAGCTCCTCCTTGGGATTGTAGTACGCTAAGATCGGTGTTTCAGACACTATCTGTCTGATCTTGGACATCGCGTTGTCCTGCTCAGCAGACCCACTCCCACGCTTTGTCTGGTCTCGTCAGCTGTCTGATGGGCTCTAGAGTATCAGACGGGCTGGGTAGAAAGCGGCTCAGGTAGTTGACGAATCCAACTAGCCTCTGCACACCCTGTACATCTGAGGATGCTGGCATGTTGACGACATTGGCGACATTTTTGGGGTCGGGTTGCAGTCCTGTGCTAGTGATCACGTGTCCCAGGAAGGGTATCTCGGTAGCTCTGAAGACAGACTTGTCTGTTGAGTTTGATGTGTTGCTGTACGCATTGCTGAAACAACTGCTCGAGCTTCTAGTCGTGGTCGATGATCACGTCTTCCCTCACCTCTCCTTTGCCATAGACGAGGATATCGTCTGCGACGAAGATCACTCCAGGTTGTCCCTCGAGCGCTTGATGAATCTTCGCTGGAAGATTTCAGACGTCACACTTAAACCGAATGGCAGTCGGTGCCACCGATAATGACCGAAAGGCATGTTGAACGTCGTTAGATTGCTAGACTCGCCGTCCAGTTTCACCTGCCAGAAAGCTGAGCTCATGTCTAGCTTGCTGAAGATCTTTGTTTGATCGAGATCTGGCAAGATGTCCTCAATAACTGGGAGAGGATAGTGTTCTCACTCTAACGCTTTGTTTAACGGTCGTGGATCGATGCACACATGGAGATCGCCATTCTTTTTCTTCGCGACCACAAGCTGGCTGATCCAACTCGTCGGCTCATGAACTGGTGCGATCACGTGGTGCTCCACCATGCGCTCCGTCTTCACCTTCTGCTTTATCGTGTGAGGTAAGAGTCGTGGCGGTAAGACTGTGGGTTACGCTTCCTCATCAATCTGCAGGTGGGCTTCACCGGGCAGCTCTCCTAGTTCACCGTCGAACACCTCTGCCTAGCGTTCTTCAGCCTTACTCACTTTCTCCTTTACGACAGACGATGTGCGTACACGGTGAAAACTGTCGTCATTCACCGTGACCAAATTCATTCGCTGACTAGCTTTGCTCCCTAGCAGCGGTGTGAAGTCTTGGGGTTAACTCAACGCGGTACTTGCGGTTTGTCTTGGGGTTGAGCAGCTTAACCCAGGCAAACTCCTTCCACGTGCATCGTCGTCTTATTCCACATCATGAGCTTCTTTTGGCATGGGGCAAGTGTGTGGTCTACACCGTGGAAATATCTGCGTGGCAAGATGTTCACGCTCGTTCCGCTGTCCTTGGAAGTCGACCTGCTTCCCATTGACAAGCATCGATGCGTAGACATCATCTCTAGGCTGCACAGTGTTAATTGTGAGCGCGGCACTATCGATGAGCTCCGTGCTCGTGTCACTGTCAACAGTCAACAGTCAACAGAGCTTTATTTGTCATTCGGTACCAAGGTACCGAACTAAATTACATAGCAGTCACACAAAAAAAAAAAAAGAACACAAGACACATGACCCCAACACAAACGTCCATCACAGTGACTCCAAACACCCCCTCACTGTGATGGAGGCAACAAAACTTCCACTCTCTTCCCCACGCCCACGGACAGACAGCTCGTCCCCGACCGACCCGCACAGTCCCCGCAAGGGGATGGAAGTCCCCACGGCCGAGCCGCACCGGGCGCTGAAACGTCTCGCGGCCGCACCGGGCGATGTTAGGTCCCGCGGCCGAGCCGCACCGGGCGATGGAAGGCCCCGCGGCCAAGCCGCACCGGGCACTGTTAAGTCCAGCGGCCGAGCCGCACCGGGCGATGGAAGGCCCCGCGGCCGAGCCGCCCCGCGCCGTGAGGAAGAGACCTAAAGAGAAAGGTTTCCCCCACTCCCCCACCCACACCACCACCCCCCACCAACACCACCACCCCCCACACATACACAACCAAAAAAAAAAAAACCCCCATCCCAACACCGACACACAACAAAAAAAAAGGAAAAAAGACGAACAGACTGCTAGCGAGCCGCAGCCGTTAGCCTGGTCGCCCACTTTGTGCACTTTCCTCTTTCTGCACACTTTGGCAAAGTGGTTGCGACCGCCGCATGCCTTACACGTCTGTCCGTAGGCTGGACACTGCTGTTTGTCCATTGCCTGCTCCTTGCCACAATACTCGCATGCTTTCACTTCCTGAAAGTGCTTGCCTTGGCTTTTCTTTGGCTTAGTCCAACTGCTTTGCTTGCGTGAATGGTGCACAGCATCACCTCTCTTGCTGCTTGGCTGTCTGATTTTGTGGGCAGTAGCAGCAGACTTGCTACTTCCACCGTCGGTGTAAGCTTGGAGATGTGACTCAGCAGTCTCTGCGCTCTTGCAGATGTCGATACAGCCGCTGAGAGTGAGCCTCCTTTCTTGCAGCAACTGCTTCCTCGTCTGCGCGTCGCTAATGCCAAGTACGATCTTGTCACGGAGCAAGCTGTCCGTCATGCACTGGCAGAAATTACAGGACTTCGCTAGTGTTCTCAGGCTAGCGAGAAACGATTCAAAGTTCTCACCTGCTTCTTGCTGTCTCTTGTTGAAGAGGTACCGCTCATAAGTCTCATTCTTCTCGCCAATGGCGTAGCTCTCGAACGCAAGAATGATCTCGGCCAGTTCACAGCTCTCCTCGTTGCTGGCAAACACGAAACTAGTCTAAATCTCAAGTCCTGATGGGCCAATTGTATGGAGAAACAATGCCAGCTGAGGTTTGCCTGTCTAGCTGTGCGACCATGCTGTAGTTTGACCACATCTGTCGCCATGTTTTCCAACCCTCAATCACTCCACAATTGACGGTTCATGGGGTCGGTGGTCGTATACCGCACACGGGAGACGGTCTAATAGCGTGTTGTGGAGTGCGACCGGTTGCTAGCTGCGTAGACTGCTGGTCGCCCGTCCCCTCGTCCCCAGTTCCCGTCTCAGGATGCTGCTGAACGGTCGTCTGCACTTCCCCGGCGTAATCAGGTCGTTTTGCGGCTGGAATTACTCTTTCTTTGCCTTGAATCCTGCTCACACACCTATCCATTGGCGCTTGACAATTGCGCTAGTCCTTAGCTGCCAACTCTCCTAGCCGGGTCTTTCAGGTTGTGGCAGAAAAAGCAATTTTCTAAGGCCCCAACGCTGCCACCATGTTTGGAGACATGTTTTCCATATCTGTAACTCACACATATGCGTGGACTTTATTCTCTCAAGTCGTTCAATCTCTCGTAGCACACATTACATGCATATGATATGTCATAACAATTGTAAACAGATTGGCCTAAATCTCACTGCCAGGACAGCTTGAATAGGAAGTCCTGCCAATTATCATATTGCACATCAACATTGGTGCTTTTCAAGTGGCACTTCAATATGGGCATATCATTTTTATGGAAGGCGCTGAAACATCGAGTGATTGCGCTCATCCAATGCTGATGCACATTTTCTTAACATTTAAAATGTAATTGAAAAGACACAGAGAAACTGGCCATTGATCTCAATGATTGGTAGCAGATTCAGCCCCCCTTTCCAGGTGTTATTTCTCTGCAGCTGTAGGCTATGACTGTCCAACTATTCATAGATTTATGAGGGTGATTTTTCATAACTCAAGCTTCAACTCATGGAAAACCTTGAGAAGGAAAGCAAGTTTGTAAAATTACAAAAGGGGAAGCGACTAAGAAAGGAACTAATTACAGAGGAACTGAAGGAAAGCAACAATAACAGAATTATAATAGAAATAAGAAGGTTAGATCCTGAAAGAGGAAAATCACTTATGTGGAAAGATCAACGAAGCTGGATTATTCTCCTTAGAATATAGAAAGCACAGACGTTTACTGTTAAAAGATGTATTGAAAACAAGGAATAGTGTTGTTAAAGCAGGCAAAGGAAAATGTAACAACATTGTGACAGCAAAGTATTTATCCATCTAAGGAAAGTGTTTGAAGATCACTTTTCGGCACAGTGGCACAACGGTGGAGCTGCTACCTTACAGCATCAGAGATCCAGGTTCAATCCTGACTGGGTGCTGTCTGTATGGAGTTTGTACGTTCTCCCTGTGACCGCGTGGGTTTTTACCAGCTGCTCCGGTTTCCTCCCACAGACACAGTGGGCCAAGGGGCCAGTTTCCACGCTTAATCTCTAATCTAAACTAAACTACACTAAATCAAGATCTCAAATGTGACAAAATGGTCTACAAGACAGCAGTAATACCTGTCCTTCTGTGCAGTTCCAAAACATGGATTTATGGCAAGAATCTCAAAGCACTGGAGGGATGCCCCTAATACCACCTTTGCAAAATCTTCCAAATTCAAAGAAAAGAAAGAAAAGCAATATTGCTGTCTTCTACCAATCAAACAGCCAGAGCACTGAAGCCCCAATTACATTCAATTGACTCCAATGTAGTTAATGCACCGAATTTCAGAAGGTAGGAGTTTAACAGGTGGAGAAAGGACATGATTGAAGGATGTTTTCAAAGAATTCCTATACTTAGTGTAACATGCCCATTGAGTCTCTGACTCATGATCATTCAAAGTAGAGCAGGGACATTGGGGATGGCTTTGAGAACTCTACGCCCATTCTTAAGGACTGCAAAGAAAGGTTGCAGAGATGCCTCAAGGGGAGCCTAACTTTAGGCACCACCTGCCTGACCTGTGAACACACCCTGAGGATTCACTTTGCCCTCATCGCTCACCTCAGGGGCCACGGAGTAGATGCATGGCATCCTCAGACTTGAGGATCAGCCTGGGATCATTGTAAATATTAAAAGACGCAAAATGCTGGAGAAGCTGAGCGGGTCAGGCAGAGAACATGCATAGATTACATTTTGGATTGGGACCCTTCTTCAGGCAGCCTGACCCGCTGAATTACTCTAGCATTTTGTGTCTTTCCTTGGTAAACCAGCATCTACAGTTCCTTGTTTCAAAATTTTCAATATTCTTCAGTGATACACATTGGACAGCACATTTGTCAATTTCCTGCAATGCCCTGATGAGAATAATACAGTAATGAAAATAATAGTTTTCATAAAATAAATAGTATTCAACAAAATAAAAACATCCTGTTTCCTGTTCAAACTGTCTGTTTTGTCTTTTGGCACACGCACATACAATCTATCAAAGTCTGCAAATTCACATAACAAAGTGACATTTAAATAAACAAGGTAGACTCCACTTATCGTGTGCGTGTGTGTGTGTGTGTGTGTGTGTGTGTGTGTGTGTGTGTACACACACACATTCAACTATTTTTTTTGTTTAATATATTGTTTACAGTGTACTGTGTTTACATATACCGTTGTACTGCTGCAAGTAAGAATTTAATTGTTCCATCTGGGACATATGACAAGAAAACACTCTTGACTCTTGAAGAAGCATTAGCATCTGCTGGAGTTGCTGCAGACTCTTATGCTTGCTAATTCAATTGCATTATGTAGCTTTGCAGTCCAAAATGAAGGGATGCTGCACAACTTTACAGAAACCTGTAACGCTCGTTAATAGAGGAAAACTTGTGTGTGCACGATGATGTTTTCACAGGGCCATTCGTATCTTCTTCCTCGTGATCAGGCTCCAGCTCTGTCATCGGAAGGAAACCAGGTCATGAAGTCATCACTGTAAATCACAAACACAAGCACGCACACGAGAT
Source organism: Rhinoraja longicauda (assembly GCF_053455715.1). NCBI lineage: Eukaryota > Metazoa > Chordata > Chondrichthyes > Rajiformes > Arhynchobatidae > Rhinoraja > Rhinoraja longicauda. The sequence continues at coordinate 79,553,895 of NC_135954.1, forward strand.
ATCAATCTCACGGAAAGTCTTCAGAATAAAACACACCAAAATAATAAAACCCTTACTTTGCTTTTACCTCAAAGGTGTTACAAGATAGAATGTGTGCAGGTACTTAGATTCTGGGGGGGGGAGGGAATACTTTCTAAATTTAATAGATGCTTTTGTGGTATTATTTCACTAATTCTGAATTTTACTTTCTTTTTATTCATATAAAAACGCAAGGAAACATGTTGTTTAAGGTAAACCACATATGAGAAATATTATCTGCCATTAAAGGAGGTACAATTTTTACCCCGGGTTGTTGCACATGTTGGAAAACACATGGATAATGCTATTGCTGTGGGTATTCCCACTGCCCACGGCAGCAATTTCCAGTTATAAATGGCAACCCACTGATCATTTTATAGTGTAGGTAAAGAAAAGGGAATATATTTTATTTAATTTCAGCAGATATTAAAAAAAGAGATGCTGATGGCTTCTCATGATTGAAAAATGTTTAGAAGGATATGGGTCAAACACAGGCAAACTGGACTGGGGAGATGGGCATCTGGGTCGGCACGGATGAGTTGGGCTGAAGGGCCTGTTTCCATGCTGCATAATTCAAAGCCCAAGCGTTTTGTTGCAAAGGAATCTTAATCTTAAAGGAATGGAATCATAACATCAATAATGCAGGAGGGTATGTTACCCATCATTCTTTTTTGCCTCTTTGAAAGAGCTGTTGGTTTTTATTTCACTTCTTTGCTCTTTCTCTTCCTGTTCTTCATTCCTTATAGTGTACACCTACTGCTCTTGCAGAAGTTATACTTGATTCTTCCTTTCCTGCCTTTTTGGTAAAAGCGTTCTAATTCATAACAGAAATCTCTATGCATCCATCCTCTGGGTTTTGTTTCAGTTATCTTGACCTTGTATCTGCCTGGTCTGACATGGAGCAGGATCCCAGAAGCAGTTCCCTGCAGTTATTTGGTGGTAGTTTCAATGACTGAATACCAGCAATTCTGATCACATCCTCTGGCAGTAATCAGGTCTGAAGAAGGGTCTCGACCTGAAACGTCGCCCATTCCTTCTCTTCTGAGATGCTGCCTGACCTGCTGAGTTACTCCAGCATTTTGTGAATAAATACCTTCGATTTGTACCAGCATCTGCAGTTATTTTCTTACACTACGTGATCAAACTCAATGTTGAGTGAGAAAATAGAAAAGAGAAGGAAAAAAATCCCTAAAGATATCAAATAGAAGAGTTTAGAAGGCCATGGGAAAAATGCAGGCAATTGAGATTAGTTCTGTATGCCAACTTGGTCAAGGTGGATCAGGTGGGCTGAAGGGCCTGTTTCCATGCTGTATAGCTGTATACCTCTATGACTTTAACATTTTGGAGGAATCATTTTTTAAACTTATTTTGTTAGTTAGAGAATAAATAAGAAACAGCGTGTCTTGACAGACAATTTGGCAGCCAATCTAATATTGTCCAGTGGTTTATTAAATCCTATAGGTCTTCTCTAAGCCATGGTATAAATACATGGTCGCAAGTAGTTTGGTAATAGACAATAGACAATAGACAATAGGTGCAGGAGTAGGCCATTCGGCCCTTCGAGCCAGCACCGCCATTCAATGTGATCATGGCTGATCATTCACACTCGGTACCCCGTTCCTGCCTTCTCCCCATACCCCCCTGACTCCGCTACCATTAAGGGCTCTATCTAGCTCTCTCTTGAAAGCATCCAGTGAATTGGCCTCCACTGCCTGCTGAGGCAGAGAATTCCACAGATTTACAACTCTCTGAGTGAAAAAGTTTTTCCTCATCTCCATTCTAAATGCCCTACCCCTTATTCTTAAACTGTGGCCCCTAGTTGTGGACTCCCCCAACATTGGGAACATGTTTCCTGCCTCTAACGTGTCGAATCCCTTAATAAACATATGTTTCGATAAGATCCCCTCTCATCTTTCTAAATTCCAGTGTATACAAGTCTAGTCGCTCCAGTCTTTCAACATACGACAGTCCCGTCGTAATGGTAGAGTGTAAATTATTGGAATTCAGCAGAGTATAGTGTTTTAGTTTAGTTTAGTTGAGCGATACAGAGCGGAAACAGGCCCTTCGACCCACTGAGTCTGCGCCGACCAGTGATCCCTGCACATTAACACTATTCTACACACACTGGGGACAATTTACGATTATACCAAGCCAATTAACCTACAAACCTGTACATCTTTGGAGTGCATGAAAATGAACTTGGGTTTATCCTACATATCCTGTATTTCATCATAATCACTGTAATTTCCAACATTTTTTGGCTATGTGTTGACCAATGTAGATCAAATGTGAATAAAGGTGATTTGGTTTATACCTGAGAGGAGAGCTCTTGGAATTATGCTCAATCCAAGTCACTGGCAGTGGGAAACAATTAATGTATCATTGCTGCAAGTAATTCTTTGGTCATACATTGATAACTTTGAAAACACCAAGTTTAAACACCAAGTTTATTTCCTCATTTGGAGAGAATTTCCTGTTTTAACGAAAATTGTGAGGTACTTGTTCCTCTTTGTGATGAGTAACCCCCATCAAATTCAGGGCAGTTTTCAAATATGTATAATCTGTTAACAATTTCAGCTCAAGAGAAATACAAATATTTTTACAATATTTGTTGAAAAGGTTGATTCACAGTTATAAACAAAACCAATGAGGAAGTTATAGAGTCATAGAGCCATACAGTATGGAAACAGCCCCTTTAGCCCAACTTGCCCACATCGCCCAACATGTCCCATCTATACTAGTCCCACCTGCCTGCATTTGGCCTATATCCCTCTAAACCTGTTCTGCCCATGTACTAATTGTTTCTTAAACCTTGCGATAGTCCCTGCCTCAACTACCTCTTCTGGCAGCTTGCTCCATACATCTACCACCCTTTGTGTGAAAAAGTTAGCCCTCAGATACCTACTTTTCCCTTTCACCTTAAACCTATGTCTTCTGGTTCTCGACACCCCATCTCTGATTTTATAGAAGTCTGAGGGGTAACCTTTTCACACAAGGGGTGGTGGGTGTGTGGAAAGATCTTCCAAAAAAGGTAGTTAAGTCAAGGACTATCGCAATATTTAAAGAGGAATTAGAAAGGTACATGGATAGGACAGATAAGAGGGATATGGGCCAAATGCAGGCATGTGGGACTAGTGTAGATGGGACATGCTGGTCGGTGTGTGCAAGTTGGGCCGGAGGGCCGGTTTTCATATTGTATGTCTCTATGACTCTATGACTACAAATCAGTTGATTTCCTCCAAATAACATCAAGAAACAGTTGAGAGCATTGGATACACTAAAGGCTTTGGATTCTGACAACATCCCAGCTCTGGTCTACTGAAGATCTGCATTCCCAAACTAGCTTTGCCACCAGCAAAACACTGTTACAGTACAATTACATCACTGGTATCCACCAATGAGTAAAAAGCAGATGAAATGCAATTTGGCTAATTACCACCCAATCTGGCTATTCTCAATAATCAGCAAAGAGGTGAAAGCTGTCATCTACAATGCATTCAAGCAGCATCTGCTCACCTTGGCCCATTCTATATTTCACCACGACAACTCAACTCCAACCTTCATCATAGCCTTGGTCCAAATGATTCCAGAGACAAAATGGAAATGACCACCTGTGACATTGAATTAGGAGTTGATCAAGCATGACTTTAAAGACATTGGGCATCAAGGGGAAAATGTTTTTATGGTTGGACTCAAACCTTACACGAAGGAAGAATAGTTGTAGTTTTTGGATTTCAATCAAGCCAGTCCCAGAACATCACTGAAGAGGTTCTACAGTGTCCAACCATCTTCATCAATGACCTTTCTTCCATCATAAGGTCCAAAATGGTGATGTAACCTGATGATTGCATAATGTTCAATTTAATTTGCAAATGAAGAAGTCTATACCTGTATGTAGGCAGAACTGTACAACATGCAGGCATGACTGATCAGTGGCAATAACACTGATGCCATAATAGTACGAAACAATGACCATCACCCACAAAAAGGGAGAATCCCACCACCACCAACACAATGTTTAATAGCTTTACCAATGCATTATCTCCCACCACTAGCACCCTCCAGGATGCCATTCACTAGAAGCTCAACGGAACCAGCCTCATTCATACCAAGACTAAAAGTAAAAGTCAGAGGTTGTGTGTCCTGCAGCAAATAACTCATTTCTTGGCACCCCAACGCCTGTCCTCCTTCAACAAAGCACAAGGTAGGAGCATGGTAGAATAACAAGGAGATCATTAATACAAGAACACTGCACTGTCTGCTGTTAGCTCTCCACATCACATGCTCTCCTGACTTGTAAATATACTGCCTGTCCTTCACCTTCACTGGGTTTAAAGCCTGGAACTTCCACCCCAAATACACTGTGAAAGACCGCATCAGCCAGATATGTGACTGGAAAGTCAAAATCATATCTGAGTGAATCGCTAAATCAGATTTTTTGGGTCAGATCAAGATAGAAGTGGAGATAGAATTAGTTGGATGATCTCTTCAGCCAAGCCTGTATTTGATTCAGTGTTGTTATTTATTTAGTATTTCCAGCCTTCCTGGATATACTCTGAATGTTCCGGAAATGAGCACCTAAGTATAGTTACTGGCAGCCCAGAAGATTAGTGCTCTATATCAACAGTTTACTGAAAGTACTTCCATGGCACTTCCTATGCCCAATAACCAATTGTCTCCTGTCAGTCTTCTGGCCCACCCATTATCAACTACCAGCCAAACTACAGAGCTGCCAATAGTGGAGCAAAGTCCACACCAAATAGGAGAGAAAATATTAAATATCCAATCACATGACCATTGCAGGAAAAATGTTCCGCATGTTGGGGGAATCCAGAACCAGGGGTCACAGTTTAAGAATAAGGGCTAAGCCATTTAGGACTGAGATGAGTAAAAGCTTTTTCAGCCAGAGAGATGTGAATCAGTGGAATCCTCTGCCACAGAAGGCAGTGGAGGCCAATTCATTGGATGTAATCAAGAGAGAGTTGGATATAGCTCTTAAGCCTAATGGAATCAAGGGATATGGAGAGAAAGCAGGAACAGGATACTGATTCTGAATGATCAGTCATGATCATATTGAATAGCGGTGAATGGCAGCCCTTGGAGGGCCAAATGGCCTACTCCTGCAACTATTTTCTATGTTTCTTAGAATCCCTGACGTGAGTAATGTGGTAGAAATTGATCAGGGATTAAACACTTTTAATATCCTGAGAAAATATCTTTTTAAGTACTTGTCAAAATGCAACAAGTCTGCAGAATATTCAGGGGTGGCACAGTAGCACAGCTGGAAGAGCTGACCTCAGGTGCTGTCGGTGTGGAGTTTGCATATCCTTACTGTGACCACGTGGATTTCCTCCAGGTATTCCAGGCTTCTACCCACATCTCAAATGCACACGTGTTTGAAGGTTGATTATCCTCCGTAAATTTCCCCTCAATATGTGGGATGACATAGAACTAGTGTGAACGGGTGACTGATGGTTCAGGTGGTCTCGGTGGGCCAAAGCACCTGACTCCATGCAAATTCTAAATATCCACGCCTGAGCTGATGGGTGGCAAGTAACATTTGCACCACACAAATGCCAGGAAAAGCCAACATCCAACAAGATAACATCACCCCTGGCATTCAATGTCATTACCTTCACAGAATCCCCAACTATCAAAGCTTTCGGGATTACTCTTGAGCAGAAATGGAGCTGGTATTGCCTTGTACACAATGTGGCTACAAGAACCACTCAGAGGCTAGGAATCTATTTCGAGTAACTCATCTCTTAACTCCACAAAGCTTGTCCACTATCTACAAGACAGGGCAGGAGTGCGATGGAATATTCTCCACTTGTCTGGATGGGTGCTCGAGAAGCTCAACACCACAAGGGCCACTTGATTGGCACTCCACCCACAACCATTCACTCACTCCACCACCGACGCATAGTAGCAGCAGTTTTTACCACCTACAGGGTGCGTCACCGTAATTCATCTGTGCTCTTTAGGCAGTACCTTCCAAACACACGACTTCTACCAGCAAGCAAGTTATGGGCAGCAATAACTTGGGAACACGAGCACTTGGAAGTGTACACATCCTAATTTGGAAATATACCATGCTGGAATTCTGGCAATCTCACCTGAACAGCACTGTGGGTGTACCTTTGCAACAGTTCAGGAATGTAGTTCACTACCACCTCCTCAAGGACAATTAGGGGTAAGGCATTTAAATGCTGGCTAAGCCAACAAAGCCCACATCCCTTGAACGATTTTTTTTAAATCTGATTTTGCTAAGAGATATGCCCAGTTATAAACCGATTATAAAGTCCAAAGACCCTCTGGATGTTATCTTCCTGCAGCAAGGAAACAGTGGTCCAGAACTTGTTTCAGCTACAATTTAGTGAATTTTATCAAAAAATGATTTTGTGCTTTGCCTATGCATGGTGTACTCCAAGATATTCATTCTGGGTCCACCAGGTACAAGACACCCAAAGGTACTGAGTCTCATTATTTGAGCAAACACTCTGAGGTCCAACGATGGATTCACTTGATGAGTGGTGCCAGGCTGTGATCATCCTCCAAATTTGGTTTCTTTCTTAATAATCTTTAATCATCACCTATTCCACCCCCCCCCCCCCCCCATTGCCTCCTCTATACATGCTTTTCCTCAAAATGCCTCCTTGTCCATTCACAATTCACACACAATCATCTCCCCAGATACCCTTCCTCCCCACAACTCGGATCATTCTTGAAGAATCACCCCCATTTATCACGCTCCCCAATACCTAAACATCTCCTTTTCAGCATCCTTATACCAGCCTACAATTGTTCCTTCCCACTTCTTCAATCTTCCACCAACCCCAAAATACATTCATTGCATCTCCATCCTGCTGCTCCCCACAATTAATCTACTCCTTTCCCTACCACCACTTCTGGCCTCATATACAGCAGAATATTAAAGCCTCAGAGTTGCGTTCCTAGTTGATAGGAGTTTCTGGACTGTCTGGTATTATGTGTCATCGAAATAGAACTTCATAATAAATGCCAACAAATCCATGACAAACAATTGGCATTCACCTGGATAAATACCAGCAAGTTCAAGACAGGTCTTGAATGCAGAAATGCCATACTTCCTTTAGGATTCCTCGGTGTGATCCCATCACTCTGTTCTGTTGCCGGACTGCATTCAGAGTGCAGCAGAGGAGCATGAACCTAATGGAGTTTCCCATCATTTATGCTTTGGGGGGGGGGAATCTTCACCAGCTTGGACCTAATGAAGTGCACAAACGACAAAGAAAAACTACAGATGCTAGAAATCTGAAATGAAAAAAAATATGCGGGAGATCAGGTAGCATCTTTAAGAGAGAAACTGTCGATGCTCAGATCGATGATCTTTCACCACAGATGCTGTCTTATCTGTGGACTTTCCCCAGCATTGTCTGTTCTATTGTTACTATGTTAACCTCTGTTAACCCATTCTTTTCAAAGGCTTTTTTTGTGGTTGCAAGGAAAACTGTATTTCTTCAATTATTAGTATTTCATTGTGTTTAATTATCTCTAAGTATTTTACATTATTTCATTTTAACGCGTTTAGTTCTTAATAATTTTGCATTTTTCTTAATTTGTTCAGTTTGATGTTAATAGCTATTGAATGCTTTGGAACGTCATACAGCACAAAAAATGGCCCTTCAACTCCACTTGCCCATGCCGACCAAGAAATTTCAAATAATGTCGGGTTATGCAGAGGAGGCCAACATCAGAAAGCAGTCATGAGATTTCTAACAAACTATGGTCAGCAAGATCAGGACCTCCAGCCTTACAAGAGCACTTACACTGAGAAATATTTCCGACCATTCATCACTTCTTCAGCGCAGATCTAAAACATCAGTGTGGAAATAGAGCTTTAATCTATAAATTCTTGAATTGGAGCGTGTCCAAATGAGGCACGCCAAAAACTTCTTTGAAAATTCCACCTCCAGTTTAAATTCCACCTCCAGTTTAAATTCCACCTCCAGTTTAAATTCCATTTGGAATATTTTGGAGGAGCAAGAACCAAGAACCAAGAAAACCTATGATTTCTGCGCCACATGGTCAGAAGCATATTCCACAGTACCCAAATAAAGTTTGTTTAAAACTGTTAGCTTCTTTCAATTCTCAAGAAGTGTGGTGAATTATTTTTCTTTGGTCTAGACATACCGTGGTATAAGTTGCGGTAATTGCAAAGAATATGAATTAAGAAGGATAGTTAATTATCCAATGTTTAATTCAGTGATTGACTTTCTTTCACCAGGAATGGAAGCTTATGTTGCGATTTGTTTTACTCCCTTTGCACATTATGTACATTATTTAAATAACTGTAGCAATAAAATATGCTAGGGATGCCAAGTGTCGAAAAAGACTATCAGATAACATTGTAAAATAAGTCAGGTTGTTCACTTTACAAAGGAATTTGTCGAATATACATACAGGATTAGTTGCTAAATTAGATCACTTATCTGAAACATTTCAATTCAGTTTACATTTCCATCCTGCAACTATTAAAAAATATATTTTTGTAATTCAAAATACATAATTAAATTAGATCAAATAACAAGAACTGACCCTCGAGCCATATTTGAAGGCAAGAGTTAGGAACTAAGTTTGCTATAATTATACCATAATGTATAAATAGAAAAGGCACATGGAACTGAGAGCAAGAATACAATCGCAGATGCATACAGGAAATGTACACATTTGCAAAGATCAGAAGGAAATTATGTATGAAGGTTAATTGATTCCATTCAAATAAAATAAACCATGTCTGTTGTATTACTCACACAGGTATTTTGGTAGCTGGAAAATAGGTCATGTAAATAAAGATCAAGAACATAGGCAGCACAAGCACAGGATAAAGCACTCAGTTTCATGCACGTAGACCTGTAAATCTTAGAAGAGGGCAGCGACAGAGAGATCTTCCTTTTCACACCTCCCCAAATCACTGACCTGTTCCTACCTTAACAAGCACCCACATCTACACCAATGCCTACCATTCCCTTATCCCTCGCTCTATTCATGGTGACAATAATTTTAGTAAATAGAGAAAATAATTCTAGAAGATAGAAACCTATGTTCTCAACTATGTTTTTGCATCCTTACCCCCCCCCCCCCCCCCTCCCCTTCATCCATATATTTTATTTGCTTTTGTAAGATCTGTCCTTTTGTCATAGAACATACAACATAGAACATAGAACATAGAAATGAACAGCACAGGGATAGGCCCTTCGGATAACAATATCTGTGCCGAACATAAGGCCAAACCAAACTAATCTTATCTGCCTGCACATGATCCATATCCCTCCATTCCCTGCATATCCATGTGCCTATCTAAACGCTACTATCATAACTGCCACCAACACCACCCTTGGCTGTATGTTCCAAAATTGTGTGCAGTTTTGGTCTCCTAATTTGAGGAAGGACATTCTTGCCATTGAGGGAGTGCAGAGTAGGTTCACCAGATTAATTCCCAGGATGGCGGGACTGACATATGATGAAAGAATGGATCGACTGGGCTTGTATTCACTGGAATTTAGAAGGATGAGAGGGCATCTTATAGAAACGTATAAAATTCTTAAGGGATTGGACAGGCCAGATGCAGGAAAAATGTTCCCCATGTTGGGGAAGTCGAGAACCAGGGGTCACAGTTTACAAATAAGGGGTAGGCCATTTCAGACTGAGATAAGGAAAATCTTTTTCACCCAGAGAGTTGTGAATCTGTGGAATTCTCTGCCACAGAAGGCAGTGGAGGCCAATTCACTGGATGTTTTCAAGAGGGAGTTAGCTATAGCTCTTAGGGCTAATGGAATCAAGGGATATGGGGAGAAAGCAGGAATGGGGTACTGATTTTGGATGATCAGCCATGATCATATTGAATGGTGATGCTGGCTCGAAGGGCCGAATGGCCTACTCCTGCACCTATTTTTTATGATTCTATGTTTCTATGTTCAAGGCACCCACCACCCTCTGTGTAAAAGAAGTTGCCCCGCATCCATCCCCTTTACAACAATTATCGTGAAGTGATCTGAGAGGCATCCTGGCATATGAAGAGTGCTCAACTAATTGAGAAATATGGCTGCTGTTGCATTGCAAATAATTATTCAGGAGTGGAGGCTTCTTCAAAATATTTTACAACTTTCTACAGGATCAAAGCCCATCAGAATGGCTTTTATATTATATGTCTGATATTATTTAAATCCAAAATATTTCTTTTTAATTATGCAGTGACACGTCCTATAATTTTATTCTATTGTGGTTCTAATAATCAATGCCCACCTTAAACTATCCACCAAAACCCCGAGGCTACATTCCGAGATTATGATCTCTTTATATTTTACTGGTAAGATGGTGGGAATTAGAAATTCATATTTGGTCGCATGTATCATCACTTGATCATGCGCAGGCAGAAGAGATTAATTTAACGGCATCATGTTCAGCACGGGTATTGTGCATCGAAGGGCTCATTTCTGAGCTACAATTTTTACATTTACCAAGCCAATTTATCTACATACCTGTACGTCTTTGGAGAGTGGGTGGAAACCGAAGATCTCGCACGGCCACGGGGAGACCGTACAAACTCCATACAGACAGCACCCGCAGTCGGGATCGAACCCAGGTCTCTGTCACTGCAAGGGCTGTCAGGCAGCAACTCCACTGCTGCGCCACTGTGCCGCCCTATTATATTAAATAGGGAGGAGTAATATGAAGGTGACCAAGGACAAGCAATAATTAGATATAACCACATTTAGTTGGAGAAGGGCTCATTTCAATATTAAAAGAGGATCTGCCCTCTGCAAATTGGAATAAAATATGGCAAGTGAAACAATAAGTCAACAATGGGGAATCTTTAAAGGGGAGATAGTTCAGGTATAGAGTAAACATACCCCCATGAGGGGGATAAAAAGTGCCTCCAAAGTTAGAGCTCTATTACGAAACAGATGTAAGATAAATATTAAGTTCATAATCAGGGCAGAATCAGAGGAGTGCAGAGAGTAGAGTCCATCCAACAAATGGAGAAAAAGGCCAAAAGGAGAGAATCCATTAATATCCACTAATATAAAAATGAAACTCAATGTTTTTTGTTTGGCTATAAATAGTCAAAGAGCAGCAAAGGAAGCGAATGGCAGATCAAGAACCAAAATAATCTCCTACTGGAGACACTGATGGGTGAAGAACTAATATTAATAAATAACATCTGTCTTCAGTCAACAAAAGGACCCTGCCAACATTATAGCAATGGAGGCCTGAGAGCAATATTGTATGTTAAAAGTAAAGAGGAAGTACTTAAAACATTAGCAATGCTCAAGGTAAGAAAGTCATCTGGATCTGATGGGATATATCCAAGGCTACAAGTTCCACATGTTGGGAATAATACCAGGGCTAAAGAGATAAGTAGAGGAAAATAAAATTAAAAATGGCAGAGGAGGTTTTAGTTCCATAGAGAGAATGGTGAAACCTACTCTGGGCAAGAGTCTGTTTCTACCTATCTATCTATTCCTCATGATTTGGTACACCTCTATAGGATCACCCCTCATCCTCCTGTGCTCCAAGGAATAGAGTTCTAGTCTGCTCAACTTCTCACTATAGGTCAGGTCCTCGGGTCCTGGCAACATCCTCGTAAATCTTCTCTACACTCTTTCCAGCTTGACAACATCTTTCCTATAACTTGGTGCCCAAAACTGGACAATACTCTAAATGCGGCCTCACCAACATCTTATACAACTGCAACATGACCTTCCAACTTCTATACTCAATGTTTTGACTGATGAAGGCCAGTGCCAAAAACCTTTTTGACCACCCTATCTACCTGTGATGCCACTTTCAACAAACGATGTACTTGTACTCCTAGATCCCTCTACTCTACAACACTCCCCAGAGCCCCACCATTCACCATGTTAGTGCTCTCAAAATGCAGCACCTCACATTTCTCTGTATTAAATTCCATCAACCATTCCTCAGTCCATCTGCCCAACCGATCAAGATTCTGCTGCAATTTTTGACAACCATCTTCACAATCTACAACACCACCCACTTTGTGTCATCTGCAAACTTGCTAACCATGCCATGTACATTCTCAACCAAATCATTGATATAGATGACAAACAGCAATGGGCCCTGCACCGAACCCTGGGGCACACCACTAGACACAGTCCTCCAGTATGAAAAGTAACCTTCCACCATTACCCACTGCTTCTTTCCATTAAGCCAATTTTCTGTCCATTCTGCTATTTCTCCTTGAATCCCATAGGATCTAACCTTCCAGAGCAGCCTACCATGCGGAACCTTGTCAAATGCCTTACTAAAATCCATGTCTACAGCTCTGCCTTCATCGGCCTTTTTGGATACTTCCTCAAAAAATTCAATCAGATTCGTGAGACAGGACCTCCCACGTACAAACCATGTTGACTATCCCTAATTGGCCCTTGTCCATCTAAGTGCATGTATATCCGATCCCCCAAAATTCTCTCTAGTAACAATTTACAGTAATTGGGAAACAAGTTATGATGTGAGGTGAGGAAACATCTTTAGACAGCATGGCAATGGTTTAGAATGAAGGGCCTGAAAATGGTGTACGAAAATTGAACTAGTTTTTAGGAATAAACCGCATAATTATTTGAAGGGGGTATAATTGTGAAACCAGTTTAACAAGGTTAAAAAATCAATCATGCAGACATTCAGGGACAGAGTAGAGAAGGTATCAAAGAAAAGACGGCCTGGGTTTAGGTTAAGAGGAAGGAGCTTTAAAGGGGGGGCTAAGGGGTCAGTTTTTTAAAACAGAGTTGTTGATATCTGGATCATGGTACCAGAGAAAATGGTGAAATCAGATACAAATATTATGTTTAAGAGGCAAGTAGATAAGCATAAATAGACAGGTCATCGAAGGATGGACAAATGAACTTTGTGTAAAGGGTTAGTATTGCTATGATGGATCAAAAGGCCTATTTTGTTCCTTATGACTATACCACTCAATTTATGACCTGCAGCAGTTAGGATACAGGAAGTGGGGTTTTAGATAATCTTACGATTATGGAGGATTAGAAAATGGGAAGTGGACCAGGGGAGCATTGCAGTAGTCAAGCCCAGAGGTAATAAAAACTTGAATGAGTTTTAAGCAACATATGGGTTGAGGCAAGGAGTGATATGCCTTACCAGAACAGCTACTGATATATACAACAGATGAGAGCAGAATAACACACCGATTGTAGTGTTCTGGAAAACAATTTTTAAAAATCATATTGGACATTTTTGACAAATGGAGATGGATTACGATAATAAAGCAAACATTTTAGCTTACTGTAAATATTGCTGTTCATAAAGCAACATCTGGTTTCTCAGGTGATCCAGTAATGAAGAACAGAAATCATTCCAACATATCTGAAGGAGGCTGGAAATAATTTATTTCAGATATTGGATACAAAAATTAAAAACAGTGAATGCCCACATAATGCTCTTATTAACCAAATGGTTATGAAGCCAGATAGAGCTTTTAAATGTCACACTCAGTCGTTCCATCAAGCACAAAAGTTTATAGTCGCCTTGATTTAATAGATGTGCCCCCAGCACTGACCTAGGCTATCATTTTTAAAAGGCTATAAACCATTTTGTACGCGATTTAATAAGGTTGTGCAATAAACCTCCATGTTGACTGACAAGAGCTGAAAACAAATTGCTGATTAAATTTGAGCTCATGTAAGTTAATGAAAATGTTACATTTATTCTTTTCAGCATTGCCTAACTTAACCAGATATTTCATGATTTTTTTTTACCTCTAATTTATCAACTGACATTTGCTTAAAGATGAACTTTGAGTGTTGGATCAACGTATGTAATTGTGTTTTTCAGAAGTTACATTTGGAATCAGTGAGTCATAGAGTCATACAGTGTGGAAACAGACTCTTCGGCCCCATCTACACTAGTCTCACCTGCCTGCATTTGGCCCATATCCTATTAAACCTATCCTATCCATTTATCTGTCCAAATGTTTTTTAAACATTGTGATAGTACCTAACTCAATTGCTTCCTTTGGCAGCTTGTTCCACTCTTTGTGTTAAAATGTTTCCTATTAAAACTTTCCACTTTCACCATAAACCCATGACCACTGGTTCTTGGCTCCTCTTCTCTCGGCAAAAGACTGTGCATCTACATTATCTATTTCCCTCATGAGCATATACACCTCTAAAAGATCACCCATCGTCCTCCTGCGCTCTAAGGAATAAAGTTCTAGCCTGCTCAACCTCTCCCTTTTGCCCCTCATAACATATAAACATCCTCATAAATCTTCTCTGCACCTTTCCCAGCTTGACAACATCTTTCCTATAACAGGGTGAATAAAACTGAATGCAATACTCCAAATGTGGCCTCACTAATGTATTTTACAACTGTAACATAACTCCAACTTCTATTCTTCACAATCTATCCATGTCAAATCCATAAAATAAATAATATTTACCATATTTTACTGAATTTTAATTCTGAAAATATACATCTTAGTAGTTCAATGTTAAGATTCAATCAGAGATTCATCAGAGCTGCTCCATTTCTAGCCCAGGACTACTTCAAATTAAGAGCAGCTTTGAAGAATTTCTCCAGTGAGTGTGTAATATATGGATGTAATTTAGGAACGTAGAGTATAGTCATCCAACTATCAACTAAGTGTGATAAATGAATTACTCTGTCTTTTCCCTCTCTCTACACTGGCCCAATTACCCATTGAGATGAGAAACATCATCTTGATCAAGAGCTTCAAGTTCCTTGATGTAAATATAGAGTCATAGCGTCAGTGTGGAAACAGGCCCTTCAGCCTAACATGCCCACACCGGCTAACATGTCCCAGCTGCACTAGTCCCACCTGCCTGCACTTGGACCCTATCCCTCCGAACCTGTCCTATCCATGTACCTGTCTAACAGTTTCTTAAACGTTGGGTTAGTCCCTGCCTCAACTACCTCCTCTGGCAGCTTGTTCCATACTCCCACCACCCTTTGTGTGAAATACTTACCCCTCAGACTCCTATTACACCTTTTCCCCTTCACCTTGAACCTATGACCTTTGGTCCTCGATTCCCCTACTCAGGGCAAACGATTCTGTGGATCTACCTGATCTATTCCTCTCATGATTTTCCTAGAAACGTCTTTCCTATAACATGGTGCCAAAACTGAACACACTATTCTAAATGCGGTCTCACCTACATCTTCTACAACTACAACATGATCTCCCAACTTCTATACTCAATACTCTAACTGATGAAGGCAAATGTGCAAAAGCCTTTTTGGCCACCTTACCTACCTACGTCTTGACCTTCAAGGAACCTCATCTCACCTTCATGCACCTGCACTCCTGGATCCCTCTGCTCTATAACACTACCCAGAGGCCTACCATTCACTGTGTAGGTCCTGCCCTTGTTAGACGTCCCAAAATACAACAACTCACATTTCTCTGTATTAAATTCCAACAACCATTCCTCAGCCCACCTGACCAATTGATCAAGATCCTGCTGCAGTCTTTCACAACCATCTTCACTATCTGCAAAACCACCCACTTTTGTATCATTAGCAAACTTGCTAATCATGCCCTCAATGTTCTCATCCAAATCATTGATGTAGATGACAAACAGTAACGGGCCCAGCACCGAACCCTGAGGCACACCACTAATCACAGGCGTCCAGTCCGAGAAGCAACCTTCCACCATCACCCTCTGCTTCCTTCCATGAAGCCAATTTGCTACCCTTTCAACTATCTCTCCTTGGATCCCATGCGATCTAACCTTCCAGAGCAGCCTACCATGCGGAACTTTGTCAAATGCCTTACTGAAATCCATGTATACAACATCTACAGCTCTGCCCTCATTGACCTTTTTGGTCACATCTTCAAAAACTCCCACATATAAAACCATGCTGACTATCCCCAAATATCATCAATAATCGGTCCTCTAAACTGAAGCTGCAGCCAAGAATGCACACCAGTGCCTTTACGTCCTTGGAAGATTAAGTTTGATTAGCATAACTTCAAAGACTCTTTCCAACTTCTATGGATGTACTGCAGGAAGCATTCTATTAGGATGTATCACAGCTTGGTTTGGTAACAGCTCTGCCCAAGACTCAAAGAAATTGCAGAGTTGTGGATGTATCCCAGTCCATCACACAAATTAGCCTCCTCACCCCACCCCCCACCTTCACCCTCTCCCCTTCAACTGAATTACACTTCACACTGTCTAGGAAAGCAGCCAACACAATCAAGAACCATGGACGCCTCAGTCATTCATTCATCTCCATTCTCCCGTCGGGTTGAAGATTCAAAAGTTTAAAAACAACTATCACCAGATTCAGGAATAGCTTCTTCCCAGCTGTTATCAAATGACTGAACACACCTCTCATTAGCTTAGAGTATTGTCCCGATCTCCCAACCTACCTCATTACAGCCCTTGCTTTCAAGAGAGAGCTTGATAGAGCTCTTAAGGATAGCAGAGTCAGGGGGTATGGGGAGAAGGCAGGAACGGGGTCATGATCGAGAATGATCAGCCATGATCACATTGAATGGCGGTGCTGGCTCGAAGGGCCGAATGGCCTATTCCTGCACCTATTGTCTATTGTCTTGCACTCTTTCTATCTGCACTTTCTCTGTAATAGTAACATTGTAAAGCAGAAACATTATATTTTGCAGTCTGGTTAGTTTTGTCCTTGCTTCTATCAGTTGGACTTGTGTGTGACTCGATTATACTCATGTATGGTATGATTTGACTGGAGAGCAGCAAAACAACGATTTTCACCGCACATGATAATAATAAACCAATACCTGGAAAACATTATTTTCATTCAGTGATAAAAACCCTGAGCTGCCAACGAAAGGTAATCATGCAGTGTTTCCATTTTTCATTTAAATTACTTTCATAGCATGCTCAGGAAAATTGTTTAGGAGAGTTTCCTCTGGCAATATGTAGAGGGCCCCACATGGGAGAGGGCAATGTTGGATCTAATCTTGGGAAGTTTTGATGGGCAAGTGAATGAAGTGTGCGTGGATGAGCCTTTTGGGACCAATGACCATAGTTCTATTAGGTTTAAGATAGTTATGGATGAGACAGAGCAGGCCCATGAGTTAAAATTCTAAAATAGGGCAAGGACAACTTTGAGGGTATAAGATAGGAACTCGATCAACTTGATTGGAGCAGGTTATTTGAAGGAAAAGGAATGTCAGGAAAGTGGGATGTTTTTAATAGTGTGCTGACAAGAGTCCAGGACATGCATGTTCCTATTACAGTGAAGGGCAAGAAAGCTTGGATGACAGGAGAAATTGAGACTCCGGTCAAGAGTAAGAAGGAGGTATGGGGCCGGTATAAGCAGCTGGGATCAAGTATATTATTGGAGGAGTATCCAGAACTAAGGAGCAAGCTGAAAAAAGGAAATATGGAGGGCATAAAGGGGACTGCAGATAGCTCTAGCAGATAGCATTACGGATAATCCCATGTGATTTTACGTACATAAAGGGAAAAAAGGGCAACAAGAGAGAGAAAGGGACCCTCAGGAATCAAAGCAGTCAATTCTGTGTTGAGGCAAGGTCCTCAATGAGTATTTCTCCTCTGATTTTTACTGTGGAGAAAGACAAGAGGACCGAGGAACTGGGGACAGTCAATGGAAGTGTCCTGAGAGCAGTCAGTGTTACGATCGAAGAGGTGCTGAAAGTCCTGATGAGTATGAAGGTAGACAATTTTGCAGGCCTGATCAGATATAACTGGAGAGGAAATGCAGCTGCCCTGGCTGACGTTTACAAGTCGTCATTTAATAAAGGTGAGTTGCCGGAATAAAATTGGCTTCATGAAATGATGCAGTAAGGTTGGTTGACAGTGGAAGGTTGTGTCTTGAACTGGTGGCCTGTGCCTAGTGGTGTGCCTTAGGGATCCCATTGCTGTTTGTCATCTATAATCAATGATTTGGATGAAAACGTACAAGGCATGATTAGCAGATTTACAGATGACACTAAAGTGGATGGTTTTGTAGATAGTGAAGATGGTTGTCAAAAATTGCAGCAAGATCCTGAACGGTTGGGTGGGTGGGTGGGCTAAGGAATGGTTGATGGAATTTAATACAAAGAAATGTGAGGTGTTGCATTTTGGAAAAGAACTACACAGTGGACAGTAGGGCTCTGGGGAGTGTTGAACAGCAGAGGGATCTAGGAGTACAGATACATAGTTCCTTGAAAGTGGCGTCGCAGTTAGATAGTGTGGTCAAAAATGCTTTCGATACATTGGCATAGTATTCTTCTTTCGAATGTCAACTACAACAATCAAAAGTGGCAATTGGTGCTTCAGAGTACCGTAGTTGACGCTTTGCTGCAAATTTTGCCAGTCCTGTAGAATTACCTAGGGTGGACGATGAGGACGTAAAGCAGTTCCCACCCCGGCATAGTATTGAGTATAGAAGTTGGGAGGTCATGTTATAGTTATATAAGAAATTGGAGAGGACAGATTTAGAATATTGTGTTCAATTTTGGTCACTCTGTTATAGGAACGATGTTGTCATGCTGGAAAGGGTGTAGAGAAGACTTACGAGGATGTTGTCAGGACTCGAGAGTCAGAGCTATAGGGAGAGGTTGAACAGGTTAGGACTTTATTTCTTGGAGCGCAGGAGGATGAGGGGTGATCTTATAGAGGTGTACAAAATCATGAGAGGAACAGATCAGGTAAATTCACAGAGTCTCTTGCCCAGAATAGAGGAATCAAGAACCAGAAGACATAGATTTAAGGTGAAGGGGGAAAGATTTAATAGTAATCTGAGGGGTAACCTTTTCACACAAAATCGGTAGTTGTAAGGAACGAGCTGCCGGAGGAGGTAGTTGAGCCAGATATTATTGCAACATTTCAGGAACATTTAGACAGGCACATGGATAGGATAGGTTTAGTGGGAAATGGGCCAAATGCAGGCAGGTGGGACTAGTGAAGAAGGGGCATGTTAGTTGACATGGGCAAGTTGGGCTGAAGAGCCTGTTTCTTCATTGTGTGACTCTGTGACACTGTAGCAGCTTTTTAAATGCTCACGTAGACCTCTGATTAATCCTATTCACGTAGGATATGCTGGTTAATGGAGTGATGGTCATTACAAAGGACCAGGGGTGTAATAGTGGGGTGGAAGAATTAGAGGTGGGGTGGGAAAAAGCATTTGCTATTAGATAAAAGAAAGTATGGACTTTCCAAAGACTGATTATGTCTGAACTAGTCTGTAGTTGTTATTAATACCAATTTTGATCAAATATAACTTATCAATGAATGAAAAATGATGCAACCTCTTGAGTGACCTCCTTTGAATAATCAAAAATACCTGATTAACCAAAATTAAAACGGAAAAAAAACAAAAACATTAACCAGGAATTAAGCCAAAAACACATGCTCCAATAATGGTAAAGATATAACAAAAACAAGCACTTTAAAACCACATTTTAATGTTCCATATTGAAGTCTGATATTCTCCAGAGACCACAGACTGGGTTCTTGAGAGGAGAGTTGAGGGCAGCAAAGGTTTAAAGACCGAGGAACTTAATATACTGGAAGACCGAAAGGATGGATACCAGGATCATTAGTGTGCCTGAAGCTCGGAATTTGCTGTGGGGCAGGGAGGGGAGGGTAAAATGCTCTTTGGGGAGAGAGGGGGGTGGGAGAGGATTTGAGTTGATTGGCACGATGGATAGGTTAGGGAACATGGGTCAGGATGTTGTCAAATGGCCCATGGGAGTTGGGATCAAGCAGCACAGTTTCAGAAGTTGAAGCAGGGCCCAAGAAGAACAGGTAACTTATCTTGTGGCATCTGTCCATGAGGTGCCGACTTAGAAATAGCATCTTCAACACAAGGTTGAATCGTGGTCTAATTTTTAGAGTATTGTAATTTAACTTGGAGATAATCTTGATTATGGCCATTCCAGAAATGAAAGCATTTTAGACACATGGTACTGAAAATATTACTTATTTCTTTGCCACTGAGTACCAAACAATAATATAAGCTTTATGCGCTGTACATTTGAAAAATCAACAGGGAACTGGATGAAAATATATTCATTGACGAAGTGATTTCAATTGAAACATTGAACATGGAAAAGTACAGCACAGTCACAGACCCTTCGGCACACAATATCTGTGCTGAACATAATGCTCAGATAAACTAAACTCATCTGACAACACATGATCCATCCTCCTCTATTCCCAGCATATCCATGTGATATCTAAAAGCCTCTTAAACACCCATATCATTTTTGATTCCAACACCATCCCAACAGCACATTCTGGGCACCCATCCACTCTCTGTGTAAAATCACTTGCCCACAGATCTCCTTTAAACGTTGCCCCTCCTGCCTTAAAGCTATTCCATCTAGTCATTGACATTTTCACCCCGGGAAAAAGATTCTAGCTGTCCACCCCATCTATGCATCTCATAATTTTATATACAAATTGTCCAACAGCTGTGAGATGAGTTCCATATCAATGCAGAAAATACTTCAAATAAAAGTCTTTGAATTAGTACAATTCCCAACTTTTGAAACCCTCATCCATAGAGATGTAAAGAAACTTGGACAATATAGCTTTAGAAATGCATTGCCGAGAATTGTGTTTATTATAAATCATTGCATTGTGAACATAGTGATGAAATATTAGTCACAGTGGTTGAAGCCTTTGATTAAATGTCAAGGCATTAAGTGACTCCATTTCATGATTAAAATATCTTTCAGATGCTTCTGCCCACACATATTTCCTTTAAATGTACAGAAAGTAGTATAATGTCAGAAGAAACACTTCCTTGATGATTTTTAGATTAATTAAGTTCCATAGTGGCAATGAGCATTGATATATATATATCTAAAAGCTGCTATTAAAAACTGACAAACTAAAGTTGGCTGACCACTATCTGCAGGCAGATACTTGAAGCACTGCCAACAGAACTAAATTAACAGTAACTGAAGAAAGAAAAAACATGTTGCAGAACCTATTGCACAATTCCATCTTCATCCATGTTTATAATGAAGAGGACTTTTATTGCCATCTGCTGGTCAAAGTAAAAAACATAAAGTCTCAAAGACTTGAATTATGCTGTGAGAATACGGATGAGACAACTCTTCAGAGCTCACAATTATTAATGCATGAAATTTTTAGTTTAGTTTAATTTAAAGATACAGTGCGGAAATAGGACCTTTGGCCCAGCGAGTCCCCGCCGACCAGCAATCCACGCACACTTACACTATCCTACACACACTAGGGAGCACCCAGAGAAAACCCATGCAGGTCACGAGGAGAACGTACAAACCCGTACAGACAGCATCTGTAGTCAGGATCGAACCTAGATCCTGGGGCTGTAAAGCAGCCACTCCACTGCTGCACTTCCATGCCACCCAAACAAACAGCAATTTCTGGCACCCACACACATACACATTATTATGAATAAATTGGTATTTAAATTGCCCTGCTCGACAAATTTTATTTAATTATTTTCTTACTAATGTCTTAGCATTCACAAACGTATTTATGTGATCTACTCATCCCATTATCTGCTCATTGGATATCCAAAAGAAAATTGAAACTATCACAACTCAATTTTTACCAGTGTTGTAAGTCTTAATTACTACCAAGTGATGTCTCCGGCTCACAAAAAAAAACTTTTGACTTTATTCTTATAGATTTTAATGAAGGCTGGAGAATTTTGAAGCGTTAAGAAATTCCTATTTTTTTATATTTCTGTCTCTTTTGTCCCCCACACTTAATCTCCAATACCTTTCTTTCTTTGTTGCACATTTATTTCAGGTGATTTTATATTGAAATAATATTTTAAACATGAATTTCCTGGTTCAAGTTCTTCGTGTCTTAGTGAAGATTCTTGATGCTGCCTGATTCAGAAGACATGTCACTGCATGCCCTGTGTGTGCACACTCTGAGCAGTTGCGAATACAATAATCAGCGTGTATTTCCCTTCTGCAGCCCTGAATATTCTATATATAAAATCCATCTCCAAAACTTCTGCTCAGTCAAGTAAACTCTGAACATAACTATTTATGCACTGAAATTAGACCAGGTCTAAGATGTTGAATATTCACATTAAATTGACAATTGCACAATTGATACAGTGAGGCAGAGCTCATCCCTACGTGAGGTATATCCACCAGCATGTAGGGTTATAACAGCCCAGGTAACATGTCCACTGCCTTTGTGACCAGTAGAAAGTGAGCCCATCAAGGAGTAAGTCAGAATCAAAGGTCAAGAACCACAACATTCTTCATTCGAATCAAATAGCAATAATCTGCAGTTAGAATAGTTCCTTTATTGTCATTGTAACATGAGCCATGTACAACGAAATTGTAAAATGTCAGCCAGTCAGTGCACCATTCAAACATTTCTAAAAGCTAACGATACATACAAGGTAAAATATTTAAAAAAAGATAAACAACTAAAATAAATATCATGAAAATAGCACGCATAAACACCCAACCCTACATCCTTCTGTCGATTTCACAGTCTCTTATTATGTATCGCCCCTGCGTTCCTTGGCGGCTACATTTAGTGCCTTTATAGCAGTGGGGTAAAAACTATTTTTAAGTCTGTTTGTCCTTGTCCTTGTAGATCTGTACCGTCTGCCTGACGGTAGCAGTTCAAACAGGGAGTGTCCGGGGTGGGAAATGTCCTTTATAATACTCTGGGATTTTTTGATGCAGCGGGAACTGTGTAAGTCCTCCAAGGTAAGTAGAGGGCAGCCGACAATCCTCTGGGCGTTGTCAATGGCCCTCTGGAGCGCTTTCCTCTGAGCCGCTGTGCAGCTGGTGTACCATACGCATACACAGTATGTTAGGATGCTCTCAATGTAGCACCGATAAAAGGACAACAGCAGTCTCTGAGTGATGTTATTCTTCCTGAGCACCCTCAGGAAGTGCAGTCTCTGCTGGACCTTTTTCAGCAGCGCAGAGGTGTTCACGCTCCACGTCAGGTCCTCCTCAATATGGATTCCCAGGAAGCGGAAATCCGCCACCCTCTCCACACAGTCCCCTCTGATAGTTAATGGTACCATGTCCGTTTTATTCTTTCTGAAGTCTATTATTATTTCCTTTGTCTTTAAGGTGTTGAGGAGCAGGTTATTTTCTCCACACCACACTGTCAGCTGCTCCGCCTCATCCCGGTAGGCGTACTCGTCCCCCCCGGTGATGAGTCCCACCACCGTAGTGTCATCCGCAAATTTGACAATGGTGTTGCTGTGGTGGGCGGGGGTGCAGTCATGTGTATAGATGGTGTAGAGCAGGGGGCTCAGCACGCAGCCCTGTGGAGAGCCGGTACTGAGGCTGAGGGCTGTAGATGTGTGATGGCCCACTCTGACTCTCTGGCTGCGAGCTGACAGGAAGCTATTTATCCACATGCAGGTGGAGTGTGGAAGTCCCAAGTCCCCCAGTTTGTCCACCAGTTTATGGGGAAGGATGGTATTAAAGGCAGAGCTGTAGTCCACAAAGAGCATCCGCACGTAGCTCCCCGGCTGCTCCAGGTGGAACAGTGCAGCATGGAGGGCTGTGGCTATAGCGTCCTCTGTGGATCTATTCGCTCTGTACGCAAACTGGTGGGGGTCAAAGCTTCGGGGCAGGAGTGATGTGATATGACCCCGGACCAGTTTTTCAAAACACTTCATCACCACTGGTGTGAGTGCGACTGGCCGGTAGTCGTTGAGGCTGGAAATGTGGGGTTTTTTGGGCAAGGGGACTATGATTGCGGACTTCAGACAGGATGGAACAGTGGACTGGGCCAGAGACTGGTTGAAAATCCTCGTACAGACTCCAGCCAGCTGGTCAGCGCAGTCCTTCAGCACGCGTCCAGAGACGCCGTCGGGTCCAGTAGCCTTCCTTGGATTGATGGCCCGCAGCGTGCGCCTCACCTCATGCTCCTCTATCTTGAGGGTTAGGCTGCTGTGGACCACGTGGTGTGATATGGCTGTCTCGGGTGGCTCCACTTCAAAGCGAGCAAAGAAGAGGTTCAGCTCCTCTGCCAACGAGGCGTCACCTTCAGCAGCTCCAAGGTTGGTCTTATAGTTGGTTAGATACTGGATCCCCTGCCACACCTGCCTGCTGTTGTTGCTGTCCAGGTGGTCCTCTATCTTCCTCCTGTAGTCTAATTTGGCCTCTCTGATGCCTCTCTTCAGGTTAGCTCGGGCCATGCAGTATAAAGCCCTATCGCCAGACCTAAAAGCAGTGTTCCTCTCTTTTAACAGCCGCTGGACCTCCCGGGTCATCCAGGGCTTCTGGTTGGGGTAGACCCGGATGCGTTTGTCCACTGTGACAGTGTCCATGCAGTTTTTAATGTAACATAGTACACTGTCTGTGAACACCTCCAGGTCCCGGTGTTCAAACACATCCCAGTTGGTCCTGTCGAAGCAGTCCTGCAGCTGCTGAGATGCACCATCAGGCCAAGTTGTGATGGTCTTTGTGATGGTAGGAGCGGTTTTCCTGAGGGGGGCATATGCAGGAATTAAAAACAGGGACATATGGTCCGACTGACCCAGGTGTGGTAGTTGTCTAGCCCTGTAGCCCAGCTTGATGTTGGAGTAGACCTTGTCCAGTGTGTTAGCTCCTCTTGTAGCACATTTAACATGCTGATAGAATTTGGGGAGCATTTTCTTCAAGTCCGCGTGGTTAAAGTCCCCTGCTATGATGTGAACACCGTCAGGATATATGCTCTGTTGACTGCTAGTGCTACCATACAAATATCCGATAGCCGAGTTAGCATTAGCATCCGGTGGTATGTACACAGCAGTTATCATGACAACAGTAAACTCTCTAGGGAGATAAATGGGCCTGCATTTAACAGTCACATACTCCAGGTCCGGGGAGCAGTGACTGTCTACAATCACTGTGTTTGTACACCAGGTGTTGTTCACGTACACACAGAGCCCTCCACCTCTGCTCTTACCAGAGTCTCTTGTCCTGTCATGACGCTGTGCTGTGTAGCCTGCTAGCTCGATAGCAGAGTCCGGAATGAAAGAATGAAGCCAGGTCTCCGTGATCAACAGGATACAGCTGTCCTTCACGGCGTTGTTAGCTGCAGTCTGCAGCCTAAGTTCATCCATCTTGTTAGCGAGGGATCTGGCGTTCGTTAGAAACAGGCTGGGAAGCGGTGGTTTCAGTGGCTGCCTCCGTAGCCTGACCAGAGCGCCGGCCCTGCCGCCTCGCTTTTGCCTTCTCTCTCTGCGCCGCCTTCGCCTCCTCCCCGCGGGGATGGTGATCCACGGAGAGTCGGGGCTCCTCGCTATGTCCGCCGGGATCTTGTATGAGCGGACAAACTCGGCGGTAACCCCCCATTCGCGACCGGCTCCAATCCTAAGAAGATCCTGCCGGCCGTAGACGTTGTTCGCCCGACAGTAAGTACACAGGGCACAAAACAACACGCACACATACACAAAAAAACACGAGCACTGACCGGGAGGACATCGAGCCGCTGCAACTGTGCGCGCCGCCATTTGTTGGAATGCTGGAAAGAAAACTGAAAAAGATGGAAGTAATGTGCAAGTGAAGCAGCATTTATTATGAAGAAAAAAGAGTTAATGTTTCAGTCAATGAACTTACATCAGAATCATTTAGGACAAAAGGCCTAAAGAAGCTCTTCTTTTTTTCTGAGTAGTGGTTGTGAGATTGGTGATTGTGAAGGATGGATCTAATTCTTCCCCCCCCCCCCCCCCCCCTCCTCATCTATGAGGAATGGTACTATTGGAGTCATAAGGCCATAGACTTGTCCCAACACAGAAGCAAGCTCTTTGGCCCACCACGTTCATAGATATTGAAGGTCAGCACTCATCCCTACCGGAAATATATCCACAAGCAGAAGAATGGTGAGATAAGAACAGCCCAGGTAACATGTCCACCATTTTGGTGTCCATCTGAAAGTGAGCCCATCAAAAGGGTCACCTTTTTGCCCATCGACACTAATCCCATTTTCCCACATTAGGTCAATATCCTTCTTCGCCTATTTGATTACCTGCATAAGTACTTCGTAACTGCAGTAATTGTATCCAATTCCACTTCCTCCTCTCGCAGTGAATTCCAGATGTTTAATAATTGAAGAAGCATTGTGACTTTGCAAGCATCCCTGAAGCTCAGCTGCAACATGGATTCTGTGGTATCACAATCGGTAGATGCCATATTTTATCTAGAGGCTAGATTCATTTGTGGAGCAGATAAGAGTTAAAGAAAGTAAAAATAAACTACTGGTGATATACCCCCTAATGCATTATCAAAGGAATGCTCAACCAACCACAATCTGGCCTTCATCGAAGAAGGCAAAGTTACCATACCTGTAAGATAAACAAATTCCCGAAACACAAATTTTAAGAGTCAAGGAAATCTCCCTTTGTCAATCAATGGCAGGCTCCCTTTAAGACATGTTACTCATCCACCAATCTCCTGCACATTCCTTCTCAGTTTAATTTTTTTCTTTTCATTAAATTCTTACTTAGTTTTATGATTTGCTCAACTTCGGTAAACATGTGGTAACCATGCATTCAATGGTTAGAATTCTTTGCACAAAAAAAATGATTGAACTGTTAATCATAAAAAACGCCTAAGTGGGACGTCCAGGCCCCTAACTCCAACATTTTATGTCTATCTTTGGTACACCAGCATCTGCAGTTCCTTCCAACACAATATTTTCAATAGCAGTCAATAGCAATCTCGTGAATATCTTTTCAAATGAACTATCCAGACAAAATCAGACAAAATTATCCTAAGATAGACTCACAGTTATTACAACATTAATATGAGTCTTACATGTTATTAATATGTCTTTGATAATTATCCTCATGATGCTTAAAAATCATTGCAGCTTGCTGCAGTCAATATTGTACAGAAAGGAAGATGCCTGATATTTCCTAAATCTGAAAACATTGAACAAGAGACAATGAGAATAACCATATCTCCTCCATAAGTTCCATGCAGGACCAGCAGGGGGCTCAGCCGCAGAGCTGCTGCCTCACAGCACCAGAGACCCGGGTTCAATCCTGACCTCGGCTGCTGTTCATGTGGCATTTGCACATTCTCCCTGTGACAGTGTGGGTTTCATCTGGGTGCTTGGGATTCATCCCACATCCCCAAAACGTGTAGGTTTGTAGGTTAAATGGCCGCTGTAAATTGACCCGGAGTATCTAGGGAGTTGATGTCAAAGTGATAAAACAAGTGTAAACGGGTGATTAATGGTGGACTCGGTGGGTCGAAGTGCGTGTTTCCATGCTGTATCTTTCAAAAGCAGTGAGTACTAACATAACTTCAGTATCTACATTTTATGTCTGAGATTTCAAACTGGCAAAAGAACGGTATGCTATTTCTTATTTTTAAGCAATATCAGAGTCGCAGCAGTACTTCTGATGGCAGATTATAAATGACCTATCTCTCGTTCGCTATGCCCAGGGCCGTCTTAATGCATGGGCCTTTATGGGCACTTGCCCGGGGCCCCACGAGCTTATATGTTTAATTTTATCGACCATTTACATGTTTATTCCTGTGAGTAGTTGTCGTAGGGGCCACAGTACACTGCTTTGCCCGGGGCCCATAATGCTGTAAAGACGGCCCTGGCTATGCCCCCATTATTTTTCAACAGTTGAACAAGTGCTGGCAAAGCAAGATATTTTATCCATCCCTGAATGCCTAATGATGATGGAGGTATGTACATCATCTAAGGTCCATATTGAAATGCAGTCCAATCCCAATAGGGGTCGCAGGTTCATGTTCATTAGTTCTAACAGCAGAATTAGACCATTCAGCACATCGTTTACTCTGCTATTTGATCATGGCTGATCTATCTTTCACTCTCAACCCCATTCTCCTGCCATCTCCCCATTACCCTTGACACCCTTACGAATCAAGAAACTGTCAACCTCCGCCATAAAAATATACATTGGCTTGTTCTCCACAACCGTCTGTAGCAATACATTTCAAAGATTCACCGTCCTCTGACTAAAGAAATTCATCCTCATCTCCTTTCTAAACATACATCCTTTTTATTTTGAGGCTGTGGCCTTTGGTCCTAGACTCTCCTACTAGTGGAAACATCCTCTCTGCATCTACTCTATTCACTATTCAGTCCCAACTCTAAAGAACACACATGAACTCATCATTCTATTACAAAATGTCCAGCAGGTTTCATATCAACCACAGTTTTAGTGTTGATGGACAAAAAAGTTGGTGAGAAACCTGAAGATTTTTATTTTCTGTTAGTCCTTGGCAAGTTGTTGAAGGAATTTTAATAAAAATTCACGAACGGCAACAGAGAAGCTCATCCACCTAATTTATTTGTTTCTGAAGGAACTGCAGATGCTGGTTTAAACCAAAGATAGACACTAAACGGTGGAGTAACTCAGAGGGACAGGCAGCATCTCTGCAGAGAAGGAATGGGGGACATTTCGGGTTGAGACCCTTCTTCAGTCTCGACCCAAAATGTCCCCCATTCCTTCTTTCCAGAGATGCTGCCTGTCCCGCTGAGTTACTCCAGCATTTTATGTCTGTCTTCACCTAATTCACTTATTGGAATGAAATGCTAACTTCATCATTATTTCCTGAACCTGACACCCAAGAACCTTAATTGCTGAGACCGTAAGGAAAGGGTAGATGGAGAAACAGGATTTCTGGGTGAATTAGACACACAGGAGAAAACAAATGCTGGAAACTCATCCAGCAATTTGTTTTTACCCCCAGAAAATTATGTTCAGTTCAGTTTAGTTTATTGTCAAATGTACCGAGGTAGAGTGAAAAGCTTTTTGTTGCGTGCTAACCAGTCAGCAGAGAAACAATACATGATTGCAATCAATCCAATTAATTCAATGACCTTAGTCTGAACCCAGTAAGTTAGTAATATCAAATACTTTGATAAGATTATAACGAAATGTAGAACAAAACAATAGTCTTGTCTTATCCTGCCACAAATATTGATTTATGCATGCTTATTCTTCCTATATTGCACAAGCTATCATAAAATCATTTGCATTATTTTTTGGGATGGTTTTTTAAAAATGTTTACATAACATTCAAAGATTCGAAATGCTGGAGTAACTCAATGGGCCAGGCGCATCTCTGGAGAACATGTACAGGTAACATGTTACAGGTCAGGACTCTTCTTCAGCTTGAGGATGCTGCCTGACCCATTGTGTTACTCCAGCACTTTGTGTCCTTTTCTGCAAACCAGCATCTACATTTCTTTATTTCAGTGTTCATCGGGGTTGTTTGGAGAAGTGAAAGGAACAAAGACAAGCCATGTCACCTCATGTTGCTCCATTATTCAATAGCTGATCCTGTGCTTCGAATCCCTGTTTCTCCACAAATGACATTTCCTTTGAATCCCTTAATCGTCCCACTTCGACGATTTTTTAGGCGACTGCCGGCGACTGTCATATTCGTAGCAGGTCGCCAAAAAAACAGTGACTGGACCCCCCTACGACAATGTCTACGACAAGCTACAACAACCTACCACCTAGTTGACATCAAGCTACGGCAAGCTACCGACAACCGGCAACCCAATCGTCGCGACTTAGGACGTCCACCTACGAACGCACCAACGACAACCTACGACCACACAGGCGACAACTTACGATAACTGAAGTCAACCTATGTCTACCCACCACAAGCTATGACCCTGTCGGCAACAACTCAAGACAACTGAAGACAGTTCACGTCATTTTGGCCTCCGATTTTGACGCTGGTTCCTGTCGCCGGTTGACGTAGGCAGTCGCCAATGGAATTCACCAAAGTCAGAATCGGGGACAACCTACTTCACCTGGCGACAACCTGGTGACAACCTATGACAGCACCGATGTCAGGAGACGTCAAGCTACGATCATTGGCGTCAAACCAACAGTCGGCAAAAAATGTGAGTATTTCAAAATCCAGCGGCGACCAGAAAAATGCTACGACTCTTTGAAGACTACTCACGACCTTATAGACGACACCCCAACGACCGTGTGGCGACAGCCTAGTCGCCTGTAGTCGCCTAAAAAATCACCGAAGTAGGTCAGGCCCCTCAGTGCCCAAGTATAGATTAATCTTTACACTCAACGACAGCATCTCTCTGTGGTGAGAATTTCCAGTGAAGCAAATTCCAAAGACATTTTTTAAAGTGTCTTGATATAAGGTAGCCTTAATGTGGTTCTTGTCCTCCCAGGAAAATGATCGAGATGAAACGAGCAATGAATTGGTGCATAAAAACAGGAGCAGGCTGCTCGTCTCTTCATATCTCCTCTGCCATTCAGTTAAATCATCTCTGATCTGTTTTTGAACTTCCCAAACTTCCCAGGTTTCCCAAACCTGCAATCCCTTTCTTGAACCAAACACCAGCAATTCCTGTCCTGAAATTCCGTGTTTAGGTGACTGCAGAAAATTGATGGAATAGAGAAAAATAGAATACGATTATTATAGGATTAATGTAGTTGGGGATTTGATGTTCAGTGTAAACTCACTGAGCTGAAGAACCTATTTCTATATCGAAACAAAGTTTACACAAATGGACACAAAGTGCTGGAGTAATTCAGCAGGTCAGGCATCATCTCCAGAGAACATGGGACAGGTGGTGTTTCAGGTCAGAACCCTTCTTTAGATTTGGTAGAGCAGGAGAGCAGCAGAAATCACAGAGGGGGTGCAGTGAGAGAGGGTCTCACAGAGGGGGTGCAGTGAGAGAGGGTCTCACAGAGGGGATGCAGTGAGAGAGGGTCTCACATAGGGGGTGCAGTGAGAGAGGGTCTCACATAGGGGGTGCAGTGAGAGAGGGTCTCACAGAGGGGGTGCAGTGAGAGAGGGTCTCACAGAGGGGGTGCAGTGAGAGAGGGTCTCACAGAGGGGGTGCAGTGAGAGAGGGTCTCACAGAGGGGGTGCAGTGAGAGAGGGTCTCACAGAGGGGGCGCAGTGAGAGAGGGTCTCACAGAGGGGGTGCAGTGAGAGAGGGTCTCACAGAGGGGAGCACAGTGAGAGAGGGTCTCACAGAGGGGGTGCAGTGAGAGAGGGTCTCACAGAGGGGGTGCAGTGAGAGAGGGTCTCACAGAGGGGGTGCAGTGAGAGAGGGTCTCACATAGGGGGCGCAGTGAGAGAGGGTCTCACAGAACTCCCATTGGTCTAAACTGAAAAAGGCTCTGTTGTTCTGATGTTGCCGAACCTATTTCTATACTCTCTATGATTCAATGTAGAATCAAAAGGCAACGAATTGTTGCTATTGCTTCTCAATCTATACATAGAAATCTGGACCCAATTCTAGAACATTGGACGATAAAGGTCTGTGGTAAGCCAAATAATAAAACACAATGCTGGGCTGGTTTAAAAAAGCGATGGAGGATATTTAAACTGGAAAGCTATTACTAAACAAACATATGCAGAAAAGAACATTTATATTGGCCTCTCAGGATTAAGCAGTAAAACAAGAATGATTAAAAGCCTTTTAAGTAGGAGATCAAACATTAATTCAGAAACAGTTTTGTGAATTAAAAATAGTGTTCCCATTGTAAACTTCAATTTGCACAGTTGCTGGAATTTTGGATAAAATGTCCTAAATTCTGACATTTCTACTTGTCAAAGTTACAAAATAACTCTAACTCGAGAGATAACAAAGAAAATCCTCAATTCTGACATTTCTACTTGTCAAAGTTACAAAATAACTCTAACTCGAGAGATAACAAAGAAAATCACATGTTCCACAGTCAGTCCTTCTGGGTAACCATTTTGCTGACAAGCTGTCCAATTCAG
This sequence comes from Rhinoraja longicauda, assembly GCF_053455715.1. Lineage (NCBI taxonomy): Eukaryota > Metazoa > Chordata > Chondrichthyes > Rajiformes > Arhynchobatidae > Rhinoraja > Rhinoraja longicauda. Next base: position 79,585,624 of record NC_135954.1, read on the forward strand.
TGAATCAGAAAGAGAGAGAAAATAAATATAAAACCAAGAAAGAAACAACAAGCAGAAGAACACACCAGAGAGAGGTGGTTAGAAAGCAGGGCGTGGTGTGAAAGAACACTTGAAGGGGGGAAAATAACACCATTGGAAAAACCACAAATCAGTCATCAATGAGAAAAATACAGTTGACGAAGAAAAACAAAGCAGAGAAAGTTTTTGGAGGGGAACACACACTGGTGGGAATGTTCAAATAAAATAAATGAGGAAATAAACAGAAAAAAAAGATACAGAGTAAAGTAATCTGGAGAGAAAATAATAATTTCAACATTCTGCATTTAGAGACAGTTTTAAGTAGAGATGAAAACAAACAGTTTGCATCTCTAAATTAGATGGCTACGGGTTTAAATCTTGATCAAGAGTCTTGAGGATAACAGCTGGATTTGTTTTGTCTTTCACAGATGTTCAACCTGGCTCAGATCTCTCCTGTCAATTGGATATTAAAGTCAACATGACATTATGTTGGGAAGGTAGACACAAAATGCTGGAGTAACTCAGCGGGACAGGCAGCATCTCTGGAGAGAAGGAATGGGTGACGTTTCGGGTTGAAACATAGATACATAGACAATAGGTGCAGGAGTAGGCCATTCGGCCCTTTGAGCCAGCACCGCCATTCAATGTGATCATGGCTAGATCATCCACAATCAGCACCCCGTTCCTGCCTTCTCCCCATACCCATTGATTCCACGAGCCCTAAGAGCTCTATGTAACTCTCTTTTGAATGAATCCAGTGAATTGGCCTCCACTGCCTTCTGAGGCAGAGAATTCCACAAATTCACAACTCTCTGTGTGAAATAGTTTTTCCTTACCTCAGTTCTAAATGGCCTATCCCTTATTCTTAAACTGTGGCCCCTAGTTCTGGACTCCACCAACATTAGGAACATGTTTCCTGCGTGTCCAATCCCTTAATAATTTTATATGTTTCTATAAGATCCCCTCTCATCCTTCTAAATTCCAATGAATACAAGCCCAGTCACTCCATTCTTTCATCATATGTCAGTCCCGCCATCCCAGGGAATAACCCCGTGAACCTACACTGCATACAATACTCCAGGTGTGGTCTCACCAGGGCCCTGTACAACTGCAAAAGGGCCTCTTTGCTCCGATACTCAACTCTTCATGACTTCAGGATCCTGCCGCTGAGTTACTCCAGCATTTTGTGTCTACCTTCGATTTAAATCAACATTCACAGTTCCTTCCTGCACATTACGTTAGGATGTCTGATCTGCCATTTGGTGCCTTCATACCGATGAGCAATGCCACATGGTGGGGTGCTCAGTGTGTCCTCAGGGATCCTGCCAACCTCCCACAAGAGTTAAGCAGTCTCACCCTGCAGCAAATCCCTGCCACAGTGGTCTTATTGGTGCATGGGGGGCAGTCTAATGATTGCCCCTCATGCATTCTGGTGGCGCCACAAAGACTGGCTTTGCATCACAGACAATGTCTGGCGCCCAAAAACCTGACAGGCTTTTCTTTACACATGAGAGAAATAAAGAGAAAAATAAAGTATCCGGGATCAAGCACAAGGGGTGGCTGCTGACGCTTGTGGAAAAATCAGCCGGGCACAAACCACCAATTTTTCATCAGTGGCGCGCAAGGCAAAATGATGAAGATATAAAAATAGAACTTCTTGAGCTTTCTTAACAAAATCTGTACATAATTGCAAAACCGGAGCTAATTGCAGTAATAAACATAGCTAGCCTAAAATTTTACTACTTAAGACATAAATCATCCATTAGTGAGCGATCAAAAGGCAATTTTTTCAGTCTAAGGAATTTAGTTCAGTTTCTCCAAAATATTTTAATCAGCCAAATTAAAATTTTAAATAATAAACAGACAATTTGTAGATGCACATAAAGGAACGATTGGAACATTTTGACACAAGACCACAGGAAAACAGGCCCCTTGAGCCTGCCCCTCCATTCAATATGATTATAGTTGATCTATGATGGCCCCAACTCCTCTTCTGTGCCAGTTCCCATAATTTTCAATTCCTCAATTCCTAATGTGGCCACCTTCTGACTGGGAAAGGAAAGAGACTAATTTGAAATAGGCTTGGTGTTCCATTTGCTCTCTTGGTTAGTATCAAACACGTATCATCACCAGAAACAGCTTATCGAAGTATAAACATTTTTAGTTTAGTTTAGAGATACAGCGCGGAAACAGGCCCTGTGGCCCACCGAGTCCACACTGACCACAATCCCCGCACATTAACACTAACCTACACACACTAGGGACAATTTTACATTTACACCATGACAATAAGCCTACAAACCTGCATCTCTTTGGAGTGTAGGAGGAAAACGAAGATCTTGGAGAAAACCCACGCAGGTCACGGTGACATTCAGATAAGCACCCATAGTTAGTATGGAACCTGGATCTCTGGCGCTGTAAGGCAGCAGTAGCTTCACCTCCCAGGGAAGGCCGAAGTGCTGAACTTCTACTCAAATGACTGCTGTTCCCCTGACAAGAATCACCAAAAGGATGCCACATAGGATCCAGGTAGAGCTAGCCAACTGGATAGAGAATTGGCTTCATGAGGCAGAGGGTAATGGTGGAAGGTTGTTTTTTACACACCACAGGCCTGTGACCAGCGGTGTGTCTCAGTGATTTGGATAAGAATGTACAAGGCATGTTTTGCAAGTTTGCAGATGACCCAAAAGTGGGTGGCATTATAGATAGAGAAGAAGGTTATCAACAATTGCAGCAGGATCTTGATCAGTTGGGCAGGTGGACTGAAGAATGGTTAATGGAGTTGAATACAGTTAAGTGCAAGGTGTTGCATTTTGGGAAGGGCAGGACCTACACAGTATATGCAGGGTATTGTGAACTGTTGTAGAGCAGAGGGATCTAGGAGTACAGGTACATAGTTCCTTGAAAGTAGCGTCACAGGTAGATAGGACGGACAAGCTTTCAGAATATTGGCCTTCTTCAGTCAGAGTATTGAGTATAGAACTTCCCTCGACCTTTTAGTTTCTAACCGCCGACAGGGCATCAAGCACCTGAACTCTTTGACTCCCCTTACCTACTCTAATTCACCCCCTCTGAATGTGCAGCCCTCTGCTCTCTTTGCAATGATCCTGACATTATCATCAAACCCATGAACAAGGGGGGTGTTGTTGTAGTCTGGCGAGCTGACCTCTACCAGGGCTGAGGCCAGACGTCAGCTCTCGGACACCTCCTTGAGGTGTATAAAATCATGAGAGGATTAGATCAGGTAGACGCACCAACTTCACCACTAACTTCCACCGTGCCTTCAAATTCACCTGGACTGTCTCGGACACCTCCCTGCCCTTTCTTGATCTCACCGTATCCATCACATGAGATAGATTATCAACTGATATCTATTACAAACCTACTAATTCCCACATTTATCTGGACTACACCTCTTCCCAACCTTCCTACTGTAAAGACTCTATCCCCTACTCCCAATTCCTCTGCATCTGCTCCCATGATGGGTTTTTCCATATGAGGACATCCGAGATGCCATCATTCTTTTGGAAATAAGAGTTCCCCCTTTCTATCAAAAGCGGGACCCTCACACATGTCGCCTCTGTATTTCGTAGTTCTGAAATATTGTTATGTTGAAAAGTGTTCACAAAAGTGTGCAAAAAAGATTTACGAGAATGTTGTTAGGACTCGAGGGACTGGGCTAGAGAGAGCTCTTAAAGATAGCGGAGTCAAAGGGTATGGGGAGAAGGCAGGAACGGGGTACTGATTGAGAATGATCAGCCATGATCACATTGAAAGCTGGTGCTAGCTCGAAGGGCCGAATGGTCTACTCCTGCACCTATTGTCTATTGTCTATTGTTGAACAGGCTGGGACTTTATTCCTTGGAGCACAGGAGGATGTGGGGTGATCTTAGAGAGGTGTATAAAATCATGAGTGGATTAGATAGTGTAAATGCAGTCTTTTACCCAAACAGGGTAAATTCCTGGGGGAATTAAGAACCAAAGGACATAGGTTTAAGGTGAGGGGGAAAGATTTAATAGGAACCTGATGCAATGTTTTAACATAAAGGGTTGTGGGCATATGGAACAAGCTGCCAGCAGAGGTAGTTGAGGCAGGTACTATCACAATGTTTAAAAGACATTTGAATAGGTACATGAATAATGTAGGTTTACATGGATATGGGCCAAATGCGGGCAGGTGGGACTAGTGTGGATGTAGCATATTGGTAGGTGTGGGCAAGTTGGCCAAAAGGCCTATTTCCAAAGCTGCATGGGCTCTAAGACTATAGAAAGAGGCCATTCAGCCCATTGACTCCAAACTAGTTCTATACAATAGCCATTCAGTTGGTGACCCCCCCCCCCCCCCCATTCTTCTCCATAGCTATGCAATTTATTTCCTTTTGAACCACAATTAAATCTACATCTAAAAGCATACACTGTGAAGTATTTGATGGTAGAGGGCGTTCTTCTACAGTTTCTGACACAGAACTTCATTGCTCCAGGAGGGAGTTGCCTTGCAAAGCTGCAATGCAGATTGACAGCTATAAAACAAAACACTATTTAACAATGAGGATCCCATTCATGAATTATAAACTTATGTCCAATTCTATATTTTAAATGAATATTTTAATGGAAAAATTATTAAAAGAAACACATTTGCTATGTCCACTATTGGAGGCCAGTGAGAAAAAGTTAAGGTCTCAGTATCAACTTTGACAGCATCAAATACCTGAATATGTTTAATGAAATTGAGAAAATATTAAAAATCTAGGTTAAATTACACTTGTGGCTTTCACCCAACCCCCGTCAGTGGAGAAGCTGCTCCTACACAGCTCTCCCTTGTCACAGAAATTCAGGGTGATTTTGCAGCATGTGAGTGGGGCTAAATGCCAAGCCACTGCTGTCACACCTGTCATAGCGGGCTTCAATGACAGGGTGCGGCTGGAATAAACACCCGTGAACAGCTGACTGCAACTTCACGACTTCCACATTTGCAGAAAGGTCCCATAGAGTGAATGATCTGCAGGCTAACATCAGCAGTTATGTCTGGGAACTGCAGGTATTTTCAGGCCATTAGCTGACATGGTAGCAGGGAGAGGGCTGGCATCCGCACGGATCCTTCACCCTTCTATGGTTGCCACATCACCACATGTCAACCCTGCCTCTCAGCTATCCCCTAACTTCCTGTAAATCCAGTCTCAGCTGGGTGGATAATATTGACTATTGATATTTCCTCACCTTCATTACTTCCTTCACTTCTATCAGAACTTGGAGAACGTGGAATAAAATTAGTTTAGTTTAGTTCAGTGATACAGCATGGAAATAGGCCTTTTGGCCCACTGAGTCCACGCCGATCATCGATCACCTGTTCACACTAGCTTTATGTCATCCCACTGTCACATCCACTCCTTACACACTAGGGGAAATTTACAAGAGGCCAATTAACCTACAAACTTGCACATCTTTGGGATGTGGAGGAAAACGGAGCACCTGGAATAAACCCACGCCACCAGAGGTAGAATGTGCAACCTCCACACTAAGAGCTTCCGAGGTCAGGATTGAAACCAGGTCTCTTGCACTGTGAGGCAGCGGCTCCACCAGTTGCACTGCTGTGCCACCAACAATGGATTAAGAAGATTTGCAAAGGGGATTCTGTCATCCCCAATGGCTACCACCACCCAGAGGCCTATAAATGCCCAGTTTAATCAAGCCAGGTACCCTCTCATCCTTGTGAACTGAGGTATACCACAGCACATCTCTTGTCAGTTAGTAGGTAGTCCAGTACTTGCATAATAAATTTCAAACAATACTGTACCATACCTCAGTCCTCTCAGCTTAACATAGCATGAAGCACTAGTTATTTCCGCCCATTGCAGACAACTATTCTCTCAAGATAATATATCAAGATCTCTGGTTAACAATGAAAATACGTCAATAGACACAAAATGCAAGAGTAACTCAGCGGGACAGGCAGCATCTCTGGATAGAAGGAATGAGTGACGTTTCGGGTCAAGACCCTTCTTCAGACCATATCTCAGTCTGAAGAAGGGTCTCGACCCGAAATGTCACCCATTCCTTCTATCCAGGGATGCTGCCTGCCCGCTGAATTACTCCAGCATCTTCGGTTTAAACCAGCATCTGCAGTACCTTCCTGCACAATGAAGACACGTCCATCCCAATCGCTTGTGTTGTATCATCTTCAGTTTCTCTCATCACAAATATGTTCCAGGATGTTTGTCAGCACCTACCAGGATGGAGCTACATAGCACGTTCCTTTTTAAGGCGTGGAAATGGCAATAATTAAGTTAATTCAACATGTATCTCTGCATCCAAGCCCTCTGGGCTTACTTCCTTACCGTGATCTCCATAGCTGTTTTCTCCTACAGACTTCATCCAATGACTGGTGATGACCTGGATTTTGCCTCGACACCATACCAGCCAGTCACATAATTGTCCCCCCCTCAATTGTTAATCTAATGAATCATATACTTATTTCTGAAAGCATAGAACAGTCATATAAATGAGCTGAAAGTGCAAATTGGGTGTATTCCTCACATTGGGTGTATCACTCATTGCAATGCCTATGCTATATTTGATCCTCATTGCCCTCAAAATACCCTTGGCAATAACTCCATAAAATCCAATTAAGTTTTTGGTCCTCCTGTAAAAATCTCTCCATGCTCTGTAACCTTATTAACCTTCCATTCCGGCTGGATTTCTCCACTCAATGAACTCACATGCTCTTCCTTTCCTATGTTGGAGGGGATGATTGTGTTGTATGCTGAGCTGTAGTCATTGAATAGCAGACTGGCATGTGTATTCCAGATGGTCCAGGGGGAGGAGTTGGCTGCGCCTAACGGCTGCGGCTCTCTGGCAGTCTGTTGTCTTTTTTTCTTTTTTTTTGTGCTCGGCCGCTGGACTTAACATCGCCCGGTGTGGCCGCAGGACGTTTCAGTGCCCGGTGAGGCTCGGCCGCGGGACGTTTCAGTGCCCGGTGCGGCTCGACCGCGGGACGTTTCAGTGCCCGGTGCGGCTTGGCCGCTGGACTTAACATCGCCCGGTGTGGCCGCGGGACGTTTCAGTGCCCGGTGCGGCTTGGCCGCTGGACTTAACATCGCCAGCGCGGCTCGGCCGCGGGACGTTTCAGTGCCCGGTGCGGCTCGGCCGCTGGACTTAACATCGCCCGGTGTGGCCGCGGGACGTTTCGGTGCCCGGGGCGGCTCGGCCGGGGGCCTTCCATCCCCTTGCGGGGGCTGTGCGTGTCGTTTGCCTCGGTAGGGGTCGAGCTGCCTGTCCGTGGGTGCGGGGGGAGGAGAGGGGAAGTTTTGTTGCCTCCATCACAGTGAGGGGGTGTTTGGAGTCACTGTGATGGATGTTTGTGTTGGGGTCGGGTGTCCTGTGTTCTTTTCTTTTTTGCTGTGTTTTGTGTGACTGCTGAAAGTTCGCTCGGTGTTGTGCCGAGTGACAATAAAGTGTTGTTATGTTATGTTATGTTATGTGTGGAGAGACAATGAGATAGCATCTGCTGTTGAGCTGTTGTGGTGATAGGTGGATTGAAGTGGTCATTTCCGAGGCAGGGGTTGATTTGCACCAAAACCAACCTCTCAAAGCACCCAATACTGTAGCGGTAAGCACTACTGGACTGTAGTCATTGTGGCAAGTCACCATATTTTTCTTGGGCAAGAAAGTTGCCTTTTTGACGCAGGTGGGAACCTCAGAATACAGGAATAAGAAGTTGATGATATCCTAGAATTGTCCAGCCAGTTGGTTAGCACAGGTCTTTAGAACTAGGCCAGATGCACCAAGTTGGGCTGAAGGACCTGTTTGCATGCTGCACGACTCACCTTGAACCTATGCCTTCTGGTTCTTGATTCCCCTACTATGAGTAGAAGACTCTGCATTCACTCTATCTATTCCTCCCATAATCTTATACACCTCTCATAAGATCACCCCTCAGCCTCTTGCACCAAGGAATAAAATACTAGCCTGCCCAACCTCTCCTTATATCTCAGCGCTTCGAGTCCTGGCAAATTCCTCTTTGCATTCTTTCCAGCTGAATTCCTCTTTCCATTCTTTCCAGAGGTTTAAACTGCGGTATGCCGTCAAAACCAGACGCCTTGCCATGAATCACCCTCTTGAAGGATGCTCTGATATTGGACTCAGTAACTGGGATCACAGGCTCACCAAGAGCTGTGGCAGAAATGTGTCATTGTTCTCCATTTCAAAGTGTGCATGAAAGCCATTCTCATCTGGAATTGATTGGCATTTTTGATACCTGGCTTTGCCTTTTAAAAAGTAATAGCACATAAACCCTGCCACAGCTGTCGAGTGACTGTCTGTGAATCCAACTGAGTTCGATTTTCTCTTTGCTCTCATTGTGGCCTTCAAGAGACTGTACCTGGTCTTATTGTATGGCACTGGATCGCCAGTCCTAAATGCCATAGATCCACACCTCAGCAGTTTATGAAACTCACGGTTCTTCCAGTGCTTCAGGTTGGAGAAAGCTCTGAATGGTTTTGTTAGTAGACCCGTCAAGTGGTGCTACAACAACAATCTCTCACTCAATGTCAACAAACCAAGGAACTAATCGTTGAAGTCGGGCTACCATGGAGCAGTTTCAATTGGTGGGTCAGTGGTGGAGAGAGTTGGCAGCTTCAAATAATTTTGGCTTAAAATCTCAGATGATTTGTCCTGGGCCCATCATATCGGTGTAACCATGAAGTGGCCAACCCAGTGCCTTTGCATTCTTAAACGTTTTAAGAGATACTTGTCACTGGATACAGTAACACACCTCTTCAGAAGCACTGTGGAAAGTATCCTAACTGGTTGCACCCTCAAGCGGCACAGCAATTTGAGCACCCTGTAATGCAAGAGGCTGCAGAGTGTGATGGACTCAGCCATTCAAAAACAATCCAAAACTACTAAAATAATCAACAAAGAAATAAAGCTTTTTAAAACAACACAAAAACAAATACAACTGTAAATATTGTTAACACTTTTAAGAATGTAAAAACATAAATCTATGTTTTTGCTCTTCCTTCACACCAATAGAGATAATGTAACATGAGGTTATTATAAACCTTACAAAAATAAATGCAATACAATAAACTAAGATTACAATACTTTTCTTGTGCCTGGTGTAGATTAATACTCAGGAATTATAACAAATTCAGCTGTCAAAAACTCCTACCAGCGGCCTTCATGTTTGCATGATAACAAGGACGTTCTCAACTTGCGGGCATTTAATTGGGGTGAGTGGAACTGCTGGTAGTTCCTTGTAAAAGTTTACATAACTAAATTAAGAAATAATGCCTTGAACTCTGTATGATGCAAACTAGACAGAGCTCTTATCATGTTTTCTCTTAGCTCTTCATGCTTCTATCTACTTTTATGTCATTTTTGCTTCAATATTTTTGCTTTAAAATAATCAAGGTGATCCTTGCACTGTGTGAAATAGTTCAGTAAAGCTTCTCCATTAAAAGTTGCAGATTGTAATATTTTTGCTCCATCATGTAAAAATATCTGATGAGTAGAGACATTGGAGATTTAATACAGCAGATACTGAAATTAGCAAAATAAAACTGCATGGTGATTTGGGGAATTTCTAATAAAAAAGTCAGTATTATTATTATAATAAACCAGATGGATCTAGATGTATTAAAATTCAATTATTGGCTTTATTCCAGTACAAATAGGATTGAGCCCAGTCACTTTTACAAAGTTTAGAATGACTGTGCTGCTTTTTATTGGTTGATTTTCTCTGGACACCCTGCATTTTCAATACACCCAACTTTGCTTTGTGCTCATGTCGAATAGAATGTGATACAAGTCTAAGATAGTTGCTGAAAGAGGAAGCACACCCCTTTCCTTGTTGAATGGCATCAACACTTCTATAAATTTGGAGAAAGCATCATTCTGAAAGATATTAAAATAAAACAACACATCTCCAAAAATTTACTAGAGTGAATAAAGTTTTGAACAATGTCCCAGCTGGACGTCACAATGTTGTCATGGGAACAGTTTATTTTATGAGGAGGTTACTTACCCACCTTATTTAAATAACTAAATCACTTCAAAAACCTTTCCTACCAGGGATTCACTCCAGTTGCTAATAAGATAAGTACTCGTCACACCGAATTGACGTAAAGGAACTTGGACGAGTAATCTTGTTTAACTTGTTCTTCCAGTTTACATAGCATTCAAGAGTGTAATTACATCTTTTTAAAAAACAATGCTTTGGATATTTGTTCCTGCAATTTTCTTCCTGGCTGCTGTAACATCCAACCATGCCACATCACTTAAAAAAAGATCACCTCAAACTTTGTCAAGAGGTATGTAATATTTATTTAATTGATTCTGCGAGAGCAAAATACTATATTTCTTGTATTCCACCAAAGTTGGTCTCGGCATTTATGCTGAAAGAACATTGCATTTTTATGACCACAAAAAAGTTTGTGATTGCAGAAAGTGAACAGAGGAAAGTCAGAGCCTTAGTGTACCCCCTCCTTACTTACTCCCAGCCACAGACAGTGGCATTGAAGTAGAGTGTGACCAGTGGGAAAGGGAAATTATGTGGCTACAAACCTCGGCACATCAGCATACAAGAAATACGTTTAGGTTGATTATTATCATGAGTAACGAGATAACGAGAAAGCTTTGTTTTGCATGCTATTCAAACAGATCAGATTTACCATTCATAAATGCAATTAAATCAAACTCAAGTACGATAGAGCAAAGGGGAAGATACAGAGTGTACAGTTTAGTTCTCAGCATTGCAGCACATCAGTCCAATGTTCACAATGGAGATGACGTGAATCGGGTAGTATCCTAGCTTATGGAAGGACCAATCAGAAGCTTGTTAACAGAGGGGAAGAAGCTGTTCCCGAACCTAGTAGTGCGCGCTTTCAAACCTCTGTACCTTTTGCCGGATGGGAACAAGGTGCAAATGGAATGACCGGAATGGGATAAGTCTGATTAATTTGGCTGCTTTTCTGAAGCAGCGTGAGGTGTAGATGAGTCAATTATGGGAATTCTGGTATGTGTGATGGACTGGGCTACATCTACAACTGACTGCAATTTCCATGATGCATCTGTCGTCATTAGATATGCTGAATTTCCTCAATGTCCTCAGGAAGTCGAGGCGTAGGTATGCCTTCTTGGCTATCGCATCAACGTGGTTAGTCCACGACAGATCAGTGGTAATATTGACGCTAAGGAGCTTGAAGCTCTCAACCATTTCCACTTCCACACCATTGATGCTGGTTGGGGCATCGACTCCACAAATGGGGGACATTTTGCCAATCTAACTGTTATTTAGATCAATACAGAGATCCACTCAGTTATTTTCTTTCCCAATTCGTTCTGATTTCTAATTCATTAAATATAAATAAATTTTAATGGTTCCAAGTTCCCACAGTAAGATTCTGGAACTTAAGCATTTTGCCATATTAACCAGAGAATATATTTTCTTTCAGTAAAAATCATTTTTGCCTTTTATAATATTAATAGTCCAGTTAATGAAGAAATCAACTTGGTATCAGTTTTGCAGTAAACTGCGTGGTTTGACATTTGACAGTTAAAATCTGATTAGGCTCCAGATTGCATTAGGAAGCATATTTAGATTTCTCCCAGATTTAGTGTTCCTTTTACATTTTTGGTGACAGGTTGATCATTTACTTTATTAAGAGAGCAACTGTCATTTTCTGGTACGAGTGGCTGTAAATCTTCACTGCTGCACCACAATGCTTCAACATTCTTTAAACAATAGGCAAGAATTACACAGAAGGCAGTGGAGGCCGCTTCACTGGATGTTTTCAAGAGAGTTAGATATAGCTCTTGGGGCTAACAGAATCAAGGGATATGGGGAGAAAGCAGGAATGGGGTACTGATTTTGGATGATCAGCCATGATCATATTGAATAGTGGTGCTGGCTCGAAGGGCCGAGTGGCCTATTCCTGCACCTAGTTTCTATGTTTCTATGTTTCTAATTTGTTGTTAAAATGATTGTGACTTTACTTTTCCCTTCCACACTTGAATGAAATGAAATTATTGCATTTGCACATTAGGTAGGATCCAAAATATTAAAGCCCATTATCAAGTTATTTTAAGTTCTACTTCACGGTACAAGTTCAATCACTCTAACTAATGAAATTAACCATTGTGTTTTGATTTGTGTAACTACTTTTTTATAAATTAAAAAAAAACTTTTTTTCTCTTACAGTTTTTAGAACATAGAACAGGAAGTGGTCTTGTGCTGAACATGATGCCAAATTAAACCAATCCCCCCTCCCTGAATATGATCCATATCCCTTCATTCACAACATATCCATGTGCCTATCCAAGAGACTTTTAAACTTCACTATCATATCTGATTCCACCACCATCTATTGCAGCATGTTCCTGGCACCTACTATTCGAACTAAAAAGCTTTCCCCTTCACACCTTAAAGCTATGTAGTACTTGACAATTTAGATTTTTCTCCCTCTATCAATTGACTCTTTCTTTCCCTCGTGTTATTTCTCTTTCTGTATCTGATTTAACAATGGATCAATATTAGTCACTAAAATAATAGCCAGCAGAATAACACCTGCAGCTTATTTTGCACAAGTAACAAGTAAGACGGGAGGCAGGTGAATAGTTAAATAGGGATATACAGAGGTTGTTGGATGCGTTTTCACTAATCATCCATTGTTCAGAAATAAGGCATCTTATTGATTGCTTCACTGTCAAAGTATATTTAGTGCAATGAAATTACTGTATTTACATGAATTTGCAATAGATATCGTCATGCTATTTAAAGTTCAAATCCCCATTTAATTATGCAATTAGTGCTAAATATTTTCAACATATGACTGGAGTCCTAAAGTGGAACTATTTCAAGTGTGAACTCTCTTGACTTGACCAGAATATCTTGCCCAGAGTAGGGGATTCAAGAACCAGAGGACATGAGGGGGGAAAGATTTAATGGGAAGCTGAGAGGTAACTTTTTTTACACAAAGGGTGGTGGGTATATGGAGTGAGCTGCTGGAGAAGGTAGTTGAGGCAGGTAATATCGCAATGTTTAAGAAACACTTAGACAGGTACATGGATGAGATAGGATTAGAGGGATATGGACCAAACGCAGGCAGGTGGGATTAGTGTAGATGGGGCATATTGATCGGCATGGGCAGGTTGGGCTGAACTGCCCGTTTCCTCGCTGTATCACTCTATGACTCTGACTTAAATGTACATTGTATTTATTTTACAAGTGTAATGCATCAGATCTTCTTGTCATTTTTTTCCTTTATTTCTCTTTGCCCCCATTTCTCTCTCTCCACCCACTTTCTTACTCTTCATTTCTCTTTTTGTACCTGATCTGACATTGAATTCTCCCATCTAATTTACACTTCTTTTTCAATCTCTTTAGGACATAGAACATAGAACAGTACAGCACAGCAACTGGCCCTTTGGCCCACAATGTTTGCGCTGAACAGTTGCCAAATTATATTCCTTGCATTTCCATATGCCTATCTAAAATCCTCTTAAAGCAACTTATTTTTTGGTCACCATCATTAGCCATCCCAACTGATTAGGTTATCCATACATACTTTCCTAAATTACGCAGGTTGCTGATGTGACATTATCAGCGCACACTTTTGTAAGCTGGTACATAAAATTTTATAAGACTAAACCTGAAAATCAAGGTTTTGTCTAGGCCAAATCTGAGTTTTAAAGGCCTTTTTTATTAAAAGTCTAAATGAATGCGACTGTTTTAAAATAAGGAAGTTTGCAAATGGCACATGGAATCAGAGCTTTTGCGACTGTGAGGAAGAAAGTTTTAGACTGCAAAAAAAATACAGACTTGGTCATCTAGCAGAAAATTACAAAATGTAATTTAATGCAGTTAAATAGGAGGTATGGGTTTTGGGGAGGTGCAAGAAGGCAAAGGAGTATATAATAGATCAGGGGTGGCCAAACCGCGGCTCGCCAGCTACATGCGGCTCTTTGACCTTTAATATGCGGCTCGTGGAAATATGTTGGCTGAGCTCCTTTTTTCATCACAGTTAATATAAAAGGTAAATAAGAAAAAATTTCAAGCTTTATAGTTATTTACTGGGTATGAATTGAGACCTCATTGGAATAAAACGTAAGTTTAATGTTCATGGTTAGTAAAAATATTTAAGTTCATGTCTTGCGGCTCTTTTGTTCATGTCTTGCGGCTCTCAAACATCTGAACTTTATCGTATGTGGCTCTTACATTAAGCAAGTTTGGCCACCCCTGTAATAGATGAAGGAATATTGACAGTTGTAGAGTCATAGAGTGATACGGCATGGAAACAGGCCCTCTGGCCCAATTTACCCACACTGGCCAACATGCCCATCTATACTAGTCACACCTGCCTGCATTTGGACCATACTCCTCTATACCTACCCTATCCATGTACCTTTCCAAATGTTTCTTAAGGGATGTGATGCTACCTGCCTCAACTACCTCCTCCAGCAGCTCATTCCATATACCCACCCTCCTTTGTGTAAAAAAGTTGCCCCTCAGGTTCCTATTAAATCATTCCCCCACACCTGAATCCAATGTCGTCTGGTTTTCCATTCCCCTCTTCGGGGTAAAATACTCTGTGCACTTACCCTATCTATTCCCCTCATGATCTTAAGCACCTCTAAAAGATCACCCCTCATCCTCCTGAGCTCCACGGATTAAAGTCCTAACCTGCTCAACCCCTCCCCATAGCTCACACCCTCGAGTCCTGGTAACATCCTCGTAAATCGCTCTGCACCCTTTCCACCTTAACAACATCTTTCCTATAACAGGGTGACCAGAAAAAAACGTAATACTCTAAATGAGATGCAGAGAAAAAAAGTGGACTTGTTATTTGGGGCCACTGGTCCTTAAAGGTGCCAGGGAAGGTCAACATGGTTGTTAAAAAGCCACGTGGAATGCTTTATTAGTCAAGGTATAGAATATAAGAGTACACAGATTGGGCTAGAACAGTGCACACTGCTGGTTGGAAAACAACTTGCCAAGAAATTGTTTTCTTTGGAACTGAGGGGAATCCTAATTAAGATGATTAAATCATTAGGGGCTTGGTCAGAATTCTTTAAAAGTTTCCATTCTTCCTGCTGTGTCAAAAACCAGGGTGTGCGTGCTTAAAGTAATTTTTGGAAGAATTAAAGGGGAGATGAGGAAATAAATCTTTCACCCACAGAGGGATAGGAGTCCGGAGCTCACTGGCTGAAAAGGTAGTGGAGGCAGAAGCCCTCATCATTCGTAGATAACACTCGGTTGTGTGTTTGAGCTGTGATCTCAGGGCTGTGGAAAGGTGAGAGAGAAGGATTGATCTGGGCGGCTCTTTTTTTGGTGTTTGGAGATACAGCGTGGAAACAGGCCCTTTGGCCCACCACGTTCACACCGACCAGCAATCATCCGTACACTAGTTCTATCCTACCGACTAGGGACAATTTACAGAAGCCAATTAACCTATAAACCTTCATGTCTTCAGAATGTGGGAGGAAAAGTGAGCACCCAGAGAAAACTCACGCAGTCACAGGGAGAACGTTCAAACTCCGTACAGACAGCACTCGTAGTCAGGATCGAACCTGAGTCTCTGGTTCTGTAAAGCAGCAACTCTACTGCAGCGCCACCGTGCCGCCTTCTTCAAATGTACCAAAGGACCTCCTCACACATCAATCATTTTCTGTGATTCATCTATGAAAATAAACTGCGAACTTTTATATACTGTCTAATTGCAGTTAATAGGGAAGGAATTAGCTGAATGTTAAACATCAACAGTTAATGAAAATCAAACGAACACCTGCAATTGAAGAAGTGGCTGAAGAAGGGTCCCGACCCGAAACATCTCCCATCTTTTTTCTCCAGAGATGCTGCCTGACTGGCTGAGTTACTCCAGCGCTTTGTGTCAATCTTTGGTATAAACCAGCAACTACAGTTCTTTCTTTCGACAAAATCATGCCTCTGCTGGAAATCCGACACAAAGCAGAAAATTTTGGAAAACCCAGCAAGTCAGGCTGCATCTGTGGAAATAAAAACAATGGCAGACCAAAATGTTGACTGTTTCTCTTAACACAGATGCTGCCTGGCCAGCTGAGTTTTCCAGCATCTTCTGTTTTAAATTACACATTCACATAGTAACTTTGTTATGTGTATTATTGTTTTAGGTTGGGGAGATGATTTAACATGGGTTCAAACCTATGAAGAAGGCCTATTTAAAGCAAGGAAAAGGTAAGAAGATGCATTAATGCTAATGATGTGAGTTCAAGAGCAGACATGTGAATCAAGCTTATCCGTGATGATATCCGGACTAATTCTGATTTATACACTCCTTGTTATTTCAGCAACAAGCCATTAATGGTCATCCATCACCTGGAAGACTGCAGATACTGTAAACGTAAATATTTTGGTTCTGTGACATTCTTACAGCTTCATATATAAAAATGTTATTTAATTTCATCCTCTACGATGTATGGATGCTGTGTCTTTGTATTTAAATATTGGGACCAGTTTTGCAAATGTTGGCCATTGTACACCCTGCAGTTATCTACACAAAGGATTGTCCTGAATGTGACTTCTTCTTGCATTTGAGCCAGCAGAAGTTATGAAGCTGCTTCTGCTGTCTCTGTTTGTTGTCGTTACACCGTTACCGAGGTCAGTTGACAGGGCTCACCACGGAGAGGTCGACAACATGAACCCCCTGAATGTAACTAAGAGTAAAAGGTAGCTCTGCCTAATGGGGTTAGGTCGCCCTAGCTAATCTGCCGAAGGATTATTCCTTCCAACCACTCAAGGTCTTTTCATCTGAAGCAACATTTCAATAGCATTTCTTGCAATCCGGCATTCTGCATCAGGGCTCGGCAATGGAGAAATACACACAGGTTGGGTGAACACCTCATTGAAACTTACCGAATAGTGAAATGCCTGGATCGTGTGGATGCGGAGAGGATGTTTCCACTCGTGGGAGAGTCTAGGACCAGAGGCCACAGCCTCAGAATAAAAGGATGTACTTTTAGAAAGGAGATGAGGAGGAATTTCTTTAGTCAGAGGGTGGTGAATCTTAAAGGTGGATTCTTGATTAGTAAGTGTGTCAGGGGTTATGGGGAGAATGCAGAATAATGGGGTTGAAAGGGAAAGATAGATTATCCATGATTGAATGGCAGAGTAGAGTTGATGGGCCGACTGGCCTAATTCTGCTCCTTGAACTTACGAACATGTCTGTTTGTTCCACATGGGTAACATTAGCCTCCTGATGCCTGTGACATCTTAATTCCCTACCCCACTCCACTCTGACATCTCTGTTTGTAGGTCCTGCTGATAAAGGGCTGTGCCGGTGAATTTAATTGAGCAAAGATTGAAAGAACTTCTTGTAGGGCATGAATACCATTGAATTACTGTTTCTGTACTGTATATCTGAAGTAATCATACAAACCTCATTATCTCCTATGTGCACTATGTAGCTTGCCCACGTTACAACAATGATTAACAAGAGAAGTAACCCATTGCAAGCAAATAGGCACTGCATGACTTAATAGCTTTCCTTAACTATAAATTTGACAATAATATTGAATTATCAATGTTTTCCAGCACTGAAGGAAGCTTTTGCGGCAAGTACAGAAATCCAGCAAATGGCTGATAAAGATTTCATCATGTTAAATCTTATGGTAAGCATTATTCTGGCTTTATTTACCAATAACAAATACATTTGCTATTATTTGCAGTTTATAGTTTTACCCCATAGAGAGTGCATATTGGGAATTCAACTCAAAAGCAATATCCTGCAAAATAATATCAAAGTTTCAAAAGCTGAGAAAATGCAAGTAGATAGACCCAATGTCAATCCCGTGACAATAGCCTGCACTTAGAAAATTATAGTCCCAAAGAAAAGTAAAAATTCTGCTGAACTGGTATGGTCTCCAATTCCACTGCTTCGCCGATGATATCCAGCTCCTCATCTCCACCAAGTCAATCTCCACCGCTACACACTCTATCCTGACAAACTGCATCACTGAAATAAAATCTTGGCTTCAAACCAATTTCCTCAAACTAAACTGTGACAAATCCGAAATCATCATCATTGGACCAAAAACGCCCACCAAATCCACCCACAACTTCACCCTCAACATCGACGGTTTCTCAGTATCCACCTCCCCTCACATCTGGAATCTTGGCATCATCTTTGATCAAACCCTCTCCTTCGACAAACACATCAAACACATCACCAAGACAGCCTTCTTCCACCTCAAAAACATCGCCCGTCTCCGTCCATCCCTCTCCTCCACAGCTGCAGAAACCCTCATCCACGCCTTCATCACCTCCCGTCTGGACTACTGTAACAGCTTCCTCTATGGTTCACCTTCAAAAATCATCAACAAACTCCAACACATCCAGAACTCCGCTGCCCGTCTACTCACCCACTCCCCGACCCGTGACCACATCACCCCCGTCCTTTACAAGCTCCACTGGCTCCCCATCCCCCAGAGAATCCAGTACAAAATCCTCCTCATGACCTACAAAGCCCTCCATAACCTGGCCCCATCCTACCTGACTGACCTCCTCCACAGACACACTCCCACCCGCACCCTCCGCTCTGCTGCTGCTAACCTCCTGTCCCCCCCCATCCGGACCAAACTCGGATCCTGGGGGGACAGGGCTTTCTCCATCGCTGCTCCCACCCCCTGGAACTCACTACCTCAAACCATCAGAGACTCCTCCTCACTCACCACATTCAAAACATCACTTAAGACTCACCTGTTCAACACTGCCTTCAACCACTGACCGTCACCTCACCTTCTGTCTCCTTTTTTGTTCGTTTATTTATTTATTTTTATGTTTTACTTACTCTGTAAAGCGTCTTTGAGTTTCCAGAAAAGCGCGAGACAAATGAAATGTATTATTATTATTATTATTATTATTATTATGTGCCTTATAGAGATACTTTTTTATCACATCAGAAGGCTGAGGAGGCCAAGTCGGTGAATATAAATAGATAGACATAGATAGATAGATTCTTGATTAGTACAGATGTCAGGGGTTATGGGGAGAAGGCAGGGGAATGGGGTTAGGAAAGATAGATCAGCCATGATTTAATTGTCTTCTTTTTCATCTCCCAGTTTAATTAATGCAGTTACATTGAGCCATTTGGTTTATAACCTGGGAAAGGAGATCAAACTGTCTGCAATTAAATAATAATAGGCATCTATGGAATTAAGATCAGGCAGGTGATCTGTTCCATGTGACTGCTATCTTATTGAGGAGCAACAGGTATTGTAGGAAAATAACTGCAGATGCTGGTACAAATGAAGGTATTTATTCACAAAATGCTGGAGTAATTCAGCGGGTCAGGCAGCATCTCAGGAGAGAAGGAATGAGTGATGTTTCAGGTCGAGACCCTTCTTCAGACTGATCTTATTGAGGAAGTGTTTAAAGTATGGGAGCAGGATTTAACCAGAAACCACTCCAACTTTGCCAATTTTACCAAAATCCCTATGAAATTAAACTCATAAATGAGAAGAAATTTGTGGGATAACTTAGGAAACACCTTCATGAAAAAGTAAACAATTAAAAGCAAAATCTGTTTCTTAATCTATCAGATTAAAAATTATATGAATTTATTTTTTCTCTCCCCATGTTAATATCACTTTAATGTTCATAACCCAGGATTTTTTTTGTTTTATTAGCATGAAACCACTGACAAAAACCTTGCACCCGATGGTAAATATGTACCCCGGATTATCTTTCTAGGTAAGCATCAGGTCTTTTTTGCAGATTCATTATTTAATACTAAGCAATCCACTGCATCAAATTTCATGAAGTATATAAAATAATGAGAGACAGAGGGAGAGGAGACAGTAAGAATCTTTTTTTCACAGAGTGGAAATATCAAATACTATAGGGCATAGTATTAAGTGTAGGAAAATAACTGCAGATGCTGGTACAAATCAAAGGTATCACAAAATGCTGGAGTAACTCAGCAGGTCAGGCAGCATCTCTGGAGAGAAGGAATGGGTAGCGTTTCGTGTCGAGACCCTTCTTCAGACTGATGTCAGGGGGGGGGCGGACAAAGAAAGGATATAGGTGGAGACAGGACGACAGTGGGAGAACTGGGAAGGGGAAGAGAGGGACAGAGGAGCTATCTAAAGTTGGAGAAGTCAATGTTCATACCGCTGGGCTGTAAGCTGCCCAAGCGAAATATGAGGTGCTGTTCCTCCAATTTGCTCTGGGCCTCACTATGACACTGGAGGCTGCCCTTGACAGAAAGGTCAGACTGGGAGTGGGAGGGGGAGTTGAAGTGCTCAGCCACCGGGTGATCAGGTTGGTTAAGGCGGACTGAGCAAAGGTGTTGAGCGAAACGATCGCCGGGCCTGCATTTGGTCTCGCCGATGTAGAGAAGTTGACATCTGCCATAGCATTCAGGTGAGACGGGCAAAGTTTAAGGAGATGTGTGGGGCAACTTTTTTTTTACACAAAGGGTAGAGATTGCATGGAATGCACTGCTGGGGGTGGTGGTTGAAGCAGATACGATAGTGGCATTGATGAAACTTGCAGGGAATGGAGGGATACGGATTATACATAAGCAAATAAGAGTTGGTCTTGGCATCATGTTCAGCACAGACAGAGTGGGCCGAAGGACCCGTGTCTGTGCTGCACTGCTCAATGCTCTATGTTCTAATTGTTTCATTGATACTCCATCAGCTCCAGCAACTTAAAAAAAATGCTGGCACAAGATGTAATTAACTATGTAATAAAAACGAACTACAGATGCTGGTTTATACCAATGAGAGACACAAAATGCTGGAATAACACAGCGAGTCTAGCAGCATCTCTGGAGAAAATGGATACACGATATTTCGGGTCAGGACATTTTGTGTCTATCTTTAATTAACCATGTGTTGCTTTGTTGCTGTGGCTCGAGCACTAATGTACTCAGCACATGTGGTCCTATCAAGGCACAGAGAAATTCCAGCCCATTGTAACTTCAATGATACATGGGTCACTATCAGATTGCTTTAACGTTGGGTTACAATTCCATCAGATTGAATCCAGTATATGCCGGGGGATTATATCAGGAAATTCTATGTTCCCAGTCTGCAGTCTTTTAAGTAATAAAAAGACGAGGAATGCACACCATTCTTTGTGTGCAGTCTCCAAATGAATTTGAAAGGACATTGTATATTCTTAATGTCTTAGTGCCTGCAACTTTCATCAGCTGTCTGGTTAGGCATCACATTTACACTCTGTTCTAGTTTCTTCCTTGTATAGAAAGGGAAATATTCAATTATTGACTGAAGGTCAATCAAAGGTTATCTAAAATAGAATAATGCATCATATATTAATTTTTTGCCTAAATATGCTATTGTGTACCAAGTAGAAGAAGCATGGAAAAAAAACCCATTTAACATTAGAACTAAGGAGGCTGTTTGCATCCTGATGTTGGATCTTGACCCAACTCATTGACAATTCCTCCCTCCCCACAAAGGATGCTTCACCCGCAAAGTTCCTCCAGCAAATTGTTTTTCTGCTCCTGGTCAACTGTGCTCATTGTCATGCGTTTTATCTTTTTTGAAGATCCTTCTTTGACTGTGAGAGCAGATATTGCAGGAAGATATTCAAACCGTCTCTATACATATGAGCCTCAAGATGTTCAACTCTGTAAGTGAAAAGTACTTGGCAGGAATTTCTAAACTATTAAAATCTAAGGTGTCAAAGGTTTCGAAGGTCTTTAATTGTCAATTAAGGTACAGTGTTATGCGGATTACCATACAGCCATGCTAAAAAAGCAACAGGACACACAACTACATAAACATTAACATAAACAATCACCACAGCGGATTCCCCACATTCCTCACTGTGATGGAAGGCAACAAAGTCTAATCCTCTACCCTCATTTTTCCCCCGTGGTCGGGGCAGTCGAACCATCCGACGGGGCGATCGAAGCTCCCTCAGCCGGCGGTTGAAGCTCCCGCGTCGGTCCTGGTCCTGATTCAAAATGCTTCGTTAAATCATTGACATACTTCTTATCTTGCAATTTGCAGAAAGTTATGGGTATTTTTATGCATAAGATGGTGCTGAAGACGTTTAATTTAAATGGTGCATAAGAGTTTAAAATGGCGTACAAGAATGTAATAAACATTCGCCCCATGACCTACGTGGGTTTTCTCTGGGATCCCCGGTTTCCTCCCCATTTCCAAAGATGTACAGGTTTGTAGGTTAATTGGCTTGGTATAATTGTAAATTGTCCATAGTGTGTAGGATAGGGTTAGTGTGCGGGGATTGCTGGTCGGCGCAGACTCTGTGGGTGGAAGGGTCTGTTTCTACACTGTATCTCAAATCTAATCTAGCCTAAGGTCACAAGAGTCTGTGAATCTGACCCCATGTTTAAGTATTGAAAGACAAAGATTGTAAGATAGTTGTGCAATTGTTCAGATAGTTCTCAGTCTCAATCAAAAGTATTGATTCCTACTAAGCACATTTTTTTAAAAAATGTACTTGGAATTAATCAGTAAAAATAATGGATGTTCTGCCCAAATATCTCTTATAATAACAAAACGGAAATCGGTAAGGGAACTTGAACATCATGCAATAATATTGGCTGAAGTAGTTCTTATCTTTGTGAGTTATACAAATTTACTTTATGATTGAATATTTTGCCAACTGGTTAATAAGTATTAGAGAATTTGCAAGCATTTGACTAAACAAAAAATATTTGGAATTATTCCAATTCACCCCATACAATCATTAGGATGGTTAGACTCTGAAGATTAAATGAGCTAATAGTAGATTAACATTTGTAATAGAAAAGAGATCCGTTGCAAAAAAAAGTTCATGAAAATTCATTTTGGGGAAAATAATCATTTTGGGGTAAATGTTGGGACAACCATGATGAAACTGCTATTTTGTTATTGTGCTGTAAGCTAGAATCGTCACAGTGCATAAAATGATATGTTTTGCATGATTCCAGAGAATTATTTTGATTTCTGGTAATAAAACCCATAGGGTTGAAGTTATAAAAACCTTTTATAATTTTTGTTTCTTTTTCAGTGATCCAGAACATGAAGAGAGCAAAACGTTTGTTAACAACTGAGCTATAACAAATAATAGCAACACTATTTGTTTTAACCTGAAGAAGAGGAACCAGGATTTTTATTTCTTTGTGTGCAAATTCCATTTGAGTTAATAATCCATTCCGTTTAATGCTCGAAGCCAATATGCAAAATGCACAATGCCTTGATTTTCATTCTTTTGATTCAAAAGATGTTTTATTACATGATGAATTAATTAATAAACATTTTAATAATCAGAATTGGAGCATCTTTACTTATTTTTTCATGTTCAATACCTAATGTACAACAATTAGCCTTGTTCGTGTTGTACGTACAACATACAAGCCATGAAATGAAACAACTTTATTTTTGTTAATATTGCAAATAAATCACTTGCCCATATGACAATGAATCTGGAATGAGCATTTTATAATAAATTGGGTTACTTAATTTCCATCTTTTTTTCGAACATGGAGCAATGCCAAATCACACCAATATCCCTTCCCTCCTCTAATTGCCCACGTAATCTTCACCTACATTCGCAGCAAATCCCCACAGACTTACCATCCACCTGCACTGGTGAAACTTACCATCATTACTTTACTTACCAACCCACACATCGTTGGGATGTGGAAGGAAACTGGAGCACTTGGAGGAAATCCATACGGTCAGAGGGAGAGCATAGAAACTTCACCCAAAAACATTGAATGAACCTGGATAGCTAGAATTATGAGGCAGCAGTTCCACTATGCAGAATGTTGTTTTTTTAACAAATTGATTATTAGACTTTGAATTTAATACGTAGCTTTAATAAGAAATTTCCCCAGGGTTCCTCTTGTCCAGCAGTAATGTGGCAAATACTCTGTTTATGTGATCCTTAATAGAACCCAGCATAAATATTGTTCTTTCACCACAACCCTCTGACTTTTATCAATAAGCTAGTTCTGAATCCATACGACCAAGTCACTATTAATCCTGTGCATCTTAATCTCCCAGATATATCTGGGCCTTTGTTTGCAACTTCGCAGACTCCAGTCCATGAGTGTGGTCAACGCCCAAATTCACTTTAGGTAAAGCATAAAATCTAAAACAGAACATTTTCCCAAATCTTTTGTTTAGTTTAGTTTAGAGATACAGTGAGAAACAGGCCCTTCATCCCACCAAGTCCGCACCAACCAGCGATCCCTGCACACTAACACTATCCTACACACACTAGAGAGGTTGGACAGACTTGGATTGTTTTCACAAGAGCACCAGAAGTTGATGGAAGACCTAGTATCAGCATTATAAAATTATGCGAGGCATTGATAGGGTAGAGAGTCAGAATCTTTTACCCAAGGGTGGAAATGACAAAGACAATAGACAATAGACAATAGGTGCAGGAGTAGGCCATTCAGCCCTTCGAGCCAGCACCAGCATTCAATGTGATCATGGCTGATCATTCATAATCAGTATCCCATTCTTGCCTTCTCCCCATACCCCCTGTCTCCACTATCATTAAGAGCTCTATCTAGCTCTCTCTTGAAAGCACCAGAGAATTGGCCACTGCCTTCTGAGGCAGAGAATTCCACAGATTTACAACTCTCTGACTGAAAAAGTTTTTCCTCAACTCCGTTCTAAATGGCCTACCCCTTATTCTTAAACTGTGGGTCCTGGTTCTGGACTCCCCTAACATTGGGAACATGTTTCCTGCCTCTAACCTGTCCAATCCCTTAATAATCTTATATGTTTCAATAAGTGCTTCGAAGCACTTCCCTCTGGAAGGTCATTCCGGACTGTCAAAGCAGCCACAGCCAGACATAAAAACAGCTTTTTTCCACGAGTGATAGTTCTACTCAATAACCAACGTCTCTAGTCTCTTTTTTGCTCTGGTTTATTTTCACCCACATGTTTAGACCGTAATGGTGTACCCTTATTGTTTTGATGTATTTATGCTTTATTCTTAATTGATAACTGGATGTTTGTGTTGTCATTTGTGAGCAGAGCACCAAGGCACATTCCTTGTATCTGCATACTTGGCCATTAAACTTGTTCATTCATTCAAGATCCCCTCTCATCCTTCTAAATTCCAGTGTATACAAGCCTAGTTGCTCCAGTCTTTCAACTGCTTCAAAGTGAGAGGAGCAAAGTTTAATGGAGATGGGCAGTGCACATTGTTTTTTTTGCACAGAGGTTAGTGGGTGTCTGGTATGAGCTGCCACGGGTGGAGGTGGTAGCAGATGTGGTGGTGGTATTTAAGGGGCTTTTGGATAAGCACATGGAAATGCCGGGAATAGAGGTATATGGAGCATGTGCAGGCAGATGGGATTCGTTTATCTTGACATTATGTTCAGCACAACATCGTGGGCCAAAGGATCTGTTCCTTTACTGTACTTTTCTATGTTCTACATTCTTTGTTCTTACTGCTGCCATTGAACGAGAGGTACAGAAGCCAATGAAGAGAAGCTAATGTGCTAATGACGAGAGAATGAGGCAGTTTCACAGACAGGACAAACAGTAGAAATGATCTATCCTGACAAGAACAGAGATAGGGAGTTACCAGAAGTTACA
The DNA here is from genome assembly GCF_053455715.1 of Rhinoraja longicauda. Taxonomy (NCBI): domain Eukaryota; kingdom Metazoa; phylum Chordata; class Chondrichthyes; order Rajiformes; family Arhynchobatidae; genus Rhinoraja; species Rhinoraja longicauda. The sequence goes on from NC_135954.1 coordinate 79,611,214, forward strand.
GAATTTGATATTGAATCTGGGAGGCTGCAAAATGCCCATTTGGAAGATGAGATCCTGTTCCTCAGGTCTACAACCGACCGGCCTTATTATAACATAGCAAACAGATTGTTCAGAAAGGGGGTGAGGTGAAGAATTGAATTGGCAATAGGGAGACCTAATGCTCGAGGGGCGGGAGGCAAGCTCTAGGGGCATCTCATCTCGTCTATTTCCTGCACAGACTTGGATGAAGGGCCCTAAATGGAACAGAGGCACCAAGAAATACAAGCATAGAGTTGACAGAAAGTGTCAACACAGGTAGACATTGGTGAAGGCGGTTTAATGGCATGCTCACCTTCATGGGATGGGGCAATGAGACAAGAGTTGGGACATCATGTTGCAGTTCAACGTGACATTGATGAGACTGCACCTGGAATATTGTCCACGGTTCTGGTAACCACACTAAAAGGATAGAAGGAGATCATTAAGCCAGAGAGGATGCAGACGAGTTTCACAAGGATGGTACTGGGACTAGAGGGTTTGAATTGTAAGAAGAGGCATTATAAGATAAGCTGGGACTTTCCCTGGAGTGGAGGTGACTGAAAGGTTAGCTTATAGAGGCATATAAAGTCATAAGAAGCATAGATAGGATGAATGTTCACAGTTGTTTTCTTAGTTTAGGGAAGTCTGAAACTGGATTGCATGGGTTTAAAGTGAGAGGGGAAAAAAATAAAGGAGACATGAGAGGCATATTTTATGCACGGGACGGTGAGAAGAACTGCCATAGGAAGTTCAAGAGCCTGGCACAAATACAACTTTTCAAAGATATTTGGAAAGTTTGATGTTTATGGATCAAATGCAGGCAAATGGGACTAGCTCAAGAAGGAATCTTGGCTGGCATTGACAAGTTGGGTGAAAGGGCCTGCTTCCATGCAGCATAACTCTTATGTCACAAACATATAGAAAAATGGATTTCACATTTATGTTTAAAATGATCATTAAATTATTTGCACATCAAAGGTTCAGATGCGTACCTCATTCCTTTGAAGAAATTAAAAACAGAATTTAAAGAATGCTAGCTGGAGAAAATGTTGTTGTGAAATATGAAGGTAATGTGAAATGTTGTTGTGAAATGTGAGGTAATAGCTTTTGAAAGTTCCAGGTATATTCACTTTCTGACCTTTCCCACAGTCACGGAATTCACCTGCTCGATTATAAGGTGCAGCTTTGTGTTTCGCAACCAGTTCTTTGTTCAGTAAGGAATTACTCACAGTCTTTAGGTATACGTGTACTTTATGCATTGGCCTGATATCCAAGAAGCTAACATTTCTTTGTAAAAACTTAATTCCCAAAACCAGTATTATAGATGATTGCTTTTTGACACATCTTCCAGTATCTGAATTATTGATTCCAGCAATAGAAGAATTTAGTTTAAAGATACAGCGTGAACACAGGCTTTTCGGCCCACCAAGTCCATGCTAACTATCGATCATCCCATTTACATTTGTTCTACGTCATACCCATCCATTCCCTACACATTAGGGGCAATTTTACAAAGGCCAAACCTACACATGTTTGAGATGTGAGATAAATGCTTGGCCCATTGTGGTTTATCTCAACGATTTGGATGAGAATGTCCAAAGCAAGATTAGCGAGTTTACAGTTGACACTAATGAGGGTGGTATGGTAGAGAGCAAAGATGGTTATCAAAAGTTAGAGCAGGATCTTGATCAGTTGGTCAAATAGGCTGAGGAATGATTAATGGAGTTTAATGCAGATAAGTGTGAGGTGTTGCATTTTGGGAAGTGAAACTAGGGAAAGGCCCTTCACAATGAATGACAGGTCCCTGGGGAGTGTTATAGAATAGCGGGATCGAAGAGTGCAAGTACACAGTTCCCTGAAAGTGGTGTCACATGCAGATAGGGTGGTCAAGAAGGCTATTAGCACATTGGCGTTCATCAGTCATGGAAGTCAGTATAAAAGGTAGGATGTTATGTTACAGATGTACAAGATATTGGTGAGGCCACATTTGGAGTATCGTGTTCAGTTCTGGACACCCTACTATAGGAAAGGTATCGTTCAGCTGGAAAGTGTGCGGAGAAGAATTACGAAGAGGTTAGGCAGGCTAGGACCATTCCTTGGAGCGCAGGAGGATGAGGCGTGATCTTATAAAGGTGTATAAGATCATGAGGGTAAAAAATAGGGTATATGCATAGGGCCTTTTCCCAGAGTGGGGGATTCAAGAACCAGAGGACATAGGTTTAAGGTGAGAGGAGAAAGATTTAATAGGACCTGAAGGGCAATCTTTTCACAGAGGGTGGTGGGTATATAGAAAGAGCTGCCACAGGGGGTAGTTGAAGCAGGGTCTATAACAACATTTAAAAGACATTTAGACAGGTATATGGATAGGAAAGGATTAGAGGGATATGGGCCAAACACGGGCAGGTGGTACAAGTGTGGATGGGGCATATTGGTCGACATGGGAAAATTGTGCCAAAGGACCTGTTTCCATGCTCTTTGATGCTTTGATTTGATTACCTGATATTTGTTGATACCTGTATCAAAAAGTTTTAAACATGCACAATATAGAAACTCTACTACAATAAAGCTAATTAAAATCATCGCCAAATCTTTTCAATTCACATTCATTGCTAGATTACCATATGACCCATCAGTGTATCTCCATATTCTGAACTCTGCATCTTCCCTTCTCTCTACCTTTTGCATTTAAGTTTGACTTGATTATATTTATACATAGTATTTTCTGATCGTATTGAATAGCATGCAAAACAAAGCTTTGCACTATACCACACCTCACATGCCAATAATAAACCTAAACCATTCATATGCCCCCTCGACAAAGGATGACACCTTCATTGCCTCTTGGAGGGGTTGATAGGAATGTAGGGAAAGTAGTTTATAAGAAACTAGACCAAGTGGACCCATTGGGCCCAAACCTCTCCTGCATTGGTGCAGCACCCTCTCCTCCTCCCCTCCCCCCTCCCTCCACTCCTCCCCTTCCCACCCCCCCCTCCCCTCCCTCCACCCACCCCCTCCACCCACTCCCTCCACCCCTCCCTCCACCCCACCCCCACTCCATCCCCCTCAACCCCCCTTTCCCCCCTCCTATCCCCCTCCCTCCATCCCCCTCCCTTCCCCTCCCTCCCCCTCCCTCCACCCCCCAACCCCATCCACCCCCCTGCAACCCACATTCCCCTCCCCCTCCCCTCCCCCTTCCCCCCACTCCAACTCCCTCAACCCCTTTTATTCCGCCTTCTCCCCCCCTCCCTCCCCCCACCCCCCCTCCCTCCATCCCCCCCTCCCTCCATCCCCCCCTCCCTCCCTCCATCCACCCTCCCTCCCTCCCTCCCCTCCCTCCAACAAAAGACAGGAGATAGATTTCAACGTTAAAATGTTAATAACTTTAAAAATATAACACTCATTTCAATTAAACTTCTTCCATTAGTACCAAAGGGACGACAGTGAGTAAGGTGGGCCTAAAATTGTTGCGCTGTCGTGTACCGTTTTGGCTATAGTTCAGGAACAAACAAAGAAACAAATGAGAGTTTTAGTATATAGTTATTAGTTGGGAAACAACATTGCTGGGATTAATCCATGAACCAGCATAGATGCAATGGTCCAAAATGGCCTCCGTGGAAGTCAGAAGGATATAAGGTAATCTGCACAGCATTTCGCTGGGACACAGTGTATGAGGGGCAGCAGCTGGGTGTACACACTCTGAGGAGGTGTGCATTGGTGTGGCACACCAGATGGGAGATGCAACAGTGGCTGATTACTTAGTGGATCAAACATAGCCTGAGATCACCCAGGATAGGTGACACACTGTGACACACAATGGAGCGTGTGTGACTGGATGCCTCCCTCCCCGGATGCCCCTTACAGCAAGGCTTCATCACCAAAAGTATGTTTGAAATTGCACTAGAATATCCAAAAAACATTCATTCAGGTTGGAATATAATTTTTTTTATCTGTTTATATAGTTTATCCACAGCCACTATCCAGGAATCTGACAAATAAAACCATTGAGTTATCAGGTAATGTGTAGGAAGCAACTGCAGATGCTGGTTTACACCAAAGATAGACACAAAATGCTGGAGTAACTCTTTCTGAGACACTCAACCTTTCTGAGACTCTTGACCTGAAACATCACCCATTCCTCTCCCCAGAGATGCTGCCTGTCCCACTGAGTTATTCCAGCATTGAGTGTCTATCTTTGCGTTATGAGCTAATGTTCGACTACTTTATATTACTTTATGCATTGAGTATAAAATAGTTTGAGGATAAAATCATCAGTCACATAAATGTTCATAAACAGATATTAAATAAATGACTAAATACTGCTGGAGTAATGGAAGTGACTTAGAAAGCTTAAGAATATCACTTGGCATGCCACAGTGTTTTATGAGAAACCTCATTATATCTTAAACTTACACCAGCTTCTGACTGAAAAAGATCCAAAGTTCTGGAGTAACGCAGCAGGTCAGGCAGCATCACTGGAGATCATGGATAGGTGACGTTTCGGGTCAGGACCCTTCTTCAGACTGATTGTTGGGGCGGAAAGAAAGCTGGAAGAGAGGAGGGGCAGAACAAATCCTGGCAGGAAATAGGTTGATACAGGTTTGGGGGGATTTTGATCGTTAGATGGCAGGCAACAGCCAAGATCAAAAGACAGAAGATATGAGGCACAAGGATTGAAGAGTTGTGAATTGTGAAGCTAGTGGAAGGAATGTAGGTGGAATGGGAGGGGAAGAGTCAGGTGCAAGTCCAGGTGAGGCACATGGGAGAGTGAGGGGAGGTGGGGAGGAGTGGGTAGGCAGGACAGTTAGGGGGAAGAATGCAAAGGGGGAGGATTTTGTAGTTACCTAAAATTGGGGAATTCAATGTTCATACCATTGAGTTGTAAGCTACTCAAGTGGAATATGAGGTGCTGTTCCTTCAGTTTGCATGTGGCCTCACTCTGGCTAAGGAGGAGGCTCAGCACAGAAAGGTTAGGATGACAATGGGAAGGGGAGTTAAAATGGTCCGCAACCAGGATATCCCATTGGCCTTGGTGGACCGAGCGCAAGTGTTTGGTGAACCAGTTGCTGAGACAACGCTTCGTCTCGCCGATGTACAGGAGGCCACATTGGGAGTAGTTGAGACTAGAAGAGGTGTACATGAACGTCTGTCTCACCTGGAAAGACTACAGGGGTTCCTGGATGGTGGTGAGGGAGGCGTTTTTGACTACCACACAATCAATGGTTCAATCAACTGCATAATTATCTAGACCAGTGAAAAGACCAGGTTCTGAGTGGGTACTGAATATCAATAAATCACACACTATCCTAACAACAATTGCTATAATAATCCCTGTATTTTTAATATTAATTATTCCTTGCATCTTTCCACAAACAATTAGCATATAAACTACAAACCTTGGAGCTAATGGGATACTATTTCAGATCCTTTGTGTCTGGTTAGTTTTGTCCTTTCTTTCAATGTCTTCTCATAGAAACATAGAAACATAGAAAATAGGTGTGGGGGAGGCCATTTGGCCCTTCGAGCCAGCACTGCCATTCATTGTGATCATGGCTGATCATCCACAATCAGTAACCTGTGCCTGCCTTCTCCCCATATCCCTTGATTCCACTAGCCGCAAGAGCTCTATCTAACACTCTTTTAAATTCATCTAGTGAATTGGCTTCCACTGCCTTCTATGGCAGAGAATTCCACAAATTCACAATTCTCTGGGTGAAAAAGGTTCTTCTCGCCTCAGTTTTAAATGGCCTCCCCTTTAATCTTAGACGGTGGCCCTTGGTTCTGGACTCCCCCAACATTGAGAACATTTTTCCTGCATCTAGCTTGTCCAGTCCTTTTATAATTTTATACGTCTCTATAAGATCCCCTCTCACCCTTCTAAACTCCAGTGAATACAAGCCCAGTCTTTCCAATCTTTCCTCCTATGATGGTCCCGAAACATATTGCTTCCTTCATTTCCTACGTTGTGTCCAAAGAACACAGCACAAGCTTTATAACGCAACAAAACCGGTGCTAGATTTAGTGCAACCACGGTTTACACCAATGAATTTTCCATTCATTGAAATGAACACACCTGCCCTTGTAAATCGTTGTGTGGCATTTGGGACAGATGGCTCTACTTTTCAAGGATATTCTGGGTAGAACACGGAAAATCCTGTTTGTTTAAACTCACATCTGGATGCTCCACCCAAACATAATTGACACCCCAATGAAAATCGGGAAAATCTACTTATCACGTATTGCTTGCTTGTGAAAATAAAAGTTAGTATCCTCTCCAATTATAAGAATGGTTGAACGTTGGCCAAATTATTTGCATGTAACTTTCACTAACATGGAAAAAATGCAGTGGAGAATAAAATGCATAGGAAACACTTTACACACAGCACGGAACCGCAAAGTTTGACCACATTCTACAATGAAGATATTTTTGGCAAGTCGTGCTTTTCACTTTCTTTATATCCATGCAATGTACTTCCTACCTCAGGTAAATCAGTTATAAATAGACTTGGGAATGATGGGTTGATATTCAATCTTTAATAGACCAGGAACCCAAATTGTTGTGTCTTATTTACAGAGATAAATCTGAAAACACCAACTTCACCCTTTCTGTTTCTAGCCTCAGAGACACCATGGAGTTTATAATAATGAATGCGTAACTGTGTAAAGATCCAGTCATTTACTTCATTGAGAAAAAGAATTAGTTGGTACTTTCACCTACTAACTCACTGAATACAAAATAATTACTAAATCTAACTTTGCCTTGAAAGAGTGTGATAATGCTTACAATAATTCATCACATCCACCACTGCTTTTATGAAGTGTTTAAGAATTCAATTAATACCAAAAGGAATTATTTATTTAGTTAAGTGTCTGTCAATTAATTTATTGAGTTGCACTGTGGAACATATTAAGCCTATCTTCTAACTTTGGCTGGATAGTTCATCTCAATAGAAGTTCTGTAATTTACTTCAGTTACACTGGATTTCAAATTTGGTTCCCTTCCCCTGATCACCATGCATTGATCCCTGTAGGAAGCATGATTTTTGTGTGTCCGAATTCATGTGTGCCTGTAAGTGTACAGAGATGTGTAATTTGGTGATATGCATATTGCTATGCATGTTTGTGCGCATTTGCGTGCACATACGTGCATGCAGACATCTGTGTGTGTATGTGAGTATGCCAGCTACTTCTCTTCTTCTTAAGCCCTTTGCTCCTCTAGGGAGCATAGGCCATTGACAAATGTCCTCCACCTCACTTGGTTGTTGGCGGTTCTTTCGCGATCTCCCCAGTTGAGCCCACTGCCAGCTACACACTCAGAAAATTCCACAATTCTTGTCAAATTCTCTCAATATTCCACATTATCTCTGCTTAATCCCATTACTAATTTTAGGGCTCTCTTTTTCACTTCCTTCATAATAGATTTCAATATTTTCCTTACTACCGAGGTTAGTTAATGGTTCAGAACTAATGTAGTCACATCAGTTAAGTCCAGCTGTATTTGTTCTGAATAATAGACGAATTGTCAATTTGTGGGATTGAATCGATGGAGTTTTGGAAGATGACAACTGTTTCTGGTGACTTTGGTGGCACTTTGCAGGATAACAACATCTACAGAACATCTATTGCATCCGCTACTCTAGATGTCAACTTATTTACATCGGCGAAACCAAGCGCAGGCTCGGCGATCGCTTCGCTCAACACCTGCGCTCGGTCCGCATTGACCAAGCTGATCTCCCGGTGGCCGAGCACTTCAACTCCCCCTCCCATTCCCAGTCTGACCTTTCTGTCATGGGCCTCCTCCAGTGCCATAGTGAGGCCCACCGGAAATTGGAGGAACAGCACCTCATATTTCGCCTGGGCAGCTTGCAGCCCAGTGGCATGAACATCGACTTCTCCAACTTTAGATAGTTCCTCTGTCCCTCTCTTCCCCTCCTACTTCCCAGATCTCCCTCTATCTTCCTGTCTCCACCTATATCCTTCCTTTGTCCCGCCCCCCTGACATCAGTCTGAAGAAGGGTCTCGACCCGAAACGTCACCCATTCCTTCTCTCCTGAGATGCTGCCTGACCTGCTGAGTTACTCCAGCATTTTGTGAATAAATACCTTCGATTTGTACCAGCATCTGCAGTTATTTTCTTATTCTACAGAAGATATCATCAACAGAGAGAGCTCAAGCTATGGGTTTAGGAGCTTGAGCCATGGCTGATATCACGAGGATTCGTACACGAGTCTGAATGTTTTGAATGTGGACATCCGCAGCTCAAGACAGTGCAATGCCTAACAGATAAAAACAAACAAAGCCAGGTAAATCGGGAGACTTCTCAAGGATTAGTATTCTGCAACCTACATTTACCCCCAATGCTGAGAGGGTAGCAGTTTCACCTGGGGAAACGAGATGGCTCATCTACACAGGCAGGGAAGAGAAAAGTCAAGAGAGAAATAGTTATAGAGATTTTATAGTTAAGGAAGCAGACAGGTATTTTATTGCCTGCAGAGTGGTTCCGGGCAGGTATGTTGGCTTCTTGGTCCTGGGGAAAAGGTCATCACTAAACAACTACTGAAATTCTGGAAGGCAAAGGCAAAAGGTCCCAAATCAGTACAAATGACATTGTGAGAAATGGAGATATGATCGTAAAGGTTTATTCTAAGATGTTAGGAATGAGATCATGAAAGAGGGCCTCAAAGATATCAATCTCCAGAATACTCCCTGTGCCATACACTGTCGACCTTACAAATAAAGGGATAGCACAGAGAAATGTGCAGTTGTAGAGAGGGTGCTGGAGCAGGGCTTCGACTTGCCAGGACAATGAGGACCGTTCTGGGTAGCAGCGAGACGTGTACAGGCTAGATGGGCTGCACCTCGCCACGGCTGGGGCCAATATCCTCAAAGGAAGGTTCACTGCGAAGGAAGTTTTAATCTAATTTAGTTAGAGGTCAGGCATAGGAAGGGAGCATTGAAAAGAAAACAAAAAAGCAGGAAATCGGCTTAATGTCTGTGATTGGGAAAAAAAAATAGAACCTATTATTAAAGGCATTACAGCGATGCATTTCAAAGAGTTCAAGACAATTAGGCCATATCAATATGGTTTTGTGAAATGGAAATGTTTGATTGTTACTGGAGTTTTATGAAGATATAACGTACTGAGAATATCTATTACCTGCCCCCTTTTCTTCCAGCTCTCCCTCCACCCCCCCTCCTCCACCCCCCCTCCTCCACCCCCCCCCCCTCCTCCACCCCCCCCCTCCTCCACCCCTCCCCTCCTCCACCCCCCCTCCACCCTCCTGTCCACCCCCCCGTCCATCTCCCCCCGTCCACCCTCCCGTCCACCCCCCCGTCCACCGCCCCCTCCCCTCCCCCCGCCCCCTCCACCCCCCCTCACCCCCCCCCCACCCCCCCTCCACCCCCCTCCCCCCCCCCGCACCAACAGCCAGCCTGAAGAAGCATCCCAACCGAAAATATCGTCAATTCATGTTCTCTAGGGAAGTTGCCTGACCCATCGAGTTACTCCGAATTTTGTGCCTTTTTCAGTTGATATCCGCCGTGCAAGGCATTTGATAAGGTGCTGTGTCAAAGGTTATCAAGGGAAAGAAAGATCATGGCGTAGAAGACAACATGCTGGCAACATGCTAAGATTGGCTGGCCGGTGAAAAACAGCAAGAAGGCATAATTTTATTTTCTCTGGATGGTAGAATTCAACAAGGGATCGGTACTGGGACCTTAACTTTTAGTAAAATATATATATTAATTGGATGAAGGCACGAAAGGCATGGATGTTAAATGTGCTGATGGCACAAAGGTTAAGTTGTAAAGAAAGTTGCTGAAAGGATTCAAAGAGGCAACAATGGAATATAGTTAGGTTGATTGTCAGGTAAGTGGACATGTTGAAACAAAAAAAAAATCACATTGCTAGATAATTGCTCGCGATAGACAGATTGGTTGTCCTTGCTGTGTTGGTGAATGTAAAATCTGGGGGGGGGGGGGGGCTGGGGAGTTGATGGGAATGTGGGTAGAACAAAATCTGATCAGTGTAAATGGGGCTTGATGGCCGGTGCAAGCTCCAATGGTGGAATAACCTGTTCCTGCACGATATAGTTGATGTGAGCAAAGATCAAGACACACAATTGTAAATCAATCTTTAAAACGCAATGCAGCTTTCAAAAAGGTGGTTCCAGTTTAATACTCAATCTCAACCTGGCGGAAATCCAGCAACAATTGACAACACTCCTTAAAATATAATTTAAACAAGCAGTAGGATATAGAAACAAAACTAACCAATCACATGAATAGTTAAGGACAGTCATCCCTTAACTACGGATGTGCATTATCTTGGTTTTAATAATATCAGTGACAGATGTGGAGCTGTATTCCTATGAAAGCAATTTAATTGCTTCAGTGAAATTATACACCCCTGCTTGTTTACATTTCTTCATCAAAAAGCTGATATAGTTTGATAAATAGTATTTTTAACCCATAATATTCAACCATGTTATTTATATTTTTTATATTGTTATAAAATTAGCAAATTAAACATAATATATAACATTTCCCATTATCCATAAACACAAAAATAACAACAAATTTAACGCAACTAAGTGCAAATGTTACAGCTAAAATCTTTCCATGAGTGGCGGACAAGGTTGGAGGTTGACCATTGGATTTTAACTGCACACAAGGAGGAATATCCACATTGGAGAAACAAGTGCAAAGTTATTCCGTCTGTTCAAATATTAAATTAAAATGAATTCCCTTACCTGCAAGTACATATTTTTGAAACATCCTTTGTGTTATAAATTTGTAACATGCGTAATTTGTGCTAATACAAATAAATAATGAACAATTTGCAAACAATCCAATTATGATTTTTCACAAAATTGGAATTGGCTCTGAAATACTTGGGTTAAACTTACATCTGCAGTTTTTCATTTAACAATTGGCCTACACAATTTACAAAATCTCATTTAAAAATGTTTTCCAGGAATGCATCTTTTTCCAAATGAAGGAATGGCTGGAAATTGCATTCTGTATCTTGGTCTGCAATTTTTAATGGTGGTTTTAATTGGTTAATGCAAAACAGATAACTCTCTCCATTAAATTACCAGATATTCACACAACATGATTATAGAGAGCAGGCATGAAAGAAAAGTGAAAGGCAGGAGCTCTTTTGTTGAGTCAATGATTTTCATGTGACAAAAACTTTAGTTGTGATAACAATATGTACACTTTTCAGTTTAATTAGCATTGGTAGTAAGTAAAAAGTCTTCCACCGTATACATGGGGTTTTCTGTTATATTATTGTGTGAGCAATGAGAGAGTAAGTAAAGGATTTTTTTTCATGTGAAATTTTAGGGTTCTGAGGCTTAGAGATATGTGCACGGCCAACTGCCAACATTTTCCTTTTTCTTTCTTCGTCCTCAAGAGCACAACTATTGTCTTCTCCACCATTAATGCTTATATGTCAGGGCAAGTTGTGATCAAACTTCCAGTGAAGATTAACTCCTCGTACAGTCTTAGCCACAGACAAAAGAGAGCACAGATAGTCCGAGCAAGTTGGAAAAGCTTTTCTGGGTGCCTCAGGATAAATTACATCAATGCTGAAAACCTGGAATAAAAACAAAATCTGCTCAAAATTCTCATCCAGGGAAAGAGAGTTAATGTCCAGAATTAAATAAAGGCAATGAATAAATCATGTCTTAAAATGCAGAGAAAGAGAAGAGGGAAGAGGGAAGAAAAAGCAAACAACTCATTGTCCCAAGATTGTCCCATCTTTATGCACCTGTATTAGTAATCCTTGCCAGGCTCTCTATCTTTATACTAGTGTATAGTTTCCTAGTCCTAACCAAATTTCTTCCATCCAACCCTCTAGATCTCCTTGAACAGAGACCAAACCAGTCCTAATGAATCACCACTCTCCAATACCTTGCTCTCGCATTAAACAACCTCTACTCACTCCTGAGTAATAAAATGTCTCACTGTGAACATTTGTTTGGAACCAAGTTAGACTTGCTTTTTCATTGGGCTTTAGTGAAATGTAAATTTTCCAATTTCTGCATAAATCCTCTGGACACTTCTTTTTCGAATACATTAATCATTTTAATGTGGCTGGTAATTGCTGTCACCTCAAACCGGAAAATGTCATCTACATTCATAGTTTCTATCTTTCCCGCATCTTCAGATTTGACTCTGGCACAGATTCATCTGGTAATCATTGGATGCTATCAGCCAGGGAGTAGAATGTTTTTCAAGTTGGACAATTATCATAAAAACCCTTAATGGAATAAACTGGAATATTATTTTAGGAAGTCTTAAGATTTTTGGTTCAAGAAACCTCAAAGTATACATGTTTCCACAAATGCACTGGTAATTTATATTTTTTTTATAGATGAATGCTACCACCCTTTTGGTTACATCAGTACACTTCCTATTAGGTTTTTATTGAGTAGTATATTGTGGAGCTAATCTGGGTGAAAGTTAACTCAGCAGCATGACAGGAAAAAGACACGCATTACGAGTCCTTCCACAAATGACAAACATTTTCATCATGTGAGGCAGGTGTTATACAGAATAAAGTAGCATTTGTGTGTTTGCCAGCTTTAATTTGGGTCAAAGGTTCCTTTTTCAATGTCAAGCTAGAAGCTAGACTTGATTGCACAATACACAATACACTCATTCATTTACCGGCCTGTCCAGGATACCCCATCCTTCTCCAGCAGGATTTGTAAAGGTGATTCATGCATATAGAAGCTTTGTTAAAACACAAGCCTCTCTCATTTCCAAAATGAAAGAAATCAGCTAACTGAATAGCGTTGACACAATGTCTGTTTAAGACCATTGGCAAATCTGCAGATAGATTTAATTTTTTAATACAATTTGATTAGTAAGTGTTGTTAATAAACCCAGTGACCTCGTGTGTGACCGTGCCTTGTGCATTTTTTAAAATATTCAATTTTTATTTTATTAAATCATCTTAAAAGTGTTGAACAAGTAAAGGAATGCACTCAAACAATTAGACTGGAATGTTGATGAGACATCCTTCCCACAGGCCAAATGTGCACCAACACTGAGCAATCATGTCTTGCACTGCAACCGGCAGCCGCCCCTTTACCACTTGGCTAATCCACTGAAAGTTGACCATGTCATAGAGTCATACAGCATAGAAATGGACCTTCGACCCAACTTGCTCATACTGACCTAGATACCCCATCTCCACTAATCCCACCTACCTGTGTGTGGCCCATGTCCTTCCAAGCCTTTCCGATCCATGTATCTGTCCAGAAGTCTTTTAAACAGAAATACGTATTGATTACCTGCTCTACATTGTACACACAAGAAACTGCAGATGCTGATTTCCAAAAAAAGACACAATGTTTTGCAGTAACACAGCGGGTCAGGCAGCATCTCTGCATAACCTAGATAGGTGATGTATGGGGTCGGGATCCGAATCAGTTTGAAGAAGAGTTGCAACCCAAAATGTCACCTATCCATGTTCTCCAGAGATGCTGCCTGACCCGTTAAGTTACTCCAGCACTTTGTGTCTTTCCTTGCTTTACATTATTGGTCAGACATAAGTGCTTCATACAGCTTAGAAGATGACTGATCAGATTAGGTTGTTTAAACTTCTATTCCATTTTGACTGCACAGGACAACTAACAGTTTATTCCATAGAGGACATAATGAAGTCAAAATGAGAGGCTTTAGAAGTCAGTGCAGGAATACTGACAACCTTATTTATCTGCGTTAATTTGAATTTCATAGAATTATGTAACCATGGAATAGGGCCACGTCAGCCAAATCTGAGCAATTTCCTTTCCTCAGCTCTCTGCTGATTTAAAGCAGTTCCCACTTTGTATTTAGAATGAAGATGCATGGCAAGTTTGGATTTTATATTTACCTGATCCCCTAATATCATGTCCACCAAATACAATATGACAGATCCACAAAGTCCTAAATTGGCAGAATATAGGTAATTAAAAATAGAAGAAAGACACAAAAAGCTAGAGTAACTCAGCATCATCTCTAGAGAGAAGGAATGGGTGACGTTTCGGGTCAAGACCCTTCTTCAGACTGAAATTCAAGGTGAAAGGGAAACGAGAAATATAAATGATGAAATAAAAATACCCATTAAAAATAGTCTGCCTTTCAAAAAGGAAATGGGCATAGTGTTATCCCCCAGAAAGGAAGAACTCAGACAAAAAAAGGCTTAAAATTCACCCCTAGATGTTGGTTCTACACTGAATTCAATAGAACTGAATTTGGAACACAGAATACAACACATTGTGTTTGGAATTGCCTGATAAAAGATAAACTTTAGACTGATAAACTGATAAAGATAAAGACCAGCAAACAGCGCAGCACGTCATTTTCGACTGCACTGTCCTCCGTCCCCCTGGTGGAGGGGTAGACCTCACGGCCCTTGACCACAGCACATTGCACTGGCTACAGTGCCTGAAGGGCGGTACATAATTTCTGCTGCCTCAGCGCAAGAAGAAGTAGAAGAAGATAAACTTCTAAACTGCTACTTCTGAAGATATTGTCCTAAAAATTCTAGTTTTGTACTCATCCATTTTAATATTGTTAAGAGAATTAATGGGAATTCAAATCCCCAGCAACTGAGGGTATAAAAATGGGAATATCAAATCCCCAGCAACTGACCACTGTCATTCAGAAAATTTCCACGGAAATGGATATGCAGAGAATGGAAGGATATGGATCACATGCAGGCAGGGGAGATTAGTTTGACGAGGTGTCATGTCCAGCACAGACATTGAGGGCTGAAGGGCCTGTTTCTGTGCTGTGCTTTTCTATGTGAATCTTATTGCAGCATTACCAGGTGCATCTTGCAGTCTGGAGTCCATGGTTCCAGTCAGAAGCACCAGTTTTCAGATGTATATATCGGATGCTGCCTGTCACTCAGTAAATCTTGGAGTTCCCTATTTGCCTGAACATTGTGCAGGTCTGTGGGGTTTAGTGAGAATTATTATACATCAGCGGTTCTGACTGGAACCATAGACTGCAGTCAGCAAGGTGCACTTGGTAATGCTGCAATAAGATTTACATGGAACATAGATCAGTGCAGCCCAGGAACAGCCCTTTCAGCCCACTATGTTTGTGCTGAAAATGATATCAAATGAAACTAATCTCCTCTGCCTGCATGTGATCCATATCCCTCCATTCCCTGCATCTCCACGTGCCTATCTAAAAGCCTCTTATAGGCCGCCACTGCATCCGCCTCCACCACTACCACCGGCAGCGCATTCCAGCCGCACTTTCTGAAAAAATCTTGTTCCCCACATCTCCTTTAAACATTGCCACTCACCCCTTAAACCTATGCCCTCGAACTCTTCACATTTCCACCCTGGGAAAAAAATGTGCCATATCTACGGCACCTCTCATAATTTTATATCCCTCTATCAAGTCTCCCCTCAACCACTGACATTCCAGAGAAAACAATCCAAGTTGTTCAACCTCTCCTTATAGCTAATACCCTCTAATCTAGGCAGCATTCTGGTAAAAGGCAATATTTTTGTAAGACATCGTTAGATGTTAAAACATCTCCGGTTAAACATTTTTAAATGTCAAACATCATCCGTAAGATTTTTCGTGAAAGATGGAGTGGCTGATGAGCATCCATAGTTATCTGGAGACGTAAAAGACTGCAGATGCTGGAATCTCACATAGTCCATTCTTTTCAACCCCCGCCCGAGCCACTTTGCCCAATTTATTTTCCATTCCATCTGTCCATAACGCATGCGTCCCTCCCTACTGACCCACCCCCCTCTCCACTGTTCCCATTTGCCCACCTTACCTACCTACCTTATTTGCTCGTATGCTTCCCCTTCCTTTCATCCACAGCCCTTTGATGCCTCCACCTATCTTCTCCTAAACTCTGTCACTATTTTGGTTCTTCTCTCCCCCACCTGATTCCATCTGCCGATCAACCCACTTCTAGATCTACCCATTATTTGCCAGCTCTTGCCACAACCCTCTCCCCTCAACTCTTTATACTGGTTACCCACATTCTACTCTTCCAATCCATATGAAGGGTCCCAACCAAAAACATCGACTGAAAATTCCCTCCACAGATGCTGCTCAGCCCATCGAGTTCCTCCAGCAGATGATTTGTTGATTCCTAGGTCCCTGCCTTATTCATCAGAATAGCAATAGAAAAATTGGAACACAGTGTTCAGTGTGGCATAGATACTTCTATAGGGAAGCTAGATGATTACAAGAGGGCAAAATGAATAAAAACTCAGAGAATGATGATGGGAGACCTGTGTTTCCTGGGCTAAGTGGTCTGTTTTCATTTCATTGCTAAATGGTTTATTTATGTGCTGTAATTCTATGAATAACACACAAAAGTCTAGTGAGACAGATGAGAAACTCAGGATTATCAAAGTTATCAACCACACCACAGCAGGCTATTTTATTGGACACCTGTGAAAGCTGAATTTCTCACTGGCAAAAAATATAAATCTTTGTTTTTCCCATTTAAGTTGTTCACTGAAGAGCATAAAATGTTTGCAAAATAAACACATTTGGAAATTGGCGAGAAAAAGCTAACATGTAATTGACAGTTGAATCAAACAATAATTATCATATGTATAAGCAGTCAGAAGCTTTGAGGTTCATGCCGGATATGGCCGGTATATCAAGTTCATACCACAGTATTACACAATAAGCTCAGTTGATTTCTGGTTTTACAATTGTACATCCTACAGCTGGTACCAGGATCCTTTGGCTGAATGTCAAACAGTCAGCGGAACAATAAAGGAGAAAAGAAAACCGACGGAAATTCATGCACAGAAGGCCAAGACGTATCAGTTACAAGCAAACTCTTCCCACAGCAAGAGAAACAGTCAACAAACTCCAACATAAATCGCTGGAAATACCTGCTTTTCCTGTAATTTATGTAACCAAGGTTAGGGTTGAAATAATTGCCCAATCCAAAAATGAAGTCCCAAACAGAAAGAAATGGTGGAAGTACTCAACAGGCCTGCAGAGCTGAGGGCAAGAGAAACAAATTTAATGCTTCAGGTTGACGACTTTTCATCAAAACCTTTGCTTTTGGTGAAACAAATCTCCTTACGTTTTATGTGATAAGATAGAGCAATCTTGATGGCAACAACTTTAAGAGGTGAAGATTTAAAAGGGACCTGATGGGCTACTTCTTCAGAGAGAGAGAGGATGCTGTGAATGTAGAATGAGCTGCCAGAGGAAGTAGTTGAGGCAAATGCAATAACGACATTTAAAAGACATTTGGACAGGGCATAGGAAAGGTTTAGATGGATATGGGTCAAAAGTGAGCAAATGGGACCAGCTTCAAAAGGCATCTTGATTGTTATGCACAAGTTGGGCTGAGGGGCCTGTTTCCATCTTTATTACTCTATGAATCTAAAAGGTCAATAAGTGTAGTTATCATGGACTCTCAATGGTTGAAAAATGCATGAAACTATCTCCAAGTACCATATTGCCAACTCTATCCCGTGCTGGCCAGAATTGTGTTTCTACATATGGCCATAATACTTCCTAATATTAGTAACAATTAAGAAAATATGTTTTTTTGACAGACAGTGCCACAGGAATTTTCAGATTCATAATGGATGAATGATCAAGGAATTTGTTTTAAGTCAGGCTCTCCCTTTGCTGGTTACAGGGAAGGAGTTTAGGCAGGGTAAATTAGAAGGGTCAACAAATTTTCGCAGACGATAGACACAAATGCTGGAGTAACTCAGTGGGTCAGGCAGCATCTCTGGAGAAAAGGAATAGGTGATGTTTCGGGTTGAGATCCTTTTTCAAACCGAGAGTCTGGGGAGAGGGAAACGAGAGGTATGAAAAGGTACATAGAACAAATGAATGAAAGATATACAAAAGGACAAATCAAAGCCAACAATGATGATCAAAGAAAGGTGGAGCCCATAATGGTCAATTGTTGCCTTGTGGGAAGGTGATAACGAGTGACACAAACAGTGAAACAGCAGGACATTAGTGAAACTAGTACGATGCCTAGGGTGCAAGAGGAATGGAGAGAGAGGGGATGCAAGGGTTACTTGGTTAGAGAAATCAATATTCATACTGCTGGTTTGTCAGCTGCCCAAGCAATATATGAGGCGCTATTCCTCCAATTTGCGTTTGACCTCACTGACAGTGGAGGAGGCCCAGGACAGAAAGTTCAGTATAGGAATAGGAAGGGGAGTTAAAGTGTTTGGCAACCGAGAGATTGTGTAGGCCAAGGTGGACTGAGCGAAGATATTCAGCAAAACGATCGCCCGTTCTGCAATTGGTCTCCATGAACTTAATTACAGAAGGTGGGTTGCTAACCTCTGCAGCCAAATTCTGCTCTAACTCCATTTTAAAGTTGCAGACAATAGCATTATATTGAGAGAGAGAGAGAGTATTAGTACAATAGTATTATATTGAGAGAGAGAGAGAGAGAGAGAGAGGAGAGAGAGAGAGAGAGAGAGAGAGAGAGAGAGAGAGAGAGAGAGAGAGAGAGAGAGAGAGAGAGAGAGAGAGAGAGAGAGAGAGAGAGAGAGAGAGAGAGAGAGAGAGAGAGAGAGAGAGAGAGAGAGAGAGAGAGAGAGAGAGAGAGAGAGAGAGAGAGAGAGAGAGAGAGAGAGAGAGTACATGAAAGAGACAGAGAGCTTAGAAACACAGTGTCAACCTTTCCCTCAATATCAGCAAAATGCTGGTTGACTTCAGGAAGCTAGTCCCAATCTATATCAATAGTGCTGACTCTGCAGTGAAGATGGCTTTTGGACATAATGACTTGGATGCAAACTTAGATGGATTGGTTAGTAAGTTTGTAGATGACACCAAAATTACTGGCATTGTGGATGTGAGTAAGACTGTCAACTGTACAGTGGGATATAGAGCAGTTATAGAAATGGGTGGAAATAGAATAGGTAGAAATAGAAACAGATGGAGTTTAATCCGAGCAAGTGTGATGTGCTGCACTTTGGGAGATCGTATGTAAAGGGCAAATATATAATTAATGTTAAGACGCATAACAGCATTGATGTACAGAGGGATACAGTGGGGTCTCAGTCCATAACTCCTTGAAAGTGGCAACACAAGTAGAAGGAGTAGTAAAGAAGGCATATGGTATGCTTGTCTTCATTCTTAAGGGCATTGATTGTAAGTCAGGAAGTCATGATGCAGCTTTATAGGGCTTTGGTTAGGCCGCATTTGGAGTACTGCTTGCAGGTAGCTCACCCCCAATGCAGGAAGGACGTGAAGGGTTTGGAAAGGGTTTGCAGGGGAGGTTTACCAGAATGATGCATGAAATAGGGGGTATTAATAACAAGAAGTTGGACAGACTTGGACTGTTTTCTCTGGAACATTGGAGGTTGAAGAGAGACCTGATAGAAGTGTATAAAAAGACAAGAGACACGGATAGAACATTTTTCACAGAATGGAAAAGTAAAATACAAGAGGGCATAGTTTTAAGGTGAGAGGGGCAAAGTTTAAAAGAGATGGGTCGGGCAAGTTTTTTTTATACAGAGCGCAGTAACTGCCTGGAACACGATGTCAGGGGTAGTTGTGGAAGCAGATACGTTAGTGACATTTAAGAGACTTTTGGATAAGCATATTGATATGCAGGGAATGGAGAGATATGGATTATGGGCAGGCAAATAAGCATTGGCCTTGGCATCATGTTTGGTACAGGCATTGTGGGCCAAAGGGCCTGATCCTGTGCTGTACTATTCAATGTTCTATATTCTGCAAGAGTGTCTGGCTCCTAGGTGTAAATATCACTGACAATTTGTACTGGTGCAACCATACTGACACTATGGCCAAGAAAGCACATTAACACCACGACTTCCGCAGATGTCTAAAGAAATTTGGCATGTCTCTGATGATTCTGATCAATTTCTATAGAAGCACCATAGAAAGTATCCTGTTAGGATGAATCAAAACTTGTTTAGGCAACTGCTCTACCCAAGACCAAGAAATAGCAGAGAATTGTGGACACAACCCAGTCCATCGCATAAATCTTCCTACAGTCCCTGCTCGGCTGTAGATGGAGTGGAGCAGGAAGTTGACTCAATCTGCACCTCCTGCTGCCTCAAGAGAAACAACCAATGTAATCAAGAGTCACTCAAACCCTGGTCATTCCTTCTTCTTTCCCCACCCGTCGGACAGAAGATATAAACATCCGAAATCACATATTGACAGATTCAAGAACAGCTTCTTCCCCACTGCTACCTGGCTATTGAACAGACCTCTCATGAGCCAAGGATACATTCCCGATCTCCCAATTTCGTCCCTTGTACATTTTTTTCTGCACTTTCTCTGTATCCATAACATTATATTCTACACTCTGTTTCCTTTCTCTTCATTCACTATCTGTTGTTCTTCTGTTTGCTTTGATTGTTCATATAAGTTATGATTTACCTGCCTGCAGAGCATGCTAAACAAAGCATTTTGGTACAAATGACAATAATAAACCAATACTAATACTAAAAGCTTGAAGGGTGTACAAAGTTCAATCCTCATAATACTTTCTTTTTTTTTTTAAGTACGTCCTCAAAGGAATTGAAATTCACAGTACATCTAAAGTATTTGGCAAACAAATACCAAGACTCCAAGTTCAGCCACCCTTCTCCCACCTTGCGTTGGGAGACAGAGGTGGGGTAAGCTGGAGTCAGACAAAAACAGCAGATGGAGTTCCACTTATCATCCACCTGCCTCTATCTCCCAACTCTACCCCTTCTCTTTGCCTACCTGGGTCAATCTGCTTGATATCCTTCACCGCTTCAAAACTATGGCCAGCAAAGCAGGCTAACTTGCTATTTATCTCACTGCTGTTTATCATATCATATCATCATCATATATATACAGCCGGAAACAGGCCTTTTCGGCCCACCAAGTCCGTGCCGCCCAGCGATCCCCGTACATTAACACTATCCTACACCCACTAGGGACAATTTTTACATTTACCCAGCCAATTAACCTACATACCTGTACGTCTTTGGAGTGTGGGAGGAAACCGAAGATCTCAGAGAAAACCCACGCAGGTCACGGGGAGAACGTACAAACTCCTTACAGTGCAGCACCCGTAGTCAGGATCGAACCTGTCTCCGGCGCTGCATTCGCTGTAAAGCAGCAACTCTACCGCTGCGCTACCGTGCCGCCCATGAGATCTTGATCCATACAAATTGGCCTCCAAAAGAACCACACTTCAAAAGGTACTTAATTGCCGATTAGCACAGTAGAATAACCCTATTGCTCTTAAATGATCGAATATGGTCAAAAAGATTACATGTACTTCCAGCTTCTAACCAATTCCCAGCTTGGCATAATACGGAAATAATGATTTACATTGTTTTCGGAGCAAGGGATGGCATTCTGAAGGAGGATAGCAAAAGTTTTTTTAGGTACGTGAAGAGGAAAAAAATAGTCAAGGCAAATGTGGGTCCCTTGAAGACAGAAGCAGGGGAATTTATTATGGGGAACAAAGAAATGGCAGACGAGTTAAACCGTTACTTTGGATCTGTGTTTACTGAGGAGGATACACACAATCTCCCAAATGTTCTAGGGGCCGGAGAACCTAGGGTGATGGAGGAACTGAAGGAAATCCACATTAGGCAGGAAATGGTTTTGGGTAGACTGATGGGACTGAAGGCTGATAAATCCCCAGGGCCTGATGGTCTGCATCCCAGGGTAGCTCTAGGTGGCTCTAGAAATAGTGGAAGCATTGGAGATCATTTTTCAATGTTCTATAGATTCAGGATCAGTTCCTGTGGATTGGAGGATAGCAAATGTTATCCCACTTTTTAAGAAAGGAGGGAGAGAGAAAACGGGTAATTATAGACCAGTTAGTCTGACATCAGTGGTGGGGAAGATGCTGGAGTCAATTATAAAAGACGAAATTGCTGAGCATTTGGATAGCAGTAACAGGATCATTCCGAGTCAGCATGGATTTACGAAGGGGAAATCATGCTTGACAAATCTACAGTGGATGTGGTGTACCTCGACTTTCAGAAAGCCTTCGACAAGGTCCCACATAGGAGATTAGTGGGCAAAATTAGAGCACATGGTATTGGGGGTAGGGTACTGACATGGATAGAAAATTGGTTGACAGACAGAAAGCAAAGAGTGGGGATAAATGGGTCCCTTTCGGAATGGCAGGCAGTGACCAGTGGGGTACCGCAAGGTTCGGTGCTGGGACCCCAGCTATTTACAATATACATTAATGACTTAGATGAAGGGATTAAAAGTACTATTAGCAAATTTGCAGATGATACTAAGCTGGGGGGTAGTGTGAATTGTGAGGAAGATGCAATAAGGCTGCAGGGTGACTTGGACAGGTTGTGTGAGTGGGCGGATACATGGCAGATGCAGTTTAATGTAGATAAGTGTGAGGTTATTCACTTTGGAAGTAAGAATAGAAAGGCAGATTATTATCTGAATGGTGTCAAGTTAGGAAGAGGGGATATTCAACGAGATCTGGGTGTCCTAGTGCATCAGTCACTGAAAGGAAGCATGCAGGTACAGCAGGCAGTGAAGAAAGCCAATGGAATGTTGGCCTTCATAACAAGAGGAGTTGAGTATAGGAGCAAAGAGGTCCTTCTACAGTTGTACCGGGCCCTGGTGAGACCGCACCTGGAGTACTGTGTGCAGTTTTGGTCTCCAAATTTAAGGAAGGATATTCTTGCTATTGAGGGCGTGCAGCGTAGGTTCACTAGGTTGATTCCCGGAATGGCGGGACTGTCGTATGTTGAAAGGCTGGAGCAATTAGGCGTATACACTGGAATTTAGAAGGATGAGGGGGGATCTTATTGAAACATATAAGATAATTAGGGGATTGGACACATTAGAGGCAGGAAACATGTTCCCAATGTTGGGGGAGTCCAGAACAAGGGGCCACAGTTTAAGAATAAGGGGTAGGCCATTTAGAACGGAGATGAGGAAGAACTTTTTCAGTCAGAGAGTGATGAAGGTGTGGAATTCTCTGCCTCAGAAGGCAGTGGAGGCCAGTTCGTTGGATGCTTTCAAGAGAGAGCTGGATAGAGCTCTTAAGGATAGCGGAGTGAGGGGGTATGGGGAGAAGGCAGGAACGGGGTACTGATTGAGAGTGATCAGCCATGATTGCATTGAATGGCAGTGCTGGCTCGAAGGGCTGAATGGCCTACTCCTGCACCTATTGTCTATTGTCTATTGAATACAAATTTTGAAAGTAGAAGTTAAAGAAGTTTCAGCTTTCTGTCAGAAAGTTCACAAGATCAGAGCAAAAATGTTTCAATAGGTAGATTTTCAACATTACCATGTGACTAAGTTTGTATTCCAAGCTCTGTATTATCTGGGGAAGTATTTACCTCCACACGCTATCAAACTATTCAAAAATATTACATTTGTCGTTTCAAAATATCTTAATTCAAAAATGTCTCTGACATTTTATCCATTGAATATGACAGGTTGAAGTTTCCATGTTGTTTTCTCACAGAATGTTGCAGATTAAGAAGCCAATTAAATAACTTTCACTTTCCTGAATGTGAAGCTGGGCAGAGTAAGAACATTACTCTTCGTTCTGTATTTCAACAACAGGTTATAATTGGTCCATACATGCTTCCTGTCCAGCTTTATTTTTCACCAAATTCTTTGCTCCAGAAGTCAGAATACCATTGGTGGGTCAATGGTGACAAAAGTGAGAAGCTTCACATTCCAGGGTCTTAGCATCTCAGATGATCTGCGCTGGCCCAGCGTACAGATGTAATCATGATGAAGGGACACCAGCACATCTACATTCCTAGAGATTTTAGGGGATTTGGCATGTCACTGAATACTGTCACAAACTTCTACAGAAGTACTGAAGAAAGTATCCTGATGGGTTATATCATGGGCTGGTACAGCAATGGACTTGTTTCTAATTGTGTTCTTGCAAAAATGACTTTTTTAATGCAGTCTTCTACATTTTACTGTTTTGGAGAATTTAGAAAATAATTTATTTCTGTGCAGTCTGTGTCTAAGTGTCTATGATGATACCGAAAGCAAGATTATCTTTGTTCCTGTACCTCACCATCTCGTGCATATGACAATAAACTTGACTTAACTTGAATGTTCTCCCACCTTACTCCCACTCCTTGACCAGCAGACTGTTTCTAGGTCTAATATTCTAGGCCACCGTGCAGCCCTTTTTGATTTTTAAGTAAAACCCTCTCTGTTCCCAATGTACAGAGAAAATTTCAGCATTAAGGATTGACACGATATTACAGGAATTAGGAGCAGGAGTCCCTTATATAGTCAGGTTGAGGGAAAAGGTGGGGACAAATTCCTAAGACCATCAGTGGACAGATGCCCAAACAGGACCTGGGTTTTAGAAAATTGTGAGCAAGGTTTTCAGAGGTTCAAGAAAGTGACCGAGGGGGAAGATCAGCATCCAGATGATTGAGGTTCCATGGATCGGGCCTTTTAGGAAGGAGATGAGGAAAAATGTCCTTAGATAGAGGGTGGTGAATCTGTTGAATTATTTGCCACAGAAGGCTGTGGAGGCCGTCAGTGGATATTTTTAAGGTGGAGATACATAGATTATTGATTAGTACAGGTGTCAGAGGTTATGAGGAGAATGGGGTTAGGAGGGAGAGATAGATCAGCCATGATTGAATGGCGAAATAGACTTGATGGGCTGAATGGCCTAATACTACTCCTATTCCTTATGACCTTATGACTGGGGGAAACTAAATTAGGGACGTCATTTGGCACATTTGAGAGTTAGGCCTGTCGGGATTGAGCCTAATCCAAGGACAGTGCCTTGAAGTCATCAAAGAATCAAAAGATTCCACCTATGACTGCTTTTCATCCATGCGGTCACCTTTCCAAGTACCAGAAGCCATAACTCTCACAAACTCAGGAAATCATAGTGCAGCTTTATAAAATTTTGTTTTGCCCGTATTTGGAGTATTATGTGCAGTTTTAATTGCCCCATTTACCGGAAGGATGTGTAAGATTTGGAGAGGGTACAGAGGCGGTTTACCGGAACGCTGCGTGCAGTATATAATATTAGTCAAAAACGGAGATTGGACCAACTTAAATTCGCTTCTCTGGAATGCCAGAGGCCGAGGGGAAACCTGATGGAAGCTCATAAAATAATGCAAGGCATAGATAGGGTGGACAGTCAAAACCTTTTGCACAGGGTGGAAATGTCAAATACTGGTCGGCATAGCTGTAAAGTCAAATATTTTTAACAGAGGTGCCTGGAAAACACAACCAGAGTGGTGGTGGAAGCTGGTTTGATAGTGGCATTGAAGAAGCTTTTAGATAGACACATGAATATGCAAGGCCTACTCCTGCACCTATTGTCTATTGTCTATTGTCTGTTCCACAGACATTATGGTCCGAAGGGCTTATTCCTGTGCTGTAGTGCCCCGAGATCTATGTTCTAAACCACAATTGCCCCACTTTTAATTCCTCTCAGAACCAGCTTAGCATTGAAATTTTAGACGCATATAAATCATAATTTAAATTATTTTTCCCTATCAGAAGTTTAAAAAAATCATGAGACTTATTTCACTAATATTCTGCTATGGCAGCTTACAACCAATGGAATATTAAATTCTCCTATTTTAGGTAACTACAAACCCCCCCCCCCCCCCTTCCTCCCCCAACCCCCCCCCCCCCCCCCCCCCCCCCACACACACACACACACACACACACACACACACACACACACACACACACACACACAAACTCTCTCCACTGTACTCTACCTGGATATGCAACTGCTTTTTTCTCTCCACCACCCCCCATCCCCCATCCCCCACCCTTCCCTTCCACCTACATTCCTTCGTCCAGCTTCACAGTTCTTCAACCCTTTTGTCTCATGCTATCTTTACATCTCTGGCCTTTATCCAACCATCTGCCTATCAAACCCCCCCCCCCCCCCCCCCAACTGCACCAACCTATTACCTGCCAGGCTTTGTCCTGCCCTTCCTCTCTTCCAGCTTTCACCCCCCCTCTTTCACCCCCTCCCTCCGCAATCAGTCTGAAGAAAGGTCTCAACCCAAAACGTCCCCTTTCCATGTTCTTCAGAGATGCTGCCAAACCTGCTGAGTTACTCCAGCACTTTGTGTCTTTATTTGTTAAGCTGCATCTGCAGTTCCTTGTTTCTACATGAAACCTATGTGTTAGGAGTTATATTTTTAACATGTCTTTACTAATCTGTTTCAGTTTCCCATTGAACCTAAACATTTATATGAACATTAATACTTTTCAGTTTGGTGAACAAAGTGTATCATGTTAAATTAGATTACTCGTTTCCATGGTATTTGCTCCACCCAGTATAAATATTGAATCTACTCCCATAGATATAATGAATTTGCTGTTGTTTGTTTAATACATTAATTACATACTTAGGTCAGGCTGTATCACAGACATAAAACAATAGTCATATGCACTGCCAATGGTTTTTCTAAGTGGATTATTCACTAAGTTTTAAGGAGGAAGTTATAAGTGTTCTCACTCAAACGAATGCACTCATGAGCTCTCCACAGAGGGATTGCTTACTTTTCCAAAACAGTTAAAAATTTCTGGTTGAGTTTAGGCTCCATAAGTGGTTAAGCGCAAGTCCTTGCAATCTCTAAATTGGCATGAAAAATTAAAATGCCCACTTTACCGACTAAATAGGCAAATTTGTGTTCCAAATTACTGTGGCATTAGCAATCTCACCTGCTACTCCAAGTTATTAAATACAAATCATTCATCACTTCCACATTCCTAGTGATGAAGAATAAATGTCCAGTTCGGGAGGTTTTAAGGGTGGCACAGTGGTGCAGCGGTAGAGTTGCTAGAGACCCGATTCGATCCTGACTACAGGTGCTGTCTGCATGGGGTTTGTATGTTCTCCCTGTGACCTGTGTGGGATTTCTCCGGGATCTCAGGTTTCTTCCCACACTCCAAAGCCATACAGGTATCGTAGGTTAATTTGTGTGGTATCATTGTAAATTATCCCGAGTGTGTGTAGATTAGTGTTAATGTGTGGGGATCGCTGGTCGGCGCGGACTCGGTGGGCCTGTTTCCGCGCCATATCTCTAAACCAAACTAAACTAAAATAAGGTAATTTCAGTAAATACACCCCAGACGAAGGATAACAACTGACCGACCGCCTGTGCCTCTAGACCAGTGCACACCACAGAAAAGGCATACACGGAAGATATGGAAAATATGTCAAACTTGCAAATCAATTTAATTAATCTCCAGTGCTATTTAGCACAATAAATGGACCCATCACATTAACAATATACAATATACCAACAAAAATTTATACCATCTTATTACTCAGTGCAAAATGCAATGAAACATGGCTGTAAATTAACAGCCTTGATGTAATGAATTTTGTACATGGGTCACCCCACAACCTTCTCCTCCTTACAAAAATACAAAGTATAATTGTGTGCTTTAGACACCATTCTGGAATCATTTTATGACTTTTTGCTCTGATCCTGAACTAATACGATGCAGCCAATGACAGCTTCTATACCCAGTGTTTGTCCATTCCCTCCACAGATGCTGCCGGACCCGCTGAGTTACTCCAGCACTTGGAGCCCTGCTCAAGATTCCAGCATCTGCAGCTCCTTGCGTTCCCATCTATGTTTTTAAACGTGCTTCTCGGCGCAGGGCAAGCAATCGTTTGACCCTTATTTCAATCTGTGCCTTTTTTCTCTTTACTCAGTCAAGCATTAATCTTTACTCACATACATCAACCCAAATTTCTTTTGAGCTGTGATAGAAGCCTTGCTGTGTGCCCTCTGCGGCTTAGTGTGGCTGGTTGGCGATCAACAGCAGGAATCTCTGTCCATCCATTCACTTCTCACTACGCATGATGGTGCATCTGATTACAAATTAATTTTTGCCTGGAACAGTTTCCTCAATTTTGTCCAGGTTTGTTCGTAAGCAAGCTAAATTAAAATCTTCACTTTGTTTTCCATGCCAAAGTAAATGAACATTTACCAGATGGCTTAGCACTCCAAACAAACATATGGCAATAAATAAATGACTGAGAATTTTTTAGGAGCGAAGCACCTCATCGTAGATATTATCCCATGCCCCAAAGCTAGAAAACGCTTTGCTGTGTGCTGCTGAGCTAATGGCAATATGCCTGGGACCCTGCTCTGGCTTGGTATCACAATCTCTGCTGCACTTGCAGTAGGTAAAGGTAATGAGTTGATAAATTGTTCTCAGTATTTGACATTATCAATCACCTCATCATGGGCCTTTATTGTCAGAGGGTCGAGTTGTGCAGGGAGTTTCAAGAAGAGTTTTGTATAATGGATGTTTCATTTAACACCCATTATTTTATGTTCAGAGAATTAATAGACAATAGACAATAGGTGCAGGATTAGGCCATTCGGCCCTTTGAGCCAGCACCACCATTCAATGTGATCATGGCTGATCATCCACAATCAGTACCCCGTTCCTGCCCTCTCCCCGTACCCCCTGACTCCACTATTATTAAGAGCTCTATCTAACTTAATTAATCAATGATGTCTTGGAACTTAGTTTCTTCATGTACAGGTATTTTACTACCACCAACATACTGTAACTTAATGGCTGAGGTTGAAATCACAGAGTTTCCTATTTTTCCTGAAGAATTGTGTTTGCTGCCATAGTATCTTAAACACGCCTGATTTCTGATTTGTAGACTAATTAGCTTTGATAAAATTGTAAATTGTCCATAGTGTGCAGGATAGGGCGAGTGTCAGCATGGACTCGGTGGGACGTAGGACCTGTTTCCACGCTCTATCTCCAAACTATACTAAACTACAAAGCTCCATTGCAGCAGGAAACATAATGTGAGTGGTGCAGTATGACAGAAAGAAGGGTTGAAATGTGGTTTTAAATTATGCCCATCGTTATTTTGCAGGTGTAGAAGTGAGGTGAATTTAAGAGGGCAGCTACATTTAGGGATGTGCAAAACTGCCACTCAGTTAAAAAAGGGTCAACATTACATCACATAATTTTTCAATTCATGAAGGTTTTTTTTTTACTTAGGTTGACACTGACCATCACAATTTAGAATTGGAATATCCAACATGGTTTACACATAGAAACATAGAAACATAGAAAATAGGTGCAGGAGTAGGCCATTCGGCCCTTCGAGCCTGCACCGCCATTCAATATGATCATAGCTGATCATCCAGCTCAGTAACCCGTACCTGCCTTCTCTCCATACCCCCTGATCCCTTTAGCCACAAGGGCCACATCTAACTCCCTCTTAAATATAGCCAATGAACTAGCCTCAACTACCTTCTGTGGCAGAGAATTCCACAGACTCACCACTCTCTGTGTGAAGAAATGTTTTCTCATCTCGGTCCTAAAAGACTTCCCCCTTATCCTTAAGCTGTGACCCCTGGTTCTGGACTTCCCCAACATCGGGAACAATCTTCCCGCATCTAGCCTCTCCAACCCCTTAAGAATTTTATATGTTTCTATAAGATCCCCCCTCAGTCTTCTAAATTCCAGCGAGTATAAGCCCAGTCTATCCAGTCTTTCTTCATATGAAAGTCCTGCCATCCCAGGGATCAATCTGGTGAACCTTCTCTGTACTCCCTCTAAGGCTAGAAGCCTTACATTAAGGGCCTTAAGGCTTACATTAAATGCACTGAAATCGAACCCATACAGATTCAAATGGAACCGTGCTCAATGGAATACTTTGACTTCAGGTCGGGTACTCGGAATTGAAAGCAAGCATTCTATGCAGAAAACATCTGGACATCCGATCTCCCTCAGGATGAAGGCATGGGATGGATCATGAGGAAACGATTCCGACAATCCAACAGCATCTCACTTTTGAATGAGTGGAAACCTTTCCCAATGGGGGCAGAAAGCACAAGATCAATGGGAACCCTGACTGCTTGTACTCATTTGGAAATATTGGCACATTCTAGCATACAAAATGATACCTATTCATCATTGAAATCAGAACAGACAAATTATCTCTGTGAATGCAGTACCTGGATGCAGCAGTGAGCAGATAATTATGGATATGGCAAGACATGAATTCCAACGTTTATCTTTTGTCTGATGTGGTATCAAAGAAAATAGTGTGCACCAAGGCCTCAATACTTAACCTCAGTGCTTTCATATCAGTACTTGTCAACACATATAATAATCTAAACATAGACAGAAAGTGCTGGAGCAACTCAGCAGGTCAGGCAGCATCTTTGGAGAAATGGAATAGGTGATGTTTTGGGTCAAAACCATTCATCCGATCCTTCTTCAGAAATGCTGCCTAACCCACTGAGCAATTGCAGCATTTTATGTCTCTTTGATGTAAACCAGCATCTGTAGTTCCTTCCTACACATAATATTCTAAACACATGATTTGATTGACATGGGATGTTCACTCAGTGACTGGGATTTTTTTATATGACCCATGGCTCAACCTCTCATATTAAATCTAATAACCTCTTGCAGAACTTCTCCCTCTGTTGATGTTGATCTCTTCAAAAACATATACCCTCAGAACTATTTATAGTGAAATTATGAACTCTGTTACATGCTGCGATCAGCCAAAACAAATCACAACAGATCATTCATATCACTCCACGAAACACATTTTTTTGACAATTACATATTTTTCTGATTGATGCAATGCAAATTGATGCAAAGTTATAATTAGACAATATTTCAATTATTTAATAAACATTCAAATATTCTTTCATTTATGTCAATTTCCAAACGTTGCTAATATGAATTATGTTGGAATTAAAATCTGTCTGGCTCCTATCAGAAGATAGACCGGTCAAAATAAGTAAGAACATTAAAAGTGCTTGAAAGCTACTTGCTATAAAACCTTGTTAGAAGTACTTGAAAATGTTTATGTGCTCTGGTATAAAGTTTACCAAAGTTATTTGGGGTGTGACACTTTTCACCTACATAAAAGGCTAAAGTAGTGAATCAGCACAGAGGCCATTTTGAATAAAATTAGACCAAATGAAACTTTTGACCAATAGCAAAAAGACAAGTTATCCTTAAATCAAATCATAAAATGCGGTTTGATATACATAGTCTTTTGAAAGGATGCCAAATTTCCAACTCAGTTGATGTCTCTAATTCACCCAGGGAGTGGTGAAACCTATCAATGCCGCCAGCATTACAAGCAGGAGGGTGTGGTATCTTAAATAAATACGTTGCAGATTTATAACATCCTGGCATTAATTCTGTTGAGGTTTATCCACTAATATTTATTTAATTGGGATTTCGAGAACTCACTCTTGCTTTCAGAACAGCTCCACTGTAAAATGTGCAAGCATCCAGGTGAAACATCTCAGGGGCTTTTCTTTTGGTCTTTCCACTCCTCTCCCCTGTTTTTGCAATTTTAAACAGTCGAAAGAAAAGATGACCTAAAACTTTAACTGGTTCTCGCTTCCCACTGGTCCAAACAGAAACGTTCTTCTCTTGCCATAATTTTGCGAGGGAGATACGACAAGATAGTTAGAAACTAAACCGCGATCAAAATTCACAAAGAGAGCAAAAATGCAAATGCTAGAAATCTGAAATAAAAATGGTAAGTGCTGGAATTATTAGCAGGTCAGGCAGCATTCGTGAAGAGAGAAATATATTGAATACTTCATATCAAGAGAAATGAATCAGGATTCAAATGTACTGAAATCAGGCTTTGCACAGCAGCTTGTACAAGGATGGCAGAGAAAATGAGCTTCCACCCCCCTCAAAAGATGGAGAATCAGGTAAGAAACAATCCATGGAAACACAAAGAATGACAGATGCTGAATCCTGAGTAAAACACAAAGCACTGGAGTAATCCAACGTGTCAGGTATCATTTCAGGAGGACGTGGATAGATGATGTTTAGGGTCAGAACCTGCCTGTGGAAGGATCCTCCAGAGATGCTGCCAGACCTACTGAGCTACTCCAGCACTGTGTTTTAATCAAGGAAAACCCCTATGTCAGGGATCTGCTCCTTCCATATGGTATATCTTCCACATTAGTATTTATATCAGATATATAATTATACTTCCCGAATACACAATCCCCATGCAATCTGCAGTCGGGCTGCCATTCAATTAAAGAGGAAATAAAAGAAATATTTCTTCTTGCATTTTCGAATACACCATTCTTCCTTCTGTTTCTTTCCAAGAAAACGTACACCACTCACTCTGCACAACTACGTATTATCGACAGACTTTGTGGGTCCATTGGTCTTTGACAGCCAAACAGGAGAGCTTCCCTGTGATGCCTGAATGTTATTGGGATCCACCGTGAAGGGTCTGTGTTGAATTATCACGTCAAGTTGCATTCATCATTAATTTATAGAACCAGTTTGTGTTTTTGTGTTATATCCCGTGCATATAATTTCATAATGTTGACCTTATTTCTTCCTCATCTAAATTTCCTGCCAGGATCTAGTCTTTTTGATACTTTTTTTAATAAATAATCTATAAGTCACTAGTCCAGGACCCGAGCAGAATTAACCAAACAAGTAGGAGCAGGTAGAAAAAGACAAGCCAAAGGTTACAACACATTTCACCATGATTGTGTTCTCCTGTAAGAAACAAATAAAATATCCAACAAAAAAAACATCAATTTAGGGGCCACAAAGCCTGGAATGTTACTCCCTCAGCCTTTCAGAGAGACAAGCAGATCACAAACCAATACAGGGTAGGATAAATAGTTCACACCTTTCTCCTAGGGTGGAAATGTCCATCACTAGAAGTCATAGCTATAAGGTGAGAGTGGAGGTAAGGTAAAGGAGATGTGCGGGGCAAGATTTTGCACACAAAGTAGTGGTGGCCTGGTTCGCATTGCCATGGGTGGTGATGGAGGCGGATACGATAGTGGCGTTTAAGAGGCTTTTAGATGGGCAAATAGAAGTGTAGGGAATAGGGGAATATGGATCATGTTCAGGCAGATGAAATCAGTTTAACTCAGCATCACGTTTGGCATAAACATTGTGGGCCGAAGGGCCCACTCCTGTGTGAACATGTTCTATGTTCAATGTGACACATTATTCACCCATATGTACATGGTGTGAAACACAAGAAACTACAGTTAGTATAATCTGGAGCAAGAAATAAACTGCTGGAGGAAGTCAGCAGGCCAGGCAGTACAGTATCTGTGGAGATAGAGGGATGGGCGATATTTAGGCCAAGATCCTCTCTCCTTTAAAAGTCTGCAATAAATCTACATTCTACACTGGAGCCCACATTTTTCCCCAACCCTTGGGAAAATATAGAAACTACTTCTATATTTCTATAGGTTAAGCGCATAACTTCTTTTCCCTCGTTATTTTTCTAATTGAAATAAATCGACGAGATGAGCACAATTTGAATTCTTTATTTGTCCTGCCATAATGACTTCCTCAGCAAACTCCTACAGCTATAACTTCTTGTTCGGTGCATTAAATGGACCTCATTTAAAAATCAGTTTTTACTTAATACATACCAATTGGTCATATTTTAACTTTCCTGTCTGGATGCAGTTGAAGGCACCCTTCACCTTCCAACGGTTCAGTAAACATTTTGTTACTTCCTTATTCACCATTACATTCTTTCAACGTTCATCTCTGAAACAACTCAAATTCTCTCTCATGGTTTTCTTTTCCTAATGTTCCTAATTCCCTTTGATTATGGTCTTTAGTTTCCCACTCTCATCTTCATCTAAATATCCACTGCATGACATTTGGTTCCCCAGCCCCACAAATCTGTCTCTTAGTCCAGTAAAGCCTCAAAATTGTTCTATTTGAGTCTATTTATGGTTTTTGCCCTATTTCATCTTTCCATGAGCATTACAACTGGTCTTCCAGAGCTTCATCTGAATTTAAATTATCTTAATTTATGACCCTGCATAAATATTTTATCTTTCCACCTCCTTATCCAACATTAATGCCCCTCGTGATTGTGCTTTCGCTTGGTCAGTATCTTACATTTACACAGCATCTTTAATGTAGTATAATATCTTAAAGGAATTTAACATGAGTGCTATCAGACAAAATTTCACACCGAGCTGCATTAGTTGATATCAGCAAAGATTTGTAAAAGCTTGGTTTAAAAAAAGGGTATGCCTCAAGGAACATTTTAAGTTGACATCGTTTTCAAAAATAATGTCAAGTAACATCCAGTGAGTGAAAAGCTCAATACTTGATGTCAGTCATGCCAGAATTCTGGGAAGTATCACAAGATTTATTGATCACCTGGGCAGAGGCAGAATTATCACCAGCAATTGACATGCTTTATGAAGCAATAAAGTGTTGGATTTCAATTTGAATGAACTTTTAAAGGAATTAACTGTTGGTGGATGTGATAAACAGATGGATATTGTGTATTTGGGGTTTTGAGGAAAGGTGTCCTGAAAGGAGAAGGGTGCCTTCAACTGTATGCAGATAGGAAAGTTAAAATGGGATCAATTGGTATGTATTAAGTGGAAAATGATTTTTAAACAAGATCCATTAAGTTCCCAGAATAAGAATTTATAGCTGAAGGAGATTGCCAAGGAAGTAATTATAGCTACATTAATATTGTGGCAAAATTCATCACAAAAAAAAACACTGGTTGATGGTGGAGGTGAGGCAGCTTAGATAACAAATAATAAATTGTTCCTCCATTAATGCTAGAGATTAAGTAAATGAATGGTTTTGAAAGCTTCGAGTGATTACAGATTTACAAAAAATTATACTTTGACCAGCAAATTGAAATTCTGGAGAGAATAATTGAAAGTAATGATGTAGGATATTTTGGGGACTTTCAGACCTATTGTTAAAGTGCTGCTTGAGATATCAGTTGATAAAATTAAAGCAAATACTGTGACAAAGGAGTTACTTAAATCAGATGAGAAGTGGGTTCATGACCACTGGAGCTACTGGACTCATTTTTTTTTTAAATCACATTTGATTTTTATTTATATACATTAATAACCTCTACGCAGGCAAAGATGAATAGATCTGAAAGCTGGCGAAAGAACATAGTTGAGAAAAGTAGAACATTCTCAGATACATTTTAGGATGAAAAATGAATGGCAAATCCCATTTAACAAAGACAGAGGACAATAATGTTGTTTGGCAAACATTTGCAGACAGTGCCACAAGAAGCTGAAATCAAGGCTGAAGAAATGCTTGTTGTTTATCCTCAGCAGTTGATTTTTGAAAACGATAAGTGTAAGGAAAGATGTATTTAAAATACTGATTTTGCTTTGAAAAGATATTCTTTCCATATAAAATGCACTTTGTGTATCAAAATATGAAACACGTCCATAAGTTACTGCATATATAATATTGGAGTGATTCGCCTTAACAAAAGATTTGAAAGTTGTGATTCAGCTCAATCTACTCATTAGAATACAATTACAACTATTATCATGTTGCCCGCAAAACATTCAGCCAATAGCAGAGAGACCAGTCAGCTTTCTGAATTATCTACAGACACTGATTTGAATTACCCAATCTTTTGAAAAAGTGCCAAACTTCCTAAATAATCTATTATTCTTGTCCAAACTTGCAAAATCGCACCCAAAGTACTTTACCTTGAAAATCATGAGCTCAAAAAGTTTAAAAATGAACATAGGAATTGACAAAGGAGAGAGTAAATGTTCCAAGCAAAGTTCACTCTTCCTGGGTTCTACAATTGGGGAGGGCGATGTAAGGATGGCGACCAATGGGGAGGCAAACCTCGTGTATATATTCGGAACCACAACACACCTGAATCACAGCAAGGTCTTTACGGCACTCAGCTCTGAGAGCCACTGATAGCCCGCTACAGGTAAGTTAGAGATAAACTTCAGTTTTCGGTGTTTGCCCAGGAAAGGAAATCACTTGCCTCAATCTGAAATATTTCCTGCACTTTGTTTCAGTTTTTCTCACTTTTGAATGATTCGGAGACGAGTGCACTTGGCGGAACTCGTTACTTTGCTGACTTCTGTGTGTTCTGTGTCTCCAGCAATCTTCGCCAGAATGCCTAACCTTTCACTCCCGCTGGTGGTGCTGCTGGCTGCTGTGGCCGTCTGTCTGGCCAGGGGCCCCAGTCCAACGAAGGCTGTCGACAAAGAGCCTGCAAAGGAGAAGAAATGTCCTCCCAGCCTATCCAGAGGTAAACTCGCAACTTCTCTCGTCACTTCTGACTGGTTTGCGTCGTTATCTGTCCATGGAAGCTGCTCTCTTTTCCCCGTGCCTTCGGGGTAATGTGTGCACATTTTATTTTATTATAGGATGGGCCGACGAGGTTAATTGGGTTCAGACCTACGAAGAAGGGTTGTTCAAATCCAGGAAGAGGTAATGCTGTCTTTTTAGCTAAATGCGCTCTCTAGTGTTGGCAGGAGCTACCCGTGCACCTGCACCTTTCAGACGCACCTGTACTTTCGTCCCTTTATCAGAAACATAGAAAATAGGTGCAGGAGTAGGCCATTCGGCCCTTCGAGCCTGCACCGCCATTCAATATGATCATGGCTGATCATCCAGCTCAGTAACCTGTACCTGCCTTCTCTCCATAGCCCCCTGATCCCTTTAGCCACAAGGGCCACATCTAACTCCCTCTTAAATATAGCCAATGTACTGGCCTCAACTACCTTCTGTGGCAGAGAATTCCACAGACTCACCACTCTCTGTGTGAAGAAATGTTTTCTCATCTCGGTCCTAAAAGACTTCCCCCTTATCCTTAAGCTGTGACCCCTGTCGCATCTAGCACATCAAATTCGTGTTGGATGCCATGTCAACTAAGCAAACTCTGAAATTGATAGGTGCTATGAGCCAAGAGAGCTGCATGGTTTCGGAGAATAGAGTAAACTTGGGGGAAACGGGTAAAACTTTGCAAGTGTGGGCTACAGGGATAGCAAGTCGGAGCAGGCGGCACAAAGTGTTTAAGTTTAGAGATCCAGCGTGGAAACTGGCTCCTTCAGCCCACACCGAGTCCGCGCAGACTAGTGATTCTACGTTCTACACTTTGGGAACAATTTAGAGAAGTCAATTAACCGACAACCCTGCATTCCTGTTGGAGTGTGGGAGGAAACCGAAGGGAAGCATTGGGGAATTTTCCATAGGAGGAAGAAATCGCACAAGTTCCAGAGGGAAAAAAATCCAAGGGATATTAAAGAGATATGAACATGTGGCAACTTGCAGCTAAAGTAAGACATGGAGTTCCAGTTCCAACACATTGGCCCATGTTAATGAACGAAAAATGGCAAAGGGGTAGAACACTACTTGTATGTTTTTAAAACTGTAATATGATAATTTACAAAAGTCCTATTTATTCATTGACTTGTGGACTACTTGACTGGCATTGTTCTTGCTTTAAACTGAATATTTTTCTGTTGCATTTTAGCAACCGGCCCTTAATGGTGATCCACCACTTGGAAGACTGTCAATATAGTCAAGGTGAGTGGTTTCTTTGGCAAGCAATTAATTCTCATTATTCTATTCATCAAAGTAGCAATTACAATATTTTCTTTCTGGTGTGAAAGATCCAATGGCACCTTTATCTGCAAGAGTTTGTTAAAGTGTGTGATTTCTAAATTCTTCTTTGTATCTTCTCATAACAGCCTTGAAAAAAGCATTTGCTGCGAATGAAGGCATTCAGAAAATGGCAAAAGAGGACTTTGTTATGCTTAATGTTGTGGTAAGTTGGAGGGAGGGAGGGAGGGAGGGGGGGTTGGGAAACTTTTTTAAAGTGGTGAGCAATAACAGTGCCAGTTCTGAAAACATTCAGTATACACTGGAATTTAGAAGGATGAGGGGGGATCTTATTGAAACACATAAGATAATTAGGGGATTGGACACATTAGAGGCAGGAAACATGTTCCCAATGTTGGGGGAGTCCAGAACAAGGGGCCACAGTTTAAGAATAAGGGGTAGGCCATTTAGAACGGAGATGAGGAAGAACTTTTTCAGTCAGAGAGTGGTGAAGGTGTGGAATTCTCTGTCTCAGAAGGCAGTGGAGGCCAGTTCGTTGGATGCTTTCAAGAGAGAGCTGGATAGAGCTCTTAAGGATAGCGGAGTGAGGGGGTATGGGGAGAAGGCAGGAACGGGGTACTGATTGAGAGTGATCAGCCATGATCGCATTGAATGGTGGTGCTGGCTCGAAGGGCTGAATGGCCTACTCCTGCACCTATTGTCTATTGTGTAAGTTTTAAAAAAATCTTAAATTTCTAAAGTGTCATTTTCAGTATAAGTAATAAGCCAGATTAGCTTTCTCTATTTGACAGTCGCTGTTTGATATTTGTACAATATCTTCAGGCAATGCCTTCGCTGACTAAACAACCCAGTTTCTTTCATCTACCATGGTGTCGAGCTGTGGATTAACTTTGTGACTTTTTTTAATGTACTGGCCCATAATCCTTTCTCTTTCTTTGCCAGCGACATTAGATATGGTGCAATAAGACAAAATAAATTGACTGCCAATGTAGAAATTGGTGTATTGTGATTTGACCTCTGTTTTGGCATTTGAGTTTAACATTTTCTATTTTCATTCTTTGGCATTTTGCACTGCATGAACTTGTGGTTTGAATCTACTAGGACACTTTTTAAGTTCTTAATTTTATCCTGATTTACTAAAGTGCTATGAAATATGTTGCTTCTATTTCAGTATGCATGAATTTGGTTGCCAATACTAAGACTGCTGACAGATATTGATTAACTTGTTATGTAATATCAAGGCTGTTTCATTTGAAATCTCAGGTAGACACAATGTTGGAGTAACTCAACGGGACAGGCAGCATCTCTAGAGAGAAGGAATGGGTGATGTTTTAGGTTGAGATCATACTGGCTCTCAGTTTGCAGATTTAACTAGCATACACTATCTTGTAGTGTAAATTGCTGTAACAGGATAACATGAAAATAACATATTTGGACACTCCACTCCAGGACACCCAATTTTCATTTTGCAGCTGGGTGTCCATTTGCCATTCACCCACTTACTGTCTGAGGGCAAACTCTCTACTAAAATTCCTTTTGCAGAAACCATCTTCCTCATCAAATGCCTGCGCTGATGTATATTCTGTCCTCCATGAAGTGCCAGAACCAGTCTCTTTTACGGAAATGCCAGATAGCCGGTTGAACCATG
This sequence comes from Rhinoraja longicauda, assembly GCF_053455715.1. Classification (NCBI taxonomy): domain Eukaryota; kingdom Metazoa; phylum Chordata; class Chondrichthyes; order Rajiformes; family Arhynchobatidae; genus Rhinoraja; species Rhinoraja longicauda. The sequence continues at coordinate 79,650,224 of NC_135954.1, forward strand.
GTCCTGGCTTTGCTGCAGCGATGTAATTAAACATTAAGGAAGCTACAAAACCACTAAGAATTTAATAACATAATTAAAATTTAAGTAAACTCAAGTTTGAAATTGTACAAATTAGCCGATATTTACCTTGGGCCCTCACAGCATTTCACATCAAAACAAAGTTGAAAATTTTGGTGGTGGTAGATTAGAAATGTAGATTTTAATTTTAATTTGACTAAACATTGAAATGACCACTGTTTTATCTGTATTATTTGGCAATATTTTGGATAAAACCTTCCATAGGTTAACCTTTGCATGCAGCCATGCACACAACCATCCTGAATATGGCTTTTTAAACCAATGTCAAATTTGGCGCCTTAATTGGAAAAACTGTCTGATCCCGCTCTATTTAATGTTTGGGGAACTTTAATCATCTCTGTGTAGATGGGTACATGAATAGGAATGGTTTAGAAGGACAATTGGATTAGCTTAGATGGGGAATCTTGATCTACATGGATGAGGGGTTGAAGGGCTTGTTTCTGTGTTGTATCTCAAAGATGATTCCAAATGCTCCTTCCAGGGATGCTTGCAAAACAGTGAAAAAGTTAAAGACCTGCAGAAATTAGTTATGCTATCCAGTATCTAAACTGCAGATCAGATTGCAAGCTTTAATGCAACTCTCTTGCGAGTGTTGGTGTCCTGTTGATACTCTTTGGACCCAGTCTCCTTTGCTTGTGGGCTTCCAAGCCTTTTTAAAAGATGACTTTTGTATTATGTTGTATTTGTATTATGTTGTATATCATCATGCACATGCTCAATACACAGAATTAGGACTGAATTGTTCCTTTAAACACACTGCAGAGTTTTGTTTTGCACTTCAGTATTGCATTACTAATACAATCCAATTATGGTTGCAATTTGGTGTTATTATTGTGAACAAATATTAATTTTCATTCCAGTTTACACCAAATGACAAAAACCTACAGCTAGATGGAGAATATGTTCCCAAAATCGTCTTTGTAGGTAAGCATTGTTAAATGATTGGGTTTGATTTGTTATATGCATTTGTTGGTACTTGTCCACTGTAACTGCAAATATTGAACATTGTCTTTCTTTGAATGCAGATCCCTCTTTAACAGTGAGAGCAGATATTATAGGAATATACAGCAATCGTTTATACACCTACGAGGCTGGTGACATTGATGCCTGTAAGTCTAAAGTGCTTCAGTTAAACTAATGCAAATTTACTGTTGCAGTCTGTTAACCTTTTGTTTTCCATTATCTGCTTTTTAAAATTCTTAATGCTCACTGAGTTATGAGCACATAGAACAGTACAACAACAGGCCCTTCAGCCCACAATGTCTGCGTCGAACATGGTGTCAAGACCAAATTTTGTCTACCTGCACATAATTCGTATCGCTCCATATGCCTATCCAAAAGTCTCTTAAATATCACCATCATATCGGTCTCCACAAACACCACATTCCAGATGTGTGCGGTGGACGTGCATGCTCTCAGTCTGGTGTCTGGGAGGAAGGAAATGGGGATCACGGGATAGAATTGCTGTAGGAAAATTGATAGGATATGATAAATAACACAGCAGATCATTTAGTGGAGGTCACAGCTTCAGTGGTTCATTTTTATTTGTACTCCTGGGGAAAAAGATTGACTCTCTATACGCATGCTTCAATATTTTTCTATACTTCCATCAGGTCTCCCTGAGAAAGCATTTATTGCAGTCATGTAGATTTAAGGCAATCCTGAATTTGCCTTTACTATGAATGGGCCAAAATTAATTATTATGTTGGCATTTATGGCTTTAGTATTGTGGAAGCTGCCTGTGGGACAATGTCCAAATGGCACAGTAAAAGCATAATTGTGGGAACTCTTATTTCCCAATGTGTGCTTCCAGCAGGCAACGTTCCAGGTTGGAATCTCCTGGCCTTCTAGACATTCCCCACTGGTAAATTTAAAATATTACATTGGCATTCCTGTTTTTTGGGGTTTTTTGTTGTTGTATATCTGGACTATTAGTAATTCATTTCTTGAATTGAATAACAAATTCAAATTTGTTTAAAAGCCCACTTTTATTGAGTTTCAAAGCACACTTTTCATTAGATTGAATCTCTTGTGTTATTGAAGCTACTAACATTTAACAGGATAAGTAAGAAATTCAAACTATGGCTGCAAATAATCGATCAATAAACTTTTTTAAATCAACCTTGCTAGAACAAATATTACTCTCTTAGATATTGCAGTGGAAGAATGGAACTAATACCAGAAAGAAGAAAATTATATATCTGGGTGTAAGGTGTTAAGGCTCAGGCTACATTGCAGTTCTCTCGGCAAACCAGTGCTATGCACTGGGCAGACAAATATTACCTGCAGCATAATACACCATGATTCTGATTTGTCCTTCTAAAGTTAAATGGAAAGACAATTTAAATTGCTAGACCTAAAGTTGCAATGTAAGATTCATTAATTTGAAAGATCAGATTTGCTTCCAGGAATCAACTATTATAAAATTCACTGCAATTTTAGCTCATCCCTCACTGAAACTATATTGGCCTGGAATTCCCCAGTGAATGCCTCCAGATAGAGTGCAAACGGGGACCTATTTCAGACTTCTGTAGCTACTCGGGCTGGTGCAGAAGCTGGCACCGAGTGAAATTCAAACAAGTGCACTTTTCTGCTATCTTTCTCATTTGTCCAGGGATTTTTGCAAGTTGCTGAAGTAATGGACCAGGTTCATCTGGCCTTTTAGCTTGCATCAGCATTGCTCTATCCATTTGAATAGGATCACTCTCAAATTTTTTTTAAATTCGTTTTGCATTGTTAATAGTATACTGTCCTCTTCAACATTATTTCTACTGTTTTTAAATTGTGAACATTTGAAAATGCTCAGCATGAGCAATCAAGGCCATCACAGTGGTCCTGGACATGGAATGTAAGGTTGCACTTGAAAAACTGGTCACCATTTGTGATTTGCTTTTGCCTCTGTGTCCACACTGGCAAAGCCTTCGAAGGCTAGCATGGATATGGGCACATGCAGGTGGGAGTGCAAAGAATTGGCAAGTTCCCGTTTGACCCCTTGTGGTGCACCTCTTACTGGCCCGATAATTATCTCGCTGCTCTGTACTCTCCAGGGTGCAATATTTGCACAGTGTTTTGCTTTACCTATGTAAGGAAATGTGTGAATCAATCTATGATATACCAGAGAAGTATACATTAGAAGAGAACTAGATAGGGTACATAATTCGTTCTTTGCGATTCTGTTCCTACACTGTACATCTGCCTAGCTGTTCCCTGTGTGAAGCTTGCTAGACTTTCTAGGACAATCTGGAGATGCTTGTAGACCAAACCAGGGAAAAATAACATTCATTTTTCTGCAGGAATCCATGACCTAGATATGTTTTTGCCACTTTTTTAGTTGTCAACTACTTCTGGTCATAGAACATTTTTCCATGTTCACTTATTTAAATTCCTGAGCTGCTAGTGTAGGATTTGAATACATGTCCTCGGTTTAAAGAGCAAAATAAATTTGGATGATGACAAACTGAAATACAAAATGTTCAGCAATTAAGGCAGTTATCAGTTAAAAAATAAACTAATGACATGAAATATCAACTTTTTATTGGTTTACTGGCCTCTGCCTACTTGTTCAGTAAATAACCCAAAGCTTGCATATCCTTTTAGTGCTAAAGTTTCAGTCTGAATAGTGCAAAGGGTTAATTGCCATTCTGTAAGTTGTGCATTTCTAATTATGAATTTGATTACACAATATTAATGTCTTGAACATTAAATTTTCCCACATCACATGGCTTTTGTGTCAAAGACCAAATATCAAGTACTCTAGCAGTTTGGCAGCAACAAGTACTGTTTTGCGTTAACAAACCTGCACCCAGATTTTCCACTGAATCTTTTATACCACATGAGTTACCTTTGGATTTGTATTGATATCAGTGGCATATGGGTTGTTAAAAATATGAACTTTGTATCTTTTCAGTAATAAGAAGCTATAATTGATTGTTATCTATGCAATAAAGAGTCACTCTAGTGTCCGAGCTAAAATTGTTTTTTTTCTTCTTTGTTTAGTGAAGACAAACATGGAGAAAGCCAAAATGCTGTTGAAGCAGGAATTGTAAGAAATTGAAAGTCATTTAAGAACCTTTAAGCTTTAATTTCATTATCTGTTCACACGTAACCACAACCAGCTCATTGTGGAGACTCGGTGTATGTACTTGTCCCAATGAGGCATTGATGTGTGTAGAAAAGGTGTAAATAATGTACACTCAATATTGGGTACTTTAACATCAAGGAAAGTCATTTTATTAAATCTTTTGATACCATTCTGTATGTGGAGTTTCTAAATATGCATTCATCCAATTAGATTAAAATACAAATAATTGCATTTCTTAAGTGATATTCACAACCCTTTTATGTACAATAAAACATTTTTGAAAATTTACCATTGTTTGATATGTTAAACTGAAGCATTTAACTCTTTAGATTGTGTTGGTAAGTAAAGGTTCAGGAACTAGGACTTTCATAATTAAGAATGCATGCAAGGTCATTGCATTTTAAAAAAATAATCTTACTTGAAAGCATTTCCTGGTCTTAAATCTGAATTTCTTTTTGAAAATTCATAATTCACACAAACCTAATCTCAAAGTCAAAATTTCATATACTTCATCCCTCATGAAATACTTAAAGAACACTTAGAATTCAGCTTCAATCTTAGTGAACTAACACCTAAAGAGGCTATGTATAGGAAAGAACTGCAGAAACTAGTTTTAAGATAAACAGTGCAAGAGTCACTCAGCGGGTCAGGCAGCATGTCGGGAAAGGATGGGTGATGTTTCAGGTTGGTACCCTTCAGATTGAAGACCAGTTACTCTAGCCCTTTGTCTACCTACAGATGCTGCTGCCTCAGCCTGTCTGCAGAACTCTATACTGATCAGAATAAATCTGTTGTAACTATTTGCAATATATATTAATGAGTTGGAGGATGGAATTAGAAGTAACACTAGCAAGTTTTCAGACGACACAGCTGGGTGGCAGTGTGAACTGTGAAGAGGATGTTAGGAGGTTGCAGGGTGACTTGGACAGGTTGAGTGAGTGGGTAGATGCAGTATAATGTAGATAAATGTGAGGTTATCCACTTTGGCAGCAAAAAAACAAGGAGGCAGATTAGGTAAAGGGGAAGTGCAACGAGACCTTGTACCCCAGTCATTGAAAGTAAGAGTGCAGGTACCGCAGGAAGTGAAGAAAGCTAATGGCATGTTGGCCTTCATAACGAGAGGATTTGAGCAAAGAGATCCTTCTGCATTTCTATAGGGCCATGATGAGACCACATCTGGAGTATTGTGTGCAGTTTTGATCTCCTACTTTGAGGAAGGATGTGCTTACTATTGAGGCAGTGCAGTGTAGGTTTACCAGGCTAATCCCTGGGATGGAGGGACTGTCATACGAGGAAAGACTGGGCTTGTATTCACTGGAGTTTAGAAAGATCAGTGGGGATCTTATAGAGACGAATAAAATTTAAAAGGACTGGACAAGCTCGATGCAGGAAAAATGTTCCTAATGTTGGGGGAATCCAGAAACACGGGCTACAGTCTAAGAAGAAAGTGGAGGCCATTTAAAACTGAGGCGAGAAGAGACTTTTTCACCCAGAGAGTTGTGGAATTCTCTGCCACAGAGGGCAGTGGAGGCCAATTCACTGGATGAATTTAAAAGAGAGTTAGAGAGAGCTCTTGGGGCTAGTGGAATCAAGGGAGATGGGGAGAAGGCAGGCACAGGTTACTGATTGTGGAGGATCAGCCATGATCACAATGAATGGCAATGCTGGCTTGAAGGGCCAAATGGCCTCCTCCTGCACCTATTTTCTATGATTCTGTGACTTTGCAACAACAAAGAAAGGTTCCACAGGAAAATGACAGGCCATTGCAGTTGGAAGGGAAGAATTATACTCAGCATAACATAGTTTCAAAGACTAAGGATATGGATTAGGCACCCGGTAATGAGCAAGCCTGAGGTTTATCCTATTGCTTTGTGTGAAGATTAAAGTAATGGGGAAACTTGTGTTGAACACTGGCCTCTGGAGAGCAGGTTCTATGGATTAGGACAGAGAATAAGCATTCACTACAAAATTCAAGATTTGGGAGTTGCTGTGTTCAAGTTGCAAACAAAAAAAGCAGCTCCTATTGAAACAGTACACCTCATGTTGTTCAAATCACATCTGATGATGGCTGGTATTGTTGGAATGTGGCAGATATCCAAACATTGCTCAGGGTACTTTGACAAAGCATTCATGTTTGGTGAATTAGGTTTCCCTGTGAGCTGACTGGATTTATTGTCTCACAATAAACCAGTAGCATTATACGTAAGCTGCTGGAGAAGTATTAAACAGATGGCTGAACTGCAAAAGGGTGTTACGGTGGCGTAGCGGTAGAGTTGCTGCCTTACAGCGAATGCAGCGCCGGCGAGTCAGGTTCGATCCTGACTACGGGTGCCGTCTGTACGGAGTTTGTACGTTCTCCCCGTGACCTGCGTGGGTTTTCTCCGAGATCTTCGGTTTCCTCCCACACTCCAAAGACGTACAGGTATGTAAGTTAATTGACTGGGTAAATATAAAAATTGTCCCTAGTGTGTGTAGGATAGTGTTAATGTGTGGGGATCGCTGGGCCGAAGGGCCTGTTTCCGCACTGTATCTCTAAATCTAAATCCCTCTATTGTCATCAAACAGACCGACAAGTGGAAGGCAGTTTTGGAGTCTGGCAGAGTAACCTGCACCAGGCTGTGGCCAGACGTCAGCTCCCAGACACCTCCTCATACTTTTCCCCATGAACATAACCCCACAGAAGAACACTAAACTATCATCTCCAAGAATGTTACAAAATGCTGGAGTAACTCAGCAGGACAGGCAGCATCTCTGGGGAGAGGAATGGGTGATGTTTTGGGTCGAGACCCTTCCTCAGGCTGAAAGTCACAGGATAGGGAAATGAACGGGAAATGAAAGTCCTGTGACTTTCAGTCTAAAGAAGTCTCAACCCGAATCGTCATCTATTCCTTCTCCCCAGAAATGTTGCCTGTCCTGCTGAGTTACTCCAGCATTTAGTGTCTATCATCGGCTTAAACCAGCATCTGCAGTTCCTTCTCACACATCTCCAAGACCGACACAGATCTCATCACTTCTGGCTATCTCCCCTCCACAGCTTCCAACCTTACCATTCCCCTACTCTGTCCTGCCCCCTTTTATCACTTTCCCCAAGTGCACAAGCAGGAGTATGCTGGCAGAGCTACTGTTTCTGCCTATTCCTGCCCCATTGGACACATCTCCAAACACCATCAACATCCAGCCTGCGAACAAATTCACTTGGACTATCTTTGAAACCTTTCACCCCTTTTTCCATGATCTCTACCACAAATCTATGTCCTCCCACCCCTCCTCTTGCAACAATGCCATCCCTCTTTGTCAATTTCTCTGACTCTGCTGCATCTGCTCCCAAGATGAGGCTTTCCACTCTAGGTTCTCATATTGATGTCCTTTCTTCAGTAAACATGGCTCCCCCTGCTGTTGTGGATGGAGCCCTCACCATTGTCACCTTTGTGTCCTGCAGTTCTCTCGTTCCAACTCCCACCCTCCCACATGAAACAAGGACAGAGTTCACTGGACCTCACCTTTCATCCTACCAGCCTCCACAACCAACACATCGTACTCTAACATTTTGACCACGAGCAACGTGATCCCACGACCAGTCGGATATTTCCATCTCCACTCTTTTCAACAGACCAGTCCCTCCACAACTCATTGGTTTGCTCATCCCTTCCAACCTGACCAGGCCCATCAACAGGGACTTTCCTCTGCAACCACAGGAGATGTAACACATGTCCTTACATTTCCATCTAGGGATTCCAGCATCCCTTCCAGATGAGGCAGAGGTTCAAATGCACCACAGCAAACCACATTGACTGCTTATAGATGCTCCTGATGTGACCTTATGTTGGTGACACCAAGCATAGACTAAACAACCATTTCACCAATATTTGTGCTCTGTCCACCAAGGTCTGCTGCATCTACCAGTTGCTGATCATTTTAACTACCCTTCCCATAAAGACCATTCTGTCACTGGCTTCCTCTACTGCGAGAGTCCGGGCACATGCAAACTGGAAGAACAGCACATATTCCACATGGGTAGCTTACAATACAACAGTATGAACATTGAATTCTCCATTTAAGAAAATAACCTCTTATGCCTTTTCTTTCTTGGGCCGCACGCCTATACCCACACATTTCTCCCACCCCCCTCAATCATCCTGATCCTTTCCCCTCCTTTATATTAATTTCCATCCCCAAGTCCTTCATCTATCCTCTTTCCCCTCTCACTCGTATCCCTCTGCCTTTACATTTCACTCTTTATCCAACATCCCTTTGTTTCCTTTTCACCTCTAGCACCCTTGCTAGTATCTTCCCTCTAGTACCATGGGTTTTTATCTGTTTAGCAGCCTCACATGCATCACCGTATCAAAGGTCTGTGCAAAAAGTTGCCCTGAAGGCTCTTTTTAAATCTTTCCCCAATCACCATAATTTATGCCCTCTAGTTCTTGATTCCCCAACCCGAGGAAAATGACTGTGCAATCACCCCATCTAGTCTCCTCATGAATTACACATCTTTATAAGATTCCTTACCTTCCTGCGTTCCACTGAATAAAGTCCCAGCCTCAAATTCCCATAACATTCACGTAAATCTTCTTTGCACTCTTTCCAGCTTAATGACATCTTTCCTATGGCAGGGTGACCGTAATGAGCACAATACCGCAAGTGCAGCCTCACCAGCATCTTGCCCTACGACATAACATCCAACCTTCTAAACAGAATTCCCCAAATGCCATCTTTGTCACCCTATCTGCCTGCACAACCACTTTCAAGGAACCATTCACATCAAGGTAGACACAAAATGCTGGAGTAACTCAGCAGGACTGGCAGCATCTCTGGAGAGAAGGAATGGGCGACGTTTTGGGTCGAGACCCTTCATCCTACACATGTTACATGAGGAATTTGTATTCAAATAACTTAACGAGTCTTGAATAAAAAAACTCAAATCAGTGATGGTGGTTATAAAATTTCATATTGCTTTAGAAACAAAAATGGTTTATTGATGCCCTTTAGGGAACAAAATCCATTTAACTAAATTGATCTAATCTACAAATGCTTCCAAATCCATAATGATGTGGTTGACTCTTACCTGCCCTCAGAAAGGTCTTCGAACATAAATTGGTTCAGGTAATTTGAGGACAAGTAATTGAATTTGCCAGTAACACCCATTTCTCTTGAATTAATCATTTAATTAATTTAAATAATGCAATTCTGCTGAAATGGAGACTATTTCCACTGCGTTGAGTGGATGGAATGTAAAGTACCTAAACATGGAGAAATTGTAAACGATGCAACACACTTGGAAGACTCCATGGATGATGCTGCTTCTGAGTGAGAACACATCTCATTCATTACTGGAGGATATAGTTATTGATGCTCAGCTATTTTAAATATAAACACCAAACCTACTATACCAATTGAAGACATGTCCACCACCAAGGATAATGTACAAGTGCAGCACAAATCTTTTGCATGCTTTGGCAAATCAAATGCTGGACACTTGAATACTTGAGCCATTTCAATTCAGGTCAAGAGTGTTACATATTTGAACTGAAGTTTATCTCTAGGCTTTATTACCTTTAATTAATTAGAATTAATTTACTCTAGTTATGTGTCAAAATCTACCTCATAGAACTTGACTAATTTGCTAAATCATTTGTGATTTTTATTTTGTTTGATTCATACATATCCTGTCATACAGTTTCATCCTGGATTGCCTTTCAGCCATTTTAATCAGCTTCATTTTGGTAACTGTTCTCCTCAATCCCATCACCGTAAATAATCTTTCACCCAGAGAGCAATTCGATAACATGGGGTTGATAATGTCCATGTTATGCATATCGTAGACATATTGTTCATTAGGAGATATGAAGTACAGGTACAAAGGACATAACAATCTCAAGTCTGTGCCTATCACAAACCAGATCACTTGGAAATCTGTAATTCTAATCACTGCAATGGAAGTCCATCCAAAAATGATTGTAGCTGGGAGAAGATTTCAGAGCAATAAATGAAAGAATATAATAGTTGCGATCGCTGAAGTGAAAAAGACAATGTGTCGGCGGGGACCCAGCGTGTCCCTTGTGTTCAGAGGTGGTAATGTTGAGGCATATTTTGTCAGGATGTAGAACTAGTCTTTCTCAGGGTCGGTATACTTGACAGCATAACCAGGTCTTGAAGTGCATAACTGCAGCAATTGAGAGGAGAGCACGTGAATTTAGTAGGCATCAGGACTGAGAGGGTAGCGATTCATTTTCTCCATGAGGGAAAGGCAGAGGAGGGAAGTTTTCAGACAGATACAAATCAGGCCAGTTACGGGGAGTTGGGATATGCGGGTAGATTTGGGAGGAAAGCTTGTTCCACAGGAGATAATTACTACTAGTTTGAGGCCTGATATAGTGTTATGGTCAGTTATCAGCTGATAGTGCATTTTATAGAACTGCCCTGGCAGAACTTAGTGGATGAGTCTTATGAAAGAAAAAAAAGCTTATATATGTAGACTTGGGAGCAGAGGTTGAGCAGCGAGCATAGAGGTGGGTTATAGAGGTTTCATAGCGCGATCGACCATGTCGCTATTTGGAGAGCTAGAAATTTGTGGATAATGTTGGCGTCAGGCCGTAAAGCAAATGTCAGAGGCAGCAGAACAAGGCAGTAGCTAGATTTGGTGGAGAAGAAATAGTGTCAGTTGGGGGCAGAAAGAAAATGTATGCCATACAGTACTTGTATTTCTTTGTAATTGTAGTCTGTGTAAGTGTATCCCAGTCTTATGCAAGGGTGATATTTGTTGTGTTACAAGTTTAATGATGGGCTTTTTAATTTATTTTTAGAGATACAGCGCGGAAACAGGCCCTTCGGACCACCGAGTCCGCACCGCCCAGCGATCCCCGCACATTAACACTATCCTACACACACTAGGGACAATTTTTACATTTACCCAGTCAATTAACCTACATACCTGTACGTCTTTGGAGTGTGGGAGGAACCCGAAGATCTCGGAGAAAACCCACGCAGGTCACGGGGAGAACGTACAAACTCCGTACAGACGGCACCCGTAGTCAGGATCGAACCTGACTCTCCGGCGCTGCATTCGCTGTAAGGCAGCAACTCTACCGCTGCGCCACCGTACCGCCCTTGGACCAGTGGAAGATAGGTGCAGGTGTTTTGCATTTTTTAGAGAGAGCTAATTGGCTGCACTTTTCTTTATTTAGTAGATACTGGTAGCATAGGTGGTGAGAGTAGGTATTGAGGGAGGCTGTTTTGGGAATGCCAGAACCAACTGTTCAGCCTTCCCGAGATGTTGTGGGCCTAACTCACTGAAACACCAGTGAAGGGAGGTGCCTGCTTGATAACCCCAATGATATATTTGCATCTATGTGATTAGTTATTTTTAAAGAGTTAGTTAACATGTAGGTAGCTGTTTTTTGCATACAGGGTTTTTTTTTTTGTCCTTAGCATGAGTTGGCATATTCAGTTAGATAATACTTTGGTTTTGGTCTTAGTTTTCTTAGTTGAGCGCTGATCCTGTAGTTATAGCACAATACTTTATGTTTTAATAGTAATTTAAGATGACTCGTGGTGGCTTTTCAGAAATAGGCACAAATGTCACTCACAGGTTCCCCAAGAAAGCCAAGCTTGCAGAATTACTGCAAACAGACTGCCTTAATGTAATGATGGAATGAATTACAAGGAAGGGATGTCAGCCTGGTGGTGGATGCAGGTTTAAGTGATGTGGCCAAACATCTTACTGTGCTTTAAATGTATGAGCAAATAAAACTTGACTGAACAACACAAGCAGATATATTAGGGAAGTTGGCTACAGACTTGGACAATGAGGCACGTTTTTTGGTGCTTTTTAAAGGCCGAGAGATCACATTTAGGAAAAGTATTCAAGAACTTGGGCCTTTGCTAGCTGGAAAGCTGTTGAAGTAATTATATTCAGGTTGCCTGTGTAGAAAGTGGAAATAAAGGTTAATGACAATACCAAGATAGGAAAAGAATAAAAATAAGGGGGAGAATTTTACTATTGAGGTACTGCTTAACCAGGGTTGGCAAGGACAGGGTCATTGATAAACATGACGAGGGAAAAATAATTTTGGATGATCTCAAATTATACAAGGAAAATAAAGAACAGACAACTGTTAAACACAAAAATAGATTAAAAAATCAATTCACTCATTCACATGTGAAATTTTAATGGTGAGAGTCCACAATTATTCATGGTCTCTTGAAATGTACTAATCCCATAAATGTTATAATAATTCTCCACATTAACATATTTGAAATCACCTCCATTTCAAAGTTACAAATGATCAATGACTTGTACACTTATTGAAATATCAAGCAACAAATGCCTATTGTATACAATTGGACAATATTTTAAATAACTGAATAAACAATTTCCTCAATCACATGCAGAGATAAAACAATTGCTGTATAAACACATATTAAGCACATTTCCAATTTAGCTACGTTTCCAATCAATCAATCTTACTGTGAACTAAAAGCAAAATGCAAGTTTTCATAATCATCACATGTTAAAATCAGTGTAAATAGACCAAGGTATTAACAATCAGGCGAATGCCAAAACTAGACTGAATTTATCATTGATCAAAACACAATTGTACTTCATCAGAACTTCACATTAATCACACTGACAGGTGCAAAGGCGAGTAAAAGCATTTCCAAAGCTAAAGAAACAATATGGTCAGAAGGGACTGTGTTTCGCCATTCCCCGCCCCCTCCAGAGGAAATTAGCTTTGCTATTCACATCCATCTTCTACAACTTTAAGCTTTTACAGTAGAGATATATGCAATCTCTCAGGTGACTATTCCTAGCAGCTGATCAAAAGATCGATATCCACAAATTCCTTAAATTTATTCATTTTTGTCCTTGATAGAAAACATGTAACTGTCTTCTGAAAATCCACAAAGTACAGTACAAGCTATTACACAAAAATAAATAGCATTGGCTTGTATTTAATTATACTCTTGTTTAATTGTTTAAACTTGTTTAATATTAGCAATGGTCATCGACCAATCAAAATCTCTCCAATTTTAGCCAAATGCATTTGCTGAAAAAGGAATTGTCAAAAGCCAATACATCATTTTTACACTGCAAATTCTTGAGGCCGTTTTGCTTCATAATGATGCAAATTATATTTCTTTCCTTTAAAAAATACATCCAAAGAATTGCCCTAAATGGTAATTTTGAAAGACACTATTAAGGAATCCTCTTGTGCTGAACATGAGTCTACAACCAGGATTAGGCTGCAGTCGAAGAGAGTGGCTACAATTTAAAAAAAACAAAAATCTGTTCTCAGTTTCATTACAACAGGAAGGAATAACAACAACAAAAAACTTTAATTCCACTTCAAAAATCATTATCTTGCAAGCAACTTGGGACTTGAGTTACAGGACGTCTGAAGAAAATTCACAGGATGCATCAGAAATGCAATATTCAAGTAGTGTGACATTTCTGAAAAATTATCCTACAGGAAAGCACTTGGATTTGCTCGTGGATCTTTCTGGTTCCTGAATCTGTGCGTTAACCAAACTCCCAATATCTGAAACAAACAAAGTTACAGGCCACTATGCTTAATAGCTTTGTCCGTAAATAAAACTATCCACACTTAGAATCCTCATATTTTGCATGGGTAGCTTACAACCCAACAAATGAACACTGAATTCTCCAATTTTAAGTAATACCTCCCCTTGCCCGTCTCTGTCTCCTGTGCTGCCCGATCCCAGTGTACACCCATTTCTCCCACTTCCCGGCCCCTCTTCCCCCACTCCCACTGATATCCCTCTATCTGGGTTTACACTTTATTCCTCATCACTCCTTACCTTCTCTCCTTTGTCCACACATCTGTCAATCAAAACTTCCCTCACCTGTAACTATCTACCATTTACCAGGATAAAAACTATTTTAGTAAGAGTGTATTAGAAGAACTGCCTCCAAAAACACTCAATGATTAAACTGCTTATTTCATTAAGTTCTTTTAAACAATTTAGCTGACCTCAGTGAAGCTGAAGAAAAGACCTATACCGCCAACAAATCTCAGAACTTCACCAGCGTAGGTTTTTAGAATTGGTCCACACGGCTTACAGGTATTCGTACAATGCTGTAAAAATAAAGAAGCAGAGATTATTTCCCTTCACAATTCATTTCCTTAAACTATTCATTCACAAAATATGTTTTTTTTAAAAATTCTAAATAAATCTTGTGAATTTGTTGGAACATTTGTTCTCCCTTGAGGTAGGAGCATCCCACCAATTGGTGAACATTGGTGGGCAAGCTAACATGCATTTCCCAAATCCAATATGCCCTTAGGAATACTTTGCTCCATCCACTCAAAACATTGCAGGCCTAATGGTGGAAATAATCCTTCAGTGATGCATAGGAATGGCAACATAACCTCAAACGCAGGATAGTGTGATTTGGAAGGGAACATGCAGTTTGGAGAATTCATAGGTACTTTCTTTCCTTCTCCATCTGGAAACTGGAAGCCCACACAGATCTAGCTTTGAAGTAACCTAGGTGATATTTCTGGGATGATACTTGTAGAAAACATACACCACAGCCACAATGGAAAGGAAGAAAATGTTTAGAATGAGGGATTGGATACCAAATAAGCAGACGGCTTGTCATTAGGTGGCGCCAAGTTTGAGTTTTATTAAAGTGGCATTCATCTAAATTAATGGAAAGTTTGAAGGCTTTCTACCATCCAACAGATGGAGCCAAGATATATGCTGCAATATATCCAGAATAAATGATACACCCACAGAATTTACAAGTAGTTGCTTCACTTAAGCTACAGGTCTATGGTAAGTTTCCTCAAGGATGGTGATGGTGAGGAACTCAGTGACTCAAGGACTACAACTGGGACCCTATCAGTTTCTTCTGCCTTTAGTTTCAACAGTATTAGTTTATTCTTTTTTTCTGATATCAGTCCTCTAAATACATTTATACAATAGGAGCTATCGCAGTGAACATGTTACATTATGATTAAAAAAAACTTCGAGACTTGATGGGCCGAATGGCCTAATTCTACTCCTATTCCTTATGACAATGGCAATCTTGGCATCAGGGAAGATCTCATAATATCAGAATTCGTAAAACTGCAACACCGGAGGAGTCCATTCAGCCCACTTTGTTCATGCCAATGCTACTTGTATGCAAGTGTTTAAATTGAACGTAACCAGTTTAGTGACCTCCACAGAAAGCCCTAAAAGGAGCTTGTGTACTTTGGCACAGAAATAGAGGAATGCAAATGTATGGGTAATTGGCGTCAATTTCCATTGAGCATCAACTGCATAGAAAAAGTCTCTAGTATGTTTTTTCATTTGAGGAAGTCAATTTCCAATAGGTCAAACACACTGATATTTATTTGCACAGATAACTTCAACATTATTTCAATAGACATTTAGTTTGAGAGTTATCAACAACTTGTCAGTTGTTCTAGATCTATTCATTATTGATTGCCAGCTTGCTTAGGGTTCAAAGAATCTAGGGTCTTCTCAATTACCCATAAATTAGAGTCATTTATGGAAGTCACCAGTCTGGTCTTTTAGTTAATTAATCGTCATTCTCTTGCCTTCAACCTAGATATGGCAACTTCCACAAAGTCCTGATGAGCCGAATGACCCATTTCCAAGATGTACGATTCCAAAGCACTGCATGGCAACTGTGGTCCGTGTCTGCGCCTTAACATTAAGACAAGCAGCTGAAATTATCTTTGTAAATTTAGGCTACTTTTTAGTAAAGACCAAATTTAAATTTGTTTTTGCAAACAAGTACGAAACTGAACAGTGGTACCAGTGACCAATAAAAAATACTTTTGACACCAATCTAAAAAGAAACAGAACTTCCTGTTTCAGAAATATCACACGTGCTGTTCAACAACAGACCCAAGTGATTTTGATGATTACAAGTACATCTCATCAGCACCACTGTCCAGTTTTGTCTCAGTTGCAATACCACAGTATCAAGACTTGATTTAAAAAAATATATATGTTCATTACCTGTAGTTTATTGAAAAGCAGCCCAAATTTAGATTGATAATCTCATTTGCTTGTCTTAATGTTAACGTGACATGAAGTATTAAGATTCCCAGAAAGAAACCACCTTTACAACCAGAGTGAAGGCAATAAGAAAAAAGCCTGAAGTGGTGTTACAACAAAGTGGTGTATTTGTCTTTAATGTTCAGGCACCCATTTCTGAACTATGCTGTTACTGTCATTTTTCTGCTCAGCTACATTGGTCAAACAATTACACAACATTGTGCTGAATTAATCCAGATTTAACATGCCAAAGACAAATACACTGGACTTTTATTTTTTCCCCAAAAGGACAATTAAAGACACTGATATATATTTTTTCAAAGCAGCTTGTCCACTTACATCTTTGCAGGTCCCATTTATGTCCACTTCATTAAATCCACAGCACTTTAAATATCCTTCCACATCTCCTCTGGTTTCTACCGATTTGTTCCATCCCACTTCCAGAAAATGGTTCTAAAAGAAAAATTAATTACTTTGGTGGGCAAATAATTGGCAAAAATAGCTTCCCAAAATGGCGGCGCTGCCCTAGCAGCTGCGGCTTACCTGCGGTCCGTTTGTCTCTGTGTTTTGTTGTTTTTTTTGTCTTAATTGTAGATGTGATGTCGT
This sequence comes from Rhinoraja longicauda, assembly GCF_053455715.1. Lineage (NCBI taxonomy): Eukaryota > Metazoa > Chordata > Chondrichthyes > Rajiformes > Arhynchobatidae > Rhinoraja > Rhinoraja longicauda. The sequence goes on from NC_135954.1 coordinate 79,667,025, forward strand.
GTTTTTGTGTTTGTGTACTATGTGTGTGTGTGTGTGTGTGGGGGGGAGAGTGGGAACTGTAAAATTGTAAATGTGTCCCTTCCGAACGGAGACCCGACCTTTGTTTTCTGGGTGTTGTCTCCGTTCATGCTGCGGCCTACCATCGGCCCAACTCCTGGAGCTGGCGGCCTCCAGGGCTCTGGTTCGCAGAGCCCGCGGACCGGATTCACCATCAGCGGAGCCGGCCGTCCTCGGAGGCTGCGGGAGCGGCTGCGACTCGCCTAAGGCCGACATCGGGATGCCGGCATTGGGAGCTCCGGCAGCGGCGGCGTGTTCACCCGCCCCGGATCGCGGGGCCTGGGTCGGCCCGCCGCGGACATTTCAGCGTCCGGCGCGGCCTGAAATAGGCCGCGGGATTTTTCTCTGCTCGGCGGGGGCTTCAGTGTCGGGAGCCACGACCGCCCCGATGTGCAGCAACAGCGTGTTCGCCCGCACCGGATCGCGGGGCTTGGGTCGGCCCGCTGCGGACCCTTCACCGTCCGGCGCGGCCTGGAACGTGGCAACGACACCGGCCTGGCCGCGGGAGAAGACGGCAGGGGAAGGGAAAAGACATTCTGGCCTTCCATCACAGTGAGGAGGGGACAGGAGGAGACTCACTGTGATGGATGTTTCTTTTTTTTGTGTGTTAGTTGGGGTTGTGTAATTTGCTTGTTTTATTGCTTTTATTATTGGACTGTGGGTGACTAAATTTCGTCCAAAAAACTTGTTTTTTGGATGACAAATAAAGATATCTTGAATCTTGAATCTTATATAAGATGCGCTATTAATCATTTAGATTCCCTAAAAGCTTCACAATGCCTGATAAGAGTGTTTAGTGTCTTAAGTAAACGTTGCATCCAAAAGTCAACACTTATGTTAGTTTGTTTTTATTTTACCATTGTATTTAAACAACTTGGCTATAAACAGGAAAGGACTAAAGCAATATGAAAGAGTCCAAAATCACAAGGCTGAGGCTGAGTGGTATACATTTAGCTTGTATATAGTCTCATTTTGGGGGCATCAACAAACCATGTTTTACTTATAATGCAGATGCTGAAAATCTGAAATAAAAACAAAATGCTGGAAAAACACAGCAAGTCTAGTAACATCCATGGAAAGAGAAAAGTTAATGTTCCAGTCGGGACCCTTCATCAAAATTGAGCAAGAGAAACAAGTTAGTTCAGGTAATAAAGAAGCCAGGGCAGTCAGTGGGGACTTTTGTAAAATAATGTGATGGTTAAAATCATATTATAATTCTTTGTGTAATGTTGTGTCATCTGGTCTCTGGTCATGTGCCCAGCAGGTCAGACAATACTGGAGGAAAAATTAAGAATGGCAAGCAAAAAAAAGCTAGTTCTTATGCAAACAGAAAGAGGGAGTTATCTAAACTTGGAGAATTCAATATTAATCCTGCAGGTTCCAATGTGCCCATGTGGAAGACGAGGTGTTGTTCCCCAAGTTTGCATTGGCTTTGTTGCAACAGTGGAGGAGGCCAAAGATAGAAAGTGTGTAATGGCAGTTTCTATACCATCTCGAAATCCCACTTCAATAGCCATTACTTCTCGGGGATGAAATGTAGTTATAGCTTACGCGCACGTCGCACCCTAATATGACAAAACGAATCTTCCAAACGCTTTTCTTCATTAATTGGTTTTATTAAAATAGCACAAATCATAGAGTAATTCATCAGTTTCCGTACTTTATCAACTGTTTCTTCTTCAAACAATATCTAGAAATTCTTGGTTATTACCGTATGGTTCTTACAAATATAGCTGGTACGAGCGCATGGTAAAGAACTGTGTGCTCACCATCCTCCGAGTCTAAACTGACCCACAACCTCTGTCGATACACTAGCCTCCTCCCATCTAGACACTCCCAATTACGTATCAAGTCACACCCACAAGCAGGCAAAAAATACATAAACTAGAAATATTAAAACATAGCCATAACACAATGACAATAACTGAATTAAGCATAAATGGCTCCTACATCTGTGAATTGACATGGCAGAGAACTGGAAACTCAGTCACTTATGTGGACAAAGCGCAGGTACGCACAGTGGTCACCCAATCACCACTTGGTTTCTCCAATTTAGAGGAGGCCATTTTGTGAATGTTGAACGACACTAGATTGGAAGTGATTGATGTTTGGGCTCCTGGATAATGGGAAGGGGACAATTGAAAGCAACGATGCTGCACCTCCTACAGTTACATGGGAAATATTCATCCGGCTGGGCAGGATGAGAGCCCGATGGACCCAAAAATAAACAAAAGGAAAAAATATCCCTGGCCATTACTGGAACAGCACAAAATGAAAAGATCAGATGTCTTATTCCACTTATTTTTTATTTGTATTTAGCATTTGAAACTTTTAACAATATTTAACTGACATCTACCCCCCATCTTGTTACAAACATTTAAAGTTGAGTATTGCTGCTTTTCAATTTTATTATTCTTTCGCTTTGATTGTCAGTCTGGAACAAGTTAACTAAGTGAGCACAATTTCTCCTCTGTGCAAGATTCAGCAGGGTTGGAAGTGATTGATTCAGCAGGGTTGGAAGTGATTGATTCAGCAGGGTTGGAAGTGATTGATTCAGCAGGGTTGGAAGTGATTGATTCAGCAGGGTTGGAAGATTTCTGTGATTTTTGGTCCTGCGTCTCACTGGCATGATCAGAAAACATTAACGTGTCACATACTACTCCCTACAACCATTTCTGCGTCAGGTATCTCTGTGTCTGGAGTTACATCTAAGAAGACTTCCTTCCCCGAAGAACAGTGCATCAGGTGGATTTTCTCAAAAACAGTGGTTTGTTAATATAGCCACAGAGCAGGAAAACAGGCCCTTCAGATCAACTTGTCCATGCTTACAAAGTTGCCACCATCTTAGGTGCCAGACCAATGCAGGAGAGGTTTGGGGTACTTTTTAGGGGGATTGAGGGGGGTGGAGTGAGTGAGTGGGGGAAGGGGAGGAGGGGAAGATAAGGGGGGTTGAGGGGGGATGGAAGGGTGCGAGACCAATGCAGGAGAGGTTTGGGGGAGTTTTAAGGGGCGGCTAAGGGGAGGTGGAGTGGGTGAGGGGGGGATGGGAAGAGGGGGGATTAAGGGGGGTTGAGGTGGGGTGGAGTGGGCGAGTGGAGGGAGGGGAAGGGGGTGCTAGACCAATGCAGGAAAGGTTTGAGGGAGTTTTAAGGGGGGGGTGAGGGGGCATGGAGTGGGTGAGGGGGGCCGGGAGGAAGGGAGGATAAGGGGGTTGAGGAGGATGGAGTGGGTGAGTGGGGGGGGGGGAGGGGAAGGGGGGGGAAGGGGAGGGTGTAAGACCAATGCAGGAGTGGGGGAAAGGAGAATAAGGGGGTTGAGAGGGGATGGTGGGTGAGTGGGGGGGGAGAGGAAGGGGGAGTGGGGGAAAGGAGGGTGCTGGACCAATGCAGGAGAGGTTTGGGGGAGTTTTAAGGGGATTGAGGGGGGGGGTGGAGTGGGTGAATGGGTGACTGGGTGGGGGGGAGTGGGGAGGGGTGGGGGAGGGGGGGAGATGGTGCTAGACCAATGCAGTGAGGTTTTGGCCCAACGGGCCCACTCGGGCTAGTATCTACTAAACCTTTCCTATTCATGTACCCTGTCTAAATGCCTTTCAAATGTAGTTATTGCATCTACCCCAATTATTTCCTCTGGCAGCTTGTTCTATATGAATGGAATTATACAGAGAAGTGCGAGTTGTTGCATTTTGGGATATCAAACAAGGACAGGACCTAAACAGTAAATGGTAGGTCTCTGGGCGGTGTTGTAGAGCAGAGGGATCTGGGAGTACAAATGCATGATTCCTTGCAGGTCGAGTTGCAGGAAGAGAAGGTGGTCAAAAAGGCTTTCGGCACTTTGGCCTTCATCAGTCAGAGTATTGAATGTAGAAGTTGTATAAGACGTTGGCGAAATAGCATTTAAAATATTGTGTTCGGTTCTGGGCACCATGTTATAGGAAAGATATTGTCAAGCTTGAAAGGGTGCAGAAAAGATTTACGAGGATGTTGCCAGGACCAGAGGGTGTGAGCTTTCGGGAGAGGTTGAGTAGGCTGGGTCTCTAGTCCAAGAAGCGTAGGAGGATGAGGGGACATCTTATAGAGGTATACAAAATTCTGAGAGGAATAGATCGGGTAGATGCACAGTCTTTTACCCAGAGTAGGGTAATCAAGGACCAGAGGACATAGGTTCAAGGTGAAGAGGAAAATAATTAATAGGAATCCGAGGGGTAACATTTTCACACAGAGGGTGGTGGGTGTATGGAACAAGCTGCCAGAGGAGGTAGTTGAGGCTGTGATTAACCCATAGTTTAAGAAAGAGTTGGACAGGTACATGGATAGGACAGGTTTGGAGGGATATGGACCAAGCGCAGGCAAGTGGGACTAGGGTACCTGGGACATTGTTGGCGGTGTGGGCGAGTTGGGCCGAATGGTCTGTTTCCACACTGTATCACCTCTGTGACTCTGTATACCTACCACCCTCTGTGTGGAAAAATTTGCCCCTCAGGTTCTCATTAAATTTGTCCCTTCTCGCCTTAAACCAATGCGCTCTAGTTCTTGATACCTGTACCAGGGGAAAAAGACTGAGCATTCACCTGATCTAATCTCACTTCAAGATCAGTCCTCGGCCTCCTGTGTTCCAAAGAAAAAAGTCCTGGCCTACCCAACCTCTTCCAATACCTCGGGCCCTCGAGTCCAGGCAACATCCTCTTAAATCTTCTCTGCAGTCTTTCCAATATAATAGCATTTTCTGACAAAGGGTAACCAAAACTGAACATAATACTCCAAGTGTGGCCTTAGCAATATATTTTAGACCTGTAACATCACATCCCAACTTCTATAGTCAATCCGTAGCTGATAAAGGCCAGCAGGCCAGAAGCCTTCTTCACCACCCTATCTATCTATCTATCTACGATACCACTTTCAAGGAAATATGTATCTGTACTTCAAGATTTCTCTGCCTTACAACACTCCCCAGGGTATCACTGATCTCTGAAGTTCCTGCCCCATTTTAACTTCTTAAAATGCAAACCTCACACTTATCTGAAGTAAATTCCATGAGCCATTCCTTTGCCCATAATTCCCAGATGATCAATATCTCATTGTAATTTGTGATAACCATCTTCTGTGAATGATACCACCTAGCTTCTATAGCTTCCCAGTGTCCTTGGGCATACCCAATGTCCTTGAATGTAACTGATCAGGATCAAGGGATTTATCCAACTTCATACATTTTAGGACATCCAACATCTCCTAAACTGTAATACAACTGTCCCCAGGACATTGACAACAATGTTCTTTAGTCCCATATTCTTCATGTCTTTCTCGGTGGTAAAAATAGAGGGAAAATATTCATTGCCAACCTTACCCATCTCCTGCAGCTCCAAATATAGATGATCACTTAAGTTTATGAGAGGCCTCATTCTCTCTCTAGTTATCCTTTTCCCTTAATATACTTATAAAATCCCTTTTTGCTTCTCCTTAATCTTATCTGCCAGAACCATCTCATCCCCCTTATCACCCTCCTGATTTATTTCTTAAGTATGCATCTCATACCCTGAAATTTCCTCCAGGGACACACTTGATTCCGGATCAGTTCCTGTGGATTGGAGGGTAGCTAATGTTATCCCACTTTTCAAGAAAGGAAGGAGAGAGAAAATGGGAAATTATAGACCAGTTAGTCTGACATCAGTGGTGGGGAAGATGCTGGAGTCAATTATAAAAGACGAAATTGCGGAGCATTTGGATCGCAGTAACAGGATCGTTCCAAGTCAGCATGGATTTACGAAGGGGAAATTGTGCTTGACTAATCTACTGGAATTTTTTGAGGATGTAACTAGGAAAATTGACAGGGAGAGCCGGTGGATGGGGTGTACCTCGACTTTCAGAAAGCCTTCAACAAGGTCCCACATAGGAGATTAGTGGGCAAAATTAGAGCACATGGTATTGGAGGTAGGGTACTGACATGGATAGAAAGTTGGTTGACAGACAGAAAGCAAGGGGTGGGGATAAATGGGTCCCTTTCAGAATGGCAGGCAGTGACTAGTGGGGTACCGCAAGGCTCGGTGTTGGGACCGCAGCTATTTACAATATACATCAATGACTTGGATGAAGGGATTAAAAGTACCATTAGCAAATTTGCCGATGATACAAAGCTAGGTGGTAGTGTGAACTGTGAGGAAGATGCTATGAGGTTGCAGGGTGACTTGGACAGGTTGTGTGAGTGGGCGGATGCATGGCAGATGCAGTTTAATGTGGATACGTGTGAGGTTATCCACTTTGGTGGTAAGAATAGGAAGGCAGATTATTATTTGAATGGTGTCAAGTTAGGAAAAGGGGACGTACAACGTGATCCGGGTGTCTTAGTGCATCAGTCACTGAAAGGAAGCATGCAGGTACAGCAGGCAGTGAAGAAAGCCAATGGAATGTTGGCCTTCATAACAAGAGGAGTTGAGTATAGGAGCAAAGAGGTCCTTCTGCAGTTGTACAGGGCCCTAGTGAGACCGCACCTGGAGTACTGTGTGCAGTTTTGGTCTCCAAATTTGAGGAAGGATATTCTTGCTATTGAGGACATGCAGCATAGGTTTACTAGGTTAATTCCCGGAATGGCGGGACTGTCATATGTTGAAAGACTGGAGCGACTAGGTTTGTATACACTGGGATTTAGAAGGATGAGAGGGGATCTTATCGAAACGTATAAGATTATTAAGAGGTTGGACATGTTAGAGGCAGGAAACATGTTCCCAATGTTGGGGGAGTCCAGAACCAGGGGCCACAGTTTAAGAATAAGGGGTAGGCCATTTAGAACAGAGATGAGGAAAAACTTTTTCAGTCAGAGAGTTGTGAATCTGTGGAATTCTCTGCCTCAGAGGGCAGTGGAGGCCAATTCTCTGAATACATTCAAGAGAGAGCTAGATAGAGCTCTTAAGGATAGCGGAGTCAGGGGGTATGGGGAGAAAGCAGGAACGGGGTACTGATTGAGAATGATCAGCCATGATCACATTGAATGGTGGTGCTGGCTCGAAGGGCCGAATGGCCTACTCCTATTGTCTATTGTCTATTGATTCCAATCCATGATCCATACCATGCCACCTCCTTTTTCCTGACCAGAACTTCAATGCCTACAGTCATCCAGGGTTCCTTATTCCCACATGCCTTGCTCTTCACTCAACATGCATAGCTTGAATTGTCAGTATCACATTTTTAAAAGCGTCTCACTTTCCAGATGTCTGTTGTCCACTGAACTTATTCCAGTAAATCTTTGCAATTTTCTGTCTAATACCAAATTTGGCCTAGCCCCAATTTAAAACTTTTAACTTGTGAGCCCACCCTGTCCTTGTCCATAATTTTTTTTTAAAGCAACAGAATGGTCTCTGGTCCCAAAGTAATCTTCCACTGACAGTTCAGTCACTTGCTCAGTCCAATTCCCCAAATGCAAATCAAGCTTTGCCCTCTCCCTTGTGCTGCTCTTTGCAAATAGCCTGAGGAAACTTTCCCGAATACACTTGACAAGTTCCAGCAATCTACAGTAGCAATCTACAGTTGGGAGTCCCTGTTGGGTAAGTTAAAATCGCCTACTATGACAACCCTGGTCGTCTTAGAGTTGTGTGTGATCTCACAGCATATTTGATCTTTTAATTCCTGTTGACTCTTTGGGGGCCTGTACTACACTCTCAACAAGTTGATCATCCCCTTTAAATTCACAGCTCCACCCATAAGCCTCACTGGACAAACCATCAGTATTGTCATCGCAGAATATATAGCTATGATATTCTCTTTAATCAATAAAGCAACTTCCCCCCTCTTTTATTCCCACTTTTCACATGGTAGCTCTGGTGCCCTGGAACATTAAGCTGCCAGTCAGTCCCTCCCTTTGCCAGGTTACTCTAATGACTGTCATATCCCCAGCGCTTGTACCTATCCACACCCAGAATCCATCCACCCTGCATATCAGGCCTCTCGTATTAATACATATTCAAATTAATCCAACAATCTTTCCTTGCTCCCAGACGCAGCACCCTCCTATCCAGTCTACTGAACTTGCTGACATCAACCTTTTCCAATATATTCCACCTTCCCACCTGTCTCACTGCTACATTAGATCACATTCCCCCTGCTAATCTAGTTTAATCCCTTCCAAGTAGCACTAAACCTGCTCACCAGAATATTGGATCCCTTCCTGTTCAGGTGCAAGAGGGTATGTGTTACACCAATATTAGAGGGGAGCCTGTCGCTCATGCATAGTTGTTTTTTCTTAATTCAGTGTTTACGTCACTAACTGAATTCAGCAGCCAGGGGATTTGGTAGTGCTGAATGAGCAGACTTTCTGGACCATTAAATGTTACTCCAAAAAATACACCACCACTCTCATTTCACTTTCTGTTTAAAAAAAAAAAAAAACATGCAACACAGTATATATAAATGTTTCTGTGAATCCGGTGTATTTAAAGGGAGCAGGAAACTGAGACCCTAGTGAGTATAAAGGCTGCCTGGGTACTGTTCAGATCCAAGGTAATCAGTGCAAATGCTAACACAAAATCTCATTATTAAATGCAATGTGCAAGTAATGCCTGAACAGGATAAAAGGTTAGTTCACAACAATGCAAAGGAGAAATTAAAGCCATTTCCAAACCTGTGAAATGAAGAATAAAGAATTTCCTCACCTGTTGATTCTCATTGAGCGCTAGGCTGGCACAGGAGATCGAGAACTGCACAACAAACACCAAGAACAGAATGATCATGTACTAATAGGGAGCAGTCAAGGAAGAAAACACCTTGCATTTGCCTTCGATATACACGATGCAGTGCACATACAGATGAATACGTTTATTGGCCAAGTATGTGCATATACAAGGAATGTGCCTTGGTGCTCCGCTCACAAATGACAACCCACCATACAGTTAACAATTAAGAATAAAGCATAAACACATCAAAACAATAAGGATACAACATTACAGTCTAAACATGTGGGTGAAAATAAACCAGAGCAAAAAAGAGATACATACACATACTGAACTAACTCCATGAAATCAAATAGTTTCAAAAATTCTGGTTATAAAATGAGGAAAAATTGTCACTTTTAATTTACATTTTAAAATAATATTAAAGTTTAAGCAATCCCTGCACAAAACTATTCCTAAGCAACAAATATTATTCAACCACAAAATGAATGATGAGCTTGCCAATTGGATTAAATAATTGGAAAAATCTCACGCATGGTAATAGCAAATTATTTTCATCCCAATATATTAACAGATCGGAAATAAATCAAGGCGACTGCTAGTGAAAAGTAAAGAAGAAAAAACAATGTGAGAATTGCAATCATGCTTGCTCACGGAAGCAGCCCTCTTTAGCTTTAGGTTTATTATTGTCACGTGTCCCAAGGTACAGTGAAAACTATTGTTTTGCATTCTCCCCAATCAAATCAGAAAATACTAAACATAAATACTATCAAGCTGAAATCCAGTACAATAGTTAGAGCAAAGGGATAGATACAAAGTGCTCTTTAAACAGATGCTGCCTGACCTGCTGCATATTTCCAGCACTTTGTTTATTTGTCTAGCATCTGCAAGTTTCTTGAATCTCATCTCACAAAATGTTTGGACCACAGGCAAAAAGAATAAAGTAGCAACTGTACAAAGTACTTTCAGTCCATCAGAATATCAATTATTTTTTCAAATGAAATTGATGATCTGCTCCTAGGGGGCTTCACAATATCCAAAGTGTTGATCACGGCAGACTTACATTACGTAACAGTGATAGTTTTTTAAGTCAACCAAAAGCAAATCCTGACTCGGCCATTCCAGTTTTCTCCGCTCCAAAATTATAAATGCAATTAATGGGCTCACTTTTCTAAAATGAAATAAGCCATTCAAATTCTAGCCGAGCTTCAGACAAATAAGTAAAACTGAAATCTTAACATTTAAATTGTTCAGGGCTGGTGAATCATGGAATAGGTAACGTTTCTCTGTTCCAAGGAACTGTGATGATGGAGGCGGGGTGTGTAGGTGTGATGAAATGGAAAATACACCTATTTTTAATTGCAACTCAGGTTTGAGAGGACTGGATGAGCCACATGTAATTGAGATAGTCATGTTAACAAGTTTCATGTCTCAAACAAGATCCACTTCAAGTGCAGCAAAGATCTTCAGATGTTGGAGCTGATCTGAATGAGGGAGATCTCACTCCTTTGATGAAAGGCAGCAAAATGATTCATAACCAAAGTTTCCTCGCAGTTTTTAAACAAATGAACAATTTACCTTTTAAAAAATATGGCAGTTTCAAATCTAAATCCAAAATATCATTTTGAGTAAAGTAACTTGTGTGAATCGATGACTGAGAGACAAAGTTCTATTAGAACACATTTCAAATTAAAATTGTAGCTACTGAATGTTTTATCAATGAATCTCTGGAATTTTAATCATGAAAATCCAGACAAATAATTTTAATTGATTGAATAATATTCTTTTGCAGAATCCCAATCAAATTTTCAGTCTTTAGTTAACTAAATTCATTCTCACAATTTCTCCTTTAGTTTCACTCATTTTATCCCCAAGTCAAAAGATGCCAAGGGAACATACATGAATACAAACTCTGCCCTTCTCTTAGTGGATCAAGTGAATATTCCTGTTTGTCCCCTTTCCTTACAGCACTTGCTGATACATTGATGACCATCTTGGTGTTGCTCCAACACACATGAAACTATCAACTTCCCCCCTGTTGTCACTTAGACGTACACATTTCTCTTGCATTTCCTTTCTTCTCTTCATTGCAGGGTGTAGGTTAAAGACGAATACCTATCACAAGCCCACACATGCACACCTTTCTTTACTATATCTCATCTAATTCCGCTTCCAATAAGAATTAGATTTTCCTCAATTTTCTCTACTGTAACTGCTCTGAATGCCATATGGTCTCTGATAGGCTTACAGACCAATGTTTACAGGCCTATTATGGTGCTGCAAGTAAGAATTTTATTCTGTTGTCGGTACATTTGACAAATAAACACTCGACTCTTCACTCAGATTCTACACGGTGCTTCCAAGATGGCCTCCCTCTTCCTTCACTATAGCTTTCCTTCCAACATCGCCAGAGCCCTCAACCACATTGGTTCCACTTCCTGCACTTCTGCTCTCAGCATTTTTTCCCCTCTCCCAAAGCAACCTTGAAAAACACTTTTGTTCAGTTTCTTTCTTCCAGTTGTCCATCATCTAAATGACTTCTTTATTTAAGCTCCTACACTGTGTAAGATTTGAGAAGTTTTCCCTCATTCTGCAAGCAACACCAAACCAAAGAGCTGCAGTTTGGACATTTTAAACAGGAGACTGGGGCTGATAGCGGAGAAAGGCTGCGGTCAGTTTACCAGGGGATGTCACAATCCGTGGGTCCTAAGATGGCCGCAGGACCTCGTGACCAGCCACAAAAGCAAAACCCTTACAGCCCAGTCTCTAGGTTTCTGCAAAGCCACGGCCAGAACAATGGATGGATATTAGCCATGCAGAAACCTGCGTAACCAGGTCGAAGTCCAGACACTGGGGCACTGACATCAGCATACTCGCAATGCCCCAAGCCGACCTACACAGTTAATCTCATTAAGGGGGCACAATAGCCCATAGAAAACTACCTGGTAGGTGATGGGAAACCAGTTAAACACATCACCTCGCAACGAAATACCAATTAACACCGTCTGGCCATCCCCGGTACCCCCGGACATAAGCGCAGATCAAAGGGAAAACTCAATACATATCTTTTAAACAAAGAGATCCTGAGATCTGGCGGGAGATAGGACGGGTCAGAATAGTATAACTGGCCACGACTTTTGGGTTTTAAACTCAAGAAGAAATACTTAAAGAAGAAATACTGCAAGAAAATCTGCAAGTCAAACGGATGCAGGAGGAAGAAAAGACAGGCAAGAAGAAGCAAAGTACAAGAGAGAGGAACCGGCACGCAACTCGAGAAGAAATACTACAAGAAAACCTGCAAGGAACGCAAGTCAGGAGGAAGACGAAAAGAACAGGCAAGAAAGACACGCTCGCAGCAGGGACAGCAACGCTCGCAACGACTGGCCAGGAACGCAAGAAACGGAAGGAAGAAACTCACGGGACAAGCACGACCCTCACGGAAAGCAGCGGAGAAGCAGCACGAACAGCCAGTAACCCCAGTAATAGCCCCATGGTAAGCATGTACCCCGATCCTGCACATCCTGGACATAGTTTTAGTGTAGCGGGGAGGGTGGTTTGAATAAACGTGGGTGTGTAAATGAATATGTGTTGGTCAAGTTTGCGATGTGTCGTACGTTCCCCATCTTACAGTCAAGAATATGTCTAATAGAACTGTGTCTAAGTATTCGTGTAGTTATGCATATGTCTTTTAGAACTGCGTCAAAAGTGTTCGTGTAAGTGTGCATACGTCTAGTAGAACTGTGTCTAAATATTCGTGTAGTTATGCATATGTCTAATAGAACTGTGTATAAGTATTCATGGACAATAGTCCCAAGTGCTCAATAAAAGCCTTTTCCATTTAAACCCTGGTCTTCAAATCTGGTCTGGTTGAATTTTTCTGCACTATAAACGCTCCTGCATCTAAGTCCAGTGTCTAGAACCGTAGGGGGTGAGTGGGTCGAACCACTCACGGGGAACCAGTGTGCGCGGCCTGGTCAAGGGATCAGAGCAAGGCACGGGGACCTTAGGTCGGGCGAAAGCTCGGCGCAGAAACCCCTTACGACTGTTCCAATGAAACTAAAGAAAATTCAAGCAGAAGGTTCATCAAAACCCAAAGGACGCCACCAAATACACCAATTTTGGAGAGCAATTGTTTCAATTGATTTAATGTTTTGGCAGTTCTGATGAAAGATCAACCTGAAATCATCTTCTGTCTTTAGTTATTAACAAAATTATTTTTTTAAGTCAACTGGATGCAGATAAAAATAATCTTTAAAATGGACAAAAGAATGATGATTAGACAGTGTATTTTAAACTTCAGGTATCAAAAATTCAGTTTCACCTCATTTCAGGAAATAAAGGATAGGATGAAAGGGGATAGGATATTTGAACCTCATCTAAACTTAGCTGCCATCTGCAGGTAATCAACAATTTAAATAATGCAAATGTCCCAGATCTAGGTACCTGCTCAGTCTTATGGAATAATTAATTATTTACAGCCTTGCCTAGCAGTTCTTCCCCTACACAGAAAATGAAAACTACACAACCTTTACAAATAATAGATTCTTATGATGTTGGACAAATAAGAACACAAAAACCATTTAATCTTCAAACAAAAACTCTCTTCAACCCTTTGCTTGCACTCCTGACTCAACCATCTTCCCAACCCCTCCTGTGTTTACCGGGTGACAGACTAGTTCCATATTATGCCAGTGAGCAAAATAAAACAAGGATTTCCACATCTGTTCAATCTACCAGCATTTCAGCAATCAGCATCTGCCCAGGATTTGATCATTGGACTTTGAACGCTCAGAAAATGTTGCAACAACTTACTAGGAACCAACCGAGTTAACATCCTGCTGAAGTTACTGGTACTGTGCCAAGCCTCCAAAACAGATAAAGTAATTGCTTGGAATCAGAAAAAGTGAATGTAATTTATGTGTTACTCTAAAATGGAACGTAAAGTAAACTGTTTCAAAACAGATCTGCACTTTTTCTCATCGATGACTGAGTATCAATATGCCCTGAGGAGCATTCAGAGCCCAGACATGGAAAACAAATACACTGAAACTAGATTAATTTCCCAGTTGCCAAATTGATAAAGGACAATACTCTCGTGATTTCTTGTGAAAGTGAAACTTCTCAAATTTCATGGCAGTAGAGCCAAGTAACTTACTTAAACAAATTCCCTGCATCACAGTTCTGCCAATTTTTAAGTATAGAATTTGATGGCAAAGTTCTCATGGATCAGATCAAATAGGTCCTGATGCAGTGTCCGAACCCAAAAATGCCAACAATTCCCCCCTCCCAACCCCACAGATGGTGCTTGAATGCCACCAGATTGATTTTGCTGCATATTCCACCTTGTGCAAACTCTGGTGTCTCCAGACCAAATAGATCTTTGCCAATTTATGCACTAGACCAACTTGTTGCCACCTTGCATTCCCTTTCCTTATCCATAAATTAATTGACAATCTTGTTCCGTATATGATTAACACACAAAAGCCTCTCAGGCAATGTCAGAAATGACATTTATAGGTGAATGAAATCAGTACTGTTTAATTATGACTTCCATTAAATATTGCTCCTCCAGTTAATTAACGCTTCAGCTATATTGACTAAAAATTCTCTGTGTCAAATCCAAAGGCACATAAGCCACACTATAAGCCAGAAATTCACATGGATATTGCCTCGATTGGACAGCTCGACTTATAAACTTTTGGTACATTGGCCTTCATCGATCAGGATACCGTATAGAAATTGGGATATTATGTAGCAGTTGTACAAGTTATTGATGAAGCTGCATGTGGAGTACTGTATTCAGTTTTGATCATGCTGCTATTGGAAGGATGTCATTATTAACCTGGAAGGAGTCCAGAGAGGATTTACAAGAATGTTACAAGGACTTGAGGGGCTGAGACACAGGGAATGGTTGGGCATACTAGGACTTTATTCTTTGGAACGCAAGAGGCTGAGAAGTGATCTGATAAAGGTGTATAAAATCATTAGGGGAATAGAATCCATAAAGTCTTTTACCGAGGGTAGGGGAAATCAAAAACAAGAGAACATTTGTTTAAGGCGAGGGGCAAAATTTAATACCAACTTGAGGGGCAACATTTGTCCCTCAAAAGGTGGTGGGTATATGGAATAAGCTGTCAGAGGAGTTAGTTGAGATAGGTACAATAATAGTATTTAAAAAGACACATGGACAGGTACATGGATAGGAGAGGTTTAGAGGGGTATGGGCCAAAGGCAGACAAATGGGACTAGCTTAGATTGGGCATTTTGTCGGCCTGGACAAATTGGGCTGTATGGTCAGTTTTTGTGTTGCACGACTAATGGTGTCAAGTTAGGAAAAGGGGACGTACAACAAGATCTGGGTGTCCTAGTGCATCAGTCACTGAAAGGAAGCATGCAGGTACAGCAGGCAGTGAAGAAAGCCAATGGAATGTTGGCCTTCATAACAAGAGGAGTTGAGTATAGGAGCAAAGAGGTCCTTCTGCAGTTGTATAGGGCCCTAGTGAGACTGCACCTGGAGTACTGTGTGCAGTTTGGGTCTCCAAATTTGAGGAAGGATATTCTTGCTATTGAGGGCGTGCAGCGTAGGTTTACTAGGTTAATTCCCGGAATGGCGGGACTGTCATATGTCGAAAGACTGGAGCGGCTAGGCTTGTATACACTGGAATTTAGAAGGATGAGAGAGGATCTTATCGAAAACATATAAGATTATTAAGGGGTTGGACATATTAGAAGCAGGAAACAAGTTCCCAATGTTGGGGGGAGTCCAGAACCAGGGGCCACAGTTTAAGAATAAGGGGTAGGCCATTTAGAACGGAGACTTTTTCAGTCAGAGAGTTGTAAATCTGTGGAATTCTCTGCCTCAGAAGGCAGTGGAGGCCAATTCTCTGAATGCATTCAAGAGAGAGCTAGATAGAGCTCTTAATATCGGAGTCAGGGGGTAAAGGGAGAAGGCAGGAATGGGGTACTGAATGGGAATGATCAGCCATGATCACATTGAATGGTCGTGCTGGCTCGAAGGGCCGAATGGCCTCCTCCTGCACCTATTGTCTATTGACTCTATAAAGTTCAGTATGGATTGGACAGATAGCACAGAAGTGTCAAACTGAATTAAATCGATAGAAAGGCAAAATTATGGATTCAGGAAGGTGAAACGAAACAGGAAAAAAATATTATAAAAATCAGAAGATACAGAGAAGTGCACAGGGACAGAGGGATCTGAGATAAAGATGCCCAAAGTAGGCAGACAGATATAGGATGATGATGAAAGCATTCAAGATTCTTGGCATTCATTTGAGGTGCAGAATATAGGATTGCAAGATTCTGCAGTGTAGAATAATACGAGGACAGATTAATGCAGTTTTTTTTGTGGAAGGAAATGTAACTGAAACAGTTTAATTAAGGCAGGAAAAAAATGAAGAGGTCTGTCACAGTGAACTGGAAGGATTTACTTTCTCTGGTAGATGAATCAACAGCTCAGCAATACAAGGATTAGCAGGCTCAGGATTTTTAAAAAATCAACAGTAGAGAATGATAAAATAGGCCATTAAGGACAAATGGCTCAACTCTGCATCCATTTCCAACATTGGAAATTTAAATGCAGATATTGCATAACAGGGAAATAGAGCCCAAGTATAAAATGCCACCATGTGCTTTGGGCAAGAATTATGCCTTCATCAAAAGAGCACGCATTAATTAAATACATCCATTTTTTTTTCATTTTCACAGCAGCCACTGCCATTTCCGATCATGATGGATAATTAGGGGAATTTGATTGAATGAATACAATACAGATGTCTGTAAAGTAATTGTCAGTAAACACCAGCAGACTTGCCTCTCATTAATCTTGGTTGGCGACCAGAATCCCCGATTCCTAGAAAAGCCAGAATCCCCCATCTACTATGGCACCCAACAAATCATTATCAATCCTTCCCCACCCTCATATTTTCACCTAAATATATTTTTAAACGTTTCAAAACACAATATTATTCTGTTCAAAAGGATACAAAAAACAGCAACACTTGGTGGTGTTTAATTGCTCCCAGCAGTCCAATCAGAGCGATAAAGAAGAGAAAGATTCCCACGCCAATAACTCCTGCGACGACAGAGAAGCTTGTAACAAGTCCAAAGGTTTTACCCCATGCTGCAATTCCAATCAGCAACAGACTGACCAGCTGTAGAAAGATAAGAGACACCAATTCAGCATTAGAGGTACTTATCATACAGTTTTACAATACACTTAAAATGGTACCACTCAGAATCAGCTATTTAATAAAAGGGTGCTTTTTCTACCAGCAGGGATCTAAATCCCATTTTTTTCGCTCCTGAATTCCCAATCACTGTGGCTTCAAATAGTTGTCCAGGTTTCTCCACAAAGGAATGCCAAGCCATTTTTCTATACTCCAAAAATTAAAGTTAAATAAATACTAATAACAAAGCCTTATTTAGTCCCAAAATAGAGACAGATTGTTCTTCTTCAACGTTGATCTGATAATTACTAAGATTTGCATATCTCAATCTTATCTCGGTTTCAGCAGAAATAATTAAATCCTTCAAAATTGTTTTTCCAATGAGTTTCCATCCATGACATCCCCTTGATGAACATTGACCAATACGTGTGTAGGAAAGAACTGCAGATACTGGTTTAAATCAACGATAGACAGAAGATGCTGGAGTAACTCAGCCAGTCAGGCAGGATCTCTAGAGAGGAGGAATGGGTGACGTTTCGGGTCGAGACTCTTCTTCAGACAGGAGAGTGGGCGGTACAGAGATAAAATGTAGTCAGAGACAGTAAGACTGGTCGGAGAACTGGAATGGGATGGAGAGAGAGGGAAGGCAAGGGCTATTTGAAGTTAGAGAAGTCAATGTTCATACCCGCTGGAGTGTAAGCTGCCCAAGCGAACTTAAACGTGCTGTTCCTCCAATTTGCATTGGGCCTCACTCTGAAATGGAGGATGCCCAGGACCGAAAGGTCAGTATGGGGATGGGAGGAGGAGTTAAAGTATTGAATAACCAGCAGATCAGGTAGTTATAGGCAGACTGAGCGGAGGTGTTCAGAGAAACGATTGCCAAGCCTGCGCTTGGTCTTGCTGATATACAGAAGTCCACACCTGGAACAGTAGATGAAGTTGGAGGAGGTGCAAGTGAACCTCTGCCTCACCTGAAAAGACTGTTGGGGTCCTTGGACGGAGTGGAGGGGGGAGGTAAAAGGACAGGTGTTGCACCTCCTGCAGTTGCAGGGGAAAGTATCTGGGGAGGGGGGCGGTTTGGGTGGGAAAAGACGAGTTGAATCGGGAGTTGCGGAGGGAACGGTCTCTGCAGAAAGTGGAAAGGGATGGAGATGGGAAGATGTGCCTGGCGGTGAAATCTCATTGGAGGTGGCAAAAATGTTGGAGGATTATGTGCTGTACATAATCCTCAGACATTCTTGCCTTCAAAATGAATTGGGGAGAGCTGGTTGCCTGGATGCAGAATTGGCCTCATGGAAGGAAGCAAAGGGTGTGGAGGAAAGTTTTTTTTTCAGAAAGGAAGCCTGTGACTAGTGGTGTGCCTCAGGGTTCGGTTCTGGGCCCATTACTGTTTGTGGTTTATATCAACAATTTGGATGAGGATGTGGAAGGAATAATTAATACGTTTTCAGAGGACACTAAAGTAGATGATTTCACAGATAGCAAAAATGGTTATCAAAAATTAAGCCAGGATCTTGATCAACTGGACAAGTGGGCTGAGGAATGTTTTAATGGAGTTCAATGCAGAAAAGTGTAAGGTGTAGCAATTTGGGAAGTCAAACCAGAGAGGGCTGACACAGAGAATGGTAGGGCCCTGAGGAGTATTGTGAAGAAGAGGAGTGCAGGTGCACAGTTCCCCGAAAGTGGCGTCAGAGGTAGATATGGTGGTAAAGGCAGCTTTTGGTACATTAGATTTCATCAGTCAGGGTATTGAGTACAGAGCTTGGAACGTTCTGTTGCGCTTGTACAAGATGTTGGTGAGGCTGTATTTGGAGTATTGTGTTCAGTTTTGGTCACCCTGCTACAGGAAAGACATTGTTAAGTTATAAAGAGTGCAGAGAGGATTTGAGGATGTTGCCAGGACTCGAGAGCGTGAGCTTACAGGGAGAGATTGGGCAACATTGGGGTGGAGGCCTAGGGGTGATCTTATAGAGATGTATAGCATCATGAGAGGAATAGATAAAAGGCTTTCACACAGAGTAGAGGACATAGGTTTACGGTAAGAGGAGATGATTCGATAGGAACCTCACTCACAGAAAAAGAGTGAGGAACTTTTTCTACAGAGGATGGTAGGTATATGGAATGCCATGGGCAGCAGTGACGCAGTGGTAGCGTTGCTGCCTTACAGCGCCAGAGCCCCAGGTTTGATCCTGACTATGGGTGCTATCTGTACGGAGATTGTACGTTCTCCCCATGGCCGCGTGGGATTTTCATATTTTTTCATATTTCAGATACAGCACGGAAACAGGCCTTTTCAGCCCACCAAGTCCGCGCCGCCCAGCGATCCCCGCACACTAACACTATTAACACTATCCTACACACATTAGGGACAATTTTTTTACATTTACCCAGTCAATTAACCTACATACCTGTACGTCTTTGGAGTGTGGGAGGAAACCGAAGATCTCGGAGAAAACCCACGCAGGTCACAGGGAGAACGTACAAACTCCTTACAGTACAGCACCCGTAGTCAGGATCGAACCCGAGTCTCCGGCACTGCATTCGCTGTAAAGCAGCAACTCTACCGCTGTGCTACCGTGCCGCCCCAGGATCTCCTGTTTCTTCCCACACTCCAAAGACGTACAGGTTTATAGGTTAATTGATTTTGGTAAAATTGTCCTTTGTCCCTAGTGTGTAGGATTGTTTAAGTGTGCGGGGATTGCTGGTCTGCGAGGACTGAGTGGGCCAAAGGACCTGTTTCTGCACTGAATCTCTAAACAAAACTCAGCCAGAGGAGGTTGTTGAGGTAGGTACAATATCAACATTTAATTGGACACTCTGGCAGGTACATGGATAGGTTAGGTTTAGAAGGATATGGACCAAATGTTAGGCGAGTGGTAGCTTGGATAGGGCATCTTTGTCAGCATGGATGAGTGGGGCTGGAGCCCATTTCCGTGCTGTATGTCAATGAATATTTTCAGATCACATTTAGATTTGTTCTACATCTAATCAAAAACAAATATGCAAATGGCCCACCTCATAACTGTACTAGCTGTCCTTGATTAATTCATTTTCAAATGCTTACAATTCCTTACAAACAAAGGATTTATGTTGTTAAGTCGCAGCAAACTAAATTTTGGGAGCAAAGTTCAAGTCAATGACGCCACCCAGTTCCTTTCCATTTTACATACATTTCCTTTGCTCACTGGTGGCAAATAAAAGTGCAGCATTGTTCTGTTGAATATAATTTATAAGATAAAGATGTTCGCTCAAAATTTTCCCCAAAGATCTCCTTGCAAGAAGTTACAAACTGGCTGCAGATTAACTGCGATTATATATTTTTCTTAAAGTCTTCCAGAAGTTTTCCATTCAATATATTTTAAAATAAGTTGGATTAACAAGCAGAAATCAGAATCTTTAAAATGAACACTGTTGCAGAAAAATACGAGTCCTACTTTAAGAATAATTACATTATTTCATTGAACACTATTTGTAGCAGTTTTGAATTGGTGCTGCCAAATGAGGTCATTGTTATTCTGTTTACCACAAGAGATGAAGTACAAAAGGTACCATGCAACACAATTGACAATTCATCCCAAGACTGAGCTCAGATAACAATGTCGTGCATAGTTCTGTATCTTGCCAAGATTTGTCATGCATAATTACTCTGGCCTTAGTTTTCGGCATGTATCATAAAATGTCTATTAAACAGTTTATTAATGTAAAATTTTGATATTGATATTTTGTTAGGTGCCGAAAAAAACAAAAAATCACCAACCTGAACGACTACCGTCTGGTTGCCCGAACACCAATAATCATGAACCTCTCACACATCAAATCCAGCATCCCTGCCTCACTGGACTCTCATCAATTCACATACAGGGCAAACAGATCCACAGAGGACGCCATCTCTCTGGCTCTTCACACTGCCCTGACTCACCTGGAGGGACAGGGCACGTATGCAAGGATGCTATTCATAGACTATAGCTCTGCCTTCAACACGGTCATCCCCACCAAGCTCACCACCAAACTCCACCAGCTAGGCCTCAGCTCGTCGTTAAGCGACTGGATCCTGAATTTCCTGATGGAGCGACCGCAGGCAGTGAGACTGGGCCCGCACCTGTCCTCCACTATCACCCTGAGTACCGGCACACCACAGGCTGTGTATTGAGCCCCATGCTCTACTCCCTCTTCGCACACGACTGTGTTCCTGCATTCGCCACCAACACTATTGTCAAGTTTGCAGACGACTAAACGGTGATCGGGCTGATCACCAACGGTGATGAAACACACTACAGAGCGGAGGTGCAGAACCTGGCGGACTGGTGCTCAGATAACAACCTGTCCCTAAACACCTCTAAGACCAAAGAGCTGATCATCAACTTCAGAAGGTCACATAATGGGGAATACGCTCCGATCTTTATCAACGGGGACAGTGTGGAGAGAATGTCCAGCTTCAGGTTTCTGAGCACACACATTTCAGAGGACCGCACATGGTCCACTAACACCGCTGCGTTGGTCAAGAAGGCACAGAAACGACTGTTTTTCCCCGAGAACACTGAAAAAGACTGGTCTGCCCCAACAGCTACTGACGACCTTCTACCGCTGCACTACATAGAGCATCCTAACGTATGGCATCTCTGTGTGGTATCTCAGCTGCACGGAGGCGGAGAGGAAAGCTCTTCAGCGGGTAGTCTACATAGCTCAGAAGATTATCAGGACACAGCTACCAGCCTTGGAAGGCATCTGCAATACACGATGCCTCAGGAAAGCCACCAGCATTCATAAAGACTCCTCACACACCTGCAATAGTCTGTTCGAACTTCTACCATTCGGCAGACGTTACAAGGCCTTCTACGCCCGCACCTCCAGACTTAGGAACAGCATCCCCAGGGCCATAACTGCTCTGAACCGGTCCTGCTGAGTACCCCCTCCCCCCCATGAACTGTCTCCTTCGGATGGTCACATTGCACATCGACCCCGCACAGACCTATTTGCACTTTATACTGTTTTAAATGTTTCTAATTTTGTTTCTCTGGGTTGTCTAAATTTCTGTTGATTAGCTAATTCATTTATTGCATCGAATGGAAGTCGCGTTCCCAATCTCGTTGTACCCCTGTACAATGACAATAAAGATATATTGTATTGTATATAGTATCATCTGAATTAATCTTAATATACTGCATGAAAAATGTTCTATTTTAGTCACTATTTCGCAAAAAAATATATGAATTAGTTGAAATGTTCTCTGCAAGAAGATAGCAGGAGGGAGTTATAGGGAAAAAAGGTAAATGAGGCATTTTCCTGTAGGTTTATGACTTAAGATAGTATTGGCAGAGCTTTGCATAAAATTGGTTGCCTTAGCTACCATCACAAAACCTGACCCGCTTACTCCAACATTTTGTGTCCAATTTGTAGTCAATTCAATAAGCAAATTACCACAGCACATTTTGTATAAGTAGAAGGTGCAGCCTCTGCAAACCGGTGGAGGAGGGAATAAATATTTGATGGGGTGCCAATAGGGTTGATTGCTTTGTCCTGGTTGGATTGTTGGCAGCCCTTTAGGTTGTTGGAGTTGCACTCATCTAGACAAGCAAAAGTATTCCATCACACTCCTGATTTTGTGCCATATAGATATTGGAAAGGCCATGGTGCTATTCACCACAGGATACCCAGTCTCCAATCTGTTCACTTATATGGATAGACCAGTTGAATTCTTGCTCAGCAGTGACCCACAGGATGTTGATGGTGGGTGTAATATATTCATGCATATTCATGTGCCATGTTAATGAGTGGGTGTTCCTTTAGCCGAGAATGCTGGGTAAATAAAGGCTGGTGCGATTCAGGTAACGAACGTGTGAGTGTACTTTATCTTTATGCCGTGCTGAACATAACAAAATTGGCGACGAGGACGGGATTGTGGAGGAGACA
The DNA here is from genome assembly GCF_053455715.1 of Rhinoraja longicauda. Classification (NCBI taxonomy): domain Eukaryota; kingdom Metazoa; phylum Chordata; class Chondrichthyes; order Rajiformes; family Arhynchobatidae; genus Rhinoraja; species Rhinoraja longicauda. The sequence goes on from NC_135954.1 coordinate 79,689,831, forward strand.
GTTTGTTTTGCATAGCTAGCATAGCTTTTGTACTGCTAAGTTTTAGGTGCTTTGCTACACCAGAACAGGCAGGAAATCTGAGCTTGTGCAGAAAACTTTCCTCGTTCCTTTGTTTAAAAAAAAGAGAGGGACAAAATGGCCGCGTCCACTGGCTACATCGGAAGCCTGGGCATCTTTGACAAAAGTAGAGAGCCGTTCAGCTCCTATATGGAAAGAGCAAACATGTTCTTCATGGCAAACAACATCACGGAGACCAGTGGTGAAGGAGAGGTAGTGGCTGCAACAAATAAGGCCGTTCGTGAACGCATGAAAGCGATTCTGCTCACGGAGATCGGACCTGAAGTGTACGGCACACTCGTGAATATCCTTGCGCCCATAAAGGCAAAAGATGTGCCTTTCAGTGACATTATAAAGAAGTTGGAGGAGCACTTCAACCCGGAGCCTCTGGAAATTGCAGAAAGCTACAAATTCGGCCCGAGAAACCAGAAGCAAAACGAGACAATCAGTGAGTACATTGTTGCCTTGAAAAACTTAACGTTGCACTGTAACTTTGGAACCTTTCTTGAACGCGCACTACGCGACAGATTTGATTGTGGTCTAGTGGACGAACGAATTCAGTCCAGACTCATGAGCACTCCTGATCTTACATTTGAGATAGCATGCAAGATTGCTACTACAATGGAGATGGCATCAAAGAATGCTCGCGAGTTTCGCACACACAAAGCAGCGCCTATGGCCAATCCAAAAGGGGTCAAACTGAAACCGAAATATGGCGGGGAGCCGAGTGCAGCCAGTTGTTATCGTTGCAATGGTAATCACCCATCCCAATCCTGTCAGTTCAAAACAGCTAAGTGCTATAACTGCCAGAAGAAAGGCCATATCGCCTCAGCATGTCGGGCCAAGCTTAAAGTGGGAAACACACGACAACACCAGAAAAGAGTTCACAACTTAGAGATGAACCCGGATGACAATGAACTTGGGTTGTACATCATTCATGCAACTGATGTCAATAAGCCTACAACCAGCCAAGACAAGGACTTTCGAATTAAACTTTTGGTTAATGAACAGTTAATTGATATGTGCATTGACACGGCAGCAGACTGTTCGGTCATGAGCAAAGACCTGTATGAAACAAAGTTCTCACAGACACCATTGTCCGAGAGTAAGGTCAAGCTGAGAACCTACTCCGGCGAAGCCTTGGAGACATGCGGACAAATGAATTGTAAAGTTCAGTGTAATGGCCAGTCAGTAACATTGCCCATCATAGTGGCCAGCTACAGAAATAAACCAACCCTCCTTGGAAAGGATTGGCTGAGTAAAATAAAATTAGACTGGAAGAACATTTTCAGCATTGATGTGTCCAAATCACATCTTGAAAATGTCGTAAGCAAACATGCTGAAATATTTGCTGATAGTTACACGGGAATAACTATGGAGTGTGGGAGGAAAATGGAGCACCCGGAGGAAACCCACGCAGTCACAGGGAGAACGTACGAACTCCAAAGACAGCACCCAGAGTCAGGATGGAACTCGGGTCTCTGGTGCTGTTCGGCAGTAATTCTACCACTGTGCCAGGCAGATAATTAGAATATTTCTTGATCAAGATCATCTGCCATGCCGGAATATTGTTTGGGTCTAGCTGTATGTAGGCAAGGACAGGTACATTCACCAAACTGGGCCAAATGGAATTTAAAATTGCGCTATTATTAAACATTCCCACAACTAATGTAAGATTGAAGGAAGGGCATTGATGAAGCAGCTGAAGATGGATGTGAATGTACCAACAATGGATGCATGGATGTGAGGCTCTTTCTGGGATGAGGCAATTCATCCATGAGGAAAAGGATTTGCTGGCTGGGTTTGTATTCTTTGAAACAGAGAAAGCAGATGGAGGAATTTTTATCTTGAGGTTACATAGAACAGTACAGCACAGGAACACGTCCTTTTGCCCGCGATGCCTGTGCCAACCATCAAAGACTCCCATCTGCCTTGCATTTGGCCCATCCCCTCCCAGTTCATGTGTCTATCTAAACTGCTCTTAAATGTTGCTATCGTATCTGCTCCATCACTTCACCATGGCATCACATTCCAGGGACCTACCAATGAAAAAAACCTGGCATGTAAATTTCCACCTCTCTCCTTAAAGTTATACCCTTTAATATTGACATTTACTCTGTCTACCCTCTCAATTTCAAAGAGAGGTCTAGCAGGTCTCCTCTCCGGCCTCCGACACTCCAGAGAAAATATTCCTAGTTTGCCCAACCTCTCCTTATATTCTCAGGTCAACATCCTGGTGAACCTCTTCTGCACCCTCTCCAAAGCCTCCACATGCTTCCAGTAACGAAATGACGAAACCACACAGTACCCCAAACGTGGCCTAACCAAAATACAACCCAATCAACGAAGGCAAGCATGTCTTCTTAACCACCCTATCTGCTGCGTTGCCGCTTTCAGGGAGATATTCTTTGATGCAAGAGAAAAGACTGAAGGATGTCACAAAGTTAAGACTGAACATCAAGTGAAACGGACATAATTTTTGCTATATTTTAGATTTTGTTGTACGTTCAATCGCGACCACAAAAACAACACATTACAAGGTCAAGTGGAAAAGTGAACAAAGGAATTGACGATGGATTCCTTTTAAAAAAAAAGAATTTGACAGAAATTGTGTAGGGTGCATATATATATATATATATATATATATATATATATATATAGATATAATAAGCAGGAAAACAATCACATTCAGTTCCAGATGATAACTATCTGACAAGAACTGGATACTGGGGCAACAGGCCTAGCAGGAAACTGCACTAAGTGACCTCAAGCTGTGCCAAGCCAAAGAGCTCAACCATACAGATATTTACAACAAAATGTTGGCTCTCCATACTCCACTGCATACAAATGTTTGCAGACTGAGGTAATGTGAAGACTTCCTCAGCTAGCCTTGCTAAATTATTATGTTGATTACAGGTGGTCAACTTTTGTTTCTAACTGGTAAAATAATGTGAAAATGACTTGTAGTAGCATAGATTAAATTGTTCTTGAAACATTAGTAACATGGTTCACAAACAGAAAATACTGCGAAACTAAGCAAGACAAGAAGTATTATGGAGAGATTGACGTTTCATCAGGCCTGTTAGAGAGTTTCCTGCTTTGCATTTCCATGCTCCAGTCGGTGATGTACTACATGATGTACTGGCAAAATGTTGCAGGAGCAGCATTTCCGTACGATGGAACAAGTGTGAAAGAACATAACATGTGATGTGACTAGTTATACAAATAGAAACATATACCATACCATATACAAGAAAATTATGTTTCAATTGTTAGCATGGAGGCTCAGCACACATCCTTATTAATGCCCATTTCAAAACCATTAACTGATAATATCAGTCCTCTTTGAAAGCACTTGCCTCTTCCTGCTTTTTGGCAAATAAAAAACACCTGTCATATTCATTAACTGTTTCATGGAAAATTGAAAGAAAGAAAATAGATTGCCATTTACTAAATCTGTAATACCCTTTAACAGATTGATATCAAGAAGTGATGCTATCATCTATATTCTTTGTACTTGCTATAGCCCTCGACAATAAAAGCTATCACAAATCAGAAGTTAATTGGTTGAAACAGCCTGGTGTTTAATGGAAAATGGATTTAAATAATCCATGATGAAGTAAACACAAATAAAACACAGGACAAAGTAAGATTATTCATAGAAGGAAACCTATTAGGTAAATAGAGCAGGTGGGACTACAAACTGAAATGAAAACAGCTTCTACCAATGAAGATTAAAGGTCTAAACTGCAAGTAATGAAACTCTCTACCTCATCCACAAACACTTATTACTTACTCCTCACCAGCACAGAGAACTGTGCTTCATTGATAACCACTGCCTCTACTGCACAACAATGGAATCCACATGGATTTGAGGAATATCTCTTCAGCCATTTGGCGTTGATCTGGTAAAGTTGGTTGTGGAAGACCATGACATTTCTTTATGTCAGGCAGCAGGAAGACTCTTCTGTAGTTACTAGATCTTGAAGAAAGTCAACCACAGCATCTCCGGGAACATTCGACATATCCCTTTCTTTCCAGATACAAACGGTGGGATTGCAAATTTGTAACAAAAGCTTTTCACCACCGAGATTTAGGAATTCATTACAGATATTGTCTGCTCACAAGCCTCCATTATTTTCTAAGTTTGGATACGACTTTCTTGACTTCCTGTCAGAATGAAATGGCAGGCGAAGTGCTGTTGGATGGTCAAGAGCTTTGATGTTAAAGAACAGTGTCTGTTTGAGGGGGTTTTCAAATCTTCCTTCCAGAGAGCATTGGCTGCCTCTCCCCATGGTGGGTTTGCCAATTTTTAGCTCCCATGCTGCTCATGGTCAGCAGCATTCTCTCTCCATTCACAAAGTTTAGTTTTCTGCATGACGCCAAGGAAAATTCAGGGTGCAGCACCAATGATTCTCTATGATCCTACTAAAACCTTTGACTAATTGTCAAATTTGGCTACCCACAATTATTCACCTTGTGCTTGCTCCATCACAGCTTGCAAGCCCTGTTTCTAGCCAATCCCAGTGAAGACAAACAAGACAAAGCCCCAATAATGCCCCAACATTTGTGTATTATTCTCACTGCACCATTGTGCTTCATCACCAACAAACGTCCAGTGGTAGTGGAACTAGTGGGAAATTATTTGAGCTGCAGCCAGTAAACTCCAAAAAAAAGTTACCTGAACATAATAATAATAATAATAATAATAATAATAATATTCATTTATTGTCATTGCAACGAGTACAACGAAATTAAAAAATAGCCAATCCTGACGGTGCGTACAAACATATATGCAATAAATGCAAAAACAAATAAATACATAAATACAATTAAATACAATTATATGACCGATTTTTTAACGGTGTTGCCTAGTGCAAGGTAGTGTTCAGTTCTCGTATGGCCCTGGGGTAAAAACTGTTCTTAAGTCTGTTTGTTCGGGATTTGATCGACCTGAAACGTCGACCAGAGGGCAGATGAACAAACAGACGGTGGCCGGGGTGGGATGGATCTTTTATTATTTTGCCTGCTCTACTGAGGCAGCGTAGGCTGAACAGGTGCTCCAGGGAGGGCAGTGAGCAGCCGATGATTTTCTGGGCCGTCGTGATGACCCTCTGAAGGGCCTTCCTGTCCTTTTCTGAGCAGCTGGCATACCATGTTGTTATACAGTATGCCAGCACACTCTCGATGGAGCAGCGATAGAAGGACAACATGAGCTTCTCCTGCAGGTTGGTTTTCCTGAGGATCCTCAGGAAGTGGAGTCTCTGCTGTGCCTTCTTTACTGTGGTGATGGTGTTGGTAGACCAGGTGAGATCCTCTGTGATGTGCGTACCCAGGAACCTGAAAGCTGGTACCCTTTCCACACAGACCCCATTGATGTAGAGTGGGTCGTAATCTCCACTGGTTTTTCTAAAGTCAATTATAAGTTCCTTTGTTTTGGAGGAGTTCAGGACCAGATTAGTGCAAACTGGGAGGACAAACTCCAGTACATTGCAGACTCTTTAACCAAAACAGGAGGAAGCTGCTGACACGCAACATCCGCAAGACAGTTCCTGTCACATCCAGCCTCTGCTGCACAATGCTGCCCTCCAACAATAAAGGTCACTGCAAGACACCTAAAACATGGACTACTTCCCATGTTATAGAAACCACCACACTAGAGATGGAAAACATCAATGAAATGCACCATAACCTTCAATTCAGAAGCACACACTTTAGTCATTTGAGAAAAGTGGACAATAGACAATAGACGCAGGAGTAGGCCATTCGGCCCTTCGAGCCAGTACCACCATTCAATGTGATCATGGCTGCTCATTCTCAATCAGTACCCCATTCCTGCCTTCTCCCCATACCGCCCGACTCCACTATCCTCAGGAGCTCTATCTAGCTCTCTCTTGAATGCATTCAGAGGATTGACCTCCACTGCCTTCCGAGGCAGAGAATTCCACAGATTTACAACTCTCTGACTGAAAAAGGTTTTTCCTCACCTCCGTTCTAAATGGCCTACCCCTTATTCTTAAACTGTGGCCCCTGGTTCTGGACTCCCCCAACATTGGGAACATGTTTCCTGCCTCTATCGTGCCCAACCCCTTAATAATCTTATATGTTTCAATAAGATCCCCTCTCATCCATCTAAATTCCAGTGTGTGCAAGCCTAGTCGCTCCAGTCTTTCAACATATGACAGTCCCGCCATTCCGGGAATTAACCTCGTAAACCTACGCTGCACGCCCTCAATAGCAAGAATATCCTTCCTCAAATTTGGAGACCAAAACTGCACACAGTGCTCCAGATGCGGTCTCACTAGGGCCCTGTACAACTGCAGAAGGACCTCTTTGCTCCTATACTCAACTCCTCTTGTTATGTAGGCCAACATTCCATTGGCTTTCTTCACTGCCTGCTGTACCTGCATGCTTCCTTTCAGTGACTGATGCACTAGGACACCCAGATCTCGTTGTACGTCCCCTTTTCCTAACTTGACACCATTCAGATAATAATCTGCCTTCCTATTCTTACCACCAAAGTGGATAACCTCACACTTATCCACATTTAACTGCATCTGCCATGCATCTTCCCACTCACACAACCTGTCCAAGTCACCCTGCAACCTCAAAGCATCTTCCTCACAGTTCACACTGCCACCCAGCTTTGTATCATCTGGCCAGCTCCTGCCTCATGCCCCTGTAATCCCCTTTGCTATACTGTAATACTGACACTTCCGATTTTCCCTTCTCCCTCTCAATTTGTAGAGTAAAACATCATATTATGATCACTGCCTCCTAATGGCTCTTCTACCTCGAGTCCCCTTATCAGATCAGGTTCATTTAGGCACAACACTAAATCCAGAATTGCCTTCTCCCTGGTCGGCTCCAGTACAAGCTGTTCTAAGAATCCATCTCGGAGGCACTCCACAAACTCTCTTTCCTGGGGTCCATTACCAACTTGATTTTCCCACTCTACCTGCATGTTGAAATCTCCCATAACCACCGTAGCATTACATTTGCGACATGCCAATTTTAGCTCTTGATTCAACTTGCACCCTATGTCGAGGCTACTGTTTGGGGGTCTGTAGATAACTCCCATTAGGGTCTTTTTACCCTTACAATTCCTCATTTCTATCCATACTGATTCTACATCTCCTGATTCTATGTCACCCCTTGCAAGGGAGTGAATATCATTCCTTACCAACAGAGTGACCCCACCCCCTCTGCTCACCTGTCTGTCTTTTCTATACGTTGTGTACCCCTGAATATTCAGTTCCCAGCCCTGGTCCTTTGTAGCCATGTCTGTAATTCCCACAACATCATACTTGCCAATGTCTAACTGAGCCTCAAGCTCATCCACTTTATTTTTTATACTTCGCACATTTAAATACAACACTTTAACTTCGGTATTCACCTCCCCTCTCACACCGGTCACAATTGGCCCTGACCTTACTCTCCTATCCCATCTAGAACTTCCCTTCCCATTTATTCAATAGTCCTTTGCAATTTCTCCTGTATTCGCTTCCTCTTTAACTCCATCTTCATATTCCCAATTTGTCAACCCCTCCCCCCCCACTACTGAGTTTAAACCCACACGTGTAGAATTAGCAAACCTGCCTGCCAAAATGTTGGTCCCCCTGCTGTTAAGGTGTAACCCGTCCCTTTTGTACAGGTCACCCCTACCCCAGAAGAGATCCCAGTGGTCTAGAAATCTAAATCCCTGCTCCCTGCACCAGCCCCTCAGCCATGCATCCATATCCCCGATCTCTCTGTTCCTGCCCTCACCAGCACGAGGTACAGGTAGTCCAGAGATAACCACCCTCGATGTCCTACTTCTCAGTCTTCTTCCTAACTCTCTAAACTCACGTTGCAGTATCTCCTTCCTCTTCCTGCCGACGTCGTTCGTGCCCACGTGCACAACTACTTTCGGTTGATTGCCTTTCCTCGCTAGGATGTTCTGAAGCTGGTCCGTGATGTCTTGAACCCTCGCACCAGGGAGGCAACAGACTATCCTCAAGTCCCGCCTGCCGCCACAGAATCTACTGTCCGTACCTCGGACAATGGAGTCACCCACTACTATGGCTCTTCCTGACTTCGATCTCCCCGGTCGAGTCTCCTTGCCTGGATTAGAGCTGCCAACCTGTCCGTTGCTCAGACTGGAAGCGTCTTCTGCCCCGACAGCTCCCAAGAGGGTGTACCTGTTTGCAATAGGCACAGCCACCGGGGTCTCCTGTAGTCCACATTCACTCCCCTTTGAAACGGTCTCCCACCTTCACTCGACCTGGACCCTTGGCGTGACAGCCTCACAGTAGGTCCTGTCCAGGAAACTCACGCATTCCCGGATGGCCCTGAGGTCATCCAGCTACCTTTCCAACTCCACCACACATCCATTCAGGAGCTGCACCTGGACACAGTTCTTGCAGGTGTAGCTCCCAGAAGCTCCAGCGGTGTCCCTACCTTCCCACATCCTGCAGGAAACACACTGCACCAACTTATCTGCCATTACTTTAGTGTCAAAAAACAAATCAGGCTTAAAAACAAGTATGACCTCCTCACCTCAGCCTCCTCGACGAAGACTCGCAGCCAAAGACTTGCATTTTTCTCACAGAGCACTTCCCTCCACAGGGCCACACCCCTTGTGCAAGCCTTGTTTAAATCAGTCACTAAATTGACTAATTGGCCAATTTACCAAACTTCTAATTTAATTGATCAGCCAAACCACGTACTCACTCCTATCCGGCCTTCCTCTGACGAGTTTGGAGGTAAGCGCTTCACTGATTGCCTGCTAGCGTCCCTTTGGCGCTCTTTTTAAACGGACTTTTACCAGCAATTAACTTACTTTCTTTCAGCCAACGGTCGTCCTTGCTCCTGCTCTCCCAACCTTTACTGACTGGACATAGGAAGATTAGTACTTTGAACCTGGTCCAAACGCAGTCTATCAGGCAGCAGTGCTTCTGCATCTGAGACCTGGACAACCTATGCAGGTATCTCCAAACACTGGGAAAATAATACATGTCAACTCCAGAAATTAACTGGAAGGTTAACCAACAGCAGTGTCAGAGTCTCCTCTCTGTCACTTTTTTTGTTGATTGCATTCAGGTCTATATTTTTCATTTTATCTCCCGATCTCTTCTCATGCATAAATATCCTCCAAGCTCATAAAATACCTTTACTTCATTCTGGATATAAAGGAAGCTTTATGATTTTAATTGCAACTTTGTTCATATTAAATATCTGTTGCGTATCTGAAATTGGGCGATTGGTGTTGAGGTGCAGTGCAGTATCCCATGTTAAATTGGCAATTTCTTTAAGCAAAGGAATGATGTCAAACCCATTCTTATTCAATAAAAGTCTCTATAAAACATTTAATGTAGCTTTGCATTTTTCATCTACCATCTCCACCATGCCCAACTAAATCTGTCCCACAGCTAGGACACAACGCCTGTCATCAAAATAAAATAATACCCATGCAGACATGATGTATTCCAAAGCAAGACTGTTCTGAAAGATTGAGTCATGTAGAGCTAGTCCAAACTAGCTCAACAATTTCAGCGGTTCATTCTGGAATGTGATTTCTAAACAAAAATCCATTTATGAAAGCATTCTATGTCTTAATTATTTATGTGTATCAAACATTTCATTAATAATTATAGCCCACGACTATGTTTCAATGCTACATAGAGGTAGCAAACCCTAGGAAAGTGAGTGTTAGATTTAGTTCTTAGGGCTAAGGGAATCAAGGAATATGGGGAGAAAGCAGGAACTGATTTTGGACAATCAGCCATGATCATATTGAATGGCGGTGCTGGCTCGAAGGGCCAAATGGCCTACTCCTGCACCTATTTTCTATGTTTTTATGATTTTTTTCAATTATATGCCACCATGATGATTGATGCCAATTATTAGGTTCACCTAAAAAACAGCTCAATTTTGACAAAATGTTTTTTTTTAAACTACAGAATATTCACGTTGACATAGGTTTACATGTGGAACCATGACCAAACAACAATAAAGAAGGAAACCATTATTTGAAGTCCAAATCATGTAGATATGGATAAAAACAAGAGCATTTTAAATGTAGTTGATTACTGGAAGTGTGTTGAAAACTGCATAAATTTCAAGTCTGGGGAAAAGAGAACAATGCACTTTGATCACATTTGTAAAGAGAGCTTTTCATAATTTTGATGCTCAGAGAAATGTAAACATAACTGGAGAGTCAAGGAGAGCATCGATCAGAAAGATGACAAATAGTCACCAATCTTATACAAGAGTTTATAGAGCAGTATTTGGAGAGGAATAAAGGGAGAAAAAAAGGTGCAGTAATCGTTGTTGGGATAGATGATCAATATCTCAACCCATGGTGTCTTCTTCTAAAATAATGATCAAATAGGATCTTGGCAAAAAAGTGGGATAATCAAACGGATATTGGAAATTTAAAAATGACCATTATAATGAACAGAACTTATCAACAAAATGAACTTGAAAAGAGTAAATGGGAGGGAGTGGTGTGCATGGGGGAACTTAGAGAGGCAAGCCTTTGGACCTTAGTGAGCAAAGGCATTGTCTCCAAGATAGAGGCAAAGACATCCTGGAATTCTTGTTAAAGGTAAGAGCGAGGACAATAGAAAGAATGCCGTAATAGGACAGCGGTTCATAAAGAAAATGAGACTATAGTTATTGTTGCATACCAGTGTGATCCCAGAGCAAAGATTTTGGGAGAGTGAAGCTTGATATGATTAAGCCATATCTAACAATCAATAACCATGCCAAGTTACAATCCATTTTGTATCCTTTGGACCCAACAGGCTGAAGGTGATAAGTATCGTAGAGGCAAAGCAGTAGGCAAACAGCTGCAAAAACATAACTCATGTACAACCAAATGACGGGTGTTCCAGAATTTGTGGCTGCTACTGACTTTTGGAACAGTTTGTGTTTCAACATAATCCAATTGAAAATAAAATTAAAATGTGATTGAATGTTGAGAATTGCTAAGGATACATTTAAGTATTTTGAGGTAGATTTACCAATCATCAAGAGAAGTCGAAACACCTGAGAGTTTGGTGCTAGCCTTTTGCATTATAGTCAGCTTTTAATATTAATTCAAAAATCTTGCTGACAGAAACAGATTACTGAGAGGAGAGGCGTGGATCTAAAATAACTTTCTAGAATGCATTTATTCACAAAATGCTGGAGTAACTCAGCAGGTCAGGCAGCATCTCAGGAGAGAAGGAATGGGTGACATTTCGGGTCGAGACACTTCTTCAAACTGATTCTTCTAGAATGCATAATCTTTTGGTACAAAAGATAGGAATAGCGATCAACAAAGATTAACTCGATGAGGTAAAGCCACATGAAAAGAAGGAACATTTAGGGTATAGTGTACAGTTCTGGGTCACTCCATTACAGGAAGGATTTGGAGACTTTGGAGAGGATGTGGAGACTTTGGAGAAGAAGTTTACCAGGCTGCTGCTTGGATGAGAGGGTATTGGCTCTAATGGGAGGTTGGAGAGAATAGAATTGGTTTTTTTTGTCCTGGAGCATAGGAGGCTGAGGGAAGACTGAATAGAAGTTTATACTACGAGATGGGGTAGACAGTCAGAATCTTTTCCCCAGATGGAAATGTGAAATACTGGAGGACATGTTGTTAAGGCAAAAGGGGAGAAAGTTTAAAAGGAGATGTTCAGGGCAAGTATTTTTTGTTTTGCAGAGAGAATGGCAAGTGTCTGGAACATACAGTAAAGTACGATGGTGGAAGCGGATATGATAGTGGCATTCCAAAGGCTTTTAAGTAGGTACCTGAATTTGCAGGGAATGGAGGGATTTGAATCATCTGCAGGCAAAAGGGATTTGTTTAAATTAGTTTCATATTCAGCAGACATCATGGGCCTTTACCTATAATAAAAACAACATGGGTGTTTGATGGTCAGTATGGACTTAATGGGCATGAGCCTGTTATCAATGCTGCCTTTTCATGACTAATACTATTATCACAAGGACTTTTTTTAAAACTGAAGCTTTAAGGGATTCATATTGATTTAAATTAAAGTTGTATTTGCATAATATATGGTTTGTAACTACAAATGTTATGAAAATTGGTGGCGTGTTGATAATAAGGACATTTTGGTCGAAGAACAATATTTATCAGCAGGTATTTTGAGTACAGCAAATGGTAAATGGAATTTAATCCTGATAAGCATTAGGCAATGCATTTTGGGAGGTCTAATAAGCATTGGACAAAGACCATGATTGGTAGGATCCTGGGGATACTAAGGAACAGAAGGAACTTGTGGTCCAAGTGAACCCTAAAAGAGGCAGTAAAGGTAGATAACATGACAAAGATGGCATACAGGATGCAGGCTTTCATTACCCAGGGCATAAAAACAGGATTTTTAATTTCATCAAACTGGAATCTGGAACTCACTGCCCTAGTAGATGGTGGAGACAGGTATTCTCACATTTAAAAAGTGCGGGTAAATGAGATCCACATAGATGGATACATGGTCAGCATAGATAAGGTAGACTCTATGAATCATCATGCAAATCCTACTGAAACAGCACGGAAACAGGCTCTTCAGCCCAACTCATCCATACCAACTATGATGCCCCATTGAGGCTAGTCCCATTTGCCCGCATTTGGTTCATATTCCTCTCAACCTTTCCAAACCATGAACCTATCCAAATGTTTTTTAAATGTTATTATTGTAGCTGCTTCAACTACTTTGTTTGGCATCTTGTTTCATATTTCCTTGGTGTGTAAACATTGCCTCTCAATTCCTATTAAATCTTTTCCACTTACCTTAAACCTATACCACCTAATTTTTGTTTCCCTTGGTCTGGCCAAAAAATACTGCATTCTTCCTATCTATTCCCCATGATTTTATACACTTCTCTAAGATCACCCCTCAGCCTCTTGCACTGTATTGAATAAGAGTTCTAATTTGCCCAATCTCTCCCTATTGCTCAGTCCCTCGAGTCTGGCAACATCCCAGTAAACCTTCTCTGCACCTTTCCCAGTTTAAAAGCATCTTTCCTTCAGCAGAGGTGATAACATTCCAAGTGCAGCCTCACCAATGCCTTGTAAAACAGTAACACAATGTCCCAACTTTTCTACTCAATTTCATGACAGATTATGACCAGAGTGCCAAAAGGTACTTTTACCACCCTGATAAAATGTTCTCAAAACTCAAATCTGAAGATATAATAACTGTTTTGTATATTATTCATCAAGTAACATATGCCTCTCCCTAATGCTGAGCAATAATATAGCTGCTAAAACCTTCAGACTGACTACATTGCACTATGATCAATTCTCAACTTACTCCAATTATGATCAAAAAGTATATTCTTCAGCCTTAAATGACTCAACACCTCTTACATTATTCCTGTGGTTTGGAGTTCTATACATTTTTAAAGTGATTCATAAAAGATTTTTTTTTTTTTTTTTAAAGCACAATTGGAACATTACTTAAAGCACAATTGGAACATTGGCTTAAAGAAAAAGACAGTTCATATCATCCACTATAATATTTACCTAACCTGTTGCCAAACCAATATTGCACTGAAGTTCAAGACTTTTTTTAAACATTCCTATTAGGATAGTCCAAACTGCTCTGCAACCTCTACATTATTGTTTGAAATGTAGGAAACATACCTGGCATTTGCGTGCATCACCTTTCCAAAAAACGCAATGTGCAATTACATTTTTTTTAATGGCAATTTTGAGTGAGGGATAAATATTGGCAAAGCACGAGATAGCTCATCCAACGCCTAGGATCTATAGTATCCATTTCCATTTAAGATAGTGATAGGCAGGTGGGCCCTCAAGTTTAATCAATTATCCCAAAGAGAGATGGGCGAAATAGTGGCAGCAGTTCCAATATCCAACAGATGTCAAAAAACATCTATCAGGAATTTGGGCACTGAAAGCATGATTGGCTTTGTTGAATACCCCAGAGATCGACCACAAGGTGGGTGTTTAACCCATATGATCACCTTCAGGGTACACCAAAGAAATATTCTCCCTTATTGTGCAATTTTTCTTCTCTTCATTACAGAGGTGCACTGTTAGAAACATTTTGAAAGAGTATTGCATTTATATAATGTAATTATTTCAGTGAATGTAATGGTTCAAAAATTAAATGGAGGTTGAAAATAATTACTCTAGCTTTGCTTCAAGCTCCTGGCTTCCCCAATACAAGGTATCATGGACTGTGGCACATTCAAGGATCAGTGTGCTGAATAATCTAGAATACATGCCAACTCAGCAGTCACGGCATAAAATTCATTATGAATACAAACACACAAACACAGCATTTACAAGCCCTTTTTATTTTGAATAGTGGTTGTTTTCTTAAAGACAGTGGTCTATGTTCTTTTGGCTTCAAAATGTTTATCACCTACTCTATGTTCCACAACACCACTCCTTCCCCATCAAAATAAACATCTTTATTCAACCAGCAGCCTATACTACTAACCAGCTGGAAATAGAAACTAATCCCTCACATCATTCCATTAGCCAAAATTGTATTATTTATCTCATGCATATTTTTTCCACGGGTATTTTGGTTTCCTTCTGCAACTATTATTTACCAATAAACTATTATATAATAGCTTATAAATCAAACATTTGTGCTCATGTACCATTTAATAAATCTACACCCAACTAAACCATGCAGAGGTGTTACAACTTTAGAAGCAAGTAGCAATGGGTTTCTAATAAATAGTATTGTAATAATGCACATGTACTGTCAACAGTACTTTAAATGAGCCTCACTAAAATTTGTATCTTAATTTTCTTTAATAATGTGAGAATTTGTTATAGGTCCTGAAGAGTTCAGTTACACAAACTCTAATGCATTTCCAACCATTCAATATGCGAAGTATTCATATTGCATAACCATTTAGTTGAGGTCTTAAAATGTCTTCCCTAATACCATTACTTAACTAAAAGTTGCATTACCCCACAATGCTTTATTTCAGAATTACTCATTAAAATAAAAAGATACTGTGACTAGATTTTATAGTTATGGAGATGCAGTGTATTAAACCCAACAATAATGCACAACTCTTCAAGTGTGCTGTGTAAAGAAATCAAGTGCACATGACTTGCATCATGTGAGCATCACTTGACTTGCAGGAGAATAAAAACATCGCAAGGGTTTCTCTTCTGAGCTCAACCCTGTGACCTGTGCCACAAGTCACTGCTAAGATTCAGATATTCTTCATGATAAAGCCACCTACACATTTTCTTTGTCTTTGGGAATTAATTTATTTACATGTTCTGCATATTCAGCATTACAGATTTCAGAGTGATTACATTTATTTTCTATAATAAATAATAATAAATATACGGTTGAGAGGACAATCTCTCAACCTGTTCCCCCACTGAATATAATAATATTAATTTCACTCCAAATGTGTTGCAGACCAATATCTTTAACTTTAAAGAATTTCCTCTTTGAAATTAAAGTTATGTCCCACTTTTTCAACTTTGGCAAGTCCGATTTAAAGATCAACATGAACATTCTGGGTTCAGGTTATGTGATAACCTCCACATCTGAAATTTAGTTTTTTTTAAGTTTAGAAATACAGCGCGGAAACAGACCCTTCAGCCACCGACCAGTGATCCTGCACATTAACACTATCCTACTACTGGGGATAATTTACACATACACCAAGCCAATTAACCTACATACCTGTACGTCTTTGTGTGTTAGTAGTTTTATTGTCATACAAATACCACATCAAGATGTGCATTTCCTGTTGTGGCTTTCTTGACATTGTGTTAATCAACACATCTAAATTGGTCCGTATCTAATTTCTCATGGTCCAAGCAATTATCGGTATGTAAAGCTATAATTCTACTTTCTCGTGCATTCATCAATGTCAAACCTATTTTTGGTGTCCAACACATTTGAGTGTCAGTGTTATATTCTGCATTTCCATTTCCATTCTTCAATGGCCATTCACATATCAAGGGCAAAGAATTATCTCTAGATGGATGTACAATCTGCATACTTGTTCAGAACTGGTGTCTCTGATGTTCAAGAGAATCTGGACATAAGACCAAGATCTTTTCTAGATCTTCTACAATTAAGGAAGCTTAATATAAGAAAATAACTGCAGATGCTGGTACAAATCGAAGGTATTTATTCATAAAATGCTGGAGTAACTCAGCAGGTCAGGCAGCATCTCGGGAGAGAAGGAATGGGTGACGTTTCGGGTCGAGACCCTTCTTATCTTCAGTCTGAAGAAGGGTCTCGACCCGAAACGTCACCCATTCCTTCTCTCCCGAGATGCTGCCTGACCTGCTGAGTTTCTCCAGCATTTTGTGAATTAAGGAAGCTTAAAATGTGTTGATAAAGTCTGAAGGTCAACAGTATTTATTTTTATGTCATGCTTGCTTCTACCCATTTTATTCCACTTGATGCCCTAATTACTCAGTTTCTCAAATGCCCTGCCACAACAACATTGTCACTAATTTCAATGGTCTCATGTTTCAATGCCCAGTTTAATTCACTTATTGAATCAAATAAAAATACCATCAAATCCCTAATTTCCACCTGCCCTTGAAAGTTCACATCCTTTCCAAGAACATATAGGTTTCATAGATGACAAATTGTTCAACAGCAATTACTTTAACATGTTTTATTTATATTATTTGTGCTATTGGCAAATAACTGGTTTAATATCACCTGCCAGTTTGAATATTTAATCAATTTTTATTTTAAAATAATTATTTTGAGTTAGAGTAATCATCATTAAATGTTGGATTATTTTAAGAAAATACACATCTTGCAAAAAAGAAAACAAAATGCACGCATTAAAGAGCAATTTCCAAATATCCTGTGTGTCTTCAAAAACAATTCACTGAACTCCTACAGGAAATGCTCAATTTAATTGGCAGACATCCCCTTCCTGAGTAAAAGGAATTTAGGCTTTCCTAGATAAAAGTAAACACACAAACCTGTCTCCATGCACAATAAATCATACACATTTAGTTTCAATGCGTTTCAGCAATTTCATTGGTACCAAGAAATTAGAGGGGTTTTTTGATTGATCATTTTAGAATCCTAGAAGTTGAATCCAATTAACAAATGATCCAAATACACAAGCTTATTGCTGGAACTTTACGTTGTTATATCTGGAGGAATATTGAAAATAATCAAATGCAAAAACTACAGATGCTGGAAACCTGAAATAAAGTCAAGTTGCTGAAAATAGTCAGCACATGTGGTAAGAGAAACAGAGTTAACGTTTCAGGTCAATCAGCTTTCATCAGCTCCTGAAAGAATAACTACCCCATCCACTCTCTGAGGAAGCTGTATAACTTGTTGAGTCCTTCCAACACTGTATTTTTAACATATGAAAATAATCAAGTTGTGTATTAATAATATATGCTGAGATCATGTTGTGCACGGACTTCATTGACATTTTATTTTTAAATCGGTTTTGTGCACAAAACTGATTCGGTGAATCAGTTTCCAAACAGTAATTACTAAACCACAACCACTAATTTCGCATAATGTTGTGCCCAAAGTTTATGGCATTTATTTGAACTCTGCTCAATGTATTCAATTTTATGAACACGTGGTATTCCAATCAACGATGAGGAATTAAACGTCTTAATCCACAATGCGTTATCAAAAATCAGAGGTTAGAATTTCTCATTTACGTTAATTATTCATCGAATTGACCATTTTGGAAAAAACAACACGATTCTATTCTGTCGTCCTTCCAATATTCCAACAGCCAGTCAATTATTGAGTGCGAAATGAGTTAAGGTGCTTAAAACTGTTCACGCTTGATGCAAAATAAATAACATCGACTAAGTGTTCTCGAAAGATTAAACACGCCTTTCTGCTAGCGCTGAATCGTTTAAAGATGAACGCCCAACCCAGGAGCTTCCTGAACCTTCATGCAAATTCACCTCTACACTGCGTTGACAAAACTGCCCGTGCGCAGATTGGCAAAAAGAACATGACCGTGCGACATAGTTGAAAATTATTTTCACAGCAGAATGGCGTTATACGAAAGGACACTGACAGAGAAATAAAATATCTCGTACGTTAACAGGCAATGCGTGTGCAAGACCTTCCATCTGTGCGCATCAAATCAAGCAGCCTGCCACATAACAATTATTGAACACGAATGCAGTCGGGAAGATATCAATTTAAACATTATAATTGGCAAAATGAAATACGTGTCTGTGGCAGTCAGTGGCGACACAGTGTTCGCATTTCGAGGCACCTACTGGTATATATAGTATATAGTACATACATGTCTAACCGTTCCTCTCGTCTTGTCTCACGGACACGCACTGACTGTCGCTACTCACAATGTACAGCAGGTTGAGGACACACAGGGAGTTCTTCGAGCAGGTGAAGCCGCCGCAAACCATTGTCACAATGGGAGCGCGAGCTCCAGGGACTGGGCTGCTGGCGCTGCTGCTGTCCGCGAGCTCCAGGGACTGGACACTGCTACTGTCCGCGAGCTCCGGGGACTGGGCGCTGTTATCCGCGAGCTCCGGGGACCGGGTTGCTGGCTGCTGTCCGCGAGCTCCGGGGTCCTGCAAGTCACCGGCGCTTTATTGCTCCACCTGCCACCTTCCCTGTGACTCTGTAATATCTCGCGGAAGCCCTGGAGTGGCTGGTAAAGAGAAATAAGCCGCAAATCCACCGGCAGATCTTAACCCCGCCGTTCCCTCCGTCAAAAAGCAGGATCGCGGATTGGGTGAGAAGCGAAAGCAGGGAGCGCGGTGAGTGCGCAGGCGCTGCTGCCTGGACTCGGCTGACGTTGCTTTCACCTCGTATCCAACCTGCTGCTGGGAATGGGCGGCTCAATGCACACCATGCGTAAGCAATATCCTGCTGGAGATGTTGGAGACATGTATTAAAATATTCAGCGAGTGAGGCAGTCACAGTGGCAAATGTTGCAGATCGGCGTCATTTTTTGTCCCCTCACGATTTTCCAATCAAGAAAATGCCAGAGGCGCAACGACATATTTATTGTGTGGACGGCAGAGACGTTATATGAACCGAGTTTGTACCATCACATAATCATTGTGTGCCAGCAGAACGTGGAATGGTTTCATTCACGCCAAGACAATGTCACTACGTCCCTGCAACCTTGTGCAAAGTGGATAGCAGCACGGCCCTACAAAAGAATCTGAAAATTAAATAAATAAAAAACAGAAAATGATGGGAAACTCAGCAGGCCAGGCAGCGAGCGCCTGTGGATTTTCTGGTTTTATTGCAGATTTCTAGACATGCTTTAAAGTGTTCTATTAAATGACAATCACGTATTACTCCTTCGCAATATCAACCTAATATCAATATCAACGTAACGTTTCCCCGAGACAGTCTGGGCTGGGAATGAAGTGATGGATCTCGGCATCAGTAGCACAGAAAATCAGCTGTTCAGGCCGCTGGTTTTGTTTTGCATCTCTGAAGATCACCAACTTTGCCAAGTACAAAAACACAGAGTACAAAGAAAACTGTAGATGTTGGAAAGTGGAAATAAAAACAGAAATAACCTGGAAAAACTCAGAACGAAGAGTCGTAAACCCGAAATATTGTTTGGGGACAAAAGATTGCAGATGCTGGAATCTAGGTCAGGCAGAATTTATGGAGGGGATTGGACAGACGGCCTTTCAGGTAAAGACTTTTCCTCTCAACTGAAAGAGTGGAGGGAAGATAGACATTATAAAGTGGTGAGGGCCAAGAAGTGGCATCCTACATTTGGATTCAGATGAGGAATTGCTTAATTTCTTCCACATTTCTGTTAGCTGCAAATTGGTCCCACTTCGTTCCTGATCCCTCTCTGCTTTCTCCAGAGACCACTCTCTCCGTGGCCCCCTGGTTCACTTATCCCTCCCCACCCACCCAAATCTCTCCCCCCCCAATCTCTTCTCCCCCCCCCCCAAATCTCTTCCCCCCCCCAAATCTCTTCCCCCCCCCAATCTCTTCCCCCCCCCAAATCTCTTCCCCCCCAATCTCTTCCCCCCCAAATCTCTTCCCCCTCCAAATCTCTTTTCCCCTCCCCCAAATCTCTTTTCCCCTCCCCAAATCTCTTTTCCCCTCCCCCAAATCTCTTTTCCCCTCCCCAAATCTCTTTTCCCCTCCCCCAAATCTCTTTTCCCCTCCCCCAAATCTCTTTTCCCCTCCCCTCCCCTCCCCTATGCACTTTCCCCAGTAACTGAAGGGTTAGCAATATCTGTCGTTGCATCTCCACCCTCAGCACCATCTGGAAACCTAAACAGCCCTATCAGGCGAGGCAGAGATTCACATGTATCTGATCTAATCTCCCATTAGGTGGTCTCAATGCAGCTTTCTCTACATCAGCAAGGCCAAGCACAAGCTAGGCAACTGCTTTGCTGAATGCGCATTTCGGTTTATTATTGGCACATGTTCTGTACATGTACAGTGAAAAGTTTTGTTTTTTTATGCTATCCAAACAGATCAGATATTACCATACATAGATACAATTCTTTCAACCTCATGTATAATAGATAGAGCAAACAGTAGAATAGAGTACAGAATATAGTTCTCAGCCTTGTAGTGCATCATTTCCTTAGATGTCCTGAATGGGTTAGAGGTGAATCGAACAGTACCCTAGCTTCTGGAAGGAATTCTGTACAGTAGCCTGATAACAGAGGTGAAGAAGCTGTTCCTGAGTCTGGTGGTGCACACTTTCATGCTTCTGTACCTTCTGCTGGACGGGAGCGAGAAGAAGAAGCTCTTTACCATGGCTACCTGGAGCTCCCAGTTGCTAGCCCTTTCAATTCTCCTTGCCATTCCCACACCAACCTGTCTGATTTGGCCTCATCCACTGTTGGGGGAAGGCCAGACACAAACTACAGGAATAGCACCTCATACTCTGCCTCAATAGTTTACAACACAACAACATGAACATTCAATTCTCTAATTTCAGGTCAACTACTCCCCATTCATGTCCAGAAGAGACCATTCATCCCATTGAGTCAACTCCGTCATTCAATCATGGCTGATCTAATTTTCTTTCTCAACCCCATTTCCTGCATTCTCCCTGTAACCTTTGATGCCCTACTAGTCGAAAAATACCGCATTGCTTGGTCTCCTCAGCCATCTATGGCACTGCATTCTACAGATTCACTACCTTCTGGCTGAAGAAATCCCTTCTCATTTCCATTCTAAAGGTACGTCCTTTTATACTGAGGCCGTGCCCTCTGGTTCTAGACTCTCCCATTACTGGAAACATCCTTTCCATGTCTACCCTAATCATTTCATTATCCGGTAGGTTTCAATGAGATCCCCCCCTCCCCATGTCTCATCCTTTTAAATGCCAGCAAGTACAGACCCATAATCCTCCCACACATATCCTTCTTACCCACAATACTCCATTCCCTCTTCCCCACCAACTCCACCTGCCCATTACCGAAACAGTCCTCCCAACGGTACACTAACCTTACTGTTCCCATCTGCCCACTGCACCTTCCTTATTTGGTTCCATACTTCACCTTCCTCTCCTATTAGATTCCAAAATCTGTAGCCCCTGGTTATCTTTCACTATAATGTGTCAGCCTCCATTGTTGTCTCCACCCTGACTCCATCCATCAATTCACTCCACCACTCCTGGATCCACCTATCACGTGCTAGTTTTTGCCCCACCCCCTTTCTGGCTATCATCCCTCCACTCTTTCATTCCAAAAGAAGGATCTCAACCATAACATCAACTGACCATTTCCCTGCAGAGATGCTGACTGACCCACTAAGTTCCTCCAACAGTTTGATTTTGTTTTCTTTCCACAAATCTTTCCACTGATCTGCTGAGTTTTTACTGCATTTCCAATTTAAATTACAAATCAAGATATAATATGTGGAGGCAAGAGACTGTAGATGCTGGTATCTCAAGCAAAACAATGTGTATGTAGATACTGATATAATGTACAAGGTATTTGATTGAGTCTTTAGGTTTGATAGTAATTCTGCTGGTGTGAAATTCATTGAGAATGTTAGGTTCTCAACAGTAGGCTGAGCATGTGTGAAATGCCCAGATAATGCAAGTAACTGAATATGCCTGACTCTTCAAAAGACTTACTGCTATCTCTGATGAATGAAAGGCAGAGCTGGTGATGAAACTGGATGACAATGCAATGCAAATGGGAATGATAATTGGACAAATTAAAGAAAATGAATAAATTGAAAGTAAATGGCAACTGCTCTGTCTAGGACTATCATTAACTCAATGAGCACATTCTGTGTCATAATAAGTAAGTTGAGATCAGAACTCCAGACTAAACAGACTTGTTCCACAAGTAGTCACAGAGGCTGTGTTGAATTTCACTAACCCACTTATAGCAAAGGTATCATTTCATGCCGCATAACGTGTACTAGCCTGTTGTGTGGGACCTTGTCAAAATCTTTGCTAAGACCCATGTAGACAATATCAAACACACGGCCTCATTAACCTGCTCTTCCTGCCCTTTTATCTCA
Organism: Rhinoraja longicauda; assembly: GCF_053455715.1. Taxonomy (NCBI): domain Eukaryota; kingdom Metazoa; phylum Chordata; class Chondrichthyes; order Rajiformes; family Arhynchobatidae; genus Rhinoraja; species Rhinoraja longicauda. The sequence continues at coordinate 79,712,342 of NC_135954.1, forward strand.
TCAGGAAATTTAATCAAATTAGTCAGATGTGACCTGTTGATATATCCATACTGACTTTCTTTGATTAATCTGTGCCCTTCAAAGTGAAGCCTTATCCTTTCCCTTCGAATCCCTGCCAATAAGTTGCCCAATAATTTTAAATGAACTGGCTGTAATTACTGAGTTTATAATTTCTTCCCCTTTAAACAAGATGTTGACAGTACTCCATTCCTCTAGCTCCTGTGGCCAGGGAGAATTTAAAAAATGGTGATCAAAGAGCCTTGGCAATTTCTTAACAGCCAAACAATATATTTAATCTGGGTCTGATACCTTACCTCCTTTTTAAAGATGCCAAACTTCTTAATAGTTCCTCTCGTCCTCTGTTAATCCCATCCATAACTGAGACTCATTCTTCTTAATTTTAACATCGGCATGAGCCCCCTTTATTATGATGACACCTTCAGGTTATTAAAACCAATCCTATTTTATCCGCCTCCAAGCATGGATATTCATTTTTGTCCCAAAGAGACCCTACATTTTCTTTAGTTATTCTCTTTAACTTTATGTGTATAAATATATTTTGGTATTTTCTTTGATTTTCCTGCCCTTTCTTTGTTTTCCTAATTTCCACATTTCCATTTTAATTTCATCTCTACATTGGGCGGCACGAAGGCGCAGCGGTAGAGTTGCTGCCTTACAGAGACCCGGGTTCCATCCTGACGATGGGTGCTGTCTGTATGGAGTTTTCATGTTCTCCCTATGACACATGGGTTTTCTCCGAGTGTAGGCTAATTGGCTTCTTTAAATTGTCTCTAGTGCGTAGGATAGAATGAGTGTATGCGTGATTACTGGTCAGTGCAGTCTTGGTGGGCCAAAGGACCTGTTTCCACGCTGTATCACTAAACTAAACTAAAATAAACTAAACATTTCTGTACTCTTCTAGGTTTTCCAAAGCAATAGGCTGCTTGTATCAAATATAATCTTCCTATTGTTGCTTTACCTTGCCCTCTGGGCATCCTGTCATCCAGGGGACACAGAATTTGATAGCCCCACCCTAACCATGAGAACATCTTTATCCTAGATCTTAAATAACCTTGAACTTTTGCCATCACTCAAACACTGATTTGCCTTCAAGCAAAGGTAGACACAAAATGCTGGAGTAACTCAGCGGGGCAAGCAGCATCTCTGGAGAGAAGGAATGGGTGACATCTCGGGTCGAGATCCTTCTTCAGGCAGCTGTGTCCAGCTCTCAGCCTTGTAAAATGGGCCATCTCCTAATTTAGAAACCTCTTTTATCTATGCTCTTTTTCATAATTCTGTTTAATCTAACTGAATCATATTTGAGACCACCGATACCCCTTACAGCTGCCCAGCGTCAGTTTCTAATTGGCCTTTCGATCTGTGATGGAAAATAGAGGACATGCTAGGCGGCACAGTGGTGCAGCTGCTTTAGTTGCTCTAGTAGGGCGCCAGAGACCCAGGTTAGTTCCTGACATCGGGTGCTGTCTAAGCGGAGTTTGCACATTCTCCCTGTGAACACGTGGGTATCCTCCAGATGCTCCGGTTTCCTCCCACATCCCAAAGACGTGCAAGGATTATTTGGCCTCTGTAAATTGGTCGTAGTGGGTAGGGAATGCAAAAGTTGGATAACATAGAACTAGTGTGAATGGGTGATCGATGGTCAGTGTGGACTGAAGGGTCTGTTTCCATGCTGCATCTCTAAATTAAAGTAAAAAAATTAAATGCATCAAAATCACTAGTATGGAAAGTGGCAACATCAGAACGTTGTGTCAGAGTGAAAACTTAAAATCAGTGTTGGAGCAATGTGAAGAATTAAATTTGCCATCGGGAATATAGTAGGAGTAAACTACAAAGCAATTTACAAATTTATATAAATTTATATTATTTTCACATGACAGGTTCTTCATTGAAAATAAGTTGTAGGAGGCATTTATGTTTAGACTAGCTACTGTCAGCATATTATGTTATTTTGTTTAGATATATCTTGCCATATTATTTTGGACACGGGGGCGGTCGTGTGACGTATAAGGTGGTATATATATATATATATATATATGGATACAGGGACTGGGAGGAGTTAGATGCAGGGAAGGAAAGGAGTATACAGTTCTTACCAGACCTGTGACTAGAGCTGTGAGCAGACGGGGGAACAGAGCAGCCCCATGGTTGCATTTTTCAATGAGTTCTTGGTGAGAAAGCAGTGTTAATCTATTGTCCACTGTTCTAGGAAAAAAAACAAAGCTTTTAAAAAATATAAAGGAGGCAATATTTGTAGAAAAACTTTTATGCAGCCAAAACATTAAAATTGTAGATTCTTTCTAAATGCCTATCAGTGCTAGACTACCATGAATATGTTTGCAAATGCGCAACTGTAAGTTGGTTTATAAATTTAAAAAGTAAAACAAATTCTACATATCTTCCTGCTTGATTCTATATCTCTAGGAACAGCAGCAGGCCATTCAACCCTTCGTGTCCCGAACTATATTTACCCCCTTTGTTTTCATATCACTTAACTTTCCAGTAAGCAAGCAACAAACAATCCCAAATTTTTAATTATTAATGTGAACTGGTATCTGCTGCATTTTTGGGAGAGAATTTCACATCTTTACCACTTTTTACGGTGTATCTCCTGAATGGCCACGCTCTGACTTTAAGGTGTGATCCATGCCCTGGAGTCTACTAATAGAAAAATGTTGTGCTTAACTTATCAGTTAATTTCAAACAAACTCCTCTACTTCCTTTGAAAGCAGAGGAAGTTTGACATGTCCCCAACAACTCTTACCAACTTCTGCAGATGCGCCGTAACAAGCATTTTATTGGGATGTATCACAGCATGGTTTGGGAACAGCTCCATTCAAAACTGCAAGAAATTGCAGAGAGTTTTGGACATAGCCCAGACCATCACGCAAACCAACCTCTCTTCCATTGACTCCATCTACACTTCAAGCTGCCTCAGCAAGGCCACCAGCATAATCAAGGACCAGTTTCAGCCCGATCACTCCCTCTTCTATTGGGCAAGAGGAACAGAAATTTGAAAACGCATAACTCCGGTTTCATCCCAGCTGCTATCAGGGAACTGAACCATCCTATCAACAGCTAGAGTGCAGTCCTAAACTCCCATCTATCTCATTGGAGACCTTTAAACTATCTTTAATCAGACTTTATTGAACTTCATCTTGCACTAAATATTGTACCCTGTACTCTTTATCTGCACACTGTGGACAGCTTCATTGTAATTGTGTATAGTCTTTTTGACTGGATAACTAACAACAAAAAGCTTTTCTCGGTACATATTACAATAATAAACTAAACTTTAAGAAAAACAAACAAAAATCACTCTGGATCATTGCACTTTCTAGTACTTCTTACTATAAACATGGCAGATTTATTTCAATTAGGTCATCCCTTTTGTTTCTTTTTAAGGGATGACCTAATTGAATTAAATCTGCCATATTTATATCCAGTCTTATAGAAACGTATAAAATTATAAAAGGACTGGACAAGCTAGATGCAGGAAAAATGTTCCCAATGTTGGGTGAGTCCAGAACCAGGGGCCACAGTCTTAGAATAAAGGGGAAGCCATTTAAAACTGAGGTGAGAAGGAACTTTTTCACCCAGAGTTGTGAATTTGTGGAATTCTCTGCCACAGAGGGCAGTGGAGGCCAAATTATTGGATGGATTTACAAGAGTTAGATAGAGCTCTAGGGACTAATGGTGTCAAGGGATATGGGGAGAAGGCAGGCATGGGTTATTGATTGTGGATGATCAGCCATGATCACATTGAATGGTGGTGCTGGCTCGAAGGGCCGAATGGCCTCCTCCTGCACCTATTTTCTATGTTTCTATGTCACTTAAATTATTAATGTGTGTAATTTCATGCTCCATGTTACTGGGTGAGCAATGTCACCTCTCCAACTCTCACCTTGATATCTCTGATGTTTAGTTTAGAGATACAGTATGGAAACAGGCCCTTCGGCCCACTGAGTCCGCGCTGACCAGCGATCACCTGTACACTAGATCTATCCTACACACGAGGGACAATTTAAAGAAGCCAATTAACCTACAAACCTGCATGTCCTTGGGAGGAAACCAGAGCACCCGAGAAAACCCCCCGTGTCACAGGGAGAATGTGCAAACTTCGTGCAGATAGCACCCGGGTCTCTGGTGCTGTAAGACAGCAACTCTACAGCTGTGCCTCTGTGCCACCTCTTCTTGTTCCTAAGGATCTATTATTGGTTCTCTTCAACTTCACACTCACATTCTGGCTGTTGGATATATCATCAGCTTCCACAGGTGCTTTAACAACAGCATATCTCTCAGTTTCCAAACAACACTTGTGACATACTAGAATGAATTAGCAGAAATCTCCTCCAACAAAATAAGAGGAGACTCTTAGGCCGTGGCCGTTTGAGAGTTCAACAGCTTGCAAGGCAAAGATGCCTGCTTGATTGGTACCCCATTCACCATTCTAAATATTCATTCCACCATCAGCACACAGCGACTGCAGATACTCAACACAAGAACATTGGAGCAGAAGTAGACCACCTTCTGATATGATCATGACTGATCTATGATTGACATAAAATGCTGGGGTAACTCAGCAGGTCAGGCAGCATCTCTGGAGAAAAGGAATAGATGATGTTTCGGGTCAAAATCGTTCTTCAGACCAATCTATGCTGGCCTCAGCTCCTCTTCTGTGTCATTTCTCCACACTTCTCTACAATCTATCGTTTCAATCTTGCTTGAAATAATTATGATCCAGCTGTCACCACTTGTCAGGACTGAGAATTGCAGAAATTCATCAAGAATCTTCAAGAGTCAAGTCAAGAGTATTTAATTGTCACATGTATCGACAATGAAACATTGTTCCTATTGAAGAACAAGTCATTCTCTGCATGAATACAGTGATCAGTTTCCAGACCTGTTGTGTCAAGAGGCTCCAAACACTGTGCTGTTGTAATTGAGAACAGTCTTTGTTCACAAATCAACACCTTGTGATTTCAAGACCTATCTATGCTTGTAAGTTTCAGGGCATTTAAGGAAGTAGTTAGTTAGCTAATGTTATTTCCTTTTAGTGATTTAAATGTTATAATGTGCTTATTAATGCATATTAATATTTTAAAATCATATTTACGTTCATTTGGGGAGGGTATATGGAACCTTAATGATTTCCATAGCATTTTGTTATCCGTGGGTTATCTGCTCCCCTATCTTTTGTGGTGAATGAGTGCAAAGAAAAACCACCTTCATTATTTCAAAACGTGACATCTGTGTTTGTGCTATCGTTGATTCATCTATTATTAGAACATACTGAGAGATTGTGAACACTCGGAAGCGAATCAGTTACTGCCCCAGTGCCGCACACTTGGAAGATTTTCCCTCATATGACCTTCACATCAAAAATTGTTTCATGACCTTGTGAATTTTTTTTAAAAAATGTGGCATTGTTAACCTGAGAATGCAGGTACAGCAGGCAGTGAAGAAAGCCAATGCAATGTTGGCCTTCATAACAAGAGGAGTTGAGTATAGGAGCAAAGAGGTCCTTCTGCAGTTGTACAGGGCCCTAGCGAGACCGCACCTGGAGTACTGTGTGCAGTTTTGGTCTCCAAATTTGAGGAAGGATATTCTTGCTATTGAGGGCGTGCAGCGTAGGTTTACTAGGTTAATTCCCGGAATGGCGGGACTGTCATATGTTGAAAGACTGGAGCGGCTAGGCTTGTATACACTGGAATTTAGAAGGATGAAAGGGGATCTTATCGAAACATATAAGATTATTAAGGGGTTGGACACGTTAGAGGCAGGAAACATGTTCCCAATGTTGGGGGAGTCCAGAACCAGGGGCCACAGTTTAAGAATAAGGGGTAGGCCATTTAGAACATTTAGAGAGGAGGAAAAAGCTTTTCAGTCAGAGAGTTGTAAATCTGTGGAATTCTCTGCCTCAGAAGGCAGTGGAGGCCATTTCTCTGAATGCATTCAAGAGAGAGCTAGATAGAGCTCTTAAGGATAGCGGAGTCAGGGGTTATGGGGAGAAGGCAGGAATGGGGTACTGATTGAGAATGATCCGCCATGATCACATTGAATGGGGTTGCTGGCTCGAAGGGCCAAATGGCCTACTCCTGCACCTATTGTCTAATGTCTATAATTAGTTTTGCTTATTTCATTTCTGTAAGAGCACTGGACTGGAACGTTTAGTTGGAGCCTGGGTTCACTACGTCCATTGAAGAATATACATTATTTTGACTCTCCGACATAAGGAATTAAGACAGTTTTTTGAGGTAATTGCAAATCCCGTGAAATGGTTGAACAGTTTACTTAAATGTAAGTCTCCGACAATGGGTAAGTGCAAAATTATTGTAAATACCTACTCCATGAATACATCTAAAAAATAATACACTGCTTGAGTTATTACTACATTGGATCAGTAGCTTGGCCAAACAATTCAAAACGCTCGGGTAATTACATTAAAAAAACATTGCTTCCTGCTTTCAGGTAGGCAATTAATGAAAGGAGTGATTTGGTTTGAAATTGGTGGCCAACGAAAATGAAGAAATTCTGCCAGACCATTAATCTAGAATCTGCCTTCCTTTTGTTCAAGGTATTGAGACTGCAATTTTAATTGTGTTGAGTCTGAGTAGACTTGGTCCATTATATCAACTATAAGAAGATGTTGCTACCCTCCCCCTCCCCTTCACTACTCTCCCCCTCCCCTTCACTACTCTCTGGTTGCAGTGGTGAAGTTGTTTCATCACAGCAAAGTACCCAGATACCTTGCTTCGAATATTGACTGAGCATTCCCTGTTGTGATTCACACTGAAGCAGATTTGGTTTGTCTGCAGGTTATTTGAGTCATTTAGGAACAGAAATTATATCAAAAGAGACTTGCAAACTTTGCATGTTACACAGTAAAATCACATTGAACACAGTGAACTGTGCATGAATTGAAATGTTCCTCCTTAGGGTATTATTTCTTACATATAGAAAAGCATCCTCTATCATTTTATTAAAACAAATCAATGTCAGTGTCCTCTGCAAAGGCTAACGAGTTTGTGGCCTGCTTACTGCAGTTCATAGACTACTTGATCTGTGTCCAACCCTAGTTTCCTCCATCCCTCTCCATTTTTTATTCTCAATGGCATCCACTCTGTGTGGGCTGCTGTGTGCATAGCACAACTGTGAACCCCATCAGCAGTCACCGTTGGTGCAGGTTGGTTTAGTTACTCTGAAAGGGGGAGCAAACCGCAATAACGATAAAGCGAAGATGTTTGAATGATTTCTGGGTTGCCAATTTAACATCCATGTCATAAGCAGCACTAATTTACAGTACCAAATATGTCTAAATTCCAATGATAGAACGTAGCACAATACAGCACAGGAACAATCCATTTGGCCCATGATAACTGTGTTGACCATGATGTCAAATTAAACCTATCCCATCTGACAGATATGATGATGTTCTATTGTGTGAGATATTCAAACAGATAGGAAACGCCCCCCAAAGCAATTCCATGAATTAGAGGATTGCTTGATAAATTATAAGGCAGATTTTAATAAATGTAAGTTTCATCCATAAAGTGTATTTATTTTGCTTTCCTCAAATGGACGATAACAGGATGGATATAAAATGGTTTCGTTTAATATAATCAGTACAAGGAGGAAACAAAAAAGCAACCAGGCCTCCTGCAACTGAATAGTATCTTAAGTAACTCTGTTTGAGTGTAAATATTGGATAGGGACATGATTTAACTAATTAATAATAATAATAATAATATATTCCTTTATTCGTCCCACACCGGGGAAATTTAATAATGTCTTCTTCCCCTGTGATCAAATATTCCACAAATTGATTGAGAACAGATACCATTTTAGCCCTGGAAACTCAGGTCTGATATTAATCACTATCAACAGGAAAGGACAGGTGATTTCTTTCAATTGCTATATTTAGAACTTCATTGATTAGAACATCATCTACAAATCAAAGTATAAAGTTAAAGAGTATAAAATAAAAGCTAGAAATATGCCATGAAAACAGTTTTTTTTAAACACGCAGCAAGTTCACAACCAATGAAAAAAGATATCAAATATTTTTAAGATCAGATCACATCGTCTGCACCAGGAAGTTTTGTGGAAATTATAATTGCCGGGAGTTTCCTCAGAATTTTTCAGAATTCCCACTTAAAGGTCATATCTTTAGAAGTGTTTGAATGCTATTTACAGTAGAAAGATTTCCATCACATTTTGAATGAAACAGGACCATCCTTGAAGAAATTTACTCTCATGTGCCTTGACGTGGTTTGTGCTCTTGTGCCAGGAACATTGTGTGATGGTTCGATTGATGTTTTCTTTCATTTATAAGATCAATGCTAAACAGAAGTTGCAGAGCTCCATATAAGTATCCCATAGCTGCGTTTAATGGATCAACTATTTAGAAGTGTACCTTTTCTTGTCATGGTTTTGCATGATTGCTGAAGAGTGTTTCCTTGTTTCCTGGAACTGGACTGCATTTTTGGACTATAATGAAACAACTTCACTGTCACTATAAACATTACTATATCCTGAAAAATTACGACGGTTCATTTACTAAATTTAACATAACACAGTGGCACAGCTTGCAGAGCTGTTGCCTCATAGCACCAGAGGCCCATGTTAGACCCTGGCCTTGTGTGCTGTCTGTGTGGAATTTGCACGTTCTCCCTGTAGGGTTCCTCAGGGTGCACCTGTTTTGCCTACATCCCAAAGACATGTGGATTTGTAGGTTAATTGGCTGTTGTAAATTCCCCTGACTGTGTAGCGAATTGATGCAAAGGTGGGATAACGTAACACTAGTGTGAATGGGTGATGGATGGTCTGCGTGGAATTGGTGGGCCAAAGGGCCTGTTTCCACAATGTATCTCTAAATACAAAATATATAAATATTTGCAAGAAGGTTGTACATTTTCATCAATGGAATTTTGAAAGGCAATGTAAGCAATCAAATATATTCACCAAGTGTTTTTTTAATTATGAAATTAATCACTTGCTTCTAAAACTGATCTGTTTGTGGACTTTAGCTCTGCTTTTAACACCATTGTGCCAGAGCTACTACACGACAAACTCTCCCAGCTGACTGTGCCTGAACCCCTCTGTCAGTGAATCATCAACTTCCTGACAGACAGGAAGCAGCATTTGAGGCTGGGAAAGCACATCTCGGACCCGCAGACCCTCAGCATAGGAGCTCCGCAAGGCTGCGTACTATCCCCTCTCCTTTACTCTCTCTACACCAACGAGTGCACCTCCACAGACTCTTCTGTCGAGCTCCTCAAGTTTGCGGATGACACTACCCTGATTGGACTGATCCAGGATGGGGAGGAATCTGCCTACAGATGGGAAGTGACACAGCTGGCATCCTGGTGCCATCATAACAACCTGGAGCTCAATGCTCTCGAGACAGTGGAACTAATTGTAGACTTTCGAAGAGATCCCCCTCCCCTCCCCCCACTCACCATCAACAACACCACACCGTCACATCTGTGGAGTCATTTCAGTTCCTTGGAACCATTATCTCCAGGGACCTTAAATGGGGGGCCACCATCGACTCCACAGTTAAAAAGGACCAACAGAGGATGTACTTCCTGCGGCAACTGAAGAAACACAATCTGCCACAGGCAATGATGGTCCAATTCTATACTGCTATCATTGAGTCCGTCCTCACCTTCTCCATCATGGTCTGGTTTGGCTCAGCCACCAAGCACGACATCCGGAGGCTGCAACGGATCATTCGCACAGCTGAGAAGGTTGTTGGCTGCAACCTTCCCCCCATTGACGAACTGTACACTGCAAGGGCCAGGAAGCGAGCGGGTAAGATCATCTCTGACCCCTCTCATCCTGGCCACAAACTCTTCGAAGCACTTCCCTCTGGAAGGCGACTCCGGACTGTCAAAGCAGGCACAGCCAGACATAAATACAGCTTTTTTTCCACAAGTGATAGTTCTACTCAATAACCAAAGTCTGTAGTCTCTTTTTTGCTCTGGTTTATTTTCATCCACATGTCTAGACCGTAATGGTGTATCCTTATTGTATTGATGTGGTTATGCTTTATTCTTAATTGTTAACTGTATCATATCATATATATACAGCCGGAAACAGGCCTTTTCGGCCCACCAAGTCCGTGCCGCCCAGCGATCCCCGTACATTAACACTATCCTACACCCACTAGGGACAATTTTTACATTTACCCAGCCAATTAACCTACATACCTGTACGTCTTTGGAGTGTGGGAGGAAACCGAAGATCTCGGAGAAAACCCACGCAGGTCACGGGGAGAACGTACAAACTCCTTACAGTGCAGCACCCGTAGTCAGGATCGAACCTGAGTCTCCGGCGCTGTATGTTTGTGTTGTCATTTGTGAGCGGAGCACCAAGGCACATTCCTTGTATATGCATACTTGGCCAATAAACTTATTCATGCATTCATTCATTCATTCATTCATTCAAAACATTTAAAATGCATTTCCAAAAATGAGTTTGTTTGCAATTTTGAAGCTTCTGATGTTTTGTAGTTGATCTTGTCCAGTGACCCTGTTGCTTCAGTCCTGAATCATTTAAAAAGGTCATTAATAATTGATTTGTTTTCCTGTATTGAGTGACAAATTAAATTTACCCAACCAGCTGAGATGACAGAAATAGATTATTTCTTCAATAAAATAATTAGTTTCATGCTCAGTTCAGCAAGCCCTTTGCTCAGATAATTGGGCCAAGCTTATCGCAGCATTAACATGAATCTCCCCTTTCAGCATTCTTCAGGGATCCTTTCTTCCATGATTTCTTAGTTCAATGTTCCATCCCCAATCATTAGTCCCCTTCTCACATCACTTTCCCAGGCAACACATACCCTTCTACCTTTAGCTTTCCCAGTCCAGGGACTTTAACAATCCCTTCAAGTGAAACAACATCCACTTTCATAAGATCATAAGTGATAGGAGTAGAATTAGGCCATTTGGCCCATCAAGTCCACTCCACCATTCAATCATGGCTGATCTATCTCTCCCTCCTAACCCCATTCTCCTTCCGCCCCATAACCTCTGACACCCGTACTAATCAAGAATCCATCTATCTCTGCCTTAACTATATCCACCGACTTTGCCTCCACAACTTTCTGTGGCAAAGAATTCCACAGATTTACCACCCAACTTCTTCCAGTTTAGAGTACTACAATTTAGTGCACATGATGGGTCTCCTCTACATCAGAAAAAAATAAGTGCAGATTGGGTGATACATTGCAAAGCAACTCTGATCCTCACCAAGGCCATTCTGATATTCTGTCACCTGTCACTTTAATTCTCTGTTCCACTCCCACTCTGATCTTTCCTGTCTTTGTCCAATTATCTTGCTCCAACAATGCCTAGTATAAGCTTGAGCACCATGACTGAGCATATTGCACCGTAATGATTTCAAGTTGAGTTTATTGTCATCTACACAAATATAGTGAGGGACAGGTACTATAACAATTTTGCATCCAACAGCATCGCAGCACATAGACTCAGAGGCATATAGAGTTAATATTAAGTTCAACAATTTGAGACACCCACCACCGCCGGTCCCATCTTCCCATCCCCACCCCTTGTTGCTTTCTGAGAAACCGCTCCCTCCACAACTCTGCTTCACTCATCCTTCCCACCCAAACCACCCCACGCCAGGTACCGCAGGGGATGTAGCACCTGTCCCTCCCTCACATTCACCCAGGGACCCCAGTCGTCCTTCAAGGTGAGACAGAGGTTCAAATGCATCTCCTCTAACCGCATATGCTGCATTTGATGCTCCTAATGTGGCCTCTTTTACATCGGCAAGGCCAAGCATAGTCTAGGAAACTGTTGCACCAAACTCTTGCACAGGGTCTGCCAAGGCCTATTGGGTCTCACGGCTGCTATCCCCTTCCCATTCCCACATTGAACTTTCTTTTCTAGTGCCAGAGTGAGGACATGTGCAAACTGAAGGGACAGCACCTCATATTCTGCTTGAGTAGCTTTCAACTAACTTACAAACATTCTTCCCACCCACCCCCACCCCTCCTTTGTCCCCTTCCCTGTGCCTCAAATGGATGGACATCTGTTTCTCCCTTTCCCCCACTCCCCACCCTCTGTCACCTTCCACCTATTTTCCTTCCTCTGACTTCACATTTTGCACCCCTTCTATCTTTATCTCCTTCCCATCTTCTACCTTTACCTCCTTATCTCACACTTTTTATCTCTGGCCTTTGTCTAACCATTCAAAAAAATCAAATTTGGTCTGCGTCAGTGCTTTTTTTGTGCCATATAGGCAACTCTCTTGTGACATGTTTCTTTATTAATCATACTTAGCTAATGAATAATATATGTGAATGAATTAAAACATTTATTTCGACCAAGGAACTGCAGATTGTGGTTTACAGAAAAGGACACAGAATGCTGGAGTAACTCAGTGGGTCATGCCACATCTTTGGAGAACATGGATAGGTGACATTTTAGGTTGGGACCTTTCTTCAGAGTGAAGGGGAGTTAAAATCGAGACTGATCGTGCTGAAGAAGGGACCCAACCCAAAACATTGCCCATCCGTGTTCTCCAAAGATGTTGCCCGACCCACTGAATTACAATAGACAATAGACAATAGGTGCAGGAGGAGGCCATTCGGCCCTTCGAGCCAGCACCGCCATTCAATGTGATCATGGCTGATCATTCTCAATCAGTACCCCGTTCCTGCTTTCTCCCCATACCCCCTGACTCCGCTATCCTTAAGAGCTCTATCTAGCTCTCTCTTGAATTACTACAGCACTCTGTGTCCTAAAACAATTATTTGTTTAGACTAAGAGTTCAGTTATTACATTTGAAGTTAAAGTGTCCTTAAAGTCAAGTAAATTGATGAACACAAAATGTCGATAAATGTAGCTAAATTTTTCATTGATATGTATACTGGTATCTTTTTGCCTGAAAAAAAAGCACTGATTTGATTATGATCACAGACATCTCCACTCCACCCCTATCCATCTCTGCAATTTACTGTAAAACCCACTTGTCTTCTGACTTTTCCAGTTCTGATCATTGAGCCTTGACCTGAAGCATTGACTGTGTTTCTCCCCACTGATGCTGCCTGATCTGTTGAGCACTTCCAGTATTCTGTTTGTGCTTTGGCTTTCCAGCATCTGGGTTTATAGCTCCGGCAATATTTTTTGATTTGGTGTCATTTTTAACTGAGTAAACAAAGAGCAACGTGTGAGGAAATAGAGTGCTTCAAATCACCTATGCTTTTGGATGTGAAGAATAAAATCAACTATGTATCCCTTGATTGTTATCCTGTGACCAGCATACATGATGATAGAAAGGGAATTGTCCCTGGAGCAGGCTTCGAGAGCTGAAAGGCCAACTACAGGGGACTCATCAAAGCCTGCTATAATTGTAGCAAGTCATTCCTGCTCTTGAACTAAAATGGTAATCATGTATTGTCTTTCCGCTGACTGATTAGCACGCAACAAAAGCTTTTCACTGTTCCTCGGTACATGTGACAATAGACTTAACTGATGTTTAGTTTAGTTTAGAGATACAGCCCGAAACCACCGGCCAACTGAGTCCGCACTGACCAGCGATCTCCACACATTAACACGATCCTACACGAGGGACAATTTACATTTTATACCAAGCCAATTAACCTACAAAACTATTGGTCCTTGGATTTTGGGAGAAAGCCGAAAATCTCGGTGAAAACTCACGGGAAGAACATACAAACTCCATACAGACGGGCACCCGCTGTCAGGAATGAACTCGGGTCTCTGGCGCTGTAAGGCAGCAACTCTACCGCTGCGCTACCGTGCTGTCCAATGTTGACACAAGGAACTACAAATACTGGTTTACCAAAAATGACACAAAATGCTTGAGTCATTCCTGAGGTTAGGCAGTATCTGGTAACATGCATAGGCAATGTTTCAGGTTGGAACCCTTCTTCATATTGATTATAGTGGAAAGCTGGAGGAGAGGTGGGGGGGGGGGGGGGGTGTAGTACAAAGTCCAGCAAGTGATAGTTCAATACAGGTGGGTGGTGTTTTTGATTGGCAGATGGGTGGGCTAAGGCCAGCAATGAAAAGACAAGTGAGATAAGAAGGAAAGGACAGAAGAGCTATGAAATGTGAAGCCAGCGGAGGAAATATAGGTGGAAGGAAACAGGGGTGAGGGGGAAAGGGAGAAATGGGTGCACATCCAGGTGGGGTATGGGGGAAAAGGAGGGTGGGATTGTTTGCCTAACTTTGGAGAATTTACTGTTCGTACCATGGTTTGTAAGATATCCAAGAGGAATATTGTGTTGTTCCTCCAATTTGTATGTGGCCTCACTCTAGCAATGGAGGAGGCCCAGGACATGATGATCACAATGGAACGGGAAGGGGAACTTAAAAAAGTTAGTAAATGAGAGATCCCATAGGTCTTGGCGGAGAAACAAGTGCAAGTGCTCTGCGAAACGGTTGCCTAGTCGACGGCGCGGAACAGGCCCTTCAACCCAACGAGTCCACACCGACCAGTGATCCCCGCACATTAACACCATCCTCCACGAGGGACAATTTACATTTTATACCAATCCAACTAACCTTTATTTTTCTATTGGTAGAAGCTTTTGCCATTCATTCTTATGTCTCCTGCAAGTTTACTTACATTCTCCATTTGTTCTCTCTTGCCTAGTTTTCTATTGCCACTTTGCTAAAATCAAAATTGCTCCAAATCCTCAGGTTTGCTGCATTGTTGACCAACTTTGTATTTCTCCTCTTTACCCTTAATTTATTTTGTTGGGCATGAACATATTTCTTCAATCACTAATACTACTTCTAAATTTCTATAATTTTTGTCAGAGATTGGAATAAATCTGATTTCAATGCTAGCTGGTATTTGAACTAAATAATTATTAACCATAAATGCAATATAATCTCAAAGAATTTCTGTAAATTTGTCCTATTTGATCAATCAAATATATTTAGAAGTATTAGAACATAGAACATAGAACAGTACAGCACAGAAACAAGCTCTAATCACCTACAATGTCTGTGCTGAAAATGATGCCAAGATAAACTAATCTCATCTGCCTGCATATGATCCATATCCCCCATCCACCTGCATGTATTGGGCATATCTAAAAGCCTTTTAAACGCCATGATCATATCTGCCCCCACCACCATCCCCAGCAGCGAGTTCCAGGCATCTACCTTCCTCTGTGTAAAAAAAAACGTCCTGTATATGTTCTGTATATATACGGGCGGCACGGTGGCGCAGCGGTAGAGTTGCTGCCTTACAGCGAATGCAGCGCCGGAGACTCAGGATCGATCCTGACTACGGGCGCCGTCTGTACGGAGTTTGTACGTTCTCCCCGTGACCTGCGTGGGTTTTCTCCGAGATCTTCGGTTTCCTCCCACACTCCAAAGACGTACAGGTATGTAGGTTAATTGGCTGGGCAAATGTAAAAATTGTCCCTAGTGGGTGTAGGATAGCGTTAGTGTGCAGGGATCGCTGGTCGGCTCGGACCCGGTGGGCCGAAGGGCCTGTTTCTGCGCTGTATCTCTAAAAATAAAAATAATTTAAAAAATCCTTTAAACTTTGCTCCTCTCACCTTAAATCTATGCCCTCTTCTCTTTGACATTTCCACCCTGTGACGAGAACAGTACACAATACTCCAAATGTAGCCTTACCAAAGCCTCATAGAGCTGTATCACGACTTATTAACTCATACTCAATGTCCCAACCAATGGAGGCAAGCATATGCCTTCTTTACCACTCTATCTGCTTGTGTTGCTACTTTTATAGAGCTGTGGATCTGGTTACTGATCGCTCTGCCCATCAATGGTATGCAATCAAAACCATTATGCCTTGCCCATCAATGGTATGCAATCAAAACCATTATGCCTTGCCCATCAATGTCCTCCTTACAATCAACCACACAAAATAATTTTTACATTATATTTAAGATAATTTATTCCAATTTTTTTCAAAATCAATACCCAGAATTAGTTTCCTTCCTTACCATCCAAAACCACTATCACTCCTCTGCCAGCACCCTTCCAACCCCCCTCCTATGGTTCCCCATGCTTATATCCCTCTAAATCAGTGGTTGCCAAAGTGGGTGACACCACCCCCTGGAGGCTGTGGGATTATCTAAGGGGGCACTAGAAGCAAGGGGGCTGCAGGGAGTTTTGGAGGTGGACGCGACATTGGGCAAGGGAGCTGTCAGTATGTACGACATGCTGATGGGAAGGTGTTTGTTCTGTGCTCCACTGAACTCACTAAACGTGCGCACTGTTTTGCCAATTGGTATTTCCTGGAACGATTCAAGTCGTGAAACTGGCATCATTTACATAGAAAATAGGTGCAGGAGGAGGCCATTCGGCCCTTCAAGCCAGCACCGCCATTCATTGTGATCATGGCTGATCGTCCCCAATCAGTAACCCGTGTCTGCCTTCTCCCAATATCCCTTGATTCCACTAGCCCCTAGAGCTCTATCTAACTCTCTCTTAAATCCATCCAGTGATTTGGCTTCCACTGCCCTCTGTGGCAGAGAATTCCACAAATTCACAACTCTCTGGGTGAAAAAGTTTTTTCTCACCTCAGTTTTAAATGGCCTCCCCTTTATTCTAAGACTGTGGCCCCTGGTTCTAGACTCACCCAACATTGGGAACATTTTTCCTGCTTCTAGCTTGTCCAGTCCTTTTATAATTTTATATGTTTCTATAAGATCCTCTCTCATCCTTCTAAACTCCAGTGAATACAAGCCCAGTCTTTTCAATCTTTCCTCATATGTCAGTCCTGCCATCCCAGGGATCAATCTCGTGAACCTACACTGCACTGCCTCAATTACAAGGATGTCCTTCCTCAAATTAGGAGACCAAAACTGTACACAATACTCCAGATGTGGTCTTACCAGGGCCCTATACAACTGCAGAAGAACCTCTTTACTCCTATACTGATATCCTCTTGTTATGAAGGCCAACATTCCATTAGCTTTCTTCACTGCCTGCTGTACCTGCACGCCACCTTTCAGTGACTGGTGTACACCCAGGTCTCGCTGCACCTCCCCCTTACCTAACCTAACTCCATTGAGATAATTATCTGCCTCCTTTTTTTTGCCGCCAAAGTGGATAACCTCACATTTATCTATATTATACTGCACCTGCCACACATCTGCCCACTCACTCAACCTGTCCTGGTCACCCTGCAACCTCTTAACATCCTCTTCACAGTTTACACTGCCACCCAGCTTTGTGTCATCCGCAAACTTGCTAGTGTTGCTTCTAATTCCCTATTCCAAATCATTAATATATATGGTAAACAGTTGCGGTCCCAACACCGAGCCTTGCGGCACTCCACTCGCCACTGCCTGCCATTCTGAAAAGGACCCGTTTACTCCTACTCTTTGCTTCCTGTCTGCCAACCAATTCTCTATCCATGTCAACACTCTACCCCCAATACCATGTGTTCTAATTTTAGTCACCAATCTCCCGTGTGGGACCTTATCAAAGGCTTTCTGAAAGTCTAGATACACTACATCCACTGGTTCCCCTTCATCCATTTTACTTGTCACATCCTAAAAAAATTCCAGAAGATTAGTCAAGCATGAATTCTCTTTCATAAATCCATGCTGACTTGGACTTATCCTTTTACTGCTATCCAAATGCACCGTTATTACCTCTTTAATAATTGACTCCAGCATCTTTCCCACCACCGATGTCAGGCTAACTGGTTTGTAATTCCCCGTTTTCTCTCTCTCGCTCCTTTCTTGAAAAGTGGGATAACATTATCTATCCTCCAATCCACAGGAACTGATCCTGAATCTATTGAACATTGGAAAATGATCACCAATGCGTCCACTATTTCTAGAGCCACCTCCCTGAAGACCCTGGGATGCAGACCATCAGGCCCAGGGGATTTATCATCCTTCAGTCCCATTAGTCTACCCAATACTATTTCTCGCCTAATGAAAATTTCTTTCGGTTCCTCTACCCCCCAGATCCTCTGTCCTCCAATACATCTGGGAGATTGTTTGTGTCTTCCTTAGTGAAGACAGTTCCGAAGTACCTGTTCAACTCTTCTGCCATTTCCTTGTTACCCATAATAATTTCACCCATGTCTGCCTTTAAGGGACTCACATTTGACTTTGCTACTCTTTTACTCTTAACATATCTAAAGAAGCTATTACTGTCCTTCTATATATTCTTGGCCAGCTTCCCGTCGTACTTCATCTTTTCAGCCCGTATTGCCCGTTTTGTTACCTTCTGTTGTCTTATGAAAGTTTCCCAATCCTCTAGCTTCCGGCTACTCTTTGCTGTGTTATACAGCTATTCTTTTAGTTTTATTCCATCCCTAACTTCCCTTGTCAGCCACGGTTGCCTCCTACTCCCCTTAGAATCTTTCTTCCTTTTTGGAATGAAATTATCCTGCGTCTTCTGGATTATGTCCAGATATTCCTGCCAGTGCTGTTCCACCGTCAATCCTGCTAGGATCCCTTTCCAGTCTACCTTGGCCAGCTCCTCTCTCATGCCTTCATAGTCCCCTTTGTTCAACTGAAACACTGGCACTTCCGATTTAACCTTCTCCTTCTCAATTGCAGATTAAAACTAATCATATTATGATCACTACCTCGAAGCGGTTCCTATACCTAGAGTTCTCATCAAATCTGGTTCATTGGACAACACTAAATCCAGAATTGCCTTTTCTCTTGTAGGGTCCATTACAAGCTGCTCTAAGAATCCATCTCGGAGGCACTCTACAAACTCTCTTTCTTGGGGTCCAGAACCAACCTGATTTTCCCAGTCTACCTGCATATTGAAATCACCCATCACCACAGTGGCATTACCTTTCTTACATGCCAGTTTTAACACCTGCTGCAACTTACACCCTACATCCGGGCTACTATTTGGGGGTCTGTAGATAACACCAATTAGTGTCTTCTTGCCTTTACAATTCCTCAACTCAATCCATAGTGACTCTACCTTGTCAGTTCCTATGTCTTCCCTCTCAAGGGACTGAATTTTGTTCCTCACCAGCAGAGCTACCCCACCGCCTCTGCCCACCTGCCTGTCCTTTCTATAGGATGTATAACCCTGAAAATTAAGTTCCCAGGCCCGATCCTCCTGCAGCCACATCTCTGTAATCCCCACACTGTCATAACTACCAACCTCTAATTTAATGTGGTATCGAAGACTCTTGCTAAATGACCATCAGACTTTGAAAAGCTGGTATCACTGGATCAAGTTCATCAATTTTGGTCAATTAATTAAACTAAAGAGTTGTAATTGGATTTTGAATAAATATGCAATTAATGTTTACTGTTTTGAATTTTATTGTTATTATTCTCCCTTAGTGAGCCGTACATACTGTTATTCTGAATAAAGCTTTTTATAGGGTGGGGTAGGGGGTAATCATATCATATCATATCATATATATACAGCCGGAAACAGGCCTTTTCGGCCTTCCAAGTCCGTGCCGCCCAATGGGGATGAGATTATGGAGCCAAGGGGGTGATGTCCTAAAAAAGTCTGGGGAAAACTGCTCTAAACCTTTCTTATCTATACACCTTTTCGTGTATATATATTCTATGCTCGATGTTTGATTATGAGGCCCATCAAGCTGTTTTTCTTGTTAATGTTGCTTTACTGGTGGATGTTTACGGGTGGTTCAACAGCCCTGACCACTGGTGAACAAAGAGAAAGATGATTGAACTTTATTACCTTCCATCATGTGGATTCCACTGTGGTGGATGTTTATGTTAAACTTTATTTTAACGTGGTTGTGTGTCTTGTTGTTTTTTTACTTACTATGGCTGTAGAGTAACTAATTTCACTGTACCTTAATTGGTACAGTGACAATAAATTTATCTTGGATCTTATATCTTGTTGATGATGTTTCATGCAATGCATTTTATACACACTAGATGGCAGTAACATGTCATCCAAATTGGTAATGATGAAACTCTGGAATCCGTATAATGCCATCAGCAGCTTAGCGATGTTGAAAGATGTACTATTGTTGCCAAATATATTTCTTACTTTGAAAAACTAATTTCATAATTGCTCTTAGTGAAGTTCTGTACACTACAGATCTTGTAGAAAACTGCCCTCACAGATTGAATGGTCTACGTTGCATTAATTCCCTGCTTCCTGACAATAACTTGACTCTGACATTAGTGATAGGGTCTCTTTGGCACGTAGCAAAACGTTGGCAGATCGACCAATCACAATGATGAATTGTCACAAATGGCAAATAAAGAACTGTCCAACAGGTATGATCCAATTATTATAGTTCCGGAGAGGGAAATAAATAATGGGCAAGGTAGAAATTGAAATTTCAAACTTTAAAACATGATGGAAGTTTAAAATGATAGAAATCTTAAATGGAAAATTTTGATGTTTCACATATATGAAATATATGAAAGTAGAATTACATGTGAAATTAGTTTTACAGAGTAAGGAAGATGTTCAGGAACAATTGTATGCTAAACAATTGGTTACACTTTCAACAATGCTTGCATTTTTCAAGGGTTTTCTGTAGAGGGAATTGTGCATAAAATATCTATGATCTTGTCAGTTTAGTGAATTTGGAAAGGACTTCCATTAGAAAGAACTTCCAAAGCATGTTTTGTAGAGTGACACTGCATTGCTGGCAGTATTTTCACGCATGGTGGCACAATAGACAATAGGTGCAGGAGGAGGCCATTCGGGCCTTCGAGCCAGCACCCCCATTCAATGTGATCATGGCTGATCATTCTCAATCAGTACCCCGTTCCTGCCTTCTCCCCATACCCCCTGGCTCCGCTATCCTTAAGAGCTCTATCTTGCTCTCTCTTGAATGCATTCAAGGAAGAGTTGCTTCCTAACAGTGCCAAAGATCTATGGGTGCTGTCTGTACGGAGTTTGTATGTTCTCCTCGTGACCGCGTGGGTTTTCTCTGAGATCTTTGGTTTCCTCCCACACTCCAGACATACATGTTTGGAGGTTAATTGGCTTTGTATTAAAAAAAAATAATGTCTCTATTGTGTGTAGGATAGTGTTAACGTGTGAGGAGTGCTGGTCCGGAAAGAAACTTCAGATGCTGGTTTAAATCGAAGGTAGACACAAAATGCTGGAGTATCTCAGCGGGACAGGCAGCATCTCTGGAGAGACGGAATGGATGGCGTTTCTGGTCGAGACCCTTCTTCAGACTTCAATATTCTTCTGAATTCAGAGGTTTGCTGCTCGGTTCGGTCCCGGTGGCCCGAAGGGCCTGTTTCCGCGCTGCATCTCTAAACTAAACTAAGACTACAGACGTTTAGGTGTATTATTGGCAAATAAAAACAGTTTCACTTGTATCACAAATTTCAGTCCAGCATCTGATCAGATTGAAATAAAAGCAAAATATACTAAACCCACTCAGCATGTCAAGCAGCTTCTGGGGAAAGAGAAAAAAAGTTAATATTTTACGTTGACAATTTGCAACATTTGCAGCTCTTTTTCCAACTTTCACCTGATCATATTGTTCGTGCTGTTTTGTATCAGGCATGGATTTGTAGAACCTTAACTGTCATAGCACATGGTTAATTATGGAATTACTCTTTCCAAAACAAATGCACCAGGAGACAACTCCAAATGCAGATTCCAGTGGCTACAGAAATCATCCCAAACTCCAGGCTTGGGTTTCTTTATCATTAGTATGGTAAGTGTATTTCTCCACCAGAGACTAAAAAACACACATTGTACAGGGAATCAATTGGGTGCAGTTGCTGGCTTACACTGAAGAGGGGTCTCAACCCAAAACGCCACCTGTCCATGTTCTCCAAGATGCTGTCTGCCCTGCTGAGTTACTCCAGCACTTTGTATCTTTATCTGCTTGATTGCATTGAGGAAACAAGTCTAAGAAAACCATATTGACATTGTCCCTTGCATCTTGATTGGGAATTTCAGAGCAATTATGAGCTACTGGAGAATTCTTCCGAGGTCTACCAAGGCAGAATGAATATGAGTGTCGTGGTTAATTCACTGCACTGGTTAATCAGACAACTGTCAAGCAAAATAAACTGTCTGCTCATTTAACTTGAAGTAAACGACATTCTCAAAGATAAATAATACTCCACTGGCCATTAATTCTCTCACTTCTGAGTTAAATGTTTGTACACCTCTGTTCACCAATGTTCCCCACATCTCCATCTCACTCTCTCCTCCTCACCTTCAACCCCCATCCACACTCACCCTGATCCCCATCACGCCTCCATCCCCATATTCAACCTTCATCCACCCTCACCATCACCCCCATTGTCATTCCCTCCCCACCATAAATGTCTGTAAGTTCCGTACCCACTGTGGACATTGATTGAGAAATCCAAGATGATGCCCAAACGGACAGTTGCAATGTCAGAGGTGAGATGAAACATAAAGCTTTGTCAGACTTCTAAGGAGAATGCAAAAGATTCCTTGACACTTTTTAGAGAAAAGCAGGGTTGTTATCCCTGGTCTCTCGGCCATTACTCATGACACAAAAACAAATGATCTGGTTGTAATCATGTTGCTTGCTGGAGCTTACAGCGCAATTGGCTGCTGTAAATAGAGACTGCTATTGAACTTCCTCTCCTTTGCTCCTTCATTTCCTTTTAGTACCATGTTTCAAATTTAGTTAATAATGCACTTGACCAGATATTTTTCAAATTACACATGCATAACATAGCAAAATTCCTTTAATAAAAACATCCCTCTGCAATTCTGCAAGAGGGATGAGCATTGGATGTGTTGTTTTCAGAATTGATTGTATGCAAAATAGTATCATAATCATAATAGTACTTTATTGGTCAAGTATGTTTCGCGACATACGAGGAATTTGATTTGCCATAGTCATACCAACAAAGAGCAACAAGACACCCAAATACATTTTTAACATGAACATCCACCGGGTGGCAGTGGATTGTCAAATTGACAACAGCTGAAGGAAGGTTCGAATCTTGAGTCAGGCAGGCACATCATTTCCAGAGTGAAGTCACAGGGAGCGATGAGATTTCAACCTTGATATATATGGACCTTCTTTGGAGGCAAAAAGTTGTCTGTTGTCGGTGTCCATGTAGAGTCATTGTTCTGTCAACTGCTTAAGTTGTTCAGGGCCTGACCACTTAATTTAATTAATATTTTTTAAGCTTTGGTAATTTTTTTGTAATATTACAAATTTGCAAATCTGGTTTTTAAACTTTTTAGAGGTGCTGTGTACAGGCATGTATGGTCACTGATAAAGCACTGGTAAGGACATTGCTTGCTGAGATTAGAAATGGATGGGATTGAGGTGGGTGGGGTAGGGTGAGACTTCAATCTGAGGTGAGAGGGACAGGGGATCTATGGGTGATCCAGTTTATAAATTTCCGTGAGTTCTTCTGAGCTCTTGTACATATCTTAAGTGCAAATATGGCTTGTTTATTGGGAGCGTCCGATTTTCATCATTTCTCCCATCCATCTGCCAATCTGTGTTGAGTTTAATTTTAAGGCCGGAACATTATTTAAGCTTTTAGACTAAATTGCCCGATTTATTGCTTTCTGAACTGAGAATATGCATCAGTAATCCTTCGGTATCTCATCCATACCTAATATATTCAGCACCAATTCCTTTCTTCGATCCAGTTCCTCACATCTTTCACTTTTGTTCTAAATCCATTGCCATACTCTTAAGGAAACCAAAACAATTAACTTGCCCTTCAACCTTCAAGAACAAATTTCCTTCCATCTCTAATTACCCAAGTTTTATTTTCCTTATATAGTCCTTTCTTCATACTTCATAGCTTTTCAAAATGTTTAAATTTCTCCTTTGTACTTTATCTTAACTTTTTGTGGAGCACTGTCATTGCCAGTACTTTACAGTGCAATGTCTATGTTGTAGATTTTACATCTGAATTGACCACTGCCAACATAGCGATGTGAGGCTGTTTGATTCCGATTGTGAATATATGTAATATGCTGTTTAAGGTAGCTGAACATTCTAACTAAAGGCAGCACATTTCAGCTATTACTTAATGTGCCTTGTGTAGGAAGGAATGGCAGATGCTGGTTTACACTGAAGATAGACACAACATGCTGGAGTAACTCAACAAGTCAGGCAGCAGCTCCTCAGAAAAGGAATAGACAATAGACGATAGACAATAGGTGCAGGAGTAGGCCATTCAGCCCTTCGAGCCAGCACCGCCATTCAATGCGATCATGGCTAATCACTCTCAATCAGTACCCCGTTCCTGCCTTCTCCCCATACCCCCTCACTCCGCTATCCTTAAGAGCTCTATCCAGCTCTCTCTTGAAAGCATCCAACGAACTGGCCTCCACTGCCTTCTGAGGCAGAGAATTCCACACCTTCACCACTCTCTGACTGAAAAAGTTCTTCCTCATCTCCGTTCTAAATGGCCTACCCCTTATTCTTAAACTGTGGCCCCTTGTTCTGGACTCCCCCAACATTGGGAACATGTTTCCTGCCTCTAATGTGTCCAATCCCCTAATTATCTTATATGTTTCAATAAGATCCCCCCTCATCCTTCTAAATAGGTGACGTTTCAGCTCAAGTTGGGTCTGAAGAAGGGTCTTGACCCAAAACATCACCTTTTCCTTTTCTCCACTTCATGAAACTCCTCAGGTCACACGACTTCCTCTGACAAGGATGCAAGAATGCCCATTCCCCTGTCAATTTTAATGCCACCTTTTCCCAGCCCCTTCTGACAGTTGCAGGTATTTAGCACCTTCCTTCCAGCTGATAACATTTCAAAGGCTAGGTGAGCAAAATGGGGCATCCTCTTCTGCCTTTGAATAACACCACCTGTAACAGCGACCACAAGGAGAAATACCCCTTCTCGGGCCAATGTCCTGATGTACTAACAGTGATAAACACAGAAGGCTGGAGTAACCCAGCGGGACAGGCAGCATCTCCAAAGAGAAGGAATGGGTGACGTTTCAGGTCGAGTCCCTTCTTCAGACTGAAGAAGGGTCTCGACCTGAAATGTCACCCAATCCCTCTGAGTTACTCCAGCTTTTTGTTTCTATCTTCAGTTTAAACCAGCATCTGTAGTTCCTTCCTACACAATAGACAATAGTTGCAGGAGTAGGCCATTCGGCCCTTCGAGCCAGCACCACCATTCAATGTGATCACGGCTGATCATTCTCAATCAGTACCCCGATCCTGCCTTCTCCCCAGACCCCCTGACTCCGCTATCCTTAAGAGCTCTATCCAGCTCTCTCTTGAATGTATTCAGAGAATTGGCCTCCACTGCCTTCTGAGGCAGAGAATTCCACAGATTTACAACTCTCTGACTGAAAATGTTTTTCCTCATCTCCGTTCTAAATGGGCTGCTGTGTTATCTGCTACAGTCAATTTATTGAAAACAGTGCCGCATGGTTTCTCTTGTATGGAAATAACTGATGAAAAAATTGCCGCAATGCTCCAGTGGGATTGAGATCCAAATCTGTGAATCTGTTTCATGATATGGATTGATAGAGGAGGACTATGCAGCACTGCACAGTAAAAGCTTGATTAACTAGCATTTTACTAATTAGCACTCTCGTAACCTAGAGAGGGCCAACACACCAGGTTGCCAGAGAGGCAACATTGAGAGCACCTGATAGGGTTAGTCCCAAGGGAATACCTTGGAAAGTATTGGGCTATTTACTGAACCAGCACCTACTGTGCAGCATACACCGTATTTATCTCCAATGGTGCTCTAATTAGTTTAGTTTAGAGATACAGCATGGAAACAGGCTCTTCGGCCCACTGAGTCCGTGCCGACCAGCGATCCCCGCACACTAACACTATCCGATACACATTAGGGACAATTGACAATTTTATCGCGCCAATTAGCCTAGAAACCTGTAAGTCTTTGGAATGTGGAAGGAAACCGGAGCACCCGGAGAAAACCCATGCAGGTCACAGGGAGAACGTACAAACTCCAGACAGCCCCTGTTGTCAGGATTGAACCCGGGTCTCTGGTGCTGTAAGGCACCAACTCTACTTCTGCCCCACTAATCCTGAAGCAAAATGAACTGCTGCGCATTATACCTCCGAGTCCTATTCTCAGAATCTGAGCATCCCGTTTCTCCCAGGAATTTCACACGTTGTATTTGCCCTCTCAAGAGTGTGCTAATCCAAATGTTTTCCATCATTGGTTGGCTGCTCAGTAAAACAATATTTCTTAATTAGTATGTAAAAATGAAAGAAACCCATACGTCACAATGTATTAGAAAGTGAAGGGTCTCCCGATTCAAAAATTTTAAAATACAAAAACATTTATTCAAAAAATCTCGTGTCAAATTACACATCCACAAAACTTTTATTAGGCTACAAAGATTGACAAAACTATGGTTACAATAGATAAGCAATGTAATTGAAAAAAAATGCTAATAAAAGGAGTCCATGTTATTTTACTTTTGGCTACAAGGCTCCCTTTCAAATAGCTTTACTCAGTTATAGCACAGCGTCCCAAGGGTATAGACCCACAGAAACAAGTCGTGCCTCACGGCTCGGGTTTATCACATCAGATTTTAGCCTATCTTCTACACAAAACAAAGCTATCTCAAGGTTTCCATTCAATGTGGAAGCACAATCTCTTCTATTGCAATCTTACAGGTGAGGAGGCAGACCCCCACAAACTACACAATATCGTTGGTTGAGTTAATCCTCTTCACCTTCTTCCGATTCAGATTCTAGAAAACAAAAGTCACAATTAAAATAAATACATCTGATGATTTGATTACTGCTTTCCAAATCCTATTTCCACTGTTATTATTTAGAAATATTAACAACGAGAAGTTGAAGCAAGAACTATATTCAACATTTCAAGTTCATCGGTACTTTTTTTTTGCAGTTTTCGTTCTCTCTGGAATTGTAATGGTACTTTATTGCTCGATAAAAAATGCTTTACCAGATTTCACGAAATTATAAAGAAATGAATTCTTAAAGTCAATTGTATTTCCCGAGCGAATTTAATGATATTAAGTAGATGAATTTTACATGTACTGCCATGTGCAATTACATTTCAAGATCTTGGCGTGTCTGCTCATTAACTTTTTTATTCCAATGAGATCAATTTTTAGGTAAAATGAACTAGTTTACAGTCACACAGGAGATGCAATTACTTCAACCACAAACATGCAAGATGTTAATTAACATTAAATTGCTTCCAGCACTGAAATGTACTGAGGATCTTTCTAGATCATTGCTTAACTTTAAGACAAGACATCTTGAGCTATAATTTGGTATAACTTTCTCTAACACATGCCTTATGTTAAACAAAAAAAAACAGTCTATGTTGACAACTATAACATTTTGTGCTAAAACAGTGAATTGTGCAAACAATTTTAAATAAGCACAGTAAATGTCACTGAAGTATGAACAGAATAAAATATAGTATCAAATTATTTGAATTAAAAAAATTGTAAAATAATGGACCAAGCAACAGTTTAAAAGTTCAGGCGCATTATGGCAACAGAGCAATAGAATACAACTAAATGTTAAAAACACAAAGGTGCAACGTGTTTTAATTGAAATAAGATCTTTCCAGGCTTCTGCTCCACTTAATTTTTCCTACTTTTGCCTTACCCTGGCCTCCAATATGTGTTCATGGTCTGTATATGTGCACATTTCCCAACCTCTATTTTACTGCTTTTTAAATGCCATCCATTGTCACATCCATCACATTTGGTGGCGACTCCATGACTGAAAGATTAATTTACTTGTTCGCCCCCCAATTACTGCCTGACTCACAGAGCGTTTCAGAATATACAGGATGGCTTCAATGGCTTTTGTTTGAGCAAATAAATGGCTTTTCGACCATTGACTTTTGGCAATGCAAACCAAAACAATCGACTCACATAATTATCCAGAAACATCTCACGTTTTAATTAGGATAGCATTATCCTTTAAGGTCAGTAATATAGTTTACAAGCAAAGGCTTTTTAATTGTGTGATACACAACAGCATGTGCTGGCAGCAGTTAATTAACTAGCACTCACAGGGTCCCGAGTGGCTGCAATAACTTAAAATAAACCATTGGCCAGCAAAGAATTTTAGTAGTCACAGATCAAACCTTCTATAAAGTAATATTTCATTACATGGGAGAAATATACTCTCCCTGAATTTCTCCACCCTGAAGCAATATTATTTGAGATACAAAATCACAAAAAATTTTTGGAAGAAATTAAAGATTCTTGTACATTTGTTTGCATATTCACACTACAAGATTCTCTCGTTTTCCTGCAAGAATATACTCTCAATGCAAGAACAAAATAAGAGCTGACCATTCGGCTCTTCAAGCAGCTTTGCCATTCAATTAGAATAAGATCAAATCCAATTTCCACTCCAGCTTCGTCTTCCTCACTGGAACGTGTCAGATCATTCTGATGATCTGGCATTTAAAGGACCCCATAAAGTTTCACCAGTAAGTGGCCAGTAACGGCTGCTCCCACTTTACTCTCCCCAGCCAAAATTGATTGGAAGGAGGCCCTAGCAGGGAAGACGGTAGAACAGCAATGGCAGGTATTCCTGGGAATAATGCAGAGGTTGCAGGATCAATTTATTCCAAAGAGGTGGAAAGACTCTAAGGGGAGTAAGAGACACCTGTGGCTGACGAGGGAAGTCAGGGACAGCATAAAAATTAAGGAGAGGAAGTATAACATAGCAAAGAAGAGTGGGAAGACAGAGGATTGGGACTCTTTTAAAGAGCAACAAAAGTTAACTAAAAAGGCAATACGGGGAGAAAAGATGAGGTACGAGGGTAAACTAGCCAATAATATAAAGGAGGATAGCAAAAGTTTTTTTAGGTACGTGAAGAGGAAAAAAATAGTCAAGGCAAATGTGGGTCCCTTGAAGACAGAAGCAGGGGAATTTATTATGGGGAACAAAGAAATGGCAGACGAGTTAAACCGTTACTTTGGATCTGTCTTCACTGAGGAAGATACACACAATCTCCCAAATGTTCTAGGGGCCGGAGAACCTAGGGTGATGGAGGAACTGAAGGAAATCCACATTAGGCAGGAAATGGTTTTGGGTAGACTGATGGGACTGAAGGCTGATAAATCCCCAGGGCCTGATGGTCTGCATCCCAGAGTACTTAAGGAGGTGGCTCTAGAAATAGTGGAAGCATTGGAGATCATTTTTCAATGTTCTATAGATTCAGGATCAGTTCCTGTGGATTGGAGGATAGCAAATGTTATCCCACTTTTTAAGAAAGGAGGGAGAGAGAAAACGGGTAATTATAGACCAGTTAGTCTGACATCAGTGGTGGGGAAGATGCTGGAGTCAATTATAAAAGACGAAATTGCTGAGCATTTGGATAGCAGTAACGGGATCATTCCGAGTCAGCATGGATTTACGAAGGGGAAATCATGCTTGACAAATCTACTGGAATTTTTTGAGGATGTAACTAGGAAAATTGACAAGGGAGAGTCAGTGGATGTGGTGTACCTCGACTTTCAGAAAGCCTTCGACAAGGTCCCACATAGGAGATTAGTGGGCAAAATTAGGGCACATGGTATTGGGGGTAGGGTACTGACATGGATAGAAAATTGGTTGACAGACAGAAAGCAAAGAGTGGGGATAAATGGGTCCCTTTCGGAATGGCAGGCAGTGACCAGTGGGGTACCGCAAGGTTCGGTGCTGGGACCCCAGCTATTTACGATATACATTAATGACTTAGACGAAGGGATTAAAAGTACCATTAGCAAATTTGCAGATGATACTAAGTTGGGGGGTAGTGTGAATTGTGAGGAAGATGCAATAAGGCTGCAGGGTGACTTGGACAGGTTGTGTGAGTGGGCGGATACATGGCAGATGCAGTTTAATGTAGGTAAGTGTGAGGTTATTCACTTTGGAAGTAAGAATAGAAAGGCAGATTATTATCTGAATGGTGTCAAGTTAGGAGGAGGGGGAGTTCAACGAGATCTGGGTGTCCTAGTGCATCAGTCAATGAAAGGAAGCATGCAGGTTCAGCAGGCAGTGAAGAAAGCCAATGGAATGTTGGCCTTCGTAACAAGAGGAGTTGAGTATAGGAGCAAAGAGGTCCTTCTACAGTTGTACCGGGCCCTGGTGAGACCGCACCTGGAGTACTGTGTGCAGTTTTGGTCTCCAAATTTGAGGAAGGATATTCTTGCTATGGAGGGCGTGCAGCGTAGGTTCACTAGGTTAATTCCCGGAATGGCGGGACTGTCGTATGTTGAAAGGCTGGAGCGATTGGGCTTGTATACACTGGAATTTAGAAGGATGAGGGGGGATCTTATTGAAACATATAAGATAATTAGGGGATTGGACACATTAGAGGCAGATAACATGTTCCCAATGTTGGGGGAGTCCAGAACAAGGGGCCACAGTTTGAGAATAAGGGGTAGGCCATTTAGAACGGAGATGAGGAAGAACTTTTTCAGTCAGAGGGTGGTGAAGGTGTGGAATTCTCTGCCTCAGAAGGCAGTGGAGGCCAGTTCGTTGGATGCTTTCAAGAGAGAGCTGGATAGAGCTCTTAAGGATAGCGGAGTGAGGGGGTATGGGGAGAAGGCAGGAACGGGGTACTGATTGAGAGTGATCAGCCATGATCGCATTGAATGGCGGTGCTGGCTCGAAGGGCTGAATGGCCTACTCCTGCACCTATTGTCTATTGTCTATTGTCTATTGACACTGCCTACTCATTATGTCATTTGCTTTCCCCTCAAGTGCGGATTCCACCCCACCTCCACCCACAGGGTCCAAATGTGTCCTTATCCATATCTTAAAGTTGCAGAAATTTTGATCACTGTTCCCAATATGCTTTGCCACTGATATCCCAATCATCTGGCCACGATTATTTCCGAACACAAGGTCTAGTATGGTCCTTTCCATGGTTGGACAATCTAAAATCAAGAAATCCTCCTGGATGCACATAATAAACTCTGCCCCATCTAAGCCACATGCACTAAGGAAGGCCCAGGGGAAATTAAACTCACCCACAGAGACATCCCTGCTGCTTTAGCATTTTTCCAAAATCTGTTCCTCACCAGCTGGCTAATGGAAGACTGACAGAGTGCTTGCATCTTTCTTATTTTTGAGGTCCATCTATATTGTCTCTGTGGATAAGCTCTCCAGTATGTAGTTTCTGAGTGCAACTGTGCCACTCTCTCTGATCATTAAAGCAACTCCTCCACTTCTTCCAAAACCCTCTCTTTCATGTCTGTCATATTGAAACTCAATATTGAGTTGCTCATCCTGCCCCGCTCTCCACTAAATCTCTTCTTTATCAGTGAGACCAAGCGTGGACTCGGCAGCCGGTTTGCAGACCACCTCTGCACCGTCTACAATAACCATCACAAGTTCCCAGATGCAGGTCATTGCAATTCCCATTCCCACACCAAGCTGTCCATCCATGGCCTTCTCCACTGCCGGCATGAAGCCAAATGCAAACAAGAGTGTAATTGCACCTCATATTCCTCCTGTGTAGTGAGCTATTGTACGAACATTGAATTGTGCAGTCTCAGAAAACCCTTACTCGCTGTTCGTTTGTTCTCTCTCTCGCTCTCTCTCATGCACTCTCTCTCGCTCTCGATCGTGCACACCCTCTCGTGCACTCTCGTTCTCTCTCTCTTGTTCTCTCTCTCTCTTGTTCTCTCTCTCTCGTTCTCTCTCAGAGTAGATTAAGTGGGGGAATAGCATTGATCAGATTGCTCTGAGTGTTAGCATAGACTCAACGGGCCAAGTGGTCTCTTTCTGCATTGTATGAAAATATTAAAATACTTTATATGCAAAATAAAACCATGCAAAATACTCCAACTGTGGCCAAAAGACTTTTTATAAAAATAATATACTTCCTTGCTTTTGCATTCTGTCTTTATTTCTGAAGGGACACTTTTTAACCACTTTTTCAAATCTCATCCATGTGTTCAACTTAACTATTAGATTTATTTCAATCTTAAAAACAAATATTTGTCAAACCCTACTTCTTTCCCAAACTGTCCCTATTGTATGTAGGATTGTGTTAGTGTGCGGGGATCGGTGGTCAGCACGGGCTTGGTGGGCGAAGGGCCCGTTTCCGGTCTGTACCTCGAAACTAAAATGTGTATTAGAATGCAACTTTTAAAAAAGGACGGCACGGTGGCTCAGCGGTAGAGTTGCTGCCTTACAGCACCAGAGAGCCGGGTTCAATCCTGACAATGGGTACTGTCTGTACAGAGGTTGTACGTTCTTCCCATTACCGCGTGGTTTCCCCCCTGGTGCTCCAGTTTCCTCCCAAACTCCAAAGATGTACAGGTCTGTAGGTTAATTGGCTCCATAAAAATTGTAAATTGTCCCTAGCGTGAAGGATAGTGCTAGTGTACGGGGATCGCTGGTCGGCACGGACTCAGTGGGCCGAAGGGCCTGTTTCCATGCGAGTCTCATTTCTCAACCAAACCAAACTCTGAGTGAAACAGTTGCCCCTCTTAAATCTCTCTCCTCTTGTCTAAGAATCCTCTAATCTGGGAAAAAGGACCATGAGCTTTTATTTTATTCATGGCCTTCATGATCTTGTTCATCTGAATAAGGTCACCCTTCAGCCACTTATGGACCAAAGAAAAAAACATCAGTCAATCCAACCTCTCCCTGTAACTCATTCTCACAAGACCAGGTAAAATCCTGGTGAATCTCCTCTGCACCCTATCCAACTTAATGGCATCCTTCCCATCGCCTGGCAACCTGAACTGCACAATTACTCCAAGTGTGGTTTCACCAATGACTTGTACAACTGAAAACATATGCAGCAAACTAATTATTCCAAAATGTACATTTGCTGAGGGAATGGTAGTTTGTGTGGGAGGAAAAAATGGTTAATGCTCTAAATCTATTGTAATAAAATCAATGATATAGTATAATACTACCTTCCTCAGCGTTTTGTAGCCACTCGACAAATTTCTTCATCTGGTCAAGAAAGACACTTTTGCCCTTTGCAACATGTGCTTCCTTGTACCATTTCAGGATGGCTTCTTCACTCAGAACATCAGCTGAAATTCAACCAGTTAACAGAAGGTCAACTTTTAAAAAAAGAAATCTAATAGCATACGGATTGCAGCACAGCAAAAAGCTGCTACTTTTCCTGGACCACCACAATGGTAGTCCGTGACAACCTGATCATCTCTCCCTCACGAGCGGCAGATGTGTAATGTATTTTTTAGGTTATACGCCCTGCATTGGACCGATCTATCTCTACTATATTTCCCATAACTCTTGCTGACCATGTTGTCATCATTTTGTTGCCATATCACACAAGGATTAATTTTGTTAGGTGCATTAAGTACAGATGACTTCATAGTTTAAACTGTATATGCGAGGGAGATCTATAGTCCTGCACAACTTCTATAATATATGGGGCAAGATTCTGCCCTTGCTTTACAATTCACAAAATACTATACACGTAACCAAAGTACTATAAAGGTGCATCATGACTTCTTGACTCTTATGCTTAATGCCCTGACATATGAAAGCAAGCATACCATCCATATGTCTTCATTACCACTCTATCTACTTGTGTTGCCACTTTCAAGGAGTTGTGGAATTGGACCACAAGATGCTTCTGTGCATCAGTGCTTTAAAGGGTCATGCCATCTGCGGATTTGTGACACCAAACTTCTGGAGAATGACTTTAGATGAAACAAATTAGAAAATTCACCTCGTCTATGGAATTGGTGCAGGCTTGTGTGCAGACAAATTAGAAGTGGGAAAACTTATTTTTTCTCTTTAAAAAATCAATTATTTAATGGATCAGTTCACTACCATATATGTGACTGCAGCTTTGTGAATACTAAGTACTGAAGCCTTGAGCTTCTTAGTTTAGTGTAGATGCAGCATACTGTTCATTAAAAAATTACAGCATTCATTTTATCATCACCTCAATGCCAATGCTTGTACAGAACACCTTCTGGGAATGCATTATCATCTTTAAAATAGAATTTAATGCCACTTCGAACCATGAAAATATTTTCATAAAATACAATACTTTTCTCTCTGGTGTGGTAACAACTGTTAATTATTTGTTTAAACATTCAAGATTAAACATCTCTAAGTTTGCGGATGACACGAAGCTGGGTGGCAGTGTTAGCTGCGAGGAGGATGCTAGGAGGCTGCAGAGTGACTTGGATAGATTAGGCGAGTGGGCAAATGCATGGCAGATGCAATATAATGTGGATAAATGTGAGGTTATCCACTTTGGCGGCAAGAACAGAAAAGCAGAGTATTACCTGAATGGCGAACGATTAGGAGAAGGGGAGATGCAACGTGACCTGGGTGTCATGGTGCACCAGTCATTGAAAGCAAGCGTGCAGGTGCAGCAGGCAGTGAAGAAAGCGAATGGTATGTTGGCATTCATAGCAAGAGGATTTGAGTTTAGGAGCAGGGAGGTTCTACTGCAGTTGTACAGGGCCTTGGTGAGACCGCACCTGGAGTATTGTGTGCAGTTTTGGGCTCCTAATCTGAGGAAAGACGTTCTTGCCTTAGAGGGAGTACAGAGAAGGTTCACTAGATTGATCCCTGGGATGGCGGGACTTTCATATGAAGAAAGACTGGATAGACTAGGCTTGTACTCGCTGGAATTTAGAAGACTGAGGGGGGGTCTTATAGAAACATATAAAATTCTTAAGGGGTTGGAGAGGCTAGATGCGGGAAGATTGTTCCCGATGTTGGGGGAGTCCAGAACCAGGGGTCACAGCTTAAGGATAAGGGGAAGTCTTTTAGGACCGAGATGAGAAAACATTTCTTCACACAGAGAGTGGTGAGTCTGTGGAATTCTCTGCCACAGAAGGTAGTTGAGGCCAGTTCATTGGCTATATTTAAGAGGGAGTTAGATGTGGCCCTTTTTGCTAAAGGGATCAGGGGGTATGGAGAGAAGGCAGGTACAGGTTACTGAGCTGGATGATCAGCCATGATCATATTGAATGGCGGTGCAGGCTCGAAGGGCCGAATGGCCTACTCCTGCACCTATTTTCTATGTTTCTATGTAAAATCAACTCAGTATTTCCTCGCAGCTATTTAAGACAATGTTTGTTCATTGATAAGTTTACAGGGGCCATTATAATCATTTTGAACAATGAATGATTCGTTGGAAGAAGAAAACGGTGTTTGAGAAGATTACTTTGTGGGTTAAAAAAACAACATTTTCTGCAACCCATTGGTTGTTTCTTGTCTTCATCTACGAGAAGAGAATGGGAAAGGCAATTGGTCCAAATTTTCCATTGGAAATTTTTAATGACAACACTCTCCCATTTTGTCACCTTTCCCACGGCTCTCCATCACTGTCAACTGAGAGGCACAATATTGATGTGCAAAAAATTATTCTTTGACTTGCCCTGTCATTCATTGAAAATTCGTTGGCTTTGCAGCAATTTAACATCACATTATTTTTCTCTCTTTTATCACTATTCTTTCACTTTCATGACCGTATCCTGAACTCGGTCTCTTTAAAAAAAAAAATCCTGTGTGTAAAGATCATATTCATAGCTTATGCAAGCTAAGTGTGAAATATGACTAGATGCATAAACAAGGCAGATAAATTATCCAATGTAAATCTGTAACCATTAACTGCAGTAAGCCCATTCCAGGTTGTAATGATCTAGGTTGGGCCCACGGTTGAGGTCGAGGAAGGCATCGGTGGTCTATGACGGGCCACGTGGGTGCCGGACGGAGATGGACGAGAACAAAGGTGGACCAGACGTTGGGGGGGGGGGGGGGGACCACCATGAGGGAGAGCAAAGAGGAACCCGGCACTGGGGAGAGGCAGCCAAGAGGGAGAACAAAGTTAGACCCGGTGTGGGAGAACCGCCATGAACCAAGGGGGACCATAAATGGAATGTGGTAAAAGATTTGTGTAAAATGGAACACATTGTAACTTTGTCAGCACCCTTTAAATGGCAGCTCTTTACATACCTTGGGTATGTGAAACAAAGAATATCACTAGGAGAAGGGGAGATGCAACGAGACCTGGGTGTCGTGGTACACCAGTCATTTAAAGTAAACATGCAGGTGCAGCAGGCAGTGAAGAAAGCGAATGGTATGTTGGCATTCATAGCGAGGGGATTTGAGTATAGGAGCAGGGAGGTTCTGCTGCAGTTGTACAGGGCATTGGTGAGACCACACCTGGAGTATCGTGTACAGTTTTGGTCTCCTAATCTGAGGAAAGACATTCTTGCCATAGAGGGAGCACAGAGAAGGTTCACCAGATTGATTCCTGGGATGGCAGGACTTTCATATGAAGAAAGACTGGATAGACTCGGCTTGTACTCACTGGAATTTAGAAGATTGAGGGGGGATCTTATAGAAACTTACAAAATTCTTAAGGGGTTGGACAGGCTAGATGCAGGAAGATTGTTCCCAATGTTGGGGAAGTCCAGAACAAGGGGTCACAGTTTAAGGATAAGGGGGAAGTCTTTTAGGACCGAGATGAGAACTTTTTTTTTCACACAGAGAGTGGTGAATCTGTGGAATTCTCTGCCACAGAAGGTAGTTGAGGCCAGTTCATTGGCTATATTTAAGCTGGAGTTAGATGTGGCCCTTGTGGCTAAAGGGATCAGGGGGTATGGAGAGAAGGCAGGTACGGGATACTGAGTTGGATGATCAGCCATGATCATATTGAATGGCGGTGCAGGCACGAAGGGCCGGATGGCCTACTCCTGTACCTATTTTCTATGTTTCTAACTTGTCACATGTGACAATAAAGTATCACTCATGCATTTGATTGTCCTTTGATAAAAAAATGCCAATTTCTTTACCTTTGTAAAATAGCACAACGATTTTCTGGAAAGCCTTCATAAAGTGGATATTGTCATAGCAATATTCCTGAACCTTCTGGAGTAGGATCAACTCCGACTGACCTTGAGTACTGAATACTGCAAGAAGTGGTGCATATTGCTGAAAAATATTAAAAGCAATTTAACTAGCTATACTTGCGTGAACTGCATAACAGCAATTTTCAAACTATTGCATTATACGTCTCTATAATTTTTGTAAGTAAAATTTGATTTTCTCACACATTCAGAATAAAATAAAAGTGCATCAGGTTGTTTTCAAAGGTCCTATTGGTACTGAGCTGTAATTGTAATTACCCTAACTAACATTTTTTCATCCATTCTGTTTAAAATAATAAAACTGCCTCCATATTTACCCCATACACTCTCCTGTAACACAATGCTTTGGGCAGGAATGGTGTCTTGAAAATGAACCCATTTTGATTCTTCTAATAGGCATAAGTTGATAGTTGATCGAACATTCTGAGATTTATTTATGCCCATTTTTACTATGTTACTGAATGGTTAAATATAAAAACTATTCCAATGCCAAAGTTATATTTTTAACCTCTAAAACTTAAAATGAAATAATTTGGCCAAAGTGCTCAGTATTTTGCTTGTGGATCAATACCTTAAGATGTTTTAAAGCTTGTTCTGTCACCAGCTCTTCTTTCTTGTTCCATTCAACAGCATTCATTATACAGGTCCACAGTAGACCAATTACTGCTTGCTCGAGCAGATCATTTCTCTTCATCTCCTCCTTGACATACAGGATGATCTAAAAAAAAATACGAGAGGTTTAGAAGAAGCTCAGTTCACTTGGAGACGACTGCATCATTTCTGCACGCCAAGTTGGGATGCATCACAGCTTGGTGAAAATTCTGCCAAAGACCACAAGAAATTGCAGAGTTGTGGATGTCGCTCACATGGACCAGCCTCCCCACCACTGACTTCATCGACACTTCGCACTACCTCACAAAAGCAACCAACATAATCAACGCCCTTTCCCACCCTGGTCATTCTCTCTTCTTCCCTTTCCCGTTGGGCAGAAGAAATAAAAGCTTGAAAGCACGTACCACCATAATCAGGAATAGCTTCTTCCCTGCTGTTATAAGAGCACGACACCGGAGTCAGGTTTCCACCATCCTCCCCCCCCCCCCCCCCAACCAACGCCTTTCTGGTGCACGTGGTCAGGCCGCAGCAATGGCCTGACCTTTGTACCCCTATGCCAACACCTCAACGAGTTCCGAGCCCATTATGATATTGAGCTCTCCTTCCGTCACCTACGTTTCCGGGCCTTTTTCACTGGCAAGGAGTCCTCGCCGCCCAGTGATGCCCCCTTCTCTCACCTCCAACATTCTTCCTCCACATGGCCTTCTATCATCTCTGCAATTTTTTCTTTCCAATTACCAGTGCAACATCAACTGTCTTGACTTCTCTGCACCCCTCACCCACACCAATCTCACCCTATCTGAATGCACATCCCTCCGCTCACTCTACAACAATCCCAACATTGTTATCAAACCTCCCAAATTAACCATGTAGGAAAAAAAACCTGCAGATGCTGGTTTAAATCGAAGGTAGACACAAAATGCTGGAGTAACTCAGCGGGTCAGGCAGCATCTCGGGAGAGAAGGAATGGGTGATGTTTTGGGTCGAGACCCTTCTTCAGACTGATGCTGCCTGACCCGCTGAGTTACTCCAGCATTTTGTGTCTACCTCCCAAATTAACGATGGGCAGGAGACAGCAAGAGTATTAGCTCTTCACAATTCAACTTCTTGGATAGCGATTTGTGTTGAAATGTAGTTTAATGTGCACACAGTTCAAAGAGCAAACCAAGGATAGAGAGGGCTTTGAAAACATACTCCACTCCTAATTGATCAATGACAATGCACAGGAGCGGCATGGAAACAGTTAATCTTCAGTCGAGATTCATACTAAACTTTTTCTAGAACTGAATCTTGAACCAAGCTTGAATAAAAAACAGCAAATACAAAGTTGGTTGAATACTACTAAAAATTGTGAATAACATGGATACTCAAGAGTTAACTCGCTATCATGTGCTTGTTGAAATCAAGCAGTCTGAAGAGTGGTCCTGACCCAAAACATCAATTCCCTCCCCGGCAAAGATCCCCTAACACTTTGTGTTATGCAAAGCAGGTATTCTCCGTGAAAGGGACCTGGTATTCTTTTTGGTGCTGTCTTACCTTGCATTAATTTTCGAACGCTATCGTTGAAATTAATGACTTTGTTTTAATTTTAGTAATCTGTTTTTTATTCTATTAATAATATTTGCTCTAGGTAGTCCAATTATTCAGTAACTAGAATTTGGTTTGTTTTTCAACCCAGATCATATCCAACGTACCTCCCTAATAGGGCATTCCTGAGAAAGTTTTTCTTTCAGATCTTTTTGCAGTTCTTTGCGAGTTCCCAGAGATTGTTGAACACGTAGGAAGTCAGAAAGCTCTTTCAGTCCAGCCTCAGTAAAATATGCAGCAAAATGATCAAAGTTTTGTTTATTAGCTGGAAAGAGTTCCTGTGATGAAACAAGAGCAAAGTTAGATTATTCACAGTACACCAAAAACGTGGAAGATTTGTGGTGTAAATTTGGATATACATTAATGCATACCTAAAATGTATCCCACAGAATTATTGTTGGAATTATTTTCAGACTTCAATTAAACAATGATGATTAAGCCATATATGTGCAAATAAATTAAATTTTGTTTAAACAAATGCTTATTTTCCCCTTTCAAATGCAGGGATTTTGAAACACTTCAATGACACCAACAGCTAACTCAGCAAAGCCAGTGGTTTGTTGTTGGGATCTTTCTGATCTTCAAGGTACAGCTCCTTGCTACCCCATAAGCGAAGCCCCTTGAGAGATAGTTTGACATCTCGCGTTTCTGATAGAAATCTACAACAAATGTTTTATTACTTTTGAATCCTCTCTTCTTTCAAATATGTAAAAATGTAGTCATGCACTGAGAATTAGTAATGAGCGAATTAAATATTTTTATAAATATATCTGTGAACAGCTTTTACTTATAAAAGGCTTTCACAAACACAGCTACTAATAAATAAACAAAAATAAACATTTCACCAGTGTAACATAAAATATTGACGACCATGACTCGTAACTGGCAATCTGCTGGAGGAACTCAACATGTTGGGCACCACCTGGGGGGGGGGGGGATGTGTGAAAGGAACGGTCAACATTTTGCCTGGGGACTGAGTGTAGCATGGTAAGAGCTCGTATAACGAGGAGAGGGCAGGTGGTGAGTCAGGATTTAGTGTGAGGAGGGGTGAAAGATCATAGGCGAGTCGAGCCAGGTATGGAAAGTGGAGGGGTGGAGCTGGGAGACAGAGGCAGATGAAGACTTTAGATACAGCATGGAAACAGGACCTTCAGCCCACTGAGTCCACACCAACAATTATCACCAATTAACACCAGTTTATCCCAATTTCTCATCCACTCCTTGCACAGTAGGGACATCTTTTTTTCAAGCGAGGCCAATTAACCTACAGCCCTACCGTCTTTGGGATGTGGGGGAAAACTGGAGCACCCAGAAGTAACACACACGGTTACAGGGAGAATGTGCAAACTCCAACACAGAGACAGCTCCCGAGGTCAGGTTCAAACCTGGGTCTGGTGCTGTGAACAGCTGTGACTGGATGGAATGAGACGAATAAAGGAGGGAGAGGCAGATGGAGCCAGGTTGGTAGGGGTTGGGGGAGGGGCAGAGGAGGGTGTACAGGTGGAGACGGTCGCTGGAGTGTAATGAGCCGGTGATGGAATGTGATGTAAACAAGGTGATAATGGGAACTATCTGTCTGTCCTTCACCTCCGGCTCGACCTCCCTGTAATCCTTCACCCCTCCTCTGTCTACAGGGTGGCGCGGTAGCACAGCAATAGAGTTGCTGCCTTGCAGCCCCAGATTCGAACCAGACTACGGGTGCTTGTCTGTATGGTATTTGTACGTTCTCTCCACGACCTGTGTGGGTTTTCTCCGGGATCTCCAGTCTCCTTCCACACTCCAAAGAAGTTGTAGATTAATCGGGTTGATAATTGTAAATTGTCCCTAGTGTGTTAGGATAGTGTAGGTGTGCGGGGATCGTTGGTCGGCGCAGACTCGGGCCAGAGGGCCTAAACTAAACTAAATCACCTCTGGTTCCTGTCTCATCACCTCACCTGTCCTTTATAAGCAGCTATGTCCCCTCTCAGTCCTGATGCAGGGTTTCAACCCAGTTCCTTTCCTCCCCACAGATGCTGTTCAACCTGCTCAGCACCTCCAGCAGATTGTTTCTTGTTTCTTGCTGCATATTCCAGCGTCTGTATGCTCTGGTGTCTCTTAACTGACGTTGCCAATAACATTTCTTCTGCTTTAGACTGTTTTTTGTTTCTTTTTCCTTCAAATCTACTAGCCCTCTAAAATTTGCCGAATTTAATATTAATCTGTTTATTTCTCCATTTTCCAGAAACGTAACTTAATGGAGCTGAACTGCAAGGTAAGGGGGGAATCACTCACCAACAGCTTCTTGTCCATGTTCGCCTTTCTGAGGGATGCGGTAACAGCATTCGCATCCTTTTCTGACATCCAAGATTTAAAAACTTTTACAGCAAACGATGCAGATATTCCTGTTTTTAATGGAGTAATAAACATTTTTTAAATGTACATTTTCCAAGACTGGGAATATCCAAGCCAGCTTCAAACAGATCCAAAAGCACATTCTAAAATGGAACATCTGAGTTCATAATAAGAATCATTCTTTATTTCACGAGGAATTGTTCCTGATCCAATGAACTTGTATTGTGTCAGCACGTGGGCGATGAGTTGGGAGGAAATGATTATGTACACCGAAAACATACAGACTGCAGTAGTAAGAATCCGGAGCACAAAACAAATTGTTGGAAGAACTCAGCTGGGCAGGCAGCATCTGCAAAATGTACAGACAGCATTTTGAGACGGGACCCTTCTTTAGATTGATGGAGTGAATGTACAGTGCCCTCCATAATGTTTGGGACAAATCCCATCATTTATTTATTTGCCTCTCTACTCCACAATTTGAGATTTGTAAGAGAAAAAAATCACATGTGGTTAAAGTGTACATTGTCAGATTTTAATAAAGGCCGTTTTTATACATTTTGGTTTCACCATGTAGAATTACAGCAGTGTTTATACAGTCCCCCCATTTCTGGGCACCATAATGTTTGGGACACAGCAATGTCATGGAAATGAAAGTAGTCATGTTTAGTATTTTGTTGCATATCCTTTGCATACAATAACTGCTTCATCACCAGTTGCTGGGTGTCTTCTCTGGTGATGCTCTGCCAGGCCTGTATTGCAGCCATCTTTAGCTTCTGCTTATTTTGGGGGCTAGTCCCCTTCAATTTTCTCTTCAGCAGATAAAAGACATGCTCAATTGGGTTCAGATCGGGTGATTGACTTGATCACTCAAGAATTTACCATTTTTTAGTTTTGAAAAACTCCATTGTTGGTTTAGAAGTATGTTTGGGATCATTATCTTGCTGTAGAATGAACCGCCGGCCAATGTTTGAACTTGAGCAGATAGGATGTGTCTATACACTTCAGAATTCATTATGCTACTACCATCAGCAGTTGTATCATCAATGAAGATAAGTGAGCCAGTACCTTCAGCAGCCATATATGCCCAGGCCATAACACCCCCACCACCGTGTTTCAAAGATGAGGTGGTATGCTTTGGATCTTGGGCAGTTCCTTCTCTCCTCCATACTTTGCTCTTGCCATCAGTCCACTATAAGTAAATCTTCGTCTCATCTGTCCACAAGACCTTTTTCCAGAACTGTGGTTGCTCTTTTAAGTACTGCTTGGCAAACTGTAACCTGGCCATCCTATTTTTGTGGCTAACCAGTAATTTGCATCTTGCAGTGTAGCCTCTGTATTTCTGTTTGTGAAGTCTTCTGCGGACTGTGGTCATTGACAAATCCACACCTGAGTCCTGAAGAGTGTTTCTGATCTGTCAGATAGGTGTTTGGGTTTTTTTTCTTTGTTATAGAGAGAATTCTTCTGTCGACAGCTGTGAAAGTCTTCCTTGGCCTGCCAGTCTCTTTGCGATTAGTAAGCTCACCAGTGCTCTCTTTCTTCTTAATGATGTTCAAAACATTTGATTTTGGTAAACCTAACGCTTGGCTGATGTCTCTAACAGTTTTATTCTTGTTTCTCAGTCTCATAATGGCTTCTTTGACTTTCATTGGCACAACTTTGGTCCTCATGTTGATAAACAGCAATAAAAGTTTCCAAAGGTGATGGAAAGACTGGAGGAAAGACTAGGTGCTGAGAGCTCTCATACACCTGCATTAAGGAGGCAATTAAACACACCTGAGCAATTACAAACGCCTGTGAAGCCATGTGTCCCAAACATTATGGTGCACTGAAATGGGGAGACAATGTATAAACACAGCTGTAATTTCTACATGGTGAAACCAAAATGTATAAAAATGGCCTTTATTAAAATCTGACAATGTGCACTTTAACCACGTGTGATTTTCTTTCTATTACAAATCTCAAATTGTGGAGTACAGAGGCAAATAAATAAATGATGGGTCTTTGTCCCAAACATTATGGAGGGCACTGTAACTGGAGAAAGCAGGTAGATACGAGGTGCGGGGAAGAGTGGAGCAGGGCTAGCAAGTGATCGAGATAAGGAGCTGAACATCAAATAAGGCACGGGAGTGTAGTTTAGCTTATTATTTACACGTGTATCGTGGTACATTGAAAAGCTTTTGTTTGTGTGCTATCCAGGCAAAGCAAAGACTAAACATGAATGCAATCAAGTAATCCAAAGTGCACAGGTAAAGGATAAAGGATACAACAATGAATGAATGTTTATTGGCCAAGTATGTGCATATGCAAGGAATGTGCCTTGGTGCATTCGTTTGCTGTTGAAATAAAACTTTAAAAGAGTGGAGCAATTGTAATGTGTAACAGCAAATCCTCGCCTGGGACCAGCATGCAAAGAGTCGCCACACTCTGGCGCCATGTTGTATCTAAGGCTGAGGAGACAATAACCAAGGATGGAGATAGAGAAGACAAAAAGGTGCAGATGGTGGATTCTGGACAGGAAGTGTGCGGAATCAAATGTACAACCAGAATTGAGGGATAGTGAGTAGAAGGGAGTGGGGGGGAAAGAAAAAAGGAGGCGGGGGATGGGGAATAGTGTATGGGGGAGGAGGAGGAGGCAAAAAGGAATTGGGTAACAAGGACAGGGGTAATGGAAAGAAAGAAGTGTGTGGGCAGGGGGAGCGGGGTGGATGCATTGAAGGGGGGGTTGGTTTGAGTTACCTGGAATGGAGAGAAAGTTTTAATCAAGTTTTATGAAAACGTTAGATTCTTAATCCACCATATGCCAATAACACTCCTGTCACCCAGCTGCTCAGGGTCAGCCAAAACTGGCTGCTCATATTTCCATTTGGGGAAACACAATGGATGATGATCTATTTCTGTACGTGTGGTCAGAAATAGCTG
This sequence comes from Rhinoraja longicauda, assembly GCF_053455715.1. Lineage (NCBI taxonomy): Eukaryota > Metazoa > Chordata > Chondrichthyes > Rajiformes > Arhynchobatidae > Rhinoraja > Rhinoraja longicauda. Next base: position 79,756,570 of record NC_135954.1, read on the forward strand.
AGCATCTCTTAAAAGATTTACTGATCCAACAAATCGAGGTGCTGTTCCACATCGTGTGAGGTGTTTCTTTGCTGTTCTCGTCAAAATATCGTTAATACTAACATGAAGAAATACTTTCTTGAATTCTGAACGCATCTTCAAATATTACCTTCTTTAACCAAATTATCAGAAAATAAGCTTGTTAAAATTGTTGCTGGAAGCGATCCATTGGCTAACAGGATGCCAGTGAGCATTGCCAACTTGGTTTGTTCAGATGCCGAAAATGCTTTCAGGAATAGCAAGAGCTGAGGAAAGACAAGGAAAATAACTTTTAAAAAGTAATAGTCGTGCTAGAAGGATGGGATGTACAATACAAGACATGAAGGACCAGAATGTTTTATCATATGATTTCTGGACTTTAAATTAACTATATCTTTTAAATACAAGTATGGACATGCTAAAACTCAGCCAATTATTACACAATTATTACATTGTTGTAAATATTAGTTGTGTGATGGCAGCAGAGAGCTTCATTGTATTTCCAGTGCTCAGTATTTAAAAACACCAGGTTCCAGGCATAAAGAGCAGCTGCAGTTGGTATGTAAAGGGAAGAATATTGAGATTAATGTAAAAGAGGCTGCAAATTCACTTTTACAACTGGGCTTGTGTGTGGAATCTGCATTTTTTTCTGTGGGCCTCACACATTCCAAACATGCTCTGGTACGTTATGTGGCTATCATTTGTCACTCGTGTAAGTGGCAGGAAGGGGAGTTGATGTGAAACAATAAGTTATAGTTACAAATAAATGAAAGGAGAAAATGGACGAAAGGAGATTATGCTGCTAATAGTCTTACAAACCAAACGTCAACAGTCAAGACTGATCTATTGGCATATGTCCCAAAATGAACCAATGAAATTCTTACTTGCTATATGTTATATTGATAAGTTTGTTTACACAATCACACCAAATCAAAACCCAACATTTTCTTCATATGATACTTTTGGTGACTATTCATCTGAAATCACTAGTTTGAACTATTAATACTTCTACGACAATGCACTTTACTGCACATCTTTAAAACAATGTCTTAAATAGCTTTCCAAATTCAAAATAAAGTTTAATATCACACAAAGGAGCAGCTGTGGCCCAGCATTCATCCCTGTGGCACCCTGCTGATCTCAATCTCCCAATCTAAAAATGCCTTGTTTATTCCTATTACATGTTTATTTTGTGCCAATCAACCCTGAATCCATGCCGATGTGCAACTTTAACCACCGTTTCCTGTTTCTTGCTGTACTTGACTCCACCCAAAACATGCAATCAGGTTCTAATCAATGACTTCAGAAAGACCGTAATTCAGAGTCAACTCTAAGACTGAGGATTGAGTCTCAGCATACATCCTCCCCAATCCTCGTTGAATTTGAAACCCTCATTGACACAAACGTATTGTGCTTATTCCAAACATACTCTAAAATGTTTCTCGCACTCCCCTTTCGTGAAGTGCCAAATTATGGCCAGATACAAGTGCACACTGGCACATTGTTGATTTCTTCACATACATGTATTGACGGCGAGTAATATAGATTATTGCAGTCTGTCAGAGCCAAACATAAGTTGTCATCTGGATCCATACATGAATATGAATAGCCTCTGTCAATGGTTAGCAACTAGGACGAAATTGTTGTTCAATCCAGCTGAGCTAAACCGAATTGTCGTGCCTCAGTCAATCCCAGTTGTTTCATCTTGTGCAGCAAAGTAGTGGTTTAAATCTGCATGTTCTTACTTGGGAACACTTTACACTAAACTTGACATGAATTATCACCATTAATTGAAATAAACTGAGTTAATGCTTGAAAGTTTCATAATTCCCGGAAAATTATACATCTGACTGAAGCTAGATTGGAGGAAATTACCTTTTTAATTGCATCTTCAAAAGCTTTTTCCAGATACTTATAACGTCTGATGAGTTTATTGAAAACCTAAAAGGAATAAGAATATGTTCAGCTGAAAGGTGACATAAAATACAGTAAAACTTTGTAATAATGGACCACAGAGGGAATTGTGTCTGTTATGCTGATTGTCCACTATACCCAAGTAAGGTGTTTTCATTGTGTGTCGTTGAAACAAACAACTGCAAATGAAGGTTGATACACAAAAGAACACAAATAATCAGAGGAACTTAGCGGGTTGGGCAGCATCTCTGGAGAACATGGTTAGGTGATGCCGGGACCCTTCTTCAAACTGATTCAGTCCGCTGAGTTACTCAGCATTTTGCGTGGTTCCACCTTAAAACTTGGTGCCTACGCAGCTGGTCTGCACCAGCGAGCCCTTCTTCACCGGTCGGTACACATGTCTGTTGTCGCGACTCACATTTATAGCCCCTGGGGACAGCTTTCTTCAGGCCACCATCACCAATATGACACGCTCGGTCACCGCGGGGCTCCCTCCCATCTCTTCTTCTATCACTTTGTCCGTTCCACACCTTCCCGCTCCACCGCCACCTCTCCTCCTTCTTCTCCCTTGGAGTCGCCAAATTTTCCAAGGTGAAGTGTGTTGGCAACACCAGGAGGAGGTGGTAGCGGAGCAGACAAAGCAAAGGAAGAAGCGGCAGCTGGGGGAGGAGTGGGTGCCTCGCGGTGATCGAGTGCGTCCTATCGGTGGTATTGACCCGAAGAATGTGCTGTTCGCCTGGTGCTACAACGTGAGCCATGTGAGTGAAGGAGAGCTTGATCAGTCAATTTGCGAACCGGGGGTGGCATCGGCAGGTCTGTCAGCTCTAAACAAAATCTGTTATAAAGGGGTCCATTAAACAAGGGTTTATTGTATGTGCCAATGTAATTTCCAGGGCAAAAATATGGTAATATTTATATTTTATTGAACAAAACACAAATGACACAGGAAACCTCAATGAGTCAAGCAGCAAACAACATTTTGGGTTGGTTCACTTCATCTGTCTGAACTGTCTGACCTGCTGATTTCCTCCAGCACTGTTGTTTTGCTCTCTCGTGTCTCATTTGTATTTTATATAATTGCCAGTCTTTATTCCTGCCTTCTTACACTAGGCATGTAAAGTGAGAGGGGAAAAATTTAAGTAGAAACCCGAGGGGAAACTTTTTCTCACAGAGGATGGTGGGTATATGGAATAAGCTGCCAGAGGAGGCCGAAATTATAACACCATTTAAAAGACACCTGGACACGTTCATGGATAGGAATAGTTTAAAAGTATATGGACCAAATGTGGGAAAATGGGGCTAGCTTAGATGAGGCATCTTGGTATCCATAGACAAATTGGGCCAAATGGCCTGTTTCTGTGCTGCATGACTCTCCAAACCAGCCAATATAATTCTGTCTGAAGAAGGGTCTCGACCCAAAAGTCACCCGTTCCTTCTCTCCAGAGATGCTGCCTGTTCCGCTGAGTTATTCCAGCATTTGTGTCTAATATGATTCTTCAATTCCACACTCTGGTACATTTGAGAAAAACCTCATCCAGTACATATATTTTATATCAATATTCATGATTTTGACTGGATGGAAGAAGCAACTGGTGGCAAAGCTCTCCAGAAAGTAATGAGTACTTCATATGAATTTCTTTCTCACCACTCCCCAGAATTAGATTGTTGTGTGGGGAATGAAATGTTAGGCATTGATATTGACGAGTGATGTTGAGAATATATATTTGGCAGCAAAAATACAACCAGTTTCCAACTGATCTTTTGACCAACTTGGAACAAAGTGATGCAAGAGAAGCTGGCAAACCGATCTTATTGATTGACTCTTTCTTTTTCATTGAGATGATGGTTACAGCTATTTCTAAAATAAATTTACTGCATTCGGAACGTTAGCCTCAACACAGAATGCTATCATGCTTCCAATTTCCCGAATAAAGATGGTTACTCACAATATTTTTTTTCAGTAGTCTAGTGATATCAAGTCGTCAAACTAAACTAGTAATACTATTCTGTCAAGATGCAGTCCACAAGGCTCCATTGGGTGCATGCTGGCTTCGAGAACAAGTGATCCCATCAGCTCATTCTCCCTATTAAGTTTCCTTTTTGTCTCTCTTAACATCCTTTCCCCTTTCAATTCTTCTTCCATCACTGAATCATCGAGATAATCTGCAACGTCGCACATATTACCACTGATATAACCTTGAATAGGTTTAGACCAAACCAATTTAATAGTCTTGCACCCCAGGGTCCTTTACCTGAGCATAGTTACGGATCACTTGCTGATCCTCGGTGGCACCAAACACACAGTATTCAGTCACCTTGGTTTTATCTCCATCATCAATACGTGTTCCTCCTGGGGCTATAAGAGCAGAAATAAGAGCAGAAATACACCGGTTTATTCTAAAAGATGCTCCATCTCCAAAAACCAAAACCGATTTATATGTTAAGAATAGTATTCAGCATTATTAAAGACAGGATTAATCTAATTTAAAACCACGTGGAAAAAAAAAAATGCAGAAGTACCTGAATTTGCACCTTTTTTACAAGGTTCCGAGAATTACACAGTTCACGTGGTCTTGAGACACTGGACGACTTAATTTGAAAGTTCACTCCAACGATCAAAATCAAGTTTAAATTTCACTTTAATCCAATAGCACATTATATTTAAAATATATATTTTACATCATAAAACATCCCAAAGCAATGGACATGAGCATAAACTTTTTTTTTTTAAAAAGGTAACCATGACAGAGCAGGAGGCAAAAGAGCAGGAGCAGTGAGATTAGTCCACTGGCCTCAGATCAAATTATATCTATGGTCAAACATGGGTAAAAAGACTGAACTTCAGAGCCTTCATCTCAAAAGCCACATTCTCGTGCCATCCCCATATTCCAAGGTGCTGCAGTGTCCAGAAATCGCTCAATCTATGTCCCGCTTGATTAGTACAGATGTCAGAGTTTATGGGGAGAAGGCAGGAGAATGGGGTTAAGAGGGAGAGATAGATCAGCCATGATTGAATGGCAGAGAAGACCTGATGGGCCAAATGGCCTAATTCTACTCCTATCACTTATGAACTTAGGCCATCGACGACCAACCTTCCATGCCTGTCCAGGGTACAGAATCCCAAAGATGAGCCTCCCTCAGTGGAGAAATAAGTCAGTGGCAGCACGAATGCAGGGTGGCTTTGATGAACTGATTCAGAAATCATCAACTTGTGACATAATGAAGATCAATAGATATGTGGACTAATGTAGGCAAATATAGCAAAATTGACACCATAAGATATGAAAGACACTACCTACTTCTGCTGCTGTGATTTTATGGACTTAGACCAGTGGCAGACATCACACAAAAAAACAAATCATTTCTACTGACTAAATCCACCAGCTTCACCTATTTACACTTTCCCTGAGGGAACGGGAAAAACAGAAATATACAAGATATCCAATCTTGATGTAGTTTATGCTACATTTTGCTGCTGGATGCAGATTACAGGAGCCAATACATGAAATAAAAATGTGAAACACCATCCTTTAGTAGAGCATCACCACAGGAAGCCGATAATTCACTACAATGCAAGTCCGCTGGCCACCGGGGCACAGCACAGCTGCCATCTATTTCATTCCCCGCAGAGGCAAACCAACATCCTTAATCATAGAGTTCAATTTATTCAATTTAACAGCCCACGTCTGTAACCGAGTTACTGCTGGTCATAAGCCTGGCAAATATCTCTCTCTTTTTACTTCCGCTATTCTACATTTACAATCGTACGATTGGGCGGCATGGTGGTGCAGGAGTCGATTGCTGCCTTAAAGCGCCAGAGACCCGGGTTCGATCCTGACTACGGTTGCTTGTCTGTATGGAGTTTGCATGATTGAAGAGAATTGAATGAAATGTTTCACGAGCCAGTTTAGTATCGAAGAGCTAAATGGCCTCCTTCTGAATTATAAGAAAATGTGGGGCAATAAGACTCTGTAAAACATGTTTAAATTTGTTCCGTTCAAGTTACCATTTTATATTCTATGTTTGGAAGGTAGATTAGATCTTGACACCTGCCTGATAAGAACATTTAGGATTTGTGCATAAAGTAGTAATTGATTTGACATGAGATGTAATTGGCCACACATGAAGCTAGGCGACACTAGTCAAGTCAAGTCAAGTCAATTTTATTTGTATAGCACATTTAAAAACAACCCACGTTGACCAAAGTGCTGCATATCAGTTCAGGTACTAAGAAACGAACGTACAATGGCACACAAACATAACAGCACATACATAAACAGTTCACAGCGCCCCCTCAGAGGGCCTCAAACGCTAAGGAGTAGAAATAGGTTTTGAGCCTGGACTTAAAGGAGTGGATGGAGGGGGCAGTTCTGATGGGGAGAGGGATGCTGTTCCACAGTCTAGGAGCTGCAACCGCAAAAGCGCGGTCACCCCTGAGCTTAAGCCTAGACCGCGGGATAGTGAGTAGCCCCAAGTCGGCCGACCTGAGGGACCTGGAGATAGAATGGTGGGTTAGAAGATTTTTGATATGGGGGGGGGGGGGGGGGAGGGGGAGAAGCCCGTTTAGGGCTTTGTATGTGAATAGGAGGAGCTTGAAGTTGATTCTGTACCGTACTAGGAGCCAGTGGAGAGGGGCCAGAATCGGGGTGATGTGGTCCCTTTTACAGGTACCCGTCAGGAGTCTCGCTGCGGCGTTTTGGACCAATTGCAGGCGGGACAGGGATGATTGGCTGATCCCAGTGTATAGGGAGTTGCAGTAGTCTAGGCGGGAGGAAATGAATGCGTGAATGATTTTTTCAATGTCGTCAAATTGGAGGAATGGTTTGATTTTAGCTGTGGTACGAAGCTGGAAGAAGCTGGCTTTTACCACAGCATTGACTTGCTTGTCACTAAGTAATAGATTTCCTTTATGCACTGCTGAGTTTCAATGGAAATCAGTCAACACTAGGTTTGGGAGAGTGGAAAGCAAGTATGGGCACATTTAAAAATAGCTTGTTATTGCACTTAAACCCGAGATTTTATCTGTATGATGTAACTGATATATAGATGAAAGGGCAACAGGGTTTGGGTGAGAGTTGGGTGTCGACAATTAATGATAGTGATGTGTGGACCCGTAATTGGTGGCGTAGGTTTCACAAGTCGGAAGCTCCAATCATCAGTTGAATGGTGACAGGAGGAGGAATTATGGGGAGGTGGGCAATGTTGGCAATCAATGGGCGGAGGGATTGGATCTGGTGTTGTATGGGAGGCAATGGCTGATGTGGAGGCCAGCAGGAACCAGCTTCAAATGGAGCCCACAATTCAGGTGCATGGGCCACCTCTATTTAAGTGAAAATGTAGAAGTGGCATCCAAATGATATTAACATCACGATGCATGACTGGAGTCTTCCATGCATTATGCGGCAGATACACAAACGTCGGCAAAATGACTGAAGCTGCAATCCATATTACGAGTCCTCAGGTTGTGTTCACAAGTTTCACTTTTTCAATTATAAAACAATCGTATGGCCATTTCAAATATTAACCACATCCGTAGCTCAGCTTGTCTGCTGTTGAACCGCTCACTCACATCAAGGAAAACAAAACCTTTAGCATTTACCCTCTGGCCACTTTAACACCCTTCTCTTCATTAGTCACTGATTTATCAAAGGCAGTCAGTTTCATATTTACCTAGCATGCTCCCAGCTATCAATATATCAAACAGTGTGTCGGCATAACGACGATAATCAAGTCTTGAGCCTGTTATATCCAGAAACTTGGCTGCTGCCTCAAGGTCAGTCCCCGCATCATTAAGACCTTGAACAATTGTGTCTCTGAAGACTGTTGGTTCGAACTTCTCTTTTTCATCTGCAGAAAAGACACAACCATAACCACTGATTTTTAAATTTCCACCATCCTCAAACGATTGTCCTTTAAAGCAATGTAGTCACAACTTAAAGGTGGCGAACAGAAAATGGAGACACAGGGCAGCAGAGTAGTCGGCACCTGTGCATGCTATGAGAATAGTTTTTGTGCTGTCAGCCTCTTGAAAGGAATTAACTAATTGTGACATCAGTTACAATACTATACTTTACTTTATTGCAGACTCAGGATCCAGATAAAAGACAATACATTACATTGAATAAATCACACACAAAAGCACAATACATGATTTAAAACCAAGAATTAAAAAAATCAGTGCCCCACAACGAGCCAACTATACCAATGTCTCCACAGCTGGGATTGGTGGCGTGTAGTGCTAAACCTTATGATTGATAAGGCCAAGATGATTTCATTTTCAGAGTCATTAATTCGGCAAATAAATTTATACATAAGATTTCTTAAAACAGTTTGTAAAGTATTGATTCCTGCAGCCACAAACATTTCACATCATCATATCATATATATACAGCCGGAAACAGGCCTTTTCGGCCCACCAAGTCCGTGCCGCCCAGCGATCCCCGTACATTAACACTATCCTACATCCACTAGGGACAATTTTTACATTTACCCAGCCAATTAACCTACATACCTGTACGTCTTTGGAGTGTGGGAGGAAACCGAAGATCTCGGAGAAAACCCACGCAGGTCACGGGGAGAACGTACAAACTCCTTACAGTGCAGCACCCGTAGTCAAGATCAAACCTGAGTCTCCGGCGCTGCATTCGCTGTAAAGCAGCAACTCTACCGCTGCGCTACCGTGCTGCCCTGTACTACACCATTTAGGTCTCTTAAGTAATATTCTCATAGCATCATTATAGCAGAAGTCTCTGTAAGCTTGCTTTTCTGTAGTTTGACCACAAGTGTGCAGTATAGAGTGGTGTACAATATGCTCTGAACAGAGACATCTTCACTCCATCTGTACACGCACTACTTATTTTATATAGTGGATTATTTTATATAGTGATTGCGCAAAGCCACCAGTTTCTCAATTTAATCTTACAGCCACAAAAATAAAATGTAATATTTGTCAATGTCTCATCTAGACAACCACATTTGAAAGAAAAATAGAAAAATCAATAAAATGATACCACGGAATTCTTTAGAAATTCCTTGGATTGGTCGGCATGTTTACAATAAACACAAAAATAATGCTGTCATTCTTAGTATCAATGCACTTTTCTTGATTTGTCTCTTCAATGTTGCAATTGAAAGAACTAGCTTATAAAGCTTACCCCTCTTCCTGGTCTTAAACCGTTGGCCTGTTAGCACTGGCTTTTGCAACTTACTCATAAACTTTCTATAAAGAAAGAAACAAGAAATTAGACTCATGGCAGGAATTAGCAGAAGAAAAACCTAGTCTTAGTTGCACTATTGGGCAGATCTGCCAAATGGAATATCTGCATCAGTTCACAGGAAACAAATGCTGTTCCATCATTTACTTTACTGCAAACAGTCAATATTTTCCCTGCTGCTTAATTTTAACCAAAGTATACAGTGATGGTGCAGCGATCAAATTACCCCAAGAGGAATCTGGTCCCAATTTGACCCCCTCAAATCTCACCATGGCAGCTGTGGAATTTAAACTCAAATAATCTGGATAATCAAACTTTTTTTTTTAAGTGATAGAACCACAGAACCCCCAGATTGATTCATTAATGGAAATTCACAAAACCCAGCTGATTCATTAATGGAAGTAAACCTGTCATGTTGCAGTTGAAAGAAACAGCCCAGAAACCATTACCACGATCGAGTTTTAATGGCCCCCGGAATAGCATGTTCCTCAGTACAAGGGCAATTAGGGATGGACAATTGGAACATTAAAAATACACTGCTTTAAAGCATTTTTAAACAAAAGAGAACCAACTATGAAATTTGCTCTGATAAATCTTACAGTCCTGGTTCCCGTCCCTTCTATTCCCGACAAATCACCAGCATTTCATCACTTCAGATTTTTGCATCAGACCTCTGAGTGCTCCTCATTCAGTGTCCGTTTGATTTGTGAGATAAATGATTGCTCTTAACATTTCAAATGCCCTCCGTTCAATTAAGAGAAGTGGCGTCCAGTCATGTTGCAAGCCAAAGTTTATTCACATCTCATATTTGATTAGAATTATACATCTGATCAGGTTCATGATCTTAATTCATGCACGGTTCATGTTCAAAATACCTTCATTTTTTTATTTCTCCTTCTCATTTGAAATCATGTAGAGCGATTTTCTGATTTCAGTCCCGATACACTTGCAATTTTTTCTATTTGTTCTCAGGTGTCATTTTATTTGAAAATGTGCAATGTACAGAATTATCGACGTGAATGCCACCAAACAACCACATTTGTTATTAAATATTCCAAGAAAGTAAATGAGCCCTTCAGAACGCTCACAGATTTATTTTGCAACATCCATTTGTTGACGACAAATCTGGTCATTTCAGAGTGCACGCCAACATGACAAAATGAGGTTGCTTTGACTATAAAAACTGATATATTCTCAATACAAGGAAATGAGAAATACATACTCAGTTCATTGCTACAAATCTTCTAGATTGATTAACTCTTCAGATTTTCACCCTCTTCTCATCACTGCCATCAAAACAAGCTCATGTCTTAAAATCTTGTTAAAAATTGCTGAACTACACATTATTTCTGACCATTATCTAAATCGTATAGCCTCGATTATTTATTTATGTCTTACTTTCTTGCTGTTACTATAGTTTAAATGGACATTAGTTATCCTATGGGAATATTTGAGAGACAGTCAGCTCTCCAGCTAATCTGGTCTACATTGCTCCTCAATCAATCAATAAATATCGTTAAATTTTAAATAAGCTATTTAATTCATTGTTGTTTATCAAATTCAGCTAAATACCAAAATAATTGCACTTCAAAAAGTTATTCAACACGTGTAGCTCTTTGAAATGAGTTAACAAATCGTATAAATATCCCCCCCCCCCCCCCCCCCCAGAGTAGCCGGTCAGTAAGTTGGAGGGACTGATGGTATGGTAGACACTATGACAAGCAAGTCTGAAAGGAAGGACAGGCAGGGATAGGTTAATGAACATGGTGAAATTAAGGAGATTAAATATGTTTATTTCAATGCAAGGAGTATTACGAGTAAAGCGGATGAACCTGTGATGGATCGGTCGGTGCATGGAATTATGGTGTTTAGTTTAGACAAACAGCACAGGAACAGGCCCCTCATCCCACCAAGTCCGTGCTGACCAGCGATTCCCATACACCAGCACTATCACACACACCAGGGACAACATACAATCTTTACCAAAGCCAATTAACCTACAAACCTGAACGTCCTTGGAGTATGGGAAGAAATCGGAGCACCCGGGGGAAAACCCACGCGGTCATGGGGAGAACGCACAAAGTCTGTACAGACAGCACCCGTAGTCAGGATCGAACCTGGGTTTCTGGCGCTATAAGGCAGCAACTCTACTGCTATGCCACCATGACGCCCGCTGTTGTGGCCATTACAGAGCTGCACGTGGAAGAGGATGGCAACTCAATATTCCAGGGTTTTGAGGTTTCAGATATTATAGAAAGTAAAGAGGTGATGCAGGTTTGTAGGTTAATTGGCCTCTGTAAATTGCCTTCAGTGTGTCAGGAATGGATGAGAAAATGGGATAAGATGGGACCAGTGTGATTGATGGTCAGCGTGGACTCAGTGGGCCGAAGGGCCTGTTTCCATGCTCTGTCTCCAAACTAGACTAAATGGAAATATAAATACCTGAAAACACCTCATTGCAGTACAGTCAAATACCAATGTTTATACTGTGATAATGTGCTTTATAAATTTATATTTGTATTATAACAGATAAAATCTACCCAGTGAGAGATATTCATGAATAACCATGTTGATAAAATTAACTTTCTTGATATTTCATATTATACTAAACCCGTGGTGTGAATGGCACCAAACCTAGTTTGGGACAATTGCCCAGAAAATCATCGTACAACTGACCAGGTAAAAAGGCATTTCAAATGGTATAATGATGGGTTTACAGTCAGATTCAAGGGCTACAATGGCCAAGTGCAGTTCCCTCTAGGAGCAGCATGAAAGGTTCCCAAGGCTTGTGTCTTTGACATGCTAATTACTGGGAAAGGTGTTAGACCTGGAGAGAGCTAGCCCCATTGCAACCACAGAACAACTGCAGAAAAAAAGCTGTCATGGAGGGGAAAAACAAGTGATGAAGGATATGGTGATTTACTAGCAGGGGAGAGTTTTTCTTGACCGATCATCGTCTGTCCTGAGCCAGTCATTGCTATCCTGCCGAATGCAAGATGATCCTGTACAAAAAGGACGGGTTGCATCTGAACCTGAGGGGAACCAATATCCTGGCGGGGAGATTTGCTAAAATAATTGCGGAGACTTTAAACTAGTACGGTTGGGGGGAGGGACTCAAACACAGATAGCTAACAGGCAGTGTGTGAGGCAGGAGGCAGAAAAGGGAAACACTCAGACCCAATATGTAGGAGAGAAAGAAGGGAAAAGAAATAAACTGAGAATAAGAAATGATGGGTCCCTTAAATGTGTATATTTTAATGCTAGGAGCATTGTAAGAAAGGTGGATGAGCTTAGAGCCTGGATTGACATCTGGAAGTATGATGTTGTGGCGATCAGTGAAACATGGTTGCAGGAGGGTTGCGATTGGCAATTAAATATTCCAGGATTTCATTGTTTCAGAACTGATAGAATCGGAGGGGCAAGAGGTGGGGGTGTTGCATTGCTTGTCAGGGAGGATATCACAGCAGTGCTTTGGCAGGACAGACTAGAAGGCTCGATTAGGGAGGCTGTTTGGGCGGAACTCAGAAATGAGAAAGGTTTAGCAACACTTATAGGGGTGTATTATAGACCGCCAAATAAGGAACGAGAATTGGAAGAGCAAATATGTAAGGAGATAGCAGATATTAGTAGTAAGCACAGAGTAGTGATTGTGGGTGATTTCAATTTTCCGTATATAGACTGGGAATCACATTCTGTTAAAGGGCTGGATGGTTTGGAGTTTGTAAAATGTGTGCAGGATAGTTTTTTGCAGCAATACGTAGAGGTGCCTACCAGAGAAGGGGCAGTGTTGGACCTCCTGTTAGGAAATGAGATGGGTCAGGTGACGGAGGTATGTGTTGAGGAGCACTTTGGGTCTAGTGATCACAATGCCATTAGTTTCAATATCATTATGGAGAAGATCAAATCTGGACCAAGGGTTGAGATTTTGGATTGGAGAAAGGCTAATTTTGAGGAGATGAGAAAGGATTTAAAAGGAGTGAAATGGAAATTTTTGTTTTATGAAAAGGATATAATAGAGAAATGGAGGATATTTAAAGGTGAAATTTTGAGAGTACAGAGTTTTTATGTCCCTGTTCGGTGGAAAGGAAAGAATAATAATTTGAAAGAGTCGTGGTTTTCCAGGGAAATTGGACACTTGGTTCGGAAAAAGAGGGAGATATACAATAAATATAAGCGGCAGGGAGTAAATGAGGTTCTTGAGGAATATAAAGAATGTAAAAGGAATCTTAAGAAGGAAATTAGAAAAGCGAAAAAAAGATATGAGGCTGCTTTGGCAAGTAATGTAAAAGTAAACCCCAAGGGGTTCTACAGATATGTCAATAGCAAAAGGATAGTGAGGGATAAAATTGGTCCATTAGAGAGTCAGAGTGGACAGCTATGTGCTGAGCCGGAAGAAATGGGGGAGATATTAAACAATTTATTTTCTTCGGTATTTACCGAGGAGAAGGATATTGAATTATGTGAGGTAAGCGAAACAAGTAGAGTAGTGATGGAAATTAGGAGGATTAAAGAAGAGGAGGTACGGACACTTTTGAAAAATATAAAAGTGGATAAGTCTCCAGGTCCTGATAGGATATTCCCTAGGACATTGAGGGAAGTTAGTGCAGAAATAGCAGGGGCTATGACGGAAATATTTCAAACGTCATTAGAAACGGGGATGGTGCCGGAAGATTGGCGCATTGCGCATGTTGTGCCTTTGTTTAAAAAAGGTTCTAAAAGTAAACCTAGCAATTATAGACCTGTTAGTTTGACGTCTGTGGAGGGAAAATTAATGGAAAAGATACTTAGGGACAATATATATAATTATTTGGATAATCAAGGCCTGATTAGAAAGTCAACATGGATTTGTGCCTGGAAGGTCATGTTTGACTAATCTTCTTGAATTTTTTAAGAGGTTACCAGGGAAATTGATAAGGGCAAGGCTGTGGATGTTGTCTATATGGACTTCAGTAAGGCATTTGACAAGGATCCACATGGAAGGTTGATTAAGAAGGTTAAATCGTTGGGTATTAATAGTGAGGTTGCAAGATGGATTCAACAATGGCTGAATGGGAGATACCAGAGGGTAACGGTTAACAATTGTATGTGAGGTTGGAGGCCAGTGTCTAGTGGAGTACCCCAAGGATCTGTGTTGGGTCCACTGTTGTTTGTCATTTACATTAATGATCTGGATGATGGTGTGGCAAATTGGATTAGTAAATATGCAGATGATACTAAGATAGGTGGTGTAGTTGATAGTGAGGTAGATTTTCAAAGTCTACAGAGAGACTTGGGCCTTTTGGAAGGGTGGGCTGAAAGATGGCAGATGGAGTTTAATGCTGATAAGTGTGAGGTGCTGCATTTTGGTAGGACAAATCAAAATAGGACGTACAGGGTAAATGGTAGGGAATTGAGGAATGCAGTAAAACAGAGGGATCTGGGAATAACTGTGCATTGTTCCCTGAAGGTGGAATCTCATGTGGATAGGGTGGTGAAGAAGGCGTTTGGTATGCTTGCCTTTATAAATCAGAGCATCGAGTATAGAAGTTGGGATGTAATGTTAAAATTGTACAGGGCATTGGTGAGGCCGAATCTGGAGTATGGTGTGCAGTTCTGGTCGCCAAATTATAGGAAGGATGTCGACAAAATGGAGAGGGTACAGAGGAGATTTACTAGAATGTTGCCTGGGTTTCAGCACTTAGGCTACAGAGAGAGGTTGAACAGGTTGGGTCTTTATTCTTTGGAGCGTAGAAGGTTGAGGGGGGACTTGATAGAGGTTTTTAAAATTTTGAGAGGGACGGACAGAGTTGACGTGGGTAGGCTTTTCCCTTTGAGAGTGGGGAAGATTCCAACAAGGGGACATAGCTTCAGAATTGAGGGACAAAGGTTTAGGGGTAACATGAGGGGGAACTTCTTTACTCAGAGGGTGGTGGCTGTATGGAATGTGCTTCCGGTGGAAGTGGTGGAGGCTGGCTCGATTTTATTATTTAAGAGTAAATTGGATAGGTATATGGATAGGAGAGGATTAGAGGGTTATAGTCTGAGTGCAGGTAGATGAGACTAGGTCAGGGAGAATGGTCGGCGTGGACTGGTAGGGCCGGACAGGCCTGTTTCCATGCTGTAGTTGTTATATGGTTAATGAGCCAGAGGATACATCGTGGAGTTCAGATGTGCATTATGAAAAAAACCTGCAATCAGTGATGGAATACCCAGTGAATAGATTCCAAATGTAAATTATGTTGTAAACTAAGGCTGACAGACGCTATGTTCAAAATATTGATGTCAAAATGAGGATCCTTTAATTGATGTGGCATCGGTGATCTCAGCAGGTTATTCCTCAATTTTTTGGGCACCTTTAACCAAGGTTTTAGTGACCCGCAAAAGCTCCATTTTATGCCAGCAAGGAAGGAAATATAATGACATGCAACCTGTGATATGATCAGGTGCATGACTGTCCGTGGGAGAACCTCTGATGCACCAAAGTACATCGTGTATGGATGTGTCCAATTTCCCACTGCACAGAATTTTACTTGGAAATGATCAAGGGCACAACCTAAAGCCAGCCATCTCTCTCTTCAGACTATTTGTTCATAAAGAACAGGTGATAATGCATCCTACTTATCTCTAGCCTGCAAAAATTGTTCATATATCATGCTCATCGTGCTCAAACGGAGTCACTGAATTTTAAAAAGAAACTTAACACATGAAAACACATGCAATGATTAACAATTGCTTAAAACCTGATGAAGCATTAAGTACCAATTCCTTGGAATAAGTATTGCACACACCTGCAGACACACTTCACTGAATTTCACAGAAAAGCTTTAGTTTAAAAATAAATGCGGCTTCAGTCTGCTTTGGCCTTTGATTTGAAAAGAGGTAAAGACTATACCTGTAACTAAATTCTCTCGCATTGTGTTGTTAAAAAAATAATACAATTACAGTCAATGTGTCACTAGTTGAACTAGGTGTGTGCATCACTCACATTGCATGTTTAGCAATCTATAGCTAAAATAGAAACACTTTAATTATCCTTTTAATGCAACTTGTTATGACAAACTCGCAAGCAGTTTTTACAAGAATCGCTGGAGCATGGACTTGTACTGTGCAAATTACTTCCATTTTCTCAGCACATCCTTTCCAACAAACTTGCAGATGAGGAAAATCTGAAGAGATATTGTTTACTGCCCAAAGCTGAGTGCCAGGATGAAAAGATATTTTCCAGAGCACGTGGTTTGGCTGTGGAATGTATTGCCAGCAATAGTGGTCAAGGCATGCTAATCTTTGCATGCCTTGCAAAAGAGAGCAGGATAAACAATTGAAGGAAAATTAGCAGGGCTATGGTTAGAGGGCAGGGAAGAGGGGCAAGCCAGTGCCTGCACGGACTCATTGGGTCAAATGTTCCATCTTGAACCATTCTGAAATAAATTGCACATTTATTGGATGTAAACATGTAAATTAAGGTACATGTTGCAACTTTCATACTTTGAATATTTAGAATTCTCAATTGTTTGAATAGGCAGAGACAGACAAACATCAGATAACTGAAACTTATCCACAAAGCAATGCACGGGCTGGACAAAATCTGCATAGTTGTTTTGGATAATTTAATCAATAGCTTGAAATTAAACTAGTTAAATGTGTTTTTCTCACTTTCATTTGAAACAGTGGCAGAATTTCACTGAAGGTAGCAGGCGCCCACATCCAAGGAAAAGTGCTGGGGATGCGATGAATCCATAATTAATGTTACAATCACCAAATATGTACGTGCTGTGAATTCAGTTTGAGATCACAAAGCAATGAGTAGGACATGAACCAATAACGCCAGGTAATACCGAAGAACTTAAAAATAGTGTATACAGTTTGGAGAATGGCAATTTGGAGTATTGTGTGCAGTTGTGGTCACCCCATTAGAGGAAGGGTGTGGAGGCTTTAGAGAGGGCACAGAAGATTTACCAGGACGCTGCCTGGGTTAGAGATTATTAGCTTGAAGGAAAGATTGGACAAAGATTGTTTTCTCTGGAGCATTGGAGGCTGAGGGAGACTTGATGAAAGTTTATAAAATTATGAGGGACGCAGATAGGGTAGACAGATAGAAACTTTGCCCCAGCAAAATGTCTCATGCTAGATGGCACAGTTTTAAGATTAGGGTGGGGAGGGGGAAGCGTTTAAAGAAGACGAGGAGATGTATGGGGCAAGTCTTTTTTGACACAGAGTGGTTGATGCATCAAACATATCAGCAGCGAGTTGGTGGAAGCAGATAAGATAGTAGTGTTTGAGAAACCTTTGGATGGGTATGGACGGATGTGGATTACATGCAGGCAGCAGAGATTAGTTTAATTTGGCATCATATTCGGTTCATGTAGTGGACCGAAGGGCCTCTTCTTGTGTTGTACTGTTCTACGTTCTGAGTATAAGCAGATGCTCCATGGCTCAGTGACTCCATGCTAACCTAAGTGCCTGTGACCCCCAATGTAGTCGTAAGATAAAATATTAGCAACCCCCATGAAATACAACACCCATGGCACTCCATTTAAACAGTCTGTGAATTAAGATCAACTGCATGATACTATTCTGCAATGTATCCTCTTCTTTTGAAATAAAAACAGAAATTATGAGTATTTTTGTAAATGACAAGAGATTTGAAATAACATAACATAACAACACTTTATTGTCACTCGGCTTTTTACACTGAACGAAATTTCAGCAGTCACACAAAACACAGCAAAAAAGAAAAGAACACAGGACACCCGACCCCAACACAAACATCCATCACAGTGACTCCAAACACCCCCTCACTGTGATGGAGGCAACAAACTTCCCCTCTCTTCCCCCCGCACCCACGGACAGGCAGCTCGACCCCTACCGAGGCAAACGACACGCACAGCCCCTGCAAGGGGATGGAAGGCCCCGCGGCCGAGCCGCCCTGGGCACCGAAACGTCCCGCGGCCGCACCGGGCGATGTTAAGTCCAGCGGCCGAGCCGCACCGGGCACTGAAACGTCCCGCGGCCGAGCCGCACCGGGCACTGAAACGTCCCGCGGCCGAGCCGCGCTGGCGATGTTAAGTCCAGCGGGCGAGCCGCACTGGGCACTGAAACGTCCCGCGGCCGAGCCGCGCTGGCGATGTTAAGTCCAGCGGCCGAGCCGCACCGGGCACTGAAACGTCCCGCGGCCGAGCCGCGCTGGCGATGTTAAGTCCAGCGGCCAAGCCGCACCGGGCACTGAAACGTCCCGCGGCCGAGCCGCACCGGGCACTGAAACGTCCCGCGGCCGAGCCATGCTGGCGATGTTAAGTCCCGCAGCCGAGCCGCGCCGGCGATGGAAGGCCCCGCGAGCGAGCTGCGCCCCGGGGAAGAGACCTAATAAAAGAAAGGTTTCCCCCGCCCCACCCCACCCCCACACCCCACCCCCCCACCACACATACACAGCCAAAAACAGAAACAAAAACCATCCCAACACCGACACAAACAAAAAAAAGAAAAAAAGACAAACAGACTGCCAGAGAGCCGCAGCCGTTAGGCGCAGCCAACTCCTCCCACTGTTCAAATGGAAACAAGCATCTTTATAGACAATTGACTGCAAGCTATGTGCAGGAGCAGTGGGCAGTGGGCAAATAGGAATACAATGGTACGTTGGCCTTTATTGCCAGAGGATTTGCGTAAACGTGACTTATTACAGTAATATACAGTAATCTTATATAATTATTGTACCTGAAAATTTAATTTCACTCTTTTTCCTATAAAGGATAAATTTACTACAAAGGCAATACATTGAGGATTCAACAGTGTGGTTCTTGGGATGGTGGGTCCATGAAATGAAAGCAGATTGAGCGGGGCAGGCCTCAGTCCCTTGGAGTTTAGATGAGATACAGATGCTCCCCAGCTTATGATGCTTCCACTTGCGATAGTTGACATTGCGATGGTGCAAACGGTAGCGAGCCGCAGCTCGCTTCCGGCCACGTGATCGCGTGTATTAAATGCATTTCGACGTACAATATTTTCGGTTTCCGATGGGTTTCTCGGAACGGAACCCCATTGTAAGCTGAGGAGCACCTGTACAATCTTACGGAACCATACAAAGTTCTGGAGGTTCCAACAGGGTAGACATAAGGAGGACAGGGGGCTTGAACTCACATCACATCTCAAAGGAGTGGGGGTAGAGAACTTTAAACACTACATTGAAAACAGTGATTGCTTGATTTCAGGGTATTAAAGGGATCAAGGGAGAGTGGAATAGGACAGGAAAGTGGTTCAGCTGTAAAAAAAATCATGATCCTGTGAAATAGTGAGTAGGTTAGTGGGTTGTGTTGCTTGTATTCCTATTGATACCGTACCAATAATAATTCACACCTTTTACTTCCGTCAGGGCCTCCATACATGTGGCAGATGCCTCTGGAGTTCAGACAAAACTGTTCCAAGCGAGGATAAATTTTACCCTCAGCAGTCAACAACACAGGTTAATGCACTAACAAAAAATGATGGAGATATCAGGTTTATTCTTCTCATCTATTTTTAAACAGAACTGTAGGATGCGCATTCCTCCTGTTCCACTGAATCACGTGTACAAGTAAGGAAGACTGAAGGATAGTGAAGGACAATTGTACACCACGTGAACAAATCGATTTTTATGCGATCAAAACTGCTGGGCAATTCCTCTCTATTTCAGCATCTTTCTCTTCTGCTGCAATATTAACTTCATCTTACTACACAAAACGTCTTGAAAATGTATTGTACATCATACAATTTTCCTCAGTAGCTGAAATCTTTCATAGCTAAAATATGGAATAAAATAAACATATTTCAACTCATATTTTAAAGTGGGCAAATTATAAACCCATCGTCATACAGACAGACACAGGTCCCTTGGCCCAACTTGCCCATGTCGGCCAAGAAGCCCCATCTACACTAGTCCCACCTGTCTGTGTTTGGCCCACATCCCTCTAAAACTTTCCTATCATGTATCTGTCCAAATGTCTTTAAAATGTTGTTAGGTTAAATGTATCATAGGCCAGAACAAACTCCCCTGACAAAAAGCCTCAACCTATCTGATCTCCCGGTTGCCCAGCCCTTTAACTCCCCCTCCCAATCTGACCTTTCTGTCCTGGGCCTCCTCCATTGTCCAACCCCTCCCCTTCCCGGTTCTCCCACCAGTCTTACTGTCTCCGACCACATTCTATCTGTCCCGCCCACTCCCCTGACATCCGTCTGAAGGGTCTCGGCCTGAAATGTCACCCATTCCTTCTCTCCAGAGTTGCTTCAGCATTGTGTCTATAAGCTGACAAACTCACTCCAGCTCCCAACTGTGAGATCCATCAGTCTTCTTCCCCCTTTAATTATTTCCCTGAAACACAGCAAATTATCTCTCTCATATCCATCAACTTGCCTTTGATTTTTGTTTTGCTACTTACCCTCACCAGAATAAATTGGAGTAGCTGATTAACCTATCAACAAGTCTTTCAGATGTGGGAGGAAAGCTGTGGAGCATGGGGTGACAGGAAGAACGTGCAAACTCCACAGACAATAGTTCAGATTGAACCTGGGTCACTGGGCAGGAACATCTGATGAGCACACTCTGATCTTTCACTACACTCCTGGACAAGTGGCCCCCAATATACTTTGTAACCTCAGCATTGCGCTAACCATGGTTAGTAGGGTAAAGCCAGTTCTATTTGTTTGAAAGGAGTTGCTGATTTTCAATTAGAAGTTCAGTTTAGGAAAGGATTATAAAAATACTTTGACTCTTGTGATGACACGTTCCCTTTAAAGCCTGTTCCGATCCCGGCCACAAGCAAACGAGCCGTGGTTGGATCCAATTAATGGTTAGTGGACAAATTAATCTGATTTTTATCCTGAGTTGGGCCGATGGGTCCGTTTCCACTATTACTCGATTTTGCAACGTCTCTCTTTATCTCACAGCTTTTTATCTTCTTCCCTTCTCTGTCTTTGATCCACCCATCTGCCAACACCCCCCCCCCCCCCCCCCCCGCATCCACCTATCACTTGAAGAGCTGAGGCCTTGAGCATTTTTGTTGTTAATCCTCACTGGCTACAGGAATGGTGCCAAAAGATTGGAGACCACAAATGTTGAACTGTGATTTAAAGAGGCATAAAGATAAACCAAGTAATTATAGAGCAATTATTGCAACTTTGTTTGTGGGCAGATTATTGGAATAATTCTGAGGCGCAATACAAACCTGTTTAGATAGAGAACAGGTTCATCGAGAACTGTCAGGATGGATTTGTCATGCCTGACAAAACTTAATTGAATTAGTTGCAAAGGTAACCAGCCTGATTGATATAGAGTGCAAGTGACATGCATCACATCGAGTCCAGCACAGTCCCATGTGGCTGGCTGGCCAGTACAGTAAAAGTTCATGGGATGAAGAGGAGTGCAGCAAGTTGGAGACAATTTTCACTCAGTGAGAGTACGGGTGTATTTGTGTCAGGAAACCTATTGCCAGTGAGATGCCACAAGACTTAGAACTCCCATCGGTATTAAGGAATTTTTTTTTTTTAAAGAGACAGCACGACTCTAAGAAATCGAAAAATGGGATGAGAAACAGTAAACACATTTATAAAAGGAAATTTAGATTTAATAATTCCGTTTATTATTTTAAATTTGAACCAGCAAAATGGATTAGGAAAATCCTACTGGTGTGGTAATTTAGATTCTGAGGAAGGTGTTTGAAAATAATCCACATGCTTGGAGCACGAGTAAATGGATGTAATAAATGAGCAGGTTTGAAAATTGGTTGATGGATGGAAAATGGAGTGGAAATAAACACATCAAATGTCATAGTTGCAACTTGGCTGATGATACACAGCTGGGTGGGATTGAGAGTAGAGAGGAGGATGTAAAGAGCCTTTATAAGGACAGACCAGCTGTGGCAGTGGGCAAACATTACATGGAAATCGCAAAGCTGTATAGCTTGGTAGGTTGAGAGATAGAAAATTACGTTGTTGCTCCTTGCGTAAGAATCACAAATGTAATTATTAGGTAGACAAGCAACTAGGAAGTGTACCTCCAGCTTCAGGGACAGTTTCTTCCCATGTGTTATCAGGCAACTGAACCATCCAACCAACAACTCGAGAGCAGTCCTGAACTACTATCTACCTCGTTGGCAACCCTCTCACTATCCTTGATCGGACTTTACTGGCTTCATCTTGCACTAAGCGTTATTCACATTATTCCCTTTATCATGTATCTGAACAGTGAATAGTCATGTATTGTCATTCTGATGACTGGTTAGCACTCAACAAAAGCTTTTCACTGTACCTCCGTGCACGTGACAATAAACTCAACTCAAATTGAAGATAAAAGATACGTTGGCCTTTATTTAAAGGGAATTTGAGTACAAAAGTGACGATTTACTACTCCCATTATATAGGGGCCTGACACTAATGATGCGTTACGAGCAGGTTTGTCTGCTTGACCCACGGAAGAGTCATAAGGAATGCATCAAAGATTTGCCTTGTTGATTCCTGGAATGGAGATTGCGGACTGAGAGAATAATCATGGTGGGCCTATACTCTCAAGAATTTAGAGGGAGGTGTAGGCTTATTGAAAAAAAAAAAACATACTAAATTCCTTTGGGGCTTTACAGAATGGATAACAGATGAGATTTTCCCAGAACCAAAGCCCCAAAAATGCCAGGCAATGCCCATTTTCAACATGTGGTGGTCTAACCAAAATAAAACCCCCAAAAAGCCTGAAACTCCCTTGGCAGCTAAGCTCCGATTCTAACCGACTGCACTTGACATTCAATGTTATGACCATTGCTGAGACCCCAGCAGTAACAGCCCCATGACCTCCATTGTCAAGAAAGATGTGAGCAGTTGGCATAAGAGAACACTGCCTCTTGCAAAATCCTCTTCAGGTAACACAGAATTCTGGGTTGGAAATACATTAGTTCCTTTATCATTACTGGATCCAAATCCTGAAACTGCTTCCTTAATAATTCTGTGACCATCCCTTCGTCAAATGGGATCCCTTCGTCCCATCCCTGTACTATTAAGGAGCGGCAATAAAATCTAGTTTAGTTATAATAGTCATTTGGGCCAAGGTACATTGAAAAACTTCAGTTTGTGTGTTATCCAGTCAAAAATCCTATACATGAATACAATCAAGTTGTTGCCAGAGAAGGGATGTAACATTTAATAGTCAGACCCTGAAAAGTGAGTAAATCTTAAAGAATGTAGCTCTTTTTGTGGTACATAATAATGGCTTAAACATGAATGTACAGGTCTTAATGATTTTTAAGGCTAAACAAAAATTGGACATGTTATCAGGGTGGATGAAAGCTTTAACTGCAGGACAGGAAAGTCTGTTCAGAGAAGAATGGTCTGAAGAAGTGCAACAAACAAGAGAATACATAATTGATGAGAAGTGGAGTGGCCTTGGAATATGTGCCCATAGATCTTTAAAGATAGCACGATGTCAATAACGTAGTTAAAAAGGCACTTGGCATGTTTTCTTTCATTTGTGGTGAGAAAGTACGCAAGAGCAAGGAGATAATGTTGTATTCAATGCGAGTCAAATTGCAGCTTGAATACCACATGCAGTTTTGAACAGCACATTGCAGGAAAGAGGTGATTACACTGGGGAGAGTTCAGAGAATTTATATGAGAATGTTGCTAGGACTAGAAAATTATAGCTAAGAGAAGCGATTGGATAGACTAGTTTAGAACAGAAAACCAAGAGGGAATTGTGAAGTATATAACTCACTTGTACGTCTTGTGAGGTATGTCAATGTAAATAGGAAGGATCCAGGCACTGGTTTGAAATAATCGACAGGAGTTTTTGAGGGTATTTTTCTTTAAAACCAAAACGTTGGAAGGGATCTGGAACAGATCGACTAAGGAACATCATCCCTCTTCATATTCAAAACGTACTTGGATGTGACCTGTAGGGTTACAGACTGGACCTGCTGTACGTTGGGATTAGGCTGGGAAATAATTTATCGATCAGCAAGCACCAGTCCTAAATGTCCTCCTACATGTCATCATTTTGTTTATGATCCTATAAAAGCTTCCTCTCAAGCACTTGCACCGATTGTTTTGAAAGGGCTTGCACTGTTGAGAGGTGAATTTGAGTACTGCCGCATACTAACTGCAGTGCATGAAGTAGCTGGCTACTGAAAACTCACATCACATCTCTTTCCGACACAGGATGTGCATTTGGGAAAGCCAGAGCACTAATTACATGCACATTTTATTGTAGATTTTTCTCTTTGGAAAATCTCTCCTCATTGCAATTAGTGTTTAGTTGCCAAAAAAGTTAGGCTTTGATATAAACAGTCTTCAATAATCACCTGGGCAGCATCGACAGTAATTAGGATATCTCCATTTTCTAAGAACTATTGAACACTGACCTAGAAACACAGCAAGTGTTTCTTCATTTTTATTGGTTTGTTTTGAATCAACATTAAAATATCCAAATTCTTCAATTATCACCCAAATTTGCTTTAAATTGAAAATTCAGTGCACAGTTGCAAAGCAGAAAATTTCACAAAGGAAGACATTTCTGAGAGTATCAGGTCAATTTTACCAGATATCAAGTCATCCAAATAACTTGGCTGATCCTCTTTTATTTTTCAAAGACACCAAATGTCCTAAACTAAATTTACTGTTAATTGAGTGTGAACATGGGTCCCGGCCTGAAACGTCATCTACCCATGTTCTCCAGAGATGCTGTCTGAACTGCTGAATTACTCAGCACGCTTTGTCTTTCTTTGATTTTAATTCCTAGTAATGTGAAAAGTGGTGTTTGCCTTCCACCCCAGATCCAAGAATATTCTTATGCTGCCAAACACATGCAGCTCCCCCGTAAAAGCAAGCTAACTCTTTTGTCCGAAGACACAAGGGATTACAGGTAGTGAAACGTAGAACACTAAAACCGCACTGATGGAGGAACTCAGGTCAAGTAGCATCTGTGGAGGGAAGGGGATGGTTGGCATTTTGGGTCGGGACACTGCATCAGGCCCAAGAGTCGAAAGGGTGTACAAAGTGGTGAGTGTGCGGCAAGGGAGGGGCTGACAGGCACTGGTAGCAGATGAAAGGGATGAAGGGAAGGTGCAGCCAGATGGAAGAGGGGAAGGGGTGCAGGAACATCTGCGTTCTTCCACAAGAGCCATCCTGAGCTCCTGGTAGAACGTCATTTCAATTCCTCTTTTCATTTCCATTCCCACACTGACCTGTCTGTCCTCAGCCTTCTGCACTGCCAAAGCAAGGAAAAATGGAAACTGGAGAACAACACATTGCATTCCACCTGGGTAGTCCAATTTCAGGTAACTTGAACCCCCCTGTGCCCTATTCCCTCATTCTGATCCACCCAGGGTATCCTTTCCCCAACCTGGTCACCTGCTATACTTTTGGTGCCTGACCCTGTCAACCAACAGATCACACCTGCCCACATCCCTTTCTTATCTCATCCACTCATCACAAAGTGCTGGAGTAACTGTGCGGATCAGGTAGCATATGTGTAGGAAATGGATAAGCGACGTTTTGGGTCGGGACTCTTCTTTGTCTACAAAAGAAATGCACTGACCACAACCATTTTGCTTCAGGAATGGGTCCAAGCAGTGAACAGTTCAATTTCCAACATTGCATTTGAAATGAAACATGTTAACAACTGAAAAGGCAAAACAGTCTGAAGTTTAAAAAGAACTGCGGATGCTGGAAATTTGAAACAAAACAGAAGATGTTGGAAAGACTCAGCATGTCGCACATCTATGAAAATAGAAGCTGATTTGACACTTCAGGTCTCGGCCCTTTGACTTTAAACATTAACATTTGCCACCATAGATCCTGCCTGATCTGCTGAATGCTTCCAGCATGTTCCGCTTCTGCTCCATATTGTGAACATGACCCAGTTGAACTTCCTGTTACCAAAACATTTCTATTTGATTCATCATATCATATCATATCATCATATATATACAGCCGGAAACACATCATAACAGCTCATTTCAATAGGAGGACCAGCAGAGAACAATAACTAGCCACACGGTACCTGGAATTGTGCCGCATGTCAAAACAAAATATGTAACGGCCCATCCCGTCAGAGCCAGAGCCCCTCAGGTCGAAGACTCGATGGCAGGAGCCTCGCGGGCTGAAGGTGGAGCCTCGCGAGTCAACGAAGCCAACGGTGCCTGGGTCTGCAGAGCCCGCGGCTGCAGCCTGGCGCCACGGAAACGCCTGGAAAGTACTCGACAGCGATAACGGAGAGGTTGGTGTGGCAGTCGATGATGACGCCAACAGACGGACCAGGCGGATACATTAACGTGAGGACACCGCTGCTGGGGAAGGAACAAAGATGGACCTGGCCTGGGGGGACCGCCATGACAAAGAGGGGAGAACAAAGGGGAACCCGGCCGGGGGGGGGGACCGCC
Source organism: Rhinoraja longicauda (assembly GCF_053455715.1). Taxonomy (NCBI): domain Eukaryota; kingdom Metazoa; phylum Chordata; class Chondrichthyes; order Rajiformes; family Arhynchobatidae; genus Rhinoraja; species Rhinoraja longicauda. The sequence goes on from NC_135954.1 coordinate 79,783,085, forward strand.
ATGACAAAAGGGGGAGAACAAAGGGGGACCTGGCACAGGGGTACTTTGTAACTGCCCTTTATGAGCAACTATTTGCATACCTTGTGTATGCAAGCAAAGAATCTCACTGACTTGTCACATGTGATAATAAAGTATTCATTCATTCGTTTTCCTCATCACCTCCCTCTCCCAATCCCCTATCCCGCGGATAAACATGTACAGTGTCTCCAACAGACATTTGCTGATATACACCTGCTAGGTTTATCCATGGAGAATAGCTATTCAGGCAAGGAACTACCATCTTCTGTCAACACACAAACTGTCGTGTAAAGAATTGTATTTCACTCTCAAATGGATCAGTCATCATTCCGAAAGGTTAGAAAAGCTGCTATTTATGCAAAAATGTTCTTGTGGGAAATGCCAAACAAGTTAGTTGGACAGCAAAAGGAAGTTACAATGAACACAAAGGGAGAGTGAGTTGAATTGACTAAAAAGGAAAGTTTCAATTGAAAAAATGCAAGGACAACCAAACATGCTGGAAATTATCACTGCTCTCCGAGTTATACGCAATTTGACTTGCATATTGGACTGTTCTTCACAGTCCGAAGAAGGCTCCCAACCCGAAATGTCGCCTAGCCATTCCCACCAACGATGCTGCCTGTCCTGCTGAGTTCCTCCAGCACTGGGTTTTGCTCAAGATTCCATCTCACAGATCTTTTATTGTCACTGGGCTTACATTTAGAAACTCTTTCCCCAATGACAGTACGCGAGGATCTGCATCAGAATACATGCAGTGGTCCAAGGAAGCTGTTATAGGTAAGGACGTAATGCTGAGGCTTTATCGGGCACTGGCCGGACGGCAGTTTTAAGTATTGCGAGTAGTTTTGGGCCCCATATCTGAGGAGGGATGCCTGGCATTGCAATGGGTCCAGAAGTGCTTGACAAAAATGTTCTAAGCGATTTATTCACAAAATGCTGGAGTAACTCAGCAGGTCAGGCAGCATCTCGGGAGAGAAGGAATGGGTGAGGTTTCGGGTCGAGACCCTTCTTCAGACTTATGTTCTAAGCGATGTTTGGGTTAATGTATGCAGTGTTTGACAGATCTGGGCCTGTGCTAACTGGACATAAGAAGGATGATCGCATTGAAACTTACCGAATAATGAAAGACTTAGATAGAGTGGATGTGGAGAGGATGCTTCCATTGGTGGGACAGTCTAGATAGAACCAGAGGGCACAGCCTCAGAATAAAAGGAGGTACCTATAGAAAGGAGATGAGGAGTAATTTCTTTATCAGGTCAAACTGTGGAATTCATTGCCACAGACAGCTGCGGAGACCAAGTCTTTGGGTACTTTTCCAGCGGAGATAGGTTCTTGATCGGTAAGGGTGTCAAATGTTATGAGGAGAAGGCAGGAGAAGCCATGATTGAATGGCAGAGCAGACTCAATGGGTCAAATGGCCTAATTCTGCTCCTATGACTTATGAACTTATTTTGGGGAATAGATTCTGCACAGGCAAGTTATTATTATATACCATTCCTGAAGATTTTATCATGGGATTTTTGGACACACATATCAAATTAAGTCAGGTCATAACTTTTATGAATGTGTCTGGATTTGCATTTAAAACACCATTGAGGTCCTGGTCCCTGTTCCAGATCTGGTCTACCTGCAGCAGGCATCTCAGTGTATGCCAAGGTGCTGGATAACACCATCAACACTTTCTCCAATTTGGTTCACAATAGTTGAGAAGGACTTTGTACTTTGATGCCAATAGCTGCACAGTGAGAGGTTTCAACAGTGAAAGAGAAGGCAAAGGGAAATACAAATATAAAAACAAATTAGGTCATTCTAACCACAAGCTCCCAGTCTTCATTGCTTTCCTCCCCCCCCCCCCCCAATTACGCCTCACTTCTCAACACTGGAAAATCTCACCTTCAGTAATCTTAACAAATTCAGACCAACCTCCTGTTAATTCAGGATTCAAAAATACCAACAAATTCCCAACTCTGTTCTTTCATCCTCGAAGGTGACTGCAGGCTCCAAATTAAGTAATCTCAGTGGAGTTCCCTTGCTGATCTGTATGTTGAGGAGAGATTTCCATTACATAAGATCCCTGCTTGTGTGTAATCACCATCTACTACCACCAATTTAAATTATATGATTAAGGTTTTAAGTAGTACATATACATTGCGAATGGAAAGCTGTCCTTTGTTATAATTTGCTGGTGTCATTGATTTAAAAGGGTAATAAATACTTTCTATAATGCAAATTAAATCAGGATCTGTTGGAAAGTGTCCTTTTTTGGTCATCGTCCTTTTTTGGGAGGTTGATCTATTTCTGCACGTTTTCTTGTTATATCTCAAGTTAAGTTGATGCCTTCAGGAAAAATGCAAAGTGGAATGAGCAATTTGCACTTTAGTCCACTGGCATTAAACATTTGCAGCTGTGTCAAATCATTAAACAACATGAACTGGCATCAGGATTACACAAAATAGCCCGAACCCTTGGGCTACAACAGTTTGCTTTAGAAAATGAACATTAAAAAATAATACTGGGAATACATAATTCTCCACTATATCTGCCAGCTTAGCTAAGTTAAATCCTTTCATTCACAAGTCAAGAGCTCAGGGTGTCCTTAAATTGAATCTCTCCCAATGAGAGCAAATCATTCTTTTCAGAAGAATCCATATCAATGAATCTTGACATTAACAACGCTTTCTATTTATACCTGATTAATAGGTTACATGCATTGCTCTGGAGTGACCTTATCACGATTTCAACAATTACAGTAATTTACAATTGAGATGGGTACCCACAGTGTCTCCATATTGGTAACTTGAAGATGAGGATACTTGATTATTTTTCTTTGCTCATTACTGTGGCCTACAGTACTCATAGAAGGATGAGGGGGGATCTTATTGAAACATATAAGATAATTAGGGGATTGGACACGTTAGGGGCAGGAAACATGTTCCCAATGTTGGGGGAGTCCAGAACAAGGGGCCACAGTTTAAGAATAAGGGGTAGGCCATTTAGAACGGAGATGAGGAAGAACTTTTTCAGTCAGAGAGTGGTGAAGGTGTGGAATTCTCTGCCTCAGAAGGCAGTGGAGGCCAGTTCGTTGGATGCTTTCAAGAGAGCTGGATAGAGCTCTTAAGGATAGCGGAGTGAGGGGGTATGGGGAGAAGGCAGGAACGGGGTACTGATTGAGAGTGATCAGCCATGATCGCATTGAATGGCGGTGCTGGCTCGAAGGGCTGAATGGCCTACTCCTGCACCTATTGTCTATTATGTGTTAGTACAAGTCAAAAAATAAATACCATGTGCAATCCTGGCAAAATTTATTTTAGTCACACTGCTTCAGCTAACAAAGATGCATCCCTTATTTCCCCGATGATACATTATCTTTTTTAGCAGCAAGATTTGGTGCACTAAACATGTAAGGTTGATCAGGATTTGTTAGCATATAAATCCTGGAATGACGTGCAACGTATTAATGGTTTGGGAACAGCCCCATTCCCCAGCCCACATCAAATTGCAGAGTTGTGGATGTCGCCCAGACCATCACACAAATTAACTTCACTTCCATTGACTCCATCTACACTTCACGCTGGACTCGGCTAGGCCGCCAGCATAATAAATGCCCTGTCTCAACCCGGTCACTCCCATCAAGCGAAAGGTACAGTAGTTTGAAAACACACACCTGCAGATTCAGGGACAATTTTGTCCCAGCTGTTATCAGGCAATTGAATAGTTCTCTCATCAACTAGAATGCAGTCCTAACCTCCCATCTGCTTCATTGGTGAACTTGAACTATCGTTATTCGGACCTTGTCAGACTACAATGTTACATCTTGAACTAAATGTTGTACATTTATCCTTTATCTGTGCACTGTGGATGTCTTAATTGTATTTATGTATGGTCTTTTCTTTAACTGGAGAGCATACAAAAAAAAAGCTTTTCAAAGTACCTCAGTACACATGACAATATAAATTAAACTTCGAGTCTGCACAATAGTTTCGAGTCTGCACAATTTTTCAGGACCTGCAAGTGAAAGTATCATTTAGAGATGTTGCAGGTGGAGGCATTTGACGATTTAAATTATAGTGTGGTTCAAATTAGCTGGATAATGAGATGTATTCTGATAAAATAGCAAAAAACCTGGAATGTTAATTCTTCTTTTTGCTTCACAGATGATGTCTGAGAGTATTTTCAGCATTTTTGGGTTTTTTTCCTTTTAAAAAAGATTCTGAAGACCTTTCATTTCAATGGAGATTTTATCATTATATGGAAAAAAGAATGAGGTGGTAACATCTTTCAATTATTATTGTTTGCAGTAATATTTTTCATTATTTTAAATGTTTTCAGGTATTTTGTTTTACTTTTCAAAAGTAGCGATTTTTAAAATTCTCAGCGTTATATTTAAAATAGCATTGACACGCTGCTTCAGAATTTCAGAACACAGCCCGACACACATCAGGGACAATTGACACTTATACCAAGCCAATTAACCTGTAAGTCTTTGGAGTGCGAGGGAAAATCGGAGCACCCAGAGAAAACCCACGCAGGTCATGGGGAGAATGTACAAACTCCGTACATACAGCACCCGTAGTTGGGATCGAACCCGGGTCTCTGGCGCTGCAAGCGCTGTAAGGCAGCAACTTTACTGCTGCGCCACGTGCCGCTGCCTTACAGCGCATGCAGCGCCAGAGACCCGGGTTCGAACCCAGACTACGGGTACTGTCTGTATAGAGTTTGTACTTTTTTCCTGTGACCGTGAGGATTTTCTCTGAGATCTTCGGTTTCCTCCCACTCTCCAAAGATGTACAGGTTTGTAGGTTAATTGACTTGGAATAAAATATAAATTGTGCCTCGTGTGTGTAGGGCAGCGTTTATGTGTGGGGATCGCTGGTTGGTGCGGACTCAGTGGGCCGAAGGGCCCATTTCCGTGCTGTATCTCTAAACTAAACTCTACTGCTGTGCCACCGTGCCGCCCAGAATGTTAGGGGTGAAGCGGGACATGAGTGTCAAGCAAAGCCAATGAAGCGAGACACGTGTCAAGCGACGTTTTCTTTATTCCTCAAGCACCAACAGCTCCCCAAACCCCAACCAGTTCAACTCCTCCTGGAACTCCACTACCAACTGCCCCTCCTCCCCATTTCAAGTTCCGTGACCCCACCCCCCGAGCCGAGGGTTCGCACCACGCGTGGCTCACCACCAGGGACTGCCATGGGGGCATGCTTGTTCTGGCCACTCAACTGGCCCAATTAGGTGACAAAAAGACTCGATCACACTCCTAGTGTTGGTGGTTGTTAGCAGACATGACTTCCATACAGATGTGTACAGGAAAGTCTGTTCAATAGTGCTATCTATCTTAGTGGCCAGTAGTGGCAATGAATTCCACTGAGCACAGTCTGGGCCAACGTTAAAATGAGAAGAAAATATAAAAAAAGGACAAGTTAGGAAGTGACCAAAAGTTAGCAAAATGGAATTGATGAATTAGAATCTTAACTAAATGGTCTCTTTAAAGATCTTTCCCTTTCTAAAAAAACAGAGAGACAACTTTTATTTTATGCCATAATTATTTGAGATGGTGCTTCAAATCTCCAAGATTCACACAAGTCGGAAAAAAAGACAAGAAAAGTCAATTTAAAACAAATTCTCACTGATACATCAAAAGGTTTTGTTAAATGCAAAACTGCACATCTAGTGATAAATCAATAACACAATCCTGCATTAAATTTGCTTTTCCCCCCCTCAAATTTATACACATCATAATCTTGGTTGAAACTTCAAAGTATTCTGAAAGAAACTGTTGGAGAAGCTATTGTTTGGATGAGATGCTGAAATAAAGTCTATTCTTAAAGGAGAACACAAAAGATCCCTTGGCTCTCTCAGAAAGCTGGCACGTTGTCCCTGATGTCCTGCAACAACATATATTTCCACAATGAACCACGAAAGTAAAAGTCAATGGTCAATTATCTCACTACTGTTTGTTGGAGCACACTGTGCAATATTTAGTGCTTCCTTTCCAATACAGGCTGTCCCCAGGTCATAGTCATACAGCGGGGAAACAGGACCTTTGGCCCGACTAGCCCACACCGACCAATATGTCCCCTCTACACTAGTCCTCCTTGCCTGCATTTAACCCATATACCCCAAAGCCTGTTCCAACCATGTACCTATCTAATTGCTTCTTGAACGTTGCGATGGATCCTGCCTCAACTACCTCCTCCCGCAACTCGTTCCATACACCCACCACTCTGAGTGAAAAGGTACCCATCAGATTCCTATAAAACCTTTTCCCATTTCAACTTAAACCTATGCCCTCTGGTTCTCGATTCCCCAACTCTGGGCAAGAGACTCTATGCACCCACCCGATCTGTTCCTCTCATGACTTTATACACCTCTATAAGATCAGAATAAGGTAACAAATAGATTCCTTTTTTTAAAAACAGACATCGAGAAATCAATGTTGTTAATAAATTGGAAAATGTAAAAAGAAAAACTACTCAGTATGGTAGTCATACCTCTACAGTCTTGTAACGAATGGCATCAAAAGCACATAAGTCTCATAAGAACAATGACTAAAAGTGGAAAGAAATGAAAAACTAGTTCTGCCATTTCGGAATAAACACATTGTTCATGAATGTACTACATATGTTAAACTTTTAAATTTAACAATATAATGGGAACTCATGTGTATGTAAGAATGCCCATAGTCAGGTGTTTGTAAATCAGAGATCAGCATTACAACTGTGACTACACTACAAAAGATCAGTATTACAACTGTGACTACACTACAAAAGATGTTTTGGGTTATGTTTGCCTTCTTCAATCTGATGGGAGTAGAGGAGAGATGGATGGTAGAAAGAGGGGAGGAGAAATGTGTGACAAGATCCAGGAGAGGATTAATTGGCAAATGAGTCTGGTGGGGACGGAAAAGTGGAAATAGTAACCAAGGCTAAAGATTACAAGGGCAGACCAAAAGATGCAAGCGAGGAAGTTGGATAAGGAAGTAAGGTGAGGAGCAGCACAGTGGCATGAACATGATGGGCTGAAGGGCCTGTTCTGTGATGTATGATTATGACCTTTGATTAATTCACAACTAGTCAGCCGCTACATAATGAAAGATACTAAAATATGTCTCATAACTTAAAAGCCTTGAAATGAGCTCTTCTTGCCTGACAATTTCAACTAATTGGAATTAAAAGCATTACCTTTCCAGAAAACAGTGGTCTGGTCAAAGGAGAATCTCATCACATATTTAAGACTTTCAATTATTATTATCAAGCAGTTTCAGAATTAAGTTCAAGACAACATTTTATTCCACAAACACATGAAACGATTGGTCGGTAAATATAGGAATCACAAAAGGAAAAGACGGTAAATAAAATACATAAATAATTTTTTTTAAGCTGTCAGACTATTAAAGGTTAATTCTGTTTTTCTTTCCACAGACACTACCTGACTTGCTGAGAATTTCCAGCACTCACAAGAGGAGTTACAGGAAGGGTTAAGAAAATAACCATTAAATATGTGAAGCCGAAGTCACTCTGGGCCCTCAAGCCTGTACTTCCATTCAATATGACTCTTAGTTTCTGCTGCTTTCTCTCTCCTGTGCCAGAAATTACGAATTTGTTGAATGCTATGGGGAGGGGGAAGGGAATAAATGCAAAGCTCGGAACGCAACTAACATAATTCCTGCAACGATAGTCCAGAAAGGAAGTCTGCGGAGGTTGGAACAGGATCCTGTGTGGAATATCTCCATGGGTATAAGAATCAGGGAAAGGAAAGAAAACTTTTACAAACCGCCCTGGTTAGAAACTCTGCACGATAAATTTATAGATCACTGTTCCGACTATTGAGAGTGGTGGGAAAGAAAATAAGTTGATAAGCAAGGAGTTACAACTTCCCCAACTATTTGAAGAACCACCCCCATTTCCTCCCAAAGAAATTGGCCTGCAAGCCTGAAGCATTTCCAGTTGCCCTCAGAGTAAACGTGTGGACATTCAGTTCAGTTTACTTGTTGCATGTTAACCAGTCAGCAGAAAGACAATACATGATTACAATTGATCTATTCACGGCGTATAGATGCACGTTGAATAATGTTCAGTGCAAGGTAAAGCCAGGAAACTCCAATCATTGATAGTCCGAGGGTCATCAAAGAGATAGATAGTCATTCTTTGCTCGCTGTTCAACCCCTTTTCTGCCAAAATCAGCACTCCCATTGCTCGAGGGTATTGGCCATCAAACATTGAGTACTTTCTAAGAAGGTCTGCTAGCACATCAATGATGATTCAAGTCAAAATCTATTTCTGAAACTCCGAGGATCTCCCCTCAATAGAGAACACTAATAATTAGCCGCGTAAATCTCTATTCTACATCTACTCAGTTTTTTTCTGCCAATTTTCTTTGCACTCATTTCCTCAAAATAACAATGTCTTGTTATTATATGAATATAGACTGCAAATATTTATTCTGAATGTATGTCAATGTGGAGTATATTGGCTGATATGCAAGCACTGCTGTTTAAAAAAATAATTATTATTTGCATATTATGTGCATAATCAGTCAGAGAAATTCAAGTTCTGGATTTTTTAAAGACTTAATTTTGCCGAATTTGTTAATTGGTTACTGTAAGTAGCCAATAAAAGTATGCCTTTGGTATTCATTGACCGTGTACCACCGTGTCAATCCACTTAAACCCCTCTAATCTTTATCGGTCGTTGTATTGGGAATTATTAAGTCTTTCTTTCGCGGTTAAATGTTCGTGGATAATTGTCAAATAAGGTAGCAATTTTAACAATGAAAAATATTTAACAATTCACCATTTGAACACAATAGTTTAAATTTATACTGTTGTGTGCATCATAAATTTCACAAAGCAAAAATCCCGAGTTATTTGAGAAGCACTGAAACTGCTATGTTGCAACTCATTTAGCGTGTTGCAACATCTTGAATTAAATGTGTGAAATTAATCACAGCGGTGTTTCCCAAACTAGGATTAAATCATACTTTTCACTCGTGTGGTTTACTTCAGACTAAAAACACTTACACCATTGTGGAGACTTACAATTATAATGGCATTTAGTAATATGGAACTCATCATCATCACTATTATCTGGTTGAAGCTGCCAGAGAGGTCACATGAATCCAGCGTGGATTGGTTACTTCATTTTATTTGCTAACCTGTTTGAATGTCCCTTTAATATATATATAAAAGAGGAAGAAATGTCAAGTATCTGAAACATTGTTAATCAATTCTAGTGTTATGAAACCTGTTGGTAAAGCAGATTACTAAATAGATATAATGCACATCCCCAGTGATTTTCCACTTTCCCTTCTTCCTCAGTCTTCTCTAATATCCCTCAGTTTAGATAGTTTTCCTTCACATGGAAAATATCTGGGTGTCAATTGAGTTGGCTCATATCCTGTTACTCGGTGTTTATTAAATGTGTTTTATTTGAAGATTGCTCCAATTGTAGTAAATGTTTGGAGCAGTAAAAAAGCGATTGGTTAGTATTTATGTAAAATAATTGCACTCCTAATGCATGGTTCTTCCACATTCCCATTTGCTATTTATATTCTGCAGCAGTTAGTTATATATATTTAGACACAGAGCGCATGAAAAGACTATTCCGAATCTCTTCAGCTAGAACACATGAGTGTACAGGGTATGTGAAAAACTACAAATGAATTATTTGTTAGCTTTAAGAAAAATATGCATTTATGCGTGTTTGCATGACATTCAACAAATCATTTCACAGCCAATTAAATATTTATGAAGTTTAGTGACAGCAAAGTTTAAAGGAGATGTGCGGGCCAAGTTTATTTTTTAAACACAGAGGATGACGAGCGCCTGAAAACCACTGCTGGGAATACTGGCAGAGGCAGATACAAAAGAGGCATTTAAGAGACTATTGGATCAGCATGTGCAGAGAATGGAGGGAAATAGATTATGTGCAGGCAGATAAGAGACGGTCATGGCATTATGCGAAGCGTGGACATTGTGGGCTGAAGGGCTGGTTTGGTAGTAAGGAAGGCAAATTCAATGCTAACATTTATATCAAGAGGACTGGAATACAAAAACAGAAATGCAATGCTGAGGCTCATTCAGGTGCTAGTCAGGTCGCATTTAGAGACTGTGAGCAAATTTTTGGCTCCATATCTGAGGAAGGATGTGCTGGCTCTGGAGAGGATCCAGAGGAGGTTTACAAGAATGATTCCAGGAATGAGTGGGTTAGCATATGATAGGCGTTTGACTGCACTGCTCGCTAGAGTTTAGAAGGTTGAGGGGGGACCTCATTGAAACTTACAGAATAATGAAAAAGCACAGTGAGGATGTGGAAAGGATGTTTCCACTGGTGGGAGAGTCTAGGACCAGAGGTCATTGCCTGAGAATTAAAGGGCAATTCCTTTTAGAAAGGAGGCGAGGAAGAGGGTAGTTAATCTGTGAAACTCATTGCCACAGAGGGCTGTGGAGGCCACCAGTATATATTTTTAAGACAGAGATAGACAAATTCTTGATTAGAACAGGTGTCAAGGATTATGTGGAGAACGCAGGAAAATGGGATTAGGAGGCAGAGATCAGCCATGTTTGAATGGCAGAGTGGACTGTGGGCCGAAAGGCCTAATTCTACTCCTTTCACGTGAACTTGTTCCTGTGCTGTATTGTTTTATCTTCTACTCTATAGGCAATAGGACAATCAATTTGCACACATCAAACTTCTAAAAATAGCAGAGTTATAATGACCTGATATCACTCAGGTGATTGAGGGATCTGACCAGGATACTGGGTAGTTGCACTGCACTTCTTCAATATATATCAACATGTTATTTTACATTCTCAAAAACAACAGATAGGCCAGGCAGCATCTGTGGAGAGAGAATACGGATAGGTGCCGTTTCAGGTCGGGACCCTTCGCTGACCTGCTCTGTATTTTGTAGTGTACTTTTCGTTTCATTTCTGAAACCCAAGCTGGTCCTTTTCGCTTTCCAATCAATCTTTATTCCAATTGAACTTGCAGGCAGTAATGTCAGAGATAAACAAATGGTCATTTGGTCTTTTGTGTTAACTTGACCATAATGCATTCATCCATTGAAATTTAAGATCCCTCAATGAGTTTACCGTATCTTTTTTGACCTTAAAGGAAACTCTTACATTCCCTCCAATAATGTAGCTGTTTTAAGTCTGCTTTAACCCCGGTTAAAAACAACAAGTTTTAGGGATCTTAATTTTCTTAAATCTCTGCAGATGCTTATACGTTTTGGTTTCACCATGTAGAAATTACAGCAGTGTTTATACATAGTCCCCCCATTTCAGGGCACCATAATGTTTGAGACACAGCAATGTCATGTAAATGACAGTTGTCATGTTCAGTATTGTGTTGCATATCATTTGCATGCAATGACTGCTTGAAGTCTGCGATTCATGGACATCACCAGTTGCTGGGTGTCTTCTCTGGTGATGCTCTGAGAGGCCTCTATTGCTGCCATTTTTAGCTTATGCTTGTTTTGGGGGCTAGTCCCCTTCAGTTTTCTCTTCGGCATATAAAAGACATGGTCAATTGGGTTCAGATCAGGCGATTGACTTGGCCACTCAAGAATTGACCATTTTTTAGCTTTGAAAAACTCCTTAGTTGCTTTAGCAGCATGTTTGGAATCATTATCCTGCTGCAGAATGAACCGCTGGCCAATGTTTTGAGGCAATTGTTTGAACTTGAGCAGATAGGATGTGTCTATACACTTCAGAATACATTATGCTACTACCAACAGAAGCTGTATCAACAATGAAGATAAGTGCCATACATGCCCTAGCCATAACACCCCCACCACCATGTTCCGCAGATGAGGTGGTCTGCTTTGGATCTTGTCAGTTCCTTCTCTCCTCCATAGTTTGTTCTTGCCATCACTCTGATATAAGTTAATCTTCGTCTCATTTGTCCAAAAGACCTTTTTCCAGAACTGTCGTTGCTCTTTTAAGTACTTCTTGGCAAACTGTAACCTGGCCATCCTATTTTTGCAGCTAACCAGTTTGTTTGCATCTTGCAGTGTAGCCTCTGTATTTCTGTTCATGAAGTCTTCTGCAGACAGTGGTCATTGACAAATCCACACCTGACTCCTGAAGAGTGTTTCTGATCTGTCGGACAGGTGTGTGGGGATTTTTCTTTATGATAGAGAATTATTCTGTCATCAGCAGTGGAGGTCTTTCTTCGCCTGCCAGACCCTTTGCGATTAGTAAGCTCACCGGTGCTTTCTTTCTTCTTTATGATGATCAAAATAGTTGATTTTGGTAAGCCCAAGGTTTGGCTGATGTCTCTAACAGTTTTATTCTTGTTTCTCAGTCTCATAATGGCTTCTTTGACTTTCTTCGGCACAACTTTGATCCTCATGTTGATAAACAGCAATAAATGTTTCCAAAGGTGATGGACAGACTGGAGGAAAGACTAGGTGCTGAGAGCTCTCTTATACCTGCATTAAGGAGGCATTTAAACACACCTGAGCAATTACAAATGCCTGTGAAGCCATGTTTTTTCTATTACATATCTCAAATTGTGGAGTACAGCGGCAATAAATAAATGATGGGTCTTTGTCCCAAACATTATGGTGGGCATTGTACATCTTTGAAATTTCACTTCATGTTTCCTCACTCCCAGTCATTCCCACCCTGTGCCAGATTCAAGTATATTGTCATACATCCTGTTTTTTGGCCATCCATTGATGGCACGTTTCACTTTCCATTGCTGTCAGTCTTTCTGCAGACCACAAAAGATACATATTTTTCTTCCTGCTACAATTTGCAAACATGAAAAAAAATACTTTCATCCATCAACGAACTATCAGGTTTAAGTTATAAGTGAAATATTTTCAAGTTTCATGGCATCCTACGTTAACTCTTCGTGTTTGGATTCAAAGCACAATAACAACTGTTTCTCCTATTGTTTTCCAATGATAGTTTGTAGACTTCGGACTCTGAATTGAAAAAAATTATCTTAACCAGGAGTAAAGATACCCATTCATTTTATAATAGATTTGATCTCGGACATACAGTCATATACAATAACGTAAACAAGTTTGTTGATGCTTTAAATTGAATCATTTTGGTTATTTTTATTACTTCAGGATTAAACAAAATTCGATTGCGGAAGCAGAACTACAGACCTGTAAAAAAAATCTGCCGTTTCAGTTTGCTTCCTATTAGAATAGCAGTCACTTGTAAAACCAATTCCAATTCATCATGAGAAGATTTCCTGCTTTTGAACTTCCACGTACACAAATATATGAAAATTCACCACAGGTGATTTCACACCATTATGTTGACAGCCTGTGTAGTGCTCCTGTTGATTACCCTGTGTCTAAACACATGGTTAGGATAGGATATAAACTATTATCGACAAGTAAGAAACTTACTTTTTTTACCCACAACACATAAATCAGATCATTGGCACATAATTCCAGTAATACTAGTTTTCGTTTTTTTTAGGGATAATCACCAAAGGTTATTTCTGAGGTTATTAATCAATAATAATAATAATAATAATGCATTACATTTATATAGCGCTTTTCAAACACTCAAAGACGCTTTACAGGGATTTCTAGAACATAGAGAAGTGAATAAATAGATAAATAAGTAAACGAACAGAGAAAGGAGACAGAAGGTGAGGTGACCTTCAGTGGTTGAAGGCAGTGCTGAAGAGGTGAGACTTCAGTGATGTTTTGAATGTGGTGAGTGAGGAGGAGTCTCTGACGGTTTGGAGTAGTGAGTTCCATAGGGTGGGGGCAGCGATGGAGAAAGCCCTGTCCCCCCAGGATCTGAGTTTGGTCCGGATGTGGGGGGATAGGAGATTGGCAGCAGCAGAGCGGAGGGTGCAGGTGGGAGTGTGCCTGTGGAGGAGGTCAGTCAGGTAGGATGGGGCCAGGTTATGGAGGGCTTTGTAGGTCATGAGGAGGATTTTGTATTGGATTCTCTGGGGGATGGGGAGCCAGTGGAGTTTGTAAAGGACAGGGGTGATATGGTCACGGATCGGGGAGTGGGTGAGTAGACGGGCAGCGGAGTTTTGAATGTATTGAAGTTTACTGATGATTTTTGAGGGTGAGCCATAGAGGAGGCTGTTGCAGTAGTCCAGACGGGAGGTGATGAAGGCGTGGATGAGGGTTTCTGCAGCTGTGAAGGAGAGGGATGGACGGAGACGGGCAATGTTTTTGAGGTGGAAGAAGGCTGTCTTTGTGATGTGTTTGATGTGTTTGTCGAAGGAGAGGGTTTGATCAAAGATGATTCCAATACTCATGTGTAGCAGAGGATTGAATTGTGGCAAACATTTTAAATGTGTGTATTATCACCGCAGCATTCATTAGCTCGTGCAATACATTGCTAGTTAAACAGGTTGTCTAAAATTTATTGAAGGACTGGTAAAAATGCAGGATAATATCTAAAGTTGATTTCACAACAGGAAATGCACCCATCCATTTAGGTAATCACATTGTTATCATTCATTTGATTCTGTACTCAGATTCTCCCTCTCCCACCTCAACATGCACACCTCTGAGATTAATGTACCTCCAAATTGGATGTCAACGATATATCTTTGCATCCGTTGTAACCCGAAGATAGACACGGTAGATTGTGTGTGGTTTTTTTTTAAATGAGCTCAACCATCTCCTCTGGCACATTAAATCAATCCCAATTTGCACTGAGGAGAATGGGAACCATCACCTTTCTAGAAAATAATGTTTTTACCACAAACGTTTCGAATTTGTTATCTAGTGCCATCGAAACCAACAACTACAGACCAAGTACACGGAATATTTCCAGGGCAGGGCATAAATGTTTATTTTTAATAAGTGTACTTGAATTAATCTGCTCACAGCGCTGATCCACTCGCCCACCCGCCCCAATTCCGCACTTGACATTCAGCCAAAATCGGTTTCACGCAACTATTACCAACACGTTGAAATTTCGCCGGTTGCAAATTACAGAGTGAAATAATATAGTATAAAAGATCTGCAAAATCATAACATTGGACACAAGGTTATCCATGCATAGATTATTTAGAAACTATATTAACGCCCTTCCAATCGGATTTCATTAATACACACAGAAAGAAAGAAACGTGTGTAATCTGCTGCTGAGCTGTCGTTGTTAATATGTCAAATCCAGATCAACGCTGAAATATTGTAGAAAATGCACTAATAAAAGTCCAGCTCTCCTTCAAAAACATTTGCGTAGGTCGGTAAAATTTTACCACCAATTCGCAGTTTGTCGAAACCTCAGCTAGTTTTTTTTTAAAACAAGAAACCGCACATTCCAGTCTCCGAGCGGAATGTAACACAAAAGTGTGCAGTGCATTTGCTGCCTACATTTGTTGTTGGGTTATGAAATTTACTCGTCGTGATTGTGATTGCGAGTCACCCTTCCCCCCCGGCCCCGGAAAGTCCGTGCACATGTTAGACGGCACAGGCACAGCGGAGTCGTGCGGTGGCTCCCCTTCCTTTCTTCCTTCCTTCCTCCCTCCCTTGGCCTTGCCCGTCCATACTCTACCCGCTGCCCGGGGTGTCGCCCCGAGCCGCCGCCGAATTCACGAGGCGACCGGGCCAACGTTCGGACCCATTGTTCCTCCGCCCGCGCCGCGTTCTTACCCAGATGGCTCAACGTTCCAAAGAACTCCCGGCTAATTCACACCCCGCGTCCTGGCAAGATCCACAAGTGTTGTGCGCACGCGCGGCGGAGAGCCGCCCCACACACCCACACCAGCCAGCGCGCGCCCGCCCGCCCGGCCGGCGCGACCACCGAGAGGGAGAGAGGAGGGGGGAGGGGAGAAGGAAGAAGCAAATAACTCAAAACTATCACAAATGCACTTTGTAATCTCACAGGAAAGCTGGACATCAGGTGCTAATATCTACGATGATAGCTCATGCCAAAATGATGTCAGCTTATGATAGTGCGTTGTAATGTTTTTTTGGGGGGAGTTTTACACCCCTCTGTTTTCCCAGCGCCAGGGATCCCTGGGTTGTTACATTTGGAGTATCGAGTCGAGGTAAGGCGGCGCCGGCGGGTGTTGCAGCCTCTTCACTGGCATTACCTCGGAGCTCGGCGGCCTTGTGGCTGGGGCTGCTGCTGCACACACGGTCTGTGTTCTTCTTTGCAAAAAAATAATAAATTGGTCGTTGGAGTGAACTATGGCTCCTCCCAAGAAAGGGGATCTGACCGAGGAGGAGAGTGAATTGCTGCAAGTAATTTCTGAAGGTAACATCATCGTAACCCCTCCAGCCCCCCCCCCCCCCAATTCCAAAAAAACCGGAAGATTAAATTTAATTCGAGACTTGTTGTTGAGGAAAACGAATTTAAATGTAAATGCTGCAATAATTAGGATTGTAATTAAAATGGGGGAATGGCAATTTTCTTTTAAAATAAACGCAGAGGCCCGACAGGATCGATCGATCAATGTTCTTCACATCTTCGCAATGTTACAATTTAATCATAGCTTGTGTACATTAATATTTTAATGCTTTTTAGTTTTTATTTCAATCCCCGATACACAAATTGTCACAATTTTAATGGTGGTAAAAGCGTTCTAACACTTTCTATTCAGGGACGTGTATGTAGCACGTGTAACCGGCGATGCGATCACTGTTGATGTTTTGTGCACAGGTTTGCTAATATTGAACGTTTGAATTGAATCCTGGTGGATAGAAGGAACTGCAGATGCTGGTTTAAAAAACAGATACAAAATGCTGGAGTAACTCAACAGCAGCCCTGGAGGACAGGGATAGGCGACGTTTCCTGTCGGGACCCTTCAGCCCTGAACGTTACGTGCCCATGTTCTCCAGATGCTGCTTGACCCGCTGTTACTCCAGCACTTTGTCTCTTTTTATTGATTCCTGGTATGGTGCTGGTGAGGTGGTGGCCCTTTAGAGCGAGATTAAGAAGACTTGATCTTTACTCTCCAGACTTTAGAACGTCAAGAAACGTACACATTTCTTTGAAGGTTGACACGGTGATGTTGTTTCCCTTGGCTTGTGACTAGAACCAGGGCTCACAATCTCAAATCCACAATCCAATACCTCTGCCATTTATGACTGAGATGGAAAGGAAATTCTTGAGGATACCCTCCAGCGGTTCTGACTAAATTCTGAATGTAGATCAATAGATTTGGGGGTATAAAGGGAATCCAGGGAAAATAGATTAATGCAGCAATATGGTGAAAGTTCACCTTGCTCTTACTGAGAAGTGGAGCAGAAGTGAGGGGCTGAATTTCCTATTCCTTCAACCTCTGTTCCCAAGATTGTGTTTAATTTAATGGGTTGGTACTTTGGGAGTACATTTATTTTCTTAATAGGGAAGTATTTTGGAGGGAGTAGTTGCGAGTGCTTTTGGTAAATATTTATGCCACATTCTCCATTGCGTCCAGATGGGACATTGCAGTTGTTATCTGGAAAGTTTCATGTGTTTAGGAAGTATTGTTATTAACATTTTGTCAATTTCAATACTTTTATGATTTTGACTGTTGATAAATAAGCACTCCATTTCTCTCGAGATAAATGAGATGCGATCATAATCCCATAAGTCTAGTTTATTTATCTTCAGGAATGGGTGTATAGTATGCTATCAAATCAAGTCTCTAAAAAGCTTAGTCATTTTAAAATACAATGACAACAGAGGGTTGTTAGCTTATCATATTTGTGCTAATCAAAAGAGCTACACAGTCTAATCCCACATCACAGATTTTTTGGAATAGTCTTCAGTGCTGAGTGGTCCTTCGAAGAAGGGGTTCTTTCTGCCTCTACCACTATTTCAGCTGCTGATTTTAGACTGTCCAGTCTTTGTGTGAGGTGAAAAAAAAACTCTCAGCTCGACTAATCTGTAAGAAATAGAACAAAAAGTGGTCAATTCTATATCTACTGACTGCTCCACTATTCAATAAGATTATGGTTGAACTTTCCCAATGATCTTAAATCTGTCATCTTGCTTAGAATTAACAAATTTTGTTCGAAAATGAGTTCTTCCTATCCACAGTAAGCATAATTTTATACGTTAATTGAATCCTCTCTTTTCCAATGAAATTAATATTTCACACTTCCAAGTATACTACCATTGATCACGTTAACACAGCAAACTAAAGCAAAGGTGGTAGCCTTGTGCAGAAATGTAAATTAATATTTGTCTTTGTGAAGGGGCACAATAAGGACCATGACATAAAGGACAATGTGAAGTATTGGAAATGACAGGCATGAAGAAAATATATTTTAAATATCTTTTAAGAGCGGAGAGACGACCAGGCCCCAAAAAAAGTATCCATGACACTTAAAGGAGCAAGTGAGGGAATAATGCAAGTTCTGATCATTATTTGTCTATCCTCTATGGCATTAGCTGTGATCTCAGAGGACCAGCATGTGGTAATGTTTTTAAAAGGGAAAAAAAGGCACATACAGAGTAATTACTGACTTGTCAGAATAACATGAAGGTAGACACAAAATGCTGGAGTAACTCAGCGGGTTAGGAAGCATCTCGGGTGAGAAGGAATGGGTGATGTTTCGGGTCACATCATTGGTGAGCAATTCTTTTTTGGGGTGGGGAATACAGTGAGTAACAGTGAATACAGTGAGTAACGGCTATTTCACATCTTGGACATAGATTTGTTTTTGGATGATGTGTCTGTCCAACTTTGATTTTTATGAGGAAATAACAAGGAGGTTTGATGATTTGATATTGTCTGCATTAGATTTGATATGGTTTGAAGCATTTGATATTGTCTGCATAGATTTTTAGCAAAACATTTGACAATGTCCCATGTGGCAAGTGGATCAGGAAATTAGACATCGACATTATTGTGTCAAAAATTGGAGGAAAGGATAATGGGAACAGTTGGTAGGAATGTTAGTGATTGGAAAACTATATTCACTGGGGCTTTGCAGAGGTCATCCTGTGGTTTGGGGTGATATATGTCAATAATCTGGCCATGCATTGAGGAGTATGAGGTTTGTCGATATCAAAATTAGCAAGAATGAAATTGTAACCCACAGAAAGGACTGGTTCAATGGACATAAACATTGCAAACATAATTCAGTATGGATACATGTGTATAATGTGTTTGAGGAGGGCAAATAAGGCAAGGAAATACATAATAAACAATAAGAAATTGAGAATGTGTCGAGAGTCAGAGGTTGAAGGATGGATTATGTAATAAAGAAGCTTTGAATATGAGAGGAAAGAAGTTGTGTACTTGTTGTAGTATCTGTACACAATTCTGCTCATCGTGTCACAATAGGACCCGATAACACAACAGGGGGCAATGGAGATTTTAGGAATGTTGCCAGAAATGGCGTATTGTAATGAAGAGGAAAAACTGGCGAGATTGTGGTGGTTTTCTTTGGGACAAAGCAGAAGGAGAGGCACCATAATTAAACTAAAAGCTGAAATACTCGAGATTCTAGGCAAGTCAAGATTATGGAGAAAGAAATTAATAATATTTTGGGTCGCTAACCTTTCATCAGAACCATGCTTCTTTTTGGAGATTTGATCAAAACTTTGAGAATCAAATTTGGAACAATTGTTGCCTGCCAGAGTTCAATATTGGATGTGCATTCAAGTAGTAAAAAATATTTTGGGGGTATGTGAATTAGAATAGTGCTGCCTACAAGGTTGGTGGAGGCAAGAGCACCTACTTTATAAAGTATCTGAATGAGCACCTGAATAAATAGTAATCCTCAAGCCTGCTGGTGAGAGGTTGGAAGTAGGAAAAATAAAATTATCTCTTTTTTGCCATCTCAGACACCATGGAATAATGACTTCATTTTGTGCTGTAAGTTTCTATGATTCCTTGATTCTCTGATGAACTCTCTTGTGTTGCATGTTTACCTCACCAAACCAAACCCAAACAAATCATTGGACTGTATTCCTTGGATTGATTATTGTCACAATAGACTTCCGACTTTCGAGAGAGAGTTAGATAGAGCTCTTAAAGATAGCGGAGTCAAGGGATATGGGGAGAAGGCAGAAACGAGGTACTGATTGTGGATGATCAGCCATGATCACAGTGAATGGCGGTGCTGGCTTGAAGGGCCGAATGGCCTACTCCTGCACCGATTGTCTATTGCTCCATTCCCCTGTCTGTGTTTTGGAAAATCTGACCATCATCAGGCAGTGCTCGTACTCCATGCTTACAAGCAGGAACTGAAGCGTGAAGATTTTGTGCACAATGTCATAAAGCGCTGGTCTAAGCAATCAGATGAGCTCTGACGTGACTGCTTAGAGTCGGTGGACCAGTTGATATTTAACCGTGCCCGGCCAACCTAAATGAGTGTGCCACTGCCGTCGCAGGCTTCATCAGTAAGTGTGCATTGGACTGAGTGAATCTCACAGAGAGGTGGCAAAATCCCCAGCTAGGTCCTCAGAATCTGCACGGATCAGCTGGCAAGAGTATTCACGGACATCTTTAACCTCTCACTACTCCAACCTGAGGTTTCCACTTGCTTTATGAAAACCACTGTCATCCTAGTGCCAAAGAAAAACGTTAGTGTGCTTTACTGACAAATATCTGGAGGCTCACGACATCCACCATCATGAAGTGCTTTGAGAGACTGGTCATGGTGCACATCAACTCCAGCCGGTCAGACTGCCACGATCCATTGCAATTTGCCTACCCCTGTAATAGATCCAGGACAGATGCCATCTCCCTGGCCCTACACTGATTCCTGGAACATCAGATTTCTATTTATTGTCTACAGCTCTGTCTTGAACACGGTAACTCCAATAAAACTAATCTCCCAAGTCCCTTGACTTCCTGACCCATAAACTGCAATCAGTAAAAATAACCAATAGAACATTCACTATGATAACTCTCAACACTGGACCTCCACAGGTAGTGTTCTCAACCCCTTACTATATTTCTCGTACACTCACAAATTTGAAGATGACACCTCCATGGTGTGCTTGATCTCAAATAATGATGAAACGATACAGGAAGGAGTTCGACCGCTTAGTTTCAAATCAACAACCTCTTCCCTCAATGTCAACAAAACAAAGGAGCTGGTCAGCGACCTCAGGAAGCAGGGTAGGGTACACCTCACCTCACAGTCAGTATCAGTGGTGCTGAAGTGGAGATGGTCGAGAGCTTCAGGTTCCGATGTTATGATTTGTCTAGATATCAGCAAAACAAATATTTTCATTGTATCTTGGTACACAAAACAACCAACTATGCTGTTTAGAACACTGAGGTAACTGAAAACTCTACGAATCAAGGGTGCCTGATAGAAAATCGTGCTCAGCTAGTCAATTGTGTTGGAGGTGGATCTATTATGTCATCCAAGCAAACCTTTGGTCATTTCCTCAGTCATTGAGGTACGAATCAGCTTGTTCATTGACAGATAGGCTACTGATGAGGTTAGGAATTGTTTTAATTCATTTGTGAAATGCTGGTAAATTATTTTCATAAGCAACATACTTTGACCATCCTCGGTTGCATTTGATGAGGATGGTGAATCACCATCTTGAATGCAACAGTTCCATGCAATGAATATCGCGGTTCTGCTGAGTAAGCAGTTGCATAATTTTGAACGTCCACAATGAAGGAATTATCATTAATGAAAACAAATCCAAATCTTGCATCTATATTTATTGTCAATATTTATGTTATAAATTCCTCTGCTCAATTGTGGTACCAGCATTAGCAGGGCATAAATAGTGTGAGTAAATTTGAATGGAAATATTTTATCATAGAAATCTGAAAGAATGTACTTGTGATACTAAACTGAAAAGTGAATTGTGTTTTCAAGCATGTATCTGAAATCCATATCTTTTATCCATTTTTTTCTTCTGAGTTTTTAGTTTGATTTCGTAGGAAATTTTAGAATTTTTTGGATGAACGCTGGAAATTAATTTCATTTTTTAACATCGTGCAGGAAATGTTCAGGAAGCTGGAAGGTTGCTAGGTAGCAGAAATGTTCGTGTCAACTGTTTGGATCAGGTAAGCCTATTGCTCACTTTAAATTCAGTCACTAACACGTGCTTTATCAACATCCATCATTAGAAATGCGATCCTAAATTTGTCTCAATTTAGAATTTGGGGTTGTCCACTTTTTCTTCATGTTTCATTTCCCACCATGAAAGTTCTAAAGAGGATCTGTTTAAAGTTCCCTTAATGCTTTTGTACATTGTATTTCAACTTTGTTTTGTAATATTTTAATGTCACACTGTATTTCTGTGAAAATCAAACACTGGAGATCTCAAAGACAGAACATGCTGGTATCCTCAATGTGAGAATAGAAACAGAATCACCATTTAAGAAACAAATTAACAGTCTCATTCAACGAAGGGTCTCCAACATTAGAGGCAGGAAACATGTTCCCAATGTTGGGGGAGTCCAGAACAAGGGGCCACAGTTTAAGAATAAGGGGTAGGCCATTTAGAACGGAGATGAGGAAGAACTTTTTCAGTCAGAGAGTGGTGAAGGTGTGGAATTCTCTGCCTCAGAAGGCAGTGGAGGCCAGTTCGTTGGATGCTTTCAAGAGAGAGCTGGATAGAGCTCTTGAGGGGGTATGGGGAGAAGGCAGGAACGGGGTACTGATTGAGAGTGATCAGCCATGATCGCATTGAATGGCGGTGCTGGCTCGAAGGGCTGAATGGCCTACTCCTGCACCTATTGTCTATTGTCTATTGAAAGGGATTCTGCTTCGCTACCCTCGGATTTGCAGCATTTCCTGTTTTTGGTTGCTATTACATCTATATATCTGTATGCTCTATTGACCTTTCATCAAAGGAAATGTATTTCATTATTTTCACTGTATATTTGTTCCCAGTGTCTGCGCCATGACCATTCACCCTGATGATATCAGTTTCTCTGTCCTCTTGAGTTTACTGAGATTTGGTAACATTTCATGGCCATTTAAACTCTTCTCTCCATATTTGCAGTTGTCTGCCTTGCCCAAATGTTGCTTGAGCGGTCCCATTTACTCTGTCCCTATGCTCTCTGAAAAAATAAGTAAGTTGCATCTATAATTAAGTAATAACAAGGAACTGCAGATGCTGGTTTATACCAAAGAAAAACACAAAATGCTGGAGTAACTCAGGCAGCTTCTCTGGAGAACATGCAATGGTAATATTTTGAATCTGGACCTTTCTACTTTGTCTGAAGAAGTGTCCTGGCCTGAAACATCACCTATCCATGTTCTCCAGAGAAGCTGCTTCACCCACTGAGTTACTCCAGCATTATATTGACTTTCTTTGGTTCTATTACTGTCTACCCACATCCACTCCTTCCTCCCAATCCCACATTATTCTGTGTCCTTTCCCTAATGCTCTTTCCCAATTCAGTTGCATCAACACTTTTAATCTCAACTTTGAAACTGTTGGCTATTACTTAGACACAAAATTACTGCAGACGTCAATTCATCTGCTCACCACACGCTTGCATCGACATTTAATACTTTTATTTCTTTTAAAACCATTGGCATATATTAGATTGGTCACTCCTGGTACAACATCCACCTCGAATTCTCCGTCTAATCAATGCAGTTTTTAAGAAATATGGCATGACATGATTTAGTCAATCAATCTTTTATTTGTGTTTATCCTGGAATGCAAAATTCACTCCTGGTTTCATTCCTCAGTTGAATTTCTCCCATCACATTTCATATGATTATGGCTCTCGTCAATATCACTGAGAAATCCTTCTTCAATTTACCATGGCTCAGTTCCATCTGATTCAGGATAACAATATGGGAACCTTCACATGGCAGCTAAAACCTCGGTTTAAAATATCACCTGAAAGAATAGTAAAGTGCTCCATTAACAATTCCAGACCTGTAATTTGAACCCATAAATTTTCAGGTCATTGGACTGTTCCTGCAAATTCACTTAATTTTAAATTCATGACCTGAGAAAAGTTTATTTGCACTAGTTTACGTGGTGCATGTGGCAGGGAGTATTTGAGGCAAATATATTTTGAGGGAAATCTGATGAAATATTTGAAACAAGGACCAGAGCAGAACTGTGATATTTGTTCTTGGCAAAGAGTTAATGTCGAGCAAAGGTCTGCACCTGTGTTGCAAACTACCTGTCATTTTCAATTCCACTCTCCTGATAAAAGCCACCATGATTTTTTTATTTTCATTCCTATTTGAATCAATGCTCCAGCAGAGATGTCTAATATTTAATATAAAAGAAATCCAGCATTGGACAAGCAAAAAAAGCACTGTCAAAAGATGTTAACAAACACTACTAGATGCTTCCATTTTGATTTGTGTTTCACATTGTTTCTGTATCATTTTGCTCCAATTGGTCATTTTTAAAAATAACGGTTAGCTTGATAACTTTCGTTCTGCATTCTATTCCAAATGTTCATCTATTCTCCAAACGCTTCCCAAATTTGTTTTTTACATATTGAAAATAATTTCATACTAATAATGTTAACATTTGAATAGCCTTTGACAATAAAATTGAATTGTGGTTTCAAAGAAAGGTGCATGGGGTGTAGGTTAGTGTGAAATTATGCAGAAAATATTGCAAAGTAATAGGATGGTTGTTCTGTGGTGCTCTTTCTATTTCATATTTTACGTATTTTAGTTTCCTTTGAAAACATTTACCTCAATCATAAGCATCTATTCAGTTCTAACCTACTGTGAATAAAATTCTCCTTCTAACCCTTTTAATTTATTACGAGCTAACGTGCATCTGCATACATTGACTTTATGTTCCTTTTTATGTAAAGTTTATTCCTACTTTATGTTTCGAAATATCCCATATCCTGCCCAATCCATTTATAATTTAATTAAGCTTGTAATGTAGATCTGGACTTTGTTGGCTTTTGTCTTTGCTACACATTTATCAATCTTAGTAAATTCCTGAGTACCCATATGCTAAGTGAGAATATGGTGACCACAAAGTTCCACTCATAATGTCGTTATAATCTCCGAGATTCATGTCCTTTTCATTATAGAAGCTGTTATTATTTGCCTAATCTCTCCCGTTTAATGTACAATGCTGTTTCGTGATGGTCTGAGTAATTCTTTACTTTGAAGTTTAAATGTTAAGATGGGTCTAGTTTAATCATAAAACACACAGGAGATGTGGTACCCTTTATTTTGTGCTATGAGCCCACTCAAATCTTACACCTATCACTTGTCAGTTTTTGCTCCTTTGCTCCCTTTCCTTCACCTCTCTGCCAGCTTCCTCTCCTTTACCCCATCAGTCTGAAGAAGGGGCTTGACCCAAAATGTCACCTGTCCATTTACCCCCACAGATTCTATCAGATCTGCTGAGTTCCTCCAGCACTTTGTTTTTTGGGCCTTTGTAAACTTGCATGTGAGCATTATGTATTTTCCACTTTGAAAGCACAGATTCTGCACTGGTCTGGATTACAATAGACAACAGGTGCAGGAGGAGGCCATTCGGCCCTTCGAGCCAGCACCGCCATTCGTGATCATGGCTGATCATTCTCAATCAGTACCCCTTTCCTGCCTTCTCCCCATACCCCCTGACTTCGCTATCCTTAAGAGCTCTATCTAGCTCTCTCTTAAATGCATTCAGAGAATTGGCTTCAGAGGCAGAGAATTCCACAGATTCACAACTCTGACTGAAAAAGTTTTTCCTCATCTCAGTTCTAAATGGCCTACCCCTTATTCTTAAACTGTGGCCCCTTGTTCTGGACTCCCCCAACATTGGGAACATGTTTCCTGCCTCTAACGTGTCCAACCCCTTAATAATCTTATACGTTTCGATAAGATCTCCTCTCATCCTTCTAAATTCCAGTGTATACAAGCCTAGTCGCTCCAGTCTTTCAACATATGATAGTCCCGCCATTCCGGGAATTAACCTAGTAAACCTATGCTGCACGCCCTCAATAGCAAGAATATCCTTCCTCAAATTTGGAGAACAAAACTGCACACAGTACTCCAGGTGCGGTCTCACTAGGGCCCTGTACAAGGACCTCTTTGCTCCTATACTCTGCAGAAGGACCTCTTTGCTCCTATACTCCTATACTACACAGTAATGTGGTTTGGAGAAAATTTAACATGTGATTAATTTCCATGTTCTCAGCTGCCTTGACCACAAAATGTTCCAATTCAGACTTCTCTGTCAACTGGAAGTTCTTAATTTAGATTTTCAATCTTAACTTGAAGATGTGTTTGTTAAGAATTGAATACTACAGTTCTCTTCCAGTTTGCCAGAGTGCCAATGTTGGTACTTTTAAAAAAAAGTCAATATTTGTTAACTAATATTTTTTAATCCAAATGCATAACGAATAGGGTGTTGTACACTGTATAAGTATATTAATTATTAGTTTGTCGAAGGAAATTGGGTGTTTTCATTTCCATTTTTTGCTTGTTGATACACGTAATGTGGTATGTATGTTTCTTTTTACATCTCACCAATTCATCCACAAGGTTACCTCTCTTGAATGATCTTGCTGAGCTTACCCATTGGGTAGCGGGTGGATACATGCAAGGAGGGTTTTTTGATAGGCAGGTCGTTGGATAAAGGCCAGAAATGAAAAGACAAGTGGTGTGAGACAAAAGTACTGAAAATCTGCAACTTGTGAAGCTAGAGGAACAAATGTAGGTGGAAGGGGAGGAGAAAATCAGTGCTAGTCAAGGTGGGGCACGGGGGAGGGTGGAGAAGGTTATGTAGTTAGCTAAAATTTGAGAATTCAACATTCTTACCATTGGTATGTAAGCTGCACAAGCGAAATATGAAGAGTTGTTTCCTCATTTGATTCATTTATGTTGGCCACAATCACCCTCTGCCATTCAGGTCCGGTGATGTCACATAAGAATCCCAGGGCTGACCCCGATATGGTAATTGAGAAAGCAAAGAGACACTTTCAGTATAAAATGGAGGATCAGGCAAACATTTGGCAATGGTGGCAGGGCTTGCCCGCCATTCATTCCTATAAGGCAAAACCAAATGGTGGTGCCGCTTTACTCCCAGGCAAGCTCAATGCTTTCAATGCTCGCTTCAAAAATGACAACACCAGTCCCCTTGAGCTCCCACAGCCCCGACATAACTGTAGTGTTGGTCACCAAGGCCGATGCTGGAAGGTCCTTCACAAAGCATCCAGCCCAACAGTGTACTTGGCAATGTTCTTAAAGCCTTTGTAGACCAACTGGCTGGAGTTTTTGCAGACAGCTACAACCTCTCACTCCTATGGTCCAAAGACCCCACCTGCTTTAGAAAAACCTCAGTTAGAGCTGTGTCCAAGAAACGCAAGGTGAGATGCCCCCATGACTGCCGACCAGCAGCACTGACCTCCGTGGTGAAGAAGTACTTTGAGAGGTTGGTTATGACTCGTATTAACTCTTGGTAAGGACCTGGACCCTCAAAAATCCACCTTCCGCCATGACAGATCCACAGAGGATGCAATCTTGCTGGCTCTCCACTCTGCACTGGACCACTTGGACAATAAAAAAACTGTATGGCACGCTGTTGTTCATTGACCACTTTTCGATGATGAACACCATTATCCGCTTTAAACATCAACCTCGGGGAACTGAGTCTCCGCTTGCCGCAATGCAACTGCATCCTGCACTTCCTCACCGACAAACCACATCAGAACAAATTGACAGCAACACTTTCTCCTCGATGACCATCAACGCACGAGTATCTCGAGGGGGTGTGCTCTGTCTCCTGGTCTACTCTTTCTATACTCCTGACTGTGTGGCCAGACACGACTCCAATGCCATTGGTAAATTCACTGAAAATACAACTGTTGTTGGACGAATAACGGGTAATGTGGTCAGTTATAAGAGCGAGATTGACAATCTGATGGGTGCCAGAACAACAATCTTGCTCTCAATTTTCGCAAGACCAAGAAGCTAATTAACTTCAGAAAAGGAAAACTTTAGATCAATGAACCCATCTTCATCGGGATGATGGTGGAGTGTCAGCAGCTTTGAGTTCCTGTGCACGTACATCTCTGAAGATCTATCCTGTGCCCAGCACTTCGTGTAATCACAAAGAAAGCTTGCCTCTTTTATGGGAAGATTGAGGAGATTCATTATGTCAATGAATACTCTATTGAACTATGAGCATATGGTGGCATCACTGCCTGCTTCGGTAACTCATATCGCTGAGGGAGACTTCAGAAAGTGTAGATATTGCCCAGTCTATCATGGATGTTGATCTCCCAACCATCAGGAGGTCTTGCCTAAAAAGGCAACTAATATCATCAACGAGTCACACCCGGCTCATCTCGCTGCAACCATCGGGAAGAACATGTTGATGAACATGCTGAGAACCGTGACCTCTAGGTTAACGAGCAGCACCTGCCCCGTAAGCATCAAGCTATTAAACACTTCACAACATTTACCACAGCCCTATCTCAGCAACTGTGATCAACCATGGGCCTTATTTTGGATGAACACATACTTATATTTGGGACGATTATGGGCTGGTTACCTAGTATTACCACTCATTAATTTATTATATTATTGATTGTTCTGTTATTGCACTAATGGGCCGATGAAGCTGCACCAAGTAAGAATTTAATTGTTTTGTTGCTGGTTCAAATGACAGTTAAACACTTGAGCCTTGCTGTGGTTTAGGTCACTTTGCCGGCATGTTACATAAATTAAACTACCGAGGTGGTGCACACAAGAAGGAATAATGGCAGATAGCCAAGAGCTTGGTCAGGAAGGTAGGTCTAAGGGGAAGAGGGGTGCTCTGGAGATGTACAAAGGGAATTTCAGAAATTAGGGCTTTTGGCCACTAATGGTGGACCAGCTAAATCCAGAAGAGTCCAAAGATAACAAAATGGATGAATGTTTCAATAGGAAATGGACTGTATGAACGGAGATGGTGTCAATAAATGTTTTGGAAATAGAATGACACTGAAATGGCATCCAATATAACACAATTATCAACAGTCTGGCTCAGCTCCTGAAAACTGCTTGGAATTGGCTGGAGAATATAATTTCTGATGAGACTGATGATGACATCCTCATTTTGATCCACCTTACACTTGATCAGGACTACATCTTGGTTCTTGGTCCTCCAAAATATTACAAATGGAATTTAAACTGGAGGTTTTTTTATGTAATAATTTCAGCAATGGGTGCGGAAGAGCTTTTTATTGAATAAAATATCAGATGTGGCTGAGCTGATGAAGTTGTGACACAAATGTACGTGTGCTAAAAATCCAAAGCAAGTGATCCCATAACCTAATGATCTTG
This sequence comes from Rhinoraja longicauda, assembly GCF_053455715.1. Classification (NCBI taxonomy): domain Eukaryota; kingdom Metazoa; phylum Chordata; class Chondrichthyes; order Rajiformes; family Arhynchobatidae; genus Rhinoraja; species Rhinoraja longicauda. The sequence continues at coordinate 79,812,230 of NC_135954.1, forward strand.
TTATATTTCTGATTAGTCCATGGTTAAGCAACTAAGAGGAGGAGGAGGAGGATGCTCCATGTGCATCCACCATATCATCACTTTTTCTGCAAGAACTATGATTGAATCGCCTGCCACTCTACCATTGTAACTGACCATCTTAAATGACTTTCTTTACACTTTGTAGTGTCAGACTGAGTGCAGTGGATGCAGGGAAGGTTTTGGGGTCCTTACAAAATCCAGGCACTATTGTTGAAGTCTTGTGTTGCAGACTAACGGCACCTCTTGCTTTAATCTATTGTCGCACGTAGCGCTGGCATTTACTTGATGCAGTGGGAAATTATCCGTACAAAGCGGGGGGGGGGAAACCACATTCCTATTTGTAGGAGCCATTTATGTTTAGGCTAGCTACTGTTGGCATATTATATTATGCCGTATATTTCTTGCCATATCGTTAGATGAACAGGAAGGTGTATATATATGGGCGTAAGGGACTGGGGGTGGCCAGATACAGGGAGGGAGAGTATACAGTTCTTACCAGACCTGGGACCAGACCAGGGACAGAGCAGCCAGCTACGACTTGTATGCGAAATAAGTATAGCCTGGTATGTTCATCTCCTTGTTTGACAACTATTTGAATAAACAACTAATCAAACTGGAAAAAACAACTGGAAGATCTGTTCTGTTGGGTTTGGGTAAGATCACTCCGACTCCCTATGTAGTAATGGCAATTGGAAAAGTCGGAAAGTTGCCATTTCACTATTCTTTGGTCTAATCAATCATTATCACATTGCTGTTTGCAGCAAGTGCAGGTGCTGGGCATTTACATTGTACCATTTTTGACTTTGCATTAGACCAGGTGATATGGTGGTGTTGGATGGAGTGAAGCATTGATTCACCAGAATGTTGGTACGGATCAAATGATCAGGTGTGAATTAGTCTTTTATTCCTAAATTATTTGTGTGGGGTGAAATTTTTAGAATGATGAAAGATGTTGAAAGTACACACCAAAAACATTTTCTGTTGGTAGTTGGACAAAGCACCACAAGCTTAAAGTCGGAGAAGAGCTATTCTGGATGTGGGTTAGAAAACACTCCATGCAAGTGCAGTGGAAGAGTAGAATTCTCTCCCGTAAAATTCAGCATAATTTTAAATCTGAATTTGATAGTTATAAACCAGGTGTGTCAAACTACCGGCCCACGGGCCGCATCCAGCTCACGCAGGGGTCTAATCCGGCCCACGGGCCGCATCCAGCTCACGAAGGGGTCTAATCCGGCCCGCGGGATGATTTGGGGGGGAAAAAAAGCCCTGTTAGATTTTTTTGATTTGCGATTGACATAAAGCTGGGTTTCATGGTGCTCACTTTCCACATCAGATTATGCGCAGGAAGTGAGCTACATGACCGCTTAAACTCGTAGGAAATATGAATTTTGCGCAGAAGGAAAAAGCAAGTCTGGTCTGCAGCGGTCACCTCCCCAGCTCCCGGGGGTGAGTGGAAGCTTCGCCCATATCCGGCCCTGCGTTGACGCGGGCGGGAAGTTGGTCGGCGGAGGGGAGTCTCAGCGCTGTTCTGGACACTGGGAAGTGCCTGGGCTGCCGCCACAGAGACCGCCACCAAGTACCTGAGACCCAGTGAGTGCGTGGATAGAGGTTGGCGGGAAGTCGCCGCACTGTGAATGGGGCCGCAGCCAGCGATCCCAAATCTGAGCTGCTCTCCAGGGTGGGGGCTCTGGGTTTGGGTTAAGGTCAGGTGGGATGTGAAGACGTGCTGGTAGTTATGCGGGAATAGGTAAGATAGTGGTGGTAAAGGAAGGGAAGGGGGACCAGTTGAGGGAAGGGTTTTTAGGGAAGAGAAGAGAGGGTGTCAAGGGAGGGGAGTGGGGGAGTAGGTGGTAAAGAAAGGAGGGAGGGAGGGGGTGAGGAAGGGAGCAGATGAGAGAAGGAATGGTGTTTAGGGATGAGGGAAGGGAGGGGATTGATGGATGAGGTAAGCAAAGAGGAGGATGAAGTAAGGGAGGGGAGTGGGGGAGTAGTTGGAAGGAAGGAAGTGGGATGAAAGAAGGGATAGGCTGAGGAAAGGGAGAGGGCAGGTGAAGGAGAAGTTGAGGGTAGAGAAGGACATGTGAGGAGAGGATGTGAGGGGAAGGAAGAAAGACATAAGGAAAAGGATGGGGAGCGGGGCCTTTAGGTGAGATGATGGACAGACCATCTTTCACCATGCCAGGTAGTTGCTGTTTTGCTGTTCACCACCCAGCCAGCCCATTGTGGACAAAACATAAACACTGCTGGAAGACAAGAAGACGGCACAGAATTAGGCCATTTAGCCCATCAAGTCTACTTTGCCATTCAACCATGGCTGATCTATTTTCTCTCTCAACCACATTCTATTGTCTTCTTTCTCCCTGTAACCTAATCAAAACCTATCAATCTCTGCCTCAAAAATACCCAATGTCTTGGCCTCCACCGCTGTCTGTAGCAATGCTTTCCACAGATTCACCACCCATTCCTCCTCATCTCCATTTTGAATGTATGACCTTTTATTCTGATGCTGTGACCTCTGGTCCTAGACTCTCCTATTACTGGAAACATTATTTCCACATCCACTCTATCTAGGGCCTAGATACCAATCATAAAAGCAATGCTTGCTAGGCAATCTTCTTCATAAGAAACAAAATTTGTAAAGTGAAACACTTTGTAGTTATGGCAGAGACTGAGACACATGAGAGCAGGTTGAAAAAACTAAGGCAACGAAAGCTGTGGGAGCGTGTGTGTTCGTGCGTGCACAACTGAACCGGCCCGCATGATGTCCCATTTTGCCCATTCTGGCCCGTGACCTAGAATAAGTTTGACACCCCTGCAACTATGATCCCATACCCGTGAAGTTGCAACAGTTATTTCTGTGAAAATGTAGACAACATTCAGTGTACTTTTACGTAATCCCACAGCCAAGAGAACTGGTCTGCCATGGTCTGCAGCAAAGGTTAAAAAAAAACTCACCCAACATTAGAATTCTTTGAAATGCTGTTGAGCTAATTGGGGAAATTCAAAAGAACGGCTTAAGAGCGAAGGGTGGAACATCATAATCATCTGGTGACACCCACTTGTACATTTTACTTGCGTCACCTGCCAAATCCAGACAAATAAACAGAAGGTTCGTAATGTTGGACTGAACCACATTGTTTTTGACATTTGGGAGTGATTTAAGTAGTAATTTTGCTGCAGTATTCTATGTTTAGTACAGGTTTTACAGTATCTCTCCCTCATAGGGTCATAGAGTAATACAGTGTGCAGACAGGCCCTTCGGCCCAACTTGCCCACATCTGTGACATGCCCCAGCTGCACGTCCCCACCTGCCTGTGCTTGGTCCATATCTCTCCAAAGCAGTCCTATCCATGGTACCTGTCTAACTGTTTCTTAAACGATGGGATAGTCCCAGCCTCAATTACCTCCTGGGCAGCTTGTTCCATACACCCACTACTCTTTGTATGAAAAAGTAATCCCTCGGATTCCTATTATATATTTTCTCCCTCACCTACATCCTCTGGTCTCTCTCTTTTTCTCTCTCTCTTTCTCTCTTTTTTCTCTCTTTCTCTCTCTCTCTCTCTCGCTTTCTCTCTCTCTCTCTCTCTCTCTCTCTCTCTCTCTCTCTCTCTCTCTCTCTCTCTCTCTCTTTCTTTCTCCTTTCTCTCTTTTTCTCTTTCTCTCTCTCTCTTTCTCTCTTTTTCTCTCTCCTCTCTTTTTCTCTCCTTTTCTCTCTCTTTCTCTCTCTCTTTTTCTCCCTCTCCTTTTCTCCCTCTCTCCTTTTCTCTCTCTTTTTCTCCCTCTCTTAATTATTGGTTTATTTATTGTGCAATGGGTCTAAACAATAACAATGCAAGTTTTTTTTCATTTCTGAAAGAATCTTTGTGGGCGGTCCTTGTCTTTATAGAGACAGCGACAGTTGGCCGAATGTTGTCCTTGTGATTCATCAATATACTATGTCCATTTATTTCTTAAGAGTTGATGGCTGAGAAACGACCTTTATCCTTATACAATTGTGTCCTTGCCTTGCCCTTGTACATAAAATTTATGCCCAAACCCAAGTGAAGTCCTTCATCCACTCTTCTGAGCAATTATTATTGCCAAACAATGAAAGCAGGTTTGAGGTTGATGCCCAGAAAAGTCCACTGATCCAATTGAAAATATGCGACCTCATGCTCGTCATGTGTGAGGTAGTCAGTTGGGCCGTTAGGCTAACAGCCTATTTAGTTGCAATATCAGTTCATTAATAAATACATCATAGGAAAAATGGATCCCACACTGAGAGATCTTTGATTGCTTTTATACTAGATGGTATCATTATGGAGGGGTGATGTAGCTCTATTTATCTCCAAAGAAACCAGTCCCTTGGAGCACAAGACAGTGCTTGACGTAGAGATTCATAGCATGTTTATTCCACTGATTGCAGAAAGCAATTAGAAACATAATCCCACAGGCCTTCTCTTGTTTTGTTTGTTTTCTTGAACTGCTGTTGGGGTAGCCTAAGTGAGCAGTGGTAGTGCATGTTGTAGATTGTAAACTGTGCCAAAAAAAACTACTGGAAGAAGTTAAAGAATGATAGATCCAATTTGATTGAGTTCAAGAGGTGAGGAATATGCCACTTGTTGACTGGAAATGTTTTTTGAGCACATATCTGATGAGATGCCCTGACTAACCACATTTAACTAAATTAAGTACAGTAAACTCTATTATTGCCAGTTGTCCACTAGTATCATGTATAAATGGTAGAAACAGAACTGCAGATGCTGGTTAATAGATGTTGAATATACTGGCCAGTGGTCTGCACAGGTCTTTGGCACTTGGTCAGGTCTGTCATCTGGGCTGGCATTTTTGCCCTTTGAAGGACACTCTAACTTTGGCTGGGAGACTGATCTCACAAGGGCTGTGGGGCTTCTGTTCGTGTTTCGTTGTTCTCCTTTCAAAGTGTGCATGAAAGGCCTTGAACTCGTACTGAAGTGATGTGTTGTTGTCACTTCTGCCACACAGTTTTGCCTTGTAGGAAGTGATAGTGTGCAAGTTAGTGCCACAGCACTGGAGTATTCATCTATTACATGAACTTGGTCCCGAATTGTCAATTTGCTCACGTTAGCCTTCAAGAGTTCGTCGGCTATTTGTATGTTATTTGTTTTCTTGGATAACATTAATTGAGCTTATTGAAGTAAGGCATAATTTGTGCTTTTATACAAGTTTGATATTCATGTCTAAGATAGACACAGAAAGCTGGAGTTACACAGCAGGTCAGACAGCATCTCTGGAGAAAAGGAATAGGTGGCGTTTCGGGTCGATCCCTATCTTCAGACTGTTTGTCCATGTCTGTGTGGCTCAATAGCTACACATATATTAAATAATGTTATCAGAATGGTAAAAGCAAGGAACTGCAGATGCTAGTTTATACCAAAAGAATGACATAAAATGCTGGAGTATCTCAGCAAGTTCTCCAGGGATTTTGCCCGACTGAACAAGGGTTCTGACCTGAAACATTGCCTATCCATGTTCTTCAGGAATGCTGCCTGACCCCGCTGAGTTACTCCAGCATTTTGTGTCTATCTTTATTATCAGAATAGTGTTGGATTTGAGGTCCTTCATCTCATTGTCACCGGATTGGTGTGCGTGGTTGTCTTTGCATTAGGAATAGAGAAAAAGTGTCTGAGCAGTCTGACTTCAGATTGCAAGAGTGTATTGTATTTGCATGCATTAGAACATCAGCTGAGACCTGCACTGAGATTAATTTGGATCAAAACTGAGTTTGAACCGCTTTCATCTGAGACAATATTGGATTAGTTTAGTTCAGTTTCAGT